>NC_051221.1:21677521-23155021 GCF_015220715.1 Pygocentrus nattereri | reverse complement strand
TTTATTTTGTGTTCATGTGACTTTTGAATATAGTTTTTGTCATGTACACACAAGAATTGGCCTTGGGGTCCACAAACTCACCCGTGTATCAAATACAATGTTTCTACAGTGCTGTGAAAAAGTATTTGCCAAAACATTCATTTTGTTTCTTTTGAGCCATTCAGAGGTGGACTTGCTTGTGTGCTTCACATTATTGTTCCACTGCATAACCCAGCTGTGCTTTAGGTCACAAACTGATGGGTGGACAATTTCCTTAAAGATTTTCTGATAGAGAGCAGATTTCATGGTACCATCAATTATGACAAGCCGTCTAGGTCCTGCAGAAGCAAAGCAGCCACAGGCCATCACACTACCACCACCATGTTTGAGTGTTGGCATGATGTTATTATGGTAGAATGCAGTCTTAGCTTTACACAGATGTAATGGGACATATGTCCTACTAAAAGGTCCTCCTTTGACACATAAGCCCATAAGAAATGATTGCAAAAGTTTCAGGGGTCATCTGATCCTTTTTTCGCAAAGGTGAAACAATTTCAGGTAGGACCGAGCACCATTTCCCTTCAATAAATGAATCATCATTTAAAAACAACATTTTATGTTTACTTGGATTTATCTTTGTCTAATATTAAACATACTTTGATGATCTGACATATTCAAGTGCCACTAATATGCAAAAATAAAATAAATTGTTAAGGGGGCAAATACTTTTTTTCACAGCACTGTATATATGTTTGTATCTTTGTGATAATACAGCACAGAAATACAGTTAAAATGTTTCATGAGTCTGTCTTTTCAGTTTCATCTCATTCTGACATTGTACATGATTCATATCTGCACTTATGAGGCTATAAAGAGGGGTTGAGAAACATGTTATCTGCCTTTCACTGTGTGTTCTTTGGTTGATTCATGTGTCAGTCTTCTGCGTGAAACTGACCAATGAACTTTCAGAAAATCACTAATCACATAAGAAACCCTTCATTCTTCATTCAGTCAATATAAGAGATGTGTGAAATGGTATGCAAGGAGTTTACAGTTGCTGGATAAGTTTTGGAAAATAGTGATGAAGATAACTGATGATTTTGATATGAAACATTTAGAAATCATGTTATATGCATTTTATGAGCCTTTAAAGGTGAATTTAAGAAGATATGCAGAAATTGACTACACATACCATTTCTGTTCAAAACATTAGCAAATGCACAAATCAACTGTCCAATAGTACGTACAACAGAACGATAAAGTGGTGTACTCAAAGTATTCATCATCTATTGTATTTGTAATTGATATGTGCTTGTTCTGCTCTGCTGCAGACTGAGATTTTTGGTTTGGCTGAAGACAGGGATGTTTATGTTGAGTTTTTCCAAGTATCAATGTGAACAAAATCATCACACAAGGCTACATTGACTCTATATTATGCTACCGTTTATGTTTTAGTAGCTTGTAAACTTGAACATGGGGCCAGTTTACATTCAAACTAGGCTACAATTGAACTTCCTGAATTCCAATTTAATGTAGACCTAATTTTTCTCTCTTCACACTCCCTATGCAATGTCTGCCTTGCGCTACCTCACATGTACAACAGGTGTCTGACTCTTCTGTTCTACCTAGCCTGCTCACTGATGCTGTGGCATCCAGGGGAAAATTCCCTGCAGTCAAATAGCGAACAGCCTTTTGCCTGAAAGGCTCTGGCAGGCTAATCAGAGGCTGCTTAAAGATGGTTCTCTTCACATTCGAACCACGTCGGTCCCGCGTGGCTGCAGAGCGGCAGGGGAGCCCATCAGGAGAGGGAAGAGAGGAGCAGAGGGGAAAGACAGAAAATCATTTCATCTCTGCTATCAGTGCGCATCCCCTTCAGTCTGCTTATGAAGAGACTGCCGAGCAGAGGCTTTGAGGGGTGGGGGGTGTGGGTGGGGATGCAGTCATGGGAGAGCAGAGAGATACAAAGACAATATTGTTTCTGTTTGGGAAAATAACACCATGGCAGCACTGATGGAGCGGCATGACATAAATGGGGATGGAGAGAGAGAGAGAGAGAGAGAGAAAGAAAGAGGCTGCTCGGTGCACTGCTTAATTTGTGTGAAATATACAGATACAGAGTACGTAAAAATGAGATAACAAGGTGACCCAAGCTAATATATTGTTGTTGTGGGACGAAACATTGTATCAGCATTTTTGTCTTTTTTTTGTTCTGTGTATTTTTAAATCTGTCCAAAATTCTTGATGAATGGACCAAATGAACATATGTGTGTGTGCTTGTCTTTTTCTGCCTGTAAAGTAAATGAAAATAAACTGTATAGTATACATACGTATATAGCACACACATTCTGATGTTTTTTGACCTAGCTGAAGATGTCATGTCAAACAGCGTTGGGGTCCAATGTGTTTGTTCTGCTGCTGGTGTGTTTGGTGTATTTGCTCAGACTGGCCCACTCTCGAGCTGAAAGTGGGTCAAAGGCAGCCGAGAGTGGGTGCTGGCATGCTCAGACCCAAATGAGCTGTAAAATGCCAGAAAATGAGCTTGAGCGATAGATGGAAACAGCAGTCTCCCTCTCTCTCTTTCTCTACATACTGCATATGGCCACACAACCACACAAATGGGGGTAGGGAGAGAGAGAGAGAGAGAGAGAGAGAGAGAGAGAGAGAAGCTGACCTACCACCATCACCCAGCAGGTTCTCTGAAGCCATCCCTAATCTTGCTCTTTCATCCTCTCTCTGCGGTCACCATGTGCCATCTGCATGATGTCCCATAGCTTCACCCTTTCCAGCCAAACATGCGCGCACACACACACACACACACACACACACACACACAGTATGTTTTATATTTTTATAATATTTTTGTAATATTTATATCTCCTTTTTTTTCCGTTTTTGACATCATTTGAAAATACCTGTTGTCCTTTACATTTCGTGTAAAAAGTTTTTTACTTCTCCTGTAAAATTATCATTTGGAGATGCAAGGTTTTCTTCAGACAACAGTGATATACATTGTTTACATATACATGTATGTCCCTTACAATAAATAGCACCTATTTGTCACGACAGTTTGCTTAACCTAACCTGAGCCAAAAAGAAACAGCTTCGCCTGTTCAGTTTACAAAACTGAAGCTTTTCTAGCTTTTCTAAAATGTGCTTTACAAAGTCAGGAGCATTTTATTGATCCTTACATGGTAGATTTCTCCTGTTTTCATCTGTTTTTTCTACAAAGTCAGGACATTTCCTCTTGAATATGTATCAAAACAAGTGCATACACACTGCAATTTACCACACTGTCCTTCTTACTGTTCACTGTTCCTCCCATCCCCACCCCGTTATTTTCTTTCTATCTGGCTCTGTGTGCTCAGAGAGGGTTTGAGACAGACATGAGAATATGAACTGCTGAAGCACTGAGGGCTGTGCACAAAACAGAGCAGTCACACTGCTGGACACCATGGGGTCATCAGTTGGATTCAAACATGGTCAACATTCTGCCTTATTTTGAGAAGGGGCTTCTGAAAGGCGTGTTGTACTGCAGGTCTTGAGATGGTTTGAGGCTGTACACTGCTGAGCGCTTTGATAGGCACACGCTACTGTAAAATGCATGACTTTCAAACTCAAAGTCAGACACACCGCATCGCACTCCATGCTCTTGTCAGCAGCATCATCCTGATATCCACACTTACCGAGAACCAATACGTGAAAACTCTAGTGCCTATTGCCTGCAGTGCTGGGAGAGAGACTGTGAATGTCTAATGGTATAGTGTTTTCACCACAAAAGGCACAGAGAACTCCTTATCGTATATCTTTACTTTCTGAGCTCTTTAACCCTTTGCTAATACAAAACATGAATTTCTGCCTATAAATTAAATCAATAATGTGATTCCTCGGTGCTGTAGTAAAGAATGATTTCATGTTTGCTTGTGTCTCAAACAGCTATTTCACATATCTTTACTTTGACTATATCACTTTTTAGTGATATATTGTCATGTTTGTCTGATAAAACAAAACAATAACAAGATCTACTGGACTCCAATCAGAATGTTTGCTGTGACCAGAGGTGTAGTAACACATTTTAGGCCCAGGGCACAGTGGAGTGGTTGGGCCTTTATGAGCTGAATAACTAACATAATTAGGAACTGACAGTGGAATCAACCAATCAAGTTTTGATTGACAAAGTGTGAGACTAATTTTACAAGAAGAAATGTCAATTTAGTCCTAGACACTTATAATACCAGTGGTAGTCTAGCCAGGTTTCAGTTAGTTGTTAGAAATGGAAGACAGGGGCAGCAGTTGTGTGTCACAGCCCTTTACTGAAGGAGTCTCTGTAACACTGCAACATACTAGGCAAAATATATGTCAATGTCTGTTAAGCTTTGAAAAACACATAGAATGACTTTAACAAGTCTTAAATGTCTGTATTTAATCTAGAACTTCCCAAAAAATGTTCATGTGCACCAGCATTAGCTTAATGCACAAATTAAGATGCTTATGTTCAGAAGTCGAGTGAATAAGAAGAACCAAGAGACTAGAGTTCCAGAAGCCCCCTTCACACTCTGAGCTGGTATAACTGTCTCACCCTGTCACTGTTCTCTCACACAGTGCAGCATTATCAGGTCACACTGACTTGGGGTGATTTGCTGAAATGAATCAGATGCTGAAATGAGAGTGTAGAGAAAAGAAAGCATGCTCTTCTCTCTTTTCATTGCTGTCTTTCTCTTTCTTGTTTGCTGCCTTACTTGCTCTCTTTCTTCTATCTTTTGTTCTCTCTGTCTTATCTATATTGCTTTTTGTCTGTCCTTCTCTTCTCTTCTCTTCTCTTCTCTTCTCTTCTCTTCTCTTCTCTTCTCTTCTCTTCTCTTCTCATTTTGTCTCCTGTGGTTGTCGCTTGCTTTCACTCTTTTGATGCTTTTCATTCATGCTCTTTGTCTTCTCTCTGCTTTAGTTCTAACACCCCCCCCTCTCTGTTTCTTTCTTGTTGTCTCCTGCTGGATCTCATTTTTTCTTTTTGTCTCTCTCTCCCTCTCTTTCTTTCTCTCTATCCTCCTCTTCTCTCTCTTGCTGTTTCTCTCTCTCACGCTTCCTCACTCTCCCTTTTTCTTTTATTCTTTTCTCCCTCAGTCTCAGTCTCTCATCCCCTCCACCTCCTTTTATTCATAGTGTGATGAAATATTAACTTGCCCCATATGGAGTCCTGGTAAATTGCATACGCTGTGCACACAAAAGGCAGAGTAAAGCTGTCATTACCTCAACTTAATCTGCACCATTTCCTCTGCTGCAGCTCTGTTCTCCCTTGGAGAAGAAAAAAATGAGCCTCTCACCTGTTCACAAGGCTCCATATCAGCCACATCTGCAATGTGAACAGCATCGGTAATTTGTGTGGAGAAGCCAAAGTACACAGCAAAAGATGAAAATTTTCCAGCGTATTTATTGCAGCTATTGCCAAAAATATCCTGTTGAAAAAACTCCTGAAGCTTCCAGCCAGATAGACATCTCACCAATGTGTGATGTTGCAGGTAAGAGCAATGCATACAGTGTGTGATTCAAAATGGATTCAAGGTCAAGATATATGATTATATATTTACATATAATTGTTAAATGCATATCACTGTTGTCGGAAGAACTCCTCTTATCTCCAAAATGAGTTCATAGGAAAAGGAAAAAAAGCATACTTGACTTGGCTCTTGGAAGGTGTCACATTCCTGGTAATGAAGGACATTCCTTGTGGATGTTGTTGTTGTGTGTGGCATTTGAGTTGTTGCATCCATGGAGGGTGGGCTATATGTGTGACTTTGTCCACCCTCCACATGTGTTGTGTTGTCCTGCATTACCCTTTCCCCGGCTTTGTGTTGGAGTAGCGCTGGGCTGGGCATATCCAGGCTTTGTAAAGACCAGCTGTTGAAGTGCCTTTTGTTTTTTTATGTCTTCTTCTGTGCCGAAACTACAGTATGAAATTTTCAAAAGAAAAGTACAGAGTGTGTGTAAAACTGCATCAGTGCAAATCAATTTTACTTTCTAATCTAAAATAGAAATAAAATATGAAATAATAAAAAATACATTTTTTTTCACTACATAAATTCCCATTCAACACTATTATTGTACAACATAGAAAACAGTTCTATAAGTAGTTGGGTCTAAACTTTAGACTGGTTGTGTGTATAAACACAATTGTTGTGAAAGGTAAGACAAAACTGTGCTGTAATACATTTTATTCATGTAGAAATAATTATCCCAATTTGATCGTGAACTCAGTTCATCACTTTTTTTCAGTGTTGTGTACAGAAAATAAGTGTGTTGTTCCAGTCTAGACATCCTGCAAGTCAGTATAAAAGCAGCATTACATTGCACATGGATGATAACTGTTCTGCAGCTGTGGCAGACAATTCAACAAAAGCTGAAGACAGATGAAGCAACAATAGGATAAAGAAATGTGTTCAGCAATGTAGCAGCAGACTGTTTTGGGGTATTGTTAATGGTGTCTCACTTGATTCAATGCAGGTGACAAATAGACAGGATGCGTGACAATTACACAGTAGTCATAGTCAATATGATGAAAGCTCACTGACTCTAGCTTGATAATTATCTATGGCAGAGTCCATAAATGATGTAACTCATCCAGCTTGCAGATTACTTCAGATTTCACAGGTGTATAGCGTGATTTTGTTGTTTTGAGATAATGTCCCATCTTTCTCCAGACACTTCATGTTGATGGACAAAACTTCCTGAACAACATTTGAGTTGCCAACTTATTAGGTACAGCTACCTACAGTACCTGTACTAACTGGCCATTTTACTTGCAACATCAACCATATTGGTGCATTGTAAGTTTACAGTTACTCATTGTAGCCCACCTGTTGCTGCCAGTGTTGAACCATGACTATTAAAACTAGTCATGGTTCAATACTGGCAACAACAAGTGGCCTACAGTGAGTAAATTTAGGAAATAAATGTCAAAAACAGCATCAAATAAGATAAAGCTAGCTGCTGCTACAAACCATATAGAATTATAGGATTAGGTAAGCAATAAGCTAATAGCAATTCACATGAGCATATTGTAGTGAGGGGGGTTCACAGAAGAAGTGTAGACAACTAGTCCATGCCCATAACACAGCTTTATTTTGATTCTGTAGCCAGAGTACAAGAGAGGAAAATGACTTCTTATTTCGAAAAGGGAAACATGCTGCCTGGGGTTATTATTCAGGAAACAAACCTGTGTGATGGTAACTCATATTCCCTTGACCCAGCACCTACCCAACCTGTTCAACAGTTCACATAACCTGCAACATATACAGGCTTCACAGAAATTGGTAGACCTTCTCTGAGGGTATAGAAGGCCTTGAGGTTTCCCCACTGGCTGCTGTACAATTTGTTAGTCACCCTTTACCCCGTCCATTACTGAAAAGGGACCATCACAGGACCACTATGACCAGCTATTATTTGAGTGGTGGACCATTCACAGCACAGCAGTAACATCAGCTCGGTAGTGTGGCCTGTTAGTGTGTGTTGGGCTGATAGTAGTGTATCAGGCACAGCAGCATTGCTGGGATTTTTAGACACATTACTATCACTGCTGAGCTGGGAATAATCCACCAACCAAAAACATCAAGACAGAAGTGCTCCTGTAGACAGAAACTGATGATTGATGAACGGCTCATTGATGACTAACATAAACTATGTGTGGGAAATAGCAAGCTAAGTGTACATCAACAAGGACATCTTAGGGAAACAGTGGTAATGGATTAGTTTGTCCTAGCTCACTTGCTGACCGTGGAGGTGAGGTGTTCCATCATTTCTGACCGTGATGTGGATTACAGCTGAGTGACACACACACATCACAGTCAAAAATCTCTCCATACTGAGTGAATCAAAGCAAACCTAGAATCTGCTCTGCTCACCAGCCAATGTTCATTCGCCCAGATCACTCTCTCAGCTGTCGCCTTTGTAACTAGTGAATGCTTATCAGAGTGGTAGTTTTCACACATTGCGTTTCTAGTGTCTCTTTGCTTGCTGTGTCTGATGGGTGTCTCTAGTGGGTACACTGACTTTTTGTACAATTCTTTGTCCCTTAGATTGCGAGCAGCAGTCTAGCAGAGTAGCATGGATATCACTATTGATCCAAAGTCACTCTACGACAATGGGACTCCAAAAGAACTACACGCAGGAGCATTAAGTGTATCAATGTTAGAAAAACCTTCACTTGCACTAACTTGGCACATTCTAAATGTATCAAACCTGCACTGAGATGTTTAACCTTGATCGAAAAAAAATCCTAAAGAATAAATAAGACAATAGAATATCATCCAGTTCTTCACTCTTAAATATATGCTTCTTCAAGGGTTCTTTAGTAAATACAATGTTTTTATATAGAACTATGAGCATTCAATTAACCATTTTGAAAGAGTCCTTTACATCGTGAAAAGGTTCTTCAATTTGATGTATAATGTGCTGTATGTAGTTCTATATAGCACCAAAAAGTGTTCTTCTACTGTTACAAGCTTGGCATCATAACAATAGAGGAACCCTTTTTTGGTGCTATCTAGAACCATTTTTTAAAATGTTCAATATAGAACCATATACAACATATTTTCTGTCAATTTGAAGAAAAAAATTACTATGCAAAGAACCCTTTAAGCATCCAAAGGGTTTTTTGAGTGTTCATGGTTCTATACTGAACCACTGCCATTACCAAAGCCTTGGAGAACCATCTTTTATTATTTTTTTTATTATGTTATTTGACATAAATTTGTAGGCTGAACTGAAGGTCTAGCTCTAATATTCATTTTCATGCTATTTTTGACCATTTTTTGGTCTCAAGCAGTCAACATCAATTTCTCGAGCAAAGTGAGAACATCTTTGACTCATGTTGTAATTATTATTATTATCATCATCATCATCATCATTAACATGGGTCCTGCTGACTTCTGATGATTAATAACTGTGATGGCTTCAGGAAACAGATCAGTGCTTTTGATGAAGCCTACAATGTTCTTGTCACAGTGAGGCTTGTGGGAAACCCAGATATAATTAAATAATAACTATATAAAATAATAAATATATAATAATAATTATACCATGCAATTACTGTCATTAGTTTACTACTATCTACTATCCTCTCCTAAGCCAAATATGAGATATTTGCTTTACTACAGGCCACTCGACCTTGGCCACCCTGCTCTCTTTTGTGAGGAGACGCAGCATTACCACATTAGCCTTACCACAGCATTACCACATTAGCCTTTAATATATCTGAAAGTGGCTCCTAAAGCCAATCCTGCAAGTCTGAGTTGTGAGGGACACTGCAGAGTGCTCCAGATCTTTTCTGCACTGAACCCTCTTCAGAAGGACATTTCCATCACACTCTTTAATAGACTCCCAGTTATCCGCCCTCTGAGTTCCCTCTTCCCTCCCTTTGTTCTTCCCTGTTTTACCCTTGCTTTTTTGATTGTAAAGTCTCTTGACACCTGAAAAGTACTGCTTTGGAAAGAGAAGGACAAGGAGAGACAGTGAGAGGAAGCAAAAACAGCAAAAGAGTAGCCGATGTGAATTGTGCAGCTTATCAGGAGACAAATGATGCTGGAGCCTGCGAGTGCTGGGCTGAACTAGCGCTCGCTTCCCCTCCCCCTTTTATCTTGTTCATCTCACATAATACTAATGCCTCTCTCTCTTCACTCCAGCAAAAAAAAAAAAAACATGTTGAAGAGACGCTAGGCCTTCAAAGCCTTTTGCTATTAGAATTCATTTGTTGGTGGTGGAGTACCACACATAAAGGATGAACAAGACCACAAGATTAACATCTTTCCCCTCCTTTTTGAACATTAACCACAAACACCATGAACACATGATCACTCATAATACTCTGACTAATTAATTCTAGCTAGACAACTAATGTTAGCTCAAAACTACATTCGCCAGTTAGCATGTTATTATACTGTACACATTCAGGGCCCAATGTGGTTTGTATGAAACTGGTGTAAAAGACATAGACTTCTCGACTTGTGTTGTCACTCTGTAGGCAGTGTTACACCAATATTAGAAAATCCTGGTCTGGGCAGATTTCTGTATGGGGAAAATTTTTTCGTTTGACTGCTATTGCGTACTGTGGTAAACAGAAACATTCCGAAGCTGATACGTCCAAAACTGTTTCTCATACAAACATTGCTCTAGATCTCTGAAGTACAGTATGAGTACATGTAAGCTAATATTCTTGTACACTGAATTGACAGAATAATGCTGAAAGTCTCACCAAAATATTCCCAAAAACACCAAGGGGTTTTGATAAATGTGGTGGTTAATTTGCTTTGACAGTGGTAGGCTACGATTTGAGTAACTGATGTGATCATACAAAAGTTTAATAGCAGACAAGTGTCTTAGTTTGCTTGTGGCATGTATGTGGCATTATTTGTATTTTTCATGTATTATAATTTAGAGGACACAGTGACCAACAGCAAAAAAGAGGAAGTATGGTCACCCTAGTTTACTAAAGATGGACTCATGACTTCCAAGGCCTACAGAGAAACTCAAATTGTGTCTCTCTCCCTCATGCATAAGTAGTGCTCTGCAAAAGGTGAGAGGATTTTGTGGAAAATGGGTGTAGATATGTGTAGAGTAACTCAACAGTGAAGTTGGTGGTTTTGCATGGATTTTTCTCTGCCTTTTAAAGCCAGGCATACATTTGCTTTAGGATTTCAAAGACATGTTGTTAGGAGACCTCCTTAACATGACTCAAAAGAACATTTACTAACAGAATAACATTGTTTCTGCTCTCAGGATCAGTATGTGAGAAGACACAATGAAAACAATTGTCTCTGTGTGGCTGCAATATGCACAGTCTGAGTTGTTGTTTATTAAATTTGACTGTTTTTTAAGGTGGAGCAGAATAACACTGCTGTAGAATGATTTGGTCAGAAATAACTTTTGGAAGCACTTTACTGTAACAGTGTTCACAGGTGTACATGACACTTAGAAAAGCTTGTTACAATAACTGAAAAACTTATGTAAGAGACAACAAGCAAAAGATTTGTAAAGGATTTTTGGTGTCATTTGTCATGAAGGCTGCCTTTGTCAAATTTGATGTCAAGTTGACATAACACCTTTGTGATTTTTTTTTCTGAAATTGGGTTGTGTCATGAGCCCTTTTAGGTGAAATGACATAGAAGAGTATAACAACTGAAATTGTAGCTTACCGGCTATTACAGTGACATAAAAGTCTGAGAAATAATACAAGGAAACATGTTTTAACTATGGGCCACAGAAATTGAGGACTTTGACCAGGCTTACTTTGCAAGCTAGTTCATATTGTCACCACAATGTCACTGTGACATAAACAGAGCTACAATGTCTATGTCAGTTAACTCTTGAAAGTGTCAATAACACTGTCATAACATGCCACCTTCGCCTCAAGTCAGTGAAATTTCTGCCTTGTTAGATCTGCTTGGTCAGTTGTAAGAGCTATCATTGTGAAATGGAAGCATCTAGGAGCAGCAACGGCTCAACCTTGAAGTAGCACAACATGCACTCAGGTCCTCTGTTGTATCTTTCACTACAGAGTTCCAAACTGCCTCTGGAAGTAATGCTCGCACAAGAACTGTGTGTCAGATGCTTCATATATTAGCTTCTTGAATTCCATAGCTGAGCAGCTGCACACAAGCCAAAGATCACTATGCACACTCTGCACAAAGTGTGGATGTAGTGGTGTACAGCACTGGACTCTGGAGCAGTGGAAACATGTTCTTTGGAGAATTGTGCTTCACAAACTTGATGTCTAATGGACAAATCTGGGTTTCGCAGATGCCAGGAAAACACTGCCTTCCAAAATGCATTGTACCAGCAGTAAAGCTTGGTGGAGGAGATATAGTGGTCTAGAGCTGTTTGTCAGATTTTAGGCTAGTTCCAGTGAAGGGTAATGCCAATGCAACAGCATACAAAGACATGTTATACAAATATATGCCTCCACCTTTGTGGCAACAGTTTGGGGAAAGCCATTTCCTGTACCATCATGACTGTGTGCCTGTGCACAAAGCGAGACCCATAAAGACATGGCTTGACGAGTTGATGGAAGTGTGTGGAACTCCAGTGGCTTGCATGGAGTCCTGACCTTAATCCCACAGATCATGTTTGAGATGACTTGTAACATGCACTGTGAGCCAGCATCCATCAGCGCCTGATCTCTCAAATGTTCAAATTTTCTCTTTTCTCCTGTGCTTTTTGAAGCCTGCTTCTCACAAACATAACACAATTGGTAGGTGGTCCTATGTGTGGTTTGCACAATTAATTTTTACCTTAGTAACTCAAATATTAAATACAGACGCACTGTTTTGCACTGCAGCTGTGTACATCTGGCCCTCAATGCTTTGCTCAGATGATGTATGAGATCAAATTTTCCCCACCCTTGTTCACATCTTCTCATGTGGCAGTTTTAGAACATAGATAAAAGGACACGATATGAAATATAATTTCAATGAATTGAGTCAATGAGTGCGTATATGCGCACTCAAAAATCCGATCATATAAACACCATACTCTGATCTAGAAATCCGATTTAAAAATCTGATAAAAGGCTGATGTAAGGACAGTGTAACATAATCTGAGACCAAACTGCATCCAATGACCCTACGTGTACTTTTGCAATGCAGCTTTAGAAGAAACTTTTCTTACACTGCTCTAAAACCAGCTTCAGTGATACATTCGCACTGGTCAGTGCTGAAAGCTCTATTGCAGAAACTGGTGCCAGATCAGCATAAAAAGTGCGACTTCTAGTTTCTAGAGTGCAAGCTGCAGCCATTAGCAGCTTTGTTCCCACAGGCAGCATAGAGTGGGGGATCAGGGGGGTGACCAGGCTGACCTTATCCCAGCAAAAGTAGAAGCACCAGCACAGCAAGACCCCCTGCCTGCAGGGTGATATAAACTTCCAAAGAGCCGAAAATGTTGTTCTACCAAAAAATCAAAGGTTAAGAAGTTCACACATAAACACATCTCTCATTGAACTTGCTGCACAAGCTCAAGGTCCTCCTGCTGAGGATTGTGTTTGCTCCAACACCAGAGTGGCAGTCTGCTAAATAAAACATTAAAATACAACAAATAAATACATAAATAAAGAATATATACATATATTACAACCTCATTGAATATCAAAAAGAATATGCAATATATAGGCCAAATGCTGAAGCCCCCTTAGTTAACCCAAGCACATTTTGTACTGCCTACTCTTCCTACTGTACATATTGCATTGTCCTCTTTCAGTTGTACATATTACTTCTGACATGTTTAGTGTTTTCTGTGTTTGGCTTTGACTTTTTGCATCTAATTCTGACATTTTAGATTTTAACTTTAATCTTTTGCACATGTGAATTTAAATTTGCTTACTTTGTTTACATCTCAACTTTTTTTTACTTTCAGTATACTTCAGGCCTCTACAGGGGTGAGAATAAATATGAAGTATTAGTGATAAACACAAAAAAACACCTCTTAATAATAATCCAATTATTCCATCCCTCCTCGGAAGGCATTGCCTTGGCTTGCGGAATTTGGCCCGAACTTTCATTTTTCATCTTTCAATTAAACCTTCTCCCTCTCTCAGCTTCGGTTGAGGTGTATAGTTAGACTGCATCATTTTCTTTGGCAAACCCTTTTTAGGATGCTGTTATTTATTCTGCCACTGGAACAACTGTCTGGCACAAGTCGTTCAGCAATCCCTCCAAATAAAATCAATAACTATTAAGCTCTCGTGGTTTGTGTTCACTGGACATCCTACAGTGGATCACCTTGATAATGAAATACTGCTGGTAAACTTTCTTTATCCCTAAAGTCTTCAAAAATAAATGTGCCAGAAATGTTATTTCACATGATGCTATTGACAAACTAATTTTGCTACCCAGAGAAACATTTATAAGGTTATATGAAAGTGGGTAAAGCATTTCATTATCAAGGTGAACCAGTGTAGGATGTCCAGTGAACACGAACGACAAGAGCTTAATAGTTATTGATTTTATTTGGAGGGATTGCTTAACAACTTTTGCCAGACAGTTGTCCTTATGGGTCCCAGTACAAATAAATAGATAAATAAATACATAAACAAATACATAATAAATAAGAACCCCCCCCTTAAAAATAAAAATAAAATCAATGTAACTTGGTTACTCTGCATGCTTCTTCACCCACTTGCATATAACCTTAACCTCTATGTTTAAGTGGACTGCCTATAATAAGGGGCACATAATAAGGGGCACAGTCATGATGAAACAGGAAAGACTCTTCTCCAAACTGTCACCATAAAGTTTTCTAAACTGTTTTTGCATGTGTTTCTGGGTAGCATAAGAACCTAGCAATGCTGCGGCTAACACTTGTATGTTATAGATGTGACAGATGATGTTTATTACAGTGGTTCTTCTATAGCACTGATCTTTAGAACCACCTTGGCACCTTTATTTTGTTCACTGTGTATCTGTTCAAATCTTTTTTAATCATTGGGTCCCTAGATATATGCCTTATACCTTGACCTTAGTGCAGCATTTGACACAATAGACCACTCTATCTTACTAGATAGACTAGAAAACCTTATAGGGGTAACAGGAACAGCTCTTTCCTGGTTCAGGTCCTACCTCACTGATCACTATCAGTTCGTTAATGTAAGGGGCGAATCATCTGTCCTTGCAAAAGTAATGTATAGTGTTCCACAACGCTCTGTTTTAGGGCCTATATTATTCACAACATATATGCTACCATTAGGCACCACTATCAGTAAACACGGCATAAATTTCCACTGCTATGCCGATGACACTCAGTTATATATGTCAAGCAAACCGGATGATAAAATTAAACTTAGCAAGATTGAGGACTGTGTAAAAGACATAAAAGTTTGGATGTCAAGTAACTTTCTGCTACTTAACATAAAACAAAGGTCCTGCTTCTTGGTCCAAAATCAGCTAGAAACAAACTGTCTAACTTAACAATTTCTCAGTTGCATCAAGCTTATCTGTTAAAAATCTTGGTGTCGTGATATCAAATCAAATCAAATTCATTTGTATAGCGCTTTTTACAACGGATGTTGTCGCAAAGCAGCTTCACAGAATTCCAGAAAAGACAGAGTTTTAACAAGAAGTGTAAAAAAAACCCAGGTGAGCAAGGAAAAAGTGGCAAGGAACAGTGGCAAGGAAAAATTCCCTCACAACTGAGGAAGAAACCTTGGGAGGAACCAGGCTCACCCAGGGGTCAAACTACCCACAAATGATTATATTACTAATATTAATAGCAGTAGTATTAGTAGTAGTTTACAGCTAGGAGTCTATGAAAACATGAGTGTAGGGTGGGCACTTGGTCCAAGGTAGGTGGTGGTAGCTGTGGCGTGGGCAGCTGGTCTGAAGAGGGTAGCAGGAGGGCTCGACAGTCAGTCGTCCATCAGTGTCCGGCCGGACACGGGCGGTCGTATACTCAGAAAAAAGACAGGGAGAGGGAATTAGTTTTATTCTGTCTGTTGTATGTAAAACAGGGAATATGAACATTTCCAGGGTGTGGAACGACTCCGGCAGATCTGACTATGACAGCTTAACTAAAAGGAGAGAACCAGAAGGACACACAGACACGGCAGCACTCTGAAACAGTTTGGCATCCCTCCGCTCCACCGTCCACAAACCTGAGACAGCACCAGCATCTCAGTTTACTATTGGTTTATCCATAGACCCCTGGATCTGCTGCCTTTATCTAGGGGGGAACATTAGCTACCAAAAGCTAAACTGAACAAGTGAGTTTTCAGCCTAGTCTTAAAGATTGAGACTGTGTCTGAATCCCGAACATTTTCTGGAAGATCTTTCCAGAGTTTGGGGGCTTTATAAGAAAAGGCTCTTCCCCCAGCTGCAGCTTTATGAATTCTAGGAACTATTATTAAGCCAGCACTCTGTGATCTGAGTAATCGTGATGGCACGTAATGGGAAATAAGGTACTCAGGAGTGAGCCAATGTAGGGCTTTATATGTCAATAAGAGAATTTTATAATCAATATGAAATTTAACAGGCAGCCAATGAAGTGACGATAGAACTGGACTGATATGATCATATTTTCTAGTTTTAGTGAGGACCCTGGCTGCGGCATTTTGGACTAGCTGAAGTTTGCTTCAATTCCTGCTTGTACATCCTGACGTTACAGTAGTCTAGCCTAGAAGTAATAAAGGCATGTCCTAGTGTTTCTGCATCATGCAGGGATAGGGCATTTCTTATCCTGGCAATGTTGCGAAGATGTAGACAAGCTGTTCTAGTGGTAGATGCTGATCTGTCCTTCGATGCACATATAACTAATATCACTAGAACAGCATTCCTGCATTTCCAATATCGCTAAATTAAGAAATGCATTATCTCTACACGATGCAGAAAAGTTAGTTCATGCATTCATTACTTCAAGGCTAGATTATTGTAATGCCCTGCTGTCTGGATGCCCCAGCAAAAGCCTCAACAAGCTTCAGCTAGTCCAGAACACTGCAGCCAGAGTCCTTACAAGAACCAGAAAGTTCGACCATATTAGCCCAGTTTCATCAGCCCTGCACTGGTTACCAGTTAAATTTCGCATTGATTATAAAATCCTATTACTGACCTATAAAGCTCTAAACAGACTCACCCCTCAGTACGTGGGTGAAATTCTCTGCTACTATGAACCGTCATGCCTACTTAGATCACAAGGTGCTGGCTTACTACTGGTACCTAGAATTAATAAAGTTACATTAGGGGGGAGAGCTTTCTCATACAAAGCCCCCCAGCTCTGGAATAATCTTCCTGTTAATCTTCGGGAATCAGACACAGCCTCAGTTTTTAAATCTAGATTAAAAATTTACTTGTATAGTCAAGCCTCTGGTGATTAGTCTTCCCTGTCAGACCTGCTGGAGTCTCTGCTGCTCTGTTATACTGTAATCTGTGGTCAGCCACTCTTTACAGAACTGTGTTTTTCTTTCCTTTGCTGAGCTGAATAGCTGCCGATCTTGTGCGTCCCGTGCTGTTGCCTCTTCTGATTGGGTGCTGCTTACCAGCCTTCTGGACTGGTTTGACCACTGCTGTGCAGTCCTCACCCTCAGATCTTTTCTTTTCCCACTTTGTACTGTAATACTTTATACTAATAATGTTTGCTATCCGGTGTCGACCATAGGAGGATGGGTTCCCCTTCTGAGTCTTGGTTCCTCTCAAGGTTTCTTCCTCTTGCCACAGTCGCTGCTGGCTTGCTCATGGGGGCTCGGAGCTGGATTTTCTTTTCTTTTCCTTTCTTTTCTTTTCTTTTCTTTTCTTTTCTTTTCTTTTCTTTCCTTTTCTCTCTGTAATACTGATTGTCCTGTAAAGCTGCTTTGTGACAACACCTGTTGTAAAAAGCGCTATGTAAATAAATTTTGCTTGCTTATGAGGCAATTTATAATGTGCTATTACATGTATGACACAATTTTCCAGTAAGGCTCTCTGAGAAATCTTCATTTCTCACTAAGTGCTTGGTTAACCATGACTTATCCTAAGTGGACAAGAATGCCAAATATATCTCAACAAAGCTGTGTAACTCAGCACTGTAGTACAAACATGTTCAATTGGGAGTTGAGGCACGCAAACAGGGAGTGCTAACGTTAAAAGGCATGTCACACGGAATGGCATAGAGGCAGCACTTCAGAGCATTTGCGTGTCCATGAGGGGATGGAATGAGAGAGAACCTCGCTGGTATCGCTCTTGCTCAGTAGGAAAGCCTCGCCCATGTATTCGTTCTGTCTCTGTCAACTGATCAATTAAGATCAAATGAGCCTGTAAAGATGTACCACCTCCCTGGAGCACGCTGCAAACTTTCAAAGCTCTGTTCATACCTACAGAGAGAGAGAGAGAGAGAGAGAGAGAGAGAGAGAGGGAGAGACGATGGTGAATTATTTGTCTTTGTTGATCGCTCTTTCTTGGATGCTGGAAAGTTTCTCAGCGCAGGAAGATTCCTGTCACAGAATTCCTTGTAGTATATTTCATATTCTTGCATGGAAGTGTGCTGAATTTGTGTTTGAAAACACTGAGGCAGTCTCCATTGACTCTGGTGCTTCACTTCTGTGCCTAGTTATTAATAAATAAGCCAGGCTTATAGTGAACACACACACACACACACACACACACACACCTATCCTAGGGGTGCCAGGAAAAATTTGCTTGCCTTTGTCAAAACAGCCGTTAAGTACAAGTTATTTATTTTTCAGTGTCAAGCAAAAGCAGAAAACATATAACACAAAATTACACACATGACTCACATATAGCAGAAAGACAATATCATGTTTCAGTATTTTGTGTGCCCACACTTTGCCTTTAGTACAGTTTTCATTTTCTTCAAGAGAAAGGGAGGGTTATTCTGAAAGTTCAGTCTTAGAAGACTTCTCACAATCGAAGTAATCCCAAACACATTCAGTGATGTTGAGGTCTGGATTCTAAGGTGGTTGGTCCATTGGTCTGAGAAGACCAGCAGCTTCTTTGATTTGAAATGTTCCTTTTATGTCAATTTCCTTCTCGCAATAACATTCTTTCAGACCCGTAGCATTCAGTTGTCTTCCCTCAGTAAAGGATGGACATAAACACCCATGGAGTCCCGTTTTCACTGCATATTCACACAATCGTGTTCTGCCTGGGAGAGGGTCACCAGGGCCTACCCCTAGAGCCAGGCCTGGGCTATTGTCGCCCGGCAAGTGCCGGGTGGCCGGACAGCCCACGTAACCTGGCCGGGCTCAGCCCGAAGAGGCAACGTGGGGAGACCATGTAGGCCCACCACCCGCAAAGTCCAGCATGGGGGAGCGGTGCAGTGCTGCACAGGCAGTGGGAGGTTGCAGGGGGCCCTAGGCTCCTGCGGCAGAAACTGGCTCTTGGTACGTGGAATGTAACCTCACTGGGGGGGAGTAGCTGGAGATTGTGTGGGAGGTTGAGAGGTACCAACTAGATATAGCTGGGCTCACCTCCACCCACAGTGTTGGCTCTGGAACCAAACTCCTGGATAGGAGTTGGTCCCTCTCCTACTCAGGGGTTGCACAGGGTGAGAGGCGCCAGGCAGGTGTGGGGATACTCACGAGTCCCCGGGTGGCGGCCGTGCACTTGGAGTTTGTCCCGGTGGATGAGAGGGTCGCCTCAATGTGAATTAAAATTGCAGAGAGGAAAACTTTGACTGTTGTGTGTGCTTATGCACCAAACAACAGGTCAGAGTATTCGGCCTTCTTGGAGTGAGCAGGCGGGGTTCTGAAAAGGGTCCCACCTACAGACACCATAGTCTTACTGGGAGACTTCAGTGCTCATGGCAATGACTGGGAGACCTGGAGAGATGTGATTGGAAAGAATGGCCTGCCTGATCTAAACCTGAATGATTTTAACTCCCACCTCCGGGAGAGCTTTTCTCATGTCCCGGGGGAGGTAGGGGACATGGAGTCTGAATGGACCCTGTTCGAAACCTCCATTATGGAAGCTGCCAGGTGTAGCTGTGGCCAAAAGCTTGTGGGTGCCTGGGTGGTAACCCAAGAACCCCCTGGTGGACAACAGTGGTGAGGGAGGCCGTCAAGTTGAAGAAAGAGGCCTTTAGGGACCAGATGGCCCGAAGGACTCCCGATTCAGCAGATAGGTACCAACAGGTGAAAAAGGTGGTAGCCGCAAAGGCAGAAGCAAAATCCAGGGCATGGGAGGAGTTTGGTGAAGCCATGGAAAAAGACTTTTTTACGGAGTGGTCAGGGTGGCTGTGCCCAAGCAGTATTCGGAAAAGGGTGAAGAAACTCTGACTTCAAGTGAGGATATTGTCAGTCGGTGGAAGGAGCACTTTGAAGAACTCCTTAATCCGGGAGACATGCCTCCCTCAGGGCCAGAGGCCTCTGGCGTGTCAAGCTCCGTTTCCCTGTTGGAGGTCACTGAGGTAGTTGGCAAGCTCTTCAGTGGCAAGGCACGGGGAGTAGATGAGATTTGTCCAGCGATGCTTAATGCTCTGGATATTGTGGGGCTGTCTTGGCTGATGGGCCTCTGCAATATTGCATGGACCTCAGGAACAGTACCCTTGGACTGGCAGACTGGGATGGTGGTCCTCATTTTTAAAATAGAGGACTGGAGGGTGTGTGTCAACTATCGGGCTATCACATTACTCAGCCTCCTCGCGGTTTGCAGCTGAGTGTGAAGTGGCTTGGTATGTGGATCAGCAGCTCCAAATCTGAGTCCATGGTCTTAGCCAGGAAAAGGATGGCATGCCCACTCCAGGTAAGAGGAAAGGACTTGCCCCAGGTGGAGGGGTTTAAGTATCTCGGGGTCTTATTCATGAGTGATGGGATGAGGGATCGTGAGATTGGCCGCAAGCTGGGACAGACGGCAGCAGTAATGCAGTCACTGTACCGAACTGTAGTGGTGAAGAGGGAGCTGAGCCATAAGGCAAAGCTCTCCATTGACCGGTCAGTCAACATCCCGACCCTCACCTATGGTCATGAACTGTGGGTAATGACCAAAAGAATGAGATCGTGAATACAAGCGGCGGAAATTAACTTTCTTTGCAGGGTGGCGGGCTACAATCGATTTAATAGGGTAAGGAGCTCGGCCATCCGGGAGGAGCTTGGAGTAGAGCCGCTACTCCTCCACATTGAGAGAAGCCAGCTAAGGTGATTTGGGCATCTGATTCGGATACCCCCTGGACGCCTCCTGGTGGAGGTGTACCAGGCACGACCTACCGGGATAAGACCCCAGGGTCGTCCTAGGACCAGCTGGAGGGATTACATCTCCAAGTTGGCCTGGGAGCGGCTTGGGGTCCCTGGGAATGAGCTGGAGGAAGTTGCAGGGGACAGGGTCATTTGGGATTCTGTGCTCTCTCAACTGCTACCACGACCCTATCTGGATGAAGCGGTTAACGACGATGATGATGATGATAATATATGTGTAACTGATTGAGGGAGAAATTTGTAGAGAAGAATACAAAGAAAAAAGAAAGATAGAGCAAGTGAAAGAGAGAGAGAGAGAGAGAGAGAGAGAGAGGAAAAGCAACAAAATCAATGCGGCTGAATCCCCTTGCAGCAATCTTTCTGCAATCAAGACTTTTACTCAATTTCAAGGTAACGATGAACCTATTGGTGGAAGAACGATTTATATTCTCGAAAATTGCTCTTTGGCTGTTTGATTGAGACCTGTTTGATTTCTCTCCTAGTCTGTTGTTACATCAGCGGCCAGCAGAGGGAAACAGTGCACCATTGTTCAGTAAGCACGGCACAGTGATAGAACTAATGCAGCCATATTACATGAAAAGAGCAATCTCGATCAACAAAGCATGCCTGCATGCATGTAGAACCCTCAGAGCAGCCTTGCTGCCTCTTATATCTAGATCATTCAGTCATCACTGTTTGTTTTGTGCATGTTAATCAGGGACGCATGTGAAGACATCAGACAGCGTGGAAAGCAGATGAATGGGGAGAGGGAAAAGGGGCGGTGTAGTTCTCATATCTCTAATCAAAACAGTCAATATGATTCACAAAGGACATGAATTGTAATGATATCCATGAAAGATTAATTCCCACACACATAGACACTGCGCCTTTTTCATTCTACTTGCATACCATCTCCCTGCCTGTCATAAAGCACCTTCCACTCGCACATTTGCATGGCCTTTTGGGCTTTGCATATGCACTGGTGCGCTCTGTAACAAGGGAGTACTTACAAACTATTACACGCTGGCGGGTCTGGCGTGGAGCACTGAGAGAGAGAGAGTTAGAGAGAGAGAGACCCATCTGGCAGTAATGGAGGTAGTGTGTGTGTATTTGTGAACGTGTGTTGGTTTGTGTGGGTGTGTGTGAGCCAGTTCTTTTCTGCTTTCCAGGCACTGTCACGCTGCTTTACACTTAAATACTCATGAAGACCTCGTCGGGGGCGGGGGGGTCACTATCTGAAGCTGGCTAACTTGTTGCGACAGATGCCAATGGCCATCATATCAGCGTGGCGATAAGCACAGCTCTGCTGTGAGCTAACATGTCAGCTCCTCTATTTTGCACACTGCCACCCGAGGGCCGAAAGACAAACTGACTAACTATCTAGTGTGGACAGGTTAAAAGGGATACCCTCTGCACGGGGAATACAACCAACACGTTTCATACCCACAGCAATAGATAATGAAAATGACAAATGATGAAGACATGAGAGTGTATAACAGAACAAAGGCTTAGGGTGATTATTGGGATGATATGATGAGCTGAACTTGTAGAAGTGCAAATGTTTACTGAAACTACTCATCCAACCTACTTCAGAAATTTAGGAAATTTATGGAGTGTTCGTATATGCAGGGCCAGGATGGGGAATCACTGATCTAGCCAATGCTTGGCATTGGGCATGGTGATCTTGTGTACCGGCTCATGTGTAGCTGCTTCAAAGTGTCCTATCATATTGGCAATGCTTTTCTGTGAAGATTAAACAAAATATGAGTGAGCAAATTAATGCCTGTGTCAGAAATCCCAGACTTATCACATATTAAGGCTTTTTATTCAGTAACTACAGTGACTTCAGTGCAAATTAACTAAGCTATTCTTACTTTATTGAAGTGTGGGGCATGCCGGTGGGACACATTTAAGTGGTTAAGTTAGCTGAACTCATTTAGAGAAAGTGTCTACAAACATTTGGACATAGCAGATATCTTGCAAATTATAACCTCAAAATGTAATACTGTGTGCCAGTAATCTGACCATGGTGCTATAGTGTTAGAAATAAAGGTTCTGTGCAGGGACATTTTTTGTCCATCAAGGTACAAACAATGTAAATGTATGCTTAAAGGTACAGCAGTGGTTTTAAGGTCTAATTGTGAACCTTAAATAAGTTTTTTCCCCAAATGAAAAGTGCATATTGGTACCTTTTCATAACCAAATGTTTTAAAACAGAGCAATAAAATAAAAAGCCTGGTACATTATTATTATGGTACAGTTATGTTCCCTGACTAACGGTACTGCGATGTACCCTTGAGGATACCACACAAGTGACAGTTTCATTCAGATGGAGTTCTATTTAATCAGCACTATTTCTGAGCCTTTATCATGTACTTTGTTACTAGGTTTTTAGCAATGTAATTAATACTGTAACAAAGTACTTATAAGAGGCAGTCAAACATGTCAGATGCTGTATTTCAAAATCATACATGCCGAATGCTGTATTTCCTAGGCTATTTAGATATGTCATCATTTGAAATACAATTGTAATTTGAAATTTTGAATTTATGAATTTGGTTTTTTTGAAGATTAAACATTTACTGCATTTCATGCATCTGTGTCCAGCCGTTCTCCAATTATGAAGACAAGATGGATAAACAGTTCATTAAAATATTTGGTAAAAATATTTAAGAATTACTGTACATGGCCTCATCACAAATTCCTGCAGCTTGGACAGCACCATGGACAGCAACATCAGTACTGATCTGACAAAGTGAACCATTTCATATGAGGACATTTATGGCCACACAGAGCAGCAAAAGCACCCTCCTCCAACTGGCTTGCTGTACTGTGGTTCTAGTTGACACTATTTGATTTTGATTTTCGATAAATGCTTCTGCCCATCATGG
The DNA here is from genome assembly GCF_015220715.1 of Pygocentrus nattereri. Lineage (NCBI taxonomy): Eukaryota > Metazoa > Chordata > Actinopteri > Characiformes > Serrasalmidae > Pygocentrus > Pygocentrus nattereri. The sequence continues at coordinate 23,131,522 of NC_051221.1, read as the reverse complement.
CTGCTGGTTGAAAAACCTAATTCCTAAATTATTTAGAGCAGTTCACTTTAAAATGAACCTCATGACTTTATTTACTGTAACTCAGGTTCAGAACATGGGATTCTCATTAAGTCCCATTGATGAGGATTAAAAAAAATCTCACTGCTTTGCATTTCACAGGCTTGTTTGATGTTTTCATGTTTCCTATTCCTTTCTCTCCCCTCCATTTTTTGGCTGATCAGAATATGTGTGTGTGTCAGAGAGAGAGAGAGAGAGAGAGAAAGAGAGATGTTTTAGAACAGTCTGTGTGGGACAGATAGTAGCAGGAATTAACATCCATTTCACGGTCAGGCTGCCGAGGCTGGACGGGCCGGAGAGGAGCGTGTCAGTCTGCAGTGAGGAGTGGAGCGGCCTCTGGCCCCAGAGACATCCCGTAATTGTGCTGCTCTGAAGTGCAGGTGGGTGTGCAAATTATCAAATGTGCCGTGTAAACCCATCCGCCATGGCTGTGCCATTGTTATGGGTTTCCAAGTTCACCACAAGTGGCTGCAGGATTTTGGGTCCAGTTCGTAATTTCCCCATGATGTGAGTCATGGCCAGAGTTACTTGTTCAACAAAAACACTGCACAATGTTTCCCATGGTAATCTTACTAGTTGGGATTAAAACACCTATCAGCATGTTCTCTTGTAGCAACTTTTGCTAGGTGTGACAAGGTTTCCTGCTGCAAACTAAACAGAGTTTTGCTCATGTTTGGTAATACTAGCCAGTAGCTATGAAAGAACATACTTGTGGGAGGAGCATTGACGAGTCACTTGGCTTTATGTTTTGGCATATACGTTTGATGTTCTGATACTTGATTATTGTTTTGTTAGTGACAAAATTGAATGGTCAACAGCTTGCTTTATTAAAATAAACATAATTAATGTATATGGTCACTCAACGCAAAAGGATTTTAGTGTCCAGATCAGTTAAAAGTCCGTAATGTGTTTTGATCTCTGACTTTGAACCGATTTACTTTATGCCAGTTGTTATTAAAGGCTTGTGTAATTGCTGCGTTCCCAGAAATCTTTATATTTCTTCACACTCCCATTTTACCAAGCACTTTCAAGCCAAAATCAATCTCATTTTGTGTGTGCTAGCATGGTTTCCAAACACATAAAATAACATAAATAGTGTCTTTCTGAAGAAAGTGGATGGTTCTGTTTTTTTCTATTCTATAAAGGTTAGAGAGGGTCGATCAAGAACCATGAAAAACCACTTGTGATAAGACATTTATGTTGATGTGTGTACAAGTTTGAAAAATACTTTTCCATCTCAAAGTGCAGTGCTGCACAGTTTGAAGCTGCCTTTATGCTGTCACCTCTTTCTTTTAGCTTATTCTGACTCATTACCCACATTCACCTCCACTCCAGCCCCTTTAACTGATGCCTTTCCCCCCAATGATGCATTGCCTTTATATAGGAGGGTGTCAAAGCAGCTGCTGTATGAAGGATTGCAAAGCGTCAAGGTAGTGCCGAAGGGGCAGCAAAAAATACCAGCTGACTGCGGCCAGGGTTCCGTCAGCACACTGATTGCCACCACAGGGGGTGCCTCCCTGGCTGGAGTGGGAGGAGAGCGCTGGCCACTGTAAAGAAAAATGAACCACTGTCTTTGTGATACCATGGTGGGAAGGAAAGAGGGGAAGAATAGGAGAGAGAGACAAGAGGGCAGGAGGTATATGTCTCCCAAGATCGTTTTGACCTGTTTCAGTCTTGGCTGTCATACCTAAGTGAGTTTCACACTGGAGCTGGTGGTATGCGGGTGCAGGAGGCCGACAGATCAATGCTGGTAACATGACATTGCAGGTAGGAGTGAAGACACTGACACACAGGACAAATAAACACATCCACTTCTGAAACCACAGAGTTCTCTCAGACATTAACCAGAGATACATATATATTCCCCAAACACTTTCATCACAGAAAATTCATTTCTAGCTTATTCCCAACAGCCACATACATATTCACTTCGTTAAAATCACCTTATAGCTGCACTGCAGTAGACAAGACATGACCCTTTTTGTTAATTTTATTTCCAGCCAAAACAACCTTAAATACATGTTATTCATTTTTGTCAGGAAAAATGCAGAAACATATTTGTGTCAGAAAAAAAAAAACCTCAACAACTAAACATAAAATCAAATTTTCACTATTTACTGCATTCCACACTTGCTTTTACTACAGCTTCTATTCATTTTAGGATTCTTGTGTTCAGTTTTTCAAAGAAATCTGTACATTTTTAACACCTCCAAAGTTCCGTCTAAGAAATTAGGTGCATTTTCTGCTTCTCACAATCCAAGTATTTCTAAACACGTTCACTGATGTTGAGGTCTGGACTGGGAAGTTGTCCTCTCAGAACAGTAGGATGGACAGAAAGACGTGGATTTTTTCAGATCTGAAGAGTGGGAGCTTGATATTCTCTTCTCTCCACTATATATTTAAATCATTTTTCAGCTCCAGTTTTTGGACCTCCTGCTCCTTTGATCTTTGACTTAATGGATTATCTTATATCTATTTTTTATTTTCAGAAATATCTCCTGAAAAATGAACAACTTGGACTTAATGGACTTTTTGACTACAAATTCAGTTAATAAAGAGTGGTTTCTAAAGTTTGCACAGAATTTTACAATATATACCAGTGCTGTAGATCTCAAATACACATTTCTATCATAATTACAGGCTGTAGAGCTCATCCTCTTCATCATTGGTCAGTTTGCGAGCACAAGACCTGCTAACCAGCTGTTATTTGGCTGGTAGACCATTCTCAAGACTGCAGTGATGCTGATGTGGTTGTGTGTATGACACTGGTGCAGGTGCATCAGGCACAGCAGTGTTGCTGGGTTTTTCCACACATCCTTGTCACAGTCTAGTTGACAGTGGTCCACAACTCAAAACATCCAGCTTAAGGTCATTACACACTCAAGGCGACATAAAAAAGCAAAATATTCAGAAGTGATTATCCATCCATCCATCCATCCATCCATCCATCCATCCATCCATCCATCCACCCATCCATCCATCCATCCATCGTCATCCGCTTATCTCAGTCCGGGTCGCTGGGGCAGCATCCTAAGCAAAGAGGCCCAGGCTTCCCTCTCCCCTGCCACCTCCTTCAGCTCTTCCGGAGGGATACCGAGGTGTTCCCAAGACAGTCGAGAGATATAATCCCTCCAACGTGTCCTGGGCCTCCTCCCCGTTGGACATGTCTGGAACACCTCCCTAGAGAGGCGTCTAGAGGCCATCCTTACCAGATGCCTGAACCACCTCAACTGGCTTCTCTCAATGTGGAGGACCAGCAGCTCTACTCCAAGCCTCTCCCAAATCGTTGAGCTTCTCACCCTAAGTGTTTCACCAGAAGTGATTATTTTGTATTAAAATTATGCACACTGGAGGCAATGTAATCTTTCTGGATATGTGCAGTGTTTTTCATGCTGTGAAAAAATGGGCAGAATATTGTAGTGACCCGCTACTGGCTTGTTCAGCCATGGATGTGTGGGAGCCGTGGCCATGCAGAGCGGTCATGTGCATGGACTCTTGGGAGGCACCACTCCCTGTAAGTGAGAGACTTTAAACCTGTAAATAATTTGTGGTTGTGGGTTTAAGATGTGTTGAAATGTTATTTGTGCTATGCAGTATTGGGCTCTGGGGTTGGATAATGAGGTTTCTGTGCTTATCATATAGGGGAATTGTGTTACTCTTAGTGACCTGACCTGGTAGTGGTTCTGTGTTGCTGTTGTGTTTACTTTACTCAATAAAGAGCATTTAAGTAAAGTTCAATGTTTCTTACATCTTTGTTTGCAAAATGTCACAATATGCATAAAATATATATTAGCAGAATACATATCAACTAAATCAAAAAAGGTCCTTTGCTTCTCATGAAATGGACAAACTGTGATATTGTGCAGGAAGCATTCCACTGCCTCTCCCTCTTTTCAGGAGGTAACAATTTCTTTCACTCGCAACTAAGATCTAGAGTTTTAGCATTTTGGAGATGCAGCTCCACACAATATGACATGATATGAAATAAACCTACTGAATGTCTTTAAGTGCAAATGAGATCAGATTCTTGGACAAACAGATACACAAAGCTACTGACCATTTCAGAAAATGAAAGTAGTGTGAAGAGCTTCATCACTTTATTCAGAAGCTGAATTATTGAGTTCTTCCAAATCAAATAGATGTTTGAGACCTGTTTAGTGCTACTTTTGGAGATTCTGATCCTTCTGACATTTGTGGAAAAGTCCTATGTGCTAGACCACAGCTGACCACTCATCTTGGCTATTGTCATACCATCAGCAGAAGCCACTTTGATTGGACAGGGAGTTTATGTCTCTGGCAAAAGTTCATAAAAAGAGGGAGAGGGAAAATAAAACAAATTTGATTCTTGCTGTCTGAAAAATCACAGCTGGTGTGAAAGATATTGTCTATTTAACTGCTGGAATTAATTTAGTGTCATCCAAATAATTCACACAAATAGATCACTCAGTGTGTAAGAGTGGCTTTGTGGTCAGAAATGAACTTTGTGTAGGGAAAGAGCATGACTAACCCAAACTGTACGTGGAAAGAGAACTATATTGCCATTGTCATGACAAAATCTCTCATCTACAAAATGGTAATAAATAAACGTTTTTAACTGTGATGTATTTGAATGTATCAGAAATTTAGTAAAAGCTGTATTAGTAAAACATTTTTTTTTTTTTCAGGAAAACGGACTGCAGCTATATTTAGGTGATTGATAGCACTTTTTTGAGGCTAGATATTTATAGGTATCTAGATATGCAGTTCAGTTTTCTCATATTAGTATAACCAACATGGCATTACAAACTAACAGCTATCTCAGATCCCTGTTGTTACCTGGAATGTTGATAGTGGAAAAAAACAGCTTAGCTACAGTGACTATGAAAGGTCTTAGATATTTTGGGCATGTTTAAACAAATTTTATCTCATTCATTTTTTTTAACTCTGCTGGATTCCTACTTAATATTTTGAGAATTATGAAATTGTAAAATCATCATAAAAACCTCACTTGCTACTACTTGACCTTATACAGATTTAATTTGTTTATGAAAGACCAGTGTTAGATATCACACTTTACATTTATGTAAAAAGATAGATGACACATCTCAGAGGTAATGGAAATGGTAGAAGAGCTCAAACAAGAAAGAAAGAAAAAATGTTTTATATAATTTATATATTTATATAATTGCTTGGACTAGAGTTTTTCACTGTCAGTCAAACAGCAGGTCCATCGGGAAAGCAGCAAAGCAGTATCAGATACGTCACAGACAGCAGCCCAACTGTGAAATTGGAACACCAAACTGACCAGAGATCTGCTGCTGCCTTGACTGTCCTTCTGCACTTACTCATCCGGCCAAAGCTTCACACTGGTGCTAAACATCAGCGCATTCAGTTTGAAGGACACCAACAACAACTTTTTGAGGTTTTGTATGACGTTCTGTCAGGTTGTTTTGTCCTCTACATGCCAGCACAAAGCAGTAGGAGGCTGAGTGTGGCACTCTGCAGGACGCAGCACTTGATGGAAGGTTTGCCACCATTCAAACTGCTCAGACTTTATGCTTAACTCCTAGAAGCTTCAGTTATCAGCAGTGATAGCAAAGGGAAATTCTGACCAAAATATGGATTCTAAACATTCACATTTGCATTTCTAAGTAGAAGAGGAGATATTTTCTTATGAATAGAATTTGATGAAAAGTTTTTGTTCTGCAGTTCAGCATTAAAATGGTCTTCTTGTTATTCCTTGACATATACACAAATCACAGCTGTCATAACAAAACAATGTATCTCTAAAAGGGTAAGTTTCCAGGGGAAGGCAAAAAATCTTCTTAACTTCTTAAGAATGGTGCGTTCAGGGAGAAAGGCTGACGTTTACGTCAAAGTTAAAATACTGGATTCTGCAGAAATGATCTGTTATTTGCGAAGAATATTGAGAAAGTGAGACTTTGTAGAGTCTGAAGCAGTTTATTTCTGAATATTGTAGTGGTAGGGATGAAGCTTCCCAGCATTTCTTGGAGTTTTGTTATTTTGTTATTTGTTATTTAAAGGAAAAGTTTGGCAAAAAATCTAATCAACGATTTATCACTTACTCCACATGCAGTCAATGAGCCAAGACATGTTTGATATCTGATGTGTGTTCCTCTAGTTTTAAGTGGAAGATGCTAGACTAACACTGCCAACAAACACTGGACTCGACCTGTCACCAAACTCATCTCTGTAAATACATGCCAAAATCTTAATTCATTTGCTTCAAAAATCTGTTCAAAAGCTATTTAGACATGTTTAAACAATTATTAAATAGCTTAAAAAGGACTTTGTAACTACGTTATCATTCTCATAAAGTCCTGCTTTGTAGTACTACTCTATTACGACACAGGTGTCACATTTGTTTTTTTAGCACAGCTAAGGCTTCATAACTGTAAGACAATTAGCTAGAAGTTGTATCTCAAATAATGATAAAGCTACAGAATGAGTTATTGTATTGCATTTTGGGACAACCAGGGTGCTTTCTGTGTGGAGTTTGCTTGTGCTCTGGTTTCCTCTTGCAGTCCAAAGCCATGCAGTCAGGTGAACTGGAGATGCTAAATTGCCCCCAGGTGTCTGCCCTGTAATGGACTGGTGGCCTGTCTAGGGTGTTCCCTGGCTTTTTCCCCACCGACCTGATAGCACTCCCAGCATCTTTTTAAAATTTCCCACTCCACCTTAAATGGTGCAGCAGTTACATCCTGACGCCTGTACAGATGCCAGAGTTAACTACTGCACAGTTCTTCTTACTCACAATGGCTGCCTCACCATTCACCTATGCAGAGAGGTTTATGTTTGGGTTTTTTTTTTGGGCATGTTTTTCCCAAGATGAGTTTGGTAACAGTAGCATCTCCCACTGTTAACTGAAAAAGCATACTGATCTGGTTTTTCACCAAACTGTTCCTTTAACAAACCATCCGTTAAAAAAATTCCAAAGGAACCAAAAGTGGCTCTTCAATGGCATCTCTCCAAAGAATCCTTTTGGCAGGTTCAGTAAAACAGAATGAGAATGCAAACAAAAAGCCACTTTCGCTAATTCTTTAAGAACTGAACGACCCAGTAAGGCAAATATTGCAGTCCGTCATTACTAACTGGGATGAATCAGCACACTATTTAATATTCATGGGATATATTCCTCATTGAAATCCCTCAGGAACACTGAAACCATCTTTTCAATTTTAGAACCACCATGGTATGAAAACATTAGGTAGGCCTATTCAACACTTTTGTTATCTATGGCTTTCAAGCCCCGGTCCGACCCACCCGCCTTATCTAAGTATTACCATTTGATCCCTTGAGTAATGTTTCCATAGAATTACAACACCTAAAGCTGTGCTTAATGGCCAGACCAGTAGCTGGAACTTTGCTGCCTTTTTTCATGCTGATAGGACAGGGAGCATGGCCTCTCCAAACACAGCCGAGAGACGAAACTTGATTAATAATATATCTGAGAGGGCTTGAGATAGAAGAGCAGGAAATTAAACACACTAATGCCAGGAAGGGAGGACAGGGTGATCAAGGCTTAATTAAAGACTTTGCAGTGCGGAGGCCATGAGTCCAGGCGATGGATATACTTTCTTGCTGACAACAGTGATGAGACAAGGGATTATGGGGGCACGGTGACTGAGCCAAAATGGGAGACCCTTGCACTGCCTTTGCCCTCCATTATGAGGAGCTTCTTTAGTGGAATGATAATTATCCCATCCCAGGCTTTTGTGCCGCCGTGGCATAAGTGTCTTACCTCGGTATATATACGGCTACAGTCGCGATAACTGTGAAATTGGTTAAACGGGTACTCCAGAACTCTGAAAAAGGAATTAACCATGATAATTTCCACCATCTGCCGGAGTATGATAACATGTCAAGGGTATGTAGCTGCATTTCATGAGGTAAAGGAGGTACTGATCTCAGTGGAAAAGATGATTAAACTTTTCACTTTTACTGCTTTAATATGTTGTAGATTAAAGATTAAATTTTTCAAAAGTTAAATTGCAGCATAGGAGCCTATTGTGCTAAATAGAGTTTGTGACTATCCTGTTCCCCATACAAGCATCATTGTTCTTCATCAGAATGTTCTAGAACCCCAATTACAATGCAGTTGGGACGTTGTGTAAAACATAAATAAAAACAGAATACGATGATTTGCAAATCCTTTTCAACCTATATTCAATTGAATATACTGCAAAGAGGAGATATTTAATGTTCAAATGGATAAACTTTATTGTTTCTTGCAAATATTTACTCATTTTGAATTTGATGCATGCAACACGTTCCAAAGAAGTTGGGACAGGGGCAACAAAAGACTGTGAAAGTTGAGGAATGCTCAAAAAACACCTGTTTGGAACATCCCACAGGTGAACAGGTTAATTGGACACAGGTGAGTGTCATGTTTGGGTATAAAGGGAGCATCCCTGAAAGGCTCAGTTCTTCACAAGCAAGGATGGGGTGAGGTTCACCACTTTATGAACAACTGCGTGAGCAAATAGTCCAACAGTTTAATAACAACGTTTCTCAATGTACAATTGCAAGGAATTTAGGGATTTCATCATCTACAGTCCAGAATATCATCAAAAGATTCAGAGAATCTGGAGAAATCTCTGCAAGTAAGCGACAAGGCAGAAAACCAACATTGAACGCCCGTGACCTTCGACCCCTCAGGCGACCCCTCACTGCATTAAAAACCGACATGATTCTGTAATGGATATTATCACATGGGCTCAGGAACACTTCAGAAAACCACTGTCAGTGAACTCAGTTCGTCGCTCCATCTACAAGTGCAAGTTAAAACTCTGCCATGCAAAGCGAAAGCCATATATCAACAACACCCAGAAACGCTGCCAGCTTCTCTGGGCCCGAGCTCATCTGAGATGGACTGACACAAAGTGGAAAAGCATCCTGTGGTCTGACGAGTCCACATTTCAAATTGTTTTTGGAAATCATGGACGTCGTGTCCTCTGGGCCAAAGAGGAAAAGGACTGTCTGGATTGTTATCAGCGCAAAGTTCAAAAGCCAGCATATCTGATGGTATGGGGGTGTGTTAGTGCCCACGACCTGGGTAAGTTGCACATCTGTGAAGGCACCATTAATGCTGAAAGGTACATACAGGTTTTGGAGCAACTTATGCTGCCATCCAAGCAACGTCTTTTTCAGGGACGTCCTGCTTATTTCAGCAAGACAATGCCAAGCCACATTCTGCATGTGTTACAACAGCGTGGCTTCATAGTAAACGCTTATTGAGTGTTGTTAAAAGGAAAGGTGATGTAACATAGTGGTAAACATGTCCCTGTCCCAACTTCTTTGGAACGTGTTGCAGGCATCAAATTCAAAATGAGTGAATATTTGCAAAAAAACTGTTTATCCATTTGAACATTAAATATCTCGTCTTTGTAGTGTATTCAATTGAATAGAGGTTAAAAAGGATTTGCAAATCATCATATTCTGTTTTTATTTGTGTTTTACACAACATCCAAACTTCATTGGAATTGGGGTTGTAATTACATGACAAACAATGTGCATTATATTTAGAAATGTGAAAGATTAAATCTAATCTCTGGCCCTCCTACCCCCCTAACTTTGTAGTGCATCTCTCAAGAGATCTGTGACGAGAAATGGTCTCTCCCCACTATTCATCTTCACTGAACTATATATTCTCACTTTTAATAGCTCAGCAATGTCGAGGTCAGTCCATAAATAAATGCAAGTTTGTTACTTTTATCCTTTTACATGCACTCTCCAGAGAAAAGCTCAGTCCTTGTGCCGCTTGGAGGCTATTTATTTCCATAAATATGGAGTATCTGTGCACTTAAGATTGAGTATACACTGGTACTTTAAAGTTCTCCAATCCAAAAGTGAATTATATGGTGTGTGTGCCTTCATGAACTTCTGCTGTTGCAGTAAACTCATACAAGTAAATAAGGATATGGAAAAATAAAATCTCATTTGAATGCCTCTCGGCTTCTCCCACCTTATTTCTCAAAAATGATCCCACTTAATTTTCACCCATTTTTGTTGCATTCAGTGATTAAAAAGACCATGCATGGTATAGACTTCCTTCTCTTACTCATAGACACAGTAGATTTACATCATACGCTCTTAAAAATAATGGATCATAAATGGACGTAGATAAAAAAAGTTCTAGAAAAAAAAATTAAACATCTTTGGACCTACTAGACTTAATATAAATTACCACTATATTTAAAATATTTTAATGAACATGCTTGAAAACACTGTGGCTTAGACTGAAATTCTTGTCTGGCTTAAGTCTTACTTGATAGACCTCTTAAAATTTGTCAAATTTCAAATTTGTTTTAGGGCCCTTGCTATTCTCTGTGCACCCAAAATGTGAAATGCCTTGGAGTAACACAATCATAGTTTATCATATCAGTAGTAACTCTAGACTGTGCTTTGATACCTGCAAACATATCCAAAATAAAATACATTTCTTTCATTAGATGACTGTAACATGCTACTGGCTGCTTGCCCTGCTGTCTCTCTGAATGGGCTAGTAGTTTAACTAAATCAGAATACAGCAGCCCACATGCTTACCAGGAAAAAAATAACATATTACCAGCTTACCTTTATATTTTGCTTTGACTTCTGAGAATTCCCAAGATCGCTCGCAGCTCAATTGGTAAATCAATTTTATATTTAGCTCCTGTACATTAGGAATGCAGGAATGCATTTTGGTCAGAATATGATGAAGCCTTGTTGCTGATTTTCTGCTGTTCATACATATTCTGTTATTTTCATTTACTACATAGTGTTATTCTATTTTTCTAACATGTTACGTATATTCCTGTGTAAAATACTTTTTGATCCCTCTTCTTCTGCTCTATCTACTTTTTCTTATTATGATTAATTGATATAGAACCTTTACATTATGGGAGCAAGGTCACCAATCTTATCTACAAATAACTGGTGTGGATACAGGTTTCCATTCTAACCAGCAGAGAGCAAACTTCATATGACTAATCAACTGTTTTAAGAATGAGAGTAACTGAGTAAACAAGTCACATGTGTATCTACCACACCAGCCTTTTGTGGATAAGACTGTTGACCCTTGATGTGGAGGTTTAAAACAGTTTCTCCCACCTACACCTCATTTGCAAAAAAATGGTTACAGGGTACAAAGGACGTAATAATCAGCACATGGAGACATTTTCACACCAGAAAAAAGAAGAAACATCTGAAAATGTTTTGGTGATTGTGAAATGCATTATCAAATGTTTAAAACTGATCAGTGGTCATGTCCTTATCTATTTGCTTGTGGCACCTTACTGTGTCCTCGCTTGATATCACAATGTGTCTTTCTGACTCTCTCTCTCTCTCTCTCTCTCTCTCTCTCTCTCTCTCTCTCACTCACTCCCCCTCTCTCTCTCTCTCTCTCTCTCTCTCTCTCTCTCTCACCCCCCCCTCTCTCTCTCTCTCTCTCTCTCTCTCACTCACTCCCCCTCTCTCTCTCTCTCTCTCTCTCTCTCTCTCTCTCTCTCTCTCTCTCTCTCTCACTCACTCCCCCTCTCTCTCTCTCTCTCTCTCTCTCTCTCTCTCTCTCTCTCACTCACTCCCTCACTCCCTCTCTCTCTCTCTCTCTCTCTCTCTCTCTCTCTCACTCTCTCTCACCCTCCCACAGCTCTTGGATGTGGGCTTGATAAATGGAGCTAATTGTTTTAGTGGCAGGCGGCTGTGACGCCACTGCTCTAATCAGACTGAAAGGGAAAGGCCTTAGGGAGGTCATTACCCTTCCTATTGTCTGAGAGGACAGCAGGACACCGTGTGGAGGCTGCTCTCTCCTGTGGGACACAGACTGACTCTGACTCTGTCCCCAGGCCCGTGTGTATCAGCAAGCAGAGAGCAGGGGAACCACAGGTGTCCTCTACTTCTCTGCTCTCCGATCAGCCTTCTGAACCACATATTAGCTCCTAAAGAGGAAAAAACACCCTGGGCACAATTTGCACCAAGCTGTTCCAGCATGAATCACAGAGAGTCGTCTACTCCCTGTCACATCACACCTATTCTTAGCTGGGGATAGTGACGAGTTAAGTGATTTTGTTACCAATATTTGTCAAGGTTAAACTCCTTCAAGGCTTGCTTATTGAGATAAACACAAAGTTGAGTTCTGCAGTTAAATTAACCAAGACTTTGTGCTTTGAATTGCTTGGCTCAGTACATGGCTGTGTGACCTCGGCATAGATTGACAGAAGCAAGTGAGCAAGTTGATTGCGCTTTATTGCCTGCTTCTGCAAATGGTGATGAATCACACCAGTGAGTAGCATCGAGGGAGAAAATGTGGACACTGAACTACATAAAATTGCAAGCCATTGAGCATTACAGAGAAATGTAATTGCTTTTATCTACATCGTTGCTATGCTAACATACTCATTGGCATAATAAGCCACTGAATTCATGTGGATGTTCTTGGGTTGGTTTGTTCTGTCTCAAAATGGCCACCAAGCTGGGAATGTGTCTAGCAATGTTATATGAATGCAGCAATGTGTAACAAGTAAGATCTTCCACTCTCCATTTAACCATAGTCGGTGCTGTTTGACTGTATTTACTACACAGTTCAGTTAACTGCAAAACTGGAAGTATAAAGTATTTTCTGCTGCTTCACCTGCCAGCTGAATGTGAAGAGTGGTACAGTGAGAGAGGTTCATTCAACCACATCAACTAAACTTAAACTCTCCATTTAGCCAGTTCAGTTGATATTGTACAAAGGGACATCAAGGGCAGTGATAAACAACAGGGACTGTTAGATTAAGTGTTGTCTACTGCCTTTGTGTTGTGCTCCACGTTGTAGTGCAAATGACAGTCACAAAAAGCAGTTTAACCCCCTACCCTAGCAAACACAGTACATAAACATAGATTTGTTTATAGATGTGAACTAACATGGAAATTGAGGCATGGACATAATGAAGATCTCTGGAGCGTTCCATGCCATCTCCTACCCCGACTCCTCTTGGAAAACAAGCTTTACAAGGCCAACTGTTTTCTCTGGACTGCCCAACCTCAGCCCCCTACAGCCCAATCATATGAGTGATTACGGACATAGCTCATCAGTTTCACAATGCTGGCTGCTAAGATAGGGGTTATTGAGTTGGATGGTAATCAGTCGCTTCACGCTCTGTTCATGCTCACTCATCACATTCACATTGGGATTATTGCCTCCTGCTTCACGGATCGTAGTCCCCCCCTGAGATGAGGGGACAGAACAAGACAAAAAAGAGAGAGAAAAACAGATAGCCAGGCAACATGAGCATGCTCAAAAATGAAACAATAGACAAACTAAAATAAGTTAATTGAAATGATTAACTCATCTGGGGACTGAGATTATTTGGGAGTCAAATCACTGGCTGTCATGTAATCATGTCTGAAGCAGTGAGTGTGACTAATGTCAGCAAGACTAGCCTAGCTACAGGGTAAATAAACACACTATATGGCCAAAAGTATGTGGGCCACATACCTTCTAATCATTGAGTTCACTGGTGTATAAAATCAAGCACATAGCCATGCAACCTCCATAGACAAACACTGACAGAAGAATGGGTTATACTGAAAACCTCAGCGACTTTAAACATGACAGTATCATTGGATGCCATGTTTACCACATGACCGCTCATGAAATTTCTGCCTTGCTGCTCTGTTCAGCTGTGTTATTGTTGTAAAATGGAAACATCTAGGAGCTCGGGCACAAAGTGGTAGGACACGCAAACTCATAATGTGAGGCCACTGAGTGCTGAGATCTCTGTTGTGTCAGTCACTACAGAGTTCCAAAATGCCTCTGGAAGCAATATCAGCACAAAAACATTCTTTGAGCTTCATGAAAGGGGACTCCATGGCTGAGCAGCTGTAGACCGCAACTTCTTCCAGCTCATTCCAGGGGATCCTGAGCAGGTCCTAGGACGACATTGAGGTGGCCAGGAGTCCACCTCAACTGGCTCCTCTCAATGCCCAGGAGTAGCAGCTGTACTCTGAGTTCCTCCTGGATGACAGAGCTCCTCATCCTGTCATGTAAAGTGTAGCCCACCACCCTGCAAGAAAAGCCCATTTCCACTACTTGCATCCACAGCGAGAGCTTTGCCGTATGGCTCAGCACCATCTTCACCACTACAGTCCAGTATAGAAACCGCATTACTGCTGTGGCCTGTCTCAGCCTGCAACCAATCTCACGATTCCTCTTTCCATCACTCCTGAACAAGACCCTGAGGTACTTAAATTCTTCTGTCTGAGGCTGGTCATTTCCCTTTACCTGTAATGGGCATGCTAGGACCAGGGACTCATACTTGGAGGTGCTGATCCACATACCAACCATTTCACACTCGGCTGCAAACTGCTCCAGTGAGCGCTTGAGGTATCTATGTGATGGAGTCAAAGGTACAACATCATTTGCAAAACAGAGATGCCACCCTCTGGCCTCCACAGTTAAATACTTATTACTTTATTAAATTCTTGTGTGTTTCCATTTTAGAAAATGCATCAAATTCCAGTCTCCACACTCTTGGCATTTGGGTATCTAATTTACAGTACCTGAACACAGTGTTGTGGGATATTGCAAAGGTCTAAAAGCTTACCAGAGCTGCACAAGTCTACCTTACAAAGGGTAGAGGTTTAGCTAGGATTTCCTCTGTAAAACTTTTTAAAGCTGCACTTTGTCAGATTTATTTTGTTAAAATTGAAAGAAGAAGCATTACAAAAAAGTCAGGACAAAAGAAAAAAAAAAGAAGGAAAAATACTGTGTCTGTGTATCACCGTGAGTCACGTTATAAAGCCTGAAATAATCATTTAAAATCAGAGCTGTCAGGTTGGATTTTGCAGGAGATTTTTGGACCATGTCATACGTCTTTACACATTAATGACATGTGCACAGGCTCAAAAAGAAGGTCCGGCTCAGGCTGCGTACATGAGTTTGAAGGGACATTGTAACTCTAGTGAACAGAATGAAATCTCACTTAACATGGAGGTGACAGAACAGCAAACCCAGTCTTTACCCTTCGCTAAAGCTAAGACACATAAAACCAGACCTGAAGAGAGCCAGCAAGAAAAATAGGAGAGCAACAGAACCTGAGCTAAAACAACAATAAACATTGGCATGCTTTCCAGAGATGGAGACAGCTCAGTGACTTTAAGGACTTCACAAGTGATTCTGACTTGACTTTTTTCTTCCTGAACAGGCAGGTCATTTTAGTCTTTTGCAAGGTTATTGAACAATTCTTCTAACATATTCAAAATTATTCAAATTAATCCACTTGGGGAAGTGCTTAGAAGCATAACCATTGTTGCCTATGTTGCATGCAATTGCACATTTCAAGATTTTGTTTTAAGTTTAGTAACTATTTGGTCATTCAGATTTTCAATTTGATACTTTGCTTTGTGATGGCCAGATGCATATCACTATGCACTATGTGAGAAGTAGTAAATCCTAATGGTCTCCTAGTGCGTATATGGCATGTACTTGCTTATGACTAAACTACACCTCTCCACTGTGGTCCCATTTTCACATCTCATTTCTGACACAGTTTGCATGTACAAAACATAAAGAAAAACAGACTGCGATGATGTGTAAATCTTGAATCATGCAAATCTTTTATATGTACATATAAATACACTACCAAAAGGGTAACCGGCCTCTTTCCTTTCGTTCTTACACACCCAGATCTAATATTCAGAAGATCCCAATGACCTTGATTAACTTGAACAGGTGTTTCATAGATTAGGGTTGAAATTAAACTACGTGGGGCAGCAGATTTCCAACAGCAGAGTTGGGCAGAAATGCAAGAGACATGCTATCTTTTCAAATGACTTATTTTAAAACACTGCTGCACCTGTTTTGTGTAATCTTGTACTTGTATACTTGTCTGTGTATAAGGTCTTTACTAAGTACTCAGTTAACACTTTCACACTATCGTTTTACTAAATTTGTTTGCACCACAAATGCTTGTAATGTCTTAGTAAGTAGTTAGTAGCAAGTAACACATATGTATGTTGCTCTAACACAATGAGAACATAATTAATCTACAAACCTTCTGCCATAGAAACATGATGGCAGCTTGTGTCGAAAAAATGTTGAAGTTGACCTGAATAAACCTTAGTATTTGTAACTCGTTTATTATTTAATATTTCCTTGCAACAGCTGAATATGCAGCTATTTTAAAAGACATTTGAAGGCATTTGACAGAACCCCATCAGTTTAGAGCTTTTGGCAGCTGCTATGTCTCACATAACTTGAGGTATTGATTTTAGCTTCATGTTTGGAGCTCAAACCAGGCCATGATCAGAGCTAGAAAAAAAATCACAGCATATAATACTTAGTGATTTTTTGCATTGTTAACCAAAAAGTCAGGTCATGCTTTTGGTCTTCTTTTCGCTACCTATGTGGTGTCTTTTGGTTTTCTTAACATTTACATCTGATTGGAGGGTGATGTAAACTGTCATGATTAGCCCCTCCCAGTCCTGTCCATGTGTCCTGTTGTGTTTTGGTTTAGCACACATGTTCTTTGTTTTGGTTTTGTAGTCCTGCCCCCTTACTTAGTGACTCCGCCCCTGATTGTTCCCACCTGTGTTTCCACCTGTGTCTTGAGATCCCTTGCTGGCCCTGCTGTATTTAAGCCCTGTGTTTGCCCTTTTGTCTTTGCTGGTCTTTGTTGTTTGTATGTTTTGAGTATGCTGATTGTTTGATGTGTATGCTTGTTTGGTTCAGTATTTTGGATTTCCGTGTTCTTTGTCATGTCTGTCCCTCCTGCTATCCACATTGGCCATTTGAACCTGGACTGTCTTGACCCTGATTTTGGATTTGCCCGTAATAAATCTCGCTTGTCTCTGCGCATGCGTCCGCCTCAACATCGCTCCCCACCGTTACATACACATAAATATAATATAAAATGGATTCATTCTGATAAGCATTATCAGAGCACAGATCACTTTCAAGTATATTTTCAAGTTATAGTAGTTGAGAGAAAATAAAGAAAAATACACTTTTATTAGAGAAATGAACATGTTTTCCATTATACTTAAGTTATTATTCTTTTCAGAAACTCCAAAACTGTTACAAATCAATATACGATATTTTGAAATCAAGTCCTTCGTATTTAGAGAGTTGCAAGCTCAACATAAAAACTAGTTTGTGTGGTGCATCCTGTTTTTTTCAGGCATGCATAAAACTGAACTTACTTAACACTTATGTTAGAACTTGCCTACAGCTGAACTCACATACAACTGGTGCAACTGACACCTGTTAAAGAGCTTGAGGATTCCAGTGAAGTTGGGACGTTGTGTAAAACATAAATAAAAACAGAATACGATGATTTGCAAATCCTTTTCAATCTATATTCAATTGAATACACTACAAAGACGAGATATTTAATGTTCAAACGGATAAACTTTATTGTTTTTTGAAAATATTCACTCATTTTGAATTTGATGCCTGCAACACGTTCCAGAGAAGTTGGGACAGGGGCATGTTTACCACTGTGTTACATCACCTTTCCTTTCAACAACACTCAATAAGCATTTGGGACCTGAGGACACTAATTGTTGAAGCTTTGTAGGTGGAATTGTTTGCCATTCTTGCTTGATGTACAACTTCAGCTGCTCAACAGTCCGGGGTCTCCGTTGTTATATTTTGCGCTTCATAATGCACCACACATTTTCAATGGGAGACAGGTCTGGACTGCAGGCAGGCCAGTCTAGTTCCCGCACTCTTTTACTATGAAGCCACGCTGTCGTAACACGTGCAGAATGTGGCTTGGCATTGTCCTGCTGAAATAAGCAGGACGTCCCTGAAAAAGACGTTGCTTGGATGGCAGCATAAGTTGCTCCAAAACCTGCATGTACCTTTCAGCATTAATGGTGCCTTCACAGATGTGCAACTTACCCAGGTCGTGGGCACTAACACACCCCCCACACCATCAGAGATGCCGGCTTTTGAACTTTGCGCTGATAACAATCCGGACAGTCCTTTTCCTCTTTGGCTTAGAGGACACAATATCCATGATTTCCAAAAACAATTTGAAATGTGGACTCGTCAGACCACAGGACACTTTTTCACTTTGTGTCAGTCCATCTCAGATGAGCTCGGGCCCAGAGAAGCCGGCGGCGTTTCTGGGTGTTGTTGATATACGGCTTTCGCTTTGCATGGCAGAGTTTTAGCTTGCACTTGTAGATGGAGCGACGAACTGTGTTCACTGACAGTGGTTTTCTGAAGTGTTCCTGAGTCCATGTGGTAATATCCGTTACAGAATGATGTCGGTTTTTAATGCAGTGCTGCCTGAGGGATCGAAGATTGCCGCTCATTTGCTGAGATTTCTCCAGATTCAGTGAATCTTTTGATAATATTATGAACTGTAGATGATTAAATCCCTAAATTCCTTGAAATTTCACATTGAGAAACGTTGTTCTTAAACTGTTGGACTATTTGCTCATGCAGTTGTTCACAAAGTGGTGAACCTCGCCCCATCCTTGCTTGTGAACGACTGAGCCTTTCAGGGATGCTCCCTTTATACCCAATCACGACACTCAGCTGTTTCCAATTAACCTATTAATCTGTGGAATGTTCCAAACAGATGTTTTTAGAGCATTCCTCAACTTTCCCAGTCTTTTGTTGCCCCTGACCCAACTTCTTTGGAATGTGTTGCAGGCATCAAATTCAAAATGAGTGAATATTTGCAAAAAACAATACAGTTTATGTTTGAACATTAAATATCTTGTCTTTGTAATGTATTCAACTTCCAACTTCATTGGAATTTGGGTTGTACCTTGTGTATTGAATAATGGGTGTTGAGATGCTGGAGTGTTGAGATGCTGGAAACTGTGTAGGATCCCCACAAGAAGCAATAAGAACCACTGGTCTAAATCTTTATTTCTCCATTGCAACTACTCATAAAAATGCAGTGCTTTAGACTCTAGCTGCATTAAAGTATTCATAGGACAAAGCTCTTTCAACACTGCTAATGGGATTCAGGCACTGACACCAGTGCTTTTTCTTCTGGCTCAACAAAACACAAAACCTAAGAGGAAAGAATACATGTACACACACATATTCACACTTTCTAGCCATGCTATGTGGTGTCACTCACCAAATTTCAACAAATTCTGAACTCAATTTCTGCATTAGCATTTTAAATGCTTACATTATGTGGGTCTGGGGGTTAATTATTGATGGCTGCTCGATGTAGACTCAGAAGGTAGCTGATGGATGGATTGCTGCTGTAGGCATATGCAGGGCTGAGAATATTGATCGGCAGGAATAATGTGGTCCATACAGCGTGTCCTGGGAGTCAAAGTGTGTTTCTGTAATTATACATTTACACCAGCTAATATTCCTGAAGGTGCTGACAGCTGCACTTTTGGTTTCCTCTCTAGCTCCACCTATTCTTTTTTCCCTCTTAAATTTTTGACTGAAGCTGCTCACAACAATGTAAAGGGGTGTAATTAAATGTCTTTGATACTACCTGGGAGACATGCAGCATAAAAAATCACTTCCACCACTGTTTAATGAGGTTTAAGTTCAGTCTATATTAAGCCAGTGTTGAGATGTTTTTGGCATGTGTTGCCACCCAAATCTGAGGCCATTAGTTATAGCTGCAATTTTCTAAAGGAAACAAAAAAAAAACTGAGTTTCTGTTGAAGGCCTGCACTGCAGTGGCTTAGGTAAAGCCTTGAGAGGTAATTGCTATTGACACAACTGTAAGAGTGAAGTTTAACGGAGGCTCTACAGGGGCCAATGGTCCTTCCCTCCTCTGTTTCATCCAAATCCATATCTGCAAGCAGGGACAATAGAGGAGAGTGTCAGACACAACAACAACAAAGACAATGACAAATTTACAATCGAGACGCTGTTTTTCTTTGGTCATGCTGTTTGTGGAGAGCCTGACGTCCTGGAGGACAAGCGAAGTGTGTGAGGCATAGTGGAAACAGATTGCCAGGGAATCCGGGCAAGAGCAAATGAAATCACAGAGGATTATTCAAAAGAAGCTGCTGTGATCAATACACTGCAGCCTAGAGAGAGAAAAGCAAGCTCGCAAGCGTACTCCCACGGTTCCTCTGACAGACATCTAAATTAGCTTTAAGTTTTCAGGGGACCTCGCTCAGTCTTCAGTGTGCTTGCACATATTTCTCTCCCTGATCTATCTGTTCCATTCTGTCTATCCATTGGAACTGTTCTTGCCTCATCAAGCTGCATTTCATCACAGTATCTCATCGATATGGTTATGTAAGCACAACATTAAACATTATAAGCCATATGCTCTTTAGACTTTGAATGAACATTCTTCATAAAGGTTGTTGTGTGCTTTCAAGCAATGTTAACACCATTAATCTAAATTACACTCTTAAATAGCAATAACCCCTCCCCCCGCCAAATTTCAAAAGTTACAATAGAAAAATGCTCAAAAATAGGAGGCGTGTAGGAAAGTCACCATTCAGCAATGTTAGCCTGAGACTAATTTAACAGTGCAAACCTCATAGACATGCTAGCAAAATTAGCATTAGTGCAACTGTGGTGATTTCTGGCAAAAACATGCCAAAAAGGTAAAAACAGTGATACTTCACATGAGCCCTAATACATAACATTATCATATGTCATATTGTGATCTTATGAGAGATATAACATTGGGATGTGAGCATTTCTGGTTATGTGATTGTTACAGATGCCATAATGTTTAATATCATGACAGCTTGTCTTATATTCATTTTTTGTGTACACTAGTTAGCTGTCATGAAGTCAGTGACAATTACTGATGATAATAATAACATGATACTGTTACTTTACTGAACAAAATCTGTCATGAGAACTCATGATGGTACATGACATGTGCCATCACATTTTTATGGTATGGTTATGTCAATGTAATATTCCAGACTTCAAGTTCTTCAGGGAACCTAAAAGGTGATTCCAAAGTTGAGGTTGTCTTTGAAACTACCACATCATTGGACAGCTTAACTTGCTTGGACGAGCATGGTAATTGCCAATTGCGTCACGTCAACTAACAGATGCCTGCATTGATCAGCATCATGAGTGGGAGTGGGCTATCATACCCAACCAGAGCACAACTCATTTGGACTGCCAATCACTGATGGCTTGGGATCATCTGATAATAAGGCCAGCTCTAGATGGTGGTGCCACTTGGGAGTGCTTAATTTTTCGAAATAAGGTGTGAAAAAACATATCATATGAAGGTTTCTTTACCTAGAACCATACAATCAAGCCAAGAACCATTTAAGAACCTTTTTTTAAGAGTACTTCTTTTTCTAACTCACT
Organism: Pygocentrus nattereri; assembly: GCF_015220715.1. Taxonomy (NCBI): domain Eukaryota; kingdom Metazoa; phylum Chordata; class Actinopteri; order Characiformes; family Serrasalmidae; genus Pygocentrus; species Pygocentrus nattereri. The sequence goes on along the minus strand of NC_051221.1, from coordinate 23,110,215 downwards.
TTTTTCCCTAGAATTGGAGCAGGACTGTGGGCAGGCCAGGCAATCCAATTTTACAACAGACAAATATGTTCAGCAGATGCTGCTCATTTTCTCCTGAGCCGTAAGGCGTCCGGGCAGACAGATAGATTTCTGCTTGACTGCGTCTGACACCTGTTCACACCTGCGTGTCTCAGACCAGCACAGAGATGCCACACAGAGATGTCTAACCTCTAACCTGAACAAGAAAATATCAGTGCTAATTACAGCTACTGGATTGAAATAATAATAAACCTTGGAAAGCTAAGTCTGACTGATTAAACTTTGATGATTCAAATGTGTACACCAATTCCATAAGAATAAAATATATTACATCAACATAGTTATTGCCAAAAATGAGTAAACTGAAATCTAAAATTGTGTTGATGTGATATATTTTATTCATGTGCAAAATATCTACATATTTGAATCAAATACAGACTCACCCAAATGCAAATTGATTAGTAAAAGTCCCCCCACCTCCATATGGCAACATTTTCCTTCTCTACACGGATCCCTATACTTTCCTCATGAATATGCAACACGGTTACATACCCAATGACATTTCTTCACATTTGGTTTTCCCTCCTCTCTCTCTCTCAACACAGATGGCTGATGAATAGGTCCATTAACACTCTTGAGCAGGCATAGGTGGGTTTTAAATGCAAGATGGAGATGGAAGTCCCTCATATCTGGCAAGGGTAATATGAGCGTGGAAGGTCAATGTTTAGTCATCCTACTAGCAGAATGTGCATGTCTCAGAAACTTCTGTATGCTTGCAATTAATAGGACAGAGAGCATCCCTGCCTTATGAATGTAAATTGCTAAACACAAACAGAAAAAGTTTTCTCACCATGTTTTCTCAGGATCTTGCATGACTCATCCCTGGGCCTTATAAATTTTACTAATATCTTTGCATGTGATTAATATTTGTTTTAATTTTCACTCAGATTCAAAGTTAACATCAACTGATCAATATTTCATGTTTTGGTGAATATTCATAATTGTGTGGTGTGAAAGTAATTGGTTAGCATTATGGCCTAGATTTCTCTCCGAGTGAGAGAGATGGAGAGTAAACACTGTGTGGTTAATTTCAGTGAGGGAGAGTCTCAGTCTCGATGGAGAGAGTTTACAGTGCTGCAAAGTAAACTCTGTGGATGTTACTGTGGATGGGCCACACAGCTAAGCGGAGGAGAGTTGCAGAGCAAGAGGGAAAGGGTTTCTGTTCAGGTTGTTTTGCATTCAGATGATATAAAGGTGTCATGTTAGTGCTCCAATCAGAGCACAATGAACATGTTTGCTTTAGTCAGTGGTGTATAGCTTTCATTTTAACTTTGGGGTGGCTGCACTGCTCATATCGCCTGAGCACCTATCATACTTACATTAATACTGGTGCTTAAAAAGTTCTGATGCCAGCTCCCATTTTTCATTACTGTTTACACATACAGATCTCTTATCTGTCTAAGAGAGGCTGAGAGAGAGAAGTGTAATGATGTAATGACAGAGCTAGAACAACACTTCATCTACAAATGGAACTCTTCTAAGACTCAACCGGACATTTCAACATCCAATCAGTTGAATCAGCTGGGCACTGGACAATGGAGCTCAAAACTGGATTCTCCAATCTGAAACTGGATGCCTGTCAACCCTAGTAAGACATACCTACCTGTCACACAGACATATTAGTACTGAATCAAAGTTCAGATGGGCTGAGAGCAAATTATTGGGGTGAGGGGTCTTTATCTCCTTCCAAACAGTAAGCAGGACTAGTCTTTAAGGCCAGGCTGTGTTGACCGAGTCTGTACTTTGTCAGTGTCATTCTGCATTTAATATTAGTCACTCTGCTCAGGTCCTTTACTGAACTGTCATTTTATGGCCAGATAGCACTGCATGTTGCTTTGTGCTTGTGTCTGTGCATTGCAGTGGGTGATGTAGTTTTGTTTTTATTTTGAAGTGTTATAATTTGGTTTAGTGTGACTGCGTTTTGCAGACTGGTCCTAAGTAACAGTGTTAGTGTTTGTTAGTGAACTCAATGGCAGGACAGCTGTGTTTGGGAGCTCTTTTCCTTGCTCAGCTCTTGGCATTGCAGGTCTTTGTAGTGACAGGAATGGGTGTCAGTACATGCTAGATGTAGCCAATTAAATTATTGGTCTGTTTTGATTTGTGGGCAGCAGTTCTGCAGGTGCTACTTTTACAAAATTTAGTGTGCTTAATTAATAAATTGATTTTAGAGTGGCCTCTATATCTCACTAGCATACAAGAGAATTGGTTCTATAACTGACTGAAATACTTTGAGCTCAATTTGAATTTAAATATGATTTTGTCCTTTGATTTTGTCCTCTCAGTTCTGCTGGATTGAACTCTTTACAGGTGTCTAACTGGTGTCTTCCTAATGCAAAGCATAGTGTGTTTCCCTGAGATCTGGATCTTTTTTGGAAAACAAGTATTGTGGTTTTTCTCAGATTAACTACCAGGGCCCAGGTCTGACAGTATTGCTCCAGCAGGTCCAGGTTCTGCTGTAAGGCCTGCTCTGTGTGAAACAACAGAACCAGGTCATGTGCATAGAGCAGGAACTCGATTATTGAATCATGTAGAGTGAGATCATATGCTGCAGAGTGCTCTAAGGCTGAGGCCAATTCATTCATATAAATGCTGAATAAAGTTGGTCTCATCTCGCTCCACACTTCTGAGAAAAGAAAATCATCTTTTTGTTACCAATCTTTATAATGCACCAATCACTTTTGGACTTCTGTGTCATGAAGCAAATTTTGAAATGCTGAATGAAGATGTACCTTAGCAAGACCTGTGGAAGTTTCTTTGCAACACAACACACTCTTGAGCAATAAACACTTTGTTCTGTCCTTCTACAGTACAGGGAATCAGAGTGTCTCTGCAGCAGATGAAGTGGATTTATTCTTTTGCTGGTCAGATCCCATCCTGCCCAACTTTTAAACAGTGATGAAATAGATTTGACACCAGGGATATGCTGCAAGACAACCTAACTTTCCAATCTCACTCCAGCAGAATCTTTTTAACTTTCCATATAGTGGCCAAGGCCAGGTACCAGAGGCTACATTTTCAGGTTTACCTCCGTGTTTATTTCGACGTGGTTTACAGCATAAAAATAGACTCGGGCCCGAATAGATTGCTGAGAATGTTGATGAACTCATGGGAGATTACTGCTGTTGCTAAGACACATTCGCTATTCATGTCTTGTGCTGCAGGCAAAATAAAAAAGTCCGTGAGGTTTACAGGATGCTCAAAGACAGAAAACCTAATCTAAATGCAAGCTGAAATATTCAACATTACCTCTGCTAGGAGGTGAAAGCCCAACTCATCATACTAATTCATTTCTTGTGTATCAAAGCTCCTGGCTCACATAATAAAGGATGGATGATATTAAGCAGGGCTGCTGAGATGACGCTGCTAAAACCAGGACTGTGTTTAAGCAGCCCTACTATATTTCATCATTCTATAGCAAAAAAATAATAAATAAATAAAAACATGTTAGTCATCAGGGAACACAAGTAGAAAAAATTAATTTGAAAATGAAATAAGCTGCATGAGCAGATGGGTAAGGAAAGCAGTTGTTTTTATTTATAGCGCTGGTGGGATGATGTAATGTGCATCATCTAGTAGTGGTGATGCATGTAGAATATAAGCTGATCTTGGTCAATATCCAGTCAAGCATTAAATCTAGTCTGAACAAGGACACGGCAGACTGAAGTAGCCTGAATCACATTTTTTGTTTGGTTGCATAGTTACGATAACAACTGATAACACATAATGATTAATTAACCTATCTTTTGTAGCACCAGACACAGATGTCTGTAACAATGGTTGATGCCTGCAATTTTCTTGCTGTTTTTCTGCTTTGCTTTCTTTATTATGATCAGCTTTCCTGATTACTTAACTCAGTATAACTTAGCAAGTAGTACTCAACATTAGTAATACTTCTGCATAAAAACTTTCTCAGGGTGATGTTAACACTGGGGTAAAAGTTCTGTGCAGAGATAATGTAAAACAGCACACATCTTTTTGGTGGCATGCAGCCATGTGAATGTTGCCATGGTGATATCTCCTGCCTGCTACACCCCTGCTATCACTCCAATTTCTCAGGAGAAATATGTCAATAAATAGATTGTTCAGATTAAAGATTGCATATACACTATTAATAAATATGGTTCTATTTTGTACCCAAAAGCTGCTGTAATGGTATAAAGAGCCATTTTAAAAGGTGTATATATAACTGATTTTCTTTCATGAAGAAGAACCATTTTACGAAGCAAAGAACCTGTCACGATTGGTCCCTCCCAGTCCGGTCCATGTGCGTTTTTGTTTTGGTATCTGTAGTCCTGCCCCTCGTTTCGTGACTCCGCCCCTGATTGTTTTCACCTGTCCCTTGTTTTCCCTTTGTTACTCAAGCCCTGTGTTTGCACTTTGTCTTTGCTGGTCTTTGTATCAGTCTTAGTTTGCTGTATTGGTCTTAGTTTGCTGTATTGGTCTTAGTTTGCTGTATTGGTCTTAGTTTGCTGTATTGGTCTTTGTTTGATGTGTTGGTCTGTGTTAGAACTCTTTGGTTGTTTGTGTTGCTCGTCATGTCTGACCCACGATCTGTCTGTATTGGCTCATTGACCCTGGACTGTTTTGACCCTACTTTTGGATTTGCCCTCAATAAAAGTCGCTTACCTCCGCACATGTGTCCGCTACCTCGCTCCGTGTCACAGAACCATTTAAGCCTACAGTTAGTTTAAGGGTGTAGGGCTAATTTCCCCAATCAAAGTTAAGATTAGGCCTAGATTGCATTTACACATTTTAAAAAATAAAGGTGCTACAAGGGTTCTTTATAGCTATCTCAAGAACCATTTTTTTCCCTAAAGAAACTTTGTTTGATGGTTTCTGAAAAATACAATCAAATCACTCATCTCATTATACAAAAAAAGGTTCTTCACACAACCATTTATTGAAAGGTTCTTTAGGGAACCAAAAGTTGTTCTTCTATAGAATCACATCAAATCCTTTTATTACTTTTATTATTAAGTGTTGAAGATCAGTGCTAGATCTCATTTTAGTCAAATACTAAACCCAAACCATATCTGAGAAACCACCATAAAGTGCAGTAAAAAATATATGTGTGTATATTAAAATTCCATTAACTTCCCTAACCTACCATCATTACTGCTTTTATATAAAAATTTGCCTGCAGCCAATAAGAAATCATTATTTTAAAATGGACAACAGATGGTCTCATGGCACATTCTCTGCTTAATTAAAGATGAAAAATGTCGTCATGGGAGAAAAAAAAAGAAGTGTTACTAATGAATTTTAGCTGTAACAAAATGAATACTGGAATGGCTGTAAAACATGAGAGTGAGGGACAGTGAGGAGTGTAAGAAGATGTAAGTGCACTGTGCAGAGAGAAATGTCGAGCCATCTTAAGTGGATTATAGAAGGCCTTAGCACTGCGCCCCCACAGCAGGATGCCTCCGACGACATGCTTTACAAGTCTGGAGAAGCCAGCTTGTTCTGCTCACATTACAGTACTCCAGCCCTTATTAATCTCAGAAACTAGCACAGTGGCTTTGTATGCTATTGTTCACCAATTTCGGCAAATATGATAATGAGGCTTTAATCACATTAGGAGCCAAGTTCAGAGTGGGTTAAGAGTGTGGTTAATAAAGGAACAATGTGCTCTATTGTTGAGGTTCATACTGTGGTGATGTTCCATGTTAATACTCAAAAGTACAGTTTCAACAGGGAAGGTTTTCTGGACATGTGTCATTTAAGAAATATTAGGACATCGCTAATGTTTCTGACACAGTGTTCTGCCTTGTTAATCACATATGGATAGATATATGCTTAAAAATGTTATACAAGTGCCGACTGAGTACTGAAGTTAGTATCATTCTATAGCATCTGTATCACTTAAAAGTTTAAAAGTTCCCATGCTGTCAGGGGAGAAATACAATTTCTTGGATGATGAGCCACCATTAATAATTGAAAAAGATGATTCTGTGACATAAACCTTTGTGTTATTGTTTGTTTTTTACAATTGAATTGAATTCAGTTTTATTTGTATTGCATTTGGCACAGTTTTGACTTTGGTTAAAGGTAGTGACTAGGACATGCAGGTGGGGTAAGACCAGACTAAAATCATCACAGCTGGAGAATAATCAGAACATGGAAATGTACTGGTCAAACAGACCTGGTCTAGGATTTTGTTTGTGTGTGTTCGACTGTGTTCAAAGTCATGAGTTTAATGCAAATAGAGATGAAAGTAAACAAACAAACAAAAAATAATTCAACAGGAGTGATACTGTGATGCTGGGGAGCGAGGAGGCGAACGCATATGCGGAGATAAGCGACTTTTATTAAGGGCAAATACAGGGTCATGGTCGAGACAGTCCAGGTTCAAGTGACCAATATGTAGAGCAAGAGGGACAGACATAATGTAAATAAACAGGTACACAAACAACAGGGCTGGAAGAAAAACAACATACATCAAACCTCAAACATCAAACAACAAAGACCAGCAAAGACTAGGGGCAAACACAGAGCTTAAATACAACAGGGTTGATGAGGGACAGGTGGAAACAATCAGGGGCGGAGCCATGAAATGAGGGGCTGGACTAGAAGGAAAAACAAATGCATGTGGACGATCAGAAAGTAAACAGAAAAAGCACATGGAGAAGTGGGAGGAGCCAACCGTGACAGATACCAGATGCACACTGGCTTTCAAGCTTTCATTTCACCAGGATCCTTCTAATTGTAAATGTAATCTAGGTGTTCTCTTCTCTACCTTATGCGTAAGTTTTGTTGGACACTTCCAAACCCTAAGATTCAGTTAATATGCATTGAAGTTCCTCTAGTTACTGAATAATAACCACTAGTCTGTAAACAGCCTGGGATTTTGAAGGGTTAAACAGAACTAAAATGCTTTATGTGTGGGGTAGCCCTGTTTACTACTACTGCTATAAAAGTTTTACTTTCCTTTTATAATGTGACAGAAATCATTGGCATGCTTAACGTGTGCTACAGAGATGGCTCTATGTTAGTTAACTGGTGCCAGCAGCAAATGATAGCTACATTTTTTGGAATATAGCTAGTTGTTAGCAATAGCTTCTAGCTAGCATAACTAGATAAATATAAACAAAGTCTATCAAATTCACACTATATATACACATTCTGCTTTCTTCAGCACAAATATGACAAAACATGCTGGCATGTTGAACAAAGACACAAAAGCTGCTTCATGTGAGGCAGCTGCAGCAGCAGTGAACATTTTAGTTTGGTTTTTGAATAAATACTTCTCATTTTTACTATTTGTTGCTACAGTGCACAAAAAACCTAAAATATCACTGTTGTAGCTTAACGAGTGTTTTGATAAACTACAGTAATACTGTGATTTTGCAATTTCTTACTAAAAAAAAAAGCATAGACCAGCATGAATTCCATGCTGGCCTAAGCTGGTTTATGCTGGTTTATGCTGTTGTAGTGCTGGCCTGATGTTCATTTAGCTGGTCATCCACATGGTCATACCAGTTGACCAGCACATTAGCATCCAAAACAGCATATCGCTGTTGGAACAAAACCTTGTATCTCCAAACCTTACAGGACAAGGAAAAAACCTACTTTACTTTTAATGTAAGTCAATGGAACCAGACGTTTTTCTGAGTAATTTTGGGTCATTTCTTTTGGTCCAGTCTTCATGAAAATTAAACACAATGTAAAGGCCAACAAGCATTTTTAAATTATGTTAAAACCTGAAAAACTACAAAAATAGAGACACAAGATTTTGTCCCGACAGCAGCGAAATGCTGGTTTTGCTGGTGGCCAGAAAATTAGCTTCCACTGCTGCTAACCACTGCGACCCTGAGGGAGAAGTGGCTTAGAAAATGCGTGTGTGTGTGTGTGTGTGTGTGTGTGTGCTGCTAACCAGCACAGCAGCATCTAACACACAATTTACACAGATTTTTCTAGCAGAGTTGTTATATGAAGCAGAAATGAATGCTTTAGTGAAATTTATGCCAAGAACACTCTAATGCTATGTCATTCATTCATTCATCCATTTATTCATTCATTACTCCTGATCAATCACGGGTCTACACCTGGCTTTACAATGACATGACTTTTCATACTGGTGGCATAACAGTGCTTTATAGACAGGTTTCAATGTTTTACAGTAATAGACAAGACAATGACAGATCAAGTTAAAGTTAAAAAGAAATGCCAAAGACTCACGTTATCTTTTCTGCTGCTTTCAGGTGCCGACATTTCTATGTTTCCCTTCTTCCTCCCCACCACCACCAGTTTAGTCCATGTCTGATTGTGCAGGGGTAGACTCAACCCTTGCTGTCTTGACCAGGCAGGATCGACAAGGGGTCTCAATGCTCCAAGACCTGGACCAAGGATGCCAAATGCTCTTCAATTTCTAATGAATTACTATTTGTCAACTGGTGAAATCCCATTCATTTTTAAAATTGTCTTCCTTCACTCTGGTCTCCTGAGTGTTTCTGGCAGAAAAGTGTTTACCATGCCAATTCTTAACCAGAAATAAGCACCTTATGAAATGGTCAATATAACTTAAGAGACTGCTAATGTACATTACAATTAGAAAGAAATGAGGAACAAAGGTCCAAATAATTACAATAATTACCTGATTGTTCCTAGGTCAATATGATCTTCACTGTGATGCATTGAAACACATTTCTTTCTGTTCTACACTGGTCTACTCTCTTCTTTGCTCATCTTTCTTGGTTCATTATTTCTTTTTTAGAGCTAAGGCATGCTGTCTCTTCCAATTTCCAGAAGACCACAGGAGGCCTGCGCTCCCGCCAGAGCTTGCATATGATAGATGGAGCTGTAGTTTGTCACCTTCTGTCATATTTCCCTCTGCCTATACTCTCTTTGGTCACTGCTCTCCTGGTCAGTACTGGATAAAATCCTACATAGTAATGCAAGCCCTCCAGACTGCACCTATAAAAAGACTGTGTTCTTTTTTAAACCCTTCAGGATCATCTCCCTCTATACCACAGCACAGGCTGTACTGTTAACATAGACAACACAAAACTGCTCACTGAAGTGTTTGTTTGCTCAAATCTGCTTGTTGAGAGCCAGCTGGTAACGAATCATTAGTCAATCAGTGAGTAGGTTCAGCTCCACCTGTGTTCATCAACGTAAGCCTTTGTCATTTTGAAAAGTGTAATTTGGAAATTAAAGAGGGAATAGGGAAAAGGCTTCCTCCAGACAGTCTTTGTTGTGAAATGAAAGTCGGTTTTGATAGTTTATTCAGTCACCTGTATGCCATGTAGACTATGCCTCATAGTCCTTTTGTAACAGTTTCTTGCATTTGTTTACTGGCTCTTGCGCTCTTGAGGTAGATGAATAGCACTGCCTTCAACAAATGCACATCAGCATCAGTACCTTTGTGCTAACATGTTGAGACTACCTCTTAGAAGTGTAGAACTTTGTGTACTAGTCAAAAGAGTTGTATAATTACATATTTATTACTTGGTTATATAATGAATCCAATGCATCCATTCATAGGATGTTCTAACAGGAAGTCTGCGCTTCTTCCTTTTTTATGTTCAATTTAATGTCATAAAAATGACAAAACAGCAAAAATGTAAAGGTCACTTTTCATTACATAGAACAAGATTATACGTACAACTCTATCTATAGTCTCCTACTTACAAGAACAAATGTGGTATCTATTGAAAGTTTAGAACATTTGTCAAGACCTCTTAACTTATTTCATAGGGCTGTGAGTGAAAAACTATAACAAATCACCTCATGCTTTTGTTATAACAGGGTACAGATTGAAAACCTTTTACAGGTTGATTTGCTCTTATTTTTGTTTCTTTAAATTTCTTCTGAAAACACAAAGCCCAAAGCACCTGATGCAACATTAATGTTACAAGAGCAACTTTTTTCTTGTGTTTTTAGAGATCTTTTCATGTAGCTTTTGTCAAAAAAAAAAAAAAAAAAAAAAAAAAAAAATATATATATATATATATATATATATATATATATATATATAAATAAATCCATAACTAACTATCGCCAGTGGTACACAGACAGAGGTGCACATTACCACAAGGATACTTGTGCAATGCAATCAAAGTCAGTGGATCACTTTACACTAGTAAAGCCATTCATGAACAGTGCTAACTGAAACTGAAAAGAATTGTGAGCTAACGAGTCAAATACTGGTTGCAATGCTCTAATCAAGGAATTGTGTGGAAAAAAGTTGCCCAATCAAAATCTGAAGTCAGGTAAGGTAATGAGGTACTTTACCTTTACGTTTATTTCACCTTGTTTGAGAGACCTGGTTTGAAAGTCATTTGTGTGACCTTTCGTAGTCACAAATTCTTTAGTATATTACTTTATATGCAGTGTTGCTGTGCATAAAACCCTCAATTAGTTTTGAGTAACTATCAGCTCAAATTACTTACACACTCAAGAGGTAATAAACATTACTTGCTCTCTCTCCTTTCCATTTGCTTGGGCGCAGTAGCATTAGTGTTATTTCTCCTCTACAAATTACACTGGAGAGAAGGCAATTAATTGCTGGGGTGAGATCAATTGCTGGATTGTTATTTTATCTGCTGGCTTGATTGTGCTGACGGGGAGAGAGGAGAAGAGCTGGGGGATGTGCGAGAGCGAGGATGACACTGCAGGCTATAACGAGTTGTGTCTTCCCCATTAATCAATGCCTTCCACACAATTTGCCATCTGTGAATTGGGACTGACCCGTCTCGGGGGTCACTGGCCAATTTTCCATGGCAGTCGGTCCGCGTCAGGCTGAAATCCCCGTGCGTGTGGAGCGTTCCTTTTGAATGATTCGATCGCCTCTTAAATGGCCAGACCCGCTGCCACGCCAAAGTTTTCATCTCCCTCCCAAAAAAAAGCCTAAACTAAAGTTTCTACTGCTGAATTGTTTTGCACTAATCTTCCTAAACTGCATTGTCTGATCATTATAGATTGCGTTTTCAGCATTACTGCCACGGTAATTTTAATCATCATCATAAAAGATGTAATCAGCTGCGATTTTTGAGTGCTGCCTGAGGAAAATGAGTAACGATTTATGCTGGAAAATCTTCAAATAATTCATAGACAGGTTTAGTCATTATCAAGAAGCTGTGCTTTTTGCTTCAGGAGTCTCTTCTCAGCTTTAGAGGCTCTTAAAGGAGCCTGCAATCCCCATTAAATGGCCCTTCTGTGTACATGAAAAACCTTCTGTGCCAGACTCTATAAATTAACACATGAATGTATGCCATATCTGAGGTGAAAATGGTCTGTTTATCCAAGACAAAAATGTGAAAATGTGACATTTATTTTTATACGTATGTGCTAAGATTCCAGATCACTGTAAAGCGAGTGCACTGGCTTCAGCTTTAAAAAAAAAAAAACAGAAAGCAAATTCTTCTTTTTCCTCAGGGAAAGTGCAGGCACTCTCACACACATTTCGTTATCACTATTACACAGGCTAGCAATCACCTGTAATTGCACATCTCAAGAGCCCAGTGAAGAGCGAGGCCTCCCCCACAGCTCATTCTCAAGCAGCTAGTGTGAGGTGCTAACTCTGCTAATGGAAGAAGAGGAGACCAACCCCCCCACTCTCCCCCACATGGTCTCTTCCAATACAGGCATGCCGTCCATGATGAAACGACTGTTCCTCACTTGTTACCATGACCATAATTGGTTTCGGCGAAGAGCTGCACCAAAGTGGTAATTGTTTTATGATTATTGAATTTCATTAAGTGACTAATTGAAACATGGTGTCTCAACGCCCGAGGGTAGCTAATTAAAAAGAGGAACCCCAAACAATCTGCTACCACTGGTGAGGGAATTGAAGAATTAATTAAATACACAACATTGCCAACACAAAGGTGGATTTACTTGAGAACTTGTGAAGACCTAATGTAATTATTATTGTTATATAATTGAATTGTTTACATTATGTGCTCTTTGCTCACTGAAAAGGGCCTCTGGCCCCCTCATTGAAGGGATATAATGAGTCGTTTTCAAGTGAAGTTTTGTTACAGTTTCATTCTCTGGTTATGACAGGAAAATAGTCACACTAACACCTAGTGTGTAACTCAAGTTTGGTCTTGGTCTTGGGACCACACATTAACAGTCTCGGTTTTGACTGATAAGCAGGGCCTGGAAGAATTCCACACAGCTGCTCCCCTAGATTCAATGCCATCAGGTCCCGCTGCTTTGCTCTGCTTGAGTTTTTTCAGTTCAACCTTCACCTGATTAGCAGTGAATGTAACATCACTGCACATTCCAGTTGTGGGGGGAGGGTGGGAGGAGTCCATTGCAGACAGTGGTCGCTGATGGTCACAGGTATGAGTGGCTGTGGATGGCCCATAGTGTAGTTGTGTAGGAGTGCCAATCTGCTTAGGAGACAGACACAATGGAGTAGGAGAGGAGCCGTTGTCAAACCGCACAAAGAACTGGTTTAACTCATTTGCCTGTTCACACTTTCCCTCTGCTGGAAAAGAGCTGCGTTGGTTGAAGCCAGTGATGTCTTTTAGGCCTCTCCAGACATCACGTGTGTTATTCAGCTCTAGTTTGTTTTCCAGCTTGGACTGGTACTCCTCTTTGGCCTTCTTAATTGAGGTTTTAAGCTCTTTTTGTACCCTCTTCAGTTCCTCCCTATCTCCTGCCATAAATGCTCTTTTCTTCTGGTTCAGCAGAGACTTTTAGTCACTGGTGACCCAGGATTTGTTGTTCGGAAAGCATCGGACAGTCCTGGAGGATACAACACAGTCCACACAGATGTTGATGTAGTCAGTAATGCACAATGTTACTGCATCACTGTCTTCACCATGTGGCTCACACAGGACAACCCATTGACAACCCAGACAGCCCCTCAATGATTCTACAGCCTCAGGTGACCACTTCCTCACTGTCCTTGTGGTCACTGTCCATGGAGCTACTGGAGACATGGAGCTACTGGAACAGCAGCGCCAAGGTGGCTGCCTGTGTGCTGTGAACAATACCGAAGTGCTGTGAATAATACTGAATAATACCAATGTGCTGTGAATAGTACTTAATGATACCAATGTGCTGTGAATAATACCGAAATGTTGTGAATAATACAGAATAATACCAATATGCTGTGAATAATACCAACGTGCTGTGAATAATACAGAATAATACCAATATGATGTGAATAATACCAATGTGCTGTGAATAGTACTTAATGATACCAATGTGCTGTGAATAATACCGAAGTGCTGTGAATAATACCGAATGATACCAATGTGCTGTGAATAAAACCGAAATGTTGTGAATAATACCAACGTGCTGTGAATAATACAGAACAATACCAATATGCTGTGAATAATACTTAATAATATCAATATGCTGTGAATAATACCAACATGCTGTGAATAATACAGAATAATATCGGAGTGCTGTGAATAATACTGAATAATACCAATGTGCTGTGAATAATACCGAATAATACCAATGTGCTGTGAATAATACCGAATAATACCAATGTGCTGTGAATAATACCGAATAATACTGAAGTGCTGTGAATAATACAGAATAATACCAATGTGCTGTGAATAATACTGAATAATACCAATATGCTGTGAATAATACTGAATAATACCAATGTGCTGTGAATAATACCGAATAATACCAATGTGCTGTGAATAATACCGAATAATACTGAAGTGCTGTGAATAATACTGAATAATACCAATGTGCTGTGAATAATACCGAATAATACCAATGTGCTGTGAATAATACCGAATAATACCAATGTGCTGTAAATAATACCGAATAATACTGAAGTGCTGTGAATAATACCGAATAATACTGAAGTGCTGTGAATAATACAGAATAATACTGAAGTGCTGTGAATAATACCGAATAATACCAATGTGCTGTGAATAATACCGAATAATACCAATGTGCTGTGAATAATACCGAATAATACCAATGTGCTGTGAATAATACCGAATAATACTGAAGTGCTGTGAATAATACCGAATAATACTGAAGTGCTGTGAATAATACAGAATAATACTGAAGTGCTGTGAATAATACAGAATAATACTGAAGTGCTGTGAATAATACCGAATAATACCAATGTGCTGTGAATAATACCGAATAATACCAATGTGCTGTAAATAATACCGAATAATACTGAAGTGCTGTGAATAATACCGAATAATACTGAAGTGCTGTGAATAATACAGAATAATACTGAAGTGCTGTGAATAATACCGAATAATACCAATGTGCTGTGAATAATACCGAATAATACTGAAGTGCTGTGAATAATACCGAATAATACTGAAGTGCTGTGAATAATACCGAATAATACCAATGTGCTGTGAATAATACCGAATAATACCAATGTGCTGTGAATAATACCGAATAATACTGAAGTGCTGTGAATAATACCGAATAATACCAATGTGCTGTGAATAATACCGAATAATACTGAAGTGCTGTGAATAATATCGAATAATACCAATGTGCTGTGAATAATACCGAATAATACCAATGTGCTGTGAATAATACCGAATAATACTGAAGTGCTGTGAATAATACCGAATAATACCAATGTGCTGTGAATAATACCGAATAATACTGAAGTGCTGTGAATAATACCGAATAATACCAATGTGCTGTGAATAATACCGAATAATACCAATGTGCTGTGAATAATACCGAATAATACCAATGCCTCTGCTTGGATCAACTCCTTGTGGTGGAGAGGTTTGCGTGCCCACATGATCCTAGGAGCTATGTTGTCAGGGGCGAAAGCTCCTGGTAGGGTCTCCCAAGGCAAACAGGTCCTAGGTGATGGGCCAGACAAAGGGTAATACAAAAACCTCATATGATGGAGACCATCAGGACCCAGTTTCCCTCACCCCGATTTAGGGTTACCGGGGCCTCACCCTGGAGCCATGCCTGGCGGGGGGGCTCCTTGGCGAGTGCCTGGTGGTTGGGCCTTTACCCATGGGTCCCAGCCGGGCTCAGCGTGAAAGACCTACATGGAACCAGTCTCTCATGGACCATGGACTCACCATCTATGGGAGAGGCGCTTATGGGGGTCCGGTGCAATGTGGATCAGGTGGCGACCAAAGGTGGGTGCCTTGGGCTATTGAAACTGGCTCTCGGAACATGGAATGTGACCTCTCTGGCAGGGAAAGAGCCCGAATTAGTGTATGAGGCTGAGAGATACCAACTAGATATAGTTGGGCTCACCTCAACACAAGGCGGGGCTCTGGAAAAGACTCTCTCTAGAGGGGTTGGACTTTATTCCATTCTGGAGTTGTCCAGGGTTAGAGGCGTCGGGCAGGAGTGGGCTTACTCATAGCTCCCCGGCTCAGCACCTGTACGTTGGGGTTTTCTCTGGTGGATGAGAGGGCTCCACCACAAGGAGCCTCCTGACCAGCTGCATCACCGTGTGGTACGGCAGCTTGACCGTGATGGATCGTAAATGCCTACAGAGAGTGGTGAAGACTGCAGAGAAGATCACCAATTCTCCACTGCACTCTCTGCAGAACATTTACAACCACAGAGTCCAAAGGAAAGCTGCCTCCATCATCAAAGACCCCACCCACCCCCACGGTCTGTTCAAACCTCTGCCCTCAGGCCGGAGGTATAGGAGTATGATGTGCAAGACCTCCAGGCTAAAGAACTCCTTCTTCCCCACCGCAATCAGAGTTCTGAACCAGAAATAACTATTCACACTTCGGTCTGCCAGACTTAGGTACAGACGTGTGATGTGTACCCCACTGGTAAAGAACTCTTTCCTCAGGAATAACCTGCAACTACTGTCACTTTAACTGTAGCACATGTTTACAATTGCACTATAGCACTTTACTACTCATTTCTGCTGCAGATAATCATGTTCCCGGCAAGGCACAGCACTATTTACCCATACCACTGTAATTTATACATTGCACTATTTCTTGATTAATATATATGGTTGTATATATACTCTTTATATTCTTAATGTTATATCTGGCATTCTTAGCGAGGAGCAAAGTAAGCTTTTCATTGTATATAAGGAAACCTGTTTCCTCTGTACATATGACAATAAACACTTTGAACTTGAACTTGTTTCCCTGCGCCTTCGGGTTGGAGAACGGGCTCTGACTGTTGTCTGTGCTTATGCACCGAACAGCAGTTCAGAGTACCCGGCCTTCTTGGAGACCCTGGAGGGGGTACTGGAAAGTGCCCCCTGTGGGGACTCCATTGTTTGGCTGGGTGACTTCAACGCTCACGTGGGCACTGACAGTGAGACCTGGAAGGGGGTGATTCAGAGGAATGGCCTCTCTGATCTGAACTCAAGTGTTGTTTTGTTACTGGAGTTCTGTGCTCACCACAGTCTGTCCACAACAAACACCAAGTTCGAACACAAAGATGTGCATAAGTGCACATGACATCAGGACACCTTAGGCCACAGCTCGTTGATCGACTTCATAGTTGTGTCATCGGATTTGCAACCATGTGTTTTGGACACCCGGGTGAAGAGAGGAGCGGAGCTGGATCACATGGCGGGTGAAAATACCGGACAGGCCTGGCAGACCCAAACATGTTGTGAGGGTTTGTTGGGAACGTCTTGCAGAGGAACCTACCAGAAAGATCTTCAACTCCCACATCCGATAAAGCTTCGACCGCTTACCGAGGGAGGTTGATATCGAGTCTGAGTGGGCCCTGTTCCGTGCCTCCATTGTCGATACAGCGGATCGGAGCTGTGTTCATCATTGAGCTCAAAACTGATCATCTTTGCTTAAATAAAGCCTAGATGCATGTCACATCTCTGTACAGCTGGACATAAAGTTCGAGGTCTGCTGGAGTTTAGAGTTTACTCTGCTTTAACATACAGTTCAGCACATGAAAATCGTTGATGATGAGATTAATTGGGTGAATTACTCTGCAACCTTTGCAGCATAGCAACCTTAAGAGTTGTGTCAAAACACTCTATTCAGTGCTTTTGCTCTTCATCCGAGGAGAAAATCAATAAGAGTCATTAGGCTGAAATCCCCCTGGATTATATATTCCTTGGCCACAAGGTAAAACAGAAGAAAAAAGACTTTCTTGTAGAAAAAAAAAAATCGACTCATGATGCTTCGGTATTTCTGTTAAATACAAGGTGGAATAAAATCTGTGGGAACTAATATAAGAGCTGCAGTAGAATCAACTGGATCTACAGTCTTTAGTGATCACAAACTTTAACTCTAAGTGTATAGGCTCAAATAAGCTTTTCATATCTGCCCAGAGTAGAAATATAGACTGTGATCAAAGTCATGAGGAACTTCACTTTCTGTCAGTTTTCTTTTATTATTTTGATTATGTTCTGGATGGATCAGGTATTGACATTGTAATCATATCTATGAACATAAATGTAAGAAAATATTGGGGAAAGAGGACAAGCTTCATAAACATTTGCAATGATACATGATCCTGATGACTGTCTGATCTATTCAGTACACAGAATTCCAGTAAACAAGTAATTAAAATAGAAAGCTGACACTGAGGTGTCCCATGACTTTGATCACAGACTCTATTTTTAATTATTTGGGCCAGAATAATCTTCTCAGATCTGCCCAGAGTAGTAATATAGACTGTGGCCAAAGTTATGGTATACTTCAAATTCTGTCATCTACTTTCAGTATTTGTTCACCAGAATTCCATATTTTGAATGGATCAGGCTATAATAATGTGGACATACATGGAAGAAAATAATGCAAAAGGAAGAAAGAACTGTCTTCTTAAACAATTAAAATTATATATATATACACACATATATTGTGGCTTTGAAGATGTCACAATGACTGATGTGAGCATTGTATTGAGTTATTGCACTTGGACAGTTCCGGAGGTCTGCTAAATGAGCTGAGGTTATTTATAACCTCATAGAAGCACTGATGTCACTCCCCTTGCAGTCATCCATTTTTGGGCAGTGTCAAGGCTCTGAAGTCCTCAGCATGTCCTCAGCAGCACCTTCAGGCACTGCAGCCCGGCAACGGCACGCTATAAGCACATTGGTAGAATTTCAATTCTCATGCTGTCTGCTCGTCAAACAGACCCAAACCCAATGTTACAAATGCAAAGCACTCAGCTGTGAACTTTACATCTTGCAGTTGTCAAAGGCACGCTGAGGCATGGCGCTTGTGAGAAGCCGCTGCATGTGGCGCTCATCTCTACGGATTGTGTGTACCATGGAAAAAGAGGGATGCAGGGGGAATCATGGAGGAGAAAGACAAAGAGAAAGGCACGGACATGGCATTCCAACTGTCTCACAATGAATGAACAGATTGGACCAGTCACTCAGAGCTCTCTCGCCTCTGATGTGAATCAAAGGGAAAAATGCACTGTGCTCGAAAAAATGGCAGAATCTTAGAAAGACTTGGCACCATTACAGGGTCTTACCCTCCAATCAAAATGGCATTCATGTGATGGAGGGGAGGAAGGTGTAATTGGTGTTGTCATCAAAACACTTTAGAGTTCAGGTGGCAACAAGGCCCTTGCCTTTGCCTGTTTTAATTAAGCTGGGAATTAGCAGGCCTGCAATAGCGCTCGCTCTCTCTACACAGTCATTTCAGCTATTTGCTTTGAGCTTTCATGTTCACTTGGGTGGAAACAATGACCTCTTCATGAAATGTTCAATTTTTCGCCTCATCTCATGGTGTGTGGTGACATTTTGTAACAATTTTTTGTTACATTACACCGCACAAGAATCACTTAATATCCAACCTATACATATAAAACAAAATGGTTGTAAACACTCTGAACTAACCTTTTCAAGCACCTGCAACAAGGCTATTCACATAAAACACAACAGCCATATAACACTGCCAAAAACAACAATGGGAGAACAACACCCAAACAAAACTGGCCCAGAGTTCAGTGAACATACATCAAATAGGGGAGTCATTTATAAACCTGTCAGCAGTTCTCCAACCTCTCCCTGACCCTCATTTGGAACTGCAATTTTGGCCCAGTGCTTTCAAAGATTAACAGAAAGAGGGGTGAGGTTCAAAATAGGAGTAAGTAGAAATGAGCATTGTGTTACTGTATGCTTTGTTTAGTGGTATATGAGAAAAAATCAGGGTAAATCTGTTTGCTTCAAAGTAATACAAACAATAAATAAACAATGTCATATTTGGTCAAATCTGACCTTAAAGAAAGATTGTTTTGTTTCACCAGCTCTCCATCTTTCCAATTTGCTGTTGCTTTTGTTAATTTAGTGTTCATTAAGTTATTCATAGGTGTCCAGTGTGGCCTGCCAAATTACTGATATTGCCACCTCAGTGGTGTGTTTTGCTTGTAAATGATACTTCAGACTAGATGTACAGTCAGGAGAAGCAAATATTCAGATACCTTTGTTTTTGCTATTCAATATACTTCAAATGCCTGTATCCACTTCAAATGTACTCACATTATATCTATAGTAAGAAATAATTTGCTTTTTACAACACTGTGGTTCAATTTTGACCTTTAAGTTATGGGAGTCTCTCTCTTAGACTCAAAATTTGAAAATCCTCCATAAATTTTCAATGGCATTCAAGTCATGATATGGGCTGAGCCTTACAAGCACCTGCACCTTCTTTTGTAGAAACCAGTCTTGAGTTGTTTGATGGGTAATTGGGGTCATTGTCTTGTTGAAACACCCATCTTCTTTTTTTATGGTCAATGCGATAAAATTCTCCTCAAATATTTCCTGGTATAATGTTACATTCATTACTGGTTGAAGAGAAGCAGCCCCATATCATGTTGCTCCCAACTCTGAGGGTTCTTGGGACCATATGTGCCACTCTTTTTTTTTCTTGAGACATGACAACATGAATTATTCTAAAAGTGTTCTATATATTGGGCTTGTAGTTTATTAGATTCCAGTGTTGTCTAATAATGTGGTCCTTATGTGGAACTTTAGGGAGCTCCTTCATCTTCATTATGTTTGCTACTTGTTGTGTCAAATCCTCCCAAACAATGGCAGCAACTTTAATAAATGGCTTGTATGTATATCAACAGCTGAGAAGCTATTTCTTTTATTTATTCGGTTATTTTTATATGTGTAGGAGTTTAATATACAGACAACCGATAGAAGAAAATATATTACATGTCAACTGGTCTGACTACTTTACTTGCCACCAGCGTAAATACATTCAACACTCAAGAACAGTAAAGGACGTTTGAAAGCCTAAGAAAATGAAATGCCCATTAAGCTAAAGCAAATATAAGTACCTGAGACACAGTCCCAATCAGCCAGGATGTATTGTTCTTTAAAAGAGACTGTCCCTCTTTCTCTGCTCCATAATGAAACAGGTAAAGCTTTTATGAGCTATCCAGCTCAATAAGGAATCTCTGAAAGACTATTGCATTTAGCTGGACTGAGGCGAGACTCGCAATGTGGTGCTTTCGATGAGCGACTCCTTGAGAGCTTGTCAGTGTGGAGTTTATTTAGACAGTGAGTTGGGACCCCATTACCCCGTTCTCCCTGCCACCATCCTCCTTTTTATTAAAGTTATAATGGCACCGATACATTATCAGAGCTAATCAGAGCCAAATGAAGAAAAGTGAAGTGAGTCTGCAGGAATTGCCATTTTCTTTCCCCACTAACGGCGATGTGGCTAATGCACACACAAACACACACACACACACACACACACACACACACACACACACACACACACACACACACACACACACACACACACACACACACACATGTACTTTCAGTCAGCAGGATAGCAGGATGACCTGCTTTACATTCTGCTGGTGTTCCATGTGCCAGGATGGATTAGGTGCTGGACAGGCCCCACAAACCAAAGGATCTACAGGACAGCTTTTCAATCACTCCACACCACAGCACAGCAAATATATAAATAAAATCACAGACTCACAGAGTGCTGGGCTTTTTGTGTATTCTACCTCACTCCACCAGTGACAGAAACAAAAGGTAGTGAAGGTTTCATATGTGGAGAAGCTTAATGACTTAATCTGATTAAATAAAATATACAATTTATTCAACATGTTAGAGTGATTTTAGTCCTGTTGAATCATTCAGAAAACTTTATTCTCTTCATTCCAAACATCCAGTATAGTGAAGATATTTTGCCTTAGTATTCTTGCTCTAAACAAGCAGGTATTTCAGCACTCTTGGCATAATGTGCTTCTACAGGACACAGCCTATATATTGGGAAGGATTTCTTTTTTCTCTTGTCATAAACCAAAACAAATATGGCAGCTAGCAAGATAGGTGTTTGCCATCTAGAAGACAAAATGAAATGTTCTGTATTTATTTTAGAAATGTTTTGAATGTCTCTTCTTCTGGAAGGTGCCTCCTGTGAAAGATAAAAAGGAAACTGTAGGCCTTTATTTCTGCATACACAACTTTTGAGATAAGGTTTAATGTCCAGTCCAATGCAATGAAATATGCCTTAAATAGTATAATAGATTTATAGACTTTACATGCCTTACAAAACATAATCCTTCAGGATTTTTGTGGATTATGTTAAAAGTATAATCTTTTGTTAATTTATGAGTGATAGTAGATCCTGTTCTATGAATTTTTATATGATTTTATGATTTATGATTTTTAGTGATTTTAATGGGTCTTACTATTGAGTACACTGGACATTGGTATTAGACATGTGAAATCTGCAAGATTATTGAAAATGAACATATTCATTATTGGCAGGATAACAGACCCTAATGACAAACTAAACATTTCCTGTGCTTCAGAAGTTATTCAGTTTTATGCATGTAATATGTGTAATATTGCGTATTAAAAACATAATATGAGAAATAACATACCTGAGAATTACAAAAAGGCTGTGCAAACATTGGCACAATGTTGCCTGCAAAAATTAGTTCTCAAATTGTCACTGTTGAAACAAAATTTTTACTTTCCTTTTTCATTTTGTATGTGATTTGAAAATGTTTACGCTGTGTCAGAACTTTAACATACATTGTCCCAATAATGCACATTGAAAAAACATTTTTATTACTCCTGTAAAGCTACTCAACTGAATCTCTTCATTTAAATGTGTATTTAAAGTGTAGTTTGATTGAAATGTGTGTGATTTACAAAACCAAAAGTGGGTTGGATTTTCACCCTCCTAGGTGAATAAACAAGACAACATTTATAAATGTTGTTTATAAATGTTTATGTTAAAAATGTTATTTTTCTATTGCGGCAGTTGTGATTTTGATATGAAGAAAGTTCGAGTTGTTCTGTGTGTTTTGTTAGGGTGTCTGTGGAGAGGTGTGAACCGTTTTCAGCAGGGGGCCTCACGCCTCTTCTTTCACCCATCATTATTTGCTAGCAGCTAAACACAGAGTCACATTTCATACAGAGACCACCAACAGTGACCCAGTTCATCTGATAGTGTTACGGAGTAAAATATTGGATTTGATGACATTATTTTAAAACATTTGAGTTGATTTCCAGGGGAAGGGCCACTAAGAGGCCTGCAGAAAAAGGCTACTCTACTATTCATTGATGCTGTCTAAGTAAAAGCTAACAGTTTTCTAATGACATCATTTTGATCTATTCTGATTATTGAAATACTAAATTTTTCTCTACAGATTACACAAGGCAGATAATATGTAGACTGTTACTATCCATGCATGCAACTCACAGAAAAAATGACAACCTATGAGTTGAGAAATATAAGTTACTTGTATGGATCCATATGGAAATATATGTGGATATGCTTTTTTATTTTCCACAACATACAGCGCAAACCTAAAATACTGCCAATATAAAGTTGAGGCATGGAAACCCTGCCACATATTACTATAGAAGCATGTACAAAACACTAGGTTTAGTGTGGCAGGATGATTGCCATTGCACCCCACTAAGACATTGCTCAGACTCCCAGCCCAGATCCAATTTTTGGCATATCAAGATTGTATCCTGATTGACTTTTGATAGTCTGGTCAGCAAAAAAACATGAAATCTGATTTTTGTAAATTGGTTCCAAACCACATTTGGAGGTCATGCAAAGAACAATTCATGCAGAGAAGTTGGTGATGTCTGGACACCCAAATCCAATCTGATCACTTACAAATAACAGTGTGGACAGTCATCTCAAAAGATCTGATCTGAGTGACAAATCCAATTTCTCTGCAGTCTGAACATAACCTAAATGACCCCTGACATCCTGGGTCAATAGGTTGTGAGAGAGACTGTGGTGAAAAAATGAAAGATTCAATTAAAATAAATAAAGAGTAAAAGTGATAAAATGATAAATGTAAGAAGGCGTAGCATGATCTGGGCCCCATATTTATATACTTCTCAAATTGCTTATGATAAACCATGTCCTAACAATTAATAATAGTTAAGTAATTTAATAATAGTTAATAATATTATTTCTTCTGAAGACAGATTTCTTCAATGGTTACAATCCACTTTGGTCTGCTAATGATGACACTAAATGATTTCCAGCTTTAACTGTCCATTCTACTCTTCAGGGGAACATGCTGGCATTAATCCACACCCTATGTTTATGCAAAAAAAAGATGATCTATTTGTCAGATGGGCTACAAATGTTTTTGATGATTTTTCTCTTCAGCAGATCGATTCAAAAGTCTTCTAAAGTAGATATTAGAGACGTAGGAGAGGGGACAGAGAGGCTTTCAGTCCAATGAGCTCTGCTTAGATCCTGGGAGGCTATCGACCTCCTGCTCTTCATCATGCTGTTTTCACATAAAAATGACACGCCAGTGGTAATCACCCCCAGAGACAGCAGAACAGTTCTTGGTAAAAACATTTACTGAAATTATTGGAGCTGCCAGGTGCGTTGTAGGTACAGGGCAGTCAATGAATGATGCTCTTTTCAAAGGGAAGCTGATATTGATATTGATCAGCTCCAGTCATTTGCTACAATTGAACAGAAAAAATGTATTCCCATCAGCTTGAGAGAGTAGAGGGAGTGATATTTACTCTTTGCTGTGTGTTTGTATTTGGAATTCTCTTCAGTGAGATTTTTTTTCATAGCACAATATAATCTTCTGCTTGTAGCCACAACCTTCTGCATTCACTTAATGAGTGAATGGTGCCTGGAATTGTCAACCTTGATACACTATAGGTCTTGATATGCAAAGAAATGCCGGGTAGCACAGACATGGTCTTCTGTAGTTATTTTTTTTCAAGTGTTTCAATCTGTTTCTACCACCTGCATCACTTCTTGTTGCCAACATGTCTGAGAGACAACAGGCATACTAAACATTTATATTTATAAATTTATATAACATATAATGAAGAGTAAAGCACTGAATTTCTTCTTCTTTCGGCTGCTCCCTTTAGGGGTCGCCACAGCGGATCATCTGCGTCCACCAAGAGTAAAGCACTGAATTTGCTTGTTTAAAATGTGCAAATCATGTCCAGATAAATATGTTACCTGCATTACTTACTGTTGTCAGTAATTGCATTGGTGTATTGTATTTTATTCATGTTGAAACACAATTTAATGTGTACATATTTAAATCAGGTAAATTCAATGTTTCAGGTGTCACCACAGGATATTATATATTTATGTTTATATATATATATATATATATATATATATATATATATATATATTTTTTTTTTAATATGTGCTTACAGTTACCTCCAGTAACCTAACCATAATCCTTAAATACAGCAGATTGCTGTTAAAAAATATTTAATTCTGGTTAAGCTTCCTGTCAAAGAAATAAAAATGTTGGAGTTTATGGTCATTAATTGATGTTTGCAGAGCATATTGGGAAAGTGAATGTTAATTTGTGCAGTCTTGAGCAGACTGTCTCTGAATACTGTAGGCACATTAGCACAGCTTCTCATTATGTCTTGCGGTTTTGCTCATTTCTGCTAATTAATTTTTAGTAAAGCATCTTCTGCTCCTTTCACATTTTGGTTTTGTTTTAATGTGTTGGTCTTGCCACAAAAAGTGTTTGAGTGCATTTACTAGGATTTGTTATTCTAACCAATCCAAGATGGTTTTGTGTTTCAGTTAACTACAACTTCATCCCACACAGCCAGGTCCATAGTTTTTGGAGTCACTGTTTTTGGAGCTGTCTACCATATCATATTGGAGTTAAAAAAAATAATGTGTATATTTCAGCTTTAATTTCAGATTAATTACATCCGAAACTGAGCGAACAGTTTAGGAACTACAGCCATTTTCATACATAGCCCCATAGCATTTCCATTTGGAAACTATTGTTGTTAACTTTCAATATAAAGTCGAAAAGAACTGCCACTGCCAGTGAAACCAGTCATCATTAGGCTAAAAATTCAAAACAAACCCATCAAATAGCAAAAATATAAAGAGCAAAAACATTAAATGTGGCCGGATCAACTTTTTTGTTACTTTCTTAAAAAATCAGAGCCCAGAGGTGAGCTCAAAAACACCAAAAATCCTGGAAGACCATGGAAAAAAATGTGGTGGATGACTAGATAAAGACCAGTTCTTACCTGAATGATGGAATGGTGGAGGTACTTTTATGGTATGGGCATGGAACTGGTTTCCTATTATCAAAAGCAGTAGAATAAATTCTGAAATGAATATGAATGAATCTGCTCAGATTCAGCCAAATGCTTCAAAATGTTAAGACAGCACTTCACAAAGCAGATGGATAGCCACCTGAGGCATGCTGCGACAGAAACCTAAGACATGTTAATACAAAGTGGAAAGTTCTACAATAGCAAATTCAAACACCAGACCTCAATCCAATGGAGCATGTGTTTCACTCAGTGAAGGCAAAACTAAGGGTGAAATGACCCAAGAACAAGGATCAACTAAAGGCAGTTGAAGTAAAGGCCTGGCAAAGCATCAAGTTCAAGACATCAAGCAGTCAGTGACAGCAAAGGCTTTGCAAACAAGCAATAAAAATGTCAATTTAATGTATTATTATGTAAGTTTGTCTAATTTCTTTTGAGCCCTTATGCATTAGGGGACTCTTACTATTGTGTATACAGTGCTAGTTAAACATTTAACACAGTTATACCTGATAGTCTGATCTTACTACTGATAGTAAATAGCCAACTTTTGTTAACTATAAAGTTCTCATAAATAGCTATGGCTGTGGACTCTACTGCCTGTATTTTACTGTAAATTCAAATATCTGTAGGCTTTCTAGGAAACGAAGAAAATGATTTTTGTGCCTGTGATTTTTAATTCACTTTTTTATATAATTATCCAAATTATTGTATCTGAACTCTGAAAGGTCTGTAACAAAGGTTTGTGTAACGGGGAGCAAGGAGGCGGACGCATGCGCGGAGATAAGTGACTTTTATTATGGGCAAATCCAGGGTCATAGTCTAAACAGTCCAGGGTCATAGAGCCAACACGGATTGATCGGAGGACAGACATGACAGACAAACCAGAATCAAACATTAAACAGGTCAAACACAAACAGTACAAAGACCAGCAAAACAAAGGGCAAAGCACAGGGCTTAAATAACACAGGGTAAACGAGGGCCAGGCGGGAAACAGGTGGAGACAATCAGGGGTGGAGTTATGAAACAAAGGGGCTGGACTAAAAAACCAAAACAAAGAACATGCGGGCCAAACCAAAACACAACACATGGACAGGACTGGGCGGGCCCAATTGTGACAGTTTGTAATAATTTCATTGTTAAATTTTAGATGAAAACATCTAAACACATGAAATGCCCAACAGAATATTGTCAAATCAAAATTGTTTTTTTTCATGGCATCTAGGCAGATTCAGCTAAGAGAGCTCTCCCTTTGATTAGGAATTCAGAAACTGAGCTGAAAGTGTAAAGTGTAAAATCTACTACCAACATATTGTGGAGATGACTGAGGATTAAATATATTTTTGACTTACAGTGTCACTCTAGGCCTTCTGGAAGTCCTACATATGTCATTGACTGCAAGTATGAGCTGTTGTCTAACCAGGTTTCAGCCAGTTGTTAGAAATAGAAAACAGTGGTGGCAGCTGTGTCAGGGCTCTTTACTAGAAGAGTCTCTATGAAACTGCTATCTGCCAGTAACCTACATGTTAATATGATATGATTGTGATATTAACATGATATTTGTGAAGGTCTGTTTACTATTGTTAATTATGGTATTATTCTATAAATAGGAATTGCATTAGTGTCTTTGCAAAGTTACAGTAAAGAGGTGGAAACGTTGTTTGTTATTCTCTGAAAAGGACATTTGTACAGTGTAGTAAACCTAGTTAAATAAAAAAAGTTCCTTGCAACAAAGTGCTTTTTGTAGCAAAATGCTTTTTGTGACAGATTCTTTGCGCTGTATAGAGCTACACCCAGAAAATACAATGACTTCAAATCTAATTCAGACGTATCAAATGGTGATATATACAAACGTAAATTAAAAGCACGACTTTTTTCGTGCATTCCTTAAATATAAATATTGTTAAATATATATATATATATATATATTTATATATAAAAAAGATTCTCTATCATAAGACTGTAATCATTCCAGTTAATCCAGAGATGTCCAATCTTATCCACAAAGGGCTGATGTGGCTACAAGTTTTCATTACAAACAAGCTGGAGCACCTGATTATATTTATTTAATCAGCTGGTCTCAGTCTTCAAACATTTAATCAGGTGACCTCCTGCTTTGTTGGAGTGAAAACCTGCAACCATACTGGCCTTCTGTGGATTAGATTGGACACCCCTGATTTAAGCATTCAAATGGTTCTTTAAACTGCCTTTGCTCCATTGCCTTTATTTAAAAACCCTTAAAAAAGTTTCTCTTGTAAGAGCATAAATAAAGCTTTCTCAGTCGTGCAAAAGTGACATTTTTTGCTATGTCCAAGTGTGTTGTTTTTTCTAAAGCTGTGCAAAAATATGTATCATGAATCATAAAACAGTCCACATTATATTGGACACTGCACTGTACTCCTTGTTTCTGTCATTCTGCAGTTGATGTAGGCTTTCACTTTAAGATCTTCATCTCAGCATCTACTGTCATGGTCAGAAGGATAGGAATGAAATGGGCGTTCTCTCTTGGTAGAGTCAATCTGAGATGATAGTGTTATATCAAAGTCCATCTCTTAGTCCTTTGGTATTTCAGTTTTAGCCCACTGTGTATTTTACATTCAAATACAGAGAGACACTACACTAAGCAGATTCTGCGTCAAAATGTCATCTGCGTCCACAGAGATCACATGTGTTCTCACTGTAAGTGGAGATGTGGCATTTTTATGCATAATCTCTCCTTTTCCATCCCTTTTTCTGTCTCTCTCACTGAGTTTCTCCTTGTCTCCCCTGCACTCTCTTTCTCCAGATTTGAAATGTCTGACTTTGAGAGTGCATTAAAATGTCCTGCCGCTGAGTGGTGCGGGCATTAGGGAGATAGTGGAATGATGGAAAGTGCAGGCACGCAACCCCCTTTGAGAGCCAATGATTGATGTTCAAAGCATGGGCCAAAAAGTGGGCAAGTTGCCTGACATCTACAGAGTCATCTGCTGAGACTGGCCAGGTGAAACAGAGAGGTAGAGAGAAAGGAAAGAGAGAGAGAATGAGAGAACTTTCAGAAAATGGTAAGTTTAAAGGACTTATTTCATGGAAAAACATTTTTGCGAGATATAAAATATATTCATTTTCCTCACAAAAAAGAGAGTTTGATGTGATATGTCTACTGTCCAGTTCATATAGTTTATACAAGGAAACTAAACGGCTGATTTTGAATCATTTTTGTATAACATCTATCCACCTGGTCAGCCAAAACCAGTTTAGCCCTGCCCAATTACATTAAAGTTATAAGGAGTGTTTCAGCCTGGGCTGTGTTTTGAGCAAGTTACAATACAGGTCAGCCTATCAGAATGAAGACCATTTATATATATATATATATATATATATATATATATATATATATATATATATATATATATATATATATATATATATATATATAAATCACTGCTGTCTGAACAAAACGCTGTATCTCCAAAATGGTAACTTTATAGGAGAAGGAAAAAAACCTACTTTACTTTTAATGTAAGTTAATGGAACCAGACTTGTTTCCAAGTATTTTGTGCCTTTACACATAATTTACACATAATGTAAAGAACAACAGGAATTTTCACATTATGTCCAAAACTGAAAAACGACAAAAATGGAGATACAAGGTTTTGTCCCAACAGGAACTATATATATATATATATATATGTATATATATATATGAACCCCTTCAATTCTAAGGGGTATTATGCAGGAACTACACAGACTACTGTGCAGGCTGGCTTTATTTTTAGGTTATAGAAGTGTGTAGTGAAACTTTGGACTAGCCAGTGGGTCCTGGCCATTAAAGTGGTTAATATGTGAAATATGTTAAATTCAAAAATTTGAGAGGGGATGTACAAACTTTTTCATATGAAAGTCTTAAAGGCATAGCTATGAAAACAGCCTGTATAATTCTAAGAGATAAATAGAGGTTGGAAAATGTGCAAAAATGAATTATGCCTGCTTTTTTGTATATAAACCCACAAGACATCATTAGTAAACCTCAAGGGGAAAAATGTGAGATGTGGCTCCTTTAACATTATTGGAGTTTGAGAAGTAAGCGAGACTCAACATAATCAAAACTTCCTCCCAGACCCATTTTGAAAGAGAAGAGAAAAACATTTCTGGTGAGGAATAGACTAAATTATGTTGAAAGACCATTCGCTTTGTACATGGCCATATTTCCCTGCATGACTTTCACTACATCTACTTTCTACAACTTTCATCTGAGCAAGCAAATGTTCATCTGTCTCCTCTGGAACAATAAGTGGTTCAGACTGTATAGTGTAGCTCTCCAAAAATGCATCCGCTCACATGGACCAAATCACATGCCTCTGTCAACAGCACCACTATTTTTACATGGACTAGAACCATTTGGATTGAAATGTCATAGACTCAGTTCATTTTCAGCGATCTTTCTGCTGAACTTTACACACTTGACTTGTTCTGTCCATAAAATGTGAATTATTGTCGCTGGGCTGCTCTGCAGTCCTGTGTGTGCTCTCAGTCTAACCACAGCTAGCCTCAGTGCTAACAGTGCACTCAGAGAGGGCAGAATGTCTAGCACAAGGGTAGGCCTTTATGAAACAACACAAATGTGATCCAAATGGCAAATGTTAAAAATGACACATTATAATAGTAATCCATAACTGAAACGTGCATGCTGTACTGACACAGCAGCAGCAGGTGTGATGCAAATGTTCTTCTATGGACTGCATCCTGTCAAATTTAGTCTGTTTACAGCCCTTTAAAATTTGGGGTGTTGCCAAATGGGTTGCACTTTGTCTTTGCACTTGATATGTAAATAGGGGTCCACACTTTGACATCTGGTCTCCTGCTATTGTCCACTTGATGGTCAATGAGCCCTTATGAAATTGCTAACTGTATGTTAGCGCCAAGCTAATGCAGGTGCACATTAACATGTTAACATGACCATTCTAAATGAATCATAGAAATAAACATAGACAAGCTTGTGACAGACAATAACATATATTTTACCTGGTAGCAGTTGTACAGAGACCTTTTCAACTCTGGCATGACGCTGCTGCTGCTTTCCATTTCTAACACCTGACCTGTTTAGGCAGCTGATTGTATTTTCAGTAACATATCTAGGATTTCAGGAAGGCCTAGTGTGCCTTTTTTGTGCACAACTGGTCTCACCTGATGGAAATCAAAACATCATTGGGGGATTCCTTTATTTAACAAATGACCAAGGTTGGGTAGTAATGGAATTGAACAGTGTTATGTTATCAAGACACAAAAAAGGTAAATCAAATCAAATCAAATTTATTTGTATAGCGCTTTTTACAACGGATGTTGTCACAAAGCAGCTTTACAGGATTTCGGAAAAGACAAAGTTTCAACAGGACTGTAAGAATGTACAGAAACCCCCTGGTGGGCAAGCCAGGGGCAACAGTGGCAAGGAAAAACTCCCTCAGAACTGAGGAAGAAACCTTGGGAGGAACCAGGCTCACCAGGGGGGACCCATCCTCCTCTGGTCAAACTACCTACAAGTGATTATATTACTAATATTAATAGC
Organism: Pygocentrus nattereri; assembly: GCF_015220715.1. Lineage (NCBI taxonomy): Eukaryota > Metazoa > Chordata > Actinopteri > Characiformes > Serrasalmidae > Pygocentrus > Pygocentrus nattereri. Next base: position 23,079,184 of record NC_051221.1, on the reverse strand, counting down.
AGTAATATTGGTATTAGGAATAACTAGGAGTCTATGAGAACATCAGCGTAGGGTGGGTAGCAGGAGGGCTCAGCAGTCATCCTTCAGTGTCCAGCCGGACATATGGGTGATTGTATACTCGGAAAGAAAGTAGGGAGATGGAATTAGTTTTAATCTATCCGTTTGTACATAAACAGGGAATGTAAACATTTACAGAGTGTGGCTAACGACTCTGGCAGATCTGACTATGACAGCTTAACTAAAAGGAGAGAACCAGAAGGACACACAGACACAGCAGCACTCTTCGGCATCCCTTCGCTCTACCGTGCACAAACTTGAGGGTAAATATTTCATGAAACAGTGCAGTTAATATGCTTGCTTTAAGTATTTGTTCACAAGGTCTTGTTGAAATTGTTTTTCTCATGTCTTTGAAAAGGACTGGCGACCTGACCAGGGTGTATCCTGCCTTCCGCCTGAAGACTGCTGGGATAGGCTCCAGCATACCCCCGCGATCCTGACGGAGAAGCGGCTTAGAAAATGGATGGATGGATGGATGTCTTTGAAAAGACAAATAATCCAAATAATCCAAAAGTGACATAAAGTAATCAAATTGCCTTACACTGATATAGTAATCATTTGAGTTAGGTTATAGATTACATTTGAACAGGTAATCGGTGCTGTAATACATTTTAAAAATAAGCCTCCCAACCCTGCAAATGGCAGTGGATATGGTTTTATGAACAATAATGCACCCTAAAGTACTAACAGTCTAGTAGCCAGCTGTGTGAGAAAAGTGTATCTAAAGTGAAGAATGACAGTGTAAATGGGGAAGGTGTGAAAGGAGGGTTATGAGAAACAACAGGGGTTTCAGCTACACCTGCTTGGCCTAATGGCCATGACAAGTGTAGGCTGAAAAGTCTACTCAAGATTGACAGAGGTAAGTGACACTGCATTAACAGGGCAGCAATGTCAATTATGGTGTGTAAATGTGGGTGGGTGGGTGTGCATCCGTGTGTGTGTGTACAAAAGAGAAAGAGGGAGAGGGAACATACTCCATCTGAGAAAAGCTCATTAACATCAAGGTCAATATTTTCAGACCCCCAAGCTGTCATTTTTCTCGCATTACTGATTGGGGAAATAGAGAGGGGGGAAATGGTGAATTGCACCTTGAATATGAATAAACACACACATATGCAAGATGATAATACCACAGCTAAATACAAGATCATACTGAGCAGGTAGCAGGTGCTGCTTTAAATGAATGTGCCATTGTGTTTATGCAAAACAGATTATGTTAATGATTTCTCATCACTGATTTCATGCACAGACAAATAGTGACTGTCTGCCAGTCACCTTCCAGCAGTAATGTTACAATGTCACAAAATATGTTGTCACGAACCAACATTTTCACAAACCAAGGAAGGGAAATGCATTTAATTGTACTTCTCAAAAATGTGTTTAATATGAATGTTTACAGTTTGCCCATAATTCAATACATACTAAATGTATTATGTCTGAACAATTTTGGACCATTTCTTTTAAATTTCATTCAGACCAAGTTCATTTAAATTATAATGAATTGCTGCAATTTCCTTACAACAATTGAAGTTGTAATTAAGTAGATTTGTATGGAAAAGTCATACATTGCATACATTGTGGTGTATTTCCGCCCTAAAGTATAAATGTGTTGCTATACACACACACACACACACACACACACACACACACACACACACATATATATATATATATATATATATATATAACATGTAAAACTCAGAGTAACGGTGTCTTGCATTCATTTACCAGACTTTTTTTATCAAAATAAGTTATAAGTAACCCCTCATTATTTTATAAGTAACCCTTTTTTGTGCACATGTGGCTTACAAATAAATGCCAGAATCTAAGTGTGATGTTGTATATTCTCGGATTCATGCCTGGTCAAGTGGTTGGTCAGGAATCCTGGGTCTACGAAGATTAAAGACTGTGACACCAAAGGTAAGTGCAAATAAGTCGACGTTAATTTAGTGAGTTACAAAAAGAAAAAAGAAAAACTGCAAGAAAATGAAAAGAAAATGAGTTCTCTCATAGAACAAGTGAACAATATTCATACTGAGCTTCATAACAATGTTCAAGACCTCAAACGCCCATTATCTTGGTCCACATTCTCTGCCCTGGCTAAATTTCAGCACAGGAACTCATTCTGTCTCGAGATTGTGAGACAGAAGAGACTTCCTTTCAAAGTCTCGTTTCAATTAATGAACCCTCCCTGCTAAGCTGACCTCCCCATGTCGTAACGTCGTGGAGCGATGATAAGGTGGACGCATATGCTGAGATAAGTGAGATTTATTATGGGCAAATCCATCAGGGTCAAGACAGTCCAGGGTCAACGAGCCAACACGGAGAGAACGGTGGGCAGACATAACATAACTAAACACAGACTGGAAACAACACAGAGACCATAATAAACAAAACACCACAGGAAAGAACAAAGACCACAAGATAATACACCACACGAAAATACACTACAAGAAAACACAAACTCACAGCAGAAAACACAGGGCTTAAATACAGGCTAAGAAGACACAGGTGAAAATAATCAAGGGCAGAGTTTGAAAGCAGGACTGGGAAGAACTCAATGAAAACAAAAGCACAGGACTGGAAGGTAAACACAAGCACATGGACAGGACTGGGAGGGGCCAATTGTGACACATGTATTTATACTTCTAACCCCACCCAGGGTTAAACCAATTAACACAAAGGGTAGGTGCTCAGTACACATAAAACAATATTAAGGTAATTACTCCACACCATGTGTAAAACTGATATGTCATTTGATCTGTGCACATTCTGCAGTTAAGTATACTTTTACTTGGCTAACATTGACAATGTTCTTCCTTTTCAGGTTTGCTGACAACAAACCTGAAAAGGTTTGTTTTTGTTTTTTGTTTTGTTTTTGTTGTCTCTCCATATGGTTGTGGGCTCTTTATCCAACCCGGATAAAAGAGGATGATAACCGCACCGGCAGTTCCCCTAGGAGTCTCAACATACCACATTAAGAGGTAAGTGCATTTATGTAAACATACATTGCACGTGTGTGTCACGCTGGTGATGAGCTGGAACCTCTAGCTTTATCACACTAAGATTATGTTTCCACTTGTAGCAGAGATGTGTAAGTTGTGTGCATACAAAAGTGGCTTTGTCAGGTCATGTTCTTTCCGTGTTAAAATAGACACAATAACAGCATTGAGAAATCCCATTATTAAAGTGTTAAAAGACCTGAACAGCCACAATTCACCTCAGCAGAAAAGGGCAAAAATGATATATCTTTAACGCTGTTAAACTTTTTATATTGTCCTTTGAGTCACATTCCAGTATGAACTAAATACTCCCAGTGTATTAGATTCAACTATTTGACCAAGATGATAATAAATACCTTTTCTTAGCTTTAAGCACGGAGGTAAAACTCACGCTTGGGCCCAAGTGACATAAATCGTTTTAAACCCGGCTCTGTCAGCTTTCATGACCTGCTTTGCTTCTGACTGGGCCTAGATATCCTCTGCATTTGTACGGTTTAAACGTGGCTATGGGGGGAGAGAAAAAGTGAGGGCGACAGAGCCAATTCCCCTTTTCTGCTCTCTTTGTTAGGCCACCGAAAGGTCGTCAGTAGACTTATAGGTTTTTCCGTCAAAGACAAAAGAAGTGCTGACAGTTAACACCCAGCCACATACACAGCTAATGCTGTCCCTTTGAATGATTTATTCCCACACATCAACAAACTATAGGGGCAATCTATCTTTTTCAGCAATTACACATTAAGTTTAGCATTCCAATGAGTCAGCTGGAAGACAAATAGAGTCTCTGATAGTGACAGCATCTTGGTATACCTGCAAGATAATTGTAATGGAACAATATTCTAGCAGGGCCATATTTATTTTGGTGGCCTATTCCTGGCTATAACAATGACATTTGGTGCAGTGGTGCAGATAGATTGCTCTGTGCTGATATATTCGCAAAAAATGTGAATTCTGGTTTCCACTAGATTTTATGCTCTCTTATGGTCTACATCCAGAGGTAGTCTATGTAATTTACACTGTAGGAAACCTCCAGAATATGCATATACCATGAAAAATTCCAAGTGATATGTATTATTTCGTCGTTGCTACAGAATTTCATTAAGAAAGAAAGAAAAGTAATAAAATAACACTGAAACCCTGACCAGCCATGGAAATAAAACTCCCCCTCATTCATTATCAAGCTGGGTGAGGAAAAACAACAAAACCTTAAGTTGTTCTATAAAACCACATGCCTTATATTGAATGACTACTAGGAATGCCAACTCCTCAAAAAAAAAAAGTGTACCATTGTCAGGCTGCAAGGTTGCCAGCTGTTTGGTGTATCACAGGGAGTCATTGGCTGTACAAAATCTTGAAGTCCATTGTAATATCAAAGTTTGGCAGACACTCTTTCATCTCTGAGTGTGTGTGCTTGCTTGGTGCCTTGCAGATCCTTGGGGGTTTATGTTAGCAACCAGTCTCTAAAAGAGGAGGTTCATGGGGTAGACAGTGGATGGGAAGGTGAGGGTGGAGGAGTGTGGTCCAGAACATTTGATTGCTTTTAGGAATACAGCTATTTTTGAATGTGTGTGTACACAGACAGTAAATTTCTAATTTGCAAATTGCATATTGCATTTTTTTTCTTCTGGCATGCTCAAATCTGATTTGAACTACATGTTTCAAATTTATATAAAAACAATCATTTTAATAAATATTAATATATAAAATATATAATAATGTACAAACACAACTACATTTTTGCTTATTTTAACCATAAATGAAAAGTCTGTCACATTAATTGACTTAATTAAAGCTATAAGACATTAGTGTCTGTGTGTTACTGTGCTTTTTTCATGGGGAAGGCTGCTCTTAAATCTCATTTCCCTGTGATAAAATCACAGTAACACACAGCCTCTTGTGGCTTATTGCTTGTACAAAATGGCAGCCAGCATAAAATATGATAAAATACACAAATTTTAAGTAAATAAGTTATTATGGCAATAAGAAGGATGCTTCAGCTTTGTGTATAAAGGTGCTAATCTATTGTGAATTATTAAATATCTGTATGAAATAAAGAAGGCTGTCACCTATCTACACTACTTAATCAACATTAACAATCATTAAAAATGTATGAATTTAACTACTTTATCAAGTTAAGATCCCCTGTTTAGGCTGTTAAAAAAAATAATATAAAAAAAACAGAGGAAAAACAATCACATCAACAAGTCATATTTACACATAATCACACAACATAAGTCGTGATTGCTGATATAATTCTATCTCATTTTCTGATTACAAAATTCTTGAAATGGTATCATTTTGGACATTACCTTTCCTAAACAGCCACTCTGTAATGGCACTGAATTCAGTCACCACCCCAAAATGTCAGCACCATTGACAAGCCTGGCTGAACACAATGTATGTATATCAACAGTTCACCCTCTTTCACAGTGTTCTAAATTGTTCTGCCCCACTTACACTGTTCTAGTATGCTTTCTACCAATCACACTGTTCTAGAATGACATAAAATGACAGAGTGTGGTCAGCGGACAGGTCAGTGGAGAGAGGTCACCAACTTTCTGAGTCAATCACTACAGACCTCTAAACTTCATGTGGCCATCAGCTTAGTTTAAGAACAGCTTCATGGAATGGGTTTCCATGGCCGAGCAGCTGTACCAAGCCTTACATCACTAAGCGCAATGCAAAGTGTTGAATGAACAGTACTTGTCTGACTGCATTGTGCCAAGTGTAAAGTTTGGTGGAGGGGGGATTATGATGTGGACTTGTTTTTCAGAAGATGTGCTCAACCCCTTAGTTCCAGTGAAAGGAACTCTTAATACTTCAGCAGACCAAGAGATTTTGGACAATTTCATGCTCCCAAATTTGTGGGAACAGTTGGGGATGGCTCATTCCTGTTCCTACATGACTGCGTACCAGTGCACAGAACAAGGTCCATAAAGACATGGATCAGAGAGTTTTGTGTGGAAGAACTTGACTGGCCTGCACAGAGTCCTGACCTCAACCAGATAGAACACCTTTGGGATGAATTAGAGTGGAGACTGTGAGCCAGTCCTTCTCATCCAACATCAGTGTATGACCTCACAAATGCACTTCTGGAAGAATGGTCAAAAAGTCCCATAAACACACTCCTAACCCTTGTGGAAAGCCTTCCCAGAAGAGTTGAAGATCTTATATCTGCAAAGGGTGGGCTAACATCATATTAAACCCTATGGATTAAGAATGGGACGTCACTGAAGTTCATATGTGTGTGAAGGCAGATGAGCAAATACTTTTGGAAATATAGTGTATGTGCTAACTAGGTTAGTCTTACTAACTGTTAGTCACAGTATTCTTACTGCTACTACATTGCTGTGTACATCATTCACAAACTGTTGTGATGTAAATTTATACATGTCAGTATTAAATTGTCTTCTTTTAAAACATCAAGATTTCACATGTACCAGGCTAAAGGTCAGAGTACATTGACCCAACACCACAAAACCTACTTGATGTGCCATACCTGTGTGTGATTGTCAGAAGACCCTAGGATGTTCTCACTTATACACATTGCTGTAGATGATATGGTATCCCCCGTTCTGTTCTAAAAATTGTTCTAGAATGTTCTCCTCAATCATACTACTTTACCCATTTACACTGCTCTACTACTTTCACAGTGTTCCAGGTTGTTCTGCCCCATTCACATGCTCTAGAATGCTTTCTACCATTCCCACTGTTCTAGAATACTTTCTACCATTTACACTGTTCTATGATATTCTCTCTCTTTTATTCAGTTTCATTCATTTGGTTCAACAACTACAACAACTGTCAACATTAGAATCTTATTTTTTGGGTGAGTGTGCTCTTAAGAGACTACTAGATGGACAGTTACTTTCTATGCAGTGGTTCCCCTGAAACAAAAATACTGTTCTACAATGTTCTCCTTATTCACACTGTTCTAGAATAGTCTCCCCCATTCACACTATTCTAGAAATGTCCTCCCCCATTCACAATGTTCTAGAATATTCTCCCCTGTTCACACTGTTTCATTACATTCTTTTTCCAAACAACTGTCAACATTAGAATCTTCATGTTTGTTGGGTCAGCGTGCTCTGGAGAGAACACTAGAAGGCCAATTATTTCTATGCAGTGGTTCCTCTGAAAAAAGGAAACAAAAATATTGGGAAAAATGTTTTACATTTCACCAGAAGTATTAAAAGGTTAGTCTGCACCACTCCTGAATGAAATTCAACTTTTCATTATTTGGAGGTTGTGACCTTTACAAAAGGCCCTAATCAGTTTGAACTCATGTGGAATCGAGGCAGCTCTTGGCAGGAACCACTGTCATCTACACTCTGTTTGATCCCTCTCTCTCTCTCTCTCTCTCTCTCTCTCTGCTTGCTTTCTGCATGGCTAACAAGGTCATTATGTTCTGCATTAGCTGTCAGGGCTACAGCTGATTACCTAGAAGAGCAAATGATTCTCAAAGATCTGCCTTCCCTTCAAAATCTTTTCTATTGTCCACATTCAAAAGATCAGCTAAGCTGTAAAGCTAATGATGAAGTAATGTAAACAAATTACATTTGTTGTCTCACTTGTTTGGAATTATTTGTAGATAATCAAGAACATGTGCTCTGAGAAACATGCACTGCCGATACTAGGAAAGTAAAAACAAAAATCTGAAATGGCTGTGCATGAAGCCCCTAGGCTTTCCATACAGGGTCAAGTGTCAAGTTCACTTTTGGTGGAATTCTTCACCTTTTCACCTAAAACATCTATTCATAAACTGTTCATGTTTGCTTTTATTATTTGCATGCTATTACGTGTTACACCTGAGTCTCTTCACTATTTTTACAGGAGGTTTAAGTCACGAGATGTGATTGCATATTGTATAACAATTCATGCATGTGATGAGTTGTTGTGGGGTTGGAGCTGCATCGAGGTGGGGGGTACTTTGAAGAATCAAAAATGTGCATTTAAATGTGTTTGATACTGTCTTTACAAATCACTATATAACTCATTGTGTGTTGTAGCCTTTTGTTTTAAAACATGGAAAATAGTAATATACACTCACTGGCCACTTTATTAGGTACACTAGTAAAAGGTTGGATCCCCTTTTGCCTCCAGAACTGCCTTAATTCTTTGTGGCATACTTTCAACAAGGTATTGGAAACATTCCTCAGAGATTTTGGTTGGTTATTTGAGTTCCTGTTGCCTTTCTATCATCTGGAACAAGTCTGCCCATTCTCCTCTGACCTCTCAAATCAACAAGGCATTTTCATCCACACAACTGCCACTCACTGGATATTTTCTCTTATTTGGACCATTTTCTGTAAACCCTAGAGATGGTTGTGCGTGGAAATCCCATTAGATCAGCAGTTTCTGAAATACTCAGACCAGCCCGTCTGGCACCAACAGCCATGCCACATTCAAAGTCACTTAAATCCCCTTTCTTCCCCATTCTGGTGCTCAGTTTGCACTTCAGCAAGTCGTCTTGACCACCTCTACATGCTTAAATGCATAGCTGATTAGCTATTTGTCTTAACAAGCAACTGTACCTAATAAAGTGGCCAGTGAGTATATAGCATATACTCTTAGTGAATAGGTGTCCTCAAGCTTTTAGCCAACACTGTGTACATATTTAAGCTCAAAATGTACACCTACAATTTATGCCAAACTGTAATTATTGGTACAATCACACTGAATGGATTTTTAGATGCATGCCTGTCAAAGCTGCACGCTTTTACTGCAGAACTCTTTTGCATATCAAAGTGGACAGAGCATATAAAAAGGTGAACACAAAAAATATAGCCTGTTGTTTAAAATAGGCCCTTATGGTGGGGTGAAGCCGAGACGGGAAGTCAGTAATAAAGCTGAATAAACGTTAGAGGACAATGTCATTTATTTTTATTTCAATTCATTTTTAACGAGTCCATTACTCGCTGTGAGGCCCCTGGGGGGGTCTGTGAGTCGATGTGGTTTGCGTTTTTTAAATGGGACTGTGATTGTTTTTCCATGTTTATTCACCAGTCACGGGTCACTAGTCTGCTGTAATCTTCTCTCTCTCCCAAGGACAATTTGGAGAGATATCATGAATAAAAAGGGTCTTAATAATATTGCGCAAAAGAACCTAGAGCAACCATGAATACTATTATGGCCAGATCTGGGGTGGTTACTGTCAAATGTGTTAGCTTCTCAGCAGCGAGGTGGAGGTGCTGGACGGTTCAGCTTCACGTGCAAGTTTACGCTTGTTCAGTTGTGCTCCCTCAATTAAACTTCTCTTCGTCGAACAAGAAAACGCAAACAAAAAGTGCAGATTCAGACATGTGAACACACAAACAGACGCCAAAAATAAACTCAGATGGGCTTTTATTGGCATGTTTGGGGGCAGCGTGCTTCGCTACTTCATTTTTGCCTGGAGTGCAGCTGGAAGCCAAACTGAAAAACATGAGGCTGCTAAGAACTAAAGCACAGCATTTGACTCAACTGCAATTACTCCAAACTGCATCTGACAAACACGTCCCCTTGAAGACCTGCCCTCAAAAACAGGCCTGATGTGATGCTGAATGCTGATAAGACGCCTTCCTAGTGTAAAGTCAGTCTAGCTTGCTAGACCATTAAGGATACAGGGACTGTTTCTTTTCTTCTTCTCTTTCTCTTTCTCTCACTCTGAACTCCATTAGCAACTATATGTGAGCTCAGAATTAGTTTATATACTTTATTTGTTTACACGACTGGAGGCCTTGGACTATACGTCAATGAAAACAAACACAGCATACTGAATGGAGAAAATTAGCCAATTAACACCATGGGGCACATAGGAAACGAGAGACAATAGGATGAATAAAAAAACCGACATCGTCCAACCAGAATACAGTACAGACATTTCATTATCTACACTCTGCACTGACAACTTCAAAGCCAGAATCCCCAGACTGTTTGCTCTGTCTAGTTTGCTGCAGAAGGAAACCAGTATGAGCTACTACCCAGACTAAAGCCACTCTGTAGAAAAGCTGATATAAAACACACTGCAGGAATTAAGAGAGAGATATTTAAATTAATCAAGATTACTGTTACCATGAGTTTAAAGAGGGTTTAGCAAAGCATTTGTCAAGGCAACTTTTTTTCCCTACCTGTACCCTTGACCCAGATGACGAACTTCCAGAGGGAGAGAAAAAGATGAATTAAAAAGGAAAGAGAAATACAATTATATCAAATTTAGTATTTTCCTTGAACTGTGGGGTAAGGGGAGTCATCGGCTTCAGCCTTGGTCACATATCTAGAGACATGTACTCCCTCCCATTAAGATCTCCTGGGCACAAAGATCAAGACAAAAGTAGAGGATATTTTATGACTTATATATATATATATATATATATATATATATATATATATATGAGAGAGAGAGAGAGAGAGAGAGAGAGAGAGAGAGATCTTGGGCAAATAACCCTGGTGGTTACACTGTAGATTTCAAGAATGTCAAAATAATAACAGGGTGTATTTATGAAAAGTCAATCACACAATATATGTAGGTTGTGAGCAATGAACAGAGAAGTGGGGGAGGTGTAGATCATCTTACTGCAATTTTCTACCTACCAGTTTTATCCAGTTTTCTACCTACCCAACATGAAGTCAGACATTTAGTGTCCAATTTTGGTTCTTTAGCAATGGAGCTATGAGGCTAACCTTGCTGACAAACATTAGAAGACAACCAAATATTTTCTGTAAATATGTTCTCACCACTTCTCTCAACTCACTCAAACCACTTCAAGGTCTTCATTAAAGTTGCATAGACTTGTCGATGTAATTTAGGACACAGTATGACTTACTGTGACCTATAAAATAAACAAAACTTCTCTTTGTAGCTTGCAACTTCCAAGTTATTTTTGGACTTTCTTCTGATTCAGAGTGTTGTTCTGTTTACATAATGACCAGGGACTTTGGATTTAATGCTTTAATGCCTTAATGCTTTATATCTAAAATCTTCAGATTTTAAATATTAGGTGTGGGACTTTTATAATGCATTTTGCTTAATTTCGTGTTTACTTTGTACCATTGAGCTCAAAATTAACCTTATTTGTTTTTCCTGTAAGTGTTTCCTATAATTCTTTTAAGAAACCCTTCAAGTAATATAACTGGTTGTGATAAGCCAATTTTTCTTTCCACTTTTTACTCTCTATTAATGATTTCAGCAAAGCTAGAGTGTTATGAATCAAATGCTGCAGCCGGCAATTTTAGACAACAGGTTCTGACATTCCTTTGTGTTTGCATATCATGCAGGTATTGCCAAGAGCCTGTGGACACCTGATAATCACATTTATATGAGCTTGTTGGACATCCTATTCTAAAACTATGGACCTTAATATGGAGTTGAAGCCCCTTTGTGTCTATAATGGCCTCCAGTCTTTTGGGAAGGCAAGATGTTGTGTATCTGTGGGAATTTGAGCCCATTTAGTTAAAAGAGTTTTTGTGAGGTCAGACATTGATGCTGGATGAAAAGGTCTGGCCCACAATCGATTCTCCAGTTCCAAAAGTTTTGAGGATAGTTGAGGCCTGGGCTCTGTGCAGACCACTGGAGGTTCTCCAAGCCAGACAAGTCGATCTGTTCAATCTGTGTTTTTATAGGTCCAGCTTTGTGCACAGGGGAACAGTTTGGAAGAAAAAAGGATCTTCCTCAAACTTTTGCAAATAACTGTATAAAATGTCTGTGCTTGCTGAAGGACTAACATCCTTTACTACGACTAAGGGGATGAGCCAAACCCTGAAAAACAGCCCTAGACCATTATCCCGCCTCCACCAAACTTTGCTGTTGGCATTGTGCATTCTGTGAGTTAATATTCCAAGTTTTTGCTGGAATCCACCAAACCAAGATTCATCCATCAGACTGCCAAATAGTGAAGCTTGGCTCATCACTCCAGAGGACACATGGCAGTGTGCTTTACTTCACTCCTGCCAACACTTGGCATTGCGCATAATGATCTTAGACTTTTTTGCAGCTTCTCGGTAAAGGAAATCTATTTTATGAAGCTCCTGACACACAGTTCTGGTGCTGTTATTGCTTCCAGAGGCAGTCTGAAACTTTGTAGTGATGCAATAGAGGACAGGTCATTATTAGGCACTATGCCCTTAAGCACTTGGCAGCCCTGATCTGTGACTTTGCATGGTCTGTTTTTGCTCCTAGATGTTTCCATTTCACAATAATAGCACTCACAGTTGACCAAGGAAGATCTAGCAGGGCAGACATTTCACAAACTAAGCTGAAACATCCCATTGCAGTGCCACATTTAAAGTCACAGAAAGCTCTTCAGTCTGACCCATTGTACTCTCAATGTTTGTCTAAGGAGAGTGCATGGCTATGTGTTCACTTTTATACACCTGTTAGCAATAGATGAGACTGAAACACCTGAACTCAGTAATTAGGAGTGGTATCCACATATTTTTCACCATATAATGTATTTGGGCACTACATATTATCTTAGATTTTTGTGTTTTTTTGTGCAAGAAGCAACATCTTAACACCAAACATGTCTCAGCTGATCGACAATATCTGGGGTAAGTGAAAAACTGTGTAGAGTTGATTTTCACCAAACAATTATTTAAATACTAGCATTAACACTACCTCATATACATTATGTGAACATTTCATGATCAATATATCAACAATAGGTCCAAAATAGCTTTAAATAAACACTTCTTAAAAATGTTATGTGTTTTTCCCTTCTCTTATAAACCTGACATTTTTGGAAATATTTACTGTTTCAACAGTAGTGACATGTTAAATGACTTTGATAAAATTTACAGATTTTATCCATCAATTTATGATTGGTTGATTCATTTTGTTAGATACTGAGCATCTCTTGGCCTGCGCAACCCTCAGCTGAAGCCAAAATTGGATCACTAAGCTATCCTCCTTCATAATACACCTCTAGTGCTAGATCATCACTTTCACTCCACGATCCTTTGTGAATAGAGAACACCGAATGAAAAGTAGACAAATTGTGTCCCTGTGGTTTGATTTTAAGCCTGCATCTGAATGCTTAGATCTGACTGTGAACTGTTTAATTAATGAATGTTACCATTATTGAGAAGGTTGTAACGGTCTGACCTGGCTATGGTTTGACTATAGTGTCTGTGTGGCTTTTATGGTGACTGTAATGTTTCTTTTATAGGCTTTGAGCAAGAGTAATGTTAATACAAAATGTGTTCACTTGGTTAGGACCTGTCTAAAATAACATTGTTGTGGCAGTAAAGACCATTAAAGCTGCTCCCAATTACCTTTGAGGGTGCCTTCAAAGTTAAATATGCAAAAACCTAGAAATTCACCTCAGATTGTTAGACTGTAGTCTGAAGAACATGTTAAATCATGTTGGGGAAAAGCTTCTTTATGTGAGAGTTTGAAGTGAGGTACTTCATGGCAATTAGATAATAGTCATCTCTACATTTCTGGAATTCAAAAATTCTTTACATTTATTCCTTCGTCTTATGCCACATTCTACTACAAAAAAGAACATACACATAGACATCAAAAGAAGTGAAAGAAACAAAGACAGCAATAGAACAACATCTGTTCATGGAACACGAAATGAGGGGCATGGAACAGCTACACAAGCCAAATGCATAGTTATCATAGCTTTTTGACTTGTGTCATTGTTCCATGATGCTCCTGAAATTAAGATCTGATGACACTTCACATTTTCCACCTGTCCGTATAGATTTAGGCTGTTTAGGAAGAGCCAATATGAGACAATGGATTTAAATAAATAAAGCTATATGCTAGATACATGCTACACAAGCTACAAGCTGTATGACAGTTATGAAAGACCTGCTCCCCGCTCAGTTTAGCTAAAACCCAACATCCTTATTCGCAGCTGAGTAAACAGATGCATATTTCAGACTTAACCCAGTTCAAACACATAAACAATCACAAATACACATTAATAAGTCTGTTTAAATTTCTGTTAAGTCAGAATATAGATTTGTTGGAATGCTGGTATTCAGGCTGGTATAAACCATTGGCAGGATTAGTGCTCATAACTCATCTGCTAAATAAATAAATAAATGGTCACTGTTATAGCAAAAACACATAACTCTATTTTTGCCATTTTTTTTTCTTTTTTACATAATTTGTAAACACCAGTTGCCCAGTTTCAGTGGCCTTTATTTATCAAAGATGCATAGGGTCAAATATGACTGTCTGTTATATGTGCTGTGAAACCTCACCAACATTTTCGCTGTTGTGGGCTCTGTCATGGGCTGTGCAGCTTAATAGGTGCAGTCATGCACAGTGGCTCTCATGTTGCACCACACTCCAGGTGAAAAAGGACAGTTGCTGCTGCTGCTGCTGTAGTTGATGGTAAAAAGTAGTTGTGTTTATTATGTAATTGTGTCAGAGGAAGGTAGGCTTCTCGCATTTCATGTCCTCCTGCATTATCCCCTCCTTGTGTTTTTTAAAGGAGGGTAGTGGCAGGCTGGGCAGTTCTTGGCACTGCTGAAGTGCCCATTTAAAAGTAAAACAGCATTTGCTGGATGCCATGTTTTCTAGTTCTTCTGCACTCTCACTACATTATTCATCAATATTCATGTCCTCTTTGGTGTACGATCAAACTCATGTCTGAGAAGAGTGTGTGTGTAATTTTGAGCATAATACAAAAGCACAAAAAGTGGGTGTCCTTATTTTACATGCACGTCAACAAATGCTGCAACGATGCCATGTTCCATTTAAAGATATACTCACTGTGCTTTTGTTTTATTCTACTGATACCACCCAAAAAATGAAACACTACAAAACAAAGCTATTGCAGAAGCATCTCATACACTGCAATAATACACCACTTCATTATGTTATTTTAGGGAAATAATCATGTTTCATTAATGTAAATTAAAGTTAAGACAATTTCTTTCTTCTGTAAAGGTACCATTTATTGTTTTCTTATAACAGTGACAAAATGCAAATGTAAAACCACTCTTAAAAAAAAAAAACCTCAGGAATTCTGCCAAATTCTTCAAGGCATTACTGAACTATGAGGACCTTACAGAAAGCATGATTAGACCCTCCATCTGTTGTATCTGTCCATATCCAGGCTGCAGACTGCAGCTCAAAAAGAGGTGGTTTATTAAGTGTAGAGTTAGTATTGGAGGTGTGTGTAGAGAGCGAGAGGGAGGCGAGAGGGGGTGTGGTGATAAGCCTAAGTCTTAAAGACTAGCAGAGCCAAGCTGACATGAGGAAAGAGTGAGTGTACTGCAGCTCCTCTGTGTGGAATGGGTTCAGGTACCTGTCTGCAATGCAGCTGAAATGGAGGATTTTGATGACGGCAGGAGCGCTACTGTACATGTGCAGGAGGTGGGGCTGGGGGTTGGTGCTTGGTTCTGAATTATTTGTGCTGAGAGAAGTGTCAGAATGAAAAGCATAAGGTAGAAAGAGCAGGAGAGAGAGAGAGAGAGAGAGAGAGAGAGACAGACAGAAGAGCAGCATTAGATGAAATGTGCTGGGAGTGCAGTGGGCTTTCATGCCTTAGCTTCAGCCAAGAGGGGCTCCATTGGATCATAGTGACTTTATATGCTATTATATCTCTGCCTCTCAGCGAGTGCATATGCACAAAGACCTTCAGCAAGGCTGCGGCATCTTCCTGCAGGATATCAGCTCATGGTGATTTCAATTTCAAATTTCAATATCACATCCCCCAGATACAGCTGTACATGGGTTCAAATAGCACAAACAATAAACCAATAAATAAATACACAAATAAATAAGCACACAAATAAATAAATAGACCGAACCAAAAGATTCTGCCCTATATTATTTCATCCTTCATACTGTAGATTGTCAAATCCTGAGCTTCTTTCCATGGTAGAGATATAGCACACTGCAGTTAACTTAAAGGAGAGCAGATACGCTGACAACAAAGGACACATCAAGGACACAAGGGCCAAAAAAAAAAATCTAAATTGAGTCTGCTTTCGAATAAATGCCATTCTGAGGTCGGCTTTAGAAAATGCCAAATGGGCTCCATCCTGCAGTATTCCTCTAAACCATATTTCAGAGCCAGGCCACTGGAGACACTCTCTTATTTGATCAGATTGAAGTTCAGAGGAGGCAATGTGGACCAGGTAACGAGTGGAGAGGGAAGATGAGGCGCAGGTTGAACTTTAGGTTCAAACACAATTCTGTTACCTTGCCAGTCCTAATAAGAAACTGCCATAGTAGAGGGATGAGAAGAAGTCTGACCCAATTTGTGCGCAGTGTCTAAAAGATCTGAGGTGAAAAGGGCTTGCAGGAGAATCATCCTGCCTTGTAATTATATTACCAATGGTCATCATTCATAGTTATTTGATTAGTAAGATAAATCACTTATCTTTCTAGCACACATCTTAAAACACCCATTGTTTCACCAGTTCATGAGTTTCATGTCACATTATATGAGAGCTGCCTGCTAAGCTGATGCTTTACACTGTTTGGTCTCTGTCAGTTATAGATGAAGTTATCTTCTTATTGTCATGTTTATGACAATATGATATAACATATGATCACATATGATACAACATATTATTATTATCATCCATCTGTCTTTAGATTCCAAGTCTGCTATTAAAATAAACTTATACAATACAGACAATTCAGCAAGTCATGCTTTGCCCACAAGAGCATTCTTTTGCTAGGTTTCACAATCTAAAGCACTTAAGTTGCAGTTTAAATTAATGCAGCATGATGTTAAGTGACAAGTTTAAAACCTGATTATCTTGATTAAACAACAATGCTTACCTGATTCCACTATCCTAATAGTGGTAAAATGTGGCATTATCTTTGTATACCTTTGGCTAACATACAAATTAAAGATATGTGAAATTGATAATACATTCTAATTGTCTTTATTTTGGCAACAACTGAGTTGTACATTGCAATTTCTCATTAGATTAAATGGGATTTTTGTTCCAGTGTTCTGTAAGGCTTGTCCAAACCAGCAACAACTGCTATAAAAGAACATGATTATAGCCAGTTTAATTAAATTAGCAGGAATCAAACACTGTTTTCACAAACATCAATGAAATACTATGTTTTACTGACAGCAGCAAATATTTCAGCATGTGCCCACATTAAATCTGAGCCATTTGTTGGTAACATGCAGGGCTTGGGCAGGATGGCTACTCGTGTAGATTAAAAACGAATGGCTCAGTAATTGAGTTTGACTCATTCCAGCACTGAAATCTTAGCTCCTCCTCATCCTTCTATCTTCTCTGTGCTAATGCTGAGTCAACAGCATGTGGCATGTCAGTTCTTGCCATGAAGGAAGAAAATATTGCCTGCCACAGCATGGAAGATGTTATATAAGAAGACCAGGCATTCATTTCCAAGACTGCACAAGTGGATTCTTATTAATGAGTCCTAGGCCTAAACCCTAGAAAAAAAAAGAAGAAAAAACTGGTTAAACTTGACCTAACTCTAAGTTTAACCTTAGTGAGATATGGGGAAAAGTGTCCAAGCCAGCATGCCTGGGTACAGCCTCAGCATGTCACACTCTATGACACACCAGGGTGGCTTACTGTCCCAGCAGCCTCAGCGGTCATCCATCATGTACACCAAGAATTAAGAGCTCAGTTTACCTGTGCCTAGCTAGCACTTTTTACTGCTGACTGGAAAAAATATCTACATTGCACGAGGGTTATAAAGGCTGTCTTAGTCACACATTTTAGTTCAGATCAAAACTGGGTCCATCTTTAAAGATGACTTTGATGTGAAAATGGCCATGCTTGATTTTACCTGTTGTGACCATTCCAAAGCATTGAAGTACTAGACATAGACTATACTTATACACCAAGTACTCTGATGATTGATTGTGTCACAATATTAACAAATTTCATGCTTAAACAAACTCTACAATGGCATGTAAGCATTTATGCAAGCTTTTTTACAGGCACATTAAATGAGTAAGCAGTGATTTGTAACCTGCTTTACAGGCATTTAATTCAAAACAGCACAAAGAGGTATTTATTATTTTACCTTATCAACTATTTGTTTATATCTTTTGTAAATATGCTCTAATTCCAAACTTGATGCCTGCAACACATTACAAAAAAGTTGGAATGTAAACATCTTTTTTGAAACTTTCTACAGGTAAAGAGGTTAATAGGTAGCAAGCGATGTTGTCAGGATTAGAAATACAAGGAGCATTCACAAATGGCTTAGTCAACATGGTCAGAAAAGTCCAACAGTTTAATAACAACACGCGATTGCAAGGAATTAAAGATAAAAATGTAACCATCTACAATCCATTACATTATGAGAAGATCAAGAGAATCCAGAGAAATCTGTGCGTCAAAGGCAAGGATGAAAAACAATAATGAATGCTGTGACCTTAGATCCCTCATACAGCACAAAATGCAAGTTAATATCTACAAATGCAAGTTAAGACTGTTATGTCAAGCAGAAGTAGAGGCTTCACTAATATATCGACAACATCCAGAAACACTGCTGACTTCTCTGAGCTAACGCTCATCTGAGGTGGTCTGATGCGAAGTGGAAATGTGCGTTGCGGTTTGATGAGTCTATCCTTCACATTGTTTTTGGAAATAATGGACCTCGTGTTCTCCAAGCAAAAGAGGTTTCAAAAGATAGCCAAGTTCAAAAGCCAGTGTCTGTTGTGGTAGGGGGGTGTGTTTGTGCCATTGGTGTGAGCACCTTGTACATCTGTGAAAGCACCATTAAAGTGGAGGGATACATATGTATTTTGGAACGACATATGCTGCTCTCTAGACTGTTTCTTTCAGGGAACTCTATTTGTTTCAGCAAGACGATGCCAGGCCACACTCTGCATGTGTTAAAAGTGTGGTCTTTTCCACAGTAAAAGAGTACAGGTGCTAGACGGGGCAGTCCAGTGAAAGGAACGCTTAATGCTTCAGCAGAGCAAGAAAATTTGAACAATTTCATGCTCCCAACTTTGTGGGAACAGTTTGGGGACGGCCCCTTCCGGTTCCAGCATGACTGTACACCAGTGCACAAACCAAGGTCCATAAAGACATGAATGAGCGAGTTTGGTGTGGAAGAACTTGACTGGTCTGCACAGAGTCCTGACCTCAACCCAATAGAACACTTCAACTCTTCCCAGAAGAGATGAAGCTGTTATATCTGTAAAGGGTGGGCTGACATCATATAAAACCCTATGGATTAAGAATGGGATGTCACTGAGGTTCCTATGCGTGTGAAAGCAGATGAGCGAATATTTTTGGCAATATAGTGTACAATGCTTTTTGGACATCGACATTTCCATTCCAATGTTAGCTTGATGGTATCAAAACATTGGAATATTAAAAACAAGAAGTAGGATCACCTGCCTAATGTCAAATGAACTAAAAGTCGGAACATAATCACATTTCCCAGAATGCTTTAAGGGAATAGGTTGGACTGCTGGTGGACCTCGGGGTTAAGTGCCTTGCTTCAGGGCATTGTGGTAGTGCTCAGTGAGCAGAAACCAGCAGCCGTCCACTACAAGGTGAATGCAGCCCTCCAGTAAAAGGTCAATGCCCCAAGGTACCTACCTGGGACTGATCCAACAACCTTCTAATAGCCCAACCACAGAGCTGCCCACCAGCCCAACATAACAAGCCTAAATCATTTTGTTCCTGAATTAATTAGTGTTGTAAAGACTTTGTCATTCATGCTAACATCAAGACCAAAAATGGAAAAAGTGACAATATAAATGTCTTCATACACTAAACAAGTAAAAAACAGATTGTAATTTTGGAATGTTTTGGAATATTCAATTGCAAACATTGCATTATGCTAAAACAGAGGATAAACTAATCCATTTGATGTCAATTACACATTTCTAGGACACAAGAGACATGTCTCAGAGGTAAAGACACAGCTGTCACTGTTACATCACTGAAGGTGACTGTTTTGTAGGACCTTATCCTTTGAGACCTTCAGCCATCTTCAGTCCTTCACGTTCAGCAAAAAAATAGGTGAGATTCTCACAAAGGTGTTGGAATGACTTGTTATGAATGATAAATTATACATTTGTGTTGGTACAGTCAGCGCTGACTATTTCAGTTGTGCGTGAGTGAACATTGAAGAGGAGCTTTCAGACTCCAGTGCTATCAAGGTGTGGCCTGCACACAGCGACATGTTTCTAAAGACAGCCTTTCTTTGTTGTCACTACGCCAGTGGAAAAGACAACAGTGAACAGATGTGTGAGTCAGTTTGTCAGACAAAGCAACAGTTGCTTGGGGTGACTGGGAGCCTAAGGGTAAGAGAGATATGCCAACAGTGGAAAGGATGTGGGTTCAAATTCCTGGACTTTGTGGGTGTACGTTGTTTTAGGCAAGGTGTTGGTCCCAATAATGTGTTGTAAAAATTGTTGATGTCAATGGTCTTGAGACATAGCTTCTTCTTAGCAAACAAAATGGAACTAAGCAGTACTTGGCACAATATAAAATATCATAAACTTGAATGTACAAGTAGATCTCTATATTATTGTGTATGACAGCAGGCAGCTCACAGTTTATCCTATTCTTTCCAAAAGAAAATTCACCTCTTTGGAAAGGAAACACATTTTGACTTGCCTCATTCTAATTGCATGTGACCACATTCTTTATCCTTGTGGAGAGAAAGAGAGGTTTTAGAGAAAGCAGGAAAGATGAGAATAAATGCAGAATTCTTCCCACAGTATCAGAAAATAACCTAACCTTGGTTTTATTGATATAGCAAACCCAGTGCCTGCACACAAAATTCTGTCTAAAAATCCCTCTGTGATTATTTCTTCCCCTCCTTCCCCCTGGCAAGAATTTTTAACACCTTAAGCATTTTACATTAATTAATGAGAATTACTGTGTTAACGTTGACAGCCCTAATCGGAGTATCTGGAAATTGGGTTCAGAAGGTTTTCTTTCCGAGTTATTTTTCCTCTGTTCTATTTTGAGTTAAGGCACAGCTATGCGTGTCAGGTATTTCCTCCTCTTTCTTTTCCCAAGACCCAGAAATGTGTCGAGTGGTTTATGTACTTAACCACTTTCCATATTCTAGAAATGGCAAAGCTTTGAAGCCATAATGTCCAGATAAATATGTAAAACAAGAGCGCCTGTCAACCAGATTCATTTCACTGCGAGACCTGGGGCAGTATCACTCTCTGCCAACACTTCTGCATAAATATATTCATAATTCAATCGTTTGTCTTAAAAGTTTAATACTTTTGCTTGTTAAATAAGTAGTCATACATTCCTGATCACTTCTCTTGTCTGAGCTGCTCTCATCAGCCAAAGCTCTGTGGTGCTCTTGTCTCATTCTGCTTTTATGACATTTGCATTTAAAAATGCACTATAATGCCAACGTGTTTCATTAAACTAGTATAAAACCTTGTACCACAGTGTAAGTGTACTATCTATCACACAGTCTGATGTGGCCATATTGTGGCAGCCACTTTGCTGCTTTAATTTTGAAAGAGGGGCTTTAATTTACTTGCTCTTGTTCAGTGAAGAAGGGGTTTTGGATTTCTACGCTTATATTCCAAGGTTTTCCCGTTAAAATCTTATTAAAATGGGCGTTCTTATCCATGAAAGACCCACGATAATATAATTTATGATAAAGTACTTGTACCCTTCTAGGCCTCAGAGAGCAGTTAAGGACACTGTTCATAGTTGTGCATGCCAGTAATCAGATTTAATAGCCAATCTTCACATGCTGTGCAGGAAATTAAGTGCTTCATAAGGTCCATTTATGCCTCTTTACACACATTAGCCCTGTCTTATTGCACACAGGTGACACACATCAATAAGGGCCTTGAATCATTTGTTTTCTTTTGTGGAATGAACTACCTGTGACACCTGTATTTGGGTACAGGCTCTAGCCATAGAGGCCGCCAGGAAGTGTTTACAAGCTCTATGTTGATCTTTTCTACATAAAACAGCATCATGCAGTATTGTGGTGGACTGGTTGCAAAGATGGTGCTTTAACTGAGTGACACGCAGTGAAGTGTGTATGCTGGCTTCGACCTTATTCTGCTAACATCTGTACTACCCCACAGACGTGTTCAGTAAAGAACGTCTTTCAGAAACTTATGCAATAGAATGCGTGCAGATACACACACACACACACACACATACACACACACACACACACAGACACACACACACACACACACACACAGACACACACACAGATGTCTGAGTTAGACTGGAAGTGCACCACCCAAGGTCATGTTTCTGAGACCATTTGGCTAAGCCATGGCTACACACCTCATATGTTGCACTAATCTTTGCACCACATGTCTAATGCATTTTCACCTCCATACACATACTTGATACTCTGTCTGACCATACTGTATGAGACCACCCCTTTGTTTATTAAATTTCCAGTCAAAACAGACATTATGTACAAGTTAATTTTTCAGGGTCAGAAGAAAACAGGAAGCATACACTGACTGGCCACATCCTTAAGTACACCTCCTTGTATCTACACTCATTTGTCCATTTTATCAGCTCCCATTACTGTTGCACTTTTATGTCTACTATTACAGATTGTTCAATAGCCACTGTATTGAAATAGATTGACTACAGGCTGTAATTGTAAAATTACAAAGTGTGGGCCAATATGTTAAATGGATCTGATAAAATGGACAATGAGTGTAAATACATAGCAGGTGTACTTAATTCCTTAAGTAGCCAGGGCTATTATATCTCAACCAGTTTACACTGAAGTCCATTAGTGAATAATAAGCTTTAGAATGTAGAAAGTCTGAGATTGTAAGGGGTAAATGAAGTGACTGGTTGGTAAGCTGCAATTTGTAAGATTTGGAGACCTTTCTGGTGGAAATGTGTAATTACACAGTATTATGCAGGAAGCTGAGGAACATATTGTAATGCTGGTTGTGCTTCAGACTCCTTCTCAAGCAGATAATTCTGATGAATGTGAATGTGTTGAAAGAGTATTCAAAGAGATCTCAGTGATATTTTTGTGCAGAAGAATAAACAATAGGTTAAGCATGTTGGAGGATAAGTACAAGCTTGGGGATATAACAATGTTTAGATTTGGTTCTTTCTTTTGGATTGAATACATCACAAAAGTTGATTAGTACAAATAAGTTTAATTACATTGTGATTACATTTAGTCTACTTAGACGTACTCTGCTGTTGCCTTCAGAACAATCGACTGATCACCCCAGACTCCAGACCTCATCGTCATTGAATGTGTGGATTACTTGGATTAGAAGCAGTAACCAATCTCTAAGCCTGAACTGGAGATGTGGAAAAATATCTCTGCAGATTTGATTGAAAAACTGAAACAAAGTTTCCATGCAAAGCAAAATCCCAATCTGATAGAATACAATCAGATTACAGATTCAGACTGAGGTCTTTATATGTTCACTCTATTCAACAGTCTGATGAATATCATATATTCTTCTTCTATTTAATGGGTTATTTACAGGTTTACCCATCTCGTTCAATCGGATAGTAATTGTATTCTGAATGGCCTCAATCGGACTAGATTATTCCGATTGAGGTGTTTACATGGACATATTCTACTCTGATTGAGCTATTAGTTGGATTATTAATGGACTATTAGGCTGCATTTAAACATGGCTAGTGCTTCGCTCACAAATGCTTTCCTTTGTAGCAACTGTTGAGATTGGACAAGCTTTACAACATGGTAAAAATCCCATTTAACCCAAAGAATTAAGCTTGGAATTTAGAGTTGCTACATAACATTCTATGTTTACATGCAAAGATTTTACCAATCCAATTTAATACAATCGGATTACAGACTCAGACTGAGGTGTTTACCTGCTCACTCTGTTCAACAGTCTGATGAAAATCTTCGTTTACACACTCGCTACAAGTAATCTGATGCACACTGATGCGCAAATGTGGAGTAGCACTTAGAGTAAACGTTACCATGACAGCGAACTTCACGTGAGGTCCAGTCGGCTTGAGATGAGTTTCCAGTTGGTGCGCTTATGTTTTTAACTGCCTTAAACCAATGTCAGGCTCAGAAAAACGTCCTTCACATATTTTTATAAAGGAGGCAGCGAGAGGAAGACGTCAGGCTCTGAGACACGTAAGCTGGACGTCTTTTAAAGATCAGAGTATAAACCTCGTCTCTTCTGCAGACCAGTTTCTCTATGACACGACACGCATGCGCAGAACGTACTTACACGCTCCGACTGGAGCGTAATCTGATTCAGGCGTTTACACGGATATTATTCTTCTATTTAACGGGTTATTTACAGGATTACCCACTGTCATGAACTGCTTCACACGAGGGGCAGGAGTCAAGTGCAAGTTTAATTCCTGATGCAAGGTCAGTAATAACAAGAAGAGGGACAGAAATCCAAAAAAGCAGGCCACAGAAAGCAGACAAATCCAAAGAGGGCAAATCCAAAAGAGTAGTCAAAAACAAACCAAAAGGCAAGGTCAAAACACCAGAAAACCAAATCAGAAAGATAAACGCTCAGAATTGTGGACACCAAACAAGACTTCGCAATGAGCACCTGCAAACGCAGGGTATATATACATACACAAGATGGCAGACTAAAGAGGTCAAAGGATCAAGAGATGCCTAGTATTCGGGAGACAGTGACCTCCTGTTGTGGGGAGGAGAATAGCAGGCGGCAGATGTGACAGAACCCCCCACCTGAGGGGCGGCTCTCGACGCCAAAGACGATCTATGACGTGGTCGACCTCTGGGCCTAGGAACAGGACGGTCCGGATGATTCCTGTGAAAATCTGAAATCAGAGATGGATCAAGGATGTCCTCCATGGCTACCCATCTGGGTGTGAGTTTCTTACACAGACGTTTTAACCTTAAATCTTTCATGCATAACCAAAGCCTTTGCCTTGGTTGAAAGTTGGTTTGAAGGTCATCTGTGCCTATCTGCATTTATCTTTTGTCTACATACAGCCAATGGTTTTATTAATACCGGGATGACCAGAACTTGGTGTAGCATGTACCCACTCTAGAAGTTTTGACCGCATTGCTGTGGGTACATACTCACAACCTAGTGGGCAATCTGGAGGAGATGATTCATTTTCTCTTTCCCTCCAAAAGTCATCCATGATTTCCCACTGGATTGGAGCCACCACACAGTCAGAACAGAGAATGGTTTCCTCAGTATTCTGAGGCTGTTCTGCTTCCCACAGTCTAGACAATGCATCTGCTTTAGTGTTCTTTGTACCAGGACGAGATGTAACATGAAAATTAAGCCTTACAAAGAACAGTGCCCATCTAGCTTGCTGTGAATTAAGTGGTTTGGCTGTTTTGATATATTGAAGGTTATGATGGTCTGTAAATACTACAAATGGGTGATGAGCTCCCTCTAACCAATGCCTCCATTCTTCAAAGGCTAGTTTCATTGTTAGTAATTCTCTGTTGCCCACATCATAATTACGTTCTGCATTACTGCGTTTCTTAGAAAAGAAGGCACAAGTATAAAGTTTCCTAGGTGAACCGGTTCTCTGTCACAGTACAGCGCCGACCCCCGAACCTGAAGCATCCACCTCCACAATGAACCGCTCTGAGGGATCTGGATGTTTCAGTATGGGAGCCAAAAGTAACCGATTCTTTAAAGACACAAATGCCTCCTCTGCTTTAAGATCCCACTTCAGAGTCTTACTCCAATTCCTTAACAAGGAAGTTAAAGGGTGCAGCAATGGAACTAAATCTCAGAATGAAATGTCTGTAAAAATTTGCGAATCCCAGAAACCTCTGCAACTCCTTTACTGATTGAGGCCTAGTCCAGTTCTTTACAGCACTTACCTTGGTTTCATCCATGCTCACACCACCCTGCTCAAGTACATAACCTAGAAAAGAAATCTTAGTTTTATGAAATTCACAATGTAGACTATGTAGCGTCTCTCTTAACACGTCATTTATAAATGAATGGAATATGGAAGGCGCATTTGCCAGGTCATATGGCATAACAGAGTATTCATAGTGCCCTCTGGTGGTTAGAAATGCAGTTTTCCATTCATCCCCCTCCCTTAGACCCTGAGATTCTTAAACTCCTCCACTTGAGGCAAGAACTTATCCCCAACCCAGAGTGGGCTCTCCACCCTTTTCCGCCCGAGAACCATGGCCTTGGATTTGGAGGTACTGATTCTCATCCCAGCTGCTTCATACTCGGCTGCAAACCGATCCAGCGAAAGCTGAAGTTCATGGCCTGCTGCAAACAGCAGCAATGTGACCTTGAGGTCACCAAACCGGACACCCTCCATCCTAGAAATTCTATCCATGAAAATTATGATAGAATCGGTGACAGAGGGCAGCCCTGATGGAGTCCAACTCTCACTGGGAACGAGTCTGACTTACTGCTGGCCATGCAAACCAAACTCCTGTTTTGTTTGTACAGGGCCTGAATGGCTTGTAGCAAAGAGCCATGTACCCTGTACTCCCGAAGCACCTCCCACAGAATACCCCAGGGAACACAGTCGAATGCCTTCTCCAAATCCACAAAGCACATGTGGACTGGTTGGGCAAACTCCCATGAACCCTCCAGAATCCTGGAGAGGTTGAAGAGTTGGTCCAGTGTTTCACGACCAGGGCGGAACCCGCACTGCTCCTCCTGAATCTGAGGTTTGACTATAAGCCAGACTCTCTTCTTCAGTACCCCTGCATAGACCTTACCAGGGAAGCTGAGGAGTGTGATTCCCTTATAGTTGGAACACATCCTCCGGTCCCCCTTTTTAAAAAGAGGCACCACCACCCCAGTCTGCCAATCTAGTGGCACTGCCCCTGATGTCCACGCAATGTTGAAAAGGCATGTCAGCCAAGACAGCCCCACAACATCCAAAGCTTTGAAGAACTCCGGACGGATCTCATCCACCCCTGGAGCCTTGCCACCAAAGAGCTTTTTAACTAGCTTAGCGACTTCGGCCTCAGTAATGGACAAGCCTATTCCCGTGTCCCCAGACTCTGCGTCCTCACTGGAGAACATGTTGGTGGAATGGAGAAGGTCCTCAAAGTATTCCTTCCATCGCCCAATGACATCTTCAGTCAAAGTCAACAGCACACCATCTCCACTACATACAGTGCTAGTGGCACACTGCTTTCCCCTTCTGAGTCGCCTGATGGTTTGCCAGAATCTTTTCGTAGTCAACTTAAAGTCACTTTCCAAGGCCTCACCAGACTCCTTCCACACCCGGGTTTTTGCCTTGGCGACGACTGAAGCCACAGATCGCTTGGCCTGTCGATACCTGCCAGCTGCCTCTGGTGTCCTACAGGCCAACCATGCCTGGTAGGACTCCTTCTTCAGCTTGACGGCGTCTCTCACCTGGGGTGTCCACCACCGGGTTCAAGGATTACCACCTCGACAGGCACCAACTACCTTGCGGCCACAGCTACAGTCGGCTGCTTCAACAATGGAGGAGTGGAACATGGCCCATTCTGAGTCAATGTCCCTCACCTCCCCGATATCTGGTCAAAGTTCTGACGGAGGTGTGAGTTGAAGATCAATCTGACAGGTTCTTCTGCTAGATGTTCCCAGCAAACCCTCACTATACGTTTGGGTTTGCCTGGTCTGACCGGCATCTTCCCCCACCACCTGATCCAACTCACCACCAGGTGGTGATCAGTTGACAGCTCAGCTCCTCTCTTTACCCGAGTGTCCAAAACACATGGCCGCAAGTCCGATGACATGACTACAAAGTCAATCATTGAACTGCGGCCTAGGGTGTCCTGGTGCCATGTGCGCTTATGGACATCCTTGTGTCCAAACATGGTGTTAGTGATGGACAAACTGTGGTTTGCACAGAAGTCCAAAAACTGAACACCACTCAGGTTCAGATCAGAGACTATATCTTGCCGGTATCTCTCAACCTGGCACACCAACTCAGGCTCTTTCCTCGCCAGTGAGGTAACATTCCAAGTTCCAAAAGCCAGTTTCAGCAACTGAGGATAAGAACGCCAAGACCCACGCCTTCGGACACTGCCTGATCCACAAGGCACCGAACAGTGGGTTGATTGGAGGTCCAATTGAGCTATTAAAAAACTTTGCCTTTTCTCTCCTAATAGTGTTATCATTTGCACAAACAATGACAATTAAAAATGTATTTTGACAATAACTGAGTTGTGTTTTACAGTTTCTCAGTAGGTTGAGTGGGATTTTTTGCCAGTCTTCTGTACTTGTCCTTGCAACTGTTATGAAAGAACAAATGCATTTGTGGGCAGAGCATGGCTCTGTGAGTTATGGTATCTATTGCTCTGATGAGAGTCCTGTTAGTCCATTAGATTGTGACAGGGAAATTCCTTCTACCTCCTGACATATTGCTTTATATCTGCCACAAATATCCCATCCCCTAAACTGGACAGGTAACAGAAGCACTGACCTCTCTGTGAACTCTTAGTGAACCCAATACCTGCTGATAAGCCCTGTCTTTTCTCCAATGTGCAGGGACTGTAAAACATGTATCCTGTTTGCCAGAGATTAAGTTGACCGCCAGAGTGTCGACCGGAGCCGATAATGGAGCAGGTTTTCATTTCTGTGACACCTGGTTGCTTTTCTCTCTCTCTCTCTCTCTCTCTCTCTCTCTCTCTCTCTCTCTTTCTCTCTCTCTCTCTCTCTCTCTCTCTCTCTCTCTCTCTCTCTCTCTCTCTGTCTCACTCTGTCTGATGCTTAGCATGGATAGAATGGTACAAGCAGTGGTTGCCATTATAGTTGCTGGGTGCCATCCATCCTGCTGAGAATCTTTGCACTAGAGATCAATGGACGGTGGCAGGTATTTGAGGAATAGTATAGAGAGCATATGAGAGTTAGATAGCTAGATAGATAGATAGAGAGAGAGAGACATAGAGAGAGAGAGAGGCACCATTTACTACCAGAATTGGCACTCCTTCACAAATATGGCCCACAGAGGTCTAGCCACTCGCTATTAAATAATTACCAGATAAGTGTGCATTCATCATTGCAGAATCTGCTACTGTTATAAGTGTTTGTGGCTGAGAGAGTGTAATGCAATTCCCAAGACTGTTATACATGGAGAGAGTTTTCAAATGAGTGTCGTTATTGTAAATGATTACATTTGCTCCCTTTGGGTACATATATCTAATATAATCCAGCCTGGGAGGAGAGACAATGTCAGAGATAATTAAAGTAGATGAGATGGATTAGATAATACTGTACCCAACCTGTCCCATTTGAAAAGTGGCAACGACAAATCTACTAGTCTGATCGGGGTTATATTTCCCACAACAAGCTCTATCTGCTTTATGTCAATAGACATCTTTTATTTGTGGGTGTCCTTTATTCCATATTTTTTCATTCAATCCATACTTATTTAGTGAAATTAGTCCCTAGGATGAAAGCAGTTAATGAAATCCCAGTGAAAGCAATTAACTGTTGATCACCACTCCTTACCTACCATTGGCTTACAAGGCCAATAGGCTCGTGGACAATGCATAAATTGCATGATGTGATTCTCGATCCTATAGTGCAAGAAAGCTTGATGAAAGTCTACTTAAATCAAAAATAAAAGACACCAAAATAAAAAATGTAACCATTTCTACTGTTTTAAACATTCTTACTCATTTTCTACACTGGTACCACAGTATTCCCAAAAATGACAGTTAAAATACTACGAAAACACTTCTGATGCCAGGTTGAAAATAGGAGGGACTTTTGAAAAACTACAATGGCTTCAGGGAGGATACTGTTTGAAGGGTGATGTTTGATTTTTTTTCTTGCTAACTGTCTAATGCGGAAGAAGGCCTGATGCCAAACATTACTGCTAAGAAACTGAGTAACATATCTGTATTTATTACTCTCTTTAAAAGTGCATTTCTTTTTTGATGCAGGGTGGGGGTTCTTCTATCATTGTTTTCTCACTACAATAATCAGCATGCAGGCCATTTGCCCAATGCATGCTGCGTATTGTAGTGAGAAAACAATGATAGACGGAAACAAACAGGATACAAAATTGTAAATTCAGTGAAATAACTAAGGCTGAGGATAGTTTAAAAGGATTTTAAAGGATACTTAATATAATATAAAACCAATTTAGTTGCAGGTGCATTGTATCGAGCACACAGCTACGCAGCCTCTATTGACAAACATTAACAGTGAAATAGATCCTACTGAAGAATGACTTTCAGTCTGGCACTGTCATAGGATGCTATCTTTCAAACAAGTCAGTTTAACAAATAAACAGAATAAAGAAATGATGGTGCAGGGCTGTTTTTCATGGTTTAGACTGGGCCTCTTAGTTCTGGTAAAGAGAAATCGTAATGCTACAGTGCACAGTGGTATTCTAGAGAATTGTGTGCCACCAAATTTGTTCAGGGAAGACTCCTGTTTCAGCTTCACAATGATACTATGCACAAAGCTAGTTCCTTAAAGTCATGGACTGGTGAATTTGGTTTGGAAGAGCTTAATTGGCCTGCACTGAGCCCTGACTCCAACCCCATCCAACACCTTTGGGAGGAACTGAGACGGGGACTGCAAATCAGGCCTTATTGCCCAACATCATTGCTTGACCTCACTAATGCTCCTGTGGGTGAATGAAAGTGAGTCCCTGAAGCCATGTTCCACTGGAAACCCAGAGGAGTGGAAGCTATTGTAACAGCAAAGGGAGACAGACTCTATATTAAGGCACATAGTTTTGAATGAGATATTCAAAAATCACTAATAGATATTATGTTCAAGAATCTACACACTTTCGACCATAGACTTTAAATCCACACTCTAAATGTTATTATTGTTAGTAAAGTAACATGAATTATTAAAAAGGAATGATTCATGTTTCAGAGGTGGGGAAGCATTAACTGTTCCATGGGTGTCCATATTTTTCAGTTTATGTGTTACCGTGTGGAGTACTCAGCACTGATATCAACTATTAAAACTAAAGGCCTGTCTGTTTCTGACTTGCAGCCTTGCTAAAAAAGTTCATTTACTTGCTTGTTTTTGTATTCCTTGTTTGTTGGTTTTGGCATCAAAATGATATCAAATACCTTCTGATTATTATTTTTTTGACAAAGCCTTTAATCTAGCAAAATCAACTTTTTCTGATGAACAATGATGCCCGTCTGTCATTGAGAACCCTTTATATATATTTTTATTTATTTATTTTTGTATGTATGCTTAGAACAGCTGCCTCCAGTTTTTAAGAGACTGCTGGTAGAGACAAAAAAGACAACGTTTACCTTTAACAAATACAATGAAGAAAATAAGGTGTATTTGCAAAACTACCAAGTGTTCAGGGCCATCCAATGAGATAGAAACATCTCAAGGTACAGAAATCCCTAGAGAACATTCCCCCAGACCAGGGTTACTGAAACTGTGGCCCATAGGACAAAATATTATTTGGCCCACCACAAAATTAACCCCTACCCCCATTCAGAAAATCAACATACATATTTATACTGCATATAACTTATTAAATTCTGTTTTAGTAACAAAATATAATATTATAAAATATTTTTTAAACTTCATCACCCCTGCTGTAGACCTGCAGGACCTGAAGGATCACCTGAAACCCTCAAAAGGAAAGTTTGAGGTGGGGGGGTTCCTGGAAAACACACTTCAAGAACATATTTTGGTGTAATTTTGTCCAGTTATGAAGACACTAATATACAAATTCAGAAAAATGATTACAGTTTTTTAATTAAAGTGTTTAACCCTCAAAAGGACAAGATTCTGTCTTTACCTAGTGTTGCAGTGAAGACTGAGATCCGGACAGTTAGAGTCAAGACTAAGGCTTTGTAGTAGTCGAATGCAGGTCAAGATCGAAAGAAGAAAGGGCAAAAAACAGAAATTCATATTTAGTTTGTACATTCATTACCATTCATTATACATAATACGTGTTAAGAAATCATATATTTATCATATATTTTGTAAAGTACAATGCTAAATCATTTGTAGCCTAAAAATAGTATTAATATTTTTTATACTATAGTTTTAATCCAACTTGGCATTATTTGTTTTTCCAAAGTCACCGCCTAAAGTCAATTAAATGTAAAGCAAAAAACAAATCTATTTTTATTATTAATATTAAAATGCAATGGGTATTGCAGTGGAGTGCTGGTAGAAGTGTTGGAAGTTTGCACCACAATCCAGTAAAGTTTGTTAGTCATACACAATGTGTAATTTGCTCATCTTAACTTGACAGTGTGCAAAAATAAACAGAATACACAAATAAATAGCACAAAATTGCATGTAAGTGGGGGTGGTAGCCCAGCTGCTGCTGTCTCCAGCACCACCGTAGGTATAGTGCTCTTTTTGAGTACCGAGGGGACTGTGGCGGAAGGTGTGAACTGGTCAGTGCACATGTCAAACTTCATCAAAAAGGCTCAACAGTGTCTTTATTTCCTTAGGAGCCTGAGTATAATCAACCTGCCACATCAGTTCCACTGTCACTTCTATAGGTCTGGAGAGCATTCTGACCATCCACATCACAGTCTGGTATGGCACCTCCACTGCTGTGTAATGGAAGACCCTGCAAAGGGTAGTGAAAACTGTCCAGTCCCTCACTGCAGCTTTCCTCCCACCCATACAGGATATTTACATTAAACAATGTCTGAGGAAAGCTAGCAGTCTCACCACAGACCCCACACACGCCAGCCACTTCTTGTTCATCCCACTGCTATCTGAGAAGACATACCAGGACATTCAAGCCAGAACCACCAGGTCTGAAGAAGTGTTTCTTCCATTAAGCTGTTAAATTGGTCACACTCACAGCAACCACCGGATCATAAATACAAACAGTACTCAGACTATATGTACACTGTACTTTAATCTAATTCTGAACTCTCTCTGTGTTACTGCTGCCTACCTGCTGCCTAAAGTATGTAACTAGGAATTAACACTTGAACAAATATTTTTAACATTACTGAACACAAAACTATAATTGACACGCTGGACCAGCAACTGAGAACACAGCACATAGTCTGTGGACAAGTTCACTTGTATGCAGCAGTATAATGATAGGTCTCTAGTTTATATAATGAATATGAAAATGAGTAATGAAAAAGATCTATTTAATTGACTAAAAACATAATAATATGGATTAATGGATTAAATACACTGATCATAAAATATTGGTGAACTTTAGAGTGAAATGGAAAATGATTACAGACTAAATGCTTTTTCTTGTTTGCTTGCTAGCTTATAGCCATTACTGGACATATTTAACCCTAGTACGTGAGAACATCGTCCATAAAATGCACAGAATCATACAATAATCTTCCCCGATGAACAGGAGTAATGCTGCTATTTCTGTGTCACACACATGGATCGATATTTAATGAGGCTTCTCACTTTTTGAATGAGATCCATACTTTTATATACTTTCATTGCTATTAGGTTGCCAAGAAATCGCTGTGTTATGTTTGCAGCCTTCAAATGCATTGATTGGAGATTTCTGGATGCATTTCTCACAAAAAAACCCTATAAAAAGAAATACCATTTGTTTATCATCACCATTGTGAACTCCATAGTTGGAACAGGCTTGAGAGCTTGTCAGGCATAACACTGGTAACCAACTAGGGGAATGGTTTTTCACTTCATGTAGCAGAAAACTATTTTTGCGATGAGATTGTTGATGCTCTCTTCTTCTTCTTTTGGCTGCTCCCTTTAGGGGTCGCCACAGCGGATCATCTGCCTCCATCTTGCCCTATCCATTGCCTCCTCTACTTTCACACCAGCCATCTCCATGTCCACCTTCACTACATCCATAAACCTTCTCTGAGGTCTACCTCTTCTCCTTCTACCCAGCAGCTCCATCTCCAACATTCTTTGCCCAATATATCCACTATTCCTCCTCAACACATGTCCAAACCATCTCAACCTGGCCTCTCTGGCTTTATAACATACTTTTATACTACAGTTTTCTGTAAATTTTAGTACACAATTTCTATTTATATGTTGAATATAACAAGTTGCATTTTTTCCAATATGTTAAACCAACAGTACTTTGGTATTATAATGTGTTCTCTGTAGAAGATGTGTTAGAAAAATCAACAAAACATCATTTAACCAGCATCTTTTAGCATCATACAAACTACACGCAAACTTGCCATGTGTAATAAAGTCTTCTTGAAGCAATCAAAGTAATTTATGAAGTAATCTAGAACAGACGCCCACATATGGTTTCTTACATTGTATAACATACTGTTACTTTGAAAAAAGAGACAAAAGTACCCTGCATGGCTTAACACAGCAGTAACAAGCACCTCAATCTCATACTTTTTGTCTAATGTAAAGGTAACATTATAGAGATAACTTTAAATAGTTTGAGGCAGAGTAAGTGTGTGACAAAACCCTGCATCTGATATTTGGCCCAAACATCATTTCTGACTGTACTGTCAAGTTACAAGTTTTGTAAGTTTATGGAATCTGCATATCTAAACTAAATGCAGAGAGCATTTATACATCTCAGTATAACACACTTTTTAATAACATAAATGGGGGAAATAAGTTACAGAAGTTTTTAATTGCATTACACATGAACATATAAAACAGTGAAATCATCACAACATGTGTGTCAGCAGGTTTTATGAAGGCTAGGTTAAAAGACATTGTGTTAAACAGACAGTGCATTGAAAATGTTCCAAGTGAAGAATTGTTAACTAATCATTTAGGTAATGTTAGCACTGTTAAGGAGAATAAGCTGGCAGCAATCCAACACTTCAGTACGAATGGGACCATCTAACAGCACACTGATGACACTCATAATTTATTTGTATACCCCCTAAATGTAGTGTCCTGTGGTGAACAACATCAAATTTGTCAAACCTAATTTCAGTACATAATATGTCCCAGCAAATAAAAGCCACTTGACATGTGATATAAGCAAAAGGAAATGAGGCGGTTGCTGTTTGGATGCTCACAGTAACAAGGCTTTCTGAGGCAGGGATGGGTCTCACCTGAGCACTTTTCATTAATTAAAGGCATGCAGCAGAGCAGCTCTCTGTTGTAATTGCACCCATTGCTCCTTGGAAAAGCAGAGGCCTTCTTCATATCCTAAACTGCAGAAAACAACACATCCAGTCAAGCAAAAAACAAGCTGATTACAAAAGCACAGCCATTCACAGAAAACATATTACAGCTGTTGTAATAATTGCATTTATTTCAGGTCACGTCATGAATTTCCCAGGTGGATCACAGAATGAACTGCAATTAAAGTGGCATAATGAGAAAACATATTATTTTACAACAAATGCACTAAATAGTGCAGCACTAATGCAGAACAGGAGATCAGATTGCATTGTTATAATGTTTCGGTAAGTAATGCAATGGGCACTATGGATTTTGGCTTTAAGAAAAGGGTACATTTTCATGGGTTTCCTGCCAACATTACTGCCAAAAATAAACCTATTACTGCCAAAAATAAATGATCTAAAAGAAAGAAATTGTATTGATGTGTTTTATTCATGTGGAAATGATGTAGACATCTGAATCAAGTAAATTTTGTGCGTTGCTTCTTTTTCAGGGGACTGATAAACACTATGAAAATATAGACAACTTCAGACCACAAAAGTATGAAATATAAGACTTGATGTAATGTTTTTCACCTTTTTTCTGTCCAGTTCCTCAATGCATGGCTGAGCATAACTGCATATACTGACAGGAAGAGAGCAGCAGGAGGAGGTGGCAAAGAAAGACATCAAGCATGAAAGTGCTGACAGGGCATACGCTCTTGCCAGCTGAAAGGACACATGAAATTGGTGATGGAACCCCAACGTGAAATCTCTCTCTCTCTCTCTCTCTCTCTCTCTCTCTCTCTCTCTCTCTCTATTTCTCTCTCTACCCATATTTTCCCTCTTGTGTTCTGCCTGGCTAACTACAGTGTATATGGCTAATTTTGCAGCAGAATAACTGCAGCATAAACAAATAACAGCAATTTCACTGGCAGAGGACAGCATGTAAGAGTTTGTGTATCAGGCTTCTGGAAAGGAAAAACAAGTCAAATCCCCTGAGATCTGCATAAATAAATAAATCAAATAATTAATTCAAAACGAGAGTAAAAAGCACGCCATGAGGGAATGAAGGAGATGACTTTACTGATCACAAACAGCCTCATATCAGTGAGGTATAAACAATACCAACAGCTGTCATGTTACTTAATTAGTGTTACTAGTGCACGTACATATTGATGCCACATTGATGCCTTCTAAACTTGTACACTCGATTTAAAAAGAAACACAGTAGCCAGGTTTTAGTGGCAGTCTAAGAGTAAGAACCATATCCCTCAGTGATCAGACATGCACTGTATGGACACAACTCTTAATTATTGAATTAAGGTGTTTTAGCCAAGGTATTGCTGGTTGTGGTGGATAAAATTAAGTGCACAGCCTTGAAGTCTAGATAGACAAACACTGGCAGTGGAATGGGTCGTACTGAAGCACTCAGTGATTTTAAATGTGGCACTCTCATAGGATGTCACTTCAGTTTTGTTGGCCCTTTCATCAGGAGATCGAGAGTTCGGTCCGTGGTGATGCTACAGCCATCCTTTGCTTTTGAGTCCAAAGAGAGCACTATTGGCTTCGCTGTCTGGGTGGGTAGGATGTGCGCCCCCTCTTCTCCGTCCATCGCTCAATGCAGTGCTAGTCAGTGCAGGTGTCTGTTAGCTGATGTAACAGAACAGGCGGTTGGTGGCAGTTCGAAAGGACATGGTGGCTGCCTTCACATGTCTTGGAGGAAGCCTCTGCTAGCCTTCACCCTCCAAGCATTACTAACTACTTACTAGTCGGTCAATTTGGATACAACTAAATTGGGGAGACAATTGGGGGCAAAAAACTACAACAAAAATATATAAGTTCTATTGTTGTGAAATGGAAGCACCTAGGAGTAATAGTTGCTTAGCCATGAAGCATTAGACCACTCAAACTCATAGAGTAGGGCTGCAGACCACTGAAGCACACAGTACCTATCCCTTGTTGAATCATTCACTGAAGAGATCCAAATTGCCTCTGGAACCAACATAAGCTTAACAAAATGATTTTCCATGACCGAGTAGCTACACACAAGCCTAAGATCAAAATGCACTAGGTAAGCATCAGGGGGAGTGGTATAGAGCACACTGCCACTGGACTCTGGAGCAGTGGAAACACATTCTGTGGATTGATGAATCACACGTCTCTATCTGGCAGTCTGATGGATGAGTTAGGGGTTTGGCAAATGCCAGAAGAACACTATCTGCACTGTGCCAACTGTAAAGTTTGGTGGAGGAGGGATAATGCTATGGGGTTGTGTTTCAGGGGTTGTGTTTCAGGAGTTAGCCTAGACCCCTTAGTTCCAGTGAATGAAATCTTAATGCCTCAGAATACCTAGACACTTTGGACAATTGAATGCTTCCAACTTTGTAGGAACAGTTAGGCAAAGGCCCTTTTCTCTTCCAGCATGACTGTGCCCCAATGTTTGACAGTGATATTTAATCAGCTCTTTTGTTTTAAACTGTACCCTAAACGTATACTCACGTACAAGTGTTTTTACTTTGATGAAATTATTTTTAATAAAAAAAACAAACAAAAAAAAACAACAGTAACAGAGGTAGAAGTGCAAAATTCACAGATTTCAAAACTTCTAAAGTGCTGAATAACTTACAGAAAAGTAGTATCTATCATTTATCAGTATCTATAATGAACTGAAATTCATTAACAGCTATTCTTCACTTTCTGATGTTTTCTTCATCTAAATAAGTGTGATCAACTACAAAGCAGTACAGACACCAATGCAATAAAAGAAATCATACACAAACAAAAGGTGATCTTGAGATGTAGACAGCACTGGGCAAATGTTTTAGGCACTCAAGGAAAATACATTTAAAAAGCTGATTGTCTAGTCAGGAACTGTGTATCTGCTTACAAAAAAAGACAATGTAAGAATATATTTTATTATTACTAATATTAAAAACAGTGTTAATACACTAAGTAGTGATTTTATGCATGTTAATGTGTTTGTTTAACCATTGCCACACCCAAGGAAGCCCTGTATTATTTGTAGTTATCATTCAGTAACTGTTTTGGTCAATCAAAGCTTTAAAATGTTAAATCTGTGGTGCTGGCAATGGAATGATGAAACTTAACAAATCTATGTCATGTCTTGGATATTCAGGACAAATCTAGAACCACGATTTGTGCTTCAAACTATCAATTACTTTTTTTCTAAGTAAGACATTCATGTTCATTTTTGTATTTATGTTTATTTGCATCTGCTCTAATGAAATAAGGTGTCTTCAAGGTTTTCAACAATGTGCAATGTTTTCATGAGAACTTTACAGCACCACATAATACACCAACAACTATGGGTCCTCAGCAAGCTATAAGAAGAAATAGCTCAGTATTTCCAGCATGGATATCATGGTAGAGGCTGTGAAGAGACTGAAGAAATCATTGTCAAAGGAAGTGAGAAAATAAAGAAGAGAGAGTGATCAAAGAGGAGACTGGACAAGAGTAAATCTTAGACTAACCTTTACTCATTGGCAAGAGCTGAAAGAGATATAGGATGCAAGACGGCCTCACTGCTATTGGAAATACAGCGTAAATCAGACAGCAGAGTGTATACCTCTGCTAATGTTATTTATGAAAGACTGTGACATAGGCCATAACCTTAGCTGTGTCATCCCCAGAAGAATCGGACTTCCCTTTGCCTGCATGCACATAACACAGTCATATGGATACTACATTTGAGACTTCTGTTATTTACATAGAAACAACCAAAAACCCCAAGTGTAATCTGTAGCGTCCTGCTTGACCCATGTGCAGGAGAGGGGAGTTGGATTCTGTAGCCTTCAGCTCGTCAAGAAATGCACAAATACAGGATTTGTATTTATGACAGTGGTGTAAAAGTGAAATACATTCAGCAACTATGGGAGGACAACAAAAAATGTCAGTTCCTTCATAATGCTGTTTAAAGTAACAAAGAAAAATCCTAAAACTGAAATGAAACACGAAGAAAAACATCTAGCTGCTTTGAAATTTCACAGATGGGACCCAAAGAAAAGCATAGCAGAATCAGCTTGCACTGTTGATGTTTCAAACCCTGACCCCTGTTGTCCTTCCAAGCAGAGAGGATGGTGTCCAGCTACCAAGCTGTGTGGCCTGCATGTTGACCTCTGAATAGTTTTCACTAATCTATTTTTTGATATGCTTTCAAAATTTGAATGTCTTTTCAGCTGCTTATAGTGACATCTTGGTGAAAGCAACCAGTTTCTGGTCAAATGAATTACATATGCAAAGCCTTGATTTACATTTGCAGAAATCATTATTCATATATATATATATATATATATATATATATATATATATGAAATGAGTATATGTAATACTAAAAAGTAAAATATACAATATAATTACATATACTACTGCTACTAATAATAATAATAATTATAAATTAAATATAATACTTTCCATTTTTCCATAATACAACTCCATTTGTTTGTATGCCCCTTTATTTGAAAAGCTACACTATACATTGTGTGTAACATTTCATGATAAACAAACCAATACAAACATTCTAGAATGATTGGATATGGCATTATAAATATTTGATATGCTAATGTTTCTCCTGAAAAATTTTGCAGATGAGTATGTTTGTCCTGCAATATGCAATATATGCTAATCTATCACTGACCTAAAAGATTGTAGGATGTGATTCCAGATAACTCACAGCAGTATACGCATAACTAAAAGCTGTATACTCATACATAATCAAAGCCTGCACTTCATAGTGAAGTATTTATTGTGGAATGTGCTGTGTTATACACATATATAAATATACTGTATCTGTGTGAATGTGCTGAGGTTGTATGCTAGGCTGCCTTTTTTCTGTTTACCCCTACATGGTCATGTTTGTCACACCTGTTACTTGTCCTGTATAAGCTGGGTCTAATCTCGGCATCAGGCCAACTATAAACTGTGTCAGTCCAATGTCTTACAGGCTAGCTGGGTGTCAGGTACCTGCGCACGCAACAGATAAACTTCACTTGTCCAGACAACAGACCCTGGTCAAGAAGTTTTGGATTCTTCAATAGTCACAGGTTGAGTATTGCATTAATAATACATGACAGATTCATAGTAGGTTACTGGCATTTGTGATTTTCTCAAGGTTTTGTGGATCTCACCCAGAGTTAAACACATCTGGACACATAGGGGAGTGGGAAAATAGATCAATCCTCTAACCCCTGGTGTGCTGGACTCGAGCCATAGTCCTGGGGGCTTTTCTGCCCACTTGCTGGGCATCAATTCCCCTTTTAATGATGCGGTTTCAGAGCAGGCCATGAAAGCTCTCAGCCTCATCGGAGGAGTACTGTTTGTAATTGAAAAGAGCTTCAATCTGGTGCACGGAGAGACCAATGGGGATTTCTCTGGAAATAGCCACTGCTGTTTTAATAAGTTTGTTCATTAAAAGTTTATCTATATCCTGTGAGATTTGACTCCTGTTTTAAAATGTGCTGAAAAACTGAACAGAAAAGAAAGAAAGAAAGAAAGAAAGAAAGAAAGAAAGAAAGAAAGAAAGAAACATGATGACTTGTAATTCTAGATGATTTTAGAATGCTGTTTGTTTGAGGAAAATATTTCAGATGAACTAATGACAAATACAGTTGTATAGAAACTTTTGGGTGCTGCTGGCCAAATTACATGTTTTGTTGTGTTTCTTAGTGAAAATGAGTTAACACATCCTCTTGAGAGAACACATTTCTTTTAATGCACTGTTTATTTGCCAAATTTAACATATAGGTAAATAAGATAAAGTCAAATGTAGCC
Organism: Pygocentrus nattereri; assembly: GCF_015220715.1. NCBI lineage: Eukaryota > Metazoa > Chordata > Actinopteri > Characiformes > Serrasalmidae > Pygocentrus > Pygocentrus nattereri. Next base: position 23,038,474 of record NC_051221.1, on the reverse strand, counting down.
TGTGCAGGAGTAAGGGCTCATTTTATGTAGAATGTAGTATTCTATCTAATACATTAAACTCAGCAAATAAAGCTGAAAATTGCCACATTAAAGTGTGTTCTCTGTGGAGGATGTGTTACATCTTTTAAACAAGATAATTAATTTGACTAGGGTGTTCAAACTTTTTGCATTCCAAAAAAATCTCAAAAAATATTTATTTAGTTTAATCAGAGGAAATATGATATACAAAAAATCATCTACAGTGATAAAAATATTTCATATGTCTTGAGCTGCTTGTTTTCCCTTTGTTTAGTTCTTGATTCAGATTGTCAGCTCATTAACAATAACTTTAATGAAACAGCTCTTTTTAAAATATGGGAAATACTCATACAGTATGCCATAAAACAACCTTTTTAAAGCTTATGAAATTCACAATAAGGCTATGATTCAAACATTCACTTTGAAACCATATCTAGACCTGTTCAATATGTCTGGTTGTGTATCTCCACTTTTTGCTACTGTCCAAACCTCCTCCTGTGGCTGAATAAGGTGTCATCCCCTACAGTGTTTTGCACTCCCACTGTGTCCTGCTCTAATGGCTAGTATGGCATTTATCTGTAATTAGTCTTGGACATGTTTTAATAGACAATGATGTCCCTTAAGGTCCTCTTGTCATTTGCATGGGCAACTCTGATGATAATCAGGTCCTGGACGGGGAGAAAAAAAAAATCTGATGGCATGTCCTGTCATCCAGAATTAGCAATCACTAAATTCTTATCACTGATTTGCCCTTTGAGAGTATGACAAATAAAGCAGGAGAACAGGAGGGGGGACATTGGAAGGTGGCAGATGAGTTGGTGAGTGAGTGTGTGCTTGTGTGTGTAATTAACTTGATATTGCACTGTGAGTTGCTAACTACCAGTGCATGTACCTGCAGGTATGACTTTATGAGTGCAGTGGAACATCAAACACATTAACTGAGCACTCTGGTGTTGGATGGTTAATAGAAAACATCCTTAATTAAATAAATTATTACTGCAGTTTGACACTGGTCTTGAGACTGGTATTTAAGATCATACCTTCTCAAAACATAACATACAAGTGTCTATCTTTGGTACATTTCCTGGTCTAAATCTCACTGAAATCAATAGAGTTGATAAATGTACAGAATTCTTCACACATTGTCCTTGTACCTTTTCAAAGCTTTTCAAACCTGTCATCTATCTATCTATCTATCTATCTATCTATCTATCTATCTATCTATCTACCTACATATCTATCACACTTCCAAACAATACAAATGTCATGTTTTGTTGATTGCCTACATGAAAATAAGTTACTGCATCCTCTACAAGGAACATTTAAATATATCATTTTGGTAGTAACTGTGATGTGCAAAAATGCAGAAATGATGTATGCATTTGAATCAAACAAATTTAATGCATTGCTCCTATTTTTCAGTGTATATTCTTTGAAGAACTGATACTCATGCTCCAATGAACCAAAACATCACTGACAAAAGATATTCTGTTGGTGCAGGTCTGTTAATGCTGCTTTTAGTATTCAGTATGGATGAAATCAGAGTGATCATCAAGCAATGCACTCGTGAGCAGTTGGCAAAGGTTCCTCATGGAGATGACTAAGCTCTGTGAGGATTTCAATGCTGTATGTGGCAAACTGAGAAGACCAGACAAACTAGTATGTACACAGCCTCTGTTCCGTACAATATCAGCCAGAGATTATTCTGAAAGCATGCCATGATGACAGGCAGAGTCTATAGAGATAGAAGGACACAGTAGCAGAGCTTCACCATGATCTGCTGAACATGAAGGAACTCAGTTGGCACTCTCATTTGCATTTAACATGCCTCAGTGAGAAAGCTGAGGGCACAGACGGCATCACTTCTCTGAATAAATGACTCCCTGCACAGGCCAGCAAAATCTAGGTGGAGAGGGCACACCACACAGGGAAGGTGAGGGGCAATGAGCCTCAGACCATCATCTTCAGGTTGTTAATCTTCAAACAAACAGACCATCCTGTAAGAAGCGAACGTGGTAAGCACAGCAGTGATGCATGACAAAGCCCCTCGATGCTTCTAGCAGGTTTTCTCTAGGGAAATGGCATAAAGACGTAAAATCACTCCAGCCGGTCCTGCTGGGAAGCTTGACAATCTGTCTCTTTTCGACTATGTGATTTTCTCCTTCCACCCTAAATGTGGTGAAGGGAAACAGTGAATTATTCTGTGGCACCCTAGTGGATATGGAGTGAGCACTCACCTCAAACCGCACGTTCTATTTTTATTTATTTATTTTTTTAAACTAGATGCATATTTTTAATGTAACAGCAAACTGTGGCTCACCCTAGAAACCTATTTCAATGAGAATGTTTATCAATCATTTAAAACTGGAGGGGTATACATGGCATGTTGAACTTTTATAATCATGATACTTCAGTTTTCAAGCTACTTTCAAGTGTTATTCATATAAACGGAGTCAGTTGTCCACTGTTCTCTTGTTTTTTAAACGGTTAGAAAACATTACAATACTGTGCAAAAATAGACAGCACTCTTTATTTATGTCAGTTTCCAAAATAAACAAACAAACAAATAAAAACAAAAGCATAGAGTTAATGTAAAGAGGTTTTATCCCAGCTGCCATGTTCAAATGATGTAGAAATGAAGGCAGCAGCAATATATTTAACAAATATTACATAAATGATGTATAGATGTATGATTATCCACGTGCATGAGGAAGGAGAAAGTAAAAGGAAAATAAGTGAAAAAATAAGTAACACTAAAATCATTCTGAAAATATTTGAATTCATTCATAAAGATTAAAACCTATGGAGAAAATGGAACTTCTAGCAAAAGCACAACACCTGATAGACCACCAAAATGATCATCATCAGATAAACAATACTTAAAGTTTTCATTTTTGAGAGAGAAGAGAAAATCAAGCTCAGCTTTTGCTTCAGATCTGATCAAAATCCACAGGAATTTTTCTGTCCATCCCTCCACTGTGAGAAGATAACAGAAAGAATTGGAAAAAATATGAAAATTAGCACTAGAACACAGAAAATGGACATCTGAGATGTGGAGTGAGGTTTCTGAACCGATGAGTTTAAATTTGTTCTTATTTGTTCTTAGATAGTGAGCAGAGATTGCAACCAGCTTCTGTGACTGAACTTTGGAGGTGTGTAAAAATATCCCTGCAAATTTCTTTAAAAAACGGAAAGCCAACAGCACTCAGGAAAAAAAAAAAATACATTTAGTTGTTTGTTCATTGGAGTTTCCATGTTCTCTCCATGTCTGCATAGGTTTCCTCCGGGTTCTCCGGTTTCCTTCCACAATCCGAAGACATGCAGTCAGGCCATTTTGACAAGCTAAATTGCCCTGCCCGGTGTGAATGAATGTGTCTGTCTGTCTGTCTGCCCTGCTATGGACTGCCGACCTGTCCAGGGTGTATCCTGCCTTCTGCCTGATGACCGCTGGGATAGGCTCCAGCTGTCCCTGCGACCCAGAAGGAGAAGCAGCTTAGAAGATGTGTGTGTGTGTGTGTGTGTGTGTGTGTGTGTGTTTGTTCATTCTAACACACCAAATCTGATGTAGTTGAATTATCACCTTAACACTGATGCATCAGGGCACATCAATGCAATTTTACATCCTGACTGTTTACCAAATACATGGCTTATAGAGCTTATAGAGCACTGTGACTGATTGGAGGTTTCCACACAAAAGGCTTACAGTGCTTCTGCAGTTGTAAATGGGGCATGAATGTGTTTTAACTTCAGAATGTATTCGCTCCACCTCAGTGTGTGGTTCCCAGGCGCAAGGATGGCCCTTGTGATGGAACCCTGTTGTAGTGAGACAGATTGTGTTTTGCAGACACCTGACCTATATTCCGGCTTAAGTCACCCCACCGGTGTGGTCTAGCCTGCCCTCTGTATTCCCTTGTCTCACCTCCTGTCTATGCCAGTTGAGGAGGTGTCCTGTCTGAGATAGGAATCCAAATGAGAGGTCTGGGGAAGTGTAACAGATTGGGATTCAGATATGAAACAAAGCAATTGCATTTCATATTGAATTGGGAATAAGAGACAGAAATTCTGATTTTCCTGCTTCTAACTTGCTAAATGTCCTGCATACTTGAAAAGGGGGGAGAAAGGGAGAAATGAATGAAATGCTTAAATACTCTGATCCCAGATCTGTTCAGCTGGTTTAACCTACTAATGGTGTAATCCCTTCCTCCCAAAGAACAGTGGCAAGTGCAGCTCTAGTCATGCCAGTGTAGACATTCCATACCCTGATCTACCTGAATGTGGGGGCTATACTCTTGAAAATAAAAGTTCTTCAGTGATTATTGGCTTGGAAGTATGCTTCTAGGAAAACCTTCAGTTGGCTTCCTTACACAATTACACAGTACAATTTCAGGTACCTTTATTGCATCTTATGTTAGTTTAGGTTTAAGTGAAGCTTCTTTAAGAATAAAACTATGAATGTATTTACCTCCTTATAAGTTATAAGTTGAAATCTGAAAAAATGCTTTTATATGGGAAAATTACAACATACAGCAGAACACATAACATAACTTCTGCACAGGCCACATTTTCTTGTCTCTGGTCAGAAGTCAGAGAGAAGAAAGCCCTCGTCCCATCAGACTGAGGGTGCTGAATGACATTTAATGAATGTAGTAAATGATAAAGGAAACAACCATGTTCACTTTTATTTGGAGTAAGCTCAAATTAAGTTGTATTTTGTAGACCAACGTAGATGCAGTAAACTGTAAAAAAAACAGTTAAACCTAAAAGGTAATAACTTCACATAGTAACAAGCAATTTATCTAGTTTTATACTCAAAAAAATACTTGAATTGAAAGAATCATTCATTCTAAATATTTATTTAGGCTGAAAACATAATTCATTTGCTTCTTCCTTTATGAAATACATTTTTTAGGTTGAACTGAAGAGCCATTTTTTACAGTGTACTGTATGCACACACACACACACACACCCACATTTTCTAAGCCGCTTCTCCCTCAGGGTCGTGGGGGAGTGCTGGAGCCTATCCCAGCTGTCATCGGGTGGAAGGCAGGATACACCCTGGACAGGTCGCCAATCCATCGCAGGGCACTGTATATATATATATATATATATATATATATATATATATATATATATATATATATATATAGCACAATTTTGATTAACTAGGTTGAGTAAAGAAAACTATGCAGAATGTTGATTTAAAATAAAATAAACAATAATATTAATATAAAATGATATTCTAACAGGTTGAGGAAGTCGGTCATCCGGGAGGAGCTTAGAGTAGAACGACTACTCCTCCACATTCAGAGGAGCCAGTTGAGGTGGTTTGGGCATCTAATCAGGATATACCCTGAATGGGGGGTTTCCCAGACATGGCCTACTGGGACAAGACCCTGGGATTGTCCTAGGACCCACTGGAGGGATTATATCTTCAAGTGGGCCTGGGAGTGGCTCCGGACCCCTGGGAGTGAGCTGTGATCTGCTCTCACAACTTCTACGGCAACGGAATGTGGATTAAGCAGTTATTGATGATGATGATGATGATGATAATGAATATTCTACATTGTAAAGATTTTACAATATAATACTTCTGTTAAATCTTACTAAGTTGATTATTTACAATGAACCAAAGTATTTGTATATTCCTACATATCCGTTATTCTGTGTCAGTGATTCTGTTTCTCTTTTATCCTATTTCTATCGCATTGCTGTCACAGTTGACAGGCTGTCTTATTGGAGCACTGTGCTCTATGATTTCAGAGGTCTCTGAATGCCACCCTGGAGCACATCAGCAATGGGGTCACTTGCACTGGGTCAGCCCTGTTATACACTCGCTGTCTGAATATGTCTAATATAAAGGAAAGTCTCTGTAGAGTTACTATCAGTTATTCACTGACCTTGTCTATCTGAACCTCTCCCCAAAGCCATCAATGATAGCTTTGTTCTCTGCCATTAAACTTTTTCTCATGTTCTAGAAAAATCACAAGGCAGGGCCCAGAAGCAAGAGCTGGAACTGAATTATTACAATTCACTGGTGTTACTCAGTTGAGCAGGTTAACAATGAGCATTATATGGAGACAAAGATAATGGTTTGCTAAGTCCTCCCTTAAACTGCCATGACTGTCTGGTTCACAGGTTAAATCAGAAGAAAAAGACCAGGACATTGAAAATAATCTTGCCTTCCAAATGAGGAATCGTCTGCACTGAGTCTAGTCACTGGATTCTCTTTATAGACATAATAGTAAAAAACACACAGACACGCACACACTTACATATTTCATTGACAAAGCATTTGATTAATCTGTACCTGCTTTATTTCATTACAACAACCACAAGGACTTAAACTGCTTACATAAAAGCAATTCCACTGATCAAAGACAACAAATTACAGGCCTAAGAAAGAGAAAGATACTTGTTATTATGCCGAACAGAAGAAAATCATACTAGCAGAAAAATAGAAAAAAGTGCTTTTATCCCATTAAATGAGATGTGTGATATGCATATCAAAACAGTAGGAGCATGCTTGTCTCCACATACTGAAAGAGTAAGAAATATGGAAAATAATTATGATATTAAAATTGAGGAGCTAATAAAAAACAGGAGCTAATATTATAACCATTTAAAGTCCTTCATCATCTTCTACTTACAGTTATTATTATTATTATTATTATTATTATTATTATTATTAGTAGTAGTAGTAGTAGTAGTAGTAGTAGTAGTAGTAGTATAAATATAATCTTACAATTGCACATTTGTAAGAATTCACATGATCTACCTTAGTCTGTTGTCAATTTGATACTGAGTCCTGACAAGCATGAGTGTCCCTGCTCAAATTATGTGTTTTGTTGATTTTCTAAATGAAAATAACAAATACAATGTAAATAATTGGTTAATAACACATCCTCTACAGAGAACTCACTTCTGTAGCAGGTATATTGAGCACTCTCTTTTTAATAAAACCATCATAATTTCTGCAAACCCTGGTCTACTGAACCTCTGTTTGTTCCCTGAGAAAATTTTCAAATCAACCAAACACTTTTGCATATGTTTGTAATTATCTTCCAACTGACGTTTTCAATTATCTAGTGTTTTGTTTGAACCATACGTTGCAGCCCCATAACACATTAAAGTTCACAATATAAGCAAAATATTGCACACTATTACATTAGTTACTGGAATAATTTCCCCAACTATACATACTATTCATCTGTTTTCATATACTGCATGTTCATAGAACTTGGTTTCATCATCAGGCATCATATGATTATTAAGAAAGCAGTGGCCCTAACTTTAATTTATAACTGTTCTCAAAGTGCACATCAGTCAGACGGTCAGGATGAGTAATTATTGCAGCTGTACTTTGAAACAATTCCCTGAATCTCCACTGCAGAAAGAACTGAAGTAAGAAGAATCACACAACTGAGAGAATGTAGAAAATAGAGAGGAAGGGCAAGGAGAACATTTGTTACTGATGAGATCTGTTCTTCTTTGGTCTGCTATGTCCTTGTGTATTGAATGACAATGAGGGAAGCGGGGCAAAGAGTACAGCCAAATTTAAGCTATATCCCAGACCTTCAGAGAGTATAAAGGGAATTTACTGCTTTCTGCTGTAAAATTGTGTGTTGTACTTAAAGTTTTCTTTTGGGTAATATATTTCAGAACTATACAGCACAGTCTATATGGTTATCTACATTTACAATAGCAGTATATTTTATTCATTTACTGCATTTCCAATATACACTATCATGTCTTTTTGTGTGGAATATCTGACTGGAATGCAGATGTTGAGATCTGGACCGCAGTACTTTTGGAAAGTTTTATGTCATGTAATTATAAGATTCAATGTGGAAAGAGTGGTGCCCTGATATTGCTTTAACCTACTATACAGAATATCTTTCATCTGAAGACCTCAGAACAGCTGTGGTTGTCTCCTATGGCAGGTTTAACTACCTAAAGTGACTTTGACTTGAGATGTACAGGTATGCAACACATACTAGGCTAACATACAATATCTAAAATATAAAGGTGAGAATTTATTGTGCTTGTCAAATGCAAACCTTATATTTGCATGTATTTTGTTCTATCTAGATTACTGTAATGTCACTAGCTGAATTAACATGATATAGTCTAGCTGCAGTACCTACTCAGTTTAGGTTACAACTTCTGTGACTACATTTGAAATTAAATGAGATTGTGAAGCTATTCAGAGCTGTTCTATTGTGTTACCCATTCACAACATACTGTACCACAATGAACATGAGTTACCTGTTAAAGAGCATATTGATGACGTAGTATCATATCCAGTATTTAAGAAATGAAAAGACACACCAAATTATGATTAAAGAAGAGATGAATGATTTCCTGAAAACTGCTAGACTAAGAACCTGGGTAATACTCACTACTAATGCCACCAGCTACTATGTGGTTCCCCACCAGCATGTCAGCCATCTAACACAGCATATCTGCTGGCTTTCCTCAATGGTCGACAGAATTACATATTTCAACTAGGTCAGAGAGAGACAGGGACGTCAGGAATTCTACATTGTTGTGTGGGACAACATCACTATCCACAATTCTGTTGTACTGCTCAGCTGGTTTACTGACAACTCTTCGTGCTTTGATCTGTTTCTTCCAACCCATCCCCTATTCCTTTTGCTCAGCATGGTGGTGGAAGATACATGACAGAAATCCATATGAGCAGGGGAAAAGTTTTCCAGGCAATACAGATGGTTTGTGGGGACATTACCTTGGAGTCTTTCTTGAAGTGGATAAAGCATTCCAGGGGGTATTACCTCCACTGCCGGGCAAGAGAAAAAAACAGAATTAGTGCTCCTTCTTTGTCCATATGTTTCTCCTAGAAATTAGAGGCCTGAACTATGATTCCAATCCAGTTCAAACAATGTCTTTGAAACAGTTAGGAAAAAAAAATATTTCAACAACTTATAAACATGACTCAAAATATAACAAATAACATAAAGAAGTTCTTGAGTCATTGCTGAAAAATTAGCCAGGCACACTTTTTGGAACAAGAGGGCCTTGAATTGACATAACTGGTCTGACAAATATCAGGTTAGATAGTTGTACAACATGTCAAAATTACTTTTGACATTCTGAATGTTCAAATACCAGCATATACTGATGCAGTTGTCTTTGTCTAGGAACACTGGGCTTCATTCTCCAATATCTTCCTAAGTTTGTTCTTAAATGTGTAAGAGAGGTCCTAAAAAAGTCTATGTCAGATTCATAATGTGTTCTTAGTGTTCTTAAATCGCAAGACTGTTCAGACCTTTGTTTTTACCTAAAAACAAATTCCATATAAGAAAACACTGATAAATCTCAGAGTCTCTGTAAAAACTGTATGAGTTTTAAGAAGAAACTTCTTTTTGTTAACAATGGTGAATGAAGCCAAATGAGAAATTTTAACATTGTTGCTTTACCTATTGTTTAGCAACCTTTTAACAAGTAACTTAAATTTAATTTTACAATTGAATGAAAGCAAAACAGTCAAGTGCTTGTCCAGATAGACTGCATGAGTGCAAGAGTGAACATCGCCTCACTATTGCATTGATGCATGTGTAACTGTAGAGATAATATAAAGGAAGACAGCACACCTGCTGTGCTTCAGTATGCGTTACCTCTCCATCTGCTGACCCCTCTCACATTGGGTGGCCTGGCTGAGCTGCAGTTACCCTACTTCAACCTTTATTATAAATCCCCAGTGAGTGGAGGGCAGAATGGAGCTGGGTGATGGGATGTGGTGTAGAGGAGCTGACAGGCATTTCAGGTTTAGTAGACAAGGAACTGATCACACTGATGGTGTGTGTGCGTGTGTGTGTGTGTGTGTGTGTGTGTGTGTGTGTGTGTGTGTGTGTGTGTGTGTGTTACAAACTCCCCTAGCAAGAAATCAAAGAGGAGGCTGCAGCATCCTGGCTGGCTGGAAAGGTACCTTACGCACACCCCACAACCCTTCCCAGTTGGCTCAGACCGCCAGAGGCACATGCCATCATCCCACATTCAACAGCCTTGTAACATCTGTTCATTAGCTCTGACAGATGAAAGAGAAGAAAGACGCTGAGAGAGAGAGAGAGGGAGAGAGAAACAGAGAGACTGGCAACCTTTGGTCCACCGACTGGAGGCTGAAACCATCTTACTTGTGCTTTGTCCTTGCTACTATGCTAACAATTCAAGTAGAACGAAATCTAAGGATAGAGGTTGCTCCAGGCATTTGCCACATTACATATGTGCAGCCACTCAACACATTCTAAAAGGCTTTCTTCACATTAGATTGTTTTCGTTGCCCCCCGCTCTCTAGAATGTCACATTGAAATAGACGCATGGTACTGACATGCTTGAGATCAATAAATAATTCATGTTACACTACTCTAGCCTGGCAGCTGGGGAGTGGCAGCCAACACATAGCCAAAGAGAACCTCACACTAACATGCTCATATGTACAAGAGCACTTATATTTCTGCAGATGCATACAATGTTAATAGAAATCTAACCACTACCTTATATAACATACTTTAAGTTTGTGTGGTTAACTGTGTAAGCACACTAAAGGTGCTACAAAAGAACCACTTTTGGTTCCCTAAAGAACCCTTCAATGGATGTTTCTTTAATGAACCATTCATGTAAATGAGCTGCGTGAGAGTAGAGAACCTTTTTAAAGGTTCAAGAACCTCTACATAATGTAAAGGACTTATACCAATAAAAAGATTTTCCTAAAGTTGTAAGTCTAAATCAGACCATGGATTCAAATCATTTATTTACTTCTTTAAATGTGTTATTATTTGTCACAATGTCTAACTAATACTAATGCTTTACGCTGTATACCAATACTGTATACCTACTGATATGGCCTATCAGATTCAAGCCTGAAATATAAATGGGTTACCAAAATGGATGCTGAGAAAGATGTACATACATGGAGATTATAATGGGAATTCTTGTTTGATACCTTGTTTATCAAAAACTGTGACATTTCCTCATTTTCTACAGATTTCAAAAATTAGTTTGTTCTGTTTTTGCTTTTAATTATGTCTTTATTCCATTATCTCAGGAAAGCAATGTTTATATGAGAAAACATGACTATCAGAGCTAGGCCTTCAGTTTGCGCCATAATTGTGAAATCTTATTCAAAAATGAGGAAAACCAATATGATAAAAACAATTTTTGCAAGCAGCCCTATGGAATTTGAGTAGTATGTTAGCGTTAAGCTAACAACAATGCATATGGACATTTTTAGATTAACCAAAGACATTTAGAGCTTGTAAAAGACATTTAATGTTTTATTTGAAGAATGAAACAGGCATAGTAGTACTTGATTCTACCTTCTATCTAGTCGTTTTACACTGACTCTTTTTGCTCTGGCTGTCTTCCCTTTCTAACAACTGACTGAAATTCATTGCTTAGGCTACAGCCTATATTCACAATCAATGATGTATCTAATATTTCCAGAAGGCCTAGAATTACATTTTATTTCTGGTGAAATTGGTCCCACCTAGTTGATTCCACTATCACCTCCTAAGTATACTGTTGGTTAATCTGATGATCTGATCGGGTAATGAAGGCCTTAACCCGTGTGTTTGCTAGCTTTGTTATATTTATTGAGACACCACAGAAAGAGAAAAATCCTGACTAGGCAATGATAATGACATATGTAACTTCAGATTATGAGAAAACAAATAAAATCACATAAAAAATATGTGAATCCCTGGCTTTGTAGAGGTTTGGAGGTCAAGAACCTTTCAGGAGCCCTTATTTTTAAAATGTGTTGTGGTACATTGCAGAGAAAATAAAAGAACAATGCAGTGAGGCACTGTTTCTCTGAAAGATGCTAAAGTTTTTGGTGCCTATGATAGACCTATTCCTCTGCACCGAAACGAATAGGAGCATTTTTCAAATCCCCCATTGTGACCTGAGAGAAGATTGGGCCATCTTAAATGAAATGAATTTGATTTCATCCATCCCTGAAGTAAGCACAGGGCCTTTGACAAACAGCGCTCTGATAGGTTTAGGATTATTGGTAAAGGTCAGAGGAAGCAAGCATGAGGCAGGAACAGGAATTAAACCTTCACATGATAGCTGTGGACCAAAACACACCTAGATTTATCCCCACACACACACACACGCACACACACACACACACACACACACACACACACACACACACACACACACACACACACGCACACTTACTTATGTAGCCTTATCTCAACAGAAACAGAAACATGGGGGACTGGGTTAAATCCAATAACACCCCTTTTTAAACCACCACTAAACCATTTACTTTTAACACAAATATGCCATATTTGTGTTGTCTATAACTTCCCATAGAAACACTACAGCATTTTTGGGTAGTCAGTCTAACCCAGTTCCAAATCTCCTACACTTAATTTACACCTGGTCATTTCATGCAATCTGTCTCTGGATTGCAACCGGATAATATTTTAACTACACCCTTCCAGACAAATCCATCTCTGGTTAGTGAGATTGAAATCCGACTGCTGTATGGCAAATATGCAAATCAGTTCATAACACAGTTAGCAACTGTCTGTGTTGTTCCTCATTTCTAGCTTTTACTGTTCCATGCAATAGATGGTTTCTGCTTCAAAAAAGACAATTTTATATGATGCTCATTTTCATAGCATAATGATATTACCAGTGAATTAATCTCATTGTGTTGCACCTATGGTGGTTACCCTAAATTCTGGGTTAATGGGAAAAAACAAACAAAAAAGAAAAATAAGTTTATTTTCCATGTGAGGGAGTTGAAATGCATGCAAAGGGATGAGGAGGTGACTCTTGCTGGACAGGTGGGTGCTATTAACACATTTTTGCTGTTTCACAGAATCAGTATTCTTTCCTCCTATCTGCCAGCATTTGTGATAGCAACTGGTTAGCTTCACAGCAGCAAGTGTAGTGATGTTTTGCTAACCCATAGCCTAGCTAATGCTAGTTACATTGCTTGCTGTGTCACTGTTATATCATGGTAATGTTATGTCATGGTCTTTGTCTGTACAACATTAGCGAAGAGTTTTATGGCCACAAATATCTAAAAAAGTGTGTTGGCCTCAACAAGGCATGTCAATGAATTTGAGGAGGTGGAGCTTCTGAAGGAGCATTGAAAAGAAGGGTGTGTTGTTTTGCTGTTGAATTAAAACATTAACAATCATTCCTCAGAATTCTGTAGTGCTGTTTTAAAAAAGGAGCTCACAACTCAAATGTCTGTGCTAATTTAAAATTTGACAGCTATGAAAGCTTTTGGGTTTCTGATCTGAAACTGTAGTAGTATGTTTTAGTAAAATTTCAGGTGGTTTCATTGTAGATTTGTTGCCCAGCTTGTCAGACAATATGTAAAGCATGGAATGAACATGGAATTCAATATATATCATAGTAGTCTCAAAGCTCAATGATTTTCTAAATACAATTTAATTACTTAAATTACATTAAACCTAAACTTAAACCTAAACCTTTTTTTACATGAAAAATTAGAATCACTCCAGACACCCATTTACTTAAACTCAGCCACAACTCACAGCTTTTGCCCTGATATCATTATACCTGGCTCTGAAATGCCATGATTATTGGTCATCATTCTCCCAATAGCAACATCTTTAGGCTTTAATGTGCCTCATCCTGCGACCAGGTCATCACCGCACAACAACCATGCATCCCCTGCTTCAAAAGCTCATGTATTTGTTAATATTGCAATGAACTGTGTATAGTGTGATGTATTGGGAGGGGTTTTGATTATAAATGTGACTTATAAATATTGTGACATTATAAATGTGAAATGAGAGATGGACGTTTTTATATTTGTGTAACACCCCCCCATCTCATCTCTGTGGTTGTTCGATTTGTAACTGAAACGCACCCCTACTTCTCCAACACTGCAGTGCTGATTCCAGTTCTCCAGGTCAGTTGCGTGGAAAAGGAAGCTAGTCATTTTCCTGATGTTTTGCTGATCCCAATTTCATTCAAAGAGTCAACAAACCAGCATACAGAAGCCAATGGGAAGTCTTTCACTTATTTATCCCTCTCTCTTTAGCTGTCTTAGTGTCTACATCCACTGTTTCAATGCTTCTTTTGATTTACTACTCCAAAGCATATCATAAACGCAGTGAGTACTAGTAGTTAAATCCCCTGTGGTGCTTCTTTGAAGACTTCCCACACGAACGGCTGCCCTGGGTGCTGATTCATGTCTCAGCATCCCTCTCTTTCTATCTCCAGCCCCCTGTCTTTCTGGAAGCACCAAGTATCTTTGTGACGATTTCCCTTAGCAGAGTGTGAGAGAGAGAGAGAGAGAGAGAGAGAGAGAGAGAGAGAGAGAGAGAGAGATGGGACATAGTGGAGTGCAGTTTCATGACAAACCCTGGGAGGCAGTGTTGATCTTTGGGAAAGGGGATATAAAATCACAATAGAATGAAAGTTAGGTCAGGAAATGCACCCAGAAGCAACTCTGAACACACAATAAATAAAAACAACAAAAGAGTCACTGATTTCAGACATATTTAGAGCATCTACAGTTTCCAGGGAGCTCAGTGTGCAACAAACAGTCTAAATGGTTCTAGGGTATTAAATACTGTAGTTGCACATTTTGCAAAATATATGCAATATCTTAGAGCCTCATAACTCACAGAGGGCATTCAGTCCAGCTCACAGTGATAGGTGTGACATGTACAGCTACTTAGCTAGCACCATTCTTGTAATTGTGGTACCAAAACCCAGAACTGGTAAGACAATTCTCTTTCTACATTCAAAGGAAATATGAATGTGTCTCATACATAAATGCATTCTGTATTAATTTAAAAGGGTGTACAAACTAACAGAGATACCAAATGAAATAGTCATACTCTCTGGTTGCAATATAGGAGCACTTCAGTGATGTAAAATCATGCAAACCTAACTTCATTCTCAAAGAACTTTACATTTGAAGTTAAAATGACTTTCTAATTATCAGTGATCTGCACTTCTACAGTAAGTAGGGTTAACTCAAAGAAATAATTTTAAATGGTTCCAGTTTAGCTTTGACTTTCAATTGACTTTTTTGAGTTCTGCTTGCACTTGAATTAGTTAGGCCAACTTGGATCAGCCCAAATATTAATATTTAAGAAAAATGTGCAAGCTCATTATAAACTCAATTTTCTAAGCAAGTACTGCTCCACAATTTTAAGTCAGAATCATCAGAATATTTATTCTTTATAGTTTAGACTCTCATTTACTTGAGTAGGTTAAGTTTTGTTAACTAGTTTCTATTATAGCACTCACAGCTGTTGGCTCCCCAATGACTTCCCAAGTATAAAGAAGCTGTAATCAAGGGTGACAAAGCATCATCATTATGAGAATAACAAAACATACTCAACATTTAGCATGAGAGCTAATAAAAAAATTTAAAAATAAGATTTATTAACAGAAACCAACCATTAAGAATGGAGGGAAGCTTTTTGGACAAATGTCTGCAGGACTTCTACTTCTTCTACTACAGATAGGCAATCTACTTTCTGCTATTACTTTTCAGCTCTTTAGCACCTCACCAGTGAATTTTCTATTCAATTTTAGTTATTTTGAAATTGAAGCCACACATACTCGAAAGATGTGTACAAGGGTGCAGATTTCTAGCCGTTTCCAAAGCTAGAAACAAATAAAAAAAGAATGCCAGCTTGGGATTACTCTAAAGTAAACCACATCATCAGTTGAACTGGCTCTGACCAGATCTCACTAATTCTCTGGAGGAGATGATGATAACATTAATTTGACTTGTGAATTAATTTATTGAATCAGGCATTTGATTACCTAAAACGAGCATAGTTATTGAATTCAGTTTCAGAAATGCTCTCAGCACTGTGGTGAGTGGTGAGGTTGTGAGGTTGTTATCCACTTCTTTTATATGGAAGTCATAGAAACTGAAGCATCCACTGATTTACAAAAGAAAGACACTCACTGATGCATGTGTTCATACATTGTTATATCTAACGACTTTGGCTCTTAGATGTTATGTCAAGTCTTGGTCCATCAATGGAATGGGCCCACCACAGGATCCAGATTTAACCAGATGTAACCAGATTTTACACGGCTAATCAGATTTAACCAGATTTACTTACAGATTTTGTGGTGGACTGCTCTCAGCAGTCACAGTATCAACATGATTTGCCATCTTCGTGTGTTCAGCAGGTATGAGTGCATCAGGCACTTTTGTTAAGGCTTTAATTGTTACAAATGGCCCCTACCAGTCCTGTTCCTGTGCTCGTGTTGTGTCTACTACACTATACTGCCCCCTTGTTTCGTGACTCCGACCCTGATTGTTTCCACCTGTTTTCCGCCTGTCCCTCATCATCCCTGTGATATATAAGCCCCACTTTTTCTCTGATCTGTGCTGGTCTTTGGATGGATGTATAAATTGTGTTTATTAAAGCGTTTGGTGTTTTTCCCTGTGTGCATTTGCGTTATGTCTGTCCCTCCTTATCTCAGTGTTGGCTCCCTGAACCTGGACTGTTTTGACCCTGAGTATGGATATGCCCTTAATCAATCTTGCTTGTCTCTTGAGTCCGCCTCCTCATCGCTCCTTGTTACATTAACTCGTTACTGTTTGGGATCTAATGAACAGTTTTTTGCATGGAAAAAACGAGCTGTAGGCATGACTTTAACATCTACAAGGTGGACCAACAAAGTGGCTATGTCTTATAGAATGGCCAGTGAGTGTACCACCACACTGAACACTTCAGGGATGTGTGTACAGTCCACTGCTGTTCACTCTACTGACTCACGACTGTACTGCAAAGTACAGCTCAAATCACATCATTAAGTTCGCTGATGACACGACTGTAGTGGGTCTGATCAGCAAGAATGACGAGTCAGCGTACAGAGAGGAGGTGCAATGGCTAACAGACTGGTGCAGAGCCAACAACCTGTCTCTGAATGTAGATAAAACTAAGGAGATGGTTGTTGACTTCCGAAGAGTGCGAGGTGACCACCTCCCACTGAACATCAGTGGCTCTGCTGTGGAAATCGTCAGGTGCACCAAGTTCCTCGGTGTCCACATCACAGAGAACCTCACCTGGTCCCTCAACACAAACTCCATAGCCAAGAGAGCCCAGCAGCACCTCTATTTCCTGCGGAGACTGAAGAAGGCTCATCTCCACCCTCCCATCCTCACCATGTTCCACAGGGGGACTGTGGAGAGCATCCTGAGCAGCTGCATCATTGCCTGGTTTTGGAATTGCACCGCCTCAGACCACAAGACCCTACATACAGCTTTATTCCTCAAGCAATCAGGTTCTTAAACTCACAAGGACTGAGATAACCCCCACCCCCTCACACACATACTCCACACACACAACTCTTTTGATGCTCTACTTGCACTATCTGGATCATTGCTGCTACCTCAGTAACTGCTGTATTTATGTATGTTATCTGACTGTGTGACTCACAGATCACAGCATGTTAATATCTCTGCACCTTATTCCACCACCTCATGTCCAGAATGAGTGCTGTGTCAGTGCTGCACTGTCCTGTCTGTTTACTGTGTCTAATGTCTGGTTAATTTGTCGTATTTATTGTTTCTAGTTTAATTTTTTGTTTGCACACGATGTCTGCACGTTCGCACTCTGTACTTTTGTTCCTTGTTGCCCCGTGTCGTTCCTGGAGGAACATAATTTCACTCCACTGTGTACTTGTACAAAGATGGAATGACAATAAAAGCCTCTTGACCTTGACCTTGATGTACAAGCACAAGCACAGCACAAAATGTGCCTTGATGCAATCATATAGTTGTCTGCAATATGCCTACATTTAATGTTGGAATTATTAAGACTGCAACTTATTACGCACATTTCACTTAGCCACACTTGCTGACTGCTCGCTTGGGAGAGGGTTAAAAGTGAAAGTGAAATACTTGAGCCATCAACAAGCAGGCATAGCAGAAAAAAAAAAATAAAATTAGTGGTGAAGGGGTTATGAGGAGGCTGATAAACTGTGAAGAAACAATGTGTTTTTTAAAGACATAATACTCCAGATCTGAAAGTATTCATAAAATGGCATTGCCTGTATAGGGACTCCATCTACGGAACAAGCAGGTTGTCATAGACAGTGCACTTATGACCGTGGAATAACAACATATTCATATTGATAATGCTGCAATAAGCCTATAGAATCACTGAGGCACAACAGCTATGTAATCTACATAGGACTGTCAGCCTTACTAGTACAAGATGAACAAAAACAAATTTATATATTTAAAACAAATAGATTTCAGGTCAATTGACAGAATGTAACAAGCTATTTTGCAACATCTAAAATTCTCACATATGCCAAAACATTAAAGAGATAATTAGAGAACCAAATACACCTTCTGGCTCTCCATGCACTATCGTGCACTTACAATAACTGGCCATTTTACAGGTTCATCTACTTTATAGGCCCACTTTAAAGGTGTACATTTAGAAAATGTTGCCCTTCTATGGTCATTAACAGCCACCCTCTACCCAGTCATTATTGGTTAATTGGTCATAAATGGTAAAAAATTAACTTATAATTTAAGTCACTGACCAGGTATTATTTGGGTAGTGGACCATTCTCAACCTTGCAATGATGTGGTGGCAGGATAGTGTAAATTGAGCTGATACAAGTGTAGTGTTTATACAGTGGGGCAAAAAAGTATTTAGTCAGCCACTGATTGTGCAAGTTCTCCTACTTAGAAAGATGAGAGGTATGTAATTTTCATCATAGGTACCCTTCAACTAAGAGAGACATTTTTTTTTTTAATCCAGGAAATCATATTGTAGGATTTTAAAAGAATTTATTTGTAAATTATGGTGGAAAATAAATATTTGGTCACCCACAAACAAGCAAGATTTCTGGCTCTCACAGACCTGTAACTTCTTCTTTAAGAAGCTCTTCTGTCCTCCTCTCATTACCTGTATTAATGGCACCTGTTTGACCTCATTATCTGTATGAAAGACACCTGTCCACAGACTCAAACAGTCAGACTCCAAACTCAACCATGGCCAAGACCAAAGAGCTGTTGAAGGACACCAGGAAGAAAGTTGTAGACCTGCGCCATACGGATGCATATGGATGATCCAGAAGAGGATTGGGAGAATATCATGTGGTCAGATGAAAGCAAAATAGAACTTTTTGGTAAAAACTTAACTCGTCATGTTTGGAGGAAGAAGAGTGCTGAGCTGCTTCCCAAGAGCAGCATACCTACTGTGAAGCATGGGGAGGAAACATCATGCTTTGGGGCTGTTTTTCTACAAAGCGGACAGGATGATTGATCCGTGTTAAGGGAAGAATGAACAGGGCCATGTATCATGAGATTTTAAGCCAAAACCTCCTTCCATCAGTGAGAGCATTGAAGATGGAATGTGGCTGGGTCTTCCAGCATGACGATGATCCCAAACGCACCGCTCGGGCAATGAAGGATTGGCTCCGTAAAAAGCATTTCAAGGTCCTGGAGTGGCCTAGCCAGTCTCTAGACCTCAAGCCCATAGAAAATTTGTGGAGGAGGCTGAAAGTCCGTGTTGCCCAGTGACAGCCCCAAAACATCACTGCTCTAGAGGAGATCTGCAGGAGGAATGGGCCAAAATACGAGCTACAGTGTGTGCAAACCTGGTGAAGACTTGCAGGAAACGTTTGACCTCTGTCATTGCCAACAAAGGTCATGTTACAAAGTATTGAGTTGATCTTTTGTTATTGACCAAATATTTATTTTCCACCATAATTTACAAATAAATTCTTTAAAAATCCTACAATGTGATTTCCTGGATTTTTTTTCTCATTTTGTCTCTCATAGTTGAAGGGTACCTATGATGAAAATTACAGACCTCTCTCATCTTTCTAAGTAGGAGAACTTGCACAATCAGTGACTGACTGACTAAATACTTTTTTGCCCCACTGTACATGTCAGAGTCAGCTGATCTGAGATCGCTTCACCTGAAAACATCCAACTGAGAGCAGCTTTGTGGTCAGAAACTGCTGTGTATAGTTCAAAAATGGCTGAAGGGGACCACGGTATTGTGAGACCAAACAGCATTGCAAAGAGATGCTACAGAGTGTACACAAACAAGTTCATGTTCATTTTTGCTCTCTACTCATTTGGAATGAAATGAAGCTTTCAACATCGTTTTAACATCATGCTTGGAATCAGTTTATTACCTCATACAGTGTGTGAAAAAAAAGACAGTGCTTGTCTGTTCATCTAAAAAGAGTAATTACCTTTCTCTGAGTATGTTTCAAGCCACATGTGATCTACTGTGGCTTTCTGTGGTCTAAATGCTGAGTGAGTGAACAGAGCTCAGTCGTAGACTGCTCATTTCTGGAGGAGTGGAGGTATCATTGCATGTTTGTGTTTTTCTTATGTTCAGATGGGAGTCAGAGAACTTGAAGAGCCAGAGGGGGCCAACCAGCACCCTGGAAGCAGCAGGATGTTTCAGAACGGACAGGGTTTACGGTCACACATAGCCGTGTTTAATTTGTGAGTGTATGGTGCTTTACTGACGAGGTTATCTCGCTGACTTAGTAAACACACAGGTATTTAGCAATAACCATCCAATATAAACCCATCAGAGACACATAAACAATGTCTGCTTATCCTAGATCTCTACTACATATTTTGCATGACTAGTCTGATTCAGGAAACTCAGTACTCAGAGTTGAAATGTCACACATGTAGCTAGCTATCCAAATAATATTAATTGCATTATTTTCCAAACATCAATAAGGGAAACACATCATGTTATCAACCATACAGTGAAATATAGAAACTAAGGTGATTACTTGCCTACAAAATCTAGGGACTTGCATCCAACACCAGTACATTTATTCTTGTTTACAATCAACATGGTAATCGATGTGAAATCATGTTTAAAATCACAGGGGCATCACTGAAGGCGGGTCGGTGGGTGTTGTTATTCTAGTGGGAGGTGAGTCTCTCATTTGCTGAGACCTAGAAATGAAAAGAAAATCTCAAAAACCTGTTAAAGGGCTATTTTTAGGGAAAATGTGCCAAAACAACAGAGAGTTCCCATTTCATGATTTCTCAAGTGGAAAATACAGTGATGAGTAACGCATATGTGACGTGGCAAGAAAAATGCAGGTTTGTTTACTTGGTCTGCTTTAAGTATTATTGCTAATAGATCATATGAACATAAATATGAATTGGGAAATACTTCAGTAAGATTTCTTTTTTAAGAATTTATGGTGGCTCTGAAAATTGTCTTTCAAGCATTGTACTTAAAATATAGATCAGATGTTTGTTATTATTTTAAAGAAAGATCAAAAGGGTAAGGAATAAAGTGTTTTTACAACCCATTTTTCTCATGTTTACCAGGGTTGCCAATATTTGTGGAGGGCACTGTAAAATAACAGATGGACACCACTCTCTAACTGTACACCAGCAGGGTCTACCTACTGGGAAGGTTTTCCAGTAATCATTGACAACAAATGATGGAAAAAAAATTGAATTGACCAGATCCAAATCTTGAAAGGTATTAGAATATAGGTATATAGGTATTAGAATAGGTAAGAAAATATTTCGATAAATACATTTTATGTCCCTGTGTACTGTTTACGACCCTGATGGAGAAGCGGCTTAGAAAATGGATGGATGGATGGATGGATGGATGGATGGATGGATGGATGGATGGATGGATGGACATTTTATGTCACAAAATTATGTGGAATTATGAAGAAATTGCAAAGAAAAATAATTTTGGACAAATCTCAAAGTATGAAATTGTATAAGAACATTAAATTGGTAAAATGAATGCTTAGAACAAGGTTCTCCAAGGTTTTCCTTGTCCAAGGTTCTTCCTCATGTTTCACATCTACACAGTAGGATGAGTGAAAAATGGAACAGTCATACCCCATCAACCATCAGTTCCAGGCAAAGATGTTACTTTTTAATGGCTGCATTTAAGACATTTAAACTGATATCAACCATTCCAGCATAATATTATTAGGATATTATCACATTTATGAAAAAAATTCTAATATCTTAGCTTATACCCTAAACAATGACCTGGTGCTGCTCTGAGATGCAGTAGCTTCAATATCATGTTCAGATTAAAAACATTAATCATTCATAAAGCAGTGCGACTCCAAACATGAACACTTCCCAGTGCTCTTTTCTGCTGGCCCTCTGTCAGGGAGTGATGCCATGGCAGAACAGCAGCTCTTAGTCATCACCGGTCTCTCAGCCTACGACTGTCACTGATTCTGCCTGGAGCCACGCCAGTGCTAGGCTAACCATGCCCAGAATTGTCATAGCAGAGGAGTCATTGAAAACGTTTAGCTATGTGCAGAGGGGGAAATGAGACGTGCAAGTCTGGATAAAAACCAAGGAGTGTGTCGATGGCATAAATGTGCCAGCTGGAAAGGGACTGGTCTTAGTGGGGATCCAATCCGTTTCACATCGGCATGGTCGCTGCATGCTGCAACCTCAGAGCAGCTGTAAGTCAGATTGGAGTTTATCAAAGAAGAAGAATTGTTCGTTTTTTTTTTTCTTCTTGCTCTCTCTCTCGGAGCTGCCATGCTGAGGTCAGGAGAAGGGGGGGACAGAGTGCCATGTGGCAGCACCACTGTTAGAGCTTGGGGTTAAGAGCTTTACTCAGGGGAACAGTGGCAGTGGTCAGAGGATAAAAGGCAAACATAGAGGCCGCCGGTACTGTGTCAACACCCATGGTTGTCACATAGGGACTGAACTAGGAACCCCTGCAGTTCCAACATATTCCAGTGTGAAGCCCTGACTCACTGAACTACTGTTGGGATTCCAGACGAGGGGTCAGTGACTGATACTTAACCCTTAAAATCTGAATGCTGTGCTTAAGTGATGGCACTGAAAAAATATTGTTCTGTACTTCATTGTGAATGCAGCGATAGGATGCAGCTGGTGGCAGCATCCAGCAATGTAAACATAATTGCATTACTTGCATGTCAGTTTCATAGTAATTCCTGAAAAATTTACTGAAGTAGTTACCTAAAAATACACCACTGTGTAAATAAGCCTAAGGTTCATTATTTCTGATAAGACATGATCTTGAGTATGAGTATAACAGGGGTATTCAATAAAACCTGCAAAGGTCCAGTTACATACAATTTCTTGCTTAAAATGTTCTCAATAACGCACATAACTGAATAGTGAAAGCAATTATCTTTATATACTTAACTATTACTGAGTAACCCAGGCAGCTAATAAAATAAAAAAAAATATTTCCAACCCATTATAATGTGTGGTTAGTACAAACCAATTTGTGTAATACTCAGCATGGAAGCCATTCATGGAGGCCAAAAGGTTTTGATGCCTGCTGCATTTATTCTTACATACATTATTGTTGTATATCTACCAGTCCGACTGTATATGTATTTTCATTAGTTCTGGTGCCAATGCATCAGAGGATCTCTCAGATCTGAATTTCCCACTGATGTTCTGCTGTACTATTATCCATTATCATTACTTGTGTTATAACACCTGAGTAATAACGAGTCCTTTTTTTTTCCAGCCAAAGCAGCTTGTGATTATTTATCACTTTCATATGCAATGTACTACACCCATCCAGTGACACGTTCACATTGCACCTCATTAGGACCCCATTACCTCAGCAGTACATTTTGAAACCTCGACTCACCGCAGCAGCTTATGAGGTGGGAAAGAGGTTTGACATTTCTGGGTCAACTGAAACACCCTCTCCATGGCTCTTTGATTGATGACTATCATTAAACCTTTTCTGACTGTTCCCAAAAACTGTCTAAAATTGTCAGTGGGGTCAAAGTAGTACTGGCACTCATTCGATTAAGAAGGATAAATCCTACTACCCCTGCTTGTCAGCTGAGGCCTAAGCTCAGGGTTTAGCATCATTGATTAACTGAAGGCGGAATCAATTGCATTACAATGTCTGAAATTGGCCGTCACTATAACTGACTTTGATTACCTTGGCAGGTTGCGCTCTCTGACATGTAAAAAACATTTGAATTAGAGTTTTAAAACAAAAAAACTAAACCTCTAAGCCCACCATGGACTGTCAGCCAGTATGACTGAGTAAGGTATGGATTAACCACAATTTTGAAAGACTATATACTGCAGCACTGCAGAAAGAGTTCTCGATTTGTTTATGCTCTTTTCCTTTTCAAGCCTTAATTTAATGCAAACCCATTTAGTAGATCAGCCTCCAATAAACACAAGTGAATAAAAAAGACAGCTGAGTCTGTTTGTCTCTGGCTCTCAGCGGTTTGTGATCGCCCCTCAAGACGTGCAGAGAGAAGACAGAGCTACACACCACACTGCACATCTCCCACAGCTGTTTATTAATAAGCTGGCTGGCGTTTAATTGCTCTGTTCTGGAAGTTCAGCCACCACACAGGGAGAGAAGCAACCCCAGTGGGACTTCACCATGGTGAGTGGAGCCATTTAACAGAGTTGCTCAGCATTCGTGCAGAATTCAGAGAACTAAGAGAGGTGGAAGTAGAGGACACTGCTGATGTACGTCTATTTTACTGTGATATGGCAAAGTATAAAAAGGGGAGGGGCTTAATTAATCCTTTTGCGGAACTGAAATTGTTGCTGCATTGTATGCAGTAGATAAAAGAATGCTTAAATATCCATCTATCCATCTTCTAAGCCACTTATTCCTCTGGGTCATGGAGGGTGCTGGAGCCTATCCCAGTGTTCCTCAGGAGGAAGGCAGGAAGGTCACTAGTAGTGCATCACAGGGCAGACACAGACATATACACTCACACACACATTCACACCTAGTACCCGGAGGAGACCCATGCAGACACAGGGAGAACATGTAAGCTGGGGAAAGAAACTCAAGCCCTTCTTGCTGTGAGGCAACAGTGCTACCCACTGCAATAATAAAAGTAATTATAATACCAACACCACCACCAACAATGAAAACATAAAAGAGTTAAGAAAAACTAAACCTGAAAACCTGAATCAGAGCAGAAGCCCCATCTTTGAATGAATAATCCTAGTTTACCTGGAGAAAAAAGGCTGATTTTACATTATGAAATTTACATAAAGCTAAATTTCACTTAACTTTCTTGTATGCAGCTCATTTGAAACTCAGCCACAACAGCTGAGAGTGCCTAGGACCAGTGCATCCATGTAGGTGAACTAGGCAAACACCTAGACTAGCACCTCGGCAAGAGGTCTAAAAATATAGTAAATTATTCTCTTTTTCTTAGATTGTTTTTTTGTATTGAACAGCATGATCAAAGGGACTGATCGTTTCCAGGTTATTCGGTCACCTATGAGAAACTCCACTGCAGTACATAATTTTACCAAGCTCTCTGTGAGTGGCTAAGGAATGTGTCAGTCATTGCTCAGGCTCCTGCCTAACCCCTAGCCCCTCCCCCACGTGAAAGCCAACCCCTAAACACTGACTAACCAGTCGTAGTTTAGCAATGTGAGCACAGGAAACTTTACCCAATGCCTCATCTTTGCATATGGGGAACTGAGCTCAAATATTTGCATTTAGTCTAGAACAGCCAAGAAAAAATGTGAATAGCTGTTAGCTTAGTGCTAATATACTGCTACAATCCCATTTGGGTGCTAGTTGTAGCACTTATTATCATAGTTCACCACTGATAAAAAAATCCTCTGTAGACAATTGGCAAGAAGTACTTGAACAGCCAGATTACTTCACTTTGTGTTGGAAGTTGTACAACACAGGTTTTTTGTTTGTTTGTTTTTTTCTTTTTTTTCCCTTTTGTTTTGAAATGAAAGGTTCAAAAAGAATTTTTGTGTGTAAGAATGAACTCATCAGAAGACATCATTGCTTCTGGCTTTGAAATAAAATGCTTGTCTGAGCACACAGCAACCCATCAGGCAAACACCTCTTACACTGTTCCAACAAAATCAATTCATAAAAG
Organism: Pygocentrus nattereri; assembly: GCF_015220715.1. Taxonomy (NCBI): domain Eukaryota; kingdom Metazoa; phylum Chordata; class Actinopteri; order Characiformes; family Serrasalmidae; genus Pygocentrus; species Pygocentrus nattereri. The sequence goes on along the minus strand of NC_051221.1, from coordinate 23,012,584 downwards.
ATTCAAAAATCTTTGGCAGTGCTAGAAATACACTGTTCACGTAGTGCAACCTCTTTCCCTCAAGCACATTCAACAAATGTTTAAGGAGTGTGAAATTCTGTCTATGAAGCTGAGGTGATAGATTATACACACAACAACTTATGGGCTTAATTATTATTTTTCAGAACAAAATATATCCTGGGGTTTACACCAAGGATATATTTACATCAATTTACATCATCGATATATTTATATTTACATCAAATCTTAGCCTCCAAATCCAACCTTTGAATGGTTAGCTTGTGCTTGTGTTTTGTACTTGTGCTTGTCTGTGCAATATCTATTCGGAGAAAAGCAAAGTGTTCTTTAATAGAAGCTTCACACTTCAACCCAACTGCAATGTCAGAGTTCAAACGCCACTGCACAATGGCTGAACAACACAACGTGCTTTATGTCTCTAATTGGCAGAGATTCTGAACACAAAGACTTTTGCATTACTACCACTGCCAAGCTGGAGTGTGTCTAAAGATGCACAAGCTCCAGCTCTTGAGTTTTATTGCCATGCCATCATACATGTGGGTCACATCAACAAATATAATCCCACAGTTCTTTAGGGATATTTAGTCATTTATGACACATTTGCAGGGAGGTTGGGCTCATGTGAGACCATATGTAGCCTCTTTTTGCAGTCCCCCTAATAGCCATTCCAATGGCCGAATGGAAATAGACTGAATATATAATGAATATATATATAATAATATATAATGAATGAATATAATCAAACAAAATGTATTATCAGATTAAATAGGACGCTATTGGCTCTGTTAGTGTAGAATGTTGTGACACTGTGTTGAGCTGCTAGTGAGCAATGATTGGTGATGGGGGTGGAAAAGAACCCCCTGCTATGGTAGACAAATAGACCAGAAAACTTCTGAAGTTGCATCATTCTGTAGTCTGGGTATTTCTCATGTCAGGAACTATAGGTCTATAGATTTCTTGTTGTTTATATTAATCTTCATAAACTCCAGGCTTATTACATAATAAGGGATATTATTCAGTAACTACAGGGACTTGCAAACTGGCTGAACTGTTCGTAGGTTATAGAAGTGTGTAATGAAACTTTGAGCCCCTGGTGGGCCCTGGCCATTTAAGGGATTACCTGTCAGAACTGTACGTACCTATGTAAATTAGACTGAAATTACTAACAGTCTCTGAGACATTATACTGAGGATTTTGCTGATCACAAATTCTGTCTCATCACTTCTTGAAGTGTATTGACTAAGCATGTTTAAATTAATTCTGATACTGACAGATCATAAATGACACTGAATTAAATTAGCTCTATAGTTCATGTTACATTTTAACCTTCAGTTAACTTTGAGGCAACTCTTCAGAGCAGTCTTTAATTCTCTATTTCAGTCTCTTCAGAACAAGCATGGAGAATGGGCAAGCTGTCCAAAGAAGGAATCATAGCAATGAAAATGAAATCTAATAAATTGAAATGTTTCAACCAGACGTCCAAAATCTAGAGGGCGGTGGTGTTCATTATCCTCATAGAGATATGTTTATGTGACTATGCTTATTAGTGAAGTCTTTGTGCTTTGTATAATATAAGCATGAAGTTGATTGTGTGTAGTGCTGTTGACTATAAGTAACCTTCGTTGTCAACTGTTATCAGCTAGAAGGCATCATGTTAACTTATTACAGCACACATTAGGCCAGCTTTTCATACTTAACAGATACCTAATGATGTGATTCAGGTACAGGGAAAACACACCACAGCGCAGCAAAAATGAGCCTCCAGGACTGGAATTGGGAAACACTGAAACTGACACAAATCTGTCATGAAAATGTGGCAAAACAGTGTTAATTGCACTCATTTGCAGTGAGCTCAGGCTATCAATTAGCAAACCGCAGCCCACCAGGTGAAAATTGCAAAATGTTCTCTCCCAAACAAAAATCAGCATGATTAAAAGATTAGTACTGCTTTGTTTGAGTGAAAATAAATCCTAGAAATGTTGAGAGACAGATGAATGTACAACTAACATCTCAAATGACAATTTTGCTTTAATGACTGAATGTTCACAGTTTGATAATGAGGGACAAAGAGTTACCAAGTAATACCAATATCTGCACAGGAGTTACTGTACGTGTCCATGTTGACATGTATTGTTATTGCATTCATCTACCCCTGTTATAAAGGCTTTTTGGACCTTCTGTAACTTTTATTGTTCTCACACTTCATATACTGTTGTATAACTATTGGCTGTCAGAGGATATATGAACTTAACCCCAAGAGAACATACATGGGAGATCTGTTTTATCAGGTTGATGCTCTGTTCAATTAAAAAATTCAATTAAAAAATTACATTTCTTGACATTCTATAGACTATGCTAGTTCCAACATCATGCTCATATACGTACTAAACTGGGTCATGTCTATTTCAATCATGCTGCTTTGATAGAAGATGACATCCTTATAGAGTGATACTTTTTTTTACAGGCTTTCCTGTCAGGGATGGCTATGGCATGCATTAACTTACTTCTCCTGCTATCTCATCAAGGAGAAACTTGCACAAGATGCTGATGAAAATACAGGTCAGAGAACAGAAGATGAAGTGGATAAATAATGGTCTTGTTTCCCACCAGAATGTGGTCATCATTTCCACTGCAGCGTGAACCTGAGTTCCTGTACCTGAGTAGCCATTCGAAATGTGGTTACCCTTCTTGCCAAGCCAAAATGTGAGGGTGGAGCTGGAAATAGTGGATAACTTTGATTGATTAAATGCAAATCATCACAGAACACTAGCTAGCCAAATGTGCGCTCAGAGAATCTATATGTGATGAGTCCTCTTCTTGGCTCAGAAACCAACACCGGACACAAAAACCTTATTTTGAGGGTTTATTCTGACTGCTACACATATGTAAGAGTAACGGTCGAAAAAGGGCTACAAAACTGAGTATTAACTTAGTGGACACTCTAAAGGAGTAAAACAAAATAAAATACAAGCAAAGGGAAGATGGTAGGGGTTTCTATCCCTATACAATCGATGGCCCCTACCTCTGCTGGGTAGCCACTTACATCACCAAGCTGTCTGGATGATTGGACAAAAGGAGCTCTATATTACACCACTGAACCCGTCATTCATTCTCCATATTATCAAATCGCACTGCTCAACTCCCAATTTGTGCCAGTACCAACCATTGAAAGGGGTGTGTCACAATAAAAGCCCCTATTACCATATGCACCGAAGGGAACACAATAGAAGTTATTTTCCACTTGGCCACATATACATAAAACCAAATGCAGAGGAAAAGTCTTAACTCTTCTCCACTGTTGCTACTGCATTTATGTTTACTGTTAACATGAGCATAACATGAGAAATCTCCATACAATTTCCAGGGGTACCTCCTTTCATAGGCACTGTTACGCAGTGGTAAACAGAGACAGGTACTTTACTAGCATATGAGCAGTTCTGGGTTTGGATCAGTAACTGTACCCAACTGCACTGGCCTGTAGAGTAAAACACTGAAAGACTAAAACACCTTCCTGTAAATAAAATGTATCTAAATTCTGTGTGGCTATGAAGTTTGATTTAGCTGGAAGATCATTTCTGACCGATTTGTTCTGTTTATCTAGTTTAATGGAATAGAATAAGAGAATTGTGTGTAAACATGGAAAAGGGATTTGATCATCACAGCAGCAGTTTTAGAAGGTCAGTGTAATTATTGATGGCTCTTTGGTCCTATGTGCACAGACCTAATTTAGAGTAATAGACTTCCATTGCGTAGTGCTAAAAATGGTTTCTGTTTTTCCCTGTGTGATAAGTGAGGATGGTGCTGGCCTTCTCATGTTGATCGGTAGCTCTCACAGTGTCCCATCCAGTCTCCACCCCATTCCCTTCTTACTCTTGCTTTCTCTCCTTGTCTCTCTAGTTCCACCCCCATGCCATCGCACTCACCTGTGTGTGAATATCTGTCCCACCCTTTAATTATTTTTCCCAGCTGCCTTATGTCAGTGTTTTTTATGGATAGCCTCATATTCTGTTCCTTGCTTGCCATTTGATGTGATGTTTTAGGTTTATATAATCTCACCTGTGGTTCGTTTTGACCAGTTTCCCTTTAGCTTGTTGATTTGTTTCCTTGTGGATATTTCTATGTTTCATGTTTAAATAAATATTTGTAAATATATCCAGCCTCCACAACACCTGCTCTTTTGTTACAGTAGAAGTGTTTTTGGATAATATTTTATTATAATTTTTTTGTCTGTGATGATCTAATAATATATAAACTTTTGAATTTTGAGATGGTGAGCTGAATCTCCCCCTAGTAATCACAAATTGTAAAGCTTTTTGTGTGTATTTTAGCAAGTGAGGAGCTTTCCATATTTCACGTTTGCAGCTTGAGTAGAGGGCAATACATTATTCTTTTTTTCTCAAAACTACATTTTCTTCTGTTGCTTGGATACCTGTGAATCTTTACTCTATGCACATATGTCTGTCTCATGAGTCACAACCCAACTGCTCACTTTAAGCCTAAAGCAGATTCATTAGTGTACCATAATATCCTCAGAGGTTTTATACACACATTTCCTGTTTGCAGTTGGACCTGTTTCCTAAGGCTAATGTGCAGTTTTCTTAGTCATATGCATCCCTGGTCTTATCCCTTTTGTTCTCTTGGTTTTGGCTAAGGTCACTTGTACCCTTGGTCAATCCATTTCCCCATTTCGAGAGATGAGGCACTGGACCGGCTCCATTAAAATCACAGCTCCAGCCTTGCTTACAGGCCCGACAGCTCTCAACCTCTATGGCTGTCAGAATGACATTTAGGGGAAAAAAGACGAACAAGCAGTTTGGCAGGTGTAAACAGGACCATTAAGTGACTCCACTCTTCTCCCCCTGTGCTCATTCACAAAGCTTGGAATTGCACAAGCATTCCTCCCATTAGCAACACGCTCCCCCTGTTCTTTTGGAAAAGCATTAGCTCACTGCTGGCTCAATTAAGCTGATAGTTCTGCAAAGACATAATGACTGCAATTATGGACACCTTCGGAGCCCGCCAATTCGCAGCGTTCAGCATCTATGGCCATGTGAGGCCTTTAAGGTCAGCAGTGCTGTGCATGAGCAGCATACCAAGCTGCAGTCTACGGATGCAGTCCAGCTTAAGAGCTATTTCTGTACGTTTCTCATCTCTGACCAGCCAGGTAATGGAAGGAGAAAGGGCAGCCCCTAAGTACATACATTCTCTCCGAGCAGAACATCAAGGATAATGCACTGAGTATCTAAAAGCGGTCTAGCCTCATATCTGTCTATATGAAGATGGATGCTGCAGGCATATGAAGCATGACTTCTTTTAAACTTCAAAGACATCAGCCAGGTCAAACCGTGAGATGGAAGTAGATGTGGAAAGCAAAATAAAGAAATCAGGACTAATTTCCCACTGATTTATCGTAACTTCAAGGCATTTTTGTACTTTAATGGTCAGTGTCATCTTCATATTTGCTGGCTCAATAATAGCAATCCTAAAGACATTAAATAGTCAGCTGTAAGCTTGTGGTGGGAAAAAAAGATCTGTGTCAGAATGTTAATGTCATGATTGGCCCCTCCCAGTCCTGTCCATGTGCTTCTTTGTTTGGTTTCCTACCCATTCTGCCCCTTGTTTCTTGTCTCCGCCCTTGTTTGTTTCCACCTGTTTTCCACCTGTGTCTTGTGAACCCCTCGTTAGCCCTCTTGTATTTAAGCCCTGTGTTTTCCTTAGTGTAGTACTGGTCTTTGTTTGATTTGTTGGATATGTTTGATGTGTTGGATGTTTTGCTTGTTCTGTTCGAAGTGTTTTGTTAAGTATTTGGATTTCTGTGTTCTTTGTCATGTCTGTACCTCCTGCTTTCCGTATTGGATACCTGAACCTGGACTGTCTTGACCATGACTCTGGATTTGCCCAAAATAAAACTTGCTTATCTTGTGTATGCGTCCGCCTTATCGCTCCATGTTACAGTTAAATAATACCAGACAGACATCTGTGTGGCAGTGTAATCTTTCATTCCAGATGGTAAACTATCCCCTGGATACAGGGAAACACTGCTGTGAATATAGCCCTGCTTTTGTGTGAATTTGATGATTTTCACATATAAAATTAATCAAGAACTTCACTTGTCAGCTGTCTCTAGTGGGAGGGACGTGTTGCTTATCCAGAAATCAGAGCCAGCTAACTCCCTAGCAATTACATTAAAACAATGCAAACTGGCAGAGATATTGTTAAGTTGTAGGAGTGAAGAACATAAGTCTGGATCCGCTGCCTTATTACATGTAAATAATTGCATGCCATTTAATCCTGTGTTTTTTAAACACGTCTTGGGTGGGAAAAAAATTATATATATATATATATATATATATATATATATATATATATATATATATATATATATATATATATATTTAATATGTTAAAAATAAGTAACAGTTCTAATATGAAACAGCAATAAAAAGATGTCCTAGCAATCAGTTAGTACTTATCAAGGACCTCTTTGGTCTAAATCACAGCCTCTAAATGTTTATTTTAGCCAACTTACAGTATTTCTGTTTTTATTTCTCCTTGCAGAATTTTTCTAGCTGCGAAATATTCATAGGTTCACTTGCTTCTTCTTTTTTTCTCCAAACCTTACCTGGTACCTGTAGCCAAAGAGTTGCTTTTCTTTCATCAGATCACATAACCTGATTCCAAACCTCCCCAGTTTTTTTTCTCAAGTGCTATTTACTGTACTACAGACATTATCTTTAATGACAAGATAACAGTTAAGGTTACCTTTTACACCCTTCCATGTTTATGATGTTTATGCAACAACACTGCACATTGGACCAGTGCACCACTATTCTCATGCCAGGACAGCCTTCATTGGCAGTGTTATGGGGGTTTTGCTTTACATGCTTGACCAGTCTATGCACATTTCCTAATCTTGTCTCAACTTCAACAGTTCTCCTTAACTTCTGTGTTTTAGTGTTACTTCAGACAGTGAAAAGCAAGCAGGAAGTAGATATCTTTTAAAGTCTTCTTCTGCTTTGTAAGTGTCAATTATCTTTAATTTCCGATATTCATGCTGCTTGATGAGCCCATTACTTTTGAATGTAAACACAATGCTATGAGAGGTTTTAAATGGTTAAGGAAGGCATTAAGCTCTGGAATTGTCTACATCTCCCTTGGATTAAAGCCTTATGAGTCAAATACACTTTCAGACACATCAAACTTTCATAGCTATATACCTTGATTGCATTCCTGTACAGGAATTGAACGGTGAAAATGATTAGCACATCCCAGCCAATGTTCTCTTAGACTGCCCCTCCTTTTGTATTGGCTATATACTTGCCTTTGCCTTCATACTTTCATTAGGAGTTGGCACTGAGTCAGGAAACACTAAAAACACACTCTTTAGCCTTTGATCAGCTTTAACACCAGCACCATCTTTTGATTAATTTAACTTAAGCATTTCTAATGCATCAGCTTGTTTTTCTGTGTCATCCTGTTTTTCTACAACACTGTGGGCTTGCTTCTCAGGCAAATCAGGGAACACTCTGGAGCATGTTTTTACACTAAGTGGGTAGTAAATAACAACTAAATTCCACAGATATAACTTAAATCTTTTATTTTGTGTCAATTATTTTACTTTCATTAGAAGAACATAGCCAGACTAGGTCAAATGGATATATGAATATTACATACACATCATGAGACCAAATAACAGTTGCTCAAGTCAGCATGTGATTTTTTGTAATGGATTGAGTAAACATTACCCAAGGAAGTACCTACTCAGCATAGTTGCATGGAACCACTTGATGAAACATTCTTAAATGTATTTGAATGATTTATTTGTGTTTGCTAAATTATGGTCTGTCAAATCTTATTCAACTGACTTCACACTTATGATGAGAAAAACATTTGCAAGAAAAAATAAGCTTGGACCATGTCACAACTGGCCTTCCCAGTCCTGTCCATGTGTTTGTGTTGTTTGGATCTTCCATGTGCATTTGTTGAGTTTATATTCCCAGTCCAGCCCCTTTGTTTCATTACTCTGCCCCTGATTGTTTCCACCTGTTTTCCACCTGTCCCTTGTCATCTTCCTGTGCTTAAACCCTGCGTTTGCCCCTTGTTTTCGTTGGTCTTTGTTGGATATGTTTGATGTGTATGTAGAGTTGGAAGTGTTTGGATTTGTGTTCTGTGTTTCTATTTTGTCATGTCTGTCCCCCATTCGATCCGTGTTGGCTCTATGAACCTGGACTGTTTCGGCCATGACCCTGGATTTGCCCAGAATAAATATTGCTTTTCTCAGCGCATGTGTCTGCCTCATCGCTCCATGTTACAGAAAGACCAACTGATTGAGGGCACAGCAAGAAAGCAAGATTCTGGTTTGTGGCTGTTCTGTTGGGTATGAAACTCCAGCTGTTTCTATGCAGCCCAAGTTACCCATGTCCCAAAACCATCCTGCTTTGTGTCATGAAGATGAGACCTCAGGTAAGTGCCTTGGGTCCACCTAGCTTGAGCAACGCTACAGGGAGGAATGATCTGTAGCGCAAGTCGAGGTGAGACAAAATGAACATGCAGATAACCCATTCTGTGGTACTCGGCTCGTTCTCAAGCACCATTGTAAGCTTCCTATAGCTCGGGTGAGCCTTGGGAGCAGCCAAGAGGGTCCTGTTTCTGTGTGTTCCTCCAGGTTGGTGCAGCAGTCCGCCGCCCGAGTTCCTATTACTGTGGCCGCACCCCATGGCTCATCTGTTCCTGTGGATGCTACCTGCAGCAAGCCTGCGTCTCCAGACCTGCCGCCAGTGGCTGCATCTCTGGACCAGCCGCCTGCCTCCGTGGATGCCACTGCAGGCTCAACTGCCTCCGCAAACATCACAGCTCCTTTGTTTCCGCCTGTCCCACCCTCGCCTCTGTCTGCTGTTCCCCGTGGGCCTCCTGTTTCGCCTATGTCTGCTGTTCCCCGTTGGCCTCCTGTTTTGCCTGTGTCTGGGGGGGTTGCTGAGGCCTATCCCAGCGGTCATTGGGCGGAAGGCTTTATCTATTTATTTCATTTTATTTATTTATTTTGTCTGCATACTTCAGATTTATAGCAAGTCAAGTAGCAAAAATCACCCTATTGTATTTTGTTCATGTAATAATCTTATTCTATTACCAAAAGCAATTATCTACTCAGCGATTGCCTCGACTTCCTTCTATTCATGCATGCTTGACAGCTATTTCATATTTGGTTTCACATAAACTTTGAAAAGGATTTTTCTGCTGACAGATGATGATTTGCAAAGTCTTTGTGTTTATCACACTTCTGAACATTTAAGCTTCTCAGAAACAAAGCTTTTGAACTTCTATTATTTTTTATATTTCATAAGAAATATTGATTATATTATATTTGATATTCTTGTTTAAAAGCTGATAGAATGGATTTCAGCAAGCACTGTAGGTAAGTAATGCGAGAAGGGAGGAATATATTTGTCAAAGACTCATGCAGAGAAATTTAATGGAGGCTTTTTGTCTGAGCGAATCTACAACTTAGAAATGCCAAGTGAGCTAAACCAAGGAAGCTCTTGGTAATGAGAGGTGTACTGAAGTACATAGTGAGTTGAGAAATATATAGGGCAGACTTGAAGATTCTATTTTCAATATAACTTTCATTAAGACATAGCTAAATGTACATAATAACAACAGCTTCCTTTTATTTAAATATGCTACTTAATTTAAGACAAACTATGTTCTTTAAGGAACTGCTGGTGTGCTTCTGTGGCTGCTGATAGCCATACTGTGATACAGTGAAATTTCTCAAGATAGGGTATGTGTGCTGTCCTTGAGATGCAGCCCTACCATTTTTAAATTGCCATAAACCTCAATGCCCACCAAATCTGAACAGGTGTTCTCATAACCAGACATCGTAACCCCAGAATAACACTGCTGAACCTAACATGAGTTAATATTTCCAATCTGGTAGAATGACAGACATTTTCAGTACGATCTATACAGCCAGGAGATTTCATGGAGGCAATTAGGGCCAGGCCAGTATTTGGCAGGCAGTAAATCAGTTCCTCACCTGATGCTGAATATGGCATGTTCATCCTCTCCAGGGACTGCTTTGCCCTACCGCTGTCACTCAGATGTGAAATGAGGTCTGAGAAGGAGGCAGGTAAAGATATAACTGTCGCCTGTGAGCGTAAAGCACATACACACTCAGAGGGGTTTAAAACCAGGGAAGTTATACGTATGATGTCTGAAATTCAGTTGGAATTATGATGTGGAAGAGTCTTGCATACGGATAACTGACAAAATAATGGAAACAATGTACCATGTTACCATGAGGTAAATATACCATGTTCTTTCTGCAAGATACTTTCAAACATCTTTGCTCTTTTATTGTCCAGCTTTCACATCTATAAAGAACTGCAGAAAATACCATTGAAAATTTGAATCTTTGTAGAGACACATCATTGTGTTTGACGATCTTCTCAGGCTCCATCATTCTTGTTCTGTTGAGTGCCAATCTGTGTTGTATGTCGTGACTGTTGGATCCTTTGTGGTTAATAACTGATCCAAGTAGGCAAAAGCTGTCCAGCACTTCATCAATGGTAAGGTACAGAAGATACAGACAATTTAAAGATAGTCAAAAAAAATTATAATTTTGTTCACCAAGGTACAAACATTGTACCTTTTGTATAATTGTACCTTTAAAGGTATATTTTACCTTTACATACATTTAAAAATATAAAAATGAAATAAGCTGTCTGTGCTTAAGACAGGGTGTTTAGATTAATTGTAACTGAAAACAGTATAACTAGAGAACAATGACAGTTTAGTATATTTTTTCTACAAGTGTACAAGTGTAATATCACCCAAATAGTGTTCATGTTTCTTCCACCAATCTGACTAATTATCTTTCTTCAGTTCTGCTTCTCTCATATGATCCCCACTCAGGTTGAACAGGTATAGTGACAGTATGCACTCTTGCAGTCTTGAAAGAATGATTAAAATGAGCATTAAATAAAGGGATATTATGGCAGATTTACTTCTGTTACTTAAATTTCCCAATCAGTTTTGGTTATTCCCAGATATGTATTTTTCAATAAATTCTTATATGTGACATTTTGCTTCATTCTCTCCGGTCCCTAAACCTAAGCTTTATTCTACTTAACTTTCATTTTCCTTTCTGTGATGTGTGCAAAATTCATGTGGATTTGCCCTAACCCAAACAGAGAAAACGATAAATACACAAATATGTAATTGGTGTATATGTACCTCACAGATACCTGACAAACATGCATTCTTAAAAAATAAAGATGCTTAAAATGTTCTTTGTTGCAATGCCTTTGGGAATTAAAGTTATTCTTCTAAAGAACCCTTCAGGAGATGGTTCTTTGAAGAATAATTTTTAGGGATGTGTAAATACATTATTAAGGTTTAAATAACATCCATATAATGTTAAAATTCTATGCCATTTTCTTCAGAACTGTATACCCAATCCAGGCCTTGGATGACATCATGCTATGAGGCACTCTAGGAAACAAATATACATACACTATATTTCCAAAGGTATTCGCTTGTCTGCCTTCACTCGCATATGAGCTTGAGTGAGATTCCATTCTGACTGAATAATTTTGGCAATATAGTGTATATTCCTTTTGCTGAGAACTGAAAAATTTGTCTTAACAAACAGGGCATCTTCTAACTGAATAAAGTCTAAGTAGCTCATGTGCTTGCTTGCGTCTTTGAAGGCGAATTTACATGTCTGTCATCTGTTTCTCTATGGTCTTGCCAGTTTGCATCCTATGCTGTTATTTCTTTTTGTTTTAGGTTTGTTGTTGTTTCAGTGTGCACCTACATGCACCTGTATCCACTTGTCCATTTTTCTTTACCTTGTGTAATGAGGCTGTTGGCATAATATTCTCTTTACATCTTTTGAAAGTCATATTTAGCGGTTTAGACGTCAAAGAAGTTAATAATAATAATAATAATAATGATAATAATAAGTTACTTTTATATAGCACCTTTCATAAATCCATGGTCGTTTCACATGGCATAGGCAGAAAAGAAAAAATAATAATATTGGAGTTATTGCAAATGAGATTTCAGACTACAACATTTACTTGATGTTATGGTATCTGCTTTTTCCCTTTTGTGAAAAGTTTGTTTTGGATCTACTTCACAATTATGAGGACGCTAAAAAGGATGTCACATGTCTGGTATGTCTTCTTCATAATACTCATAATTACAGAGCTGTCAATTTTGCTCTCAACTCAGCAAAATGACATGTAATCATTTAGGTCACCACAAGACTACTCAATCCAATCCATTAAAGAGAAGCATGGAGAAAAACCTGGCAAGACTTCCAAGTGTGCACCTCTTGTAAAACGCAGTGGATCAAATTAAGAAGCACTCAATCTTGAGTCTCCTCAGGCATAGTAATTGAGCTGTTAGAGATGTGAAGTATGATGCTCAGGATTTTGAAACATTTCAATGAAGGCATCAGTTCAAATTATTACCGTGCAAAATGTGTTTCAGGACCTTGTTTAAGGCATAAAAACTCAGCGTGCTAAGAGCGAAGAGCTCAAGGACAGGCACAGTTAGTGCCGGCTTGATTTTACAGGTCCTATATAAAGAAATAAAGAAAGTCAATTTGCAGAATCAAGCTTGGAACATTGGGTTCTCAGAAACAAACATATTTTTTCAGGCTTTATAAGTACAGAAATTGAAGACATTCTTGAATAAAAACAGCACGTTAAACTCTCCTCTTCCATCAGCTGCGTCATCACTGTGCACCTGTCAGTTTGAAGAGATACCAGCAAATCAAAACATAGCAACTCTTCTTTCTTCATTCTTCATATTTACACATTTGCAGAAGTGATAATTTGGTTCTTTAGACTAAAAGTGGCCTGTCAGTGGCACTGCTTCAAAAACCCCCTGTTTGGCATCTTTTGTTTTAAAGAATTTACACTTATCTGCAGGATTAAAGTCCTTTGAATCTTAGACTTGCTTATTGCTTGAATTTCTATACAGAATTAATGGCAGAATTGAGGCTGAAGTGAAATATAATCCACCCTCAGCCCTGCAGATAGCAGCCTCTGTGCATGCTAATGTTTCTCCAGATGCTGACACAAACCCCAACCCTGCTTTCCTCCCCCTGCATCATCATCACTCCTTCAGGTTTTTGGACGCTGTCCCAGACTCTCAGATGTCCTCCAAAGGGAGAGTTGGTGTGTCAGGGTAGATTAATGTGGCGCTTCGCTGACTGATCAAATGCTGCGAGTCCGAGACCTCTGGGTGGCATGGCTTGGCCAAGATTGGGAGGTGCAAGTGTTGCCTGTCATTGTTACTCAGCTTGCATGGCTGTCTCAGAGAGATGGGGGCTGGTGATCTTTAGTTCTGCTCTCACCACACTTGCTGTGCGAGGCCTTCTGAGAATCAAAAGAGACGTTTTCCACCAGGCAATATATTCAGGAGTACAAACAGGGCAATCTTTGTAAGTGGTACTTTTCTTTGATCTTCTGACGGGTCAGTAGTGGTAAACAGTAATGCAGCAAGATTAAAAAAGGACTCAAGATAGCTAGGCTTTCTATTCGTATCCCTAATTAGCGTAACCAAAATGTAATCAAAAAATAAGAGTTTACCCGATTAGGTGGTGTGTCATTATGCAGAGAGTAATTGTGGTGTTTTGATAGCCCACACATAATTAATACACTTTATCATACAACATCTACTATAATCTTCATAATTAGGTTTGTTCATTTACTTAAATGATTTATCTTGGTGATGAATGTGACTGCAATTTTTATCTTACTTTCCCCTGTTTTTCTGTAGTTTAGCAGCAAACTGGTGGTGAAAAATTGGAAAGCACTGTTCATGTGTACTGTACACTTAATTAGATGAATTTAAAGGTGGCCATTTATAATCATTTAAAAACAATTTGTAACAAAAAGGTTCTACTTTCTGTGCATTGTAATTCATAACATGGAGATCAGTTTCATTCGTTATTGAAGACTATTGCTTGCTCTTTTCAGACTCTACTGCAAATATCAGTCAGCACTTTTATCCACCACATCTTGTCAGAACTGCCTCCTCTCTCAATTTTAGCAGTCATTCAGTTCTCTAGAACGATGGTTTATTAAAGACGTCACATTGACCTACACATCAAATCCTAAATAAGTGAAACATTATCTTCCTATGTTAGCCTAGCAGAGCAATAACTTGCTCCAAATGACCATTTTCTGTCATACTCATAACAGACATGACAGGCTATACATTTTTACACCCAGCTGAAATTTGGGCTATAGCCAGAAGAACTGTTATAAATATGTTATAAAGGTCTTTTAAAGCAAAAAGTTGCAGTGAATAGATTTTCTTGTTGATCCTATTTTAGCAATAAACATACTTTGTCTGCTACAAGTCAAACCTCATTCTCAACAACTCATTTCTTTTCAGATTTACTTTCCTCTGTGCATGGTGGTCTGCCCCAGGTCCATGGGATCTAAATCAGATCATTCTCGCACTCCACCTCAGCCATGTCTGCCACTGTCAGAGGTGCTTACAGCTCACGTCACAGCCCATCTGCCCCTGTCCTCTTCAATTAACCTCCAAGAGACGTCAAGCCAAACCTGCAGGCCCTGTAGGGGCCCACTGCGGGCCATGTGGATCACCTCTGCAAGTCCACCCCTGTACATACAAATCATAGCCAAGGCTCCTCACCTCTTCTATTTTCTGCCGCTGCTGTTGTTATTATTCTTCTTTTTTAACAAGGTCGTCCATCAAACTGACAGGAGAGCGTTGTCAGAGGTCTAAGGTGTCTTTCTTGTCCCTGCATTTGACTGAAGGCTTAAGGGTGACAAAACCCTGCTGTAATATGGTAATCAGCTAGGCAGGTCTCAGCACAGCAGTTTACTGTGCTTATTTTGCATATGGAAATTTGTCCATGAGCGTCCAGGAGTCTTTGGCACAGTGATGGATCAAAGGAGGCTGGTACTCTCAATCTGTTACAGCAACAGGTATCAGTAGGTCTGTATAGTGGAACACTATACAGACCTACACCTACACTACGCTACACCTATCTACTTGGATTACAATCTAATACCTAAGCTAATGAGTGTCCAGCTGCAGTTCTGAAAAGATGCAGTCCAGCACAGTTTCAAACACACCTGATTCAAGCACGCTTGTTTCAACTCAGCTGTTATTGACCAGGTTTGAGCAGGGCACTCTCCAAACTGTGCTGGGCTCTGGGATTCCGAGGAATTGTACAGCCAGGCCTGGACTATACCATTTATCAACAAGGTTTGCTGACAGATATTTAACTCCTTATAATTGTTTTGGTAAATCTTAAAAAGCATAACACGAAAAAAGTTGATATTTATTCAATTTAAGCATTTGTTTGAAAGACTTCACAAATCAAAATATCTTCCTGCTACTTACAAGGTATTTCTAATAATGCTTTCTTTTATGTGATCTTTAATGTAATCTTATGGCATTTTATGATTTTATAACAGCAAATATAAGACCATCAACAAGCAGATTCAGTCCAACAAACATGTAGCAGTATCAGGTGAAAGGTTTAATAGGCCATCCAGATGAGGTATCTGCTGTGAGGATTTGATTGTATTCAGCCACAAGAGATTTGCTGAGGTCAGATACCAATGTTGTACATTAGTTCTGGATCACAAACTCCACTCCAACTCATCTCAAAGGCATTGGATGATGCTCCATCACTCCGATTAACACCATTTCAATGCTCTAGTGCTTGAGAGCTTTATTCCCTGCTAGCTGAAACTTGGTATGAGGCATGGTGACATCAGGCTCATATAGCACCTCCAGAGTGTTCCATTCTATTGACATTGCTTTTCTATAAAGATTATACAAGCTGAGCATGTACAATGGAATGCCTTTGTCAGCAGTGCATGCACTTTAACATTCACTCCATTTTAAGGGTGCTCCAAGCTGTAATACATCAGAGACATATACAGGTCAGGTTCAGTGGACTTCGTCTGGATTCGTCTAGATAGGCTACACCTGCAATAACTAACCTTGTTGATCTGCAAGAACCAACCTTGCTGGATATGTAATTCTATTATCATTTTTCCCTAAAGAACAACCTGACTTAGGTGATGGGTTCATCAACCAAAGTGTTGACCTACCGTGAAAAGACGGGAATGTGTTGTTACACATTTTTGAAGTTATTCTTTTAATCTCTTCTTAAGACTACTGTATGAACTGCAGTCAAATGAAAGAAATGATCAATAAACATATAAGTAAACAAACAAACAATCAAATAAATAAATAAATACAGCAAAAAGCTTTTACTGCTGAAAGATCTCACCTACTATATGAGAGTTCTTGAAGTGAAGGGCATTACAGAAGTCCTCCTCTGGGACATGACATTCTAATGACAGGCTTACAACAAGGTGCAAAAAGAAAAAAACACGGTTTGGTGCTTTTGTGCTGCTGGCCAGAGTCCACATCAGATGACAGTGCAGAGATTGCATAGATTTTGATAAAACGTAAATAAATAAATAAATGAAAAATGAAAAATGAAACCACATTAATGGAGTATCTCTCCTTTTCTGTCAAACAGTTTTAGCATATTTGTCTATATGTAGTAAATAATTTTAAACTAAAATATGTTTCCCTTGTTGTCAGGAAAGACAGTTTCTTAACTGTGCATACTGACTTTACTTAAACCCTCAATTGCACAATGTTGCCTCAGGGCAACAAACTATTTTTCCTGATTTTCCAATAATCTTATACATATTTGAAGATAGTGGTTAACATTAAATGAAGCAGTTTGAGTAAGTCAATAAAAAGCACTTGGTCATACTTTCTTTTTTTGGGGCACATTTTAACCCTTTTTTTTGCCTAGAAGCAGCATTGTGCAACAGTTGAATGGATTTAGCTTTCACTGCTGAAAGATTTCACCTACTATATGAGAGTTCTTGAAGTGAAGGGCATTACAGAAGTCCTCCTCTGAGACATGACATTCTAATGGCAGGCTTACAACAAGCTGCAAAAAGAAATGAGAAAAAAAAAGTTTGATGCTTTTGTGCTGCTGGCCAGAGTCCACATCAGCTGACAGTGCACAGATTGCATAGATTGATAAAACATAAATAAAAAAAAATTGAATGAAACCACATTGATAGAGTATCTCTCCTTTTCTGTCAAAGATTGTTTAGCTTATTTGTCAGTTAAAGCATATTAAAAATATCTAGAATCCTGTGCTGAAATGAGTGTAAAGACCCACACAATAGACTGTACAGAAGAGTGAATATGTAATTGGACAGTAGCACACTGTTTTGCTGCTTTGTGCACCAGGCAGGTTTTCAGACAACCAGCTCCAGAATCATTGTGAGAGTGCTTATATTTGAAGTCTTTGTGATTTTGTTGTTGTTGTTGTTGTTGTTTTGGGGATGAACAAGAGAAATGTCAAAAAGGACAGAATGAAAGGCACTTTCATTATAAGTATAAGCCACTCACAATTATCCATCTTCTTATAAGTCTCAGTGTAAACTGGTTGAGCTATTCTGAGGTTATACATGTGTTTAATAACTTTGGGCCAGCTGGCCCGTGTCGCATTATTATTTTGCCATCTAAAGCTACACAGTTTAAGTTTTGGAGTTTTAGAGACATCTCTGGTGGAAATGTGTAATTGCATGCATTGGAAGATGAATTTGTAACATTGGACACCCTTAAGTGAATGAATCTGATGATCATGAGTGCACAGAGAGAGTATTCAAAGAGAACTCAGTAAAATTAGTGAAGGACATGTCTTCCAAGGAGGTAAGTTAATTAACTACTACTGTCATCATATCTTCATCAGAATAGATATGTGATGGTAATACATAAAAACGTATGATATGGTCAGAAAACAATCCTTCAAAATCTGACCCTACACCTCTGACATTTAAATGATATTTTCAGGCCTGACAGGGTGACTTGCAGCCATGCACACACATCATATCAGTAAAGCCACTTCTTTCAAATTTAATGACAAAGCTTTTAAAAACAACATTGATGGTAGACTCTAATGGACTACTCTACAAACTTAAAAAATAGGTGCTGTTTGATGGCTTCCACTATAACTTGGTTACTGTTGTTAGTTTGGAACAGGTGATATAGTTGTTATCATACCTGTAGTTTGAGATAGACATCAGTTTTAGGAAACTTCATTTACAGATATATCTTCAAAGAGAAAGAGAGTGTAGAAGAAATGCTGCTGTTCTCAGACAGGTATGCAATTTGTGGAAACAACAAAACAATAAATAAGGGCAAAAACAAGAAGCTTAGCCCTTATTTTGTAGAGTGAACCTAAACCTTGACAGATATCTGGAAAATCCAGCCTTAGACACACAAAGACTCAAGACTTTATGGTAATTCATTGAAGACTGCATCTGCCAAGGAAGCACTTAGGCAGAAGATGCAGTTGCAGAATGTTAATCTGTTTATTAGCAGTATAAGTTTTCATGGTTGTCTTTGTTCTTTGGGAAAAATGCACTGCCTTTTGCATTTATACTCTAGAGTCATTACCCTGTCATTGTTCATTTATACATTGAAACTACTTCACTGTGAGTCTTTGCATTCTGCCAGGTGGCCTAAACTAGCCTACACATACTGATTGCTGTGGAATTATATTCTCTTCTCTTTCATGATTGCCATATCATATGATTAGTGCATTCAGAGTGCAATTTACATGGCAGAAAATGGGAGGGCCACTTCTCATTTAACTCATTTAAGGAAGTAAAAAGGAGTTGGAAATGAGGGAGTTCTTGAAATTATATGTAGTAAATAATTTAAAAATTGATAGGAAAAACACAGATAAAACAATTTCAAACACCCCTACAGTAGACAGATACATAACTGTATATACTGTCTTTACTTTGAATGGAAGTGTTTTAACTGTTGACTTATGTGACTTGGATAATTTGCATATAGTTTTGCTTGAATATACATTTCATGTATTTGATTACCGGTCAAAGCAGTTAAGGACAAGCTATTTATTTTTCAGTGTGCAATAACTTTAAGGAACATTTCAGGCAGGACCACTTTGTCAGAAAAAATGATTTGTTTCTGCCTATGTTAAGTTATATTTGTTGGTATGGCTCTATTTTAAGTCTTCCTTGCATTTCCATGTACATATATGGAAAGCCCAAGGCAGGGAGAACAACAGAAATGTTTTCTGTGAAAAATATTGTAAACTAATACTTTTTTATTGACTTCACACTAGAGGTTACGTAAACGATTTTTAATTTTAAATGTCAAAAATCGATTTTCTAAATATTTAATTTATAACATAATGTTGACGGAACATGAAAGGCGAAACTTGGAAGTGGGTAAGTGTAGCATGCAGACAGTCTGTGGCGGCACATAACAAACTCTGCATTAAAGCCAAGTTAAGTCAGGAGTCACAACCCAAATGCTAAGAAGAGCCATTTTGTCCTTATAACAAAGTCAAACCACCTTGGGAGCCGCAACATTTAATGTCCAGTATGTCTCAGTGTGTGCTGATGTCCCAGTATAGGCTAAAAATATAAATGAAAATGACTTACTGCTCTGTTTTAAGCTTTAGTTATAACCACTTTCCTCCCATCTCAGCCAGAAAACTATTCCTCAGAAGTAGAGCAGCTTATTGTAAAATGTCTCTCAACGTTTGACTGTTTAAGAGGCTGAAGTCGCTTCTTCTTCTCCAGCAACTTTTTAGACAGAGACAGTCTCTCGTTGCAGATTTAACGGGCCAGGAAACACCTACAGTGCTTATAAAAGCAAATAAATCCATTTGTTTTCAAATGTTCTTCTTAATCTCTGTCTTTTCATAGCTGCTGGCAAGGCGAGACATCATTGCTATGTGACCTCAGTCATCGAGAACCAGTTGCACACTTTGGAGCCGAGATTCAGCGTCCGTTCTCGAAGATATTTTACTGAGACAGCGACGCCCCCCTCTTTCTCTCTCTGTTTACACTGAGATATAAAATCACTGAATTAAACAGGCAGGATGGCTGTAATGTGTTGCCTGGACATCCACTGCCACTGGGTCTTATTTCACTGTAACTGTGCACTTTATCGCAGATGAGTGGCAGCAGGGTCTTGGTGAATGAGAGCCTTCTAGTTCACTTGCCACATCACTTCCATTTGATTTATTAATAAAAGATATTTAAAGCAAAGTATTTGTAATAATCCATAATGCATTCACATTAAGGAATATTACAAACACTTTGCTTTAAACTACCAAGTCCTCAGACATTAGGAAAGTAGAAATCCTGTATAGAAAAAAAAGATGCATCGAGATGCTTTGATAATCATTTTATAATCACATCACAGCCCTCTGACTGAACCATGAGGTGCCTAAAGATTCCCACCCCTAATTCACACTGTACTGCCCCCTACACATTTATATTACACATGTGGTGTTTGGGTGTTTTTGGGTTTTATTCAGGTAATAAAAGTGTGAAGGTGCTGTGTCCCTTCACTCTGTCCACATATCCTGCTGGAGAGACCTCAAATCCAGAGAAGACAGCACATCTCAATAAGCCCAGCTTCAGTAGCCATCCTGAGCAGGACTCAGGAGGACTAGGCTGGTGTCCCTTCAGCCCTACTCACAGAACAAACATCTTCAGAAGCTGAGGTAAGTTTGAGATGCTGTTGCATATGTAATGTTTGGTTTTCTTACCTTGGCCAACTATAATGTATGTAGATGTGTGTGTGTGTGTGTGTGTGTGTGTGTGTGTGTGTGTGTGTGTGTGTGTGTGTGTGTGTGTGTGTGAGAGAGAGAGAGAGAGAGAGAGAGAGAGAGACAGAGAGAGGAAAACTCCTGATCTGGCCAGTAGCAACAAAAAGAAGTGCTGTGAGGTATGTTGACCCAAGATGGACAGAAGCACATGTACAAGAAAGACATATGCAACACACACACAGTAAAACTCTGCCCCTCACGTGTTAGGCAGGCATTAGTAGACTATGTGTTCAGTGGAACTGATGTGTTGTTTAGACAGCTGTGGATACTGTATCTGTTCAATGGTGCTGACGTTTTTCAGACTAAAATAAATGCACTTATTTTCTTAGCATTGCTTCATTTATCTTTTTTCTCCGATCACAAACACCGGATTACTGACTCTCTACATGTGTGCTAGGTGATCATATGACTTGGTCAGTATAGCTCTTAAGCCTGGGCTTTAGCTAGCTTTCTTTGCGAGGTATTGCTTCATTTATGAACTTGCTGAGCGTTTTCTTTGATTGCCTATTGTTGGATTCATGTCCAACCCTTTGCCTGTTATTCTCGACCTTGATTTTTGCCTTGCCCTTTTGTACTTGCCTATCTGATCTCGTATTACTGGTTTTGATCTGCTTGTTTTGATTATTCTGAGTATTGGATTACCCTCTAGTATCTGTTTGCCTGGTGATGCTGTTGTGGTATTGACCCACACCTGCCTCTGGACTTGTCCATTGTCTCACATAAATAAAACCATTGTTTTCACTAAGATCCACATTTGTCTGACTCCTGCTGAACTCTTACAATGTTGCTTCAGGTTTATGCCCTCTATGACCCCTGAAGGACATGCTTGTAAACATGTTTTCAAGTGTAATGTAAAACAAGAATATCCAAAATACATATTTTCAATTAAATTATAGTACTTCTTTGAGGCATTCAATAAAATACTTATTTTAAAACCCTCCGAGTATCTACACTATGAACATGTCTCTCGTAATGGCTGTGAGGAGGGTTGTAAGAGACCACAGTGGACTGTCTTATACTCTCTCAACCATTTAAGATGATGTTAACTCCAAAGCACATTGGGGATCTGAGTCTACTTCTATCTGTGTTCTAACAGATGCATGAAGTATTGATGGGCAGAAATCCCACCGTATTCTCATCCAATGAGTGTTTGACTAGTTGACCTCCAGTGGGCTTGCAAGCCCTGACATTAGAACCCATTTAATGGTCCAGTTTTATTATTGTATAAACAGTGTCATATGTCATGCTGTTTGAGCTGCTCTGAAGCTCTATTTTCTGATCATTTTCACAACAGGAATGGCTCCAGGGGTGGAGAACTGATGACTCAGATTGCTCTAAATGTAATTGGGCCATATCTTGTGCATTTAATGTGGAAATTCATTAACATTCAATGTAATTTGTTTGTCACATCATTGTGGCGAGCAACCTATCTATGCTCTGCCTACACATGCTTTTCATAGCAGCTGTTTCCAGGTTGGACAAGCTTTACAGAATGTTAGCACAAATCCCAGGTAACACTTCCATATGGGAGGACATTGTAATGCCTCATAATAGGCTTATTACACCTAGAATCTGTAGTTGAAACTCATCTGACATCTTTTTACTATATTATCAATGATAATCAATTTTCACCTACTTCTAAAAGTCAAAATGCATAGTTGATAACGTGGTTAAACCAGCTTGATGGGACTTTATTATTCTGAA
The DNA here is from genome assembly GCF_015220715.1 of Pygocentrus nattereri. NCBI lineage: Eukaryota > Metazoa > Chordata > Actinopteri > Characiformes > Serrasalmidae > Pygocentrus > Pygocentrus nattereri. The sequence goes on along the minus strand of NC_051221.1, from coordinate 22,990,170 downwards.
ATCTATCATGAATAATGCATGTGAAAAGAATGAAAAATTCATTCTTCCTTGGTCTTTCTTGGTCTGGCATGCACCTGGTATTGTTCTCAGTAAGGCTTAATAGGAGCATTACAGGCGCTCTGAACTTCATTAACTCTACTTCTTAGTAATGCTGTAATGGGCAGCTAATTAATTTGTAGTTATTGGCTTGATAAATTAGTTCATGTTAAACAAGGAAAACATTCATATGAACATTTGTCAGTGACAAATTAAAAGAAGTGGTGTGATAGAGTGATACAACTGGTCAAAAAAAAGAAAGTGAAAGAGGGCATCAAGTCATGAGAGTGACAGCACAGTGCGTGTAAAAAATGGAGGATGATGTAAGGGGCAAGGCACAAATCCAATAAACACAAAATACAAAAATAGATTAACGTCACAAACAAGATCAGGCAAACAAATTCAACAGGATTGAGGCAAAAGGCAAAGTCAAACACGGAGTAGCAAAGTCTGAAGTAGCAAAGAACCAGAAAGAAATACAAGCACTAGGAAAAGAATGCTCAGTGGCTCTAAACAGGAGCAATACCCCTAAAGCCTAAAGCTAAAAGCCAGAGCTTATAAACTCTCCTAACTAGATCATATGATACATAGAGCAGCTGAACAGAGTCAGGAATTTGTTGAGGCAGATCTCTGATAGGTAGTGTGGGATGACATCATGGTCATGTGTTTCTTCAGAGGATTCTGGGAGATGGAGTTCTCCAGGGAGTCAGAGCCAGAGGAACGCATGCCAGATGACTAGCTAAATACATACAGCAAAATATTTTATCTTATAATGTTAAAACTACATAAGTATGACTAATAATGGACTATATGGGTGTCTATAGGTGTGGATAAAATTAATAAATACACTAGCATTTTGTTTAAATCTCTTAACTTGCTCCCTGCTGCCTCCTGACAAAACAGAACCTTGATGAAATGCAGCTGAATCTTTGTCATTTTATCAGTCACGCTTGGCTCCTCCCACTCCCGCATGTGCTTTTTGTTTACCTTTTGATAGTCCACGTGCTTCTTTGTTTTGGTATCCCTAGTCCTGCCCCCTTGTTTTGTGACTCCACCCCTGATTATTTTCACCTGTCCCTCGTCTTCCCGGTGTCGTATTTAAGCCCTGTGTTTACCCTATGTTTTGGGTGGTCTTTGTTTGATATGTTTGCTGGATGTTTTGTTTGTTTGATGTTTGGATGTTTGTTTGATGTATGTATTGTTTGACGTGTTGTTTGGGATGTTTGTATGTACTGTTTGAAGTTTGATGTTTTGGTATTGTTTGGATTCTATGTTTCTGTTCGTCATGTCTGACTTTCAATCTCTCCGGTTTGGCCACCTGACTTTGGACTGTTCTGACCACGACCCTGGATTTGCCCTCTATAAAAGTCGCTTATCTCAGCGTATGCGTCCGCCTCCTCGCTCCACGTTACAATCATTTAGAGATTTTCAGAGATGTTTTAGACATTTTAGAACATCATAACTCTGATTGAGATGTCTTAAAAATTCAAAAGGAAAATTATTGGTGAGAGTGAGAAACATAAAAAAGTCAACATTTCACTTTGTGAACTTTCTGTTGACCGCCACACATATCAGACACTTACACACAGGCAGATATTTAAACCAACTCATATAGATGATGAGAATGCAACTGTGTATACAGAGATGTTTCCCTGTGTAGAGTATTTAATGTGGTAATACAGTGGGAATTTTTAGTGAGGAGATAAACCATAAAAAAGGAAGGCAACAGGAAGAGAAGAATGATTTTGGGGGGCTTACACATGGTTCGATTGTCTCATTTTTCTTTCTATTCTTTTAGTTCCTTCCTGCAGCAGGCCATGGTGCAACACCTGTTTTTGCAGGTGTTGAGGAGGGGACTAATGATGTGCTGTTAATGACTTATGAGCAACAGAGGGTGTTCCCTACAGCTGCCACCTTCTTCTGCTAGAGGACCATGCAGCAGGCCCATACATCATACACAGTAAATGGCAAATGTGAGGAGTGGGGCCCGGAAGAAGCTGCTTCTGTACACTGGATTAAGTTTAGTATTTTATATGACTCTCGGTCACCATTAGCCTGTGTTGCTCCAGACATAGATCTTTCAGTTGCCTATGGAAAACCTTCTTAACTTGTTATGGTTGAAGGTCTGTTCCCAAGTCAGCTCTCTTTGAACATAGGTTGAAATGTGAACCAGATGCTGATGTCAATGTGCAACTAAAACTGGTTTTTAGAGTAGACATCTTCAGACCAGATCTTCACCAAATTCCACATTCTCTTATGTTTTTATTTATTTATTTATTATTTATTTATTTATTTATTTTAAAAAATATATTCCTCTTAAATAGAAAGCATACCACCATGTATGGTCAGGTTTAATAGGTAGTAGCAGAGGTAGGAACAACTCACTAAGTCACGAATAACAAGTCTCAAGTCTTGACACTTGAGTCCTGAGTCATGTTTTACTTGTTTTACCTGCAGAGGCGGTTAAGGTCATTCAAATGAAGATAGCTGTGCTTTTTGTTTTGTTTTCTGTCTGCTTTGTTCTCATGAAGAAGATGGTCAGTTTACCTGGTGAGTTTCTCTATTAAGACTGGAGTTTAAGTGCTGATTGAGAGCTTAATGATGCTTCGCTTGTATCTTAAATTCTCACACTTCACTTGTCGTCCAAAATAAAAGAAGCCAAGCATAAGAAACAGAAATTTGATGATGCTGCTATACATCAAACCTATGTCAGGAAACATATCCAATCCACATAGAAAGTAACTGACTGTATACAGTCCTCTCTGCAGTCAGATGCCTCTCCACATTTCTCTCTCTTTGGGTCTTGAGTGTTTCTGAGTCATGAGGCTTAAGTCTGAGTCAATTGCTTTTCAAGTCAAAGTCGAGTCAGTCTGACTTGAGCCTAAGTCATATGACTCAAGTCCACCTCTGGGTAATAGATAGTTAAACTACTACATTAGGAGTGCTGGGGTCTTACATTGGCTTGCAATTTGAATAACAGTGCCTTCGACAGCTATTTTGACCATAACTCTGCCATTTCAACTGCCATGCCAAAACGGTCATAAACCACTGGTGGCATCTCTTTATTGCTCTTTCCCTCCCTGCCTCCCTCTCTCTCTTCCTTCCTCCCTCCACACTTTATCTCTATACTGTTACTCTCAACCTTGGCTGCTCTGATTTCCTGCTCTCAATCTCTGGTGACATCGCTCTGCTGACATTAATGACTCCTCCAAAAAGAAAGGTTAATTAGGACGAACTGTTCCCTGCCAGTCTATCCCACCATCTGCTTCTCTCAGTCAGCACACATACTGTACATCATTTAGCTCCTTCATTACAGTGGTAACAGCCATTACAGTGGTATGATAAAGGTGCCAAAAAGGGTTCTTTGGAGTGTTGCCACTTCTTCATCTCAGAATATTTACCTCATCTGTTCCTGAGTAACTATGTTATCTGTAGGTGGGCTTACATCTAAAAGTAACAGAACAACCATAAACAATTGTAATGTAGCAATTTAGGCATAACTTGAGTCCAGCTGTATTATTGTAAAGACGTGATGTTTTCATCTGATGTGAGATGTAGTAACTGAGCAACACTTAGTTTCACTGTAATTAATAACCTGTAACTGTGTATTTAAATACCTGTAAGAAACTAAGTAAAAGAAGTAAATGTAAATTTACAGCACTGACACCACATACTTTCAGCCAAATTACTTCATTGTTTTTGTAGTAATTACACAAATTTTATAAAACACAAAAATGAATTAAAAGCAATGAGATGATGTGTTAATTAATGTTAGATGAGCTGGCTACCTTTCACTCTCTATATTTTAAAGGCTACAAAGATTGCTAATTGTTTTGTATTACTTATTTTTGTTGTACTGGTTACAAATTATTTGGCATCAACTAAACAATTACACTTTATTACAGGCCAATATAGGTTATTACCATTATTTTTCATTATATTTCATTATGATTGGAACTGGTAAGTTATTATTTCTAAACAACTACAACATTAGCATGCAATTTTAAGATTGGTCCAATTTGTTACTGCTACAGTTACTAGCCTTATTGTTTATAAACTATTAGAAACTTGGCATGTAATGTTTAGGTTAGTACAACTTATTACCATAATATTACCATATCATTGCCCTCTTATTACCAATCTGTAATGTGCTACCACATTATCAATACAATGGAATAGACCACACAGTACAGGCTGTGGTGTACAAACCTATGAGCTTTGTTAGCTTTGATTGCCTGCAAATAAATGATGAATGAAGCACTGTAGCTGAACAACAATGAGCTGTGAACACTTGAGCAGTGACTAGGAGAGAAGGAAGTGCTGAAGATGGTTGATTTTCATGCAAAGAATGGGAGATTAATTTCTTTTACTGGACTAGCAGCAGCGTGTTTCCTAGTTTTATGAATACAGGTAAGGTAAGTTCAAGCAGTTTATGGGAACACTTCAAACATTACTGCCATCATGAAACAGAAACATTATTTTTATGTTTTATTGTTCTTTTTGCTCACATGTGAAAGTATTTCATTTGAAAACTGATGTTTTGTCTTACAGTCATGCTGTCTATTTATTTGTTATGGATTAATTATTAATATTTTTTATAACATAATAATATAATATATTCATATAATACATTAGTTTCAAACCACTGACTTTAAATGACTATCTATCTATCTATCTATCTATCTATCTATCTATCTATCTATCTATCTATCTATCTATCTATCTATCTATCTATCTATCTATGGAATTTTTTGCTTTGCTATTGTTAAAGACCATGCACTGCATAATACAAAGCTTCTATACCATTAAGGAACCTTCACTGACAGTGCATTACAAACTACCCTTGTTTGTACCATCCAGGGACTGAATTCACAGTGAAAACTCCATGTTGGAGATGCAATAAATACCTGTAGCAACACAGCGAGCTATCAAGTGTACGTTTTATTTACATCTATCTAGACATATTTCACAGCAGAAGCATCAGAGGAAACAGGCACCATATTGGAGGGTGACAGAAACATTATGAGCATTCTTACAGTGATCCAGTAGGGAGGCTGATTGTATCTCTTTCATTTCCTCCACACAGTGCTGTGAAACCACAGCTGTATGGAGCACTAGTCTTGAGCACTGTTATGATAACCTTGGAGCTAAATGGAGAAAAATCATTTACTTTTCATAAGGATGTGTGCCTTTCGTTCTGTCTGGCCGAAGTAAAATGGATTCAAGTACTTTTTTTCCCTTCTGTATTCTATTGTTTTGACTAATGATGCAAACAAGTTGTCTTGTCATCTTGTGCATGTTAGGGAGTTTGAATAATTCATGCTGTTTCTACCTGTTCATCCAGTGGGAAAATACAGAGGGGCTTGAAAAATATTAGAATTTTTTTGTCTCTCCTTGAAGTTGTTGGACTATGTAAACATGGACTGAGGGGTAAAAATCCTCTTCAGGCTTCAGTGATTGGAAGGTCAGGGCACAAAGTGATAACAAGAAGAAAGTGATGAAAAACAGGCCAGTCTAGAGGCAAAGAGAATTTCCTCTCAACATATTTTGGAAATCTCACATACACTACCTTACATATACATGAAATGCTTGGAATCAGCCGTTATGTTAATGATTTTTTTTAAATACAGTAATAACTTATACAACGCTACTCACTGAACTGGCTGGATGTTGTCGGCCAACAAAGACATTAAATATTCAGTTTATATGTTTGCTAACAAGCGTTAATTAACACACTACACTTACAATTACATTACAAAGTGCCTTGTCCATACATTCATAGCAGAGAGCAAAGTGAGGATCTTTAACTGGTCTGTCATATTTTAGGAGTGTTTGACTAGAGTCAGCTGCATGTAGAAAATAATTTAACAGTTTAGATTTCTGCTCACTCATATATCACATTTCAGTAGGAGGAGCCGAAGCATTTGCATGTCAAGTTTCATTTACCTCACCAGTACATCTTCCTCCATTATGCTGTTATAGTGGTAGAAATGTCCAGAATCTGATATTCAAGTATTTCAAATGCTAAGCTGAAAATATAGAACTGCCCAGTTGACACAAGCACAGAAAGACGCTTATGTTACTCACATGTCTCTAAAAGAACAATTTTAATCACATGTGATGCATTCAAAACATACATTTCTTGTCTATGTACATAGTGGCCTCAAAAGTATTTGTACATCTGTGCCACATAACATGTCAAAACAAAACAAGTGCAAAGCAAGAACACCAATCAGGGCACAGCGGTCACTTTGTTCTGAGCTTGTTTTGATCTGTTGGTCATACCAACCCAGTACAAGGACACGGTTCAATATCAGTGCAACAGTGTAAAAAATTGAGAGTATATACATCTAACTAAATGATGGAACTAATCTAACTTTGTGTAAATAGACCACAATATAGAAATATGTACACATATGCAGTCGTGACTGGCATGTTTCTTTTTTTCTGAATTCATACAAACACTTTCATTTTATAGTAAATTAGTTTCGGTTAGTTTATGTTTATGAACAGAGACGTACAGATCAATATAGTAAAGGAAAACTTATTTATGATCCTGAGTTTAAAGCCAGTTTTTATTCAACTTGTAACTAAGTTACAAAGTAATCTTAAACTGAAACTTTGCTTGTGTGTAAAAGTGATTTCAGAGCCACTCGGTTCTCCCTGATGAAACCGGTTTACCTTCAGTGTTTTGTGCTTATGACCATTTTAATAGACGTCAGTGTCGCTAATTAATGACGTTCTATTAAAAGACTTGTTTACCAAGAGAGCCGCTGGAGGATTTTCACCTAAAATGAGTTAATGAATCAAGTCTTGTTATAAAAATGATAACAGGACATCAGAGCCATAATTATTATTTTTTTGTACTTTTACTTTACATATTTAAGTACATTTACTTTACAAGTACAAAATACTTTTGTACTTTTACTCAAGTTGAGGTCTAGAGTAAGGACTTCTACTTTTACTGGAGTTATATTTTACCTTGGGTATCTCTACTTTAACTCAAGTACATGATTTGTGTACTTCGTCCACCTCTGCCTACAACTACAAAGCTGATGTTTTGCCAAATATTTGGTAAATTAACCAACGTTGACGCTATTGTATGGAAAAACAGGTGCAGACTTTGGAATTCCTACCTCTGTTCTACAGTATCCTTAGTGAAGTCTAATTGGAATTGTTCTGGAAGAGTCCACTATCCATTTTATGTTGTGATAAAAATATGTTTCATCAAAGTTTACCAATGTTAAAGTGTCCAAATAGTTTTTGGGACAACTGTTAAAAATTTGAGGTCAGCTCAATTCAAAATGATATAGTTACTGATTACATATCTTTTTTTAAGTTGACTCAACTTGAAGACATATGAGTTCACACAACTCCAACTTCTTAGTGAAAAGTTCTCTTAGTTTTTTAGTTCTGCATCTTGGTTAGGTAAATCAAATAAACTCTCCACTAGCCAGGACTCTTTCCATCACATAATCTTGCTAGACATCTTTCCTCCTGTGTATGCACTTATGGATCGCAATGGCTTTGCAGGGATTCAAACTCACAACCTCCTGTGTGGATGATGGATTAGTATGCTGCACCACTCAAGAACACATGAAGCAACTCAGATTTACAGGTGATTATCTACAAAAGTATACTACACTGGAGTCTCATGTGGTGCAACTGTCTTATAAGTCATCCCAACATCAGGAGATTGTAAGTTTGAATCCCAGCAATACCATAGCTGTCCATATTTCGAAGCTGAAGGGGAAAACTTGCCTGATGGGACTGTGTGAAAGAAAGAGTGCCAGCTAGTGGGGAAATTGAATACAATGCAAATTCAGTTTTGTTTATCTAACTAAGAAGTTGAGTCAACTCATGAAAAGCCATGTAATCAGTTACCATATCATTCTAAGTTGAGCTGACTTCTCATTTTACAGTGTATCCATGCCTGTTCTTGCATGTGTATGTACCTGTGATGTTCACTGTGAGGCTGTTTCTTTCTGAAAAGACTGTTGGGTTTGTGTACTTTCTGGTTAGTACAGATTTGTGTGGGTTTTACATAGTAACTTAGAAACAAAGTGATCAGTAGTTGTAAATCCCATTACAGTTTGATAGATTTACTTAGTGATTTGTAATGGATTACTTCTTTAGTATCTACTCCAACACTGTTGCTTTGACAGTAAAGCTAAAATATAGAAGGCCTTTCTAACATGTTAGACAAATGTGGTTCAAACAGTGTATACAGACAGCAAGAGCTGCAATAGTGCCTGTTTGTCTTTGCTGTACTCTGGGCACTTGTTTCTGCCACCCTGATCGAACTTCATGCTTCATTATGAGCACTTTCAGAGAACGCTTGTGATTTGGTCCAGAACAGAGACAAGAGACTTGTAGACTTTTTTATTATATAAAGAGCTTCAGCTTTGAGTCTTAAGGCCTGCATGTTTATGTCTGGATGTTCACCAGGCGACCATTGTCTTCTATTTCTGAAGCAAATCCATGAGATTATGACAGTGAAATATTCCATGGAGAAGCCAGTTTGAGAGTGAATATGGAACTGAATACTGAAGGGAGGTTATGCTACATACAGTACGCATTGTTTCCTTCCTTCCCTTCTCCATGGCAGAGGATTAAGCAATGGCTTTAACTGAATGCCAGGCACTCTGCAAACAAACCATTCATAAATGAAAAAAACAATCAGGCAAAAATGGTTAGCGCACAAAAGGAAGAGAGTATATGTCTGGAGACACGGAAAAGTCATTTCAGTTTGCTTGTTGGAGCACACAAGGACATGAATATTCATTGTCCCAAATTTTAAGCCTTGTGTTTTATTTATATGTCTAAACTGTCAGTCTTGTTCATGCTGCAAGAAATAGAAACATAGAAAGCTCTAACTCAAAGTGGCAGATATTTACGAATTAAACACAGAGTTTGAGGGGAGAATGGGGTTTGGAAGGCTCATTCATGGAATGCTGATCTCAAGCTCTACAAATTGATCCTGTGAGAAAATTGTTTCAATTGAGAAATATCAGTAGAAGTGTGTTGAAGTCTCAACACATGTTTTCAGATATGAAACACCTTGCACTTTTTGCAAGATTGTTCTTGAAGCTGTTGTGAGACAAATGGTCAGCACTATCAAAATAAATAACAGAGTCACTGAGTTGAATCATATTTTTAGGCAGATTTTTTGGCTTGTATTTGAGACATGTACTGGCAGAATCTGCATTTATTTGTTCATGTGAAACTAAGTTAATACATCCTCTACAGAGAATAAACTTACATATGCTTTCTGCAAGTTGTAGACCACAGTTTCTATTTATTTACTGATTTTACACACACACACACACACACACACACACACACACACACACACACACACACACACACACACACACACACACACACTCACACACACACACATTCAGCAAATATGAAGAAGTGTGTTGTCTGTAGGGGATGTGGCTGTATCAGTGCTGTTCACCACAAAAGAGCTGCTCCTGAGAGAAAATCTTACAAAATGATGGTTCTTCATGGGTTCTTTTAGTAAAGAAAATGGTTCTATATAAAACCATGAACACTCAAATAACTTTTTGCATGATTAAAGGTTCTTTGCATTCTTTGCAAGGTTTGTCAGATAGATGGAGAATGTGTTGTATATGGTTCTATATAGATCCTTGTTGATCCACCACCCGCAGTGGTGGACAGTAACTAAGTAAATGTAATTAGTTACTGTACTTAAGTAGTTTTTTCTTGTGTCTGTACTTTACTTAAGTATTTCCATTTAGGGTGACTTTTTACTTTCAGTACATTTCAAAGTCAAATATCTGACTTTTTACTCCTCTACATTTTGAGAAATCTGTCATTCCTTTTGGTTTTTGTGTGTATAAAAACATAATAAACATAAAAAGCAAGTTTTTATTCAACTTGTAACTAATTTATAATGTAATCTTAAACTGAAACTTTGCTTGTTTGTTTCAGAGCCACTCCCTGATGGAAACTGTTTGCCTTCAGTGTTTTGTGCTTATAATCGTTTTAATAGACGTCAGCGTCACTAATTAATGATGTTCTATTAAAAGACTGGTTAACCAAGAGGACTTTTACTTTTACTGGAGTAGTATTTTACCTTGGGTATCTCTACTTTAACTCAAGTACATGATTTGTGTACTTTGTCCACCACTGATAAAGCACCACTATTAATCTTGCAAAGGGTTCTTTTAGTGTTCATAATTCTGTATAGACCCATTTTCTCTACTAAAGAACTATCATTGAAGATTCATCCTTTTCAAATGTGTTTATTGAAAACAGCAAAGTTCTTAGATAGAGAACAAGAAATGTTGGTCACACTTCAATTTGGGTGGTCCTTTGTAGATGATTAATGATCTCTTTACAGAGTATCAGTAACACATCAACAGCATAACAGTGAAGGAATAGTAGTAAAGCTTCTAAATACATTGAGGTAAATATCTTAAAATTGTATAGTTGATACATTACCTGCATTAAGTAGATGTGTTGTTAATATGTTACTTCCATTACACAAAAGCCTTACCTAAAACCTAACTCTCACCCTGCCCCCAATCCTGACCTTAACCTTAACCTCAACCCAAAACCTCGGCCTAACTCTCATATGCTTTTGACATGTTACTGAGAGCCTGTTGAATCAAAATAAAGTACCACTGAACTTTCTTAGACAAACTTTTTTATTACTTAAACTTTCAGCAGCAGTTTGGAGAGTGCGAGCTTATTCTCTTCTAGGCAGCCTCTGGCACAATTAATGCCAAATAACATTAAATATGTGAGAAGGAGAGATACTCAACCAATTAAATTTACAATTAGGCCTGGTTAGTCTGTAATTAGAAGCACTTAGACATTTTTACTGTGAAATTTATAAAACAGATGAAAATTGTTCCTAAGAATGAATTCATGGATCAGTGGGTGCAAGATTTCTTTTTTCAGGAGAAACAGAAGTGAAAAATGCTGCCTGAATAATAAATCTCCCAAAACATAGTTTGAAACCTTTTTGTAGTCCTCAATTCTATATCTTGGCTTTGTGAAATAACTCTGTGAAATGACTGTGTAACAAACTTTAAGATGTACTACGCGTGGGAAATTAAGGAGTTAAGCTTATAATGTTGTTATTATTACTAAAATCAGTTTTTATTCATCTTAAAGCTTATTATTCAGCCATGAATTATTCAGTCTTCAATTGGTTGCACTGAGTGCAAGTCATAGATGACTAGATCTTGTGATGGTTTTTTAGAGTTTCAAGAGTTAACTAAGCCATCAAAACACACCCAGCTAACTTATTTGTAAAGAAAATTATTGTGGCAACCTAAAAGAAAGAATCAAATGGATTTCATCATTTGTTTTAGTTGGAGCATTTTCAATTCTATTATTAGAATGCTCATATTGTTCATCTTGTTAACATCCAATTTATGAGGCCTGGCTTCTTTCTTATCTCGCCACTCTACATTGTTCAAGAGAAGAGCTGCGTCCAAAGTATTAGTGAAATTTAATAAATGTCAATCTCACTGACAAGCAAAATTACGCCTCAGCGAGGCGCGCCAATTACACAGTCGTTCATACTCCGTTAAACCTCTGTCACACTGGAATGTCAATAAGTGTTGCAGGACGCTCTATTGCTGAAACAGGCACAAGTGGATAAATGTATAATGGTATTTCCTATCACATCGATTTAGTACTGTCTGTTTTGTCAATATATCAAAAGTGAATTATTTAGATTTAAGTTTTACCTGTAGAACTTCTGTAGTCTATAATATTTTCAGATTCCAGTATTCTATTTGCCATGCCAATACAGTAAACAAAAGAAGTGACAATAAATAGCAAGCTATTAGAGACATGAAGTGTAAAGGGTAAAATGCGTGGCTCTTTGACGCTGAGTCAGTTATAGAGGCTCGTATTTAACATGAATGTTCTTCTTTTGTCCAAACACACTGGTCAGACACTGTAAAGTCTATTTAAAGTTGTACTCTTTCAGTGTGTGTTATATGTAGTTCAGTGCAGTCCTCTTCTACTGAAGCAAAATAACTTTATGATGCAATATGTGTGTGCCGAGGGATCTTGAAAGAAGATGTTGAGGCATTTATGCCACTGACACAATGTAATTTCTTGGCCTTTAATTTTTATTTATTTATTTATTTTTTTGGCTCAACTTAAACATACAGTACTATTACAGTACTATTATCACTTACAGCTTTCAACTTTTCATCACTTACAGCTTTTAACTTTTCAACACTTACAGCTTTTAACTTTTCAACACTTACAGCTTTCAACTTTTCATCACTTACAGCTTTTAACTTTTCAACACTTACAGCTTTCAACTTTTCATCACTTACAGCTTTTAACTTTTCAACACTTACAGCTTTCAACTTTTCAACACTTACAGCTTTTAACTTTTCAACACTTACAGCTTTCAACTTTTCATCACTTACAGCTTTTAACTTTTCAACACTTACAGCTTTCAACTTTTCATCACTTACAGCTTTTAACTTTTCATCATTTACAGCTTTTAACTTTTCAACACTTACAGCTTTTAACTTTTCAACACTTACAGCTTTTAACTTTTCATCATTTACAGCTTTCAACTTTTCATCACTTACAGCTTTTAACTTTTCATCATTTACAGCTTTCAACTTTTCATCACTTACAGCTTTTAACTTTTCAACACTTACAGCTTTTAACTTTTCATCACTTACAGCTTTCAACTTTTCATCACTTACAGCTTTTAACTTTTCAACACTTACAGCTTTTAACTTTTCAACACTTACAGCTTTCAACTTTTCATCACTTACAGCTTTTAACTTTTCATCACTTACAGCTTTTAACTTTTCATCACTTACAGCTTTCAACTTTTCATCACTTACAGCTTTTAACTTTTCAACACTTACAGCTTTCAACTTTTCAACACTTACAGCTTTTAACTTTTCATCACTTACAGCTTTCAACTTTTCAACACTTACAGCTTTCAACTTTTCAACACTTACAGCTTTCAACTTTTCATCACTTACAGCTTTCAACTTTTCAACACTTACAGCTTTTAACTTTTCAACATGTAGCAGTATGCTTTCAGTTGCACTTGTGTGCCCCTTTTTGTTGGCCGGTCCTTGTGTTAATTGGTGAGCCAATCAGGGCTCTCTATGGGACTATAAAAGAGTCTGCGTACGGCCATGGGGGGGCGCTGTGTGAATGACTGGTGCCACTGCTCATTTCCCTCCCGTTGGCTTCTGTCCTCATGACTTCCGGGTTGTGAACTTGTGTGTTCGGTTGCCTGTGGCTGCAAGTGGCATCGGGCCAATAGACTGCGGGTATGGTGTCATTTTATCTAGTACAAGATGACCTGTATCGTGATGGGAGTGGAGTACTCGGCAAGTCTGTTTTTGTTACTGCTTAGGATTGGTGTTGGTTTTGTCAGCTCACTATTGCCCGAAGCGGGTGCTTATTGATATCTGCGTTTGCCGTGTTAGCGGAGTGTTAGCATGGTCTGAAGCATCTGAATTAGCCTTTGCTCTCCTGTGCCTGGCTCTGGATAAACAGTAGGCATTTTTTTAGTATTATCTCTCTAGTTATTGTGGTTTTATAAAGATTATAACTCTTAACTTTTCTCCCATTGCAGGATGGACAATTGGTGTGGGTGAAACCAAATAGACAATTACTTTGGAGGCGGGTCCAGTTAGCTAGTCCTTATAATCAGCTGTAGTCCTGTAGCGGTTAGCACTCTCTGCTTGATTTTCCTGCTGACATTCACCTTGGCTAAGTATCTTCTCTTTTATCCTTTCTAGTACTTCTATTTTTTTTTATTTTATTTTTTTTTTTTGTCTTTTTATCCTCTCCAGTATCCTCTCCAGTATCCTCTCCAGTATCCTCTCCAGTATCCTCTCCAGTATCCTCTCCAGTATCCTCTCCAGTATCCTCTCCAGTATCCTCTCTTATCTTCTTTGGTTAAATACTCATGCCATCAACTAATTTAAATGTTTTAACTGCATCATGCACTTTTCAATCCCTGTCCATGTTTCTCAGTCATACACGACGGAAACATTACTGGAGAAAGCGTGAAACCAGCAATCTCACCTACCCTCCACTTGTGACACATGGTCCAATAGTGGTGGCTGGTGGACTCTGGAATTGCCAGTCTGCAGTACAGAAGGTTGATTACATCACAAGCCTTGCTTCTTCTCAGTCTCTTGACTTTCTGGCTTTGACAGAGACCTGGATCACTCCAGAGAACTCTGCTACCCCTGCTGCTCTCTCTTCAGCTTTCTTTTTCACATTCTGCCCGCCGGATTGGAAGAGGTGGAGGCACGGGTCTGCTTCTGTCTAAACACTGGCGCTTCACACCACTTTCTTTTCCACAGCTTATCTCTACTTTTGAATTTCATGCTGTCACTGTGTACTTTCCAAGCAAATTTCACATTCTTGTTGTTTATCGCCCCCCTTCTGCACTAGGTCACTTTATTGAGGAGCTGGACACTCTCCTGAGCCTCTTTCCAGTTGGTGAGACTCCACTCATCCTACTTGGTGACTTCAATTTGCCGTTAGACAAGTTAGTCATCCTGCCTCCTTCCTTTGCTGTCTTCCTTCGACCTGACCCTCAACCAGTCACCTCCCACACATAGAGCTGGCAATGTCCTTGACTTGGTCTTCACCAGACCCACGTCTGCAAAGGACATTGTGGTAACTCCACTAACCTGTTCGGATCACTACTTTCTCTCATTCTCCCTCTCTCTCCCTTCTCTCCCAACTTTCCCTACTTCATCACACACCACCACAACACGTCGCAACCTGCATTCCATCTCTCCCTCAAACCTCGCCTCTTGCATCACCTCAACTCTGCCATCCCCTGACTCCTTCTCTTCCCTCTCAGTGGAATCGGCCACAGATACACTTTTGTCTTCCATATTATCTTCTTTTGATCATCTATGTCCTGTCTCTTCCAGACCGTTAAGATCATCTCCACCTGCTCCCTGGCTGACTGAGGCTCTACATAACAACCGACGGGCTCTCAGACTGGCTGAGAAACGATGGAAGAAGTCAAGACTCACTGCTGACCTTCTTTCCTATCAAACTCTTCTGTCCAAGTTTTCTAAAGAGGTGACTGCTGCTAAGCCTTCTTTCTACAGAAAGAAGCTTGAGGCATCTGCAGCAGATCCACGTAAACTTTTTAGCATCTTTTCTTCCCTCCTTAACCCTCCCCCTCCTCCTTCTCCTTCTCCCATCTCTCTTACTGCTAATGACTTTGCTTCTTTCTTTAAAGAAAAGGTGAATAAGATCTGTGACCCCTTTTCTCTGACTCCAACCACTGTATGCCACCACTCACTCTCTCCTAAAACTCTTACCTGCTTTTCTTACTTCAAATGAGGAAGTACATAAACTACTAACATCTTGTAACCCTACCACCTGTCCTCTGGATCCCATCTACACTGCTCCGGTCTATCTCTCATGAACTTCTTCCCTTCATTTCCTCCATCATCAACAGCTCCCTGTCATCTGGAATGGTTCCATCTTCTTTCAAGGCAGCTAGGGTGGTCCCCATCCTAAAGAAGCCGAATCTCGATGGCACCGACATCAACAATTACCGACCGGTATCTCTCCTTTCCTTCCTTTCTAAAATTCTCGAACATGCTGTTTACAACCAACTATCTGTCTTTCTCTCTGAAAACCAGCTACAGGACCCCAACCAATCCGGGTTCAAACCAGCCCACTCTACTGAAACTGTACTCATCACAGTTTCAGAGAAACTCCATGCAGCAAGGTCAGCTGGACTGTCATCAGTTCTGATTCTTCTCGACCTCTCTGCAGCCTTTGACAATGTCAATCACAAGATTCTTCTGTCTATCCTTTCTGGCCTTGGCATTTCAGGAACAGCATGGAAGTGGTTTGAGTCCTACCTTGAGGGGCGCTCCTGCCAGGTAACATGGAGGGGCTCAACATCCACTCCATGCAACCTCTCCACTGGTGTTCAAGGTTCAGTTCTGGGTCCTCTCCTATTTTCTCTCTATACCCGCTCACTCGGACATGTTATTTCTTCTCATGGCTTTTCATATCACTGCTATGCTGATGACACACAACTCATCCTTTCTTTTCCTCCTAATGACACACAGGTCTTGACTCGGATCGCAGCATGTCTGGCAGACGTTGCATCGTGGATGACAACCCACCACCTCAAGCTGAACCCAAGCAAGACGGAGATGCTTTACATCCCGGGATCTTCTGGTATTCGGTGTGATCTCTCAATTCCCTTTGAGAACACCCTGATTACTCCATCTAGAGAAGCTCGTAGTCTTGGGGTAGTTGTAGATGACCAACTCTTTCACGGCTCATGTTGCTAACCTGACTCGGTCATGCAGATTTCTCCTTTACAACATCCGGAGAATTCGACCTTTTCTCTCTAGAGAGGCCACACAGGTACTCGTTCAGTCTTTAGTCATTTCTAGACTAGATTACTGTAACTCCCTTCTGGCTAGTCTTCCAATGCGTACCATCAGGCCCCTGCAACTGATCCAGAATGCTGCAGCTTGACTTGTCTTCAACCTTCCTAAATTCAGCCATGTCACTCCACTGCTGCATTCCCTTCACTGGCTTCCTGTAGCAGCTCGCATCAGATATAAAACCCTGATGTTGACCTACAAAGCCAAAAATGGTCCAGCTCCTTCCTACTTGAGATCAATGGTGAAAGCTAGATCCGTACCCAGAGACCTTCGTGCTTCAAGTACGGCTCGACTTGACCCACCATCTTGCAGATCACAAGGAAAACATGCCTCCAGACTGTTCTCTGTCCTGGCACCAAGGTGGTGGAATGCTGTTCCCCTAAGTGTCCGAACAGCAGAATCACTTGCTGTCTTTAAACGACGTCCGAAGACCCATCTCTTTACATTACACTTATCTAATCACTAACACTGTCTATTAAAGATCTTCACCTCTTTTATTGTTCACTGTATTTTATTACAAACTTTTTTCAGCAGGTTTAGTGTTGTGTAGACTCTGAGTTGTAGGTATTTTTCTACTTGTTGTATTTGTTTAGGTCTCAATGCATAGATAACTTCAGGTAGCAATTTAGAGCAAAGCTCTTTAAAATTGTCGACCTTTATTAACATGAGATATTCTGAAGTAATGACAAGCACTTTTGTAAGTCGCTCTGGATAAGAGTGTCTGCTAAATGCCGTAAATGTAAATGTTGGCTTCTGCTGTTTTGTTTCTGCCCTTGGAAAGCTTGCAAAGGTACATCTCCATGCTTGCTGCCTTGTTTCTTCCTCTATCGCTGCTTGCTTGGCGTTGGTGCTACGGCCGGTGCTCTCTCTGTTCTGAGCCTGTCCTGCTTTCTGCAGGGATTGCACACCAAGCTTGTTCAACTCATTGGTTCTTCCTGAGTTTATTATATTTTTGTTTATTTTATTTTCTTCCTTTAAAAAGGGCTTTACTGTGTCTTCTTATTTATTTCTTTTTATATTTCTTTTGGGGTTTATTGACTTGTTTTCCTTTGTTTTTGGTTGTTTTGATTTAAAGTAAATTTGTTGTATAATGTCTTTTCTTAGTACATTTTAGGTTGCAGGATTTTTTTTTTTTTTTTTTTTTAAATATATACATTGTCCATATTCTGGTTTGGCTGAGTGCTTATGGCAGGGGGGGATTAAGTGCTGGGGTTGTATTCACCGATGTGTGGTGTGAAGCTTTAGTGTTTGCTTACCATTTGCCTATTGCTTCTTTAGTGTGTGTGTGTGTGTGTGTGTGTGTGTGTGTGTGTGTGTGTGTGTGTGTGTGTGTGTGTGTGTGTGTGTGTGTGTGTGTGTGTGTGTGTGTGTGTGTGTGTGTGTGTGTGTGTGTGTGTGTGTGTGTGTGTGTGTGTGTGTGTGTGTGTGTGTGTGTGCCTGTGGAGCACATGTGTGTGATCAGTCTTATCCCTCTGTGAGCGGTGAGTTTATCTCTCTGTTGGTAAGTGCTTAGCCTACAGAAAAACGTACATCTTTTGGTCTTTTTTTTTTTTTTTTTTTTTTGTTTTGAGTTGGTTAGTCCTGGGTGGTAACCTCTGTGAATAGCCTGCTTTGTTTTAGTGTTCCTTTTTATGCTTAATAAACAATTATTTGTATTAGAGACACGTCTCTGTCTGTTAGTATAACGAACCTGTGGGCCTATTGAGTATCTATGGGAGTGAGTTCCTGGGGTGGCGTGGTCAACTTCATTCGGTTGGTTTCAATTACTGACCACCCACGCCGCCACGCCACAATCACTTACAGCTTTCAACTTTTCATCACTTACAGCTTTCAGGAGAAAATCAAGCTCCACTTTTGCTTCAGAGCTGAAAATCAAGAAGCTGTTTCTGAGAAAAGGAAACAGACAAAAAAGAAGAAAATTAGCAAATCAAACAAAGAAGCTGCTGGTTTTCTCAAAACTATGAACTAAGCCGCTTGTCTTATAGGTACCTAGGTGTGCACCTTAACTATAAACTGGAAAGGTCAGACAACACTGCTGCACTTTACAGGAAAAGACAGTTCAGACTCTACCTGCTCAGGAGATTGAGGTCATTTGGAGTGCAGGGGCCACTCCTGAGGACCTTTTTTGACACAGTGGTGGCATCAGCCATCTTCTATGGAGTGGTCTGCTGGGGCGGCAGCATCTCCACTGCAGACAGGAAGAAACTGGACAAACTGATCAGGAGGGCCGGCTCGGTCCTGGGAACTCCTCTAGACCCAGTGCAGGCAGTGGGAGAAAGGAGGATGCTAAATAAGCTAGCATCCATGCTGGAGAACGACTCCCACCCCATGCATGAGACTCTGGCAGCACTGGGCAGTTCCTTCAGTGACCGGCTCCTTCACCCCAAGTGTGTGAAGGAGCGCTATCACAGGTCCTTCCTTCCTGCTGCTGTGAGACTCTTCAACCAGCACTGCTCCCAGTAGACCATACAAACATACAATATACACTTATATTCAGAATGCAAATATTTTTCATTGTACAACATGTTCATAAGTGCAATACAGATTTTATGCAACTCGTTTTTTTATTCTTATTTTGTTGTAAATAGTCTAGAGTTTAGTAATAGAGTTTCTGTTACTGAGTGCCTTACTTATATTACTCTGCTGCTGTAATACTGTGAATTTCTCTGCTGTGGGACTAATAAAGGATTATCTTATCTTATCTTATCTTGTCTTATCTTCTCCCTCAGGCTGGAGCCTATCCCAGCTGTTATCGGGCAGAAGGCAGGATACACCCCAGACAGGGGCAGTTTACCACTTTTTCCTCAAAATATTATTTTTGTTTCTCAAAATATTACAACTTTATTTTCAAAGTCTGCTATTTGTATTTTTTATTAACATTGGCCCTAAAATGTCATACTTTGTCATACTTTTTCAGACAGGTTTCTCAAAGTGGTTCTTCTGTTGCATTGCAACATTGCTAAATAGTTCATAGAATGACTGAATTGATCTAAGTTGATCTATGCTCCATTATTGCAAATTAGTGTTGCTAGTTTGGAGAACTTTTACCAACATTTGTTAAAATAACTCTTACTAAGTCTGGAATTTACAGCATATTCATAGACATTAGAAAATAAATCATCATGAATATTGCAAGCTTACACAATTGATCTGCTCCACAGATTCAGCCTGATACTTATAGAAACATTTGTACATATATGCATGTTCTCATTGCTGAATCAATGAGAAAGTACATTATATGTTACTGCCAGTACTTATACCCACCACACACAACTCACATCATACACACTCAGTACGCAGTATCAGGTAATACAACAGCATCAATTGCAATAGTAGACATTTTGTTATTGTTTCTTTTTAAAATTCTATACAGCTTCTTTTTCCAATATCAGTACCAACAGATCCTCCCTTATGTTTTGTCAGAACATGCTGGAACAGCTAGAGAATGACAGATGAAGCTGCTATCTCTTAGCTTAGTTCTAGACTGAATGCTTTGAGGAAAGTGAAATGAAACTTCATAAGTTTCAGGGTGATGATTCCAGGCTATTCATTCTAGTAGATATCTTTAATTGAATTAATCCTTAGAAAACAAGAGTTATTACTTTTATTAAGCTATGTTATTAAAGTAGTCACGTACAACTTTGAGTCTGCACTTCCAACTTTTGCTTTTGTGTCAACGTCAAGCAATGACAAAAATGTGCTAAAGTGTGTCAAGAGTCATGATAAAAGACCTCAGACACAAATGTGTTAAGAAATGGTCCACACTCTTGACAGAATTTGTCTGTTGTCTTTCTTTGCCACGTGTATGAAGTATGGGTGAGAAACATTATTCTTAACTACAGAGTCAAATATACTACACTGGTTACACCTTTTGAAGCTTTAAACAGTAGAACAGTTCCTACAGTTATAATGGTTAAGTTGGTGTAGATACCACAGGAAGACCTCTGTTTATATGTAATACATTATATGCTATCCTATCCAAACCATTTTCAAAATAGTAACTTCACTTGAGAAGGCAAATCATTCTTTACTGTTGAGGAAATTTAATACAATAAAATCATATAAGTAATTTTAGACCTGACATGAAACGTTCACACAAAGTAAGATGGGCTGTTCATATATAGATCAACCATATATGTAGGTCAACCACTGGCCTTGATTCCTCTGTTCAGACTATTCAGTCAAGTGCAACTGAAACTGTACATTGAAGTATGGCATTCATTGTGTACAATAAAATCCACTGTGTGCGCATGGGATTCTGTGTAGGACTGCACGTGTGAACATAAGACAGTGTGTGCAGGTGAGTGCAGCAGAGTGAAGTCAAGGTTGATTTAGCACCAGTGGCTGTGGAGACAGTAGCCCTGCACCTTACTCTGAAAAGGCCAGCCCCTCCACATCATCTATCACTGCTGTCATCTTCCAGCCAAACTGCTTCTCTCTCTGATATCTATGTGCCCCTACCAGCTCTCTCTCTCTCTCTCTCTCTGTCCTGCTCATACACACATATACACATAAAAAAACACATGCACACACGAATCCACATCTTCTCTCACTCCATCTCTCAATCTCATGATGGATGATTCAGCCATTTTCAATTTTTATTTTTCAAAAACTAGCCCATGGACAGTGAGGTGGAGCCTGGAGAGAACCAGTCTCAAGTCTTGTTCTATGAAGAGAGAAAGAGCTGTACAGTCTAGCATGGGACATCCCGCTGTGGATGCTGTCTGTGTTGCCCATAGCACGCACCCCCCCTCCCCCCACAGAACGCATACATAAAAGCAAAAAGGACATCAGGAAAAGGCAAAAAAATAAATAAAACTAAATAGACAGTATTTCTTAAGCCTTGTCCTGTACACTAAGATAGGAAATAACCTCCTATAAGATAGTATTAATCAATACATGGTATAGCAGGGCCAACATTTAAAATCAAGAGTTCATTAAACAAGAGAACACCAACAGTGCTGTGAAAAATTATTCGTCCCCACTGGATTTCTGCTTTTCTATTTTTGCTAATTTGTCACATTGAAATCTTTCAGATCATCCAACTAATTTTTATATAAGATAAAGACAACACAGGTGAACACAAAATGCAGCTTTTAAATGATCAATTAACTTATTGAAGATAACATTTTTTCAAAATCAGTTTCACCCATGTGAAAACCTAAAACCTAAAACCTGGTTGAGCCATCTTTGGCAGTAACAACTGCAATCAAACATTTATGATTACTTGCAATGAGGCTTTTACATCACTGTGGAGGAATTTTGCAGAATTATTTTTATTTTTCTATTTTGTGCCAGGGTCCTCTCTGTGTGGAGTTTGCATGTTCTCCCTGTGTCTGAGTGGGTTTCCTCCAGCTGCTCTGGTTTCCTCCCACCCAAAGACATGCAGCCAGGCTAATTCAAGTCAGGACTTTGACTTGGCCACTCCAAAACTTTAATTTTGTTCCTTTTGAGCCATTCAGAGGTGCACTTACTTGTGTACTTTGGATCATTGTCCTGCTGCATAATCCAACTGTGCTTGAGCTTTAGGTCACAAATTGCTGGACAGGATTTTCTGGTAGAGAGCACAATTAATGGTTCCATCAATTATGACAAGTTGTCCAGTTCCTGCAGAAGCAAAACATCCCCAGACCATCACACTACCACCACCATGTTTGACTGTTGGTATGATGTTCTTATGGTAGAATGTAGGGTTAGCCAGATGTAACAGGACCCATATCTTCCAAAAAGTTCCATCTTTGACTCATCAGTCCACAGAATGTTATGCTAAAAGTCTTGGGATAAACTAGATGTGTAAGCAAATGTGAGATGAGCCTTTTTGCTCTTTTTGGTGGATGCCATTTCTGCCCAGTGTCTTTCTTATTGTTGAATCATGTACATTGACCTTACCTGAGGCTAGTGAAGCCTGCAGTTCTTTAGATGTTTGTGTGGGTTCATTTTGTCCTCCTGGATGAGTCATTGATGCATTGGTGACATTTTGGTATGTCTGGGAAGGTTCACCACTGTCTCAGGTTTTCTCCATTTATAGAGTATGGCTCTCACTGTGGTTTGCTAGAGTCACAGAGCCTTAGCGATGGCTTTGTAACCTTCCCACGCTGGTAGATTTGAATGACTTTGCATCGCATCTGTATTTGAATCTCTTCAGTACATGGAATCATGTGCTGTTTTTGAGACCTTCTAGCCTGCTTCACATTGCCAGACAGGTTCTATTGAAGTGTTGTTGTGATTTAACAAGTCTAACAGTAATCATGTATGGGCGTGACAAGTGAAACTGAACCCAACAGTCAACGGTATTTGGTTAACTGGTTGGGTTAGTAGCAATGGGGCAGTTACTTTTTCACATAGGGCCAGCTAGGGCTGAGCAGCATTTTTCCTTTTTCCTAAATGAAATCATTATTTAAAAATAGCACTTTGTGTTTACTTGGGTTATCTTTGGATAGAATACAAGAAAATATAATATGTGCACTCTTTAGTGGTTTAAAAGTTGGTAGCAGGTGAAACATTGAACCTTTTTAGTAGATGTGTAAATTCAATTAGGACTGTTTTAAAAATCATGATATATAGTAGATAGCACATACAGTTGTAGCAGCAGTCTGCCTAAATGTAATTTAAATATCCCAAAGACTTTATTTCTCCACAGAGACTGTAAAAGTTTAATTCACTTTTATTGCTTTTTAAAGAAATAATTATTACTGCAAAGTCACTTGTGTTTGCATTTAGTTATATAGGCTTCTGACAGAGATTAGCTGTCTAGAAAATCTCAATTTGAATGAAGGTAATAAGACAGTCAGATTTGTTGATATTCTCCTTCAAATGAAACTCTTTTATAGCCTCAAAGTTACATGAGCCCTGCCTATTAATTTGGGAGCACATTAATTGCTTTTTAATCTATCTTGCAAATATTCAATTTAGTGTCTCTGTATTTGAGCATGACAGAAACTAATTGTTTTTTGTTCTTTTTAAGACCCATATGTTCCACACACTTCACCTGTCTGCGCTAGCAGACAGACTAAGATGGCATAGCTCCGTGTACTGACAAGATTATGTACTAGAATGGAAAAATCAACGTTCAGTACAGATACAAATGCACAACGGATTGTGAATCATTATTGAATTACACCCTCCGCATAAATGACACAGAAGAATGCCGAACACTCATCAAGTTTCACAAAATGCACATGAAATCCATGCGTTGTAATGTCTTTTGCAATCTCCTGAGTAATGATAATTATTTTGGATAACAAGTTAAAATGCAAAAGTAAATGTGTTGCAAAATGTCATGAGTGCAGTGTTATTATACTGGATAAAATGATGGTAAGTACCAAGACAATATAAGTAAATTATACTGAAATTTCTAAAAGCTATTAAACCAATAAAAGACATAGTAAAACACCTAATTAACTGGAGTAACAAGATGGTAAATATAAACATACACTTAATTTCACTGTAATATTGCACACTTAAGCAGGAAAGCTAAATAAAAAACACCTCCAATATGTGGTAGGTTATGTGGTGTAAAACGACAGTACACAATGCAAATGTTAAAGTCCCAGTAAAACCATAACCAGAATCACAGGTGTCTTTTACAGCCCGTATTCAGTTTAGTTTATATACAGGTATGTACTGTACAACAGTCTTCATACTTTATTTGTGTGCAATCTTACATTATATAACTACTCTGTAACATGTACTGTGGATAGCCCATGGTTGATGCTTTCCATACACATACCTTGTAAGCTCAACTAAACATCTTTAACACACACTCAACACTAACTTTGTAGTATTCTAGAACAACTTCTGTTCCAGGTCCTGGAAGTTGTATTGTAAGAGTTGCATAGCAGTGACTGTGAATATGCTTTTTCCAGTTCTTGTAGTTTGGGTGTTTCTAACAACACAGGCCTAAATTAGAATAAAGCATGCAGGAGGAGAGCTTTGTTTCCACTACATTGTGTTGCAAAGCTGAATGCATTGCAACTGAATAGAGACTGTGCCATGGCTGCAAACAGACACATATACACATATAAACCCACAGCTCGCATACAAGTGAGACAAAGAATAGTAAACACCTTTCTTTCGTTAAGCATGGAAGCCTAAATCATTGTGTTTTTAGAGTTAAATAGCATGTAAATTAACAAGTGCACACCTACTCCATTTTCAACAGAGAAATCCTATGTAAACTCAGATATTAACCTTCTAGATGAATAAGCGCCAATGTGAAAGGTGTTTCAAATGAAGAAAGAAATACACTAAATAAGATTTCCTCTTAATTTTATTTACATTTCCTAGATATAGAGGAGTCCCGTTTTAACCATTGTTAGATTTCAGCAATGTCCTTGTGTCTCTGAGAAAATTGAAAAAAAGATTTTCTCACTTTCATTAAAATATTGTCTCACAGATGACTGATGAACTATTTTGTGTCTGACTCATCTCACCCTTGTCTTAAATGCATAATATTATCCAGTATTATTATAAGAAAAATGTAAGCTCTCCTCATTTCCTCATGTAGCTCTCTTCTATGTCTCATAAATCTTTCACTAGTTTGTTTGTGCAGAAAGAGACCTTATGCATTTCTCCTTTGTCTCTAGACCTTCATACAATTAAATGCTTATTTTAATCTCCTCCGTTCTTCTAATAGGAAATCAGAAATTAGCAAACTTTCATTAGTACAATGCTAAGAAATGTTTTATTTCCCTTGAGGCAACCTTAAAAAGATTTAGGAAGTCATTCCATCTCAGTCAAGGCGTATCTCCCAACTTTTTTGGCAGCCAAAAAATAACCTATTCTTACCGTCAGTTGATTATATCACAAACTTATCAAACCGAGAGGCTGGCAAGCAATCCATTCTGAGAATTTGGCTAAGTTTAAATCTTCATGTCAAAAGAGTTATATATGTGCAAGTATCAGTAGAATCAGAGCTATCTGTGAGCTACAATGTTTTCTATCATTATATAAAAGATGCACAGGGCTTCCTTTATTGTGTAATTCATTATAACCTTTTCAGAGCAAACATACAAGCTTATGCACAGTGCAATTAGGATCTGTATGTGATTATTAAAAGGAGATGTGTGATGTGAAATGTATGTCCCTCTTTGTGTTTTCATGCTCAAAAGGTTATTTTATGAGACAAAGAAAAATGTAAAGAGTTTTGACTTTGTTAGACCAAGTTCAGAAAAATTCAACTGCAGCACTGAATAATGATTTTAATGAAGGAGAAGAACAGATTAAACGTTAGCGATATCCAGGTTTTTGTGTCAGCCTTAAAGGGTTAAAGTCATGATATCTGAAATTCACCGTACATAAGGAGAACAGTGCTAACACTACATTCATGCAAACAAGCTAGCACTTAATGTAAAACATTAGATCCACTGCTCATCAGAGACTCCATTTAAACCTGTTTTTACCTCTGTGTCAGAATTATACTACTCTGTTTCCAAAAAAGTTGGGAAGCTGTGTAAAATGTAAATAAAAACAGAATGCAATGAGGAGGAAACTCCTGAAAACTGAATTTTTTTGTGTTTGGAAAAATACATGCCCAGCAAGGCTTTAAAAAAAAAGTTAGGATAGATGTTTACTACAAGGTTGCATCACCTCTTCTCAACACAACACTCTGTATGTGTTTGGGATTAATGTAGTTGTGAAAGTGAAATGTTTTCCCATTCTTGCTTTATACAGGATTTCAGTTGCTCAACAGTTTAAGGTCACCTTTGTTGTAATTTTTTATTTCATAATGCCAAATGCTTTTATTGGGTAACAGGCCTTGACTGTAGGCAGGCCAGTTTAGCACCTGGACTCTCTTACTATTGCGCTGTGCTGTTGTAATACAGGTAGAATGTGGTTTGGCATTGTCTTGCTTAAATAAACAAGGCCTTCCCTGAAAAAAGACATCATCTAGATGGCAGCATATGTTGCTCCAAACACTGCGTTAATGGTCAACCTTAATGATCCCTTCAAAGAAGTGCAAGTTACCCATGACATGAGCACTAATGCGCCTCTATCCCATCACAGATGCTAGCTTTTGAACTGCATGTTGAAAAAAATCTGGATGGTCTCTCTTTTTTTAGCCTGGAAGATGTGGCATCCATGATTTCCAAAAGAGTTTCAAATTTTGATTTGTTTGGACCACAGGACACTTTCCTACTTTGCCTCAGTCTATTTTAAATAAGCTTTGGATCAGATAAGGCGGCAGCATTCCTGGATCCTGTTTATATACGATTTCTTCTTTGCATGGTAGAATTTTAACTTGCAGTTTGTGGATGTAGTAACAAACAGTGTTCAGAGAAAATGGTTTTTCAAAATGTTTCTGAGCCCATGCAGTGATTTCCACTACAGAAATATATCCGTTTTTAATGCAGTGTCAACTGAGGACCTGAAGATCACAACCTTTAAATAATGCTTTTTCGCCTTGTCCCTTGCATACTGATATTTCTTCAGGTTCTCTGAATCTTTTCATGATATTATGTACTCTAGATGACAAAATCCCCAAGTTCTTTGCTACTTTATGTTGACAAATGTTATTCTCGAGTTGTTGCACTATTTGCATGCACAGGCTTTCACTGAGTGGTGAACCCTTCCATATCTTTACTTCTGAAAGATTCAGCCTCTCTGGGATGCTTTTTATACCCATTGTTTTGTACAACTTAACCAGTCTTTTGTTGTCCCTGCCCCAACTTTTTGAAATGTGTTGCTGGCATCAAGTGCATAATGGGCATAAAGGGCATATATTATACTCAGTTTCAACATTTGATATGGTGTTTTTATACAATTTTCAATTAGAGTTTAAATGCATTGCATTCTATCTTTATTTACATTTTGCAAGGTTGTACTTTTTATCAAGCTCATATTTAATTTGCCTTTCCCATCACCATTTAATCCTCATTTTCACAGTTCCTTTAAACAAACAGATTAAAGCCATATATCTAGATACAAATGATCCACATAAAACTACAGGTATAAATGCATCCAAAATATACATACAGTTGCTTAAATCACATCAGGTGTTAGTCTGAGATTTATTTCAGCCAGATGTTACATAAGTATGAATACATTCATCTCTCTAAGCCACATTTAACAACCATAGTTGAATATTGAATAACATGCAGTTTTAAGCTGACTAAGGCCACTATGAAAAGCATATTTTGGTTATCCATCAATTAAACATATTATTTGTGTTGCTGGTTTGTGGTAGGCATGTTTGAGCTCTGTTGTGAGCTGGAAACTTAAAAATGGCTTTTTATAAAAATGGCAGAGGTGGGGGGCTAGCATCATTTAAATCATTAAATCCACTCTTAAATGCCGGCAGGTAAAATCAGACTCATGTAGCAGTTTCGAAGTTATGACATTTGTAATGTGCTTCGACACTCCTGTCCTTTGCACATTGGTTTATCGCCCTCCCAAAATAAACAAGGATTTTATGCAAGACTTCACAGACTTTTTTACAGGGCTAAGCTTAAATTATGATCACTTTTTAATTGCTGGAGACTTCAATATTCACGTATGTTGTGAATCCAAACTGCTGGCCAAAGATTTCCTAGACCTGATTGATTCTTTTAATCTTACACAGTCTGTAAGTGGCTCGCCACATGAGAAAGGACACACACTGGACCTTGTACTGTCTTTTGGCCTGGATATTAACGTTTTAGACATATGTGAAACATATTTCTCTGATCATTATACGGTCTTGTTCAGTACAAAGCTGTCTCGATGTCAGACTGAACCATGCGTCCTAGTGCACAAAATATGTGAACTAAATTCTCAGACTGCTTTTCTTGTTCTCGGCGGCTATTTGTAAGTCTGAATTGATTACGCAGGACTACTGTCCCAATTAAAATCCTGAGGAACTGCTCTCTCTTTTTAATTCGACTTGTACACGTATACTGGACTCTATGGCCCCTCTTGCATTGAAACTCGCAAAACCTGCATTAGAGCCTTGGCTAAATGACTATACTAGAGAACTCAGACGTGTATGTAGGCGTGCTGAGCGCAAATGGAAAAAAGATCGCCTTCAGGTATCATTACAAGTGTTAAAAAACTCCATCAGAGAATACCAACAGGCTGTTCCATCTGCAAAAAGTGACTATTTCTGTAGTCTTGTCCTAAATAACAGTCACAAACCTCAGTTTCTTTTTAATACTCTTAATTCTCTTTTAAACCATTCTGAGTCAAACAGTGCTGTACCTTCTGTACCTTCTTTTAAACTCTGTGAACATTTTTAAATTTTTTTTATTGATAAGATATCTAGTGTTAGGCTCCATTGTGTTCTGCTACTTTTGAAAATTTTGAGCAGGTGTCTGTTTCTTGCTTGATAAAAAATAATTAAACAATTAAGACCCTCTTTTTGTCCTTTAGACACTATCCCGCCTCGCTTTCTCAAAGAGGTAATTCAAACTCTTGGACCCTGCACTGTCAAAATTATAAATTCATCTTTGATGACTGGCACTCTCCCAGATGCATTTAAACATGCTTGATCCAACTACTCACCAAAAAGTCCAATCTAGATCCAAATGTGCTGTCTAATTTCAGGCCCATTTCTAAACTCACATTTTTATCAAAGGTTTTAGAGAAGGTTGTCTATTATCAAATCCAGTATTACCTTGATATCAACGGAATTGGGGAAAAATTTCAGTCTGGTTTTAAATTGCAGCATAGTACCGAAACTGCTCTTTTAAAAGTTTTTAATGATCTGTTTTTAGCTGTTGACTCAGGGAAATCAACAGTCCTTGTGCTTTTAGATCTGACAGCAGCGTTCAACACAACTGACCACAACATTCTTTTATCGCGCCTTGAAGCCTGTCTAGGCATCAAAGGAACAGCCCTTCAGTGGTTCCGCTCATAACTGTCAGGCAGAACCTTCTGAGTACACATGGGCCAGTGTCCCCTTTGTACTGTGGGGTCCCACAAGGTTCAATTTTGGCCCCAGTTTTATTTGCCTTATATATGCTTCCCTTGGGTTCAATTTTAAATAAGTGTAAAGGGTTAAACGTGTAAATACAATAGCACTGCAATTCATCGGCTCTTTGAAAGGATCAAAAGACAAATTAAGACAGAAAAAAAAGGGTTAGAAATTGTTTTTCTTGTATCTTCACTGCTTTGATTTTTCTTATACATGTATTGTAGCTAGTTTTAAAAGTTAAAAATGTTAAAAAGATTTTGGATTAAAAACAAGCGATCGTTTTGTACAGTAAGAAGTTCATCTGTTTTATCTGTTTTCTGTTAGTAGTGGCTTATATACTGGATTGAAAGGATTATCGATTGCTCATGCCTGTTTCAACCTGAGAGGGGCGCTCTCGCTGCGTCTTCATTCATTCAACATATAGACGTGATGAGACGCTGGAGTGTTTGTCATTTCATTGTTCCCCTTTTTACAGGTAAAAACACATAAAACTTGAACGTTTCTTGTGAAAAACAGAGTAATCCAGTGTAAAACCCTCCCTAATCAGTATTGTGTCACTAGAAAACCGTTTGAAATGAAGTTAAATGAGTCTGTGGTGGCAAGCAGGAGTTAGCTAGGCTCCATAGCTAGCAAAGCACCACGAGGCACCCACGCCGTTGCCGATTGAAAGCATTGCGTGTGGTCATTTGTTACAATGCATATAAAGTTAAAAACCGTATTTTTGTCACATAAGAACTTGTTGAATGTTAATGTTAGATAAAAAAAAGAAATGATGTTGTTACTGTGATCTGTGTATTAGAATACAGCTGATACTAAAATGTTACTAAAGTCTCTTACATGCTTTTAAATGGTAAAATGTAAGGGTCCAAATGTCATTATTAATGCATATTATAACAATACTCAAGCAGATGAGTTATATATAGTTATATATTTTGAAGAGGCTTAATAGGAAAAAAAGATAAAATATGTTTTTGTTTATTGTTTTGTTTTAAGTGGATTAATGGTTCAAATGGACAGCAAATGTGGATATGTAACCTGTGGATAAAATATACTAAATTTGATTGCAATGTGTGAAAAAAACAATTTGATGTGGAGATTTAGAAAAAAAAAAAACAGACATTTATGTAATGTGTACTTAAGTTCATTCAACATAAAGGCGAGACGAGACGCTGGAGTGTTTGTCCTTTCATTGTTCCCCTTTTTACAGGGTACTACAAAAGCACGAGGTTTCTTTTCACTGTTTTGCAGATGATATTCAAGTATATTTACCAATAACCGTTGCTGATAGCAAATCTTCCCTGAAAACTCTGACCGATTGCCTGAGTGATGTGCAGTCATGGATGAATGTCAACTTTCTGATATTAACTGTGAGCAAAACAGAAATCGTGGTATTTGGTAATAATAATCTCCTGCCCAACATAAACACAGATAGTGCCATTGGCCCACTCTTCTCTCATTGCAGCTCCCATGCAAAAAAACCTTGGAGTGATGTGTGATTCAGAGTTTAAATTTGATAAACAAGTTTGCTCAGTCATGAAGACAAGCTATTTTCAGCTGAGACTTCTTGCAAAAATCAAAACTTATCTGCCACAAAGAGAGCTTGAGAGAGCTATGCATGCTTTTATTACATCACAGCTGGACTACTGCAGCTCTCTCTATATCGGTGTGGATCAAGGCTCTCTCCGGCGCCTGCAGAATGTTCAAAATGCTGTAGCCCGCCTTCTGACCTCAACAAGAAAACGACAGCACATCACCCCTGTATTGGCCTCCCTGCACTGGCTCCCAGTTGCTTTTAGAATTCATTTTAAAATTTTAATGATTGTTTTTAAATGTTTAAACTGTTTGGCACTGGCATATTTGACAAAACCGCTGCAGCCTTATTGTCCAACCAGAGCTCTAAGGTCTGCAGATCAGCATCTCTAGCTGTTCCCAAATCTCGGCTCATGTCTAGAGGAGACAGAGCCTTCTTGGTAGCAGCTCCAAAACTCTGGAACATTCTGCCTTTAAATGTGCGATCATCTGAGCCTATAGAACAGTTTAAAGCTGGTCTAAAAACACATCTATTTTCTTTAGCATTTCATCCAAGTTAATTCTCCATTTCTTCTTTTATTCTATGTGTCATTTCTATTTTTGAGTTGTTTTTAATTACTCTTTTTACATTAGTCTGTATTTATTGTGTAATTTTATTATTCATATTTTATTTATATTATTCCATATTATTATCGCACTTTGGCCAACTGACGTTGTCTTTAAATGTGCTTTATAAATAAATTTGACATTGACATTTGACATTTTTTGATGGATCAAAGTGTCCTTGTGAACAAGGCTTAAGCAAAGATGGATATGGCTACCAAATATAACATATATAGCTACATTTGGCTCTACAGAAGACTCTGCACGAGTGTTAATTCCACTGGCGTGCCACCGCTGCACACTCCCACAGTGGCCACAAGTACCATCTGCTGTTTGGATAACCTCTAACCCCCCTTCTACCCAAGGGTCCACACTCAGTTCCACAGCACAGCCGTGACGGCTATCCGGATCAGTGCAGCACGCAAAGCCTCACATGCCGTCCTCCAGCAGGGGAACTGAAAGGTCCAGCACAGTCACTATTGTTGTGCCTGGATCTCCACCTGACCTGCACATCATGTGGTTTTTAAGGCGCTGCTGTGTGCGGGAAGGGTGATTAGGGAAGCAGATGCAGAGACAGAATCTGCTGGGTACTGAGCAAATGCATGACTGTCACATAGAGAGAGGCAGTTAATTATCTTCCTCCGCCCTGGTACTGCTGCAGCATTTGCTACTGCAAGCCCACTGTGGCTGATACCAGAGCCAGATATGAGGGAAACTCAAATCCCCCTGCCCTCCAACACTACTTACCTCATTTGCACACTTTACAGGGGA
This sequence comes from Pygocentrus nattereri, assembly GCF_015220715.1. NCBI lineage: Eukaryota > Metazoa > Chordata > Actinopteri > Characiformes > Serrasalmidae > Pygocentrus > Pygocentrus nattereri. The sequence continues at coordinate 22,957,917 of NC_051221.1, read as the reverse complement.
TTTGAAGGCCATGGAAGAGGAAGAAATAGGAAACGGACAAATACACTAGAGGGATTTGAGATAAGATATAAAACTCAGGGCAACACAAGAACATCATGTTATCCTTCAGCTAAAACATTTATGTCTAGGTTCACTCTAAACATACAAGGTAACCATAGTTGAGACAGCTACTTAAATTTGATTAGGGGAAATTAGGGGGGAATGGTAAAATGCAACATGGACATTTTATGTAGGTAACTATCATGTTGTCATATTCTCATAGCAACTTCACCTACTATTTTAATAGCTATCAGACATATATTTACTCAAAATGTACCTGTTTTTGTGCCTTAATAGTAACTTTTTACATTGTGTTTTTCGATTTCTGAGTTGTGTGTACAGAATCCACACAGAAGTCACAGAATTTACGCATATATTATTTTAATCATGCTCTTGGTGGCTGTAATGTCATACTGTTTGACACATGTAAACATGTTACAGCCATGCCTCTTAAAGTAAATTTGAGATGTCCACATGGTCCCAGATAAATTTAAAACATTTATTTTAAAGATGTTTTATGCACATATTAAACATACTATACATGTCATGTACATAGGTTATTTCTATGTTATTGTGTGTGTGCTTTTGTGCTTATACTTGCTGTTCCTATTAGTGGATTTTGCCATATTTGACATGGTATCAGTTCACTAATCACATACAGTATCTCCCTAAAGTGAGTACACCACTCACATTTCTGCAAATATTTTATTATTTCTTTTAATGGGACAACACTATAGAAATGAAACTTGGATATAACTTAATCAGTGTACAGCTTGTATAGCAGTACAGATTTACTTTCCTCTGAAAGTAACTCAACTCACAGCCATTCATGTCTAAATAGCTGGCAACACAAGTGAGTACACCTCACAGTGAACATGTCCAAATTGTGCCCAATTGTGTTGTTGTCCCTCCCTGGTGTCATGTGACTCAGAGTTACTAGGTTCCAGGTGTGAATGGGTAGCAGGGCTGTTAAATTGAATGTTTTGGGTACAATTTGCTCATATTGGCCACTGGATATTTAACATGACACCTCATGGGAAAGAACTCTCTGAGGATGTGAGAAATAGAATTGATGTACTCTACAAGATGGCTTAGGTTATAAGAAGATTGCTAACACACTGAAACTGATCTATAGCATGGTGGCCAAGGTTATACAGCAGTTTTCAGGACAGGTTCCACTCGGAACAGGCCTTGCCAGGGTCGAACAAAAAGGTTGAGCCCACATGTTCATCGTCATATCCACAGGTTGGCTTAAAAAAATAGACGCATGAGTGTCAGCGCTTAGACCATACGCCTCACAATGCATCAATTAGTCTGGATCATTACTCTTCTGGATCATTCATATGCTCTCTGGCAAACTTCAGATGGGCCTGGACATGTACTGGCTTAAGGAGGGGGACACGCCTGGATCTGCAGGATTTGAGTCCCTCATGGCATAGTGTTTTACTGAGGATAGCCTTTGTTACTTTGGTCCCAGCTCTCTGCAGGTCTTTCATCAGGTCCCTCCGTGTAGTTCTGGGATTTTTGTTCACCGTTCTCATGATCATTTTGACCCCATGGGATGAGATCTTGCGTGGGGCCCCAGATCGAGGGAGATTATCAATGGTCTTGTATGTCTTCCATTTTCTTACAATTGCTCCCACAGTTGAATTATTCACACCAACCTGCTTGCCTATTGTAGATTCACTCTTCCCAGCCTGGTGCAGGTCTACAGTTTTTTTCCTGGTGTCCTTCGACAGCTCTTTGGTCTTGGCCATGGTTGAGTCTGACTGTTTGAGGCTGTGGACAGGTGTCTTTTATACAGATAATGAGGTCAAACAGGTGCCATTAATACAGGTAATGAGTGGAGGACAGAGGAGCTTCTTAAAGAAGAAGTTACAGGTCTGAGAGAGCCAGAAATCTTGCTTGTTTGTGGGTGACCAAATACTTATTTTCCACCATAATTTACAAATAAATTCTTTAAAAATCCTACAGTGTGATTTCCTGGATTTTTTTCCTCATTTTGTCTCTCATAGTTGAAGTGTACGTATGATGAAAATTACAGACCTCTCATCTTTCTGAGTAGGAGAACTTGCACAATCAGTGCCTGACTAAATACTTTTTTGCCCCACTGTATATCCAAGTTTCATTTCTATAATGCTGTCCCATGAAAAGATTTGCAGAGATGTGAGGGGTGCACTCACTTTTGTGAGATACTGTTAAGTTTGATGCATACAATTTACAGATTTAGGTTGGAGTTATATATATACATTGTAATATATGCTCCTGATGAGGTGGCGGATGGTCTCCTGAAGGATCTCCTCCCAGACCTGGACTAAAGCATCCGCCAACTCCTGGACACTGGTGCAACGTGGCGTTGGTGGATGGAGCGAGACATGATGTCCCAGACATGCTCAATCGGATTCAGGTCTGGGGAACGGGCGGGCCAGTCCATAGCTTCGATGCCTTCATCTTGCAGGAACTGCTGACACACTCCAGCCACATGAGGTCTAGCATTGTCCTGCATTAGGAGCAACCCAGGGTCAACTGCACCAGCATATGGTCTCACAGGGGTCTGAGGATCTCATCTCGGTATCTAATGGCAGTCAGGCTACCTCTGGTGAGCACATGGAGGCCCTCCTAACGAATGCCACCCCGCACCATTACTGACCCACTGCCAAACCGGTCATGTTGAAGGATGTTGCAGGCAGCAGATCGCTCTCCATGGCGTCTCCAGACTCTGTCACGTCTGTCACTTGCTCAGTGTGAACCTGCTTTCCTCTGTGAAGAGCACAGGGCGCCAGTGGCGAATTTGCAATCCTGGTGTTCTCTGGCAAATGCCAAGCGTCCTGCATGATGTTTGGCTGTGAGCACAACCCCCATCTGTGGATGTCGGGCCCTCATACCATTCTCATGGAGTCGGATTCTAACCGTTTGTGCAGACATATAAACATTTGTGGCCTGCTGGAGGTCATTTTGCAGGGCTCTGACAGTGTTCCTCCTGTTCCTCCTTGCACAAAGGTGGAGGTAGCGGTCCTGCTGCTGGGTTTTTGCCCTCCTACAGCCTCCTCCACGTCTCCTGGTGTACTGGCCTGTCTCCTGGTAGCGCCTCCAGCCTCTGGACACTACGCTGACAGACACAGCAAACCTTCTTGCCACAGCTCGCATTGATGTGCCATCCTGGATGAGCTACACTACCTGAGCCACTTGTGTGGGTTGTAGAGTCCGTCTCATGCTACCACGAGTGTGAAAGCACCACCAACATTCAGAAGTGATCAAAACATCAGCCAGAAAGCAGAAAGGTACTGAGACTGAGACACCTTTATTGAGTGTGTCTTGCTAATTGCCAATAATTTCCACCTGTTTTCTATTCCATTTGCACAACAGCTGTGAAATTGATTGTCAATCAGTGTTGCTTCCTAAGTGGACAGTTTGATTTCACAGAAGTTTGATTTACTTGGAGTTATATTGTGTTGTTTAAGTGTTCCCTTTAGTGTTCCATTTATTTGCTCTCTTTGCTGTCCAAGAATCTTTGCCAACACTGACGGGCAAATACATCATTATTTTTCCTGCCTCATTTGCTTTTATATCTGTATAGAACCATAGAGAAGACTAAAAGCCTGGACAATTCTCATCTTTGTTTGTAGAGACAAATCTTTGCATTTAAAGATCTTGTCAAGGTCCTTTGTCCTTGTTCTGCTGAATGGATTCTCTGTTGTAAATTACTGAGCTGAGTAAAGAATCTGAGCCTTCTTAATATTGAGCTGAAGTCCTAACTTTTCATTCTGTTTCTTAACCTTCCTCCAGATTTTCCACTATGAGTGATGCATCATCCACGCATCGAAGGTTACTGATGTTTCTTCCACCAGTCTTGAATTCTCAATCATCTTCCTTCAGTCCTTTTTCTCTCATTATATGTTCAGTCTACAGTTGAACAGGTATGGTGATAGTATGCAGTCTCCTTTTCCACATAGAACCATTCTTTTGTCAACCGTTTGTCCATTTTCTGTCCTGATCATTGCTTGTTGATCAGTGTAGAGATTCTTCATGAACGAAGAGGTGCTCTGATATTTCCATTTTCCTGAGGACATTCCAGAATTGTAAGTGTTCGACACAGTTGAAGGCTTTGCTGTAGTCAATGAACATTCTGACTTCCTGTTTGAACTCTGCTGCTTCAATGATCCATCATACATCTGCAATAATCATGTTCTTCTGCCTTTCCTGAATCTTGCAATTCTCTTTTGATGTCAGATGCTCTTCTGCACTGAATGATTTTAGGGATAATTTTATTGGCATGTGATGTTAGGGAAATTTTGTGATAGTTGGCACATTCTTTCTTGTCTCTTGTTTCTTTGATATTGGGATATAAACTGACCTCTTCAAATCTACTGGCCATTTAGCTTTTTTCCGGATTTGTTAGCATAATTAGGTTAGCAACCAAATCTTTAGAATCCTGAAATATTTTGTTTATGTTTGTCCCTCTTTTCAATATCTTTGCAGATACTGTTGGTATTGTCCTTCCTGGCAGCTCTCTGGAATTCAAGGTTTAATTGTCTGACAAGATTATGTCCTTTGTTATGGTTTCTCTTCTCTCTCTCTCTCTCTCTCTCTCTCTCTCTCTCCCTCTCTCTCTCCCTCTCTTTTTTTTTGCAATGCACACTGTATCAGTTTAGCATTATTTCTCCTTTTTATTCTTCCCAGTTATTTCTCTGATTTTTTTCATGACTTCTTTGAGCTCCATCCATTGCCAGGGATAAACCCCTATGGAAGAAAAAAAATCTGTTATTACTGTGTAACAGAATACATTAATCTATCTATCTGTTCATCTTTTTTTCATACAGTCAACAACGACAATAAATTCTTGAGTGAAAAGAAATTAATTCATTAATTGAGAGCAGGACTGTATCAAGTATGCTGTATCATCTGCTGCAAAAAAAGAAGGCTTTGGTGAAGTGTGTATAATGAAATGGATTAGTGCTGCCTACCACCAGCTGCAACATCACCTGTTAGTCATCTAAAGGTCTGGTGAATTTTCTTCTGTGACGCCAAGCCAACATTTTCAGATTGAGCGCAATTGCAGTGGTATGCAAAAGTTTGACATCCTTTGTCCAATTACAGGTTTTTTAGACGTTCTAAGTGGAAAAAAGGTCACACATCCTCTGCAGAGAACACAACCAAATATGCCAATATTCTGTATATTTTCCATTCTAATCTTTTCTACTCTATTTTTTGGTGCAATTTATATTTGTCTTTTGAGCTTAACTTCATAAATATCAAGTGTACCATCATACTTGCATAGGCCGCATATTGTTTTTTTCCCCCAATTTATTGAATTCCTCAAAGACACATTAATTGTATATATTTAAATGTGCAGAACCTGTTGCCCCTAAAGAATATTAACTTCTTTTCACTTAGAAAATCAGCAAAACAGGTAATTTAACCACATACACCTTTTTTTAAAGTTTTGCATATGACTTTGTGATTGTTTATTTATATCAGTTCTCTCAATACCATATTCAGGGTTAGTGAACATTTTATATGTTACAATAAAGAATTACAACTCAACTCATGCCATTTCTGACACTGTGAAAAATGGCTTAAAATTCCATCATGTGGCAACAAGTAATTTCAATTCAAATAAAACTAGTTCAATTGCTTATTACTACACAAAGTAATATTTTTAAAAAAGTAGATCTGATGAGCCACTTTTTACAGTGCATGAATTATCCATTTATTCAACAAGTAAACGTGGAGGTGACATATTTTGAAAGCTCATGTAGGGTGGAGGATATCTATTTTGATAGCAATGACAAAGGTAAACTAAGAAAAAAATACCTTTGCCTATAGTGGTGTTTAGGTCCTGGAGCTCCTTTCAGCTGAAATGCAGCATTGCTTATATTTACTTATATGTGTTTAAAGTGGAGGCCTGTATGGTGAATGAAAGCAGCTGTCACGATTGGCCCCTCCCAGTCCTGTCCATGTGTTCGTGTTCTGTTTTTGTTTTGGTTTTTAGTCCAGCCCCCTCATTTTGTGAGTTCACTCCTGATTGTTTCCACCTGTGTTCCCGCTTGTCCCCCATTTACCCTGTGATTATTTAAGCCCTGTGTTTGTCACTAGTTGTTGCTGGTCTTTGCTGTTTGAACTGTTTGATGTTTAGGATTTGTTCGGTGTGTTTCTCGTCAAGTCTGTACCCGAATCTATCCGTGTTGGTTACATAAACCTGGACTGTCTTGACCCTGATTTTGGATTTGCCCACAATAAAAGTCGCTTATCTCCGCATATGCGTCTGCCTCCTCACTCCCCGGGGTTACAGCAGCAAATAAATTGATCACTGGAAATCCCCATAATACCTGTGTATGGCAACTAAATATAGGCTAGACAGTGTGTGTACACAGACCAGACGGAACTGTTGCTAAGGAACTGTTGCCAAAATGAAGACAAATGTGTAAGATATAGAAATATCTTACAAAGTAAAATAGATTGCAGAAAAAAAAGGGCTAGGGGGCTCTGTTAACAACTTCTGAACCTCTGGGTTAATACAGTACCATTATCTTTTCTGAGATACTTGAGTCAGAAGTGGGGGGCAACTGGTTAATGACGTCTCAATAAAGACTGTAGCCAAAAAATGAAGAAGAAAACCAGGATGAGGAGAAGAAGCTTAAAGACAAATGCATGTTTGATTTTTTTGTGTTGATAACATTTCGGCTTGTAGTTGGATAAAAAGAAGTAGCGGAAGTGGGGTCTGTCTAATGAAGAAAGGTCAACCTATACAGGCTGTCAGTTTCACAAACCTCAACACACACACGGAAAACAAATTTTACAAAAGTGGTTAACGAATTTCCCCGTTTTTTTCCACAGGGTTAAACGGTACTAAGCTTAGAGTTAAAAACACTAAAGAATTAAAGCTTTAAATAAGCAAGAAATACTGCATCATGAGACAGATGGATTGATGTTGAGAAGGTTGTAGGCGCCCAATCATCAGCAATACACAAATTGTGCGGTTATGAATGTAAATCATTTAGACAGTATAATTTAGATGTTATTAGTGAGCACATAATTTACAGTACATCAGCTAGAAAAATGGGGGGGGGGGGGGGGGTTGGGAATGGGGCTAGAGTAGGGGTAGGTAACAAAATACCTTTTTGGGAGAAATCTCCATATTTGGGTTGGTGAGTTGCCTCAAAAGCATATGACCATAAATATTCCATATTTAAAAATAATACAATGTCATGTATGTTTCTTCCCACATGAAAGCTGCATTTTATAATATTACTGAAATACAGGGCAGCTGCTGTCTTAAAAAAGAAAGCATGCTGTCAAGGATGACCTACTGAGTAAAAATGTTCTGTTTTATCACCACCCAGACACAGATATCCTTATCAGGAACTTAGCAATCCATGTCAGCTTAAAGATTTTCTGTTAAAAAAAGGGAGGAAGAAGAGAGAACGAATCTACACTCCTTTCTGTAGCGTTTGGTAGATGACCACACGTGAAAAGCAGGTGATAAGAAAGGGCTCAGTGCTGCGCTGGTAACTTATGTGGAGCTCAGCTGTCACAGCTATAAGATAAGACAATCTCAAGAAGAAATGGCTTGAGCTGACTGATTCATCTGATACCTTTGTGTGAAATCAAATAAGACAGAGGACAAGGCCAGTGGAACAATTCCTGACCTTGCCATGGGTCGCAGTGGGTCACTGTGACCTACAATCTATTCTTCCTCTGTTACACAAGATGCTTAAGTTCCTGTTTTTCGCGTGTTGAGTGAAAATGTCACAGTAGATTTTGTCACAATAAATATGAAATTTGCTCCCAGACAGATTGCAAATATTAAATGAATGTTTTATTTGATTGTGTGTCTCTACCAGCTTCTTTTCTTCAGCTTCTTTTCTTTTCCCATAGAACTTTGCTTATGCTTATTCCCAAATTTGAATCATTTATACAGTTTCATGCTGAGACTAGATGCAAAACACAGGAGCCAGAGGCAGTCAGATGCAAGCATGAAATAGTTTTGTTTTTAATGATTCATTGCCAAAATGGGTAGAATGAGTGGTGAATTTGTTGTCAAAAAACAAGGAAAGGACAAGCAATGGAAACAATGGGAAAACGTCCGAAACAGGAGCGTATGAAAACAAAGAATTACAAACTGTGACAACAGCCTGGGGAAGAGTGTAGTCACACTGGCCAGGAGGCCAAACGTGAACTCTGAAAGCACACACAGAACACAAGTGTGTGCAGGATGAAGTTTCTCCTCATGCATATATAACATAAAACAAAAGTAAATTACACATAAATAAAGCTTATCCTTGCTCACGCACTCATTTTACAGTCAAACACTATCTCTCAAGGCTCTCCAGCATCAGTGCTGACTGGCTGACTTCTTTTTAAAGTATGCATAAAGTGTTCCTCATATGAGATCCAACTTTTCTTCATCAAGGAAAGGAGCACTGGAATGTGGCCAGAAGCACACCAGACACGTATGCAAGAACTGTAATTGTGAGTCCCTGCTGTAGTTTCAGATGTGTAAAAACAGCTTCCAACACAAAAGTAGACTCAGAGCAGAGCAATAGAGACTGGTGAAGATGACTAAGCATCCTCTTAAATAACTGATAGCAGTGTCAGGCTCTTCCAAAGAACCTGCTAGGAAAGTGAAAAGGACAAAAAGAAACAATTCCATTCTGTAAGCTTAAATATTCAATCAGCACTTTAGCTGCTGCACTTTTGGGCAAGCATCTACACCACTCACCTGGACCTGTAACAACCTCCAGGATGTTGGGATGTGTTGTCAGTGCTGACATTCGGCAGGACACAGCAACAGAAAGTGGTTAGATGTAGTGAGGGAGCTCACTCAAGGATACCATGTGGCAGTGGCAGGACTAAGGGAGCAGAACAATCCTTGCCAGAAGTACTGTAGACCTGCAGGGACCACATTGGTAGTGGTCATAGCAACAGCAAAAGCAGCAGCCAGAGCAGGAGATGCAGAGGCCACTGGAGCCAAAGCATACCTAGTTACTAGAACCAAAGCTGTCAAAGCTACTGGAAGGCCACGGTTGACTCATGGTATGCCAGACGATTGGTCTTAGGAAACACCATGTTCCCATCCCACCAAGTCCAGTTATTTAGAAAATGTGGTGTTTTGTGAGCTTAAGTGCAAACACATTACCAGAAGACCAAGAGGAATTTCTAACAAAAACTCAAAAGATTTAACAATTTATTTAGAACTTTTGTCTAGCCATCAAAAATTATATATACACATAAGACCAATGTAAAAAGAATTAAAGGAAATACAACTTCAGGCCAGAATAACAAACAAAAGATCTTTAAAAAAATGAACTAACTAATTAAAAAATGGAAATTAAAAAAAGAAAATTACAGCAACACTACCCTACTACCCACTACTCTATGTAACATGGAGCGAGGTAGCGGACGCATGTGCGGAGGTACGCGACTTTTATTGAGGGCAAATCCAGGGTCGTGTTCAAAACAGTCCAAGGTCATAACCAACACGAAGCGATCGGGGGACAGACATGACAGGATAAACACTAAACAGGGTGCAAAGGTACAAACACGACGAGCAAACAACGACCAGCCAAAACAAAGGGCAAACACAGGGCTTAAATACACAGGGATAAAGAGGGACAGGTGAAAACAATCAGGGGCGGAGTTACAAAACCAAAACAAAAACGCACATGGACAGGACTGGGAGGGGCCAATCGTGACACTCTACCAATAAACAAAGTCCAACAGGGCAAACAAAAAAAGGGCAGGTCACCCTTACATTTGCTTGAACATTGCAAAATTTATCAAAATATTTTACTGTGCTGGTAGGCCAGCCAATCACTGGAATAACCTGGAAACACTCAACCAGAGTGTAGTGTATACAAGAGAGGGCATCTGCTGACACATCCTCTCTCCCTTCTTCTAATGAATTCCAAGGTTAAACTCCTGGGCTAGCAAATCCCATTTCATAAGATCATAAAAGATTCGCCAGTGAAAACTAGTACCACTTGAAACACTTGAGTCCTGAGCCTGGGTGCCTAATAGGCTATGAAAAGAAAGAACTCAAAAGCTCTTTCTCTCTTGTTGGTAAGAGAACCTTTCTCAGAAAAAAAAAGGTTCCAGGATGTGCATGTGTTCCTGAAGACAGAACATGAACAAACAATGGTGTCGCTTGACAACAGTCTATGAAAGACCTTATATTTCAAATCCTATTGGAAAGATGGTAATCCTGCGATTTCCACTGACAGGCCATGAGCAGGTGAGAGAGATCACAAATCGGCGTCCTTGTTTGTGGCAATGGGATATGCATCTTCAAGCTCAATCTCCTGAGAGTGTCAAAGCGGAAAGTACAATAGTGTCTTTAAGGGAAGCAGACTAAACAGCTTATTTGTATTCCAGCCTTTCCTGCATGTCTCCTCACGTGTGACCAAATGAGGGTTGGGGGTGGTGTTGCGGGAATGTGTGAGAGTAGTGAAAGAAAGAGGAGAGAGAGAGAGAGAGAGAGAGAGAGAGAGGGAGAGAGAATCTAATATGATACAGCAGAATGCTGTAACAGAACAGGCATTTATTTGAGTGAAGTCCGCTGCTGCCACTGTAGCAGAGAGAGATTCAACAGCAGTCGCAGTGCTCAGCATGTCTCTGTCTCTTTCATCCTCCTCCCCAGTCTGACTCACACTAGCACACACACACACACACACACACACACACACACTAACATGTGGAGAGAGAGATACTATGGCTATGGAGTGACTGGACTTCCGGCCGGAATACAGAGCGACGATGTCACTCAGTGGTTTAATTTCTCAAGATATTCTTCTCTCTTTTATGAACCTGTGTTTTTTACACTGCTGACTCTCATTTCAACCCCTTCATCTTTAGCTCCAGTATGAAGAGGGACTCTCACCAGAACATTGCTTTGATTTGCATTGGAAACGGCCCTGGATTTTTCCACAGCTGAGGAAATCACACTGGTGGGGCTTGTTTGCTCATACCAGGGGTAAATGGGGTCTAGGCCCAAGCATTTGCCCATCGCTGGGCCTCAGTTAAGAGAAGCTGAGAGGAGAGGTTATGGTTGCATAATCAGGATCCAGAGCTTTTCTAGGCCTGGCTGCTAATTTTCATGGGATTTATCCAGTGATGAATCTGTAATCAACTGCTGTCCTACATCTGATTCATCCAAAACGGAAAAGTCAATGAGCTTTAAATGCCATGGACCATGAGTCATGTCGGACATATTGGCGGGTGAGTAGTACCGTTAGATTTGGCCTATCTGTTTGTTTGCTAAGTTTACACTTCATCTGACTGTATGATTGATCAAGTGAGCGGTGCCGTTCAAAGAAAAATTGCGATTCTGGTTCATACAACTCGTCAGATCTTCATTTCCACTTGGATTATTTGTTCTGCTGTATCAAGTGAGGTGTGAACTGACTTCATAAGCATCTGCTGTTTGTGCATGTAATGATGCTGGGTAATGACCACTGTGCCCATATCAGTCTCTTTATCACTTTATCTGATCTAATGGACTGGAAACATGTGTTACTTCGTGAAACAAACAAGATTTTCCTAACTATGTGAACAGTGGAGTGGAGTGTTGTGAACATGCATTAAGAAATGTGATAACCATGTCAGAGCAGTGAGATTGTGAATGGAAATATATGGGTTAAAAATATATTCCCTGTATGCTCTGGAACAAAGATAGAGAGTCTTGACATAGCAGCTGTTGGTATACACTCTTCCAGGTGCTGTCTGAAATGAGGAGATGTGTACTTCTCGCCAAATAATTACTGCAGCTCTTAGAACCTGAAGCCCACATTTCAGATATTCTAAACAGCTGATTATCCACATGAATCTGAAATTAAAAATGATTTTAAAAGTACTTATCTTGGCTCTGTGGAAAATATTCCAAGGTTTGCCTTGATGGCTATGAAAGTTTTAGTACTCAACACGGGACCAACAGGAGATAAAATAATTGTAATTAACAACAGAATGAACCACCGTTAAAATTTTCACAGCATAGAAACTTTAACAGTTTCTAAAAAAGAACTTATTAAATTGTGCAAGTAAAATTTTGATTAAAGATTGCATGAATGTCTATCTGAAGTAGATTATTTGTAATTGTAACAGACCAAAATACCATAAAATATGCAATATCACATGTATATTATCCTAAAGTCCTTTCATTTTAACAGATCCAGTTGTTATTGTAAAAAAAAACAAATAAATTAAAAAATCAATTCAAAATAACAAATTCTCCCAAACAGTAATGGGATTATTTTTAGCATTACTTCCTGGAAGAAAAAAGTACTCTCACTACTCATCACGTCACTTTTACATCACTTACATACTTGATAAAAATGATGACTGGCTCATGCTTCTGGGAAACCGAGAAACTAGCCACTAGAAATGGTTAAAAATGACCAAGAATCTCTATGAATAAAATGTAAAGCTTACAGAATTGTTCCAAAATGAAAACAGTCTAGTTTCAGTCAGGTTCTGGATTGCTCTTTTTCAGCAAAGGGTTCTTGTGGTTTCACATTAGACTGATTAGATGCTTTGACAAATCAGGTGCCTGGATTATGCTGCTTTCTCCACTCACCCTGTGCTTGTCACATTCACAAAGTTGCAGGTAGTACAACTTTGTCATAAATCATGTACAGCAGGGATATTCAATCTTATCCATAAAGGGCTGGTGTGGCTGCAGGGTTTCATTCCAGCAAAGCAGATCACCTGATTAGCAGTTTAAAGACTGAAACCCACCGGTTAAAGTGGAATCAGGTGTGCTCAAGCTTGTTTTGAGTGAAGACCTGCAGCAACACCGGCCCTTTGTGGATAAGATTGGACATCCCTGATGTACAGGCATGTATAGATGAAATGTATGATTTAAGTCCAAGACACATGTATTATAGCTATGAGAGACATTGGAGTAACACAAGTAATCAAATTCTTACTAAGTATCTATAATATGATTAGAAGAATTTAAATTGAAATAGGTTACACTACTTTGTTACAAGAAAAAAAAATCAAAAGTAATGGGTGTCACATACTTTGTACCAACATTAACTTCAAAACTGGAAGCAGAGGTTGGCTCTCAAAGTTTTGAGAAAAGTTCTATTGTAATTATTTTAAGTCATAGTATGGCTAACCTCAGATGAACTTATAAGAATATTTTTAGCTCTGAAGAAAAATAGGTGCAACGGAATGCTTCCATTATTTGAACAGACCTTCTGCTATATCCTGATCTATGATCCTACAGGACCTAAAATGCTTCTTATCCTCAGATAAACCACATTGCTACATTATTTATTTATTTATTTTTGGTGCGCTTCCCTTTATTCACCGTTTGACAGGTGGCATCTAACATGCCGTGCTGTGTGATCCAGGTACACAGAGTATGCGCTGTTCAAGCAGAAATAGTATACAAAAATGATTCATCAGGTTAAAAGTTGCATCTATCTAGGGGAGCATAGAATTAGGCTACCTGTCAGTACTCACTTAGCTCTCAAAATTAATTAATACATAAGTGAAAACCACCTCTTATGTCCCTCATTTCACGGCTCTCATCTAATAACAACAACCATGAGAGCTCTCCCAAACAAACTCCTGACTGTCACCTTCTAACCTGTGTCCATTAAAACCCTTTCCCACAGCTCAAACCTAATATCCCAGTGCTATGCTTTACAATTATTTCCATACAGCGCATTTATGATGGCAAACATAAGAACGTCGCTGGAACTTAATTAGAAGTTTATTAATTAAGTTTAGGCTCTGCTGTATGCGTTTCTGTATAGTCTCCCTCTCTCTTTCTCCCTCTTTTCTCCATTATGCCGATTTATCTCCTGGATAAACATAGCCTCTGATATGTTGGTCAAGGGTTCCGCTCCAAGAGACTGTTCATCTCCTTCCATCCCACTGATGATCCGCAGTGCAACAGAGTGACTGCGCCACTGATTATGTGTTCACCCACACAGAAAGCAATTTAGCACGTTATCAACTTTGTCTGAAGAGAACAAATATTCGTGCATGCATATATTACAGGTCTATAACAGAGGGTGCTTATTCTGTGCGCAATAATTGACAATGAACAGTCATATCAGTCATATCACACAGTTCATACCATTGAAATGTTTACATCTATGCAATCATTGTTGTGACACCTCTTTAGAGCCCAAAATGACAATTGAAGTGCTTTACGGCTGTCAGAACAGTAGTAAAGCAGCAAGAGGTATGATGATTTGTCTGCAATAAGGTTATTATTTCTCAATAGGGAGGATGAAGGAAATATAGAATATATAATTTGGACAGAAGAGATAATAAGCTTAATGTGTTCCTGAAGTCATGCTCTTTATAATTCATAGCCTTTATCATCAACAATAACAAAAGTATGGTGTAATGTGACATTAATTATTTCTCAGTGGTAGGGCATTGGAAGTGAAAAAAATCTGTGGAAAGTGCAGCTTCTAAACTTTCGATGGACATTTCTCTTTGTAAAGATTTTTATTATGATTTTAATTTCTTGAGAAGTCTTCTTCAATTCTTCTTCTTTAATTCTTGACATTTGTGCAATGCATTTAACATTATAAGATCTCGTTGGTATGGAATGTCAATCAGATGTGAAAGGAATAGACCATCAGAAGGAGTGTGCTATGCTGAATAACATCTATGGCCTTTGGCTCATGCCTTAGACACAGCCATTATATTATTGATGATAACATAAGACCTTGAGTGTTCTTCTGCTTTTATGCAACAGTTCTGCAAAAAAATGAAAAGCCATGAACATTGTATCAAATGGGCGTCAATATTGACAGTTCCTTTACTACTCCATAAAAAGTAGTAGCTTTTAGTATTACAGACAGAGCCATTAAAGATCAACCTTTTTAATATTTGCAAAAGTGTATTTAAAACTTACTGGATTCAATGTGTACATTGGTTCCAGGTGACACACATACATATATCACATCAAAATTATTATAATTCATTTTTCTTTCTTTTGGCAAGACTTATGTTGATCTATTGTGTTTATGTGGAACCAATGAACACATTTAATTCAATTTAAATGAATTTTCACTTTGTTTTGTCTGTCTTTGAGGTGTTTCAGGGCCTATCCTGTTTCCTGAATTGTATTCTTTTTGTTCTGGCTAATTTCAGTTTTTCTGCTGTCACAGCCGCTGACTGAAAAACATGTAAACAACACACTCAGACTTTGGTGTAGACCTGCTGTTTACTACTCTGCTACTCTTCTTCAGAATCTAACCAAACGGGCTGCAGGTAAATGGTCAGTCTCTAAAGATGAGACTACACATTTGGCGAATGGTATTCGGTTAATTTCTGGCTGATTCCAGGTTGTTTAGGTTTTCTTCTGCCACAGCTGCCGACTGAAAAGCTGCTCAGTGGTGATGACAGTTTGGGAATTTAGTGTAGTCCCATCTTCAGAGTCTGACCAAAGTGGCTGTGGGTCAAATGTGATCTTAAAAGTGTTCGTTTTCTGTTTGTGCGCAAAGTAAGAAATAAAAACTTTCAAATACTTGAGCGTCTCCTACAGCTTTCAAACTTGTTGCTTAGCAACGACATTTTAGCAGAGTGATTCAGGGTTTGTGAAAAACCTGTGATGTTATGGCGAAACATCAGCACGGTTAGAACGCTTCTCAACTAATCAGCTTGTGTGGCTGGAACTTACTGTTGTATAATGTACAATACAGTCCAAACCTTTAAATTATCTTTATACTACTTAATCTATTCATTTTAGAGTATAAGCAAATTGCCATGTTTCATTTTTTTTTCTTTGACAAGGACTTTTGTTCTTGAAATATGGCAATAACAGCCAGTATTAATGCCTTTTTGTATCCAACCTGACAGGTTGTCCAAAATGTAAGGCATGGAATGACTATTACTAGGAAGAGGGTAGTGCTAAGACCTCCTAGCATATATGGATCATATAAGTCTGTGTGTGTGTGTGTGTCTGTGTGTGTGTGTGTGTGTGTGTGTGTGTGTGTGTCTGTGTGTGTGTGTGTGTGTGTGTGTGTGTGTGTGGGTGTGTGTGTCTGCGTCTGTGTGTATGTGTGGGTGTGTGGGTGTGTGGGTGTGTGCCCATGTGAAAGGCAGATTTGTCTAATTAGTGTTTCATATCATATTACAGCCTGAGAATGATGGCTGTATTTTCATACTTACCCACTGAATGAAGATGGAATAGGTACTTTTTTGCCCTTCAAACTGTTTCTGTAAAATTTTTTACTTTTTATCTCATTAAATATAGCAAATATTAGACAACTAAACTGGTTGTAAGATTTGTGCTAGACAAGGTCTCACCTCTGTAGATGTAACACCAAAAGAGACAGAGCGATTGTCAATGTGTCTCTTCTTTGAAATTGCAGCTTTTTAATGTTGTGCCAACCATCCCTATAACATGTGCCAGCTAACCCCATATTAGGGCTGACTGGCACAAGTGCAGAACATGACTGCACTGATTCCAGGAAATGTTTGGTGACATTAAAAATGTCTGTTTGTAGCTAAGACGTTCTGCTTTCATTTGCTGCTAGTTGGGTTATGACACATATAATATGCCTGGGATATATAGCAGAGAGTGAAAACTGTGCCATCCAACCCTTCTGACCCCTATGTGTGTGGGTGGGTAGTTCTGTGATGTGTAAGGTGCCAGTGAACATCAAAGCATTTCATAGTCAACATGTGAGTGAGAAGCAACTCTTATTTTCCACATTTTGCATCTAATAACTACAACAGCCCTGAGAGCTCATTTAAACAAGCTCTTTTTACCGGTGTCATTAAAACCCTTTCCACAGCTCAAACGGCATATCCTGCTATTATTCAATATAATATTCAAGCCCTTCTGTTTTGCACCTTTATAACAATCACAGGAGCATTTCTAGATCTTTACCAGAAGATTATTAATTAAGATTGTGTGAGATGAAACTTCATCTAGTCTAAGGTTTATGGCATACACGTCAGTGTGTTGCTATACAGAAAACATATGTGCACATTACTGTCAAGCATAACACCTCAGTTGTGCCACAGTATCCAGACTGGAACAGCAGGAACCATATGGAGGGGAAAAGCTCAGAGCATAGCGGAGTAGTTGGCAGTTAGGCCATGATTATTAAGGAACACCTGTTCAGCCCATTTATTGGGCCATGGCAGGTCCGGCAGAATGGAGACAGGCTAATGAAGGTCTCCTCTGGTTAATTGTGTAAACTATATATAGTGAGGCATGATAGCTGGGAGCAGAGCTTGAGTCCTTAGTGTCATTCCCCAGACCTATTGGGTCAGCTCTTCTCCATAGGTAAGGGTCATATCTACTGCTACGTGTGTGTCCTTAAGCTAGCAACCCTTAATTACTTACAGTCTCATTTATATAGTTAATCTTTGTAATGGTGTTTCTTTGACATAAAATGAATAGACACATCTTAGCTGACCGTAGACAGATCATGATGAGGCTTGATGCCCAGGTTAAAGGCCTTGTCACAGACACTTATCAGTCATGTGGTTGATAGGAGTCATTATGATCAAACAGTCTTACTATAAAAAATCCATCTGACAGTCTAATGTGCTGTATGTAATGTTTGCCTCATAAAACAGGGGTTTAGGAACTTCTGAATGTCCTTGAGGCAACATGGTGTTTGCAATCAGCTCCATAATTATTAGATCAACATGGTTAAAAAGGTCATGACGAAAAAGAAAATGTAATTGAGCAACATTAGCATGTACCCATTTTTTTTCACTTTTTTTAAGTGCACCTGGGTGTTTGGAAACTCTTAAGTTATTCTTGACTTCCCATTTCACTAGGGTATAAACATGAGGTGCCACAGAGGCCAAATTTCTCTAGCCATTCATCAACATGGGAAACATTAGTATAAAGTGAAATGAGACATACTGTGAAAGTGTTGACCTACATAAATCACTGTTAGGGCAATAAGTAAAAAGACTAAAAGAACTGGAGGTATGGTGAACCAGCCTGCAAGACTATGCGTGAGTATTTTGCCCCCCAACAATTCTCAGTGGATCACTATTGAAGATTTACAGAAGATGGCAGTATTTTGAGGTCACTCCAATCTACAGTTAGATTTATGGGATGAGCTGAAGAGGAGAGTGTAAAAGAGAGGAACTAGGACCCAGGAGGATCTGGAGACATTCTGGACTGAGGAGTGGTGTCAAGATTCCTTGCTGTTCATCAAACATTACAGGAGAAGATTCATTGACGTTATGCTGGCAAAGGAGTGTTATACAATCAATCAAATGCAGGAGTGTCAATAATTGCGGCGTGTAGTTTTGTTAAAAAAATATTTGTGTTTATTATTTTGTTTTTCAGAGTAACTTTAGTTTAATTGACCACAAGGCTTTTTTCACCACCCTTTTGTACCTATCTAAACCAAGGATGCCAATGATTATGGAGCTGACTGTATTTTGGTGGTTGAGTTGTCAGTCCAGTTATGAAAGTACATTTTCCACAAAGACTTTCCACTTGCTGGACATGTCACACTTTTTTAATTTTATTTTTGATCCCCTTGACTAATGCTTGCTATTTAGACCTCACAGTCTGAGACAGCTAAAGATGAACACATGAAAATGGTGCCATGTGCTTTTGAGAATCAGTTGTAAAATGTGATAATTGTTATGTTGTCTAAAGTAAAGGTGAGCCAGGCTGATGGAAAGATAAGAACATCAAGGGGAAGACAAAAACAAAAACATGTTCAAAAGCTTCAGATAATGAACTATTTCTGTCAGAATTAATTTAATTCTACACCTTTGGCAGCTACTACTAAGAATCTGTGTAGGCCTTTGGTTGTTTTGGCTGAATCATATGTTTCTGAAAGTTGGCATAGGTAGGTGTGAAGTGAATGGCAAAAATAATCTGTTTCTACATTCATCCAGTCTGAAATGCAAGTCATTATAAATGACTGATGTTTCAGGTTGTTGGCAGGTTAGCTTTCCTGAATACAGCACTGATTCTAAATCTTGTAGTATCATTACATAAGAGATTAATTAGTGTAAAAGAGGCCTAATTTGAAAATTAGTAAAAGTATTAGCAACTCTGATCATTTCCCATATGATTTAGTTAACATGCTCCTCATGTAGATGGTTCTTTCTGCAACTTTTTCACTTTTCAGCTATTTATAAATTAGAATGCTTGGATTTATACTAAACAAAATGAGACATTTTTGAAAAAAAACACTACAACTGACAGTGGCTTGAATTGTGTTCCTCTGAGAAATCACACAGGCTGTCTACAAGATGGAATAACACAATGTTTCTTCTTATCTAGTAACATTTTATCAGTGTTTGTGAAAAACAGATTGTCCTGTGATATTACAGATCCCAGACACTGATCAGTAAAACAGCACAGTGTGTCAGGCGTTTCAGGCAGAAGGACTCAGCAGGACAAAGTAATGCTGATCAAAATCCAAAACAAGTGTTGCAGGACTAGAAACCTGAATATTCCTTTTGTAATTTAACTGAATGCATCATCAGAATTGCCATACTGCTTTCACAACCTTCACTCTTTCCTTTATTTTATTCACTCTTTCTTTCCTTTATTGGCTTTACATGGTAAAATGTTTAGGCAGCTGGTTGCATGTTGTGAACTGCATGCAACATAATTTACATGCAACTTGCCAGTTACACAAAACACTCAAAAAATAAAGTCACATGCAACACATTTATTTACACCACCAGTTGTCTAAATTAGTAGCCCATACTTTTTATACATATACAAAGTCGTCTCTGTGTCACAATTGGCCCCTCCCAGTCCTGTCCATGTGTTTGTGTTGTGTGTTAGTCTAGTCCATGAGCTTTCTTTGTTTTGATCCCCAGTCCAGCCCCTTGTTTTCTGACTCTGCCCCTGATTGTTTCCACCTGTTTCCCACCTGTCCCTCATCATCCCTGTTTTTATATAAGCCCAGTGTTTGCCCTGGTCTATGTTGGTCTTTGTTTGATGTTGGATATGTTTGATTTGTTTGAATGGTCTGTGGGAAGTGTTTGGATTTGTGTTCCGTGGTTGTAATTCGTCATGTCTGTCCCCCATTCGATTCTTATTGGCCATCTGAACTTGGACTGTTCCAACTGTTATTGTGTTTCTTTTTTTCTATATCTTTATACTCACCTTGTGCAAAGTCATAGCCACTTGTAAAACCCTTGTTGTTGTTGTTTCTATTTGACTAAGATCAGCATATATATAACATTTATAATTGATGGGTATTCTTGAGCTGCTCAGCACTGATCACTGTGAGAACAGAAATAACAGAAATTTTCCTCATGTCTTTATTTATTAAATATGAAATGTTACATTATATATGTAACATTTCAACATATGGCAGGCGTTGCTCACACAGCTTCCTAGTTTACTCACAAATTAAAATATATTGATGTAACATCAAGAAAAAAAAAAACTCACAGAGAATTATTCATGTGAGGATCATTGCATTAATTCCAAAGTTCCACTTTGCCTATTTGAGAAGCCCTGAACTTTTTTATCCTAACACTTCAAACTGGTGAGATCCAGGTTGGTATTATTGAGAAGTTATCACTACTCCTCACAAATCAGTAAGTAATTTATGAATAAATGCAAGAGCTTTGCACTTATATTTTCAGCAAAACACAACTTATGCATCCCAGGTATGCTAAACAATTACATTTACATTGATATGAATTGACACATATTATGCAATAACTGTTGTTTTTCACACTACACTGCTTCCTCTGCTCCGAGAAATGGATCAAGACCACAAAGTACAGAAAGTACACAAAGGAAACACGATTGCAGATCGATTTCCAGGGTAATGAACAAAAAGGTAAGTAGGTATCAAAGAAAACAGAGCTGGTAAATCCTATAAAGGGCAAAAGTTCAACTCTTTGTATTCTCACAGTTCTAAATACTGAAGTATCTTCCATGAATTTCACCTGTGGGGAAAAAAAACAGTATTGTATAGTATAGTAGTATAGAAGTAGTAGTATAGAACTTTTAAACGTTCTTTAACTTTTAAAAAAAGTTAAAGAACTTTTAAAACCTCATTTCCAAAATAGTTCCACTGAAAGTTCCTTCAGGGAACCAAAAGTGCTTCTGCTGTGACATGGTTTCAAGAATCCCTTTTTGGCAAATTGAGCATAGTGTTAGTTTAGGCAAGCCACAAAGTCAAGCTCAGTCCCCAATCTCAAATCACCAGCTGTTATCAGCTGATCACCTGCTAAGCATACTATTGGCTAAATTTGTCAGGGCACTTATTTTTGCTGCCTTTGCAAGCCTGGACTGGGTTTTTAAAAGAGTGTGTGTCTGTAGTTTGGTAAGACAGCACATACGCAATTTGACGTTTTACTATCCATAGAGCTACCATTGTAGCATCATACTGGTAGTGATTTTTATCCAACTGGAGTGTGGCATGTTTGGCATCAAGAGATGTAAGCTTGTCTTCATTGTTTATGCAAACAGGCTCATGTCACTGTTTTACTTCTTTAATGAATCCTTTAATATTACATCTGAGTAAAAATTGTTGAAAGAGTGATTCGCATCAGTGTTGTTCTGTGATCAGTTAGTTCTGTGATTCTGTAAGCTTAAGATTAATAAATTGAAAGCTATTCAAATTTATTGGGTTATACTTTTTGTCTCTCAGGGGAAACTGCATGTCAATGTTTAAACCATTACATTGCTTTAGCTTGCCCATTCTTGCCACTTTCTCTATAACACACTTTGCCTGGTCTGGCTGTTTTGGGGGTGTTTCTGTTGCTCTCCCTGCCTTAGATACTTTCCTTATATGCAGATGGAAGAGCAGGAAGATCACAAAACAGAGCCATACCACCAAATATAACTTATTACAAATGGAAATAAAATATTTCCTTTGACAAAGTGGTCCTGACTGTACTTAATTTTTAGAGATCATCCCAGAATTTTGATTAGATCATCTGCTGTAATACAATATTGCTAGAATGAAATTTTGGCACAGGAAATTAAAAAAGCAATTCAATGCAGCATTGTATTACAATGCAAGCGTGGGATAGTTATGAAGATCCCAAATAATGCTTATAAGAGATACATTTGCCTTTACACTGACAATTGGTGTCCACTGCTATTTCTTGCACTCCTCCACTAGCTCTCCCTTTTCATATTTGCTCTAGGTTGCTTTATGACTCACAGAGACTGATATGCAAGGCTCCCCTGGTATCTCCTTTTGTTCATATGATTGCTTTTTATCATAGATGAGATTATCTGGAACATATGTGGTGTTTGTACATATTCTAATATCATGTAGATGAAGTTATCTTCATTTCAATTCTTCTGACTTTAATACTGATGAGATGCTTTGTATCTGGGAATACACTTCACTAGACTCATGCCAACGTGCTAATAGACACACAACTGCAGAGCTCTTTAGTGTTTGTTCTGGTGCAATTGAGTTCAGACATTGATTTCCAATTCTATTTATGCACTTTCCGTTTCATGCTTCAGAAAATCACAAGGGATTTTGTCATGAATACTTTGCTTAAAGATGGTGCACAGTATGAAAGCCTAGCAAAGAACAAGGAGCTTTCTGCTCTCATGAAGAACTTGTAGAAAGGCTTAAAAATGTAAAAACCTGTTTGAAATGAATTTGAACAGAAATTCATACAGAATGAAAGAGATCTCTGAAAAAGAGCACATGCCACCCCATCCCAAAAATATCATCAGCCATTGATAATTCATCATACAGGGAATGAAAAAAAAAATATCACAGACGTCATGTGAAATGTAACTTTAAGAGTGGAGTAAAATTAGTCAAATTTAGCAGCTACAGAAGTTGGACACATTACATAGAATGCCCAACTAGCTGTATCTGTCAGTTATTAATGATGACTATGAATCAACAATGTGCATTTTCAAAGCAATTGGAGGCAAGTAGCAGAGCTCCAAGTAGGCCAAATGTTTTTATTTCAGGCACAAAAACTGCAAAAAGACTGAAAGTGCAGAATAGTGCTGAACATACTTGCAGGGCTTTTATGAAGAACAGAATTTTAGTGAGGTCCATTTAGCAGAAAAATGACCCATTTCACAAAATTAATAAATGAACTGTCAAATATATGTATTACACCACTCTCTCCTTAATGTTTTCATTAATTCATTGCTTATTGTTTTATGTTTGCTATGTACTTGTATGATGTGGATAGGAGTGGGTAAATTATTACTATTACTTTGCGCATTAGAAATAACATTCAATGGTAACAATAATAATTCTTAAAAGTGAGGCTTTAGTCCAACAGTAAGTAACAGTGGAAGTAGCAATAATTTCAATTTTCTCAATCTCTGAAGGCGTATTTAGTATTTACCTTAATTAAACTTAATTAAAATGTGAATGCCTGTGATATGAGATAAACACACATGGGTAAAACATTCACAAAGTTTAAAAATAAAATAAACAGTGTACCCAAAACCCTACATTTCAAATTGTGCTTTTTTAGTATTTTTTTCAGTATTTTCTTTTTGATTTCTTGAAAGATTTGTTCAAAAAATGCTGTCTCATATTTGCATGTAACTACCGAAATGCAATCTCTGTCCTGAGATAACCGGACATAAAGATCATTTCATGTCCATGTCATAGCACTGGTGCATTATAGCAGTTTTAAAAATCATCCTAATATTTCAGGTGTGATTTTATGTTCAGCTTCAGAACAAACACACCATGATATTATTACACAAACAACATACAACACATCACAGGATGTTATGAATGCTCTATGAAACTGTGATGTGTCATGGTTTCCTCATTTAGTGCTGTGTGCATTGCGTTGCTTGGTTGTTATCCATAGGAGGTTGAGTGCATTAGGCTGTTAGTGTCCCTGAAAGTAGAGAGAAGACAGATCTTCTTTTTGGCACTTCTGATGCTTTTAAATGAATCTGGCTTATGGTAAGAGTACAGCCAGCAGGGAGTTCATATAGAATTCATTTTGTTTCTAACAAGAACAAGCAAACAAACAAACAAACCAAAGAACAAAAACAAAACAAATGGCTACATACACAACAAGCATGTTTTTGTCCCATATTTAGCTATAAAGAAAGCATAAATAGATCACTTTTGATGCATTATACATTTTCAAAGACATCCTACTAAGAGATTCTCTTGCCAGATGATTTTTATTTGAAAGCAATGAAAATGAGTATAGCATTTGGACAATATTCTGTTGTGGGGATTGTGTTCATTTAAAACTGCTGACACCAAAAACCTGACATCAGTGTCCTGCAGTTCAAGTATTACGAGTTACTTGTTTTATATTTGGTTGGGTCATGAAGGACATTATTTGGTGACAAAAGAAACAGAACCTTTATAATTCACAAGTGAATTATAGGCGATCGTAAGCACACAGAGGGTGTGTGTGTGTGTGTGTGTGTGTGTGTGTGTGTGTGTGTGTGTGTGTGTGTGAGAGAGAGAGAGAGAGAGAGAGAGAGAGAGAGAGAGAGAGAGCTTGTACAGAAACTGAAGCCTTGACTAATTAAGCTATAATCTGCACCCATTTTCTCATCAAATTTATTACACAGGGCTGCCCTTGGGGGCTCTTTAAGCACTTATCCCGCAATAGCTCTCCTGTTTACTAAATTAAAGAGGGAATAAACAACAAGAGCTCACCGAGTGCTACTCTAGTCGACTGTATCCTATTGGACTCACCACATTCTATGATTTAAATGAACTTGACCTGCTTTAGCATGACGGAGGAAATGTTATTATTGACTGAGGAGCTATTATTATAGGACTGGATGTGTGATCGGCAATGTGACCTTACTCAACAGCAGTAAAATTATATTATGCCAGGATTAGAGCATGGACGAGACTGGAGGTGATTATGCTTGAATTACATGGTAATATTAGAATTACGATTTGTTTCACAGCCCTCTCCACAAACACACACACACGTGCACTTTCAGTTATTATAATTCAGGTATGATTTGAACTTTTCAACTTTTTCTTTGATGTCTGTTAAACAGAATAGATCTTTAATTTCTGTTCTTTGTTGCTCTTTTTCTATTCTGTTTTTCTCTCTTTCTACTTTCCACTTGTATTTTATTCTTTTAAAGAGCAATTCTGTAAAAGCCATTTAATATTTAACATTTCAGGTTTTTTAAAGTGACCCAACATGCTTTCTATTCATTGAGGAGAGTTAAGCGCATTATCATCTGCAGAAATGACATTCCAGAAATGACATCCCAGAGTAAAGCTGCCATAGGAGAGAGGAAAAAACCTCTGCTCTTGACAGGATCTCTTTTTCTCCTCACAAGTGCCTAGCAAGGCTTCAGCTGCTATTCCCAGCAGGAGAACATCACATAAAGCACGGTAGATCAATAGTGCTTAGTGTTTAATATTCTCCACATAAATTATAACAGTGCCATGGGACTGCAGATCCTCTTGTCTGAGTGCAGTGTGAGAGGGGACATGAGCAAGCCAGATGAAATCAATTAGAATTCAACAATGCCCTCGTCTGTGCTACTTTCTTTATGCAGGCAGGGCGCGAATGTCAAGGTGTAGGAGACTTTTTATGGAAAAGTGGGATACACAAGCTTGAGCACAGAACGAGTTAAGTAGTGAGACAGTAAGGTCATGGGAGAAAGCTCAGTCTGTCAACTGAATACTCACACTTACACAGATCACTTTTATGTTATTGAGATTGAGATATGTAGTGCCTGAATAATATTAAGTGGATACTATCATTTTTCAGTCTAATCTCTATCTGCTGCTGTCAGTAAGCATGGACAATGATTCTAATGGTAGACAAGTGGCAGGTGCCCCACATACTTGTCTTTATAATCAGCTGCATTTGGCAAATATAGACCAGACTGCAAAATGCTACAGTATTCCTTTAACATACTACTTCAGACTTATTTAAATCAAATGAATCTGAAGGCTAAACAATGTGTTAAGAACTTGGGCGTCACTTTTGATAATGACCTCAGCTTTAAATCACACATCATGACTACATGCAAGACAGTTTATTTTCACCTTAGAAACATCGCTAAGGTCCGAGATATGCTCTCTCCTGCTGATAGTGAAAAACTTGTCCATGCATTTATCACATCAAGGATAGATTATTGCAACGCTGTTTTATCTGCTCTCCCAAAGAGCTCTATCTCTCACCTACAGCGAGTTCAGAATGCTGCTGCAAGGGTCTTGACCCGCAGAAGAAAGAGAGATCATATTACACCTGCACTCCACTCACTGCACTGGTTACCTGTCAGTTTTAGAATAGATTTTAAGGTTCTGGTGATGGTTTTTAAATGTCTTCATGGTCTTGCTCCTCTTTACCTCACTGAAATGATGGTGAGATATGTTCCTGTCAGGTCTCTCAGGTCTTCAAACAGTAATCAACTGGTGATTCCTAAAACCCGGTTAAAGATTGGCGAGGGTGCTTTTAGCCACTATGGCCCAAAGCTTTGGAACTCTCTTCCTGAGGAGCTAAGAGGCATTACATCCCTGTACAGCTTCAAGAGTAATCTTAAAACCTTCCTGTTTAGATCTGCTTTTAGTTAAGAAACTTTTGTCTGTTCTATCTTTTTCATTTTATCTTTTTCAGTT
Source organism: Pygocentrus nattereri (assembly GCF_015220715.1). Taxonomy (NCBI): domain Eukaryota; kingdom Metazoa; phylum Chordata; class Actinopteri; order Characiformes; family Serrasalmidae; genus Pygocentrus; species Pygocentrus nattereri. The sequence continues at coordinate 22,931,371 of NC_051221.1, read as the reverse complement.
TATTTCATTATTTTATTTTGTTTCCTTCTATCTTTATTTCTTTTAATGTGTTTTGCTTATCTTTGTTTTCTTTTTATTTACTCTGTAAAGCACTTTGAGTTGCATGTATGTATGAAAGGTGCTATACAAATAAAGATTATTATTATTATTATTATTATTACACTGTAACATCGAACCATGACTGTTAGTGCTAGGCCATCAGTTCAGGCCTTTACTGTCAAAAAGCAAAAAAAAAAAAAAAAAAAAGATGATGCTATGAATAGGCAATTCACATTGTTTTTTGGCTGTCTTAGCGTAAGCTTATAACACACATTAACATACTTTTATCCTTGTATGTAGACATTTTATGATCACTCTTTTAGTAAAGAGTCCTGGCTTACAGCTGCTGCCTCTGTTTCCCATTTCTAGCAGCTTTCTGTAACCTGGTTAGGTTATTATTACTATATTCAGCCAGTGACACAATTAGGATTTTCAGAATGTCTAAAGTTTTTTTTTTCTATCCCACCCACTTTATTAAAAAAAAGATTAAAATGTGACTGGTTGATTCCACTGTCAGTTTCTGATTATGGTGTGTGATTATGTTAATCTGATACATTAGGCCTACAGATTGGCTCTGGTCCAGGTTGAGATGGTTTGGACATGTGTTGAGGAGGAATAGTGGATATATTGGTCAAAGAATGTTGGAGATGGAGCTGCCGTGTAGAAGGAGAAGAGGTAGACCTCAGAGAAGGTTTATGGATGTAATGAAGTTGGACATGGAGATGGTTGGTGTAAAAGTAGAGGAAGCAGTGGATAGGGCAAGATGGAGGCAAATGATCCGCTGTGGCGACCCCTAAAGGGAGCAGCCGAAAGAAGAAGTATAATATAGTATAAGTATAGTACTTCCAGAGTTTAAGTACAGGCATGATGATTCCTTCAAATTAAATTGAACTAAAAGTTATGGACGTGTGTACATTTTTTACATGTACATGTTATGGGCATGTGTACAATAACCCATTTTTGTTTTATTTTGAGCATATCTGACATAGTTTGTGTGATAGATTACATCTACACATGAAAATGTAGAACACTAAACAAGCTACTCTTAACTGGACAAATAGAAGAGAAGTACACTATGTTTTTTTTAATGCATCAGTTTTGAGAGCATATCCTACCATGTGTAATGTTCTCACCAAAATCTGGAAGTAAGTTGCTCATACATCCCTTAAGAGCTACATGGTGGTATTTTCCAAAATGTCAGAGTTGTCCTTAAGCCAACTGTACCCAAGTCCTTAAGGACCCTTAGCGAGGCTACATTTTTTAGTTCCCACCACACCTGAGCCAAATATGCGGCCTGTAAAATGTTGATTATATGGCTTAGGTGTGTGGGGAGTTGGGGTTGTATATGAGTGCTGGTGGGGCATTCTCAAGGACAAGACTGGCTTTAAGCGTAAATAGCTTAGGCCCTTGAAATAAAATGGAAAGTGAGGTAGAGCTGGGAGAATTTCAGGTGTGGAATTGTTCATAATTGACCTGATGATTTTGCAGAGTTCTAAAAATACTGAAAATACTAGGAATACAGTACTAATGCTTTTCAGTAACCTACCCAATATGAATTTCCATCCACATGATGACATCCACGTGGCCTTTATTTTCTATCTATAGCATCTATAGTATCTACATCACCTTGAGATTGGGTTGAAAACTAGTTATCTCATTTGAGTCACCCTTTTTACCGTATCCATACCATGCAATTTCAATATTTTGGACAAGGTCCATGAGTTGAACTATGTATTTTATTCTTCAGTAACATGGGTGCAATTTATGTGAACTACATAAAATATAAAGTAAACTACAATGTTGTCTTTGTACATGAACAACATTCTGAAAAGTGTTGCTATAATGATACAATTATTTCTTTTTAATAATTTTATTTATTATTGTTATTTTGTTTATGTCTGTGTGACTGGCAGCCTGTGCAGTGTCTTTCCTGCCTCACGCCCTGTGACCGCTGGGTCATTTATGCTCCCTGCAGAAAGAGGCTACAATATATTTGTGATTACTTGAAAACAACATAAGTTGGATTCATTCAATAAATTTCAGCAGGATTCCAAGTAATTTGTCACTGCAACCTGACAAATGACATTGAATTAAAGGTGCTCTGGCCAACTTTTGCTGAACAGAAAAGGAAAACTGGAAACTTCTTGAAACTGTTGATTCATGACTCTACCAACTCCACCTTGAGATGTAACTGATCTCTAAAAATTCAAAGTGTGTCTTTGACACCCTATTAAACACAGTTTCACCCGAGAACAGGGAATTCACAAATCTGGTGGATTTGAAACATTTGCTTTTAACAGTGTGGTTTATTCCTTTTCTGCTGCTTCTCACAGTGTCTCATCTTATTCACTTACCCACTGTTTCCCAAGGGCACTACATAGCCTGCCATAAGTCTTTATTTCTAGCCACCTTTTTCACATTGCCAGGCCATGGGGGAATCTGCCATGGGGACTCTCCTGGTTCCTCTCACTTTGTGTTTCGGCTCACATGCTGTCCCTTGAGGCACTTGCCGCATTCATCATTTCACCTGTACAAAACGATTCCTTATTGGTTTAGAATAAGCCAACTGGCAGCTGTATTTAATTTTGATGACAGATTTACAGACTTGAGATTTATAACACAGAAATATGGGACTGATTACACATAAGGAACAGATAGATAGATAGATAGATAGATAGATAGATAGATAGATAGATAGATAGATAGATAGATAGATAGATAGATAGATAGATAGATAGATAAAGGATATATAGGATGAAAACCAGAGTACTTTCTTTCTAGTCTACTTATTTTTGAGAGGAAAAAGTAACACAGTGCACCAAAAGTGATAAATGTTTAATACTTTTCAGTGTGGCATCATGTAGCTGTAAAGCACCATTCCTGCGTAAATCAGAAAAGGCTCTCATATCTTTTGTTTCCATCATTTCTGATAGCAAAATCCAATAGAAATTTGTTTTATTATTATATAGGTATCCCCCCATAAAGCCATTTTACTTTGCAATGTTGATGTTCAACAGGAGAAAAGCCACTGAGGTTTCATAAGAACCTTATATGTCTCATATTTTCGTGCTCCTTTCTCTCCTCTAATTCTTTGTTTTCCCTGAGGGGAAAAGAGCCGAGGATGCTGCTCATATGGACGGGTTTGGAGTGGCCAAAGGAACATATTGTCATGGAGACAATGTAAAAATGATACAGCAGGCCTTCTCCAGGTTCATTTTGTCTGGGTTGCTATATGTTTTCTGCTACTATTTGATCTACAGCACTAAAGGATGTTGTTTTATTCCTTGATCCTGGTTACTGTTTCATAACTAGCCTTACAGTACAAAGTCAATGTACAATAAACAAATACAATGAAAGCCCCATTGCAGCCAATGTGTCATGTATTAAAGTGTTCAATAGCCATCATAACACATGGGAAAGAGTCTATACCAAAGGCCTGCAAATTCAGACCTTCAATCCAGTTTCTGGTTCTGTATTTTGTAATCACTGGTAGGTAATTGAACTGTAAATCAATGTAACTGATTGACCACCTGCCATCATACCAGTGACTGCAAAATCCAGAATCACAATCTATATTGAAGGTCCTTATTTGAAGATCTCTGGTCTACGCTATTCATTTTGGCCTACATTCTAAATGAATTTAGACTAGAGAGTTAAAACATATGCATGTAGAGAAATCAAGCATGTGTAAAAATAACCGCAGTAATCATTCAAGGGATGTGAATCTGCTCCTATGGTTGCTTGGCAGCCAGGAATGCAGACTACAGTTTCCTTGAAGTTGGATCGGCCTAACAAGTGCTTGCGGATCTACAATACTCAGCCAAATCTTAGTAACAAGCTTTCTAGCATGTCCAATTTCACATCATTTTTTAAAATCAATGAATATGATTGCCTGAAATGACCAACATTTTTGATAATTCAGGAGAAACGGGAATGTGAAGAATACAATGCATAATTGCATTCCGTTACAAGCAAAATGTAAATTTATTTGGAAAGGGCAAATGTTGTGAATATTTCATGGAAAATGGATGGACCTGACCACAGAACAACCTTGAGCTCTGGTGAATGAGACTGAATAAGGCAGTGTGTCAGAGTGTTAAAATTACAGACCATAATCCACATATGAAAAAGAGGCCACAGCCTAATGAGGAACGTTCTTTTATTTTAAAAGCTGTGTGACAAGTCTGCAAAGACAGTTTGCTGTAATAGGCTTATTTTAGGCCATTAGCATGAGAGTGAGTGCAGTGTGTTGAGGAACTCTGCAACTAACTAAATAGGTTTCCATTTAATGAAGAATAGTGTATTTAACCTACATAGCTGTACACCTACCTCCTTTAAGTGCTGTAATGAAAAGAGAGGGATGGTATATCACTATGTGACTTTTAAGTATACTTGGAATATTAAGTTATCGTGGTGTCAGATCAGAAGAAGAACCAGAGAATGGCATTTTTCTGCTCAAGGCAAAAATCTCTTTTATTCGACAAAGCAGAAAAGGCCACTGAATAACAAAGAGAATAGCAGGAAGGTCACCTCTAGCCATACAACAACTACTGATGATAACCACTAAATTCATACTAAATAACCCAGAGCTAAAACATTATAAAACACAGCCAACACATACACATATCTAATACTAACAACAACAAACGCCAACAATTGTCCATTTAATAGTAGGGAGAGGTGTGGGTGAGTGCATGCCATGCCTTTTGAGCTCCTCTTGGAATGTGGAGTGTGGTTATAAGCCAGAGTGTGTGTGTATTATATTATATATATATAATCAGTGGAAAACATGCTAGTGTAAAATTATGACAGAGGACAGGTTATTCATTGTGATCACAGTTCACAGATCACAATTATTTATTGTGACATTGGTAACTCATGTCATTTTCTTTTAGGTTGCTGAAATCAACCATTCTCACTCAAAACAGTCATTAAGTACAAGTTATTTGTTATTCAGTGCCCAGAAAAAAAAAAAAAAAAACACTCAGAACAGCAGTTAGTGTGTCTGCTTTTTTATAGACTTTCATTCTTTTTGGGAGACTTGCTTGTTTCTTCTAAGAAACCTGCAGGGATATTTTTCCACACCTACAAAGTTCAGTCTTAGAAGTTGGTTGCATTTTATGTTTCTCTAATCCAAGTAACTCCAAACACATTCAGTGATATATTTCTACATGATAAGTTCAATATAAATGCCACACAACACCAGCATATCTTTTATGTTGCTTTTGTATAGAGGGAGTAAGGTCAAAGTATTCAGAAAAAATGGAAAATAATCAACAATGTGTAACCATAATTCACCCCAGTGGAATAGAACTGTATAACAACGATATGGAATGTAAATATAGTGCTCTATAATATGTCTATAATGTGTAACATTTTCAGAAACAATATGAATATTAATACTAGTCCTATTGTTAAGTCCACCTTGAGAGGCAGGCAGGCACCAGTGATTGCCTACAGTGAAATCCTCCTGGCCTATCATGCAGCAAATGTAGAACTCAAATGTCCCGCATTCTGTCAACTCTCTATGTCTGCATATGTTTAATTATATGTATATATAATATGTGCATATATATATGTGCACCCAAAGCTATCTGTCAAAAATCCAAGCTAAAATTGTGTAATGTGTTATATATATATATATATATATATATATATATATATATATATATATATATATATATATATATATATATATATATATATATATATATATAAAATACAAAATCACATTACACAATTTTAGCTTGGATTTTTTCTGACAGATAGCTTTGGGTGCACACAAAGCACAAGTAGTAAGAACAGCAATGTGCACAATCCAGTGAGAATGCGACAGAAACCTTTTCTAGAGCAAGATGCAAGTAACCGTAACAAAAGTCATAGCAAAGGAGTTATTTGAAGAGAAGAGCCATGAATATTGCCTGTAGCTGCTCTGCTGAAAGTGCAAGTTATTAGCAGCCTCTGAGTGAATATTCTGTGCAGCTTTTTGCTACTGTATGTGTGGTGAATCCAGAAAAGAGAAGAGACGATAGTAGAGCTCTGGAAACAAAACAGATGCTTATTTGACATGAGTCAGAAAATTATACAATAGTCAACATTTTTAGCATTGCACAAATGAGTGCAGAAACAGCAACTACAGCAGGTAGTACAGCTTTTGCTTTTGTGGGATTTGGGGACTATGCATGCTTTGCCATGGATCCCCAAGATCAAGCCTTGTCTGCATTCAGTTGCATTAATTTCACCTCTCATTGCAGGGCCTGTGAAGCATGGAGCTTGGGGCGTTTGCACTGGTTGCCCTCCACAAGCGACAGGCCCAGCAATGCTGTCTTATATAGAAATATATAAAACTTGCAAAAATTTGGATTTTGGCAAGTAAAAATATTTTTGTCTAATACATATATATATATATAGCTCATTTAAGTGAGCTTAGCAAGGGAAATGATCTCATTATATTAACAAATAATTATGCTTCTTTTAAGAAATGTGCAATAGTTTGGCAAAAGTGCACTGTTGGTGACATGTTTAGGCAACAGGCAGCACTTTGACTTGGAGGATTAGGTATGCCTATCTCTTTATCCACTAGTCTGCTGAATTTGGTTAAATAGCAAGCCACTGAACAAGTGTCCAGGAATTTTTAATGTCTATGGTGGCAACTCTAATTGAAGGCAAGCACTTGATCTGATCTCTTTGTGCTGTTTGTGTGATATAAATGACTTAAAATAAGTTAAGATTTTTATCTTTTTTCTTTTTTTTAACAACTGTATAAATTTACTAAGATTCTCATATGAATCCTGTAGAAATCCATGTAGTATTATTATAGATATTTTCCATAAAGATGACTTAATTTCTGACTGGCAACCAGGCTATAAAAGTTTTGATGTAGTATTCAAATGTGCTGTAACACAATTTTCCAATATCCCTGAATGAACTGAATAATTCAGATTCCTGTCCTCCCAGTTTGCAGTGACATATCTGGTTATTAGTGCGGCACGATCATAGGCACAACGCGGTTCAAAGCCACTGCAGCGACAGGAATGCTTTACTGCTAACCATAAAGAGGGGAGCAGATGGGAGACATTCGACATCATTACTAAAGCTTTGAATCAAAGAAAACAGAAATGGAAGTAGAAAGGGAACGAGTGTCGCAAGGAGATTTATAATGTCAGCTGCAAAATGCCCAGCAACAAAGAAATAGAAAAAGGAACTCATCTGAAACAACATTACACGGTCTGTGATCTCAGCTCATCAAATGCTTCCGATATTTGGAATAAAATGCTAACCTCATCAGTGTTGATGATGCTGTTAATTCTGTGTAGGACCCAAGGCATAGATTTTAATCCTCTCACTCAATATAACATTTCAGGGAGGGTTCTCAAACATAGATTTGGCCTACATATAGGCCAAGAGATTTTTCCAGGGGAAAAATTTTCACTGGGTGCAGAATAAAGCCTGATCTCTGTCCGAGTAACTTTAGAATTCAGAAAGATCTAGCATTTAAAGGGCCCATATCCTGGGAAATCTAATTTTCTTGTTTTTTGGTTAAATATGACAGAGTTTGATGTAGTATGTAAATACTCTTAAGTTTTAGAAACATATAATTTACCACACAGTCTATAAATGCAAAATAAGTTGAAAATATTGCACTTTTTGAAATATGTTTACATATCATGATAATCATGATTTCATGATGAATCTATCTTCTCATGAATGATGAACTATCTTACTAGATGACCACAGTATGTGTGACTGCAGGGCTGTGTCTCAGAAAAGACAGTGTGCAGTGGGGCACCCCAGGGTACAGTATTAGCCCCATTCCTGTTCAACCTGTACACCCCTGACTTCAGGTACAACACAGAGTCGTGTCATCTGCAGAAATTCTCAGATGACATGGCGATTGTCGTGTGCATGAGGAATGGACAGGAGGAGGAATACAGGAAGCTGGTGAAGGACTTTGTTAACTGGTGTAAGCTGAACCAGCTGCAGCTAAACATCAATAAGACTAAGGGGATGGTGCTGGACTTCAGGAAGTCCAAACCTGTCTTGTCACCAATCGGTATTCATGGAGTACATATGGAGGTACTTGGGACATACAATTATCTGTATACTTGGACAACAAGCTATATTAGAACTGTAACACTTATGCTGTGTATAAGAAAGGACAAAGCCAAATGTACTTCATGAGGAAGCTGAGGTCTTTTGGTGTGTGCACTAAGATCCTATGGACATTCTACCAGTCTGTTGTAGTGAGAGCTTTGTTCTATGCTGTTGTGTGCTGAGGCAGCGGCATTAACAAATGTGCTTTGAACAAAATAACCAAACTTAGTTGGAAGGCTGGCTTTGTTGTAGGAGTCAAGAAGAACTCTCTGGAGGTTGTGGCAGAACAGAGGAGGCTCAACAAGCTGTTAGTCATCTTGCATAGCCTCTGCATGCTACACTGGAAATACAGAGAAGCACATACAGTGTCAGACTGTTACATCTGCGCTGTGTTAAAGAGCGCCTTGTGAGATTTTCTTACCCACTGCTATACAGCTCCTTACTACAACGAGTCTCCTTACTGCAGAGATGGTGAGGATCTCCTGCTGCCTGAACTGTGCTGAATCATATCACTATATAACATCTCCTGTTAATGCACAATGTGCAATATATCATAACCACTACGGTAATGACACTTTCACTGTGCAGTTTAGATTGTAAATACTGCTGCCATTTCTAGTAATGTTTATGCTAATTGTGTTGTAACTACCTCATATGCCTATTTTAATTTCTTCCTAATCTAGGCCCCTTCAGGGCCCTTCACTCATGTTGAACTTATAAGGGGTGTTTCAACTCAGACTGCTTTTCGAATGATGTATAAAACAGGACAGGCAAACAGAACAGAGATCATCTACATAAATTTGTTTTAAAATGACAGCCTATCATATTTTATGGAATACAGGAAGATTGGAAAATAGACAGGTACAAATAAATTATGAGTGCTTTTGTTACATTAATCCACATAAACACATACAGTGGACCTAGGGTGTAAACACGCAAACAAACAAACAAATAACAATACAGGATATGGGCCCTTTAAACCAACCATACACTATTTGTGTCTAACTAGTGCTTGTATTCAGAGATTCTATCACCTATTGGTTTTATGTGATGCAATTCTGAATGCTCCTGTGTAATACCTGTCTTGTGGATCTTATGGGGTGTGACAAGGTGTATAAGTCTCCCTAAGCAACTGGGGGATCAGAAGACTTGCCTCTTACCAACAATTTTACACTGTTTCGAAACAACTGTGTATTTTCTTTTCTTGCTGTGAAAAGCAGAAGCGAAAGTTACCATAGACAAACATAATATATCCATGGTTATTGGACTACAACATATCACAGTGCCTGTTCTGTTTTGTGGCATCTGCCATAATATGTAAACGTATAGCTTTAACATAGTAAAGCAATAAGCCATGAGACATTACCGTGTACTTGATTAAGGGTTTTGTTAAGCGAAATTTGAAGTGCAACCACTTTAACTATAGTAGACACCCTCAAATGGCCTATTTCTTTTATAAAATGATGTCAAGTGACACCAGTGATTCATTTAGTAATTGCAATAATACTTCTCAAGGCCATAGTTGTGAAGCAACATGTAAGTCAAAGAACATGAACAGCACATTTGTTTTAAATAGCTAGCTGCATCAGTACAGATTTCAGTTGATGTGCACAGTCATATATGGGGGTATAATGAACACATCACAACAACTCTAAAGAATGTTGAACTGTAGAGACAAAGTGGCTTAAAATGTACTGTGTCAAAACTTCTGCTGTCTGCTTACTCAAAGTGACAGCACTCAGGTGCATGAGGCAGAAACAGCTGGCAGTTCGAAGGTTAAGCGAGGCTGTCTTATCCTCAACGTGACTCTCTCTCACCTCAGGGAGCATACTGCTCCCAGCCTTTTCCTTCAACGTCATGAAAAAGGGTCCTAACCTTGCCACACAGCTTTAATCTTCAAAATGCTGCTTGAAGATTTGAATTTCTGCACATCAATCTCAGGCCCAGGTCTGCTGTGATTAATGATGGCCATCCATCATGGCTCCATGCCACTCTGAGGGCTGGTGCCTGCACACAGCTTTGCTTTAGAATAATGGGTGTGTTCCATCCTCACCATGTCCCTCACTATCAGAACAGCCATGCAGAATTGCCAATGATTACACACCTACTGATCTGCCTGTCAGTTCCACTGTCACACAAAGCAACAGGGGATGTACAGACATCAAGGCTTGCACAGCAGATTTTTATTTGTCTGTGTTTCACAGCTACACCTCAGAAATTCACTAAAGACAGCCTGACCTGCAAGATTGGACACCCACACAATATGTATTGCCTGTCACAATAAAAAATGTTAAAATGATGACTTTTAAGGAGAAGATAAAAATATATATATATATATTTCAGCCCCAAACTAGTATTTAATAATATGTGTATAGCAGCATGTCACCCTTACTGGTTTAACAGAATTCACAGCTTTGCATTGTTATCAATGATTTCTCACTACAATATCCAGCATACATTGTACCAATAGATAGATAGATAGATAGATAGATAGATAGATAGATAGATAGATAGATAGATAGATAGATAGATAGATAGATACTTTATTGATCCTGAAGGAAATTTAGCAATAAGTTACATAACCATTGGGAATCCCTATGACACACAAGACCTGATTGCAATACCAGTAACTTCAGTTAGTCATCAAACTTTTTTCTTTACCAAAGAATAATTCATCCAGCTAGGAGAAATATCAGACAGCCCACCCTTAAGTATCCACCCCAAACCACTTGTAGTTATCCTTATTACCTCTACCTTCAAGATACATCATCAAAAGGGGCTTTGTACTAGTTTTAGGGTGAGTTAATGTAACAAAATATTTTCTCAAAAAGTGTTACCCCTTTAGTTTTAGAACAGTAGTGTCCAGTAAAAAGAATTATCCACAAAAGAGTTATCCACAAAAAGAGAGTGAAGCAGCAGAACACCTGTTTCCACTTATTTATTCAATTGCTCAGTCTATAAACAGCTGGTCAGGTGAGCTCCTGCTCTTTTTGCAATGGAAAGCAACAGATATGACTCTTTGCATATAAGATTGGACACCACTGGTGTAGAATGTGTTGTATTCCTTAAGAATGTATTTCTTATTCCTAGGAATGTATTTCTTGATGAGGCTTGTGGTAGCTTTGTTTGATGTTCCTTCTCTTTATTGGCATCAGGACAGTTGGAGGCTGAATGTTGCTTTATAAAATTATTGTGACCTGATTTGTTTATGCTAGACATGTGTCAGTAATCAATAACTTCTTACACCTCAATATTAAACACAACTGCCCTATCACAACTACAGGAGCAACAGGACCTTCTTCTTCCTCAAAAAAGTTAAAACACACATCCCATCCAGTTTGCAGAAGAAATATGGCTCAATCTTGCAAACACTATATTTGCCATCACTACCTTTGTGTGTATGCAGTTAAAGGCATACCAAACCTAACCTTACATAAGAACCTGGTTTGTTTATGCACTTCTACAGATTGCTAATGGGTTAACAGATTAATCAAGTAATTTCCAGTGTTAGGATTTAACTTGAAATATTCACTGAATGATCTACAGTATATATGCAGCACAAAAAAGTAAACAAGGTTACCTGATTATCTGGTACAAGCTTTGTTTGTCCATAGGCTGGTTGTAGACTCAAGCCATTTAGTATTGAACCAGGGGTAAAAAGCTTGATGTTATCATATAATGGAGAATCTCATTTACTTACAAACAGAAATTAGCATTCTTATCACAAATATATTTTAAACAGATTCTACTTATAAACATTTTCTTCCTCGCACAGTTATATAATGACTGGTACTGTATGTCCATGCTGGATAAATGGGATATACCAAGCATATGCCATTTATGTCTTCATAAACTTCAGGCACTAGTGACTTCTTTCATGTCGTCTTTAATATTCGAGCAGATTCACAGGTCTTGGTAAAGGTCTGAGTATGCTATGGCAGGATCTCAACTCTAGCCCTGACTGCAAACTGTCTTATATAATAATGCACAGTTATTTTGCTGTGAGATATTATTTATATGTACTAATTGTTAAGTGGTTATCGTATTATGTAGGCTATTCAGCTCCCACAAACCACACTGAAAATAAACCTTAAACCACTGTAACGCCAGGGAGCAAAGAGGCAGATGAATATGCGGAGATAAGCAACTTTTATTAAGGGTAAATCCAGGGTCATGGTCGATACAGTCCAGGTTCATATAGCCGACACGAAGAGCAGGAGGGACAGACATGACAAACATTAACATGGAACTCCAAACAGCATAAAAATGAAACAACCAGCACAATCAAACAGAACAATCAAACAGTACAAAGACCAGCGAAAACAAAGGGCAAACATGGGGCTTATAAAACACAGGGATAACGAGGGACAGGCGGAAAACAGGTGTCAACAATCAGGGGTGGAGTTACAAAACAAGGGGCCGGACTAGGAAACCAAAAACAAAGAAAACATGTGGAAGATCAAAACAAAGGGGCACGTGGACGATCAGAAATGAAACTGAAAAAGCACATGGAGTAGTGGGAGGAGCCAACCGTGACAACCACAAGATATTGTGGGGGTCCTACAGGGAATGCAGACCTCTCCATTAAAAAAGTTTTGTTATGTAATAACAAATGAGCAATTGCATGTGTACTTTCTCTAATTTATATTTCATTTGCATAAACGTCTAACTGCTTTATCCAAATCAATGTAAGCTGGAGTGCAGACACTTTGTTAATTTGTTTTTTGAGTCTCTTTACCTTAGATAAGCCTTCGCATGTGAGATTATGCATTTCTGTGTGTGGGTGTGTGTGTTGACCTTTTGAGACCTATTGATTTCTCTCCATTTTGATCCATTTTCATATTCATGTTTTCTTTCTTGTTCCTTCAATCCAGAAAGGCATTTTCTTTCTATTAAATCTTACAATCTTTCTATTCAAATTCCAATGGTATTCTCTTTTGGAGTGTATTATATCACAAATATGATAAATTAGTATTTTTTATAGATTTCTAAATTCACATCTTATTCCCTATGTGGTAAATTACCCAGAAAGACTGTTTCTATTGGTCCATCCATCATAAACTTTGCACACGTTGTAAAGAGATGATGTTTTAAATTATGATAATAGATAAAAAGATGAAAAGTCAGAAATGCAGTTTCAAGGTTATGATAATACAGTAACCATATACAGATACATATAAGGCCATATAGTGCTTCTGCAGGTAATATAGGGAGCCTGACACTTCAGAGACTGTCTATTTCCTGCCTAAGAAGGAAATGTGCTTGTATTATAAGCACTGTTTTGACGTGCACACACACACACACACACACACACACACACACACACACACACACACAAAAGCAGTCATTTGCATACAAACATGCACAGATGCTGATCTGTGCTATACATCCCTTACTTTGTATAATTGTTATATAATTCTCTGTAACTGTCGGTCAATTTTCATCCCACGCCAATAATTAACAGCGATTACCACTTTCTTTTCTGGAGGTAATTATTTGGCACACAATATAATTGGTGCCATCATGCTAATATTCTCTAAAGTCTGGAGATACCCATGCTTTTATACTGCCCATTTATCACTGTCGGAAATATTATTGTGTCTAGCTGATGGTATTTTGAGACTCATTGCTAGCACACACGAAAAAAAAAAAAAAACAGCCAGTCCCTCTGGAACAGGCACAGCAGAGAGGAAGGATTTGAACTTTGTTTAATGGTGAAATCTTACGTGATTTACAAAAATAAAATAAACATAAAGCAAAATAACCTTGGGAAGCATATGCAATGTGGAAGAGAAGGTGTCGTGATGAATGGCATTGCGCTTTTGTCGCTTGGTATTTGCCGGCATTGTTTCTTAAATGTCGTTTCCTTATTACAATACCTGGTGGGATCGATGCTGAATTGTGAGAGTATTATGTTGTTGCCCATTGCCGACATTCTGAGTGGATACTGCGGCTGTACTCCCCAAAGATCGAGCAGCCTGTCAGCCTCTGATGTCAGGTCCACCCGGTCTTCCACCCAGGCTCTGCCACACTCTCTGAAACCCAGGCGGTTTGGGATGAAATAAAAAATCAAGCAGAGGCAAGTTCAATTGTCCATGAAGAGTTCAATTCTTGAATTAAATTGAAATAAGCAGAGCCCCCCTGATAGATTCCATGTGAATGCCTGAAGAGACTCTTTTGTGAATTCCTATAATGCCCAGACCGTTTCCGAACTCAATTTGAAAGGTAATGTGCATGTGCGGTGGCTGGGAAAAAGAGGATGCATGAAAGGAGATAGTCTGACCACTTTCTCAAATTGGTCCTTTTATGCTCCATGCGCTAAAGAGATGGTTAGTCTGGATGTGTGTGAAATTGTGGTTATGTGTGTGTGTGTGTGTGTGTGTGTGTGTGTGTGTGTGTGTGTGCATGGGAGCAAGTGTGTATTCACATTTGGCTTCACAAACATGGTGCCGTGCTGCTCTTGCTCAGTTGACTGCGGCTGAATCTCTGCAATGATTTTCAACGGACAGAACTTAGGTCAACTTCTTGTTTGTGCCCTGGCAAAAAAAAAATATATATCCAAGTAAGACTTTCTGAAAGAAAGGAGAATGCACTGTGGGGTGGACATGCAAAGGCCAAGGCTTGACCCCTCTCTTTATTCTCAGCAAAAGCTGTCTGGCCCAAATTGCTTCTATTTGTTTCCCTGCTTTTTCCATGTCTGTAGAAGGTAAACAATGCTGAATTGTAATGAAGAATGCAGGAAAAATAACAAAAAAAAAAACAAGCAGAATGCAACCAAATACACTGCACTCGCACTGCTGAGAACAAGTGCACTGCCATAGGGGGCATCGGCCCAAAAATTGCTTCTGTCGAATGCACTTCTACAGTTTTATTGCTTTCAGTAATTGCTTACTCTTTCAAGGAACTGGCTCTCGCTTGTCCTATTTCCTCAGTAAAACACCTTTCCTAAGAAAAGCAGAGAGGAACTACTCACTAGTCTGGATTCACAAGGCAAGCAGTGACTGGGTGGGATTTTACAGTACAGTACATTCTTTGTGTATGTTACCTAGTCCACAAGTCAAAGTTAAGACTACATTGGAAGAGCAGATTTCCTTCATTTTTTGGTTAAGCTCACTTTAGACTTTTATATGCTTTCAAACTTTCTTATGCTGTTATTCTTATGCTAATCTGCAGTGGTGGAAAGTAACTAAGTAAATGTAATTTGTTACTGTATTTAAATAGTTGTTCTGTGTGTCTGTACTTTACTGAAGTTGAAGCTGTACTTTCCATTCTGTGCAACCTTTTACTTTCACTCCACTACATTTCAAAGTCAAATATCTTTCTTTTTACTCTACTACATTTTTCAAAATCTGTTGTTCTTTTTGGCTTATGTGTGCATAAAAACATAACAAAATGAAAGAACTGTGAAGCAAGCACACCAATCAGGACACAGCATGCACTTTGTTTTGAGCTTGTTTTGACCATTTGAACATACCGACCCAGTGCAAACATTCGGTTCAACATCAGTGCAGCAGCATGAAATATTGGGAGGGTCTATTCAACATAAATGATGGAAGAAACTCCTGACTCTAACCCAACTTTGTGTAAATAGACCACAATATGGAAATATTTACACATATGCAGTTGAGACTGTTTCTTTTTCTGAATTTATACAAACACTATTTCATTTTATAGTAAATTTGTTTTGGCTAGTTTATGTGTATGAACAGAGGCCTACAGATGCAATACAGTAAAGGAGAACTCAAGGTAAACCTGTATTTAAAGCAGGTTTTATTAAACTTGAACTTATTACTAAGTTACAAATAAATCTTAAACTGAAACTTGGCTTGTTTATAAAAGGTGATTTCAGAGCCACTCTGTTCTACCTGATGGAAACTGTTTGCCTTCATTGTTTTGTGCTTGTGATCATTTTAATACACATCAGTGTCAAACTTATTAATGACATTCTATTAAAAGACTGGTTTACCAAGAGTGACACTGGAGTGTTTTCACCTAAAATGAGTTGATGAAGCGAGAGTTTTGTTATAAAAATGATAATAGGACATTAGAGTCATAATGAATCTTTTACTTTCAATACTTAAGTACATTTGAAAGAGGAAAGAAGACAAGGAAAGTTGGTGGTGGAATGAGGAAGTCCAGGAGAGTATTCAGAAGAAGAAGGCAGCTAAGAAAAAGTGGGATGACCAGAGAGATGAAGGAAGTAGGCAGGAGTACTGTGAGGCTAGTCGCATAGCAAAAAGAATGGTGGCAAAGGTAAAGGCTCAGGCCTATGATGAGCTGTATGAGAGGCTGGACAGTAAAGAAGGAGTAAAGGACTTGTATCGCTTGGCTAAACAGACAGATAGAGCTGGAAAGGATGTACAGCAGGTTAGGCTGATAAAGGATAGAGAGGGAAATGTACTAGAGAGTGAACAGAGAGTGTTGAGTAGATGGAAGGAATACTTTGAAGAACTAATGAATGAGGAAAACGAGAGAGAGAGGAGGACAATGGGGGGAGAGATAGTGGATCAGGAAGTGCAGAGAATTAGTAAGGTGGAAGTGAGGGCAGCTTTAAAAAGAATGAAGAATGGAAAGGCAGTTGGTCCAGATGACATACCTGTGGAGGTATGAAGATGTTTAGGAGAGAAGGCAGTGGACTTTTTAACCAGGTTGTTTAACAAAATCCTGGAGAGTGAGAGGATGCCTGATGAGTGGAGAAGCAGTGTACTGGTCCCCATTTTTAAGAACAAGGGTGATGTGCAGAGCTGCAGTAACTACAGAGGTATAAAGTTGATGAGTCACACCATGAAGGTATGGGAAAGAGCTATTGAAGCAAGGCTAAGGCGCGAGGTCCAGATCAGTGAGCAGCAGTTTGGTTTCATGCCCAGAAAGAGTACCACAGGTGCAGTTTTTGCATTGAGAGTGTTGGTAGAGAAGTACAGAGAAGGTCAGAAGGAGCTACATTGTGTCTTTGTGGATCTAGAGAAGGCATATGATAGGGTGCCAAGAGAGGAACTGTGGTACTGTATGAGGAAGTCCGGTGTAGCTGAAAAGTATGTTAGGGTGGTGCAGGACATGTATGAGGATAGTGAGACAGTGGTGAGGTGTGCAGTTGGAGTGACAAATGGTTTCAAGGTGAAGGTAGAGTTACATCAGGGATCAGCTTTGAGCCCCTTCTTGTTTGCAATGGTGATGGAAAGGTTGACAGATGAGGTCAGGCAGGAGGCTCCATGGACCATGATGTTTGCAGATGACATTGTAATATGTGGTGAGAGTAGAGAGCAGGTAGAAGAGAATCTGGAGAGGTGGAGGTTTGCACTGGAGAGGAGAGGAATGAAGGTCAGGAGAGACAAGACGGAATACATGTGTGTGAATGAGAGGGAGGCAGGTGGAAAGGTGAAGATGAAAGGAGTAGAGGTCGTAAAGGTGGATGACTTCAGATATCTTGGGTCAACCATCCAGAGCAATGGACAGTGTAGAAAAGAGGTGAAGAAGAGGGTGCAGGCAGGATGGAGTGGGTGGAGACGGGTGTCAGGGCTGATGTGTGACAGAAGGATAGCAGCAAGAGTGAAAGGGAAGGTTTACAAGACAGTAGTGCGTCCTGCTATGATGTATGGTTTGGAGACTGTGGCTCTGTCTAAAAGACAGGAGGCTGAGCTGGAGGTGGCGGAGATGAAGATGCTGAGATTTCCGTTGGGAGTGACAAGGATGGACAAGATTAGAAATGAGCAGATCAGAGGGACAGTGAAGGTGGAGCAGTTTGGAGATAAAGCCAGAGAGGCCAGGTTGAGATGGTTTGGACATGTGTTGAGGAGGAATAGTGGACATATTGGTCAAAGAATGTTGGAGATGGAGCTGCTGGGTAGAAGGAGAAGAGGTAGACCTCAGAGAAGGTTTATGGATGTAGTGAAGGTGGACATGGAGATGGTTGGTGTAAAAGTAGAGGAGGCAGTGGATAGGGCAAGATTGAGGCAGATGATCCGCTGTGGCGACCCCTAAAGGGAGCAGCCGAAAGAAGAAGAAGACTTAAGTAGATTTGAAGGCAAACACTTTTGTACTTTTTAGCTAATTTTCAGTCTCATAGTTTAGTTTTCTTTTATTATAAATCTGTCACAGAGCATAGCACAGTAAAGACTCCCTTTGTTGAAGGAGAGTTCTTTGGTTAAGCTTACTTTAGGCTTTTATTTACTCTAACATTTTCCTATGCTGTTGCTAATATATCACTATTGTTTTTGTGTAGAGAAATGGGAAATTATGTCAAAATCCTTCATGCTGCAAGCAGATAACAAACTTTTAAACAGCAGCTTAGATAAACAGCTAACATAGCATTTTACAACTAGACCCAAGTGATTAGCCATGTTATTGACAGCATGGATTGTGTCCCAATTCTGTCATTTGAAAGATAAAGTTCAGTGAAAGTCAAGTGCACACGATACTCCCCCTACTGAGCCAAAACATGTTTAGAATCGTGAGTTTGCTTCTTTAGTTTTGCACTGGAACTACTGTACTGGAACAAAGCTGTTGCAAAAGCAAGCTCATCAATGAACATGGCTAAAGTATGTAAAGTATGGCCTCTACTACTGTGGAATGATTTTTTTTTTTTGTCATTTTTACTAGATGCAGTGTCAGAAACCACACAAACAAGTCTATCTGGGAGTTATTTGCAGCAAATGTGTGAAGACTTATGCATGCAGTTTACATACAGCTAATTGATGTAAATAAACTTCCAATACTTGTTAGCTGCACTAGCCTTGTAGCTTCATTGAAAAACTACAAGAAATTTATTTTGATTGTCTTTTTAAACAGAAAGTTCAATGAGATCAAATGTACCTATATTTTTTTAGTTTAGTTTTCATTTTAGCTGCAAGGCTTGTGTAACTAACATAGCTATTGTAGACATGTCCATGAAAATGGACAAAAGTATGGCTTAGAGATAAATGCTACTACTGCTGTGCACTTTTGCTCATTTTTAAAGATATCTGCATTACACACATTGTGATACCAACATTAGCCTTGAAGTTTCTCTGCAAAACAAGAAAGGAAATTTTTTTACATTTGATCATTTTCTTTTACTGTGATTATGATACAAACTATTTTGAATGCATTGTCCTTTGGTTAAACTCACTTTGGGCCTTTACACACTTTCATGCATTTTCTCATGTTGTGACTCACTGCTCATTACTGCTTTATAGAGTAGTCAGTTTTTTATACAAATACGTTTATACACCACATAAGCAAATCTATTTGAGATGACTTATTTCATCATCAGCAAGTTGGTGAAGATTTAGGTATGCAATTTACATGATGCTCACTGGTGTATAAGCTTCTGACACATATATGCTAAATTTGGAAGAGATTTCCATTCTCTTTTTTTCCACATGACCAGCATGCAGTAGAAGGCTTTTTTTCTTCCAGTCTTTCAAGCACAAAGTGTAAAAATGCAATAATTTGTCCAGTACTGCAAGGTAAACATCGGTGATTAAATGTCCTCATTATCTATGTTTATACATTAGCTCCCTCATACTTCTGCTTTCCAGGGTCGTGATGGGGCATTGGAGGAATGGGTGCATCTGTTTAAGCATAAAGAGATGCAGTAATGAAAGCCCTCAGATGCACCTGCAGGCCAGATTATGATTCACTGAAAATACACACTTCACAACACAAAAATACACAGATACCAACCATACAGTATATCGGCTGATATACTAGATTTGGGGTGAGAGAATGATTCTGTAAATTTGATTCATCATTTAACCCCTACACACTCCTGTACACCTACATACAGCCTAATTACTCAGCAACTCAACACTGCAAGCTTATTTTTAGTGAGACGATTTGAAGCAGTGAAGTTGTTTTGTTTATTTATGGATACAAATCAAGGCTATCATAATGTGTGTCTGGCCTACCAAATGTGAAAGACAGGTAGTCTTGTGAACTACCGTGTTGTCAATAATTTTGTTTCTCTACATCATTTGAACACTGCAGCTGTCCTTTATGTTGTTTGAAACTTTCATGAAGAATTGGCCAATAAAAATGCTACAAGACCTCTTTTCGCCTTCTTCTATATTAGCAATTCATGTTTTTCTTTGGACTGTGATGATATGCATTCATGCACATATACAGCCAAAGAGTTTGCTGGGGTGATGATTAGTCTACAAAGGTAACAAGACCTAAATGACTAATATGACAAGACACAGAGAAACACATTTTGTTCCTTTTTAAAGCATCTGTGCCATGTCACTGTGAATTGTATTTTTGAAAGCGATAAAAAAGCAATAAAACTAAGCACTGAAAAGTTTTGAAACCTTGACGTGCTGCATGTGTTAGATATGAGTTTGCACTGAGATTCCTGTGCACTGAGATTGTGTTCCTTCACTGCTAGTTTAATAAAATGCTTGGCATAATAAGCAGGAATGCAACAAATGCCTGATCTGTCAACATCTTTGATAATTTGTATAGGATTTAAAGTGGTTACCCCTAAATTGAATGCAACCATTACTAACATCACATCCATTTACTTATTCATGTATTTATTTATTCATTCAATACATTTATGTATTTAGATGACCCTGAAACAGCAATTAAGTTTGCATTTCCCTACATACTTTAGCACATGAGAAACATAATGCTACTAAACTCCAATGCAGTTATACATGTTGTCTTCACTCCATACTCACTGACTCAACTCCATTGTTTTACCTTTGTGGATACATTTACATTTTGTAAACTTCAAACTGAGAACTGCTGTTGTTTTGTTGTTGTTGTTATTGTTTTTCTTTTTCAATCCAGCTGCTGAGTTTAGCCTGTTGGGTCATTGTATGTTGCATATTTCCACAGTACTGGGATCATTTTGAAATTACAACAGTGTTTTGAACTGAGCTGGTCCAAATGGCTCCTCGTCAGGTAGCTACACAGAGTCATGGCTAACAGGAATCAGTACATAAACCTTGGAGAAAACACTATATTATGAATGATGTATTTATGGTTGTAATGAGACTCATAGGACTAATGTAGTTAATGTTAGCTTGCTGTAATTGTTTCTACTGTCCTTCCATCTCTTTGGTATCACTTTATATGACATTTTTCCATATTGTTACCTGAAAATTTAATCATTTTGAAGTTTACATTAACATTATCTGTGTATTCATTTTACTTTATGTGACTAGCATTAGCTTAGCAACTGAGTTACATAGCTAACCTGTGGTTTATTTACATTTCATTATTGTTTTTTTTTTATTTTACATGTTGGAACAAGCATGCCTGAATATCTGCAGCAAACTAAAGAAGCTTAAATATTAATAAATATTTCATTTGAATTTAACAGTTCATCATCATTAATGAACAAATTTTCAATATTGTCCTAAGCAGAAAATAACAATATAGAAAGTTTAAAACATTAAATTCAAAACAAGCAAACAAAAAAACAGCACACAGTAAGAGCTGAAACCAGTGATGGGTCAAAGGAACCACAATGTAGAGTAACTTTAATGATGCAGTCTGCTGGGTTGTTCATATAACCCAGCAATGCTGAGTCAGATTAGTCCAGCATGTGCACTGTTATAAATTAAGGTTCTATGCAGGTACATTTCTTGTTCATCGAGGTACAAAAAATATAAATGTTCCCTCAAAGGTACAACAGTGGTTTCGAGGTCCAACTGTGAACATTAAGTACGTTTTTCCAGATGAAAAGCACATATTTGTACCATTTCATAAACTAATGCTTTAAAACAGAACAATAAAATAAAAAGCCTGAAGATGAGATGAGGTGTGTGGGGTCACTGCAACTTCGAAAATATAACCTCAATGGATATGGTACAATTATGTTCCCTAACTAAAGGTACTGAGATGTACCTTTGAGAGTACCACCCCAGTGACAAGAGGGATACTGACCCAGTGACAGTTTTGTACCTTCATTTCTGAGAGTGTGATCTGTTATATAGTGATGCAATGGGACCTGTACATGACCTAAATTGAGTTTTATGAGTTTTTAACCCAGCATTTTTTTCTTTTTCAGTGCTGGTGAACAAACATGTACATGTACTGTACTTTTTATGATAGCGTAGGTGGTATTTGGCTGTAGCAGCAATAGCTGACACAACAAAATAGAGTGTACATGCAGTTAATCTTGTAGTTTTTTAAAAAAAAAAATTATTAAATGTACAGAAATATCTTTGTCTGAAGGCTCCTTCATCTCCTTTGCAGCTTATTAAAATAACATGCTGGTTCAGTGAGTTTTCCCTGACTCACAAAGCATAGAGCCTTCTGAGCCATGAGAAAGTAAGAATGGCAGTAGTAGCACAAATTATTCAAGGGCTTTACAATCTCATACTACACCAAACTGAACATGTGAGATTTTGCAGAAAAGTAAAAGTCAGAATCAGCTGCTACCTGGGTTGTTTTCCATAGTTATATTATCACTAATAATAATTGTTCAGTTTTTACTCATTTAGTAAATCAAGTTACACAAATGTGTCTTGATAGTTGCAACAGTGTTTTTATGAGTAATAGGGTAATTCTATTTGTATATATATATATATATATATATATATATACATACAATATATATATATATATATATATATATATATATATATATATATATAAACTTTACATTTTACGGTAACTAACTTCATTGTTTGTCAGCATGAAGAAGAGGGGTGCCATTAAAGTTTTACACAATTTTTCAGTGCAAAAAAGTAATTTATTAAAAGTAATAATCTTACTACTTATTTTCTTATCTTATCTTAATGAAGGGCTGGCAGTAGTTGCACAAGGCAGACTTCTACCCGTTGTCAGAGCATCTGCTGCATTCTATCACTCCACCTTTGAAAGAACTGTGTAATTTAACAGGAAAATACTGTTCCACTGACATGCAAAAGGCATTGCATGATGTGTAGAGGCAGGCAACTTTCCAAACCTACAAAAAAACAAAAAAACAAACAAAAAACACATCGGCATGCATCTCCAATCGCGCACGGACATCTAGCTATCCAATCCAAGCACTTTTTCTTCCTTCAACTCCTTGAAAAAGCATTCTCATGGTAAAGTAGGTAACCAATCAGAATACAAGTGACAAAATTCTGATAGGCCAACTAAAAAGCAATAGGCAAGTGATGCTCTGTTTGTGTGTGAGTGGAGCACATGAGGCTAAGATAGGCAGGTGATAACTCATTTCAATTCTATTTTAGGATATAATTTCCAAGTTAACTGGTACATTGATAATGTGTTTAATAATAATGACAATCAGAACTGATTTAACTCAAGTAGCTATCAGTAGTAGACATTTTATCTCCCACTACACTGAAGCTGTCTGTTTTTGACTTTCAGTTCAGGTGTTGGATTATGTTACCAGGTGAAGATCAAGATCAAGAAAAATAAGGCTGTTTCAGTCTTGTACACTGCATGACCAGATTCCCTTCCTGCCAAATGAGAGAAGACATTTCACAGTTGTCATGAAGTTTAATCACACCTGCCACATTCTGTTTGGAATTCACAGCATCTGATTTTCAACAGTTGCTGCATGTTGCAACACAGTGCGCTTGCCAGTCACTCATATGCTCAGGACATATACGCAGAATTCAGATGTTTTTCTTTTCTTTTTTGTGCAATCATGCATTCATCTACCCTGCAGGAAATTAATGCTACTCTGTTATTTCCAAGACATCTGGGAAGTTCGCTATTTGATGAGATTTCTCTTGTTCTGACTGTGACCTGTAGCGTCTGTCTTTATCATTTTGTGCCCGTAGGCTGCAAAAAATGATGTTGTTATTATGTTGCCATCAAATGTATACTGCAGACCTTTTTAGCTACAAAATATGGATAAATAATCCAGGAAAACATTTTCATTAATTCATTAATTTAACAGTTAAGATACCAGTTTCATTAGTTCAAATTAGCGATTAATGTTGTTCATGATAGCCAACACAATCTTTGGAAGAATGATGTGCCACCACATCAAGTTCAGGTATGATTAGCTTTACTTCTTCTTGAGTTCATGATGTTTGTGGCCCTCGAAGTAAAGTGGTGACATATTCCTTCTTTATAACTGTTATGTTGATGCATGCTATAAATATTTTACAAAAATATTTCAATAATGGTAAATGCAATGGTAACTAAAAATAAACATCCAATAATCAAATAAAAAAGGATACTAGTAGTGAAATTAGCTGTTAAGATGTTGGGATATAAAATGTATGTTTTTTTTCACCAGCATACCCCAATCCCCCAGCAGAACTCACATCATTTCAAAAAGAGGAGAACCATACACAATGTAGGATCCTGCAACTGGAGCGAGGAGGCGGACGCATATGTGGAGATAAGCGAGATTTATTAAGGGCAAATCCAGGGTCATCGTCATAACAGTCCAGGTTCAAGTAGCCAATACGGAGAGATCGGGGGACAGACATGACAGATACCAGAATTCAACAGAACAAGCAGAATAGAACAAGCAGAACAGAACAGGCAGAACATCCAACACAGCAGATAACAAACAGTACAAATCAAACAAAGAGCAGCACTAGACTAATGAAAACACAGGACTTAAATACAAGAAAACCAAAACAAGGGGCCGGACTAGGAAACCAAAACAAATGCACATGGAAGATCAAAACACAACACCAACACATGGACAGGACTGGGAGGGGCCAATCGTGACAGCAGCATAATATCCTTGACTTGATGCCCTTCACTTTGACACACAGGGTTTCTTCCATTCCTCACTCACATACTGTACTCAGACATCTTCTTATGTATTTTTCTACTTGGAACCCCAAGAATTGGTGATGCAGTTTTAATCAGTAAACCAATCTCAAGAAGATTTGAAAAGTAGTCTTTGATAACCTGGATTTTTGAAGATCTAGAGGGGCTGATCACTTTTACCGGCCAGTGATCTGCTTTGAATCTCCAATAGATTCTACAGTTATTATGAACAAATGAAATGAAGTCCACTATTGGGTCAGTACACACTCCAAGTAGTATAGATCACACATGTGAGTTGAGAGAATGTTGGAATATTTTTTATCAATCTGGTTTTCCTATATGTCCAAAAAATATATCAGCTTCTAACTTCTTCAGGACCACTCCAGTGTTTTTACTTATTTGAAATGTGTAGAGATGTGATGTAACTCATGCAGCTTTTTGCTTTCTACTGCTGACGGCTTAAGTGGAGATGACTGAACCTGTGCTTGATTTATAGGCTATTTAATGCAGTAGGTGAGAAAGTTGAGTTTAAGTTTGAAATGTGTTGATTCTTAGTTTCAAAACTTGAAAAGAAGCATCCGATTAGACTACATTCCAAACTTTACACACAAATTCATTTTATGAAATCAAAATACTCCCTGTGATTTAGTTAGCTATTATAATTTTGTTATAATATTATCGTTAAATATGATGCTGTATTTCAGCTGTATGATTCAATATCATCATCAGTGTTTTATTCACCATATGAGCAAGCTAGTTTAGTACCAGCTCATCAATTTAAAACAAAAAAAACTTTACATGAACAAAATATCTTGCTATTCAGCCACACATCATCACAGGTCAGTCTGACTAGCGCATCTTTAGTAGAAAACACATCTAATGCTGCATGCTGTGATGTGCTGCTTAGTTTATGGATTTTCAGTCCTGCTAAGTGCTGTACTGCATTAATGGCACCTTTCCAAAGAAGCCTTGCTTTGACAGCATGGCATGCACATAAAGAAGCCAATGAGTGCAGTCTTTTTAAAACCCAGGAACTATGACTCACTTTGTGTTTATAGTGACATTACAGAAGAAAGCATTGGCTAAATGAAACACATGTATATGATTATACCAGTTAATAATAGATCCAGTCCATGTAACAAGGCTGATGCATACCAAGTAAACTAGTGTCACGATTGGCCCCTCCCAGACATTCATGTGCTTGTATTTACTGCCCAGTCATCTCCTAGATACTCCCATGTTGGCTCCTTGACCCTGGACTTTCTTGAACCTGAATATGGATTTGCCCATAATAAATGTATATATTTACACATAATGTAAAGGGCAACAGATATTTATATCTATATATTTACATATGTTTATATGTGTGTGTGTGTGTGTGTGTGTGTGTGTGTGTGTGTGTGTGTGTCTTTTGTCTCATGACAAATTATGGTAATTTTACAGATCACTTAAATGTTTATTGAATATTTTAATATTTTCATTCCTAAATGTAGTATACAATTGTAACAATTTAAGATATAACCAGTTTTTCAGAAATATATCAGCTGATGTATAATGGAAAACACAACTTTGCCAGCTTTGTAATGAAGGTGGTACTAATCATAATATATTATTAATCTTTCTTACATGTGTAAAGTCAACATAACCAACTTGTATTATGAAAAAGAAAATTCTGAAAGTGGTCTGTAATGCATACTGGAATGAAAACCAGGCATAAAAACATTTGTAAATAGTTCCACTAATCTGACACTGGTTACTTACAGTGTATAAAAGTCAAGTCAGGAAAACAGAAAAAAAGTTTGTTTGTTGATTTGTTTGTTAGTTTTTGATCTCTCATGCATCACCCTTATGTTTTCACTAATTGAAAAACAATAAAAACATGCATGACATTTGTATCTGACAGACTAGACGTGTTCTTTCCTTGATTCCACTTTGCATGCAGAGCCAAGGATGGTACAATGACTACTGAGCTGGTTTGTTTTTTTATTGCAGTGTGCTTTGCTAATGACAAGTGGGAATTGGTTCCATTTCACTGTTATTTTCAAATAAAACCTTTAAATACTCAGAGACAGGAAAGGTAGCTAGCTGAAAGTAGAGCAAACTCGGTTTCAGATGAAAATTCCATCTCCTTTCCCAGTCTTTGCTGCATATGTTATGGTAGACACCTAAAAGAGCGTTCTTGCTGTTGAGTTGACCTACTTTGCTTTACCTTCGAACACACAAACAAAAAAACAAAAAAATCTTGGTCCTAGTCTACCAACTCCAACATGCCACACATAAATACCTGCCTCCAACCTATCCATTTACATATGTATAGAGATACAGGCATTTGCTTATTAGTCTGAGTTAAAGTGAATCTTAAGTGAAGCCTCTTTTACAGTTGTGTCTCTGGGTGCAGACCTGTTGAAAGCTTCTAAAAGCTTGTTCCTTTAGTGTGCATTTGGAGCATCTGTTTTGCAGTGACTATAGGGACACTGGCTGTGAGAGAGAGATTTACTGCAGTGTTTCTTAATGTCTGTGTGTGTGTTTGAGCATGTGTGTGGTAAGAAGGTAAAAAGCAAGCCTTCTCCTCGCTTATCCTCGGATTAAAGCGTCTCTGCCCCATGGTGCTAGCTCTCAGGGTGAGCAGCATGTGGAGAATGAAATCTGCCGGCCTTCAAGCCGAAAACCCACTACTCGCAGGCCTAAATGTTTTCCACAGGTACAGCGTCCCTCGGAATAAGCACAGCATGACTGGTTATGCATTTCTTTTTTCGTTCCAAAGCACTGCAGGCTACTGCGAATCTAACAAAGTTATATCTCTCACTCTCCGCTCTTCCAGGGCCTGTCATTCTCCCGTCAGCCCCACTCAGCTTTCAAATACATTAATTTCATCTTATTTTCCAATGCATTCTCTGCCAGATTTGCCCAGATGGGAGCCGTAAACAAGGGGCTGTTGCTATGTCACTTTATAATAGAGAATACTTATACTATTAGTTTTTCATTTTCACACATGCATTTTACAAAGCCATTTGGTCATATGCCATTTACATCAGTATTTTGCATTGCTATAAAAAGGTAATGGGGAATGTCTTCCATCTTATAAAATACAAAATAGTTCAGATTTAGTTTTTTCTCTAATTTTGATTGTTCTTACTTACTTTTATGAGATTATGCATATCTCATGGCTGTCAGCTGACAAGGCGATGAGAGAAAAAGATCACCTTGATAAGCAAATCCTATGTTACCTCACCTTAGTTTCAGTTTACATGATCGGGCATAGCAATTGTAAATGGCTGTCACATTTGAAACAATTTCTCATTAAGCCTGCCCTTATTATCCTGAATTTTTGCTTTAAAATGAAGCTATTTCCCATTGCCAGTCCTGACTTGTTTGTACAGTGTGGTACAGAACGGTTACAATTTTGTGATCACACATTTAGTAGTCATTTCATTGCTAAGTAAACCGTACTGTACTTAAGTACTGTTTCTGAATTTGGCTACTCTTTATGCCGTGGTAACAGAAAAAGTTGATACATTGAGCTTAAACTTGCATGTGCAGCGTGTTTATGAGCAAAGTGACATGAAAAGTAGATGTTCTCCTGTCTAGCATTAAGTGTGGCTACAACTGTGCTGTAACTGTATACTGTTAACTATCTTATATAATATTATAAAGGAAACAAGACTAGGCAAGGCTGGTTTTGCTGGGCTGCCAGGCCACATGCTCTCTCTCCTGCAACTTATGGTAGGCTAAGCAGCCATTTTAAAGGTGAAGAAGGCAAAGTTGTCAGTACATGACACCCTCAAACCCCACACCCCATGCTTGTAGGTTCAGGGCTACTATTAACGCCTGTAGCAGTATGTGCATTTTTACAGTCAAGCAAATTTGAATGCTTAAGGCAACAATGTACAAACATACCCCACAGAGAACTTATCCAGCTCATGAACATGTGGTCCAAAATTAGGCTTTAAGTTTTAGCTCGATACATGATCTGCTGCAAGAACACAAAACTACACTGCGAAATAAAAAGCTGACCGATCGCTGGCCAGTGGTGGGGTAGTTACTCAAAAAATATTCCATTACAAATCACTACTTCTCTCAAACTGTGATGAGACGACTTATTATTTCCAGGGAAAATGAATCTTACAATTTTCATTATATCACATCTACATTACTTTCTAAAGCTCAAACAAGATACATTTAGTGCAGAAAGTCAAAGTAAAACACTATAAGCTACTGGGTGGAAAAAACAGCTATTTAAGTGACTGTAAAGGGAATGCAGTATTAACTACCATCCATTAAAAGTTGACTTAAATAGCAAATAATGGGGCTAATCTCCCTGTTTTCTTCTTGGGACATGTGGGTAGAGCAATTGTAACAAGATATTTACATTGTGTAAAATGTATTGAGAAGTGGACCAGTAGAAATGTCTAAAATTACTTTAAATGAAATTGCCATTTAAGATACAAGTGTTTGTAAGGATAGCATTGTTATGGTCTAGTAATATGATTAGTCTCAGGTGGTGATAGTTATCCAAATTTTCATGAGATGAATCTCATTATGATGTTATATGGCATGAATCAGATTTTTTGGAAAAGGGAGGACAAGCACTGACTTTTACAGCATGGGTTGTAGTAGAAAGCACATCAGTCGATTAAAAACCTGTTTGCCCTATGCCTGACTGGCATCACTCACATGCAAGCAGGGTATAGTTTCTGTTATTCGACTAAAGCTCAAGCAACTTCTATGTAAACACAACTTGAAAACATCTATTAGGCGGTTTGAAAGAAAATATCAGTCCTCAGCAAACTGTCAGTGGTAAAGTGTGGAAATGTGTCCTGAAGTATAGAATATCAATTTAGCTGCAGAGCTGGGCTATGCAATGAAGCTGCCTGTGGTGCACAGCCTTGTCAGCACACAAGCAGAGCTAAGAAATAAATGAATGTCTCAGGTTTTTATGTCTGAAGTTCATAACCTTTGAAAGTAAAGCCATTCTTGCTTGGGATTTTAAGGTGTGTTCAGTAAAAAAGAAACATTGCTCATTTCATTTACGAATGAATTAAAATGGCTCAAAGGCTCATTCCCTGGACCATATAAACTAGAGGCAAAACCACCACTGATAAATAGCTTTCCCCTTAGAGACAAGCTTACTTCAGACAACTAAAGGCATTATCTCCTCTGCAGTGCAAATGTAAGTTCTTATTCTTCTCCAGTGTCATATACAGTAGGAAAACTCTTTGGCGCATTGCTCGTATCACCAATCTTAAAATAAAGGATCCTAAACGGTTCTCAGCTTGGTTATACATCTAACCTTTACATTATTTGGAGGTTCTTTAAATTTTGAATAGGTTTTTCACACTTCCATACCGCATTTATTAAAAAAATATTTTGGTTGCACTTTATTTTATAGTATGGTAAGTACTCAGTAGGTAAACGTGTAGTTATAGTCTTTTATATAGTCTTTTATATAGTCTTTTCTATAGACTTTTATTAAGGGCAAATCCAGGGTGGTGGTCATGACAGTCCAGGTTCATATAGTCAGCATGGATAGATTGAGGGACAGACATGACGAAATACAAACAAACCCAAACTATACAAACAGCACGTCAGAACAGGCTTACAAACAATTCAAACATCAAACATCCGACATCAAACAAAGGCCAACGAAAACTAGGGGCAAAAACAGGGCTTAAATAATCACAGGGATGACGAGGGACAGGTGGGAAACAGGTGAAACGAATCAGGGCAGAGTACAGAAAACAAGGGGCTAGACTCAGAACACAAATGCATGCGGACGGTAAGAAAGTAAACAAAAAGTACATGGGAGTGGGAGGACCCCATCGTGACAAGTAACTTGTGTAAAAACAGGTTAGTAAATATTTTCCTCTCCAGTGCAATAATTATTCAGAATTTATTCAGTAATTATCTTGTACTTTGAATCAGTACACTTTGTATTACAGTAATGTGACAGGTACCAGGTATGGCATGTATTTCAGAATTGTCAGTATGTAATGGGGGGAGTAGAGTCAGTAAATGCATGCATAACAAAGGGTAACTACAGGTGACAAAGGTGCAGAACATTATAGGACACCTAAAACTAGGTACTTAAGTTTTTCATCTTTCATTTTAAGAATTCAATTGATATATTTTGGTATGCAGTGTTAGTTTGTAAAAACCACATTAGTACCTATTAAAATTTGAGTAACTATTGCACTGGAGTGGTAATGCAAATCTGGTAGCTTTCATATAAGTTACTACATACCTGCAAGCTAAACTATACAATTACTTGTAAATTCATATGCTTACATATCAAATACTAGGTACTAACTGTACAGGGAAAAAAAGCAGCCAACATTTT
This sequence comes from Pygocentrus nattereri, assembly GCF_015220715.1. Lineage (NCBI taxonomy): Eukaryota > Metazoa > Chordata > Actinopteri > Characiformes > Serrasalmidae > Pygocentrus > Pygocentrus nattereri. The sequence continues at coordinate 22,900,224 of NC_051221.1, read as the reverse complement.
TAATTAGAACCACATAATCCAATGCTTTAAATAACTCCATTAGGACCTTTATCTAGTGAGAGTCTAAATGTAGAATGTTATGTATTAATTTTAGGACAAATGTAGGTTAATAGAATTGTATTTTCTATTGGTACATTAGACCTTACACACACCTGTGAACATTAATAGGAAAAACACTCCAACATATCATATTAGAAACCTGTGATGACATTTATGCTATGAAGATTATCATAGTATTCATGAAGAAAACTACCATAATAATGATTATGATTATGATGAATTTGAGCTAACATTGTAAAGTCTGGCATATTTAATTATATTACTAATTAACTCAATGACTATCACAATAATGGAATAATTCCTTAAGTCGCATTACAAAAGACATAGTTAAGTGTAGTTCCTGTGATCATTTGATACTTTATATATTTTAGATTTATTTAAAATGTTAAATGATTATTGTTGTCAAAGACTTAAGCAAATATTTCAAACATTAATTAAGCTAGCACTCTAACGTAAGATGAAATGTAGCCACTAAATTAACTGCAGTATACGTACAAATAATGAATTTATCACAATGTATGTGTATATAAAATAAATGATTATTTCTGATTTCTTCTCCACATACAATTCTTACTGCAAGAAACAACTTTTTGGGATCATATTGCTAAGCAGCATGTCTAATAATGGTAGAAAATGTAGCCTAATTGAACAAAAGAGTAACTCTATTTCAGCAACATCAGTGCTTCTGTCCTGTAATGCCAGGTGGACTTAATTAACTCAGAATGCCTAATCTTATCAAAGACAGCAATAAAACATGCAAGCCACATCCCGAAGAAAAATGGATACATAAATGAGGGCCACAGTTTGGCTTTAACTCTCCACTGGCTTTGGGTGCACTCAGTCTGTCCTCTCCCTTATGCCAGCTAATTAGCATTAAGCGGTAAAAATAGCTGTCCTCGCCTGTTGATGAGCTCCCTACATTCAACACAGGACAGGAGTGGGCTTTATGACTCACCAAAACTAATTTGGGATTTTGTGATACAGTCTAATATTCCATTGTTGTTGATTTGGGACACTGCATTGCATCATACTGACTAACATTCTCTGACTGTATTAGCCAGATCTTTTTATAATTGTGTAGATACACAATTGCTTTGGAGTCATATTGGTATTTACTGAAAGGGCCCATTTCCCACACACTTTTGTAACCCTTGTGTGGTGTTATGTATAAAAATAGTAATAATTCACTTTTATGTGACCGTTTCTTACTTTTCTTTTTGCCTTAAACAGGCCATTTGGTCACCGTACCTTCAGGACAAAGGATCTCTCTTCTGATTGGCTGTCCTTTTTATTATGTTTCATTCAGAAAGTACTGAAACACTCCTTAGAACTTCAGTGTGAGTTTCTCTGTATGGACTGGGTAGTGAATAGGCTGTTTTGACAATGTTTACAAATAACTTCAAACTCCTTTATATGAAAAAAATGAAGGATTTTTGTTTTTCAATATGGTCCTGAAATGTCTGCATCCTATTAAACATATCGCATCTGTAGTCCAATATACATTAATGTCACATTTCTCTGTAGTGTGTCGACTTTTTATAAATGTTTATGCATCAGCATTGGTATCAGCACAGGCAGATCAATACAATATAGAAAAACATCAGATACCAGCACCAGCCCACAGAGAGAGATATGCATGTATCAGTAGACATGTGGCATGTGTGTTGCATTTAATGAACAGGGCACTGTTTATACAAAGGTGGTAAGAAACACAGGATTAAAATAACTGCTTCTCTGAAACAGGACACTGGAAAGAATGCTTGATTTGATCAGAGCTTAAAAATTAGCTCTCTTTCTCTCCAAATTGGATGACCCAGGCTGCAGTGATTGTGCATGTGTAAAGGATGAAATTAGAAAACGCAATATGGTTTTAAGACAAACAGGGTAAAGTACATTTAAAGGATTACAAATGTTTTCCAGCTCTGTGTTTACGGATACTGGAGCCAGTTAGATCTCTTATTATTTAAGCGATGAAATACAGAGAACATAGTTGTCAAAAAGGAGAATGTTCTAAAGCTAATCATAATGGAAAGACAGGATAAATAAGGGTCATACTTAATTGCAACACATGTCAGTTGGTTCTTTTTCACATGGTCTTTCTTCAGTCTAAAGTACAGTTGCAGTGGACATTTATTATGTTCCTATTTAATTTTGCAAGAACTGTGTGGGCGAGACATTGAATATTCACAAGATCACTTGGCATTTGACTGCTGGGGTTAAGACTTTGATATATTTTAGTCTTGTGAATGCTGTTACCAAAACAAATGGAACTAGAGGAATGATGGAGGCCATTATCCACAGGGATAATAAGGCACATAGATTTGATTTCAATCTAGTGCTTCTCAACTGGGAAAAAAATAAGATGGAATAATGGAAAATGTATATCTACTGTATGTAACTTCTGCAAAAGGTATAGGAGGAACTATGCAAGTTTTCTCCAACTGCTTGGTTAGGAATGTTTATAAAATTTGATATAAAATTTTGGTACAATCACACTACTACCAATGTGTCATGCTATAAGTGTTTAGGCTTCAAAGAAGTATGATACAGTGGCCCAGAAAAGTATTTAGCCACTTAAATTATCAGTAGATTTAAATGACCTTTTTAAATTACTTCATAAAATCTTTAACAAAATGTTTTATTTAAGAGAAAAACAATTTTTGTACAACATCAAACTGATAGTGGACTCTGTGTGAAATAAGTCTGTAGATGAATTCTAACCAGACTACACTAAGACCACTGTAAAGCACAACGATCAAGTGTCAAGCAGTTGTGCACTGACACACACAGACATACACACACTCACACCGAGGGACAATTTGGTACAGTATCTGCAGTGTGCCTGACTGCATGTCTTTGGACTGTGGCAGAAAAATTACACAGAATCACAAAGAACATGCAAACCCCACACAGAACCCTGGTCACTCAGCCAGGGAAGTGAACCCAGGCCCTTCTTGCTGTGAGGTGATGGCACGACCCAGTACCCAAAGATCTATTTAAACTATCAAGATAATATAGTAAAAAATAGCTTTCCAACAAATAGGCTTGTCAAACAAACTTACATTAACTGCTGGTAAAATACATAGTTTGTGTTAACTAGATAACAGACAATGAAATGAAAGGAAAGAAAAGAACAAATATTGAATCAACTATACTCATAGTTTCTAATGTTGTTCAGGCAACCCTTAAGACATCGGACAATGTAGAAGGAATAAGGAAAAATAATTCATATTAATTTGTGCTCATAGATTTCTCTGTGTGCCCCTATTTATCAGAAACATCAGTGCTTTTTGGCAAAAAGTTTACTGTAGATCTCTGACAATCCCCACCACCATTGAATTTAGCCTAGAATCTAAATCATCCTAATTGTTGGCAATCACTTGTAGGCTTGAATTGCTGTCTGTCTCATAGGTCCTTTCTATGGGCTTTGAAGTGACTGAAGAGGCCATTGTAAGATCCACATACGCTATTACAGAGTGAGCATGGCATGCCAGTGTCAGAGCTGGAGCACGCCTTAATGGCATGTTGTCTCTCTTTTTTCATTCCTGCTTTCTGCAGCCCGCAGAAGATCTCGCTCATGTTTTTCAGCTCTTTTGTAAACAGCATCTCTCAGCCTATGCAGCCTAGTATAGTAATTTAGCTTCACCCAGAATCCTGTAGCTAGTTGCACCAACTTAACATAAGTTTTTAGGCTTTTGGCTAAAAGCCCACTAAAATAAACATTAGACTGTATTTAAAGTCTACAATATGCAGAGTGAAACCACCAACCGATATATTCACCTACAATATGGATTTTTGGCAAATTATGGTCAGTATAGTGGGATAGCTGTATTTTGGTTGCTTGTTAACTCTAGCAAGCTAACTTTCAAAAAGATTAAAGTGAAATAAAGAGGTTAACTAAAAAAAAAACAAAAAAACCAAAAAACAAAAAAAAAATGTTGGCTTCCCAGCTGACAAGCCATCTTGGTTAACCCCACTTCATAGTGAGTGTGAACAAACAACAGGAATAGAAATAATGTTACTGATGGCTTTTTATATTCTTTTGTTTTTTTAGATTCTCTTCAGTATGTGGAAACAATGGCACCAGTATATAATACATACCATATATTCTGCTTTACAGTAAGTTAATGTCAGTGAAAAGGTAGAGGCTGAAGTTGCTTCCTATTCTCCAGATTCTTGTTGTGATTCCTGCTGTGAGGCACCGGAATGTAACTGCTGCAGCATTTTAGGTGATACAGAAAAATTCAAAACTTCATCATAGCAGTTTAATATACCTCAATTCCTCAATATGTAGATGGAAATTAAAAGGCAGCACCTCTGCCGAAGGCCAGGCATGTGAGTAATGATTTTAAGATTTTTGTTGGAAAAAAAAAATATCATTATTTCCTAATGTTTAAGGAACATATCTGATGGAAGTTAGTGATCAAGAAGAAAGTGAGGGAGAGTTATATAACCAGTTCAATCAGTTTACATATTTAATTCTGTCACCTAGCTTTTTAAACATGCCTACAGAGCAAAATCAGACTGAACTAATCTATAAACTATGAGTTTGAATAATACATTATTATAATATATTGCAGCCCTTCTAAAAGAGAGGAAATGGCTTGACTTTCAGTACCTTTGCTTGATCTGGGCCTGTTGTAAGTGGTTGGATATAGTGTTTTTTTTACTAGCTCTATGCTTAATAAAAAATAAGAAGAGACACTGTTAACGTGTTACAGAGTTACTATGTGCCAATTTGTCCAAATAGCAATTTTTTGATATACCTAATACACAGTTGATGTACTTAACATTTTCTGGTTGTTGCTACTCTATAAGTGCATTATCAGTATTTTGGGGACCAAAACATCACAACCCTTGTTTTTCCGTGGTATGCAGGGGCAGGCGTGTCAAAACAGTGCTAGAGCAAAACAAACCTGTGGAAAACACCGGCTCAGTGGCTTCAAATAAAACTGTAAAAAAAAAAATAGACAGAATTGTGAACTTCATAAATGTCTTTTAAATCTGGCAATTATTGTTGCCACATACATACATTGTAGCATACATTTAGTTTAAACAAAAACTAAGATTATTTTTTAAGGTAGGCCACTGATCTTTAGTATTTTAACACTTGCCATTCTAATTTGTCATATTAGAAGCCAGCTTTTATATGTTTTGTTTGAATAAAACAATAAACCAATTGCAAATAAATCCATAACTGTCAACGTACTCGAAATGCCCATCAATAGTTGAATTCTGACTCATTTCACAGATTCTACTTGAATTAAATATATAATACTAAAACATTATCATTAGTGACCGTAGTGAGTCAAGTTCATGGGTGTAGTATTTTCTGTTGGAAAGATTTGCTGATTGGCTACAGATGGTGAAAAATGTCATTCTTTCTAGGTAAAAGTGTTTTGATCCACAATCACTTTGTGCTTTGATGCCTTTTTGACCTTAAGTGGTTGTGGTGCACCCACAATTCTTTTACTTTGTCACTTGGTTCAAATAGCTACTGATATTATGTGTCAGTAACCATGTGTCTCTGTATTATAAGGTGCCAGTTGTATGTGGTCCAAATCTCAGCTCTGTAGAACAAAGTGGTAAGGATGACAGCTCCATAGACTTATCAATTTAATCTTTTCTAGGAGGAAAACTTGGCAAAAGAACCACTGGTGCTGCAAAAGTGTGTGAGGTACTCCTTAATCACATCATTACATCCACATTTTCTAGGCATGACTTATCAAGATAAGTGCTGGTAATGTTAAAGAGCAGTCAGAAAGAAGGATTTTGGTATTCTTAATGTTTAAATTCAGCCCATCCAGCTTAGAAATGCAATTAAATATTTCAGTAAGTATTCAGTCTTCATTACAATACAGAGAGAACATTACTAAAGATAGAAAGTGATTTGTTACTGTCCTCAGATCAGGCCTACACTTCTTCACTTGTGCTGTTAAATCTCTGTGTGGCCTTCAACATCATACATCCGCTATATTCTAGACAGGATATAAAATATTGTGGCAATCTGAGAAATTACATTCTCTTGGTTCAGATCAAACATAGTCTCACAAGACATCTGGCTGTTTTGAGAGATTCAACTAGGTTTCATGACACACCATGGCCAAGAAACACCTACAGAGAGGTGCCATTTGAACCAGCCAAAGACCAAAACTGAAGTGTTTGTTCTTAAGGCTACCAGGGACCAGCTGTCTGATTCTGTGTTAAGTCTCGATAACTTTTCAGCTCATCTGCAACAAGTGCAGGTGTTGAAACCTTCGAGTCACTATTAAATTATTGACTTTCTCAAGTGATGCACAGGTAGGACATGTTACTAGAGCAGCTTTTTGTCATTTAAAAGTACTTTTCACATGAATCAGAAAAACTATTGAGCACATTTATGACTTCAGATTGAATCACTGTAATGCCTTTATGTCTAGATGCTCCTGTTAGGCCAGAATTTAACTCAAACTTAACAGAACCAAACATTTCTAGCTGCCTCCACAATAGGTTTGCTCCTACATGATTTTGAGCAGTGGAGGTCTTTTCAGACCATCCTTTATTCTTAATTCTCATTCTCATAAGCTGAACTATAGAATTAGCTCAGGGATACTCATCTCATTTGGCCAGGCTATTGATGTGTTTTGCCTGATCACAGTGTTTAATGTCACTAGGATACTGTAAGGGCAGACTGTACCTCAGGACAGAAGACTGCAGCATCTTTAGCATTAGTTCTGTGCTAGTCATAGTCTATCATAATGTCAATCTCTGACCTGTATGATGTGTTAAATGTATTTTTTCTATTTAAAGATAGTGTTAGCTATGGTAAGATTATTTTTAGCACTACTGGTCAGAAGGAGAACTTTTGTTGATGTTACCCAGTTGCTCACTTCCAGTGATGCCATATAATAACTTGTAAACCTCTCTCAATTGATGATTAAAACCTTTCATTACTTTGGCCTCCTTTAGGATGTCAGATGATCTAATGCAGATATAAAAAGTCTCATTGGCTCCTTCCAGAGAATCTAGAGTGAGGTCATAAGTCATATGATTGGTGCTGAGCACACTGGGAACACAGATAGCTGCCTTTCCAGTTTGCTTCATATTGAAAATCCTGCTCCATTAGTTTTGGGCTCACAGATAGGCTTTCCTGTCCAAAACAAAGTATAAGCTTATTTCTCCAAATTCAGTTGTCCCTCCTCTAGCTTCCCACTCAGAAAATGTGGTACTATGTCAACTTTGCTATTTGAAAGCTGTTTGGTTTCCTAGCAACCATGGCTGTTCTTCTTTTAGGCCTCTGATTGGTTTTCAGACCAGACCTTAAAAATACTGCTCAGTCTCAGGTACCATTACAGAAGTAGATTTCTTCCTCCAATAGGCCAGTAACTGATAATTAACCCCCTGCTAGTGTTCCTGGTTATTCCTAGGAACACACTACACCACAGAAAATAATGTTCCTCCTCCTATCACCATTTATTGGTCCCTGCAGATCTTAAAAAGGAACCATATAAGCAACTACATTGAATAGACACCTATGTGTGCATTCCTAGCATGGGGGTCCACCATATGGTTCTTGACAAAAATAGTCCAGGGTCTAACTGCATGGACTCTGCAATAGCTGGAGGTCTTCTGCCACTGTAGCCTTCTTCTGCACTTGTACAACTTATCGCCAGTTCTGCCTTTTCTACTTGCTCTGTCATTTAGGAGTATCTTAGAAAATAACCTACAGGCTCTGTCTGCCCTCTAAATCTTTGCTGTCAATAGTTATGCATACATAGTTTGATTATTATGCAAATTAGTCATGAGTTCACAGACGACAAAGACAGCAGTCATTGTTAACCCTTTGTCAGACTTCCTACTGGGATATTTTGGTGCCAGTCACAATGTCCAGTAATGATTCAGTTTGAGGGAAAAATTGTTAACATTCCTGTGTTAACACTGCATGAAAGTTATATTGTTACATTATCACTCAGTAGTAAAATATATTCAAGGTTTTGTAGCCCCTCGTAATATCATATTGTAGCTGTTGGCTACGTTTAAACACTTACATTTGAAAAACAATATTATTTCTTTCACTGTACAGTCCTGCATTTATGCAAAAGAAATGTAAAGTCATGTAAATGTAGAGTTGTTACATGACAAGGAGCTAAAGTTATATTAAACCAAACAGAAGCAGGGTAGCAGAGTTTGGGCTCCTTGAACTTGAACAAAGCTCCACCCTCTATTAAACCCCATTAATCCAGGGCGTGGCCTCGTCCACCAAACAACAGAGTGTCATATTTAATTAAGTACTTTGAATGAACATTGTATATGGCTTTGCTGATCAAATACCAGTATTTGCTAGCTAACAGGAACCCTGCCCTCTTTTTCTCCAGATTAAGTTAATGTTTGCAGTTTGGGTGCAAGCCCCATCTACCCATGCCTGATTGGCTAAACTCATTTGCATTACGTAGAAATCTGCTTAATTTTTTGCTGCACGGTGAGGCAGATTTTGCTGCATCACAACCCACATATAAGGTGTGGAACTGGCAGAGCTCCCTGTTTAAATGAAAAGAATGCAGCATGGTGAAGTTGCAAGTGGACACATGCTGTGAGTATCACTGTTCAAAGAGCAAAAGAGCACCACAAAGGTCTGCTTTTAGCACCATGGTGCATCTGCTCTTCTTTTCTTACTTCTGTGTGTCTTTACATCACCCTGTGTTAGGCTCTTAAACTCTAAACATTTTTTTTCCTCAACCTTTGGATTTTTCGTGACTTTGCAGAGGAAGCAAATGTTTTCTTCAGCAATTAAATATACATGTTATCTTTTGACTTCACAGTCACTTTCTATTTTGCCTTTTTCCTGAATTTTCGTTGAAAGTTATCTTCAACTAGAAGTTAAAGGTATTATTATTATTATTATTATTATTATTATTATAGTAATTCTTTTGGCAAGTTGTAATCTGAAATTTCCTTTATTATTCTCAGCACAGTATTTTACTGTTTTTAGTTTACTGTGCATTATACACACCAATGACTTGGTTTCTTGAAAGCATTGTACTCCAAAGATCTTAAGTCACAAAGAAATAATTGCCTTATCATACTGCAGTGATTTTGGTAGTAGAATTATGTTGATTAACCAACACTAACTTAGAGTTACATAAGTATGCTTATTGAAAAACAGACCAATAGTGCATTATGAAAATGAAAGAGTCCCAAAGTTTTTTGATCCTTTTTTGAAAGAGTGTAGCGTCCCAAAGTTCACAAGTGGAGGAAAGAAAATCCAGTGTCCTGCAAGTGCAGGAAGGAAAACCTAGAGTTCATAAGTGCAGTAAGAAAAATCTAAGACTTATTAGTGGGACAAGGAAAATGTCAGATTTTGACTGAAGACAATGGCTATAAAACTGTTCTCTGCTTATTTCTCATGAATCTCTGAGTGTAAAACTTTAAGCCGCAAAAACTCTCCTCGACCCATTTCCATCTATAACGTCTGTAATGATCTGTGAAGAGATCAGGAAAAAAAAACATAGTAAGAAGGAAAGAAGAAAAAAAAAAACATCAAGTACAACAAAAAGCCCCTCTATATCCTTGGCAGCAAAAATATTTCTTGATGCAGGTCAGGGTCAGGGGAAAAGAGGTTCTCCCAGTCCCTCTTGAGCTTTGGACTGAACATAATTGGTTGTGTTCAGCTCTGCTTCTTTGCTTTGTGGTTTATCATGGCTCCATGCTGCTTCATGGCCCTGCAGTGGTTTGAGAATAAAATCAGACAAGGCCAGACATTTGCAGATAATTCACAATACCAAGAAATATAACACCCAAGGCCCAGCTGTGATTATACAGTGAATGAAATATTCCTTTTGGAGAAGTAGTATAATTCAAGACTTCTCCAGCAATAATATATGGATTATATGCTCGCTGATTCTTTCTTTGCGTTTAACTGATTCTCGTTGTTAGCCTTGACACTACCCAGACCCTAACATCTCTGCTGGCTTACAAGCTATACTGCTACATAGTTAGTTTCAGTTAACATCTGAAAACAATCACAGAATCATGATATAATTCTTGGATGTGACCCATTCATTTTAATTATTTAGGATGAATTGATTAGTAGGAGAACATGTTTTAGAGCAGTAATTTATTGCCAGATTCAATGGGTGAAGAGTGATGCCTTATTTTGATAGCAGCTCATATATTGCAGAATTTGACACATTAGTCCAATAAATAATAGTTTAAAGTGGTCCCATCTACATTGCATGATATCTCACATAATGCCGGTGCATGTGTGTTTCAACAATGGAGAGTAAATTTGTTAGGTATATTTGCTATTTTGGCCTGAGGTCAAGCTAGGTCAGAACTGACACTGAGTCCTGTAGTGGACACAGAAGAATAGATGTTGTTTATTATGACCACTTTCATCCTATTTAAACTATTAGTTGAACTTTGGCAATTATGCCACTTTTATCAGTTTCTACAGAGTCTCTGCATTACTACCATGTTTCAAACCCTGTGATCTACAGTCATCTTTGTTTTTAGGTCTAGCAACCTTATGAGTCTGGAAGGCCTTCTGACTACAGGATCTTTCGTAGCTTATGCCACATCAAAAAGCTAGATCTAAAGGTCAGCTAGCTAGAGCTTTTAGATTGCAGAAAGTTTGGAGCCAACTCAGATTCTAGTCTTACTAAGAAATCCAGTCTTACTAACTTTTCACCATAGATGAATATATGATGAAAAGAAAGCTCTGAAATCGCAAACTATTTTAAATTTCAAATGAGCCAGGGACATCTTCATTTGGGAAACATTCTAACCTGGTTGTTACATCAAACAAAACTTACATCTGTCATGTACAGTGTGGAGCTTGTGGTAGCATTTTGAGCTAGGATAACAGGACTGGCATGACATCTGCCTAGCAACACACTGTGGATGCTGCCGTTACATGGCAAATATTAGCCAGAAACAAATGTGAGCGTCGGAATAGGTTGAACTGATTAAATCAGAGCTTGCTACAGTTATGTGATCCATATGTGTTTATGAGTGGGTAGGGATGGGTCTCAAAACGTGTGGTTATCGGTCAAGTTCAGGTTTCAATCACATGCCTGTGCAGACCTCTACCAAGATCAGAATGTAAAGAAAGCTTCGTCTTAGACCTAATGGAAAACCACACCTCTGAGTGAATCACTGCTCAAGACAATGACAAGCTCAATGTGAATTTTCTGCTTCTTATTAAAAGGAAGTCCTATGTGAAAGATGCTGTTTAAAGGCACAGAGTTTGCTAATTAAATGTGATACAGAACTCTTTGAGGTGATTTTGTGTACTTGATGTACATGAAACATGTGTCTTTTGTAAATGTTGGTTTTCTCTTCAGGCTTGTAGTCAAACACCAAAAGCAAAAGATGATCAAAACCGTTAGTCGTTTTAAATCCTTGTGAAGGAAAGTGTAATGCTTAGAGTAAAAAGCTTGTCTGTTCACCCATTTTTGCATCATCTGTTGATGTTTTTTCATCACTCTAGCCCTGCAGCAAAAATGCTCTGATTCAACTTGCCTCTGTCACACGACATTCTCTTCTCAATCTGTCACATCCTTTAAGATGATGGGGTGGCAGTGCGACTCATAGAGCAGCACTCACTGCATGCACACCACTGCACGGGTTGCAATCTTTTCAACTGCGCTGAGCAGGCCAGCCTGGGGGTCATGCTGAGAGAGCATGCATAATTCTACCATTCTAAAAAACCTAATGGAGTTTATGCTCCAAATATAGATTGAGATAAAATGTAGATTTTAGCCTCAATTCCAGCCACTGGCCAGAGGACAACAAAACTAGCAAATGATTTCACTGCAGATATTAGGGAGCTTTTACCCACCCAGAGGAAACAGTTGGAAGCCCATGAACACTACCTGAAATATTATACTGTCAGGAAGTGGGATAAAAACAGGATTGAAATATTCACCACTTGCTCAGACACAATAGAACAGGTTAATAGATATTCAAGTATTCAGAGTTTTTCCTCATAGGATATGCTTTTCAAAATCTGGAGAGGAAAATTCCTTGACTATGCATGGAAGACTATGTTGTTGCAAGATAGTTTTCTGACTTAAAATGAAGGTCTGTATTGGCAGGGTATAAAAGAACTGCCTGTGAATACAACTACAGAAAAACATGAGTTTCAACTGTCTCTGCAAACTTTCTCTTACTTATGGAAAAGTACTGTAGGATTTTATTTTTAGGTAAACTTTTCTTAGTCTTATATGTGGTATATTTAATTTTAGTTATGAAGACATGTACTATATTACAGAAAACTGAACAAAAAGGATCTTTCATCAAGGCATGTTATGTGTGCAGGGGAAACATTCAAACTAGATGCATTTAATATGTGAAGGTTCAATTGAGTTTATCAATATGGATCTTTCAAACTGTTCATTTAAGTCAAATATGACCATATATAGTGCTGAAAATTCAAAATATATTCAGCAGATAGTGCAGCTGTATCACATAGAAAGCATCATAGAAATGTTCAAACATTAAGCATCAAGTTAATTTTATGCTTTATTTATGTAGACATAATTCAATAAAATTTTCAACATGATGTAGTGAATTGATCAGATCTGGTATCAGCCAACCTCTTTTAAAACCAGATTAGCAAAATGCTAAGTGGGACACTGTGGCAGTCAGAGAAATTGAGCAGGCCTGGAAGTTGCATAATGGCACCATGCATTGACGGTGCTGATGTGTGCACATTAATGAAAAATAAACTTTTTACATTTTTCAAATTTAGACCGCATGTGTATAGCCTTAAGACAATAATCCAGGGCTTGAAATTGGTCAAATATTGGTCAAATTTATAAAGCGCAGATGTGATTGATTATGCATAGATAACACAAGAAGCAGAGGCATTTCAGACACCCTACAAGCCATGAGCCTTTATGCATATTCAGATACTACGCCACTAGTTTTCAGCTAAATGATAAACTGTTTGCATCCTGCTCTTCCAGCTCAGGATAATAATTGCATATCACAGTGGAGAACTTTACCTCACTCAATCAAGAATACCACTGCTAAAACCATAAGAGTACTGAAAATTCTACTGTTTAAGTATACAGTAATTTGATTTATTTGCATAAAACCAAAACAAAGAGTTATAGTAAACAGGCAAAAAACTAACCAGAATGCACAACAACACACTACATAGCTCTAGTAACAGCAGCAATACCTCACAAACTGTCTAAGCTAAAGCCTGGGCTAATAAAGCTAACTAAGCAGATCATATGATAAACAGAACAGCTGAGAATAATCAGTAGTCAGGTAAGGCTGATCTTGGATAGGTTGTGTGTTAGGCAATCAGAGTGACATGATCATCAAAGGGATTCTGGGAATTGGTGTCCCTGCTGGAGGAATGCATGACATTCTATGTATTATTATGAATAAAACTAACTTCAGTTAAATGAAAGAGGAACCGTCAATTGACTTTGTACTTATTCAACATGTGTTTCCAGATGAAAATAAATTAGAAAATAGTTGAATAAACTAAATAAAATTACACTCTCTAATTGGAGTCAGAGATGTTTATGAAACAACAGTTTTGAAGAGTGGACGTGAATAAATTAAAAAGGTATATAAAGGAAGAAGAAAAACATGAAGGAGACCATGACCTAACATTTGGCATAGTGCACATATTTGACAGTGTGCTTTATGTACCGTATGAAGTAGATCACAAAATTTTGATCTTGGTTACATGCCTGGGACTGTCTGATATCTTTTTCATGCTAACCTGGCAAAAACTATTGCGATTTTGCTAGTAGAATTCTGATTGGCGATCTACATGTCTGTGTGTGCATACTTTGATCTCTGAAATATTCACCTTCTATAGGAATCTATAGGAGTTTTGCAAGCAGTTACCTGCTGTATATGCTGTGACAAAGCAAAAACGTGTGTTCAGATCTTTAAAAGTCATTTGGCATTTTTCTTTGAGGCATCTACTTAGTAGGTGCCCCTACATGTTACACAAAACAACTGTCTGTGGTTGGTTGTTTTGCATGCCAGTCAGATGGCCTTTTCCTGTAAAAGCAGGTGGTTCTTCAGCATGCACCCAAGTCTCTGATGATAGAAATGAGATCTGATGTCTGGCTTGCGACACTATCCATCCTCTGTCCTGATTATCATTTTAAATGTGTTATTGAGAGTGCTTTAGGTTGGCGTGAGAAACCAAGCCAGCTATAACAGGTACAATGAGGACTTGTATGTGCTTTTTATGGATTTGATCTAATGTTTATTTCCCCCTATTCAGAAATTCTACATTTAGGAAGAACTGTTGTGAGATCCAGGTAATTAAAATCACTTGCTACAAAGAAAACACCTACAAACTGTACTGTTTGTTGTCTGTTCAAAGCATTAAATAGTTTTTCATATTCTTGAGTAGCATAAGCCATACCAATGGCAGTAATGGATTAAGTGATGGATTAATGGAAAGTTCTGTATTTTGGCTGAATTCTACAGTCTCTTTCAACAATGTCCAAATAATAGACCAATAATAATAGACCAAAAGTGGCTGACATGAATGTAAACTCCACCACCTTTATTTTTACAGGACTCAGCTGTTCTGTCTGAATGGCAAAATGAGCAACCCAAAAGCAGCATCACTGATCTGTTTGGCCAGATCTCTATGCTAATCATAACACAGCTGCCTATTTTGTGTGAAGTGACTCTTACTGAATAATAACCAAGTGTTTTACTAACATACACAGCGTTGAGGACTTGTAAAGAGTGCTTCTTAACCTGGCCTGTATCCCATCACTCATGCTATGCTTTTGTCCCACCAGGGTGATAAAGCATGCAAGCTCTGGTGAGCAGGTGATCTCATTGGGGCTTTAATTCAGCCTTGCTGAGAGCAAGCTGAAAACACTTTTCTCCAATGTTAAAAGTTCCTGGCAACTGTAGAACAGCATTCACATACCCTATCTGAGTGGGAGCAAATAAATAAGTAAATAGCATCAAATTGGGGGAAGGCAAAGCCTCTGTGTCTGTACACTGACATCATCACTAAGTGGGAAATAAACACTGACAAAGTAAACCTGCAAGCTTCTAATCTGAAGCCAGATCACATAACTTATAGTATGAGGGTCTAGAGGCATGGACTCTATAAGACGTCTGAAGATGCCCTGAGCGACCCTGATGGAGAGGCGGCTTAGAAAATGGATGGATGGATGGATGATGGTGGGGGCCATCATGGATTGGACATGTGGTTCCAGCACATCCCACAGATGCATGGTTGGATTGAGATGGAATTTGGAGGCCAGCAGAAAACGTTGAATTCTTCGGCATGTTTTTTAAACCATTTCTGGATAATATGTGCAGTATTATGCGTTATCCAGCTGAAAGTATGGCCACTGCAGTATTGATACAAAAACATTTCCATGAAGGGTATGGTCCGCAAAGATGTTTAGTTAGGTGACATGTGTTAAATTGATGGGTTTCCCCAGGCAAATGGCACACACATACCTGGCTGTCCACATAATGTAAAATACATTTTCCAGACTTTGTTGGACCAGGGGACTTTTGTCCATTGCTCTAAGGTCTAGTTTTGGTGCTTGCATACTCATTGTGGACAGGGTTAGCATGGGCACACAAGAGAAGGGTGCAATGCAATGTGTTTTGACACGTTCCTCCTATAACCATCATTAAAAATTTCTGTGACTTGTGCAGCAGTAGTCTTACTTGTACAGTCATGTGCATTGGGCACCTAGCACCCTGTTGCTGATTCGTGATTTGTCCCTCCATGGACGACTGTCAGTAGGTTTTTACTACTGCTGACTGGGACCACCACACAAACCTTGCCATTTCAGAAATGCTCCCATCAGGTCGCCTGATCATATTGATTTGGCTCTTTTCAATGTCTCTTAGGTCTTCATGCCTGCCTGTTTCTCTTGTATCCAACACATAATTACTATCTAATATATCCCTCACTCTGACATGCATTATTTTTACAGGATGATGAACACTATTTTCATATATGTCATAATGTTTTAGCTTATCAGTGTATATAAACAACTGTTATTTTGCCATAGTTTCCATATTTACATGTTACAGTAATTTTACTCTTAGCAGAGTTTATTATTGCTTTAACATGTTTTGAACAGCAATACCCCTTTGGATCCAGAAGGCATTGCAAATTTGTAGATCTAAGTTTTATTATTGATTTTGAGTCTATGTAATTACACTTTAACATTTTTTCTTTGGTAATGTAGAAAAGTTGTTGACAGGAGCCCTAATTAGATGCTAATATATTAGAAGCCCATCTCTAATTAACTGCTAATAAGTACATGATGGGTATTAATCATATGGCCTCTGGTGTAATCTCATGCCTTTTAATGTTTTCCACTTTAAATACCCTTTAAAACTGCTTGTTTCATAATTAAGAGCTACCAGAAACACAGGATATGATAATGGATCTTCCACCTTTGAACTATAAAGAGAAGATTTGGATTTTAAGGCTAATATTTGAACTGCAATGTTGTATATTTATAAATGTATACAGAATATCCAAAATGTTCAAAGCATCTGACCAATGGCTTGTGCAGAATACACTACAGTTAGCCAGCTTCTAAAGGTAGTTCCAAAATAGGTGTATTGCTAAATTTGTTGCATTTATAAGTAATTCCTAATAATCTACCATAAAATATTAGTTGACATACCTCTCAGCCAATCATAGTAATCTATGAACATGTCTTTCCTCCTTTAATTGAAGGAAAAAGTGACATCAGAAAGATGCTGAAAAGGTGAAGAACATTTTACTTAAACCTGCACTATTCTGAAAACGTTTTGGATTAAACAGCATGTAACATGTATGGAACAACAACACAGCAAACTCAAAACCAAACAAAGCAAGCAGAAATTAAAGCATATTGCAATGAAAATATGTTTATGCACTAATTATGGCCTACCTTTGATGACTCAATGCTTTAAGGTGGTTAATTTGACATTTTGACACAGACTCCTCTTTTGTTTTCAGGTTGAGAAATAAGTAACACTACTGTTTTCACCAGTTTCTTGGAAAACTAGGCATGTTTTGAGATTTACAAATATTCTATGGGGTATTATTTTTTAGAGATATCCCAGATATAGTTACAGTTGTTAGGCTTTGAAGGAATCTCCTGTATTTCACAGCTTGATTGTAAGGACCAAATTTGAAGACCACTGGTGACATTGAATAAAATTGTTTTTGGCTTCAAAAAAGCACTCACGTGCAAATTGAATGTTCAAGCCAACAATGGATAGCAACACTTGCTAAGCAATCATTGAATGGCTGAGAAAACAAGATGGAGCTTGGGATTGGTCACAAGGGCTATAACTGTACATTCAGAAAGAATGTGGAGAGCATAATGATTTTGATTGGCCATAAGATAATGTGAGTGCTCACAAAAAACTCGAAAGAAATTTCATTATCTTAAAAAAATGCAGCTTGATAAATTTTCCTTCTCCATTTGATAACTGCTGCACCCCTGCATTTTTCCCTTTAAATTAATATTCCACTCCTTTGAGTTAACTAGACATTTTTGGAATCTGATTGCACATAACTATGCAAGGTTTGTGGTTTTGTTTTTCCCTTGTTCTATCTACATGTTTACAAAGTTTCATGGCCACATGGATTGCATCATCTTCTGAAAAAGACGCATGCATACTGCTGTGTTTAGACAGAAGGAATATCACTGACTAGTTTAGTGGAAGAGTGAATGAGACTTTGGTCTCATTTTCATAGAGTGCAGAATTTGCCAGACTAAATTATAGCTTGCTGCTGAACTCCTGTAGATTTTTATAGATTACTTGAGAAATCTCATTATTTACTGCTCTCTGAAATGTAGTGCTAGCCAGGTTGCTTTGTTACTCACAGTATCTGTGTCTCAATAACATCTGTCTTATGCTCCCCTGCTGCCTGTACTTCTTATGGGCCATGCAGAAATGCTGATGTGGTCATAATGAATTAATCTTGCCTGTTACTCCCTCCTCACTGCAGGCTGTCAGTTTAGTTTGTGTGTAATTATGCTAATGGAGTGTGACATGAGTATAACATATCAACATTCTTTGATGAGTAATTGCTATGCTCAGAGGTCTTCTGTGGTAAAATATGTCAGCTCTGTGCTCATAATCTTCTTTGGCCAGTGTTTGAACTGTGGAGTTTCAGGGTCAGGAATGTTATTTGTTTTGGAAGCACGGCACAGAGCTTGAGAGTGATGGCTGTAGCCATACTCCAATGTAGCAAGTGACTTTGGACTTCAGTGGCAGACCTCTTAGCCAGCTACATCTAAGCCTCATAAATCCAAGTACTCATTTTTTTTTTGTCACTTGTCTCTTTAAATTTCTCTCTCTCTTTCTCCTTCTCTCTCTCTCTCTCTCGCTACCAACGCATGCATGTGCCTGCTCATATAGTTGACGTTATGCAGTGCTGCCCCGCTTGAGTGCCTCACCTTAGTGTCCTTTCTTTTTTCAATAGCCTTTCTGTTTTCTTTCTCAATATTTTATAAGGTTTAAAATTTTTATGGGGTGGTCTTTGTAGAGCCTCAGTTGTGTGGCAGGTCCAGAGATTAACCCAACCTAACCCTACTAAAACAAGAAGTTTTCAGCTGGCAATTTAGGGATGTGGGCCATTCAGAATCAGTTACATTATACTGCTGTTTGACTTTATACAACGTTTGTGTAATCTTCCCAAACTAGAAAGCTGAATCATAATTAGCCAGAGTAGTTAGAGTAAAACTCATCACAGAATTGGTTCGATTTGGACTTTAGATGAAAATCTAATCTAATTAGATTAATCTAATTCTTATATTTACAAATATTAAATTCTAATTTATGAATTCCCACATACGTATTATATATCAAAATGTTCAGAACAATCTCAGTTCCCTCTATATTGGGGCCCTGAACTGGAGCACTGAGATCATTTGTAAAACTGAAAATAAATAAATAAATAATGTCAATAACATAACTTGTCTTCACTGGGACACTCACAAATGATCTTGATGTGATGGAATCAAAAGGGCAACTCCACAGATTGAGGAACTGTTTGAACGGCACTTTTGCATAGTATAAGTGCAAAGATATTAATAGAAACATTGAGAAACACCTATTTTAACACACTGAAGCTTCAACCCTAGAGGGTTAAAATAAATGAGTGAACAATACATTTTGTCACTAATACTTTTGAAACTTTGCATAACACGTCTGAAACTTTGATCTAATGTTTCAGTAGTGACTATTTCAGTAGTAATTGAAACTAATTTTGAGCAAAATTCAAAGGCCCTACTCAGTATCTGACTAACAAAACAGATTTGAACAGTTGTACATACATAAAATCATAATGTTTTTCATTAAAGCACAAAAAACATTGACTAAATTGTAGAAAATGTGTGTTTTAGTAGTGGCACACTATCATTTTTTGAGACACATTTACTTCAAAACAATAATAATAATAACTGCTCACCATGTGGCCATGAGGGACAGAGATGCAGTCTCACTTCATGCTCTAAAATGCCTGGGTGTGGCTAAAATAAGGCTCCACCTATGGAATAAAACTTATTGTGTTTAGTTAGCGACATAAAAATGTGGAGTTTTTTTATGTGTCTGATATCTAAAAGCTCACTCAAGAAAGAAGACATGAAGAAATCGAGAGACAATATTCTATATTATATAAAAAAAAAACAGCCTAGAAAAAGAAACAGTGTATTTATGCTTGGTCCCCCAGCATATCCTTCTGCTTATATGTGAAGAAATATGTTGAGCAGCATTATGGTGGCAAGTACTAGAGCTTATAGGATGGACAGTAATTAAATCCACTCTGCTTAGAGCACATTATTGATCTACATGTGCTGGAAGGAAATAGTCTGATGATTAAAAGCTTGCTGATAAAGACGTTTCTTTGCTCTTTGGGCTTTACAATGAATATGCCAGTGTTAAAGTAATTACTCTATAATGGAAATGCACTATACATTTGCATTTATGCAAATGGTAAAATATGTGGACTGCAATAAATGTGTGGTTTCTCACAGCTGCTTAAAGCTAGTAAAAAGTTATATAGAACACACAAACTCTAATGCAACACTATACTTATTAACAGAGGTGGGTAGAGTAGCATAAACCATCTCTTAATGACTCATAGCATTATTAGAAAAAAAAAATATTTAAGTACTGTTTAACTCATAGAACCACAGTGGAAATTGTTATGGCATCTATCAGCGAAGGAACTGATGTTTGTTAGGTATTGTTTTTTCTCTTCTTTGATCAGAACCTTTATTCACCAAGAAACAGATAGACTTAGTTTAGT
This sequence comes from Pygocentrus nattereri, assembly GCF_015220715.1. Lineage (NCBI taxonomy): Eukaryota > Metazoa > Chordata > Actinopteri > Characiformes > Serrasalmidae > Pygocentrus > Pygocentrus nattereri. Next base: position 22,879,898 of record NC_051221.1, on the reverse strand, counting down.
GAGTGTTTAATTAGGTAAACCTCCAAACTGTGCTGGTCCCCTCTAGGACGGGAGTTGTGCACCCCTGGATAACGGCATGGCGTATACAGTGGCTATGGAGATTACAGTTTGTGTAGTAAAGTGCAATATACAGCAGTTTAACGCAGAGGAATGTGAGAACAGTCCGTGTTTAGAATGATGTGGAGGTGGCAGTTTATCTGATGAAATGTCAAAAATAAAATGCTAAATTAAAAAAAGCCGATGTGAGTGCTAAATGATGATAGAACAATAGTAAGTACATAAATGAATTATAGTATGGCTAACTGCCCCCCAGTTTCGCCAGGTTCACTGTTTTCATGCCAAATTGGTCTAATTTCAAATTTCAAAAGGCAGTCATGGGGAAAATGCTAAAGTAGCAGGATATGTTTATTGAAAATTACTGGAGCCACCAAAATGGTTTGATTGCAGATGAAAGAAAGTGAAAATGAAACAACAGTAGACAACAGTTAAATGAGGGATAGAGAACAAGTGGATGGCGTGCTTGATGTCACATGAATGGTTTGATAGTTGTGTCCATGTTCTGGCAATTCCAAGTCTGAAGGCAGGGAAATGTGCATTAAACAGATCTCTACACTGACAACTCTTATTTACAATATTTATGAAAAGGATAATGAAGTTTTCCACAAATAATGCGACAAAAGAGCGAACTCAGGCGTGAAGATGGTATAAGATTGGGAAGGGAGACACTGAGATCCCTGCTGTTAGCCAGCTAGCACAAAGAATGAGGAAGAGAAGAAGAATCAGAAACCATGAACTTAACTACTATGAAAGCCATATATATATATATATATATATATATATATATATATATATATATATATATATGAGGAGCCAAAGATCTCATCAGCTTCTGTAGTGTTTAAATGGAAGAGGTAGAGGGTGTGGTTAAGAGAGGAGAGTGAGAGAGAGAAAGAGAGAGAGAGAGAGAGAGAGAGAGAGAGAGAGGGAGAGAGGGAGGATGTTATCAAGCTCCCCATTTCAGCAACAAGACCCTGGTGACTCACAACAAGCCCAGATCAATGGAGCTAACAGTAGGAGACATGCCTCATCCAGTGCTGATCCTCTGCCACTGCCACTATCTATGATGTCAATTACACATCTATCTGTGTGTGCGCGCAAAGATTGCAGTAATAGTGTTATGATTGTACACGTTTAAAAAAAGCACCAGGTTTTTATCACACATCTGTTGTACGTAATAAGCAGTGCACTGTGTTATCCCTCACATACAGACAGTGTTCACAGTATCATCTTACACATTTGGTCTCCTGCAGAGCGATAGCTGCTAAAGGAATTTAAGGAGGGCACTGTATGTAATTGATTTTCAGAAAAGTTTTGTGGTCCTGATGCAAATCACTGCATTAGACCAATTTAGACTCGAGTGAAAGATACGTGTTTGTATTTGACAGATTTCTCCAGAATTTCTCTGCCTTGCAGCTTTGACTGGCATGCAATTACTGCCTAAGCTCACAAAGCTAAAACTCAACAAATACAACTAAAATCCGCCAGGCTTCAATTAAACCAGTATATTGCAATGTTTTGTTTCTGCTGCATTATAACATTCTCATTTTGGATAAAAAAAACACCCCAGGACTATAAAAACAGACCCAACATCCGAACAAAGTTCAAACTGACATTCATAAAAAATAATAAGAGCTTCAGGTTTTCCTAATATGAAAACTGAAAATGGTCATCCATGTAGGCCATAATTAGTGTTGTGTGTTTATCTTTATGTTTATTGATGTGACTCATTTTGGGTGAATAAAGACCTCGCAGCTAAATGGCTTCTTTTCAGAGGCCTGTAAATGAGCCTTTTTTGTAAATGTGCTCAGTAGCACTAATAGCAGAACAATGCTCTTTTGTGGAGCACTGCAGAATGTAATCTATAGCCTAAATGCCACCCTTTATCTGTGCAGTCCCAAATCCTGCTCACAGTTGTTACATATACATGATGCAAGTGCTCACTGCGGCAGTGTATTTGATTCTACATGCTGTTGAGATCCATAACTTGTAGTTTTGATTGTTCGGTTTTGATTGGTCAGATTGTTTGTTGTAGTTTTTTTTTTTTTCCAGATCTCCGCTTCACCCTTTCAGGATATTCCAGCACATAACAGGCACATTATTTAACAGCTTCTTTTCTTTTTGTGTCCAAGCATGCTGCTATCTGCTGCTGAACCTGTGATAAGGCTTGTGTCTTCACTTTTTTTTTCTTTTCAATTTTCTCTGCAATTTAGGTGTATCCATTTCCACCCACTAGTTAGGACTCCCCCAATCACATGATACCGTCAGCATTAGGAGGGTGAAGCTAACACAGAGTTCCTTTGAGACCTGTGAAGTGAGCCACTGCATCTTTTCAAACTGATGCTAATGCAACGTAATTTGAACAGCTGAATGCCCTCAGAGGAAAGTGTCAACTGCCAGTTCTGTTACATCAGCTGACGGAGTGATGCTCACCCAAAGGGACAGAGGTCAGTTGTGCTGTTTTGGATCAAACCAGGGATCACCTGGAATCAAACTCACAACATCCTGATAATAAGGCCAACACTTAGATGGTTGAGCCACAAATAGTGTATTTCAAGGAGCACTATGTTATATTTTTTGTTGAAGATTGAACAAAAATATTACATTTGTGAAAGAACTAGCATTCAGGAGAGAAGGAACATACTAAAATATGGTGCACGTGCGCCACAACAGTCATCCGATAAAGCCTGCAATAGTCTGATAGATCTCAAATACAAAATCAATAATATACAGATGAAGATATGATGACAAAAACAAACGATTCCTTTACATCCTCAGAAGATACATCCTTCTTCAAGTTTTGACTGAGTTCTCTTTCAACAAACTCGTAAAAGCACAAACGATTTACTTCCACCAAATCCCCAAATGATATAAATAATATTATTGTTTTAATCATTTAATTTAACATGGGCTAATTTTAAATGGGAAAATACTAATGTCTTAGGCGGAAGGCAGGATACACCCTGGACAGGTCGCCAGTCCATACAGACAGACACAGCCAGCCACTCACACCTAGGGGCAATGTAGCATGTCCAATTGGGCTGACTGCATTTCTTTGGACTGTGGGAGGAAACCAGAGAAAACCCACGCAGACACGGGGAGAACATGCAAACTCCACACAGAGAGGACCCCGATCACCCAGCCAGGGAATTGAACCCAGGCTCTCCTTGCTGTGAGGCGGCAGCGCTACCCACTACGCCACCGTGCCACCTTCGCTTAAGTCATAAAATATTAAACATTGTTAGAACAACACTGGAAATGTGTTAATTTCTCATTAAAAATGTATAATCAATAGTGTAATATGCTACTGAGTCTAAATCATATCATTTGATGATATTTGTGTCAGATTTAAAGATTTGTGTGTGAAGTTTGGATCAAGATTTCTTTTATTTTTCTTTCAAAGTAGTTTTGAAGGGGTAAATACTAACATCCCATTCCAACGGAAACAACAATTTCCCAAAAGAACTTTTGAAGATATGAAATGCGACATTTTTGTCTTCTGTTTATGTCTGCTGTGGGCAGTCCCAAGCAGGCCCATTTGCAAACAACCCCAAGGCCTCTCACAGTCAGATGTCCATTGGCACTGGCCCCAGTCTACCATTGCATTCTGAAGTATTTAGTTATTCCCTTTGCTTTATTTATCATGTGAACAGCTTAGTAGTGATAAAAAGTTTCATTTAAAATCAAATGTTATCAAAACTTTCAGTAAATATTGAGTGTTTAAACAAGGGAAGAGCTTTTTTGCTTACATGTAATTAGTATTGTTATTGAGAATGTGATACTGCATTTGATATCTGTATAGAAGTCACAGTTTTGGTATTGCGGCAACTCTAATTATAACAGAAATATCTAAATGGTGACTGCAAATCTCAGTACATCAAACAAACCTTGAGCTTGTATAAAAATAACAGAGACTGCCTGACTGATGCTGTCATAACTTTATAGGGGGTGGAAAAATGCTTTGAATTTTAATGTATGTAATTGAAATGTTAGAGCATGTTTATGAGTCTGTTCATCGTTAAATGTGCACACAATGTAAAAGGCAGTTAGCTGCTTTTAACCGATTAAGTTTTTCTTTTCTGCTACTGATGGAGAAATTTTACTTATTATTTTTTCTTCTTTTTTTTAAAAATCCGATTCAGTGCATCAGCTATCAACATACTGGTGAGTTGACTAAACATATTTAGAGAAATTAAAACCATTGTGCAGTGCTGTGCCTCTCTCGGATTGGAACTGGCCATATCTGCTCTGTAGATCCAAACAAGTTGACCATCAAGATTTATCTTCTTAGGCTGCACCTGAAGTATGTCAGCCTAAAGAGAAACAAAAACTTTCCTAAACAGAGTTTGTGTGCTAAATGTTCTTGATTTGTATAAATATTTGAAAGACGCTCAATAATTCTGGTCATGATTTCTGCTTCTGTAGACTCTTTGTTGAAATCTTAGTGTAGGATTTTCTTCTGAGGGCCAGAATGTAGTTAAGTTTTGTTCTGGCCATGCCCTTTTTTCCTGTTTTCACATACCATTCATATAAATCAACATGATTCAGTTTCAGACACGTGTCTGTGGTAAGAAAGAATCCATCCATTTTCCAAGCCGCTTCTCCATCAGGGTCACGGGGGGTGCTGGAGCCTATCCCAGCAGTCATCGGGCAGGAGGCAGGATACACCCTGGACAGGTTTCCAGTCCATCGCAGGGCAGACAGACAGACAGACAGACACAGACAGTCACTCACACACTCACAGAAGAAAGTTATTTGACAGTATATGTCCTTTTACACTAATCTGAGATCAGTCTCTCTACATTAACTTTAATAGTTGGAGTGTTGTAGTGACCCACTGTGCCATTTGCCAGTTTAAGTAATAGGTTGCATTTTGTGTAGCAGAAAGACAGCTAGAAAAAGAACATTTATATGCAGAAGTGCATCACGGGAGATGTGGTATCTGCCCAATCCACATGTCTCAGAGATCTATATCTGTAGTATGAAGCAAGAACCTTTTTAAATACAGGTCAGAAAAACTACAGGCTCAGATAAGGCTGACCTCTCCTGACCAGTCCCTGTCAGATAAACTTAGCTTCTCAGGAGTATTGCTGTGTGTGGATGGTAAAGAAACTATGACCTTAGCCATTTCAGCTGCAGAGAGGTCCACACCATCAAGGTCCTTAAGGGACCCAGGGGAAAGGGAGAGAGAGAAGGAGAGAGAGAGGGAGATACAGAGGGAGGATGTTATGTTATGAGAGGAGAGGAACACAGGTGTTCGAATCTTTCCAGTGGATAAAATATCAAGGTCAAGTGTTTCACCCTGACATTTCCTAACATTACTCATAAAGACTGCCTACATCATTGTATTCATTTGGAAATACAGGGCTGTGCTCAAATCAAGGGCTTCCCCTTATGTATTTTATTTCCAGGCAAAATGGGCAATAATTACATAATCAACTTGAATATAGAAGCGAAAAGGAAAAATAAGTCAAAGGCAAATGAATGAAAACCAGACGTTCCAAAACTGGAGTTCAAAATGTATTAAAGGATACAGAGAAAATTGGACTCCTATCTGATAAACAACACTTAAAGCTTTCATCTTTAAGAGAGGAGAAAATCAGGTTCCACTCTTCCATCAGATCGGAGAAAAGCCACAGGTATTTCTGTCCATCCCTCCACATTTCCATATTTGATTTTTGCTTATTTTTTTCTGATGAGGAATATGAACACTTTTTACTTAATAGTTGCTTTGACCACAAATTAAAGAAATCGCTGCTGTCAGAAGAAAATCTTGTATCTCCATTTTTGTTTTTGTTTTTGTTTTTATTTTCTGTTTTGGCATAGTTTGAAAAAGCCTATTGCTGTTTATATTGTATGTAAATTTCATGATCAATGAAAGAAAAGGGCTCGAAATGGCTTGAAAAAAAGTCTGGTTCCACTGACTTACATTAAAAGCAAGGTAGGCTTTTTTCCTTTTCCTGTAAAGTTGCCATTTTGGAGATGTAATGTATCAAGTCTCATTCTTTTCTTTTTCATTTACTATGCGTACATTTTGGAATGTGAAGCTTCAACATAATAAAAGCAGGAAATGTGACAAAAGATTTTACCATAAATCCTTTGCATATGGATTCATTGTATTCTGAAATGTAATGAGTTAAACCAGTCTGTCTCAATTATTGATCTACATATTGTCTGTTTGCAAATCCTCTCTGCTCTGGCGCTGCTCATAATTTATTTTTACTTCCAAACCAACTTTTTTTCCCCCTCAAGACTGTGATAGAGTAATCAAGGATGGCCAGGGGCTAAACATGACTGCAGTTCTCCTGAGCTCTGCTTTCAACATGCTTCTAATCTCACTAGGTGTGGAGAGATCGATGCAGCCAAGCCTTTTCAATTACAGGGCTTTGCCGTAGCCTTTCTTGTGTGATTGAATTATTGACACTTCCATGTGTGACCCAAGAGCTTCAAACAGAATCTTGAACGCAGGATGTCATTTGTTTTGGAATCTACAACCACAAGCTACACAAACATGGATTATTTCTATATATGCTAATTATGTTATAAACATATTAACATAATGGATCATTTTCAATAGCAAATTAACGTTTTTTCATAGCAAAATAAGTTTTATGATAGAAGCATTTTTATTATTATTCAATTATTATTATTTTTTTTTCCAGTTTTTGACATCATTTGAAATTATCTGTCGGCCTTTACATTGTGTGTAAATTTCATAATGAATGGAGCAAACGAAATGGGACAAAATTACTTGGAAAAAAGTCTGGTTGCACTGACTTACATTAAAAGTAAAGTAAGTTTTTTCCTTCTCCTGTGAAGTTACCATTTTGGAGATATGAGGTTTTGATCCGATAACAGTGATATATACACTTACCAGCCACTTTATTAGGTAGTAAAATTTGCTGCATTCATCATTTTATTGTGAAATCAACCCATCTTAAAATTTACTGTGAGGTTGATGTTGAGCTTTACTATAAATTATAATGGGATATGACAGCAAGAAAGCACTGTATTGTACTGTATTAAAAACATTTTAATACAAAAGTTTTACATTTTACTTCTGGTGATTCAGGTTTTGGTACTTTTAAGGCTTACTGGAACACTGTAGACAAAAAAATATGTATTTTTATTTTATTTCTTAATGTCAGACGTGAGTTTTTGGTCATGTTTGTGCAAATGATTATGTAAGTTAAACATATATAGTGCAAAACACAGTGAATAAATATGTTCATTGGTATGATTAATGATTCATTTTAGTAATGTTTATGAACTTGTCAGTTGTTATGTAAAGATACATAAGATTGCTGTGGCTTAAGCTTATCATGCAGGTGAGTGTGGAGTCACAATATGCAGTAATAGTATGACTGTTATTTACACAGTAAATAAGTGACATAAATGCAACTGGAGCTACAAAGTGACTTTTTACAGTGTGCTACCAGTGTCATCAAAATACAGCTAATTAAAAGATAATGTGTATTTTCCCTTCACTGTTCAGTTTGTTAAGAAAAAAAAAGAGTCCTCATGCTACTTTTTATGTTTCCTTGCATAATATAAATGATGTAATTGAATCTGTAAGGCTATCTAAGCTTTTTCATTCACCTATGTCCTTTCATACAACATTGTCTTGCTATGTAACGAGTTTTTCTTTTCTTCTTGTCTTTAGTCTTTTTGTTTTTGTTTGTTTTTTATTTTATTGAAAAAGTTGAACAATTTCATTTCACCATTTCACATACTATGCAAAGAATCTTTAAGTATGCACAGGGTTCTTTGCGGGTTCATGGTTCTGTACTGTCTTTACTACAGAACCCTTGAACAATCATCTTTTTTTAAGATTTTACAATGTAGGAGCTGCATGTGTGAATGATGTGAAGCCTGAACATGACCAGTAAACGTATCCTATTAATCTCCTGGATTTAGAGTGTGAAAAGGGCTCATGTTTTGACTCTGTGTGCTTCACTGGGTTCAGATTAGATAGCAAACTTTGGTACCTAAAATCTAAGAAGAACATCAAGTCTTACTTTAACAAAGTAGCAGTAAGAAATACTGAAGCTGACAATTAGTAAATTCACATAATGTAGAATCAAGCGGTGATCAAGTATGTATCTCAGTAAAAACATGTTTACCAGGTTAGTGAACTGCAGGTACTATAGTTTACACTTCCACCACTCGGGTCGCTCTAGGGTTGTTGAGTCTAGCTGTGGTGCTCAGTGACACTGAACATAAGGGAGATGTTTGATTAGAGGGAGGAGAGAGCTGAGAACAGATTTACAGTACACTATGACCTCTGCATATGTCATTAAAACCAGAGTTCCATGAAACATTTTAGCTCCTATCATCCTCTCTTCCCATTAATAGACTTGCAGATGGGTTGCACTCAACTGAACGTGCTTTGTCACTCCTTCAAACCTGACATTTCTCCTGATGTTTCTGGTCAGTTCAGATTTCTACCAGATTATGAAGAGCTTTGGTTTTACAGTAATTGAAAAACATTAGCTTTATAATGTTTACCTTGTACTTACTTTGAGTGCAGCCTTGTTGACGCATGATTGCACTGATCAGAAGACACTGTCATAGAATGCTGACTACAAAGAAAGACTACATTTCTGAGGTGTGTTTTCAGTGCCAAGCAATTTTCTTGCCTGAGTGTCTGATAATTGTGATTTTAAGCTGCGCTTGAATGTTTATTCTCAGTTGGAAGCAATGTAATTCTAGTAATTCGGCATCTCAAACTCAGTGACAAGGCTGGGCTTCAGTCTACATCAAAAGGCTTAGCTATCAAGCTTCTGGATTGACTCAATAATGCATCTATTATTAGACTCTATAGTTTGCAAAACAAGAGTGAATCACCATGTAAACCAAGAGCTATGCTTTTAGAAGGGGTGTAGAATCTTTCTGTGTACATTCTAACTTCAAAGGAAAACATTGTCATGAACTTGACACCCTTCAATAGTCAAACACACTATATTTAGATCATAAATATATCATATCATTAGATCATAAACATATCATATAAGGTCTAATATGCCTCTAGTGATATTCATGCAGCAATTAAAGTCTTTGTGGTATAGGTATATGGCTACAGTGATGTGTCAGGCCTCATTTCATTTCACCTTCATGAGATTGTGAATTTTAATTCAATGTAGGGTTCATGTTTATCATTTAAACACATGATTTATTAGTGAAATAGTTTCACACTTATGCCATTTAGAGTATAAATATGTATATGTATATAATATTTTTGCTGTTATAACAAAAACGTCTGTCTAATTTAAATGAATTGTCATCATTGTTTACACAATATGATGGACTGCTGCTGTGAACTGGCATAAACGAGTAAAACCACCCTAAGAACGTTCAGAGGTTTTGATATGATGATGTACACAGAGGGATGCGATAAGATTAAGGAGGTAAATGAATAACCATTAGCTTTCAAATAGAATCAGATTTATTTATGTCGACACACTAAAGAAATTTGGTTCCAGCCAATAGTGTCTCTCTACCTTGAAATGCAGTATACAATGTACAAATAATTTACAGATGATACACAATATACACAGCGTAAAAACAAATGCAGACTATATATGGACAGGAAATATACAGACAATGTGCATATTTAGAAAATTGATATTTTGGTAGGCTGTGTCCTTGATTTTAGGTAACCGGTTCATAGTTTCTAATGACAGTTGGTTATTAGTGAAAATAATTTGACCTCCTCTTTGAGATTTAATCCGGCATATGACTCCAGTTTATATTTGACTGAAACAGTATAAACAACCATGTCATGATTAAACACTGTAGAGCATAAATGTGTTACGTGATCCCTGAGTCTATATTGTGACAGGGAAATGATATACATGCATGTATGAGATGAAATGTATTGTGGCACATGCACGTGGTTACAGTGGCAGGTTGGCAGGTGGACCCCTCTTCTTTGCTACGCCCCCTGCTCCAGTCTGCTCCACCTGCACATGCTTGTCTCCTCTCTCTCCCCAATGATGGATGCTCACTGGTGCACTGAGTCTCTAAAAATATTTGCTACTAGACACTCTGATATTAATTCTCTCCCTCTCTCTCTCTCTCTCTCTCTCTCTCTCTCTCTCTCTCACACACACACACACTGTCCCCGACTCTACAACATGTCCTCCCCTGTCTTTCACTGGGATACACTCTCTTCTGCTGTTCCTCAGTGAACTCACACCCTCTATTGTTCTGTTCACTGTTTTTGTATCCTCGCTTTTTCCTTGCATTCTGTGTGATCTTTGCACTCTCTCTCTTTCTCTCTGTCACTCTCTCTATTTATGTGTTGTTCTTTCTCACTTTCACACTTTCCCTTTGTAAATGGCAGCTCGTCCTCTGTCTTCTCTGTGTCTTTTCGCCCCTCTCTCCATGCAGGTCATGAGCAGCTTCACCTGTTACTATGTATGGCTTTAATTTGTTGCATTAGAGTTCCTTGTGCAAGGTAATGAAGATTTATCTTCCCCTGCACTGGTCAGGCCAAGGCCCTTATCTTGTAGATGGATGACTCTGTACACAATAAACATGTGGCATTGTGTAGCGCTGAATCGTCTTGTTTACCTCCTCACACCATGTACTTGATTTATGAATCCTACTTCTCAGTGCACAAATTCTAAGACTGTTGTGCCTTTTGTGTTTTTTGGTGTGTTTTTAGAGCTAAAACCAATAGGATTTGTTAACTGGGCACCTCTAAAACTTTGTTGTCAGCTGATTGCAGTGATGAACTGTGACTATTAGAGCTATTCTTTCAGCTTGGTTGGTCGGTCCAAAAATGTCAAAACAGATTCAAAAACACCCTTAAGATATTTCTGTTAGCTCCCCTATGGGATTCTAGAAGTATGTTAATGCTAAGCTAACAGCAATTTACATGCAAATTATTTGGACATTTGAAGGTTGTAAAAGACATTGTTTTATTTTAAGCTTAAAGGAGAAAATAACACATAATTGCTGTCCATGAACCTCTAAAATACTAACTTTACAGGAGATCCAATTGATTTGCAGCATTTCTATTGGTCCATACATTGTGATTTTTTACACAATGTTGAGGACAGTTGCCATATTCAAATATATATATATATATATATATATATATATATATATATATATATATATATATATATATATTGGGACAGTGATGATGTGTTTTCTTTTATAGCAGGTTTACAGTGACTGCTTCAGTAAAGAGCTCTGGTATAAAACTGCTTATGTCTCTCATTTCTAACATCTGGCTGAAATGCTTTAGTCTCACTTTCTTTCATATGTGTATGTGTACATATGTGATGTATGTAGGACCTCCGGAGTGGAAGGCCCAGAGGGATGTTTTGTCTAACTAAACTGGTCTCACACTCAGTGGTTTACACACTCACACTGTACATTGCAACGTGATTGGTTAATTCTACTGCCCTAACCGGTAGGAGAGCTTGTTTTGCTGTATCTTTTGGTATTGGCTAAATGTAATAGTAAGAGTATCACTACAAACGTTTTGTTTAACTAGAGTAAAATTAATCATTAATCTTTTCCATCCATCCATTTTGTAATTTTAATTCTTCTTTTGCGACTCCTGAGATCTTCTTTTGTAAACTTTATTTTGAAGAGTGTAGAGTAAGACAGCAGTGCATGTAATGGGGGGGAGCGATGTGGAGGTGAACGACAGAAAACAAGGGGGCAGGACTGGGAGGTAAACACAAGCACATGTAGGACTGGAAGGTAAACAGACGCACATGGAAGACTGAGAGGGGCCAATCGTGACAGAGCAACTGGAAGTGTTTTCTGAAACCCCTGTTTAAACTGCTTATTTTCAAGTTTTATGTTGTCAAGTAGGCTTACATTTCTGCATTTTTAAATTGTGAAACTATTAATGAAATGACACTCTCTTAAGGTTACAATGGCTCCCCTCCCTATCTCACACACTTTACCTGTGGTAGTATTTAACCTGACATAAAATACCAGGACCAGGCTTTTAAAAATAGATTTTATGATCACTTGTACAGTGATCCGTGAATTCACAGTCATTATTAGTAACTCACAAATCATTACTAACAGACTCATAAAACAAATGCCCCGATGGGATGCTGTAGGAACAGCTATGAATTGAGATCATCTCCTGGCAGCTGTGAGGAGAGCAACAAAAACAGCAGCCAAAAGTCCGGTGGCCATTACAAATGGTGCTGTCCTTCAGAGAGCAATAGCAAGGACTGTAGGCCTGCAGGAGATGAGAGAGAGAGAGAGAGAGAGAGAGAGAGAGAGAGAGAGAGAGATCTTTCCCACCTGGCTGGAGAATGCTGTTTCTGGGTGAAACATATGCCAGCACCTGCCTCAACATGTCATCGTCCACCCTGAGGGCTAAGAGATGGACGGCTGCCACTGGCCCGACTCCTTCTGTCCTGGAGGACTGGCAGAAATGAGAGAAATGATCACACACTGGTAGAAAGCCACATCATGCTTCAGATATCACATACTACCAAGGACCATATGGGTCAATACACACAGACAGACATGCTTGTAGTGCACATTAAGAATGTAACCTAATAAGAAAACATTATGGAATGAACAGATAAGGAGACTCTAATCTAAAAAGATACAAATACAAGTCCAGCTAGACGGCACAGCATGCTACACTTTGCACAGCGTGTGTTCTGCATAGGATATACATTGTCATTGTCAGAACAAATCCCCATATCTCAAAAAAAAAAAAAAAAAAGAAGTTTACAGAAGAAGAAAAAAAATTCCGTAACTGTTTGTTATGTACATTTTGACACAGTGTAAGCGGCAGCCGGCATTTCTGGGAAGTTATGTATCAAAACTGAAAAGCGAGACAAGGTTTTGTTCTGACAGCTGCTTTTGTTTACAGTTTATTTTTAGTTTTCTTACCTCTTTTGGAAGATGGCAGAGTATGCGCAGGACTTTGAGGAGGTCCATTTCTAAAATGCCGTAGAGCCATATCAATTTGAACCAGAACACACAAATAAGCTGAAGTGGCTTAAAGGAGAGAGAGAGAGAGAGAGAGAGAGAGAGAGAGAGAGAGAGAGAGAGAGACAGAGAGAGAGAGAGAGAGAGTGTGTGAGAGAGAGTGAGAGAGAGAGAGAAAGAGAGAGAGAGAGAGAGAGAGAGAAGTGAAGCTGCACCAAAGCAGAACACACCACAGCAAATGGAAGTTGGTACTTGTTACTCTGCTTACTAGTTTATGTGGTAGAATAGCGAGGTAGATAGAGTTATGTTGATGAGTGACCTACTTTAGACAGTCTGTAAGCTAACAGCTAACAGTGATACAACAGTCTTATTTCACTCACAGATGTTTCTTACCTTGATTCTGGTTTCTGTGGTGGAAAATACAACAGAGGCAAGAGCAATTTTCTTTTGCAGCTGCCATTTGAAGAAATCTGCTTAGCATGTTTTCACTGGTCTTAAGTAAGTGAGTCTTCTTCTGTGAAATTCTTCGACTTTGTATTTGTGTTTTGTTTCAAAACAAGTAGCCACCAGTTCAGGATTTCTGTTTTTTGTAACAACAGCGACAACAACAAAAAAAATGACTGTACTGTATTTTCTCTATTTATTTTGCATCCTGGTATAGTGCAGTTCACCAACCCTCTGAACAATTAACCTGCAACGTGCAAATGTGATCTGTCTCAGCTCCTCTCACAAATAAGTCATTCACATAATCTATGAGTTTTATTGACACCAAGTCACGCAACACCAGCAACCCACCCAACGCAGGCATGCAGGGTAGAGAGGTTTTTCTGAGCAAATAAATACTTAAATATAAATAAGTAAATATTTACTCTTTCTATTATTGAAAAAAAATATTTATGCAGTACATTTGGGTTTTCTCTCATTTGCAGCATTTACATTTTTTTTTTCCTTTTAGGAAAATATTTCTGTCAGATAGAAAACAGCAGCAGCATTATGCAGCTAAATACAAAGCAAAACATATGATAATGTTTGTTAGAAGCTTCAAATAAAATACAGATGGAATCTTTTACAAGCTTCAGATGTCCTTGTTTAACCTAGAATGGGCAAAATAAAATGCAACACTGTTAATTGAGTGATAAAATGCCGATACACAGTGGTGCTAGCAGAATTAGCATTATTATAGAAGTGTTTTTTTTGTTTTTTTGTTTTTTTTATCCATGCCATGATATTTATGGCATTATCTGAAGGCCTAGCTTGAGTATTGAGTAAATTATCCAGGCCACCCATGATTGTGTTGCATTACATATCATATTTACATGAAATGACATTAAACTCTTGTACATTCAGTCTAATTGAATGTGTACATTTGCTGGTCATTTCATGACACAACAGTGTTGAGAAAAGTTCAGAGATTATTATATAATAATGCTTTGCTCTTTCACTGGTGCATTCGATTGATGTGTGTGTGTGTGTGTGTGTGTGTGTGTGTGTGTGTGTGTGTGTGTGTGTGTGTGTGTGTGTGTGTGTGTGTGAGTGTTTGCTTACTTACAGGATTTGAAAGCATTTGTGCAGAATGTCTTTTGTTCAAGTCTTAGTTTACACCTCATCAGTCCATTTACGGCTCTGCATTAGCGCAGGCTCAGACTCATGCTTGTTCTCCTGGAGGATAAAGAGTACTCAGCACTTTCTTTTTAATCAAACCTGCCATGAAGGTGACATTTTCAATTGATCCGCTGCAATTTACTTCACAGAGTGTCAGGCCTTTTTTTCATTTGCTGCTGTTTCAAGGAGTCTGCTGCTGCCAGCGTGGCAGCATGCGTTCGGAATACCTGAGCCAGTCCAATTCGAAGAGGCTGCTGGTAAAAGCACTTTGTCTTCAGTAAAGTGCACGCTTGCGTTTGCACATGTGAGTGAGGCTGTGTGTTCATCTGTATGCATGTGTGTTTGCACGTTAGATATTCACGATCTTGATTGTTGTGTCTGGCTTGTTGTCTGTTGCCAAGGTGATTCATTAATTAATTTACTAAATAGTGATTAATTGATGGGATAAAATACTAAGTAGTATGCTTTATGAATGAGATTACAGTTTTACACAAACAAGACAACATTGACACACATCTCGCCCAATCGCAAATGACTGTGAATCATTGTTGAGCAATATTCCATGATATTCCAGAAAAAAACTAAACTGTCTTTATTCACATCATCATAACATAAGTACCAGACCTGCACTGTAGATCACTGTGTAGATATAAGCTTAGTGTTCAGTTAAGACCTTTTATTGACTCTAATAGGGAAATTATAATTAAAGGGATACGCATCAGTTGTTAAAATAATAATTATAAATTATAAATAATGAATATAAAGGGGATAAAAAATATAAACAATAAACATAAAAAATGTGCATAACATTTTACAATTCCACATATTCAGGTCAGTAGGATTGGAAGCGTGGTCAGTTATGCGCTTTTAGGAAAAAACAACTGCTGAATGGGTTCTCTGCAATTCTGGGTAGCTGTTGATGCTCAAAGCAAAACTAAGCAATAAAGACTCATTAAAGTTAGATATGTTTTCATTGTTTGAATGAACTAATAACCTGACCTTCATAAGAATTGTGATTAAGGTATATTTAATGTACTAAAAAGTTTCATTTTTTTCTTCACTTATTCATTAAAACACTTATTCATTTTAGAGAAGTATAAATGGCCTCTACATCTACTTTAGACTCTGCATATTTTGTAAAACTGCAAAACTTACACACAAAGATTGGTCCCAGACTTCTCCTCACCGCCCCAGCCATCACATAATTGAACATTATGAAGTATGAATTACCCAAAACAGGTGTTTGATAATACATATAATTAATCCCAGTTTACCACGAGGAGAAGTTTGGAAATGACTACCTACTGTATCAGTATAATTTGCATTTATTTTAATATTAGTATTTTTATGAGCAAATAGGCACTTTAATAATTACTGTTTTTTATATGTATATATATATATATATATATATATATATATATATATATATATATATATATATATATATATATGTATGTATGTCTCCAAATGACAGAAAGTGTTGCATATATATATATATATGCAACACTTTCTGTCATTTGGAGACATGCGTCCAAGAAATGTGTCTCACCGTTACAGAAAAAGGTGGTCACCAGATACTTTTGAAAGACCTAGATATGAGGAAATGATACATTTCTGTCAGATGGAGAACAGCAGCTGTATGCCAGCTGTCTTACTGTATGAGACACTGTAGAGCTGCTACATACCAGATAAAATATATGATGTCTACCACAGGCTTCAAATAAAACACGGAATGTCTTTTAACCTAACCTTCATAAAACCTGCTGACACACATGTTGTGATGATTTCACTGTTTTATATGTTCATGTGTAATGCAATTAAAAAACTTCTGTAACTTATTTCCCCCATTTATGTTATTAAAAAGTGTGTTATACTGAGATGTATAAATGCTCTCTGCATTTAGTTTAGATATGCAGATTCCATAAACTTACAAAACTTGTAACTTGACAGTACAGTCAGAAATGATGTTTGGGCCAAATATCAGATGCAGGGTTTTGTCACACACTTACTCTGCCTCAAACTATTTAAAGTTATCTCTATAATGTTACCTTTACATTAGACAAAAAGTATGAGATTGAGGTGCTTGTTACTGCTGTGTTAAGCCATGCAGGGTACTTTTGTCTCTTTTTTCAAAGTAACAGTATGTTATACAATGTAAGAAACCATATGTGGGCGTCTGTTCTAGTTTACTTCATAAATTACTTTGATTGCTTCAAGATGACTTTATTACACATGGCAAGTTTGCGTGCAGTTTGTATGATGCTAAAAGATGCTGAAGTGGTGTCTATGACATAAGCATTCAATTTAACTCAAACACTTGGATCAAACAGAAGAAAGACCCATGAACTAAATCAGTATCTCTTATCTTTTTGCAGTAAGACAGAAAAAACACAGCTACAATCTTATGCAAAGGTTTGGGTGCCCCTGGTTAAATGATGTTTTGTTGATTTTTCTAACACATCTTCTACAGAGAACACATTATAATACCAAAGTACTGTTGGTTTAACATATTGGAAAAAATGCAACTTGTTATATTCAACATATAAATAGAAATTGTGTACTACAATTTACAGAAAAATGTAGGATAAAAGTATGTAGAGGATATTTGTGTGTGGAGGATTATTTTCCTTGAGAAAATCCACCCAACATATAATTTGACTCTTGGTGTGAAAAGAAAAGATAAACTAGGAACATCCATCCATCCATCCATCCATGTTCTAAGCTGCTTCTCCATCAGGGTCGCGGGAAACTAGGAACATGCTATATATATATATATATATATATATATATATATGTGTATATATATATATATATATATATATAGCATGTTCCTAGTTGATCTTTTCTGATCTATGTATAACTTTCATAATGAAGTATTGGATGCTTTGTTATTCAGTTAAGTTTGTTTTATTATTGTCCCTTTTTTCAACTTTGATTAAATGCCCAAACAATCCTTAGGACGTTCCATTACTGACATAATCAATAGAGACAGCATTAATTTATTATAAGACTGTCTTTTGATGTACCAACACTGGATCCTCTATGGTCATTTCATTGATGATCAGTTAGAGAAAACAAATGGCCCTATTGCACCGTCTGTCTGGCCAATGTGTCAGCGTCTGTCTTTATAAGCAGTGGTTGGTGATGTGAATCTCATTTGGGTCAGTGTGGATTAGAGCCTGAGTGCTAGTGGGATGGACACCCAGTGTGCTTTTCCAGCTGGCTCGAGATCAGTGGCAGGATGGCTGCATACACACAAACCTGGGGTGCAACCAGAGAACAGGTTGGAGGATCCGCAGCCATTACAGCTGGCGCTCATCTCTGTGTCCTTTTTATTTAGCGAGCTATTTAGTCCCAGCAATGTGAGGTCTTAATTAGCACGCTTAAATGCTGGAATTACCTGACTTCGCATCTCTTTTGAGCCTGCACTGGAATTGTTTCAAGGACCTGAAATGTAAACGCGAATGAAGCAAAACATTTCAAGGGGGAAGAAGAAAAGCAGCAGTGGAATTTGTACTGCATGTTAGTATTCTACTCTTTTTGCCAACCTCATGAAAAAAGTTACTGCCTTCAGATCTGCTGCTCAAGGACAGTGATCATAGCAACAGCAATGCAAATAGAAGAGATTCTCACTCAAACACAAGAGGGGAAAACATAATAAGCCAGTCTATTTATTAAATGCAAAGAAGAATAAAGCCAGGTTTGTGTTTAGAGGGAGCTCCTGAAGGAAAACAACCCCCCCCCCCCCCCCCCCATCCCCCATCCCCCTTTCTCCTCCCAATCTTTCTCTCTCCTCTCAGATGTTCACTAATTTTGGTATTTCATTCTGATACATTCCTCTGTATGCCAAATGCCACGTTAGAAATGAAAACTTGATTGGTGCCACATACGTTCATGTGTTCAAGTGGGTCTTCTTAGCCGTCTTGATTATTATGCAAATCTGTTACTTCCTGGCACTCCACTCTGGCAGAGATGAACACAGCCATATTTTACAGAGCTGAAATTAATTTGGTCAAAATAGATTGCGCAAATCCAATGAAGTGGACTGGAATACATTATTCAAATAGTCTTCCTTCTGAGCTCAGACAACAAGCTAGATAATTATAAATTGACCCCAAATCATTGCAGATGTCATCGTCCATACAGAGAGTGTCCCAAAGACGCCTCACCATCACGAGTCATCTCTCTGCTCTGTCAGGAACATCTGATCAGGCTCTCGCTCTCATTTTCTCTCCCTCATTATCGCGTATACCTTTCTTTCTTTCTTTCATTTCTCTCTCTTACCTTGATCTCTCTCTCACTCTCATGTTCTCATTTTCTGTCTCATCCTCTCTTTTATTTTCATTCTTTTTTTCTCTTTTTGCCTCTTTCCCTTTCTGTCTCATATGTCATATTTGTTTGTTTGTTTGTTTGTTTGTTTGTTTGTTTCTTTCTTTCTTTCTTTCTTTCTTTCTTTCTTTCTTTCTTTCTTTCTTTCTTTCTCACTATTACTTACTCTTTCTCACCTTCATTCTCTTTCTTATTTTCTCTATATCAATCTAACTCTTACTCTCATTCTTTTTCTTTCTTTCTTTCCACTGTTTCTCTTTCACTTTCATTTCCTCTACATCTCTTTACTTCTCTTTTATTCTTTCTCTCATTCTTTCTGTATTTTAGCATTTTTTAATTCTCTCATTCTCTTTCCTTCTTTCTTCTGTCCTCCTTCATTATCTCTCACTCTCTTTCTCATTTTCTCGTTCTCTCTCCTTCTTGCATATCTCATTTTCTGTCCTTCCTCTTTTTATCCTTTTTTCTCTTTCTCTTGCATTTTTGTTCTCTCTCAAACTTTCTCACTTTCTCTGTATCTCTCTCTTTCTTATTCTCTTATCTCATTCTTTTTTCTTTCTCTCTTGCAGTCTCTCTTCTTCTTTCTCTTCTTCTTCTCTCACTATCTCTCTCTCTCTCTCTCTCTCTGGATCTCTCTGAATAGCTTTAGTATAGAACTTCTGTACCTGAGCAAGTTCACTGCAGTCAATGTTTGAGTGTGTGTGTGTGTGTGTGTGTGTTGCAATGGCCGTGTCTCAGTTGAAGCCTGCAGGCGGTCCCTCAGGTGGCTCTCTGTGTGTACAGGGTGAGGACTGTCCTCTGTCTACCTGTGCTCTTAGCTTCCAGACATGACCGTCTCTCTCAGGGGAATGACCCCTAAGCCCACACTCGCCAGCTTTTTGCCTCTGTCACAGAGGAAAAGTGCCAGCTGACGGATCACCCTGCTTTGATGCCAGCAGCTCAGCCGCCACACAGTCACAGCCGGAGCTACAGACATTAAAGCATTACAGTGACTAGACTGCCTTTGAAGTAAGAGAAATTCACATTTCTCTCATTCTTTGATGGGGCGTCTGCACTCTCAGGATTACTCGAATGTATTTTAATCATGTCATCTTCATCCATGACGGAAAACTTTGGAGGTTTTATTTTCATATTTCTCAGAGGAAAGCTGAATCACTCATTTGTATATGTTACTGTGAAAAATGACAGTAGTACAGTTTGTTGTCATTTGTTGCATTAAAGGGTAGATTTGTTGTGTGTGTATATATATATATATATATATATATATATATATATATATATATATATATATATATATATATATAAGGCAGGTAACACCCTGTCACCAGTCTATCAGACATATACATTCACACCTCGGGGCAATTTAGTGTCTCCAGTTGTCTTTGAACTGTAGGAGGAAACCGGAGCACCTGGAGGAAACCCAAGCAGACTTGAGAACATGCAGACTCCACACAGAAAGGGCTGTGGTTGCCCAGCCAGGGAATTGGACCAAGGCTCTAATATAGGTAGAATCCAGCACTACCAATACTATATATATATAATTCAGAATTTATTTTAACTTATTTGAAGTGACTATTTTGTATTCATGTACATCCTGCTAGGACAGATCTATTCCTTTTTAAAACTGTTTTCTTTTAGCAAATATTTGCATGCTGGCAAATTTGTTGTTGTTTCCAGCCTGCCTAGTTTAGTGGTCCATAGAGTCCATTTCTGAATTGTAGAACTTTAAACTGGATCCTTAACATTATGTAATGAATCTGAACTCAAAGGGATTTTGCTAATTCTCTGTAAATCTTGACCAATTTTGCAACAGTTGCCAAAGAAAGAATGCATTTGTGGGCAGAGCATGGCTAGATCAACTAGCTTGAGATCATTTTACAGACAATACAAATGTGTATTTTCTTCCATGCTGTTCCTGTATTTTACAGTTTCACTGCGTTTATCATTTTGTTTGACAAATAGTTTTGTTTTGGGTTAGTCTGCCTTCTGCCTGAGGGTGTGGCGTATTGAGGGTGTGAGGAATTTTAACTATAACTACTATAAATAATTTATGAAAAAAAAGATTTGCAATTTAAAACAATTTAAACATAGTAAAGACCTACACATGCTTGTCTAAGAGCTTTTATGTTTCATTCATACATTTTTAAAACCCATGGTAGCAGTGCACCACTGAAGTTAGCAGTGCATTTTCATTACAGTAAATTGGATGGCTTCCCTCACCCAAAAGCAGCCAAATATTGTTTTTTAGACTTAAAAATCATCTAATTTAATAATGTACTGTGCTTTGTATACATTCATGTTTTTAATCAACTATTATTAATCCCATTCAGTGTGCAGTCAGTGTTAATGTGAGACTGTGGTCACATGCTGAATGAGAGAGCAGAGTCAGGATATGCATTAGCGGACTCATGTGTCAGTAACATATGTGTATTGTCATCTCTTACCACACTGAAGCTTATTTTGACACATTATGATTGATGTAAATTGTCAAAAATAAATAAGTAAATAAAACTGAAAAGGCTAATCATTCAGTGTGAGGTCACTGCCCATGTCACATATACGCTGCTTAAAATTTCCACTCACGCTTCTGCCACATTTTTTGTACATAAGCTCACCATTCATACAAATGAGGCTTATTGGCATAACAGTAAAGTAAAATGCACTGAAGCATTTCTCTGACATTTACCAAAGGCTTGGACAACACAGACACGATTAAACATATGTCAGGCTGATTCACCTCCTCCCTCTCTTGCAAACCGCTCACCAACAAAAAGTTCACTTCAGCTGACCAATAATTACCTCCTCAATGCTTGTTGTAATGCCAGCATTTAATAGCTATTTCTGTGATTATGACATGCAACCTCACATTCACACATGAAACCATCTTCTGGTGTCCTACTCAGCTTTAAATATCTGTTTTAATCTCGGAAGCAGGTTAACCTGGCCTGTCAATAATCTTCACTAAAATGTCCCCATCTCAAAAACTGAAAACACATTGGCAGGATTGCATGAGTTTGAAATGCAATGAAATCAGTACAGCTTCAATTAAGAAGATGCACATGACAGATTTGGAGAAATGTTTCTTTTAAACAGAAAGGGTGACCATTTTGTCAGTAAAATGCATGAAGCAGTGGTCTCCGACTCTGGTCCTGGAGAGTTACCTACCTGCAGAGCCTATTTTAAACCACAGTTTGCCACACCTCCTCCACCTAATCAACCTCTTCCCAATTGCTGATTGGGTGAATCAGATGTCGGCTGGGGAAGCTTATGGGATACAGATTGGGAATGAACTGAAGGTAGCTGAAGGAGACCACTGGAGTAAAGCATGGCAGGATGAGCACACTAGTACAGGGGGTGATGAATGTACTGCGCAAAAGTTCATTTTTCACATTTTCGATCATTCAAATGACCATGTAAACACCGTACTCCAATTAAGAAATCTGATGAAGAGAGCTGGGTTTTAGCTCAGTAATCAGATTTCTCAGTGCACATATATACTTACCTGGATTTCTTTCGGATTTCTCAATCGGTGCGGAAAAGACTGCTGTACCGGAAATAAGCAAGCGTTGTTGAAACCAACTACATTCTCAATGAAATAAAGGTTTTAAATATTCTTCATCTTCTAGATGATGTATGTTCATATTTTCAGGTAAAGTAGCATGGTGTTCTTTTTTATTTAAGCCACAGCATGAAGTTCAAATTTTATATTGCATTTAAGTCATGTCTTCTTCTGTTAGTTCAATGGCTGGTAGCAAAGCAGAAATCTGAATGCTGACTGACTCGTGTAGACCAGGAGTTTTCCCATTATCTGATTATTGAAGTGCATGTAAACATGCTGATCAGATTACTTCCTAAATCTGCTTTTCTGCAGTTATCGGATTAGTAAGTGCATATAAACGTGCTCAATGTTTTTATTTCACCAACAATTACACAAAAGCCTCAATAACTAAATATAACATGGTTTCCAGTGTATAGTGTTTATTTGCTTGTTTGTTTGTTTTTTGTAGGGGTTGCTTTCAATTTTTCCAAAGAATACTACAGAGAGATGTTTTCCACACCTCTAAAGTTCAGTCATAGAGGTTCTAGTTTCTGTTTTGCATGATCTAATTTATTTCAATTACTTCAAATACTTTTTTAAAAGTACGTCTTATGTTATCTGTATATTATTTTGAGTATTGTTTAATACCATTGTGTCTCTTAAATATAATTTTATTGGGCTTTATTTTATTCCTACACAAAGAAACTGGTTGATCTTTGTAACGGGGAGCGAGGAGGCGGACGCACGCGCTGAGATAAGCGAGATTTATTATGGGCAAATCCAGGGTCATAGTCAAGACGGTCCAGAGTCAAAGAGCCAATACAGACAGATCGGGATTCAGACATGACAAACTATAAACAGACTCAAGCAAACAAACATAGACCAATACATTCATACAAAGATGGGCAAACACAGGGCTTAAATACACGGGACAATGAGGGACAGGTGAACACAATCAAGGGCGGAGTAACAAAACCAAAACAAACGCACATGGAGTGGGAGGAGCCAATCGTGACAATCTTTTAAAAGACCTTTTAAAAGATTTTTATGAAAATACATTTAATTCATTTTTTAACATATTACAATCCTAAAACAGAGAAATGATTGCTTGATTGAGTCAAAATGTGTTTAGTGGTAGTATGTAGTTATGTCCGTAGCTTCTGCTTTTGATTTTGAGTACACTGCATGGTCTAACATGGTGTATAGGTGTGTGTGCAGTACAGGGTGTGCAGTGTTGGAAGAAAGTTCAAATATATATTTCATATTCATACTCATATTCATATTCTCTGTTGTTTAAACTGGTCATGGAAATTATCTGTGATGAGAAAATGTAATATGAAGGAAAAGGTGTGAAAATGGATATCATTATTATCACAAGATAAAACAAAATATTACAGTTCCCAAATGAACTCGCTCTAGAGCCGTCTTTTATCTCAAATTATTAGATCGCAAATTACCCCTTTTCAATTTCCTCATGAAACATTTAGAAATCTGGAAATATACCCTAAAGATATAGCCTGTACAGTAATGTCTCATTTGAATTTTTCTTCTATATTAAATGCATCTAAATATGCCAGATACAAATCATTCATAGAGACACTGATCTGGTAATAAAGAGTGTATCAAGGATTAATGGAGCTGATAGTGAGGGAGGTACAATTTCTTGAAGGAGGGAGCAAATTTTCTCTGTTTTCATCCATCTAAGAAAATCTTCATTCATTCATTCATTCATTCATTCATTCATTCATTCATTCAGCTCTGTAGTCAATTTGTAATTCCTAAGTACCTAATTTGTTTTTAAGTAATAATTAGTGTTTAATGAACATTTCACAAATATAATCATTTTAACACTTAATATACTGTTTGCATCACCACCGCTGTGCAAAACCCTATGTTACCTTTTTCCATAACGTGAAAGAAAAATCCTGCTAGATTCATTTACATTGTAAGTTAAGTTTTTCTTCCCATGCAAAGTTAGTTAGTGTTGTTTTGATAGCAACAATATCTATATTCATTCAAGAATTTATTTATTTATTTATACATTCATTCTCTCTAGAAATCGTATATATCACTCTTTAATGAACTTGAAAAGTGACCTCAACAAGCCCATCCCAATTAGCACCAGCCCCTCTTCTTCTCTTTAGTAATTGAGTCTGAGGGAGTGTCAGTGTGACCAACACTGAAGATCCTCTCTTTCTGTCCTCTGCCATAAGTCAGACTGGGATCTGTTGGCTTCTCTTGCTGTGAGTCATGGTGCCTCCAGAAAAATGTGATAGACAGTACTGTCCTTGGGAAACCCTCACTGACCTAATTACACTTACACTCATACTTCACAGAGTGGTGCAGCTACATTATGTTTGCCATTTTTATGACACAATGAAGTCTTTTTCCGCATACGGATTAGCAGGGCTGCAGTGTGCACATGTGGTTTCGTGGTGGTTGTAACGTGTGCTGTGAGGGAAGAAAGTAGGGCAAGCTCTGCTAAAGACCTCCATTTTGAAACGAACCATCACATACAAGCCCCAGAGCGCAGTCCATGATGTAAGAAGACTAAGTCAGGCATGCATTCCTCACTAGCAGCAGCGATGCTGTGTTAGCTAAAGTCATCTACAATCTCCTCAACTGACATCTAACTCTGGCAGCCCAGATATTGGTTCTGGATGTTTAGAGTTTAATCTATGACATAGGAAGTTCATGAAAGGTATAAAGGGGCTGTATCATACTTTTTTCTCTCTGTTCTGCTAATGATGTTTGTTTAAACAGTCATGATTCATGTTTTGATGCATGATGCATGAACCCAACGTAGAGCTTTATGTGAGATAAAGGGATTCACACAATGATCCTGGTCAAAACAGTCCATGGTCAAAACCAGAAAGCAGGATATTGGCAATACTTCACAACTGACTAAACTAAAGGCCGGGCTTCTATACTACCTAACTGATGACACAAACAGGTTTGACATTAAGGAGAGGGCAAAGACATATGTTCTTCACAGGAGCTCCTCCAGAGGCTCATGGGAGTTGTAGTTCTCTTCATAGTGGATACTACAGAATCTGCTGGTTGCAAGGAACAGACAGAAGGACCGTCCTCTGCAGTAGGCATGACAATGTGTCCATTCTGAAGATACATGCAAGCACTTTTAATTTTTGGTCAAATGGCCATTAAGAACAATTCACTCGTTTAGCTCAGCAAAAGATAAATAACTCATTTTAGAAAAAAATTAAGAAAAGATTTTGCCTTTATTCTATTCTGTTTCAGAGACTTGCTTTTAGTTTTTCTGAAGTCTGCAGGATTCTTTTTTCTTTGCCTCCAGGTATATTTTTCTATGCTTTCTCTAGAGTTATAATCCCAAACAAATTCAGTGTTGTTGAGGTCTGGACTCTGGGGTGGTCAGTCCATTGTTCTGAGAACAACAGCAGCTTCTTTGTTTGATTTGCATTTTTTTCCCTTTGTTATCTATTTTTTCCCCTCAGTAACAGCTTCTTGGCAGCTACACATTCTTCCAGACTCATAGTTTTGAGTGTCATCACAGTGAAAGGATGGACAGAAACACCTGTGGATTTTTTCAGATCTGAAGAATCTCAAAGATAAAACCTTTAAGTACTGTTTATCTGATAGTGATAAAAAGTGGATTATCATATATCTAATATCCTCAGAAATTTCTCCTGAAAAGTAAATAACATACTTAATATGTTGTTTTGAGTACAAATTAAATGAATGAATGAATGAATGAATGAATGAATGAATGAATGAATGACAGACTTTTACTTTTGCAAATATCATAATTGTCATTTATCATGCCTCATTCTAAAAGCATCCCTGACTGAAATACTTCTGATGACTTCATGGAGAATGAGGGCAGGGTTAACTGCTGTAGACTGAACAAGTATATAATCCTTAAATGTTTTTAGTTCTATTTTGTTTGACATGACAAAATGAAGTGAATGGTACAATCTTTACATATTTTGATGTTTGCACTACATCAAACCCTTGAACTCTCTTTACCCCTCTGGGGTCTGAGGGCATTTCCTCGATTTTTGCATATCTTCTTAAATTTGCCTTTAAAGGCACTTGCATATAACATGATACTTATAATTCTCTGTTATCTTTATCAGTACTTTACAAAACTACTGCAGCAACTTCAGCTGCAGCAACTCTTTGCACACCATTTCACATGTTTCTCTGGTGCTGACTGAGAGAAGAATGGATGGTTTCCCATGTGATGGAGTTGTCCTGGGTGTCCACTGGTCAATTTCACACGCAATGTAGATTGACACAAATTCACCAATTACACATTGTGAGAAGTAGATAATGTGTATTTCAACCCCTCTTCATAGCCTCATGACTCCAGAGGTGAGTCATCATGTACAATCTTGCAATTAAATAAAACGGAGAGTAAAGAATCTACAAATTCAGGAAATGTTTGAAAGATATTTCTGCTGTGTTATTGCAAAGATAGAGAAACATATACAGAAACATATATTGAATTTGACACATGGTGAGTTCATGGACCCCGGAGGGTTAAAGAAGGTGAGGTGAAGGAAGGTGAAGAAGAAGTGAAGGAAGTCAGTTCTCTGAGAATTTACCCTATAAGTTCATGGAAAATCAACAAAAATCAGGAATGTTACAACAAAATAAAACAAAGAAAGTGTAAGAAAAATAAACCCAGCCCATTTTGATCACTTATTCTCTGAGGCATCACGGGATTGCACACATGAGCTAAAAGTTCCCCAGCTCCCTTTTGAACTTGATGATTAGCCATGTCGCTCAAAGGGATGAATGGTTAGCACTGAGTCAGGGGTTCAATTTCAGTGCACCTACAAGCATTCAAACAGCAATAAACACACTGGGCATCGTGAGCAGGCCACAACTAAATAATGTGGACTAGGAATCCGTGCAGGGAATTGAATGGCTGAAAAAAAGAAAACAAACAAACAAACAAACAAACAACAAAAAAACAGCTGATCTCTTACTTCTTGAGTCGTTTGTGTGTTTGAGTGCATATATGCATGTGTGCTTGTGTGCGTGTTTCAGGAACCGGACTTATTATAAAGCAGCTGGCGAGGGCTTACAGCGAAGTGGTGAAAGAGGAGGACATGGTCTTAGATGCTTATTAAAATCATAAGCCTCCTCATCATCCGTCTCGCAGGAAATGCGCTCAGATCCGTCCCAGAGCTCACTATTCATTACAGGTTCATAATGGAGTGCAGGAAAACCTCATTGCTCTTATTTCTGAGATGCTCTCTTAGCTCTCTTATAAACAACATGGCCTAAAATCCCCCAGGAAAGGAGGGCAAAGTGTGCGAATCCTATTTCTTCACAACATACACTGAAAAGCCGTTTCTACGTTGGAGAGGAAGGGTGCGATGTCACACTGTTAGACAAGGTGCTTCAATGCTGGAGTACAATCAGTTGGAGATGACGTACTTATTCCCAGTATAGCCAATAGAGACTTCCATGCATGGTCATAACTGTTTCCAATAAAGAAGCCTAAAAATGATTAATACTTTTACATCAAAGGACCATCTACACTGGAGAGGCAAGCCAAAAGAGGAAGGAGACAGAAACTTATGTGGGTGGAAGAAAGAAGTTCATAGAACAATGAGAGCATCCCATGTGTTCCCAAGCTTAAATTTTTAATTAGGTTGTCACTTACCCCCCCTTTGTAAATATTCAGTTTAATCCTGCCCTAAAAGTTAATATATATAAATGCAAAACTAGTAGAGAAAGAGAATAAAAGTCTAGTCACTGTTTCTGAACACACAGGGAACTATCAGAATAGAGACATTAATAGACCTTGAAGTGTGCATATGGGTGTGTGTGTGTAGGGATATGCCTCTCACGCACTGTCCTAAATTCAGTGGGGTTTGCAGAAGAGAACTGGAGGGCACACCAACTCATAACGCCCCCAAGAGATTTAAGACATCAGTGCTACTTAAGAATTACTGACATGTACAATCAAGAGCTACATTACAGTTGCCAGATGCACTGTAGTGAAAGTGAAAAATTAGAAGAAGCATAAGCAAGACTTCTGCTGGTCAGACTCATGACTAATTACAAGAGAATGTTGATTAGACTGTATTAAGAAACATGCAGAGCAAAATCACTGGTAAGATTACCTATACTGTGTGCTCCCCAAATATAGCCACCCTTGGCAAACATGGGCAAACTGAGTGGTGAAAAGCATTGTTTAATGCTTACCAGTATTGTCTTTCATTTACAATAATAACTATAATCCTTTATTTGACGTACAAATACAACACATAAATGGTCAGCTATGGCTTCCTGTGTCAATAGGGTATGACTATGTGGTGACACATGGGCCAAATTCCCAAATAGTTATCCATCACTATGAGAAAGACCAAGGAAAACAGCACTGATGTGAGACAAAAGGTTGCTGAGCTGCACAAATCAAGAAATGGCGACAAGAAAACAGCGTAACAATTGAAAACACCCTTTTCCACTATCAGAGCAATAATTAAGAAATTTTAAGAGCTGGGGATGGTAAGAATCTGTCTGTGTATGTTTACAGCCTGTTTTGCTCATGTTTACACTATGTGCCAATATGTGTGGAGGATACTGTACATTTCTATGCAAAAGATTTATGCAGCTGAATAGAAAATGTAACATCATTCACCTGGGCAGCATTAACAAGTGCACTTGTTACAAGTGCTTTTGTAAACAAACAAAAGAACAACACATTGGGCCAAATTGATAAAATGCACCGGATTTACTGTGATATTAAGAGCAAATGGTGTGATGTTAACATGTTTGCTCTTTCATAAATGAGGATTACATGCTTTACAGCTTGAGCAATGAGAGCTGTTGGTGAGGTTTTATGTCTTTTTATATGGCCGTAGAAATTCATAACATGACGTTGGCTTATGATGCAAATAAGTGAAGAGTAATTTGACATGTTGAGATTCTAATTACTCGTTCAAATTAATGTTATTACTAATTTTATTACAAAGCAGTTTAAGCTTATAATGCTATATTTGCAAATCACATGCAAAAATGACATTTTACTGGTAGAAATTTATTTAGTCAAAATGTATTTATTTAGTCAAAATTGAATTAATTTTTAATTGTGTGAGGGAAAAAATACCACATGTTAAACTGTAATATATGCCAATAAAGGTTGTTACTGTAGTTACATTGACAAATAAATCTAAAATGATAAAATATGCCTCTCCATGAATCACCACCTTATCGTGGTGGAGAGGTTTGTGTGCTTGAATGATCCTAGGAGCTATGTTGTCTGGAGCAAAAGCTCCTGGTAGGGTCTCCCATGGCAAACTGGTCCTAGGTGACAGTCCAGACAAAGTGTGGTCCATAATCACCCCTATGAAAAGAAGAAAGCAGGACTTGTGTACCCTGCCCGGATCAGGGTTACCGGGGCCCCACCCTGGAGCCAGGCCTGGGGGAGGGGCTCGCCAGCGAGCGTCTGGTGGCCGGGCATTCACTCATGGTGCCCAGCCGGGCCCAGCCCGAAGGAGCTACATGATTCCCCCCTCCCATCGGCCCACCACCGATGGGAGGGGCAGTAGTAGGGGTGCGGTGCATTGTGGATCGGGCAGTGTCCGAAGGCGTGGGCCTTGCCGTTCTGATCCTCGGTTGCTGAAACTGGCTTTTGGAACCTGGAACGTTACCTCACTGGCGGGGAAGGAGCCTGAGTTGGTGCGCGAGGTTGAGAGATACCGGCTAGATATAGTCGGGCTCACCTCAAAACATCTTGGGCTCTGGGTCCAATCTCCTTGAGAGGGGCTGGACTTTTTTCTTTTCTGGAGTTGCCCACACCTGCGGCGGGCAGGTGTGGGCTTTCTCATAGCTCCTCGACTCCGCGCCTGTATGTTGGGGTTTTCCCCGGTGGACGAGAGGGTAGCTTCCCTACGCCTTCGGGTTGGGGAACGGGTCCTGACTGTTGTCTGTGCTTATGCACCGAACAGCAGTTCAGAGTACCCAGCCTTCATAGAGTCCTTGGGAGGGGTGCTTGAAAGTGCTCCTCCTGGAGACTCAATTGTCTTACTGGGGGACTTCAACACTCACGTGGGCAATGACAGTGTGACCTGGAGGGGTGTGATTGGGAGGAATGGCCTCTCTGATCTGAACCCGAGTGGTGTTCAGTTTTTGGACTTCTGTGCAAACCACAGTTTGTCCATAACGAACACCATGTTTGAACACAAGGATGTCCATAAGTGCACATGGCACCAGGACACCCTAGGCCGCAGTTCAATGATTGACTTTGTAGTCGTGTCAGCGGACTTGCGTATTGGACACTCGCGTAAAGAGAGGAGCTGACCTGTCAACTGATCACCACCTGGTGGTGAGTTGGATCAGGTGGTGGGGGAAGATGCCGGTCAGACCAGGCAAACCCAAACGTATAGTGAGGGTTTGCTGGGAACGTCTGGCAGAAGAACCTATCAGATTGATCTTCAACTCACACCTCTGTCTGAACTTTGACCAGATATCGGGGGAGGTGGGGGACATTGACTCAGAATGGGCCATGTTCCGCTCCTCCATTGTTGAAGCGGCTGACTGTAGCTGTGGTCGCAAGGTAGTTGGTGCCTGTCGGGGCAGTAATCCTCGAACCCGGTGGTGGACACCCCAGGTGAGAGATGCCGTCAAGCTGAAGAAGGAGTCCTACCAGGCATGGTTGGCCTGTAGGACACCAGAGGCAGCTGGCAGGTATCGACAGGCCAAGCGATCTGCGGCTTCAGTCGTTGCCAAGGCAAAAACCCGGGTGTGGGAAGAGTTCGGTGAGGCCTTGGAAAGTGACTTTAAGTCAGCTCCGAAAAGATTCTGGCAAACCGTCAGGCAACTCAGAAGGGGAAAGCAGTGTGCCACTAGCACTGTATATAGTGGAGATGGTGTGCTGCTGACTTCGACTGAAGACGTCATTGGGCGGTGGAAGGAATACTTTGAGGACCTTCTCAATCCCACCAACACGTTCTCCAGTGAGGAGGCAGAGTCTGGGGACACAGGAATAGGCTTGTCCATTACTGAGGCCGAAGTCGCTAAGGTAGTTAAAAAGCTCCTTGGCTGCAGGGCTCCAGGGGTGGATGAGATCCGTCCTGAGTTCCTCAAGGCTCTGGATGTTGTGGGGCTGTCTTGGCTGACACGCCTTTTCAACATTGCGTGGACATTGGGGGTGGTGCCACTGGATTGGCAGACTGGGGTGGTAGTGCCTCTTTTTAAAAAGGGGGACTGAAGGGTGTGTTCCAACTACAGGGGAATCACACTCCTCAGCCTCCCTGGTAAGGTCTATGCAGGGGTACTGGAGAAGAGAGTCCGGCTTATAGTCGAACCTCAGATTCAGGAGGAGCAGTGCGGGTTCCGCCCTGGTCGTGGAACACTGGACCAACTCTTTACCCTCTCCAGGATTCTGGAGGGTTCATGGGAGTTTGCCCAACCAGTCCACATGTGCTTTGTGGATTGGGAGAAGGCATTCGACTGTGTTCCCCGGGGTATTCTGTGGGAGGTGCTTCGGGAGTACGGGGTACATGGCTCTTTGCTACGAGCCATTCAGGCCCTGTACAAACAAAGCAGGAGTTTGGTTCGCATGGCCGGCAGTAAGTCAGACTTGTTCTTAGTGAGAGTTGGACTCCGTCAGGGCTGCCCTTTGTCACCGATTCTATTCATAATTTTTATGGATAGAATTTCTAGGCGCAGTCAGGGGATGGAGGGTGTCCGGTTTGGTGACCTCAGGGTCACATCGCTGCTGTTTGCAGATGATGTGGTCCTATTGGGGACATCAGGCCGTGAACTTCAGCTTTCACTGGATCGGTTTGCAGCCGAGTGTGAAGCGGCCGAGATGAGGATCAGTACCTCCAAATCCGAGGCCATGGTTCTCAGGCGGGAAAGGGTGGAGAGCCCTCTCTGGGTCGGGGATGAGCTCTTGCCTCAAGTGGAGGAGTTTAAGTATCTCGGGGTCTTGTTCACGAGTGATGGTACAAGGGAGCGGGAGATTGACAGGCGGATTGGTGCTGGGTCAGCAGTGATGCGGGCTCTTTACCGGTCTGTTGTGGTAAAGAAAGAGCTGAGCCATAAGGCAAGGCTCTCGATTTACTGGTCGATCTACGTTCCCACCCTCACCTATGGTCATGAGCTTTGGGTAATGACCGAAAGAACGAGATCGCGAATACAAGCGGCCGAAATGAGTTTCCTCCGCAGGGTGGCTGGACTCTCCCTTAGAGATAGGGTGAGAAGTTCGGTCATCCGGGAGGGACTCAAAGTAGAGCCGCTTCTTCTCCACCTCGAGAGGAGCCAGTTGAGGTGGTTCGGGCATCTTGTTAGGATGCCTCCTGGACGCCTCCCTAGGGAGGTGTCACAGGCAAGTCCACCGGGGAGGAGACCCCGGGGAAGACCCAGGACACGCTGGCGTGACTATATCGCCCAGGTGGCCTGGGAGCGCCTCGGAATCCCTCCCAGGGAGCTAGTGGAAGTGGCTGGGGAAAGGGAGGTCTGGGCCTCATTGCTCAGGATGCTGCCCCCGCGACCCGAACCCCGGAGAAGCGGAAAATGATGGATGGATGGATGGATGGATGATAAAATATGTTTCCTACAATTAAAAGTTGGATTTTAAGGTGTTAGAATTTAATTATTTATCATCTAAGTTGTGTCATCATCTTGGGTTACAGGGGGATCCCCATTGGGCAGAAGGCAGGACACACCCTGGACAGGTTGCCAGGCTATCACAGGGCAGACATGCAAAAACATGTTCACAGCTAGGGTCAACTTAATGTCTTCAATTCACCTCACTGTATGTCTTTGGATTGTGGGAAGAAACCCACACAGACACAGGGAATACATACACATGGAAAGGACTATGGTCACCCAGCCAGGGAATCAAACCCAGACCTTCTTGCTATTTTCTTATAAATAATTTTTTATTTCTAACAAACATCCATCTATCCATTTTCTA
This sequence comes from Pygocentrus nattereri, assembly GCF_015220715.1. Taxonomy (NCBI): domain Eukaryota; kingdom Metazoa; phylum Chordata; class Actinopteri; order Characiformes; family Serrasalmidae; genus Pygocentrus; species Pygocentrus nattereri. The sequence goes on along the minus strand of NC_051221.1, from coordinate 22,846,530 downwards.
AGTTGCTTCTCCGTCGGTGGGGGGGGGGGGGTGCTGGAGCCTATCCCAGCAGTCTTTGGGCGGAAGGCAGGATACACCCTGGACAGGTCGCCAGTCCTTCGCAGGGCAGACAGACACAGACAGTCACTCACACCCAGGGGCAATTTAGCATGTCCAATTGGCCTGAGTGCATGTCTTTGGACTGTGGGAGGAAACCGGAGAACCCGGAGGAAACCCACGCAGACACGGGGAGAACATGCAAACTCCACACAGAGAGGACCCCGGTCACCCGGCAGGGGAATCGAACCCAGACTCTCCTTGCTGTGAGGCGACAACGCTACCCACCACACCACCGTGCCGCCCTTTGAACAAACAATTTACTATTATTTGTCTGCAGTTCTTTACTTAGTACGTGTTTCTGGAAATTTTGGTTTCTTTGTTTCTGTGCTTTTGTTTCATCATGTTCATTTTGGCAGCCAACCTGTGCTTTACTGTACATGGGTTTTTGTACAGTAAAGCACATGTGGAGGTGTGCTAAAATATTTAAAAAATTAAGGTCATATGCAAAGGCACTGTTTATTTGCCTCTTCATGACTTAAATAAATAAAGGAGACTGACAAAGCTCTCTTTAGATGATCACAATTTTTTGACAGATGCGGTTGCCATGGTACATTTACATGACTGCATGCAAAAGCCACAGCAAGATGCTTTTTTAACATCAACATGTAAACACAGCATTACCTTGCTCTCTGTTTGCTGCTGTGCTAATTCCTATAGACTGCTTACCTACTCAATGAGTAGTAGTATGAAAGGTATGAATAGTAGTTACAGTGGAGAAGAAAATAAAATTCAATTCTGTGAAAAAACACGGTATTCAGCTTCTCACCCTAGACATATATGACTGTTGCTGTAAAAGGTAGGAGTCTGGTCACTTATCATTTACTCCCTGCGTACTGACAGTTGTTACAGTAACTAAATGTGAGTTGAATAATGTGTTTTGTTTAATATTCAAAAATGTTGTTTTTTTGTTTGTTTGTTTTTTTTTAATCCAGAGGGAAAAAAGTGAAAACCATGGCACTCTTCAATAAATAAAAATAGTTATTGAACTGTTGGCCATGGAGCACCTTCAGCACCAAATGTTTGTTTCCCTACCAGCAGCACTGTCTGTTTAATTTTGTGGAACAATGTTTTCCCTCTGATTATGGCAACAGATGGACAATTTTATAACAATTCAGCTATAATGAAGTTGGCTAGTTGGTGGTTGTCATTCTCACTATGTAGCAATGTGTCAGAACTATAAAACTTGCACCCCCCCAGATACTGATGTTGGACAAGAAGAGAACACATCTCCACTGCTCCAGAGTCCAGTGGTGGCGCTTTACACCACTGCATTTGACGGTTTGCATTGTGCTTGGTGATGTAAGATTCAGATGCAGCTGCTCAGCCTTGGAAACTCCTTCCATGAAGCTCTGTATGCTGTTCTTGAGCTCATCTGATGGCCACATGAAGTTTGGAGGTCTATAGTGATTGACTCTGCAGAAAGTTGGTGATCTCTGCACATGCATCCGCTGACTCTGTCATTTCACATGGCCCAACACTTCATGGTTGAGTTGCTGTCATTCCCAATCGCTTCCATTTTGTTATAATCCCACTGACAGTTGACTGTGGAATATTTAGTAGTGAGGAAATTTCACGACTGGACTTGCACAGGTGGCATCCTATCATTCTGTAATTCACCGAGCTCCTGAGAGCGATCCATTCTTTCACTAATGTTTGTAGAAGCAGTCTGCATGCCTAGGTGCATGGTTTCATACACCTGTGGTCAGGGAAGTGAATGCAACACCTGAATTCAATTATTTGGATGGGTGAGTGAATATTTTTGGAAATACAGTGTAGTTCTTACAAACACAATACTTTTTCAATTCAATACTTTTTAAAACATACAAAACTCTTGCTAAGCTTTAATTGTAGTAATGCGTATTTATCCTGATTCTAATGTTCTGTAGTGTTTTTTACAGGCACAAACAAACTCACCATATAGACACATAGTTTTCAACAATATTCTTGGCTGACTAAGACATTTACAAAGTACTATAAATGTAAGTCTTCATGAACTTTAGCTATGAAAACTTTTATATCCAGAAAAAAGGCCTGTCAAAGGCGGGCTTTTGGCTAACTGTCTGCAATGCTTGTAGAAAAATGTTAAATCAAAGGCAACAATTGATCTATACTCCAATTACTAGGTAAAGATGTTTCATGTGGGACTATCATAGCAATATCCAATCAAATCCAATTAACTTTTGGAGCTCCCCTCCAGAAAAATGCATTACAGCAGGATTAGGCAGCTATCTGCACTGGACTTGATTAATGACCACACTAATTAATGCTGAAGGGGCTCATTGGAGCGACTTCTCATGTAAGTGCACTCGGTGATCCAGCAGCAGAGTAAGGACCAAGGAAATAAAAATGTCAGGAGTGGAGACAGCCAGTCCAGCAAACGTGTTTTATAATGCTTCATAATACTCTTTCACTTGTTTAGTCTCAAGAAAATACTCTATAACCACCTATTAATAAACCATCAAAAACAAAGTTTTTGTGTGAACTGTGCCAAGGCTATCTGTTGAGTAGGAGGCCCTGTTTAAGACATAGTGAATAGTAAATAAGGGGTGTCAGCACTACTCCTGTCTTTAGAACCCTTTGCTTCTGAATATGCATTAATAGTACACCAATTATGAAAACTCCAGTGCATAACAGAACTCTGATACTCAGTGAGCAGCAATACCAGACAGCCAGTGATTGATTTCCCAGTTCACAGATTATGCTCTACAGCCACAAACCCACAACACTGCTAGCAGCCAAGATGGAAACATGAACAGCAAAACACTGCACTTACCTTTGGGCCATAGTTCCCATGTCACATGACTTTAATATATCCAAATAATGTCAGAAATGTCTTTATTCCTTTGTAATCCATCACCATGTGGGCACCTGAACACAAGAGATTTCCTGTGTTGTCATATTAATGTATAAATTAATCTGATCTGCTAGTAGAATTTGTGCAGCTGTTCTGTTTAAATAGAAAAGAAAAAAAAACACATCATGAATTATTAACGAATTCATTATGAATTGTCGTAATACTATTATCTTTTTCAATTCAATGTTTAACTCTAAATAATCTAATCTAATAATCGAAATAAATGACTAACATCATTAATTGTTCCTACATATTTAATGTCTTTATCTAATTTAATGGGGACAACTGGGTAAACATAAAATTAATATGGTGATCTGTTTTTAGTGTCCTGTGAACATTTTGGGCAGATTAGTGTTCTTTGGGGTCAGTTTGAAAAACTGTAAAAAATAAATAAATAAATAAATAAAATAAATAAATAAGTAATAATAATAATAATAATAAATCAACATTTTACACATTTATTTTCATTGTTTTGGATGATATATAGGCCACTATAACATGCAATTTTATAATCTTCAAAAACATGACCTAAAATAACAATATCTGTAACATGCCTAACTTAACATGACAGCACCTGTAACATATCTAATATAACCACACCTGAAACATACCCGACACAACCAAACATGTAACACACTTAACCTCACATAACCAAACATGTAACATATCTAACCTAACATAGCCAAACATGTAACATATCTAACCTAACATAACCAAACATGTAACATATCTAACCTAACATAACCAAACATGTAACATATCTAACCTAACATAACCAAACATGTAACATATCTAACCTAACATAACCAAACATGTAACATATCTAACCTAACATAGCCAAACATGTAACACAACTAACTTAACGTAACCACACTTGTAGTAGTGCAAGCACTACTGATAGTTTGCACAATGTGAGGGGAGGGGAAAGCATAATTCCCACCAAAACTCTTATATTTACCAGAGGTTTAAATTAATAAAAGGATAAAATATGTCCATAAATCTGATTCCTATTTCAGTAACCAACTATTAGCACAACTCATCCATGTCCATGCCTTGCAAAATGCCGAAATGTCCCAATTTATTCAATAATGGTGTTTAATCAGATATAACATGCTAAAATGGAATCACTAGTGACAATCCATTCATTTTCAGAATTGAACGAGATGAGATGGAGATGGTCTGACTAAATATCCAGCCTCACTCTTCCATGGAGGGTTTTTCATGTCTGTATTACTGTAACGGTGGGGAGCGATGAGGTGGATGCATACGCTGAGATAAGCGACTTTTATTGAGGGCAAATCCAGGGTCGTGGTCATGACAGTCCAGGTGTTACAAGCTAACACGGAGAAATGGAGGGAAAGATATAATGAGAAAAACACAGAATACAGAGATCCAAATACTTCAATCAAAATAAACATCAAACAATCAACAGGGCCGGAAGATCAAACAACATACAACGCATTAAACCTCAAACATATCAAACACACATCTAACAATAGTCATCATCCCAAACAAAGACCAGCAACAACACAGGGGAAAACACAGGGCTAGATACAAGAAGGCTAACAGGAATCAGGTGAAAACACAGGTGGGAATAATCTTGGGTGGGGTCACAAAACAAGGGGCCGGACAGGGGATCAAAACAAAAAGCACATGGACTAGACCAAAAGACAACACGAACACATGGACAGGACTGGGAAGTAAACAACACAAGCACATGGACAGGGAGGGGCCAATCATGACAATTATGCAGTACAATTTGACATGTCTATCGACATAATTTTCCTGTTGAACATAAAATGTGAATGTGGAGCACTAATAACATAGTGTACAATAATGCAGCAGCCTGAAGTGGTTCCCTCTGTGCCAGACTGGAGAAACACATATTTGTAGATGAATTTGACAGCCATGCAGCATGTACACTCATCAGCATAGTCTGATATATGTTTAAATTAATATGCGGTTATCCCCTGTTGAAACAAAACTTTACATCTCCTAAACAGTAACAGTAACTTTGTGGGAGACAAAAAAAAACTGTTCTTAACATATTATGTTTTTTTTTTTTTTTTTTTCCCACAGTTGCTTTGACCCATTTCTATTGGTCAAGTCATTGTGAAATTGTAACACAATGTAAAGGGTAACTGGAGTTCAAATTATGGGAAAATTGGGAAAACTAACTGCTGCTTATTACATTGCCAGTGAACTGATAATTGTCTTTACTTACATATGAATGCAAAAAATTGGTCAAAAGTTATCATATCATCTACAGAGAAAAACAATTGCTCATTTTAATGCATAATTACTTTTTATTTACTGGATTTAACATATTGTGAATATAAAATGTGTTCTGTGCAAAAGGTATGATACGTTTTATACTCTGTTGTTGTTTTTTTCTAATATGTTCAATTCAGCAAATAAACAGAAATTTGACATTCAAATTTGCGAAAAAATGCATGCAAATTTGAAGTAACAAAGGAGCTTACTAGTACGTATGCGTTGGTCCCGTTGTCTTTTAATTTATCTACTGATTTTATTGTTACATTTTTTCTCCATTATGCAAACTTGAAACACAGTCTTTGGGCTTTTTTGGCCACTCTCCTTCACCTCCACTTATTGCCTCATAATGCTTATCCTCATAATACCTCACATTAATCCCTTAAAATCTAAGGCTTTTTACTTACTTATTTCAGATGTGTATTGTTCAGTAACTACAGGGGCTTCACTGTGAACTGGTTGAGCTGTTCTTAGGTTATAGAAGTGTATAACAAAACGTTGGCCCTCCCTGGCCATTTAAGGGGTTAACCACAAATTTCTCTCCTACAAACTTTTTCAAAGATCTGCAGGAAAAGGCATGAAGTCAGATCTAATATTGCTGGTCTGTTTTAATTACAAACGTCATTAGAATCTTGTTAGAATGCACATTATCATGAACATCCTCAGATACCAGGAGATTTTAGATCAAAAGCTGGATGCCTGTGCCAGGAGACTGAGACAAGGTCAGATGTTCCAGTTGAAAAATCCACATAAAACTGGTTCACTGACCAAAGTATCAGGCTTTGCAGATGGCCAGTCTTCAACCAATGGGCTGAGCTTAAAGCTACAGTCTACAGAACTCTGAAGTATCCAGGGGTTTGTTCTCCCACATCATACAACATTAGAAGGCTAGATTCAGTGCTGTTGCCTTGTGAAATATCTTGTGTGGTTTGGCGATGTATTAAATGCAGGCATGACAACAACTGTAACGCCTGTATTTATCATTTATAACCTGATAAATCCTTGAATGACTTTGCTTCAGTAAAAGGCTTTCATCTTTACACTCAAAACACATTTTCACTCAAAAGCAACATCGATTTTCTCCTCATCTTCACTGAATTCACTTGTTATTCTGTATATATGGACTCTATCTATACTTATGCGATCATATACACCACTCATCATGCACAGTACAGGTCAAAAAGATGTATTTTCAAGAACCACTTGGGATGAATGGTCATTTTCCAGAGCCTTCACCAAGCAGAAGCATATTTGTGAAGCAAAAAAAGTATTTCCTCTGCCGTTCCTCTTTTTTCTTTCCCATTTCTCTCTTCTATTTGATTTTTTCATTCCTTGTCATGCAGTCACATTGAATTCTGCATTCAGTGTATCGCTCCCCTTCATGCTGCTGCTAATCCATAATTCAGCTGCACTAGATGGGGTCTCCCAGGTCTAGATCAAACGAACTGATGATCTCAGTGGGGCCCAGGTGTGTAAGAGAGACAGTGTGTGTGTGTGCGTGTGTGTGTGTGTGCGCGCATTCAAGGGAAGAACACCCAACATTTTCTCATGAAAAAAACAATTATCCATGCTGTCTGTGAGTTCATGAAATCCACTACAAAAACAAGAGTGCTTGCTTGTTGCAATTACACAATTGAATAATGGCTGTATGTTTCTGTCAGTGTTGAACACAGGGAACAGTTCTGTCCCGATTCCGTGTGCATAACACTGGTGGGAATCGTTATACTGCTGCTTAAATGTGCACTAAACTGACTCGTACATTAACCCTCAGGTGTCTAGAGTTATTATTTTACTGTACTTTAAATTTACATTATAGAGTTACAAAGTTCTGTGTAATTAATTAAATATATTATTTTTAACAAATTATTATAGAAATGACAACATAAAGGCACATAAAGAAGAAGAATATAATAAGAATATAAAGGGTGGCTTTTCTTTCAGGGACTGTTGACAAAACAATCATTTTCATTAAATATATAACAGTGAAGTGTCTACAAACCTGAAAGTATTGACAGAGAGCTTAGAATCCCCACTTAAGACAGAGAATCTATGCTTGTTTCATGGAATGAAAGTGAGTGATAAAAATTTGATATAAAAATATTTCAGCATTTAATTATTGGTGGCAACTGCAACTTCTGTGTTCAACGTCTGTAGCAGAAGGTTAAAGCTAAACCATAGCAAAACAACAATAATGAACACACCTAAAAATGATGGTTCTTCAAGGGCTCTTTGGTAAAGAAAATGGTTCTATATAGAACCGTGAACACTGTAAGAATCCATTGCATAATTAAAGGGTTCTTTGCATCCTAAAAGGGTTCCTCAGATTGATGGAGAATGTACAAGCTTGACATCATAACAGTAGAAGAACTCTTTTTGGTGCTATATAGAACCATTTTCAAAAAGGCTTTAATTGGTATGAATCTTTTACATTATGTGCAAGCTTTTAAACTTTTAAAAGACTTTTACAAATAATTTCCCATTTTCAAAAACACTAAAAAAGACATGCAGACATGTAGGCTTGCAGTTGTATTGTCGGGCTAGTTTACATGCCCTGGAGTCATTGGTAAATACTAGTGTAGCTATGTATTTTCAGTCTGTGTGTTTGGAGCATTGCATCATTATTGTCTGTTGAAGTACACTGTACAAGCGCCTACACCTTACCTGTGTCTCCTCACTTAGAGGATGTCTGAATATGGGGTCATCCAAAGTAAAGTTACAGGTATATACTACAAATTAAGTTGCACAAACAAGGACAATGACAATGACAACATAACAGCAACAGAGAAAAAGACATTTGTAAATGTTGCAGTCTGTGTCACTTGTCTGGGGTCTGCAGTGGATGTTTCTCCTGATGCTGGATTATAACATATCGAAGTTCATGAATGTAACTTAGTATAGAAAGCAATCCTTTTCTTTCCTTTCATCTGACTGTGATTTTTGCCTGGGCAGCTGCTTTGTCTCCACAATGAAATCCATAGTGTTGACTTAGATTTTATGTGTTGAATTGACTCTTCTAGAGTTCTAGAAAATTCTCCACCATTCAGATGGTTCTAGAATGTTTTTCCATTTATATTGTTCTAGAATGCTCTCCTTCATTCATAAACAAACCAACATTAGTGGTGAGGCTGAATTTGGCTTTTTTGTTTGTAGACACAGACGTTAGAAAAGTGTTTTGGAATGTGTAGGAAACACACATCAGGCAACAGAGCACCAAACTAGGCTGCGCATTTAATTCTTGAATCATCTTTTAAATTTAGATTTTTTTTAGCCTTTTTATTTTCTATATTCTGACATGAGATTGTGTCATAACACTTTCTGGGGTGAAATGGCATAGAATTTTAACTTAATGTGTACTAATTCTATCAGAAAGACTCAGAGACCAGAGACGAACGTGAAGGAAGGAAAATAGTTTAATCTAATAATATTATCAATTCCATGGATAACACATTTTTTGTAAGCTAAAGTCCTTGGCGTGGGCCACATCATCAGCCCAGATCTTCAACATGTAAAGCCCTGCAGATCCTGCCATACAGGGATGACAGGGGAGGAGCCTACCCCCTGGGCAACTGAGCAGGGACCTTCTGGTGGTGGCGGGGAGAAAGGAGGGGAACGATGAAGGGTCAGCATCTGAAAGCAGTAAAGCAGGTGTGTAAGTCAAGTCAATTTAAAGACAGGTGGAAGCTTGTGATTGGTCAGAGTAATGAGTGATGTAGCATTGGAGTCTCCCTGGCAGAATTTTCACTAAAGCTTTCATTTCTGATATTATGACACAGCCTGCAGCATCAGGCTGTTTTCAACATCATACACCCTCATCCAGGTGACCCAGCTGGGGTTGATCAGACCCCAGCTTGTGTCCAGATGGCTAGCTAGCTACCATGACTCCATGGTTCTCCTCTCTTGAGCCACAGCCATCTTGAGGCCCTCTCTGCCACTTCAGTGGTATTGCGGATGGCTCTCCTCTTTCGCTCACCCACAATGCCTAAACTGCTTGAGGCTCTGGCCGAGGAAGGGGCCACGAAACCTCTGCATCCAACCTCCACTGGGAGGCACCTCGCTCTCCATCCAGCTTCCTGACAGTCGCTGACTGGTCCTGTGTACTTAGAGAGCTTCCTCTCAAACCTTTCTTCCAAGTGGTCTTCCCATGGAACTGTCAGCTCCAGCAGCACGTCTTGCTTGGTCAACTCAGTCACGAGGACAATGTCTGGTCAGAGGGTGGTGACAGCAATGTGGCTGGGGAACTTTAGCTGCCCTTCAAGGTCTACCAACAGCTTCCAGTCTCTAGCAGTGGTCAAGATGTCTGCCAGTGATCTTTTGATCAGGGCTGCCTTCTCCCCAGCTCTGACGAAGGCGATGGTTCAGTGCTGATGGCTTCAGTGATGGTCTTATGGACTTGGTCATGCCTCCACCGGTATCATCCTTCTCCAAGTGCTGTAGTATAGCAGCTGAGGATATGCTCTAGGGTACCTCTCTTGGAACACAATGGACATGCTGGTGTTTCTGCTATGCCCCATGTGTGTTAGATGGGCTTGGAAGCACATCATACACTGCCTGGATGAGGAAATTAATGTGGAGAGCCTCAGCTTTCCAGAACTCAGTCAAGGTCACTTTCCTCTCAACCGCATTCTCCCAGCTTGTCCAAGCCCCCTGATGCCTCATTCCCACTGCCTTACATGGTCTTTGTCTCTTCCAGAGCTGCTCTCACCTCCTCTTGGGACAGCATAGATGAGGAGGGGCCTCAGGATCCTTGGAAGGAAGCCATGCTGGTAGACCCAGGCTTTGAACTTTCCAGGTAGACCGGACTTGTCCACAGATTTCAGTCAGCCATCCACCTCAGCGCAGGTTAACTGGATAGATGTTGAGTCTCTCAGAGAGCCATCAAAAACCTTGCTCAAACTCTTGACTGGCTTCTCTGTGATTGTTGGAATGGCTGTGCCTGCAATGTAAATCTGGAACTTGATTTGGCAGGTTCGGGGCCCTCTGCACTCTGGCTCAGCAGACTTGGTGAGCATATTCATGGCCAGGGAGAGCAGTGTCAGAGACAGTGCACCCTGTGATGGTGTCAATCTTCACCTTGTGCCAACTAGATGTAGCTGCTCCAGAAGAGACCCTCATCCTGAATTTGTTGTAGTAATCAGCAATGAGGTCTCTACACCTACTAGGGCCTTGATGTTTTATTAGAGTGAGCTGGACTAACTTGTGTGGAATGGAGCTGAATGCATTTGCCAGGTCAACAGTTGTGTTGTCATTGTTGTGGCAAGGTTTGCCACAACAATGACAGATTGCTTTTGTTCTCTCTGGCCTCCTGAATTAGCTATGTTACCACAACGGTATGCTCCACACAGCCCAGCATTCCTGAAATGCTGCCCTTCTGGACTGATGTTTCAGTATAGGTGTTCTTTGTCAGGTAGGTACACAGCCTCTTGGAAATGGCACTGAAGAAGATCTTTGCCCCAATGTACAGTAGGGAGATGATGGGGAACTGGTCTAGCTGGGTGGAGTTTTCCTCCTTTGGGATCCACACTCCTTCAGCTACTCGCCATTGTTCTGGGATCTTCCCCTTTCTCTAGAAGACTCGCAGGATTTTCCACAGATGCAGTAGGAGTTTGGTCCTGGAGCAGATCTCGCCTTTGCTTTGTGGACGACTTCTTTGACTTCCTTCAGCTGCAGCTCCGTCAAGTCGAACTGTACTTCTGGTTCAGGGGGGTCTATGAGGATGTTGCACTCTCCCAGCTCCAGCACTCTTCTGGGGTCACTATACATCTGCGTGAGGTGTTGATGAGTTTCTTCCTGTGAGGAGGCAAGTTTTCCACTGTGCTTCTGCCCCAGCAGGTCTTTAGTGAACTTGAAGGGGTTGGAGATAAAGGCCACTTGTTTACGTGCCCTCTTGTGTCACCACCTCCGATGCCACTCATGAAGAATCCTGATCTTCTTCCGTAGGATGCACATTAACTGGGATAGGCCAATGTGTTCCTCTTCTCCTGATCCTTCGTCCTGTTGTGTGGCCCGATCTGACCTGAGGCAGTGATGCTTTTTATCTATGGTTGGTTTTGATAAGAAAAAAGAAGACTGCTTTATAGTAACAGTTATGTGTTACAGTGACAAGTAGGCACACAGTAGTCCTTAATGCCTTTCTTTATGGTCATGTTTTTATGGTCATACTACATTTGTGGGTAGTTTGTATTCCTGTATTTGACAAGTCATGTGCCCTACCATGTGTTTGGCAGTAAGCCAGTAATATGTGAATGTGACTTACAAGTAAAATGGCAGGAGAACGTGCATGCAATGTTTTATAGTCACATGATGCACAGCACCTGGGGGGGGGGTATGCACCTATACATCTATATTGAGTTTTTCCAGTGAAGTCAGTTCAGTAGAACCATAAGAACACCGACCACAATGTCATTAATAAAACATGCTCTCCAGGTGTTTCAGCTTCAGTAAGAAATACATTACTCATAGGCTGCTCATAGTCTATATGGTGAAATTGATTAATGTTAATTATGTCTCTATAGAGGTAGGCAAGGCAGAAGTGCACTGTGCATGTACCATAATTGAAACTCATGGGTCTGTCTCTATTCTGCTCTGCATTCTTCAAAGGACCTATAGTAGTGCTTAATGCTGGCTCCCTCTCTGCTGAAATTCTCAGGCATGGATTCAATTTACTCTACAGATGAGGATTTAAAAAATCATACATTTTGCCAAGCCTAATTTCTTTCAGTATTACCCACTGCTTCAAAATTGTTTTAAATCCGTTAATATCTGAATGCTATAGAATGAGCTTTCTAGGCACACAAATGAATACAAAGCACTGCTGCTCTTACAATGGCTGGGTACTTCAATGAAGAAAAATCTTTATATTAAAGCACTCCTACCGTCTCTAGGCTCAGTATTTTTCAACAACTTGTGTGTATGTGTGTGTGTGTCAAGTGAAGTAAAAGTGTTATGTAGAATTGAATGGATGTGAATGTGCTATACTAGAAGTGTGTATGTGAGTGTGTGTGTGTGTGTACTCATGTGTGAGTGGGTGTCCGTGTGTGTGCCTACACTAATCAAAGGGTTAGTCATTAATTAATTCAGTTATTTTATAGCATTTTTCTCAGGATTCCACAGGGATGCAGCATTTGCAGAAACTGTAGAGAATACATGTTTCACAATCATGTGCACAGCTGGGCTGACTAATGTTTTGCTGTGCTCTGGTATCTGTGCAGATTGATCTTTCTTTGCTATTTTTTGGCCATATGGAGGGCAGCACAAGCTACGAAATTCTAATTGTGGCAGCTGTAATAGTGAGCATCTCCCTGCTTAACCCTTTCGTATCCAACTAATTAGTATGATAAGGAAAAATTAAACTTGATTTGATATATTTGTATAATCTAACTGTATGTATTTGTGCTGGGCAAAATGCAGAGACAAACAATCAAACATTCTACAAGATCTTGGAAACATTCATTTTGAGATTCTGTTCTATGACATCCCAAAGGTGTTCTGCTGGATTCAGACCCAGTGACTGGAAGGGCCACTGTTCATGTTCATGAAGCCAGTCAGAGTTGACCTTCGATTTGTAACATGGTATATTATCATTCTGGAAGCAACCATTAGAATATGGGTAAATTGTGATACAATAGGAGTCTCTTGTAACCATAATATTTTCATTTAAAATTATATATTAATATTTAAAAATGAAACTACTTGGATACCAGGTATCAGTATTAAGCTGATAGCAAACAGCACTGTATCGGATTCCAGAGTGAAAAATAATCATTCAGTCCAATTCTGTCACAAATCTAAATAGCACACACTCACATTACATGATGTACTGTTGTTAGCAATGTGTTTCCTGTGGGGTAGTCTGAGTAGGTATTTGAGTAGACTAAGATAAACTTTTAAATGATCATCATAAGTTCTTCACAGACTGCTATCGGTGTCAGTATCAGTCGATCCACATTGTTTTAACAATGGAACTGGTAAATAATGGCATATGGTTTAATTAATTTTGGAAAAAAAAACAAAACAGATGTGCACTCAGACATGATTAGAGAACATATGGGCCTAAAAGACGTTTAACATCAGATAGCAACAATAATGGGTTAAAAGTAAGCAAGGATAAGATGTTGTTCATTACATTTGCACTCTTTATCTTTCAAGATCTTTTACAGGTCTACAGTGCACGTGCAAGTTTTAAGTGGTGAAATTACATAAACATGTTTTCCAGTGCTGTTGTGGGGGATAATTAGCGGCTGTAAATTTGGTTTGTCTGAAAGCTTCTTCAGAGATGAATGTGAAGTCACACTGCTAAGCTGTCGTTGCGGGTGTTCAAATTGCCTGTTTGCTTGAATTACCTCGGTGAAGTGTCACTTGTGGTGCCATTCATCTATCCTGCAATATGCCACATCTGTGTTTTTATTATAGGTTTCTAGCTTGACATTTCATAATACATCTGCAAAAAATAAATAAATAAATAAATAAATACATTTTAAAAAAAGGAAGACATGAGTAAAGAGAGGAGGAGGTGTTGCCTTCAGAGTTGTCATATTGTCACATTTCATTCAGGTGCAGTCTCTTTACTCAGGTTAAGTTATGAGTAATTGGAAGTGACACAGACACTAAAAATGGGTCCTGAATGGTGAGGCCTGCAGAGTCAAACTTCTGCTTAAGACAGTGAAAAGAGAAAAAAAAGAAAGAAAGATCACAGGATGTGTCTCATTAAATGCTTCAGCAGGGCCACAATAGGCAGATTATAGAGTTTGCAGGCTGTGATCTGTTCTCTGCTTGCTGTTCTTGATCCAAACTTGGAACCCAATACAAAGAGCAATATACTGCACGTCTTCACTTCCAGACACTACACAACTTTCAGAAAGGCAATTCAGTGCCTCTGAAGGCAAAAGAAAAGAGACTATGTTTAGCGTTAATGTTCAAAAATACACGGCTCTTTAAACTGTAATCATAGTTGACCCATCTATGCTCCACCTACACCTGTTTTTTTGTAGCAACTGTTGCAAGATTGATCAAGCTTCACAGAATGATAGCAAAACCTCCATTACATCTAATGATATATGTTGGTGTCATGCCTCAGGGAGACTCTCCCAGTGTTGCGAACTCCATATCCCAGGAGTCAACAGGGAATCAAGTGGACAGTGCTGATTGGTTCCAAACCTATCAGTGCTCTCGGTCACCCGATTACTGAGGGCTTCCACCTGTGTCTGATATGTTTGTATTAGAGACATTTTCGTGTATTGTATTCTGTCACTGACCTCTGCTTGTTTATTTCTCTGACTTTGATTTTGCCTTGCCCTCTTGGATTTGTTTGCTAGTTTTGGGATTCATGTGTTTGACGTAGTTTGCGTGTATTCTTGACTACGATTCCTGGATTATCCTCTTGTTTGGAAGCTCGTGTATCATTATTAAACCCACTTTTCTCACCTTTGATCTGCGCTTGTCTGGTTCTCGCTGAATCATTACAGTGGGGAAAGCTCAAAACTTAAAATATTTACATTTAGAGTGTGCCATTCATTACAGCTGATATTTATTTTGCATATGTGGCTGATCACACTGTTAGGACAGAGCCATAGTAGTTTTATTCTTAGTATAATTGAGTTAACTTTAACATGCTGGCAAATCTGTCATTGCTATATTTCACTACTCGACCCATACATGAGTACTGCCAGACCTGTTGAATCTAAACATCACTTTAAAAGAATCTGGCAATGTGAAGCAGGCTAGAGGGTCTCAAAAACAGCACATGATGCCACATTCTAAAGAGGTAAATGCAGATGCGAAGCAAAATCACTGAAATCTACCAGTCTGTAAAGGGTTACATAGCCATCGCTAAGGCTCTGGGACTGTAGTGAACCAGAGTGACAGCTATTATACACAAATGGAGAAAACAGTGGTTAACCGTCCCAGGAGTAGCTACAAAAATTGCACCAAGAGTGCTGCAATAACTCATCCAGGAGGTCACAAAAACCCCAGATGAACATTTAAAGAACTGCAGGCCTCACTTCCCTCAGCTAGCGTCAAGGTACACAATTCTACAATAAAAAAAGAGACTGCTGACCAAAAAGGATTACAAACACTTGTCTTGCATATACTAAAAACAAATGTAGATGGACCCCTCACTACTTCTAGCAAGCTAACACTCCACTCCACCTTAAGAACATCATATCAACAGTCAAACATCATGGTGGTAGTATGACGGCTGGTTTGCTTCTGCAGGCTCTGAATTAATTAATGGAACTATGAATTCTGCTCTCTCTCAGAAAACCCTCAAAGAGAATGTTTGCCCATCAGTTCAGGAATTAAAGCTCAAATGCAGTTGGGTTATGTGGCAACATAAAGTAACATGAAGTTTTGGAGTGAAACTCAAGTTTTGGAGTGACCACATCAAAGTCCCGACTTGAATCCCTTTGAGATGCTGTGACAAGACCTTAAACCAGCAGCTCATGCTTGAAAAACCTTCAATGTAGCCAAATTAAAACGGTTCTGCAAAGAAGAGTGAGCCAAAATTCCTCCACAGTGATGCAAAAGACATCACTAGTTGTCGCAAATGTTTGATTGGTGATATAGGTTTTCAATAAATCTTTAGCTTCAGTAAATGGTGTGAGCATTGAAAAGCTGCATTTTGTATTTACTTGTGTTGTTTGTGTTGAGAAATTAGCAAAAATAAAAGAAATTGGGTGAGGGGCAAATACATTATTACATCACTGTAAAACACACACACACACACACACACACACACACACACACACACACACACACACATATATATATATATATATATATGTGTGTGTGTGTGTGTGTGTGTGTGTGTGTGTGTGTATGCACACTGCTCAAAAAAATAAAGGGAACACTTAAACAGCACAATATAACTCTAAGTAAATCAAACTTCTGTGAAATCAAACTCCAGATCCTTCAGGAGACCATCCGCCACCTCATCAGGAGCATGCCCAGGTGTTGTAGGGAGGTCATACAGGCACGTGGAGGTCACACACAATACTGAGCCTCATTTTGACTTGTTTTAAGGACATTACATCAAAGTTGGATCAGCCTGTCGTGTGTTTTTCCACTTTAATTTTGTGTGTGACTCCAAATCCAGGCCTCCATTGGTTAATAAATTTGATTTCCATTGATGATTTTTGTGTGATTTTGTTGTCAGCACATTCAACTTTGTACAGAACAAAGTATTCAATGAGAATATTTCATTCATTCAGATCTAGGATGTGTTATTTGAGTGTTCCCTTTATTTTTTTGAGCAGTGTATATATAAGAACCTTTTAAAAATGCTTCTATATAGCATCTAAAATGGTTCTTATATTGTTAAAAGTGTTAAATAATCCTTTTTTAGCATAGTGTAGAATCGTGTTTGCAAGGGCCATCCTCTGTAATGCTTGCTTTTACAAACAGTTGCTACGAAAGAACACACATTACAGATGATTTTAACTAGGATTATACACTACAGAAATGAGCTTAGAATGACTGAACGTACTGAATGATTTGTGGCTTTCAGAAGACATTAATCTGGAAAAGTGTTTGACTTTCCCTTCCTTTCACACCCCAGTGACATTTGCTTCACTTCACTAGGAATGGAGTTGGAGGCAATACAGTCACCTGGTAACTGAAATTACAGTAGGCTCAGCTTTAATTCTTTAGCTGACATAGAAAGACATTTATGGGTCACTGACGGCTGTTAAAGAGAGAAAAAAAAACATCTTTTACTCTTGTGTGTTTATGGAATGTGACAGGGAATTTTTTTTTATGAGATCTGAAATCTCTACTGCAAAATAACCTTCCTTGGTTCTAATAAAAGGTCAGGAATTTTCAGTCTTCACAAACATTCAAAATGCTTTTTGCAGTATTTAAATACACATTACCATACTAAAAAGAAAGGGAGAAGCTAAATAAGATAGATATATTCAAATGAAGAATCTTCTAAAATGTCACAGCTTCATTCATTCTAAAATGTCACAGTTAGTGGCATACAGCTGCATGCCACTGACCCTACTGATGATACTGCTGCATGCATAGACTCAAACTACCTTAATCATAACCATAGCAATATTTTATACTAGTGGTAAAATCTTATTATCTTTTGTTCACATTGCTCGTGTTATTGTTTGCTATCCAGTGTCTACCACAGGAGGATGGGTTCCCCTTTTGATTCTTGATTCTTCTCAAGGTTTCTTCATCTTGCTCTTAGAGAGTTGTTTTTCCTTACCACTGCTTCCATTAGCTTGGCCCTGGATTTTCTTTAAAGCTGTTTTGTGATACCTGCCATAAAAAAGTGTTATATACATCAAAATTGACTTGACTTGATTGGCTTTTTAAGAAATCTGATCATTAAATCATTTAAAATTAGAATGATATTATTATCATATGATATGTATTTTATTTATGCACAGCATTATGGCAGGATGCACATACATTTTCAAAAATCTAAGGCTAACACATTTAGCCGTTAGCCTACATAAAACTAAAAAAAATTGAAATGGCTATATTTCACAGTGGGTGTGAAGCAAAATAAAATTAGCTTAAGATCAGCTTTAGTGGTCAAGCTGGGTGTACATATGACAAATTTAAAAAATGGACAGTGTTGCAAATTTAACTTTCACTGAATTTCTTGTGAATTTTCGCTTAGAATGGAACACTAGACAATGAGGCCAAAAGAGGATATCACACATAATGAGCTTTGGCTGCAAAAAAAAAATAAAAAACTCAAAACCCCCAGATCTCACTTTTATCACATAATATACATGAAACTAAACTGGACTGGACCTGTTTGTCCTTTCATGATGCAAGCTGGGAATGAATATGTGATATGTGAGAAATGCAGACGTGCAAACTGGCAGCTGAAATTGTGAAGTGCATGATTGCCTATGTTCAGTTCTTGCCACACATGCAATGTCCATGCATCTCTTCACCTTTTTTCTCTCTCCTAGCTCTCTCACTGATTATAGATGGGCTCGTCTCACCTTAACAGATGATTTGCACTGCCAGTCACTTCCGATTGAGCTCCAGAAGAGCTGGGAAATCACTTCAAGTGAAAATTTGTTAGAAGAAGCAAATCAGGGTTAAATGAGCCAAAGGTATTGTAGTACATGCACAGCTTTAGTTGAAAACAGATGGATTTGTCAGTCATTCTTCAAAGAAATGTGTGTAATTTTAAGAAACACATAATGGGTGTTTTTTAAGATCTTGTCTTTGCTCCATAAAGTCCAAATTAGACACTTCTAAATATATAATTTACTATGTAGTAAGTTGAATCTTTATGGCCCGTATTAATACATAATACAGTAACACCATTTGGAGAAGTCTTTTGTAGAAGATTAATACAATGTTAACAGAGTATCAGTAACAACTCATGTAGCTGGAGTGCAGCATCTGAATACACTGAAGTAAATAAATTGAAGATGTTCTGTTGACACATGACTTACATTGAGTAGATGTGTTCTTGATATGTTACATGAAGTAGATTAATATGTCACTACCAACCCCAAAACCTAACCTTCATGCCTGACCCTAATCCTAAACCTAACCTTAACATACACCCAAAACCTAATCCTAAACCTCACTCTGATTCCAATCCTAACCCTCACCCTGAACTTAATCCCAATGCTAACCTTAACCATAACCTAATCCAGTTAAGTTCCAGTTACAGAACGATGGTCAGCAGCAGGTCTATAACAGCTTGTTGAGGAAGTTGAGATGGTCTGTATTAGACCAGTCACATGTTCATTGAGCTCTTAGTTTACCATCTACAGATATGAACTTGGATCCTCCAAATGAAGTGAAAAAACTACTGAATTCAGACTATAAACTAATTTTATTTACACAGTTAATTAAAAGTCTCCCAATATTCTACTGAATGTATTCACTGCTGCATCATAGATATTTTGTTGAAATGTTACTGTCTGTCTAGTGTTTAATCTACCAAGGACCACTCAAAATAAACTGTCAACAGTAATACATATGCATTAGTGAACAAAAAAATTATGATCACATTATTATCTGTAATAAGAACATAATGCAACCTATTGGGTGGATTATAGTAGTTCATGTTATGACTGTATAATTGGCTAAATTTGATTCCCATAAATTCTAGATAGCATGAAGTGGTTAGTTTAGGTAGAGGCTAAACCACTAACAAGCAAAATTATTTTCTGAATTACTAATAAAATCTTCAAATTTAGAATATGGTACATTTTAAATCTGTTAAAAAAAGTTGATTTTCTTTAAACCTTGTTTAGCCTCTGAAAAATTATGACTAAATGGAACATATAATCCCTGTACAAGAAAAAACTGAATCTTAAAAATGTCAATAGGAGAAAACAAAATCTTTTAGTTAATATGTTATTATAAAGAGATTGTAATCCAACTATTTCTGGAGCATTTCTTTAGTTCCTTCATCATAAAATATTTACACAATATAAAGGACACCTTGACACACACTTGTAAGACCTATAAGAATAAAATGCTGATTAATTCATGCTCACTAGTTTGCATAACTATGTTTCAACAATGTGTTTATTGTGCATTATTACAATTAATAATGCAAATACTCATGGTTTTCATCTTCTGTTTGTTTGTAATGCATATTACATATATTACCTGACATATGTTTCAGTTTCTTTACAAAAAAAAAATAAATAAATAAATAAATTAAAGTGAGAAGTTTGGCATTTATGGCATTTTGTAATAACACTCTTAATATTGACTAGATGCAAGTTAAAAAATATGGCTCAGATATAACTCCATCTTTTTCTTTCATTCTTTTTACAAGCTGGTCTGCACGTGTAGACTAGTTCCTTCTGCATCTATTGTATTCAGTGACAGGTCTAGAACGGCTAATGACTACAAGTGTCATTATGAAGCTGTGGTGGGGAGAGGTGGTGGATGCATACGCCGAGATAAGCGACTTTTGTTATGGGCAAATCCAGGGTCATAGTCGTAACGGTCCAGGTTCAAGTAGCCAATACGGAGAGACTTTGGGTCAGACATCATCATCATCGCTGACCGCTAGTCCAGACAGAGTCGCGGTAGCAGTTGGGAGAGCAGAGAATCCCAGATGACCCTGTCCCCCGCAACTTCCTGCAGCTCATTCCCGGGGACCCCAAGCTGCTCCGGGGCCAACTTGGAGACATAATCCCTCCAGCGGATCCTAGTACGACCCCGGGGTCTTGTCCCGGTAGGCCGTGCCTGGAACACCCCAACCGGGAGACGTCCAGGGGGCATCCGGATCAGATGCCCGAACCACCTCAGCTGGCTCCTCTCAATGAGGAGGAGTAGCGGCTCTACTCTGAGCTCCTCCCAGATGACCAAGCTCCTCACTGTATCACACAGCATGTAGCCTGCCACCCGATGAAGAAAGCTCATTTCCGCCGCTTGTATTCGCGATCTCGTTCTTTCGGTCATTACCCACAGCTTATGACCATAGGTGAGGGTTGGGATGTAGATCGACCGGTAAACAGAGAGCTTCACCTTTTGGCTCAACTCCCTCTTCACCACTACAGTCTGGTACAGTGACCGCATTACTGCTGCCTCCTGTCCCAGCCTATGGCCGATCTCACGATCCCTCTTCCCATCACTCATGAACAAGACCCCAAGATACTTAAACTCCTCCACCTGGGGCAGGTCCTTTCCCCTTACCTGGAGTGGGCATGCCATCTTTTTCCAGGCCAAGACCATGGACTCAGACTTGGAGGTGCTGATCCGCATACCAACCGCCAACACTGAAAGAGTCTGACTTAATGCCAAGTATACGGACACAGCTCTCACTCTGGGAGTACAGAGATTGGATAGCCCGGAGTAGTATCCCTGGCACCCCATACTCCCGGAGGACCTCCCACAAGATATCTTGAGGAACACGGTCATAAGCCTTAACCAAGTCCACAAAACACATGTAGACTGGGTTGGCAAACTCCCATGCCCCCTCAACAATCTGTGAGAGGGTGAAAAGCTGATCCATTGTTCCAGGGCCGGGACGGAATCCACATTGTTCCTCCTCAATCTGAGGTTCAGCTATCGGTCGGAGTCTCCTTTCCAGCACCTTTGCATAGACTTTCCCAGGGAGGGTGAGCAGTGTGATACCCCGATAATTGACACACACCCTCCAGTCCCCCTTTTAAAAATTAGGGACCACCACCCCAGTCTGCCAGTCCAAGGGTACTGTTCCTGAGGTCCATGCAATATTGTAGAGGCATGTTAGCCATGACAGCCCCACAATATCAAGAGCCTTAAGCATTTCTGGATGAATCTCATCCTCCCCAGGTGCCTTGCCACTGAGGAGCTTACCAACTACCTCAGTGACCTCCACCAGGGAAATGGAACTTGACACCCCTGAAGCCTCTGGCCCTGACTCCTGTGAGGGAGGCACGTCTCCCAGATTAAGAAGTTCCTCAAAGTGCTCCTTCCACCGACCGACAATATCCTCATTCAAAGTCAGAGTTTCTCCACCCTTGTCGAAAACAGCTTGGGCGCAGCCACCCCGACCACTCCTGAGTCGCCGGGCAGTTGTCCAGAACCTCTTTGAGGCTGAATGAAAGTCTTTTTCCAAGGCCTCACCAAACTCCTTGAATGCCTTGGATTTTGCTTCTGCCACCATTGCAGCTGCCACCTTTTTAGCCTGTCGGTACTTATCTGCTGAATCAGGAGTCTTTCGGGCCAACCAGTCCCTAAAGGCCTCTTTCTTCAGCTTGACAGCCTCCCTCACCACCGGTGTCCACCAGGAGGTTCTTGGGTTACCACCCCGATAGGCACCCACAAGCTTTTGGCCACAGCTACACCTGGCAGCTTCCACAATGGAGGTTTTGAACAGGGTCCATTCAGACTCTATGTCCCCAACCTCCTCCTCTCTTCACCCTAGTGTCCAGAACATATGGTCCCAAGTCAGATGAAACGACAACAAAGTCGATCATTGACCTTTGACCCAAGGAGCTCTGGTACCATGTACACTTATGAACATCATTGTGTTCAAACTTGGTGTTCATTATGGACAATCCATGCCTGGCACAGAAGTCCAATAACAATTCACCATTCGGGTTTAGATCAGGCAGGCTGTTCTTCCCAATCACGCCTCTCCAGGTCTCCCAGTCATTGCCAACGTGAACAATGAAGTCTCCCAGTAGGACTATGGAGTCTGTAGGCGGGACCCTTTCCAGAACCCCGCCCACTCGCTCCAAGAAGGCCGAATACTCTGACCTGATGTTTGGTGCATAAGCACAGACAACAGTCAAAGTTTTCCTCTCTGCGATTTTAATTCGCATTGAAGCGATCCTATTGTCCACCAGGACAAACCCCAACTGCATGGTCACCACCCGGGGACTTGTGAGTATCCCCACACCTGCCCGGCGCCTCTCACCCTGTGCAACCCCTGAGTAGGAGAGACACCAACCCCTATCCAGGAATTTGGTTCCAGAGCCGACACTGTGGGTGGAGGTGAGCCCAACTATATCTAGTTGGTACCTCTCAACCTCAACCCAGTGAGGTTACATTCCATGTACCAAGAGCTAGTTTCTGATGCAGGGGCCTAGGCCACCTAGGGTCTCCCCGCAATCTCCCACTGCCAATATGGCACTGCACCTCTACCCCATGCTGGACCTTGCAGGTGGTGGGCCCACATGGCCTCCCCACGTTGCCTCTTCAGACTGAGCCCGGCCGGGTTACATGGGCTGCGTGGAACACTACCCCCAGGCCTGTCTCCAGGGGTAGGTCCCGGTGACCCTTTCCCGGGCAGGGTACACGATTTCTTGTGCCTTTGGATCGTGTTAGTCTGGGTCTTCACTCCAGACCTGTTCACCCTGGGAGACCCTACCAGGAGCATATTGCTCCCGATGACTTAGCTCTGAAGATCCCTAGACCACACAAGCCCTTCTGCCACAACAAGGCCCCGAAGGCTCCAGGAAGGGGGGGGGTCAGACATGATAAACAAAAACACAGAACCTCAACCAAGAATCAAACAACGAACAAGATCCAAATATCTAAACACCATCCAAACAGTTCAAACAGAACAAGCTTCCAAACATCAAACATTACAAAAACCAACACAGAACAAGGCAAACACAGGGCTTAAATACATGAGGGGCTAACAAGGGATCATAAGACGCAGGTGGAAACACAGGTGCAGACAATCAGGGGTGGAGTAACCAAACAAGGGGCTGGACTAAAAACCAGAACAAAAACACATAGGCTAAACCAAAACAAAATACAAACACATGGACAGGACTGGGAGGGGCCAATCATGACAGAAGCCAAGGATGGAAACCTTCCAGCCATCTTAGGCCATGACATTGTAACCACTTGAGTTGTGTGAGCCTGGCAGACACTTTCTGTGTAGATCTGGTTATGAAAGATAAATCAAAAAGCTCTCCTGGAGCTGTAGGTTTCGTAAAAAAGATTCTGTCTTTATTAGAGTTGAATCAAGCCTAACTGCTCAAGGGTTTTGTTTATGATTGTGCATGATGTAATCTAAGGTTTGGCATTAGCCTTATTGTGATATTGATTATAAACCCCCTTGTGATGAGCTTTAGAACTGGTTATCAGTTCTCTTAATTTTTGAATTTGTCAGACATACTCCGCCACCATATTCAGCATAAAAATAGACAGCTGTGGTTAAAACACAATCATGCCAATTGCACGTGGCAACATTTGATTTGTAGACCTCACATTTTGCTGGGTGTAAATCAGACTCAGTGCAGCAGTACATGCCCCACTCATGACTCAAAATCTCAGAGTACTCACATAGGGAGTAATTATGAAAGAAACATTACAAGACACATTTATTCCTGGAAATGTTTCACAGGCAATCATAGGTCCCCTGATGTCCATTACTCAACTAATGCCACTTGCTTATGCAGCCAGATATGCAGATCTTACCTTTTAGAGGTTGAAGTGTCTGTGGGTGGTTAAGTTGGAGGATTAGTATGATTATATTTGCAGGCAGCATTAACTTAGTTGGACAAATTGCAAATTTCCATAAAATGGCCATAAAAATAATAGCTGTTCAAAAGAGTGCATCAGTCAGTACGACATGGTGACAAAATAAGGCCATCCATGTCAATGAATTACTGTAATCATGGCTTTGAAATATGTTTGAAATGAGTATCAATGAGTTAGTGATACAAAACAGTAAAGTTTTCTTTAGCTTCCTTTAATGTGTTTTGACCACAATGCAGTGAAAAATGTTAACATTCTTGCAGAGTTAACTTATTGTTTTATTTTACAACCATTTGTCACTGTGTTTGCACATTATGAAATTAGACCTCTGCATTTAACCCATCTGTGCAGTGAAACACCCACATACATGCATGCTAGTGAACACACACACTAGGGGGCAGTGAACACACTTGCCCGGAGCAGTGGGCAGCCCTATCCACGGCAGGCGGGGAGCAATTGGGGGTTAGGTGCCTTGCTCAAGGGTACTTCAGTCATAGACTGTCAGCCGAGGGGATCGATCCGGCAACCTTCTGGTCACAGGGCTGGTTCCCTAACCTCCAGCGCACGACTGTCCCCATTCTTTTTTTTTTGTTTGTTTGTTTTGAGGTGGCCGTCTTCTGTCTCCATGTTCTAAAAATCAATTTAATATGTAGTCCTCATATAGATGACATATCAGATATTAAACTGATAAAAACAGATACTACACTTGACCTTAGCCAAAAGGCCGAGAAGCGATTCATTAGTGTACATTTTCTTTTACAGTATTTGACAGACACTGTTATTCAGAGCAATTTCCAGAAAGCCTTTTTGCCACTCAAAGAATGTAACATTAGCAAGAGGTTAGAGTGCAAAAAATGCCCTAAAAATAGACAAGAAATGGGCCAAACCCAAAATACTAATGGCTTGGACAGGTCAAAGTCCAGATACAAACCCAACTGAGCAGTTGTCACCAACCCTGCTCCTGGAGAGCTATATACCTGAAGAGTTAACCCTGACTGAACACAATGATCCAAATCATCATTTCGTGTAATGACTTTGATCAGAAATGTCAGATTTGGGCTGGAGCTGTGCTCTGCAGGTAGACCTGCAGCAGCAGTGATGGTGGCCACTGCCATAGGGTACATTTGGTCCCACATTAAAGACTCACTGGTTAGGGAATGTTTTTCAACTACTCATCAGCTGTTTGAAGACAATGCTGACTGAAACAGTATTGATCTGCTTTCTGTAAAAGGCTGTTTGCAGGTTTACCCACAGGACTTCAAGACTTAAAGAAATCAAAGGAAAAGCTATTCCACATTGAGTTTGTCTTTGTTGAACTTTGTTGAATTTTTGCAAATTTTCTGACAAATTATTTGTTGCTAATACCATTAAAAGCTTAAAGTTTTGTGACTTTGAATATAGCCTCTTACCCTTTTCTTCCAGTGTAGAACATGTAGAAAGTTACACCATACAGAAATTAAACATTTCCTGAGTGCAATAAGACATGTTACAGTTGCTAAGAACAACTGCTAACATATAGCACACTTAAGCCTAGTATGTACACTTAATGTAATTTACACTTAGTATGCAATAAGCCTGAGATTTTAAGGGTGTAAAGCCTTATAAATGAGATATAGAAGATCCTTCAGGCCAAGAGCAACACAGAAAACTTGTACTTACCAGTGTGGAACTTCAGTTCAATGCATGTGTAGCCAAATGTAGCCAATCTCATTAAAACACTCTAATAAAGCCTAATTACAGGTCTTGCCCAGTCATTTAAACTATGCATGTCATTCATTAGACTGCAGTGAGCAACAGCATTGCTCTTTGAGAGCCCCTACTGCTCCCAGTAGGTGCTCACAAGGAGCCACTCTTCCATGTAAGTGAGTCATTATCAATGTTAAAGCTCACTGATACTGTAGGAGCGAATGTGTAATACAGCAACATATATCCTCACTACCTGCTAGGGCTATCATTGACTATCAGGGGTAGATATTCTCTGGATTGGAAATGGGTGTTGCAGTGCATAGTAACGTCATGCAGTCTTACCATGGACCTGTTTATCATATCAAAAAATTGCAGCTGTAACACATTTGTTTATGCCTCTGACACCATTCGATTACATCAGCGCAGACATTAAAATTGCCCTGCTTTTTTCATTCCCTCCCTACACCTATTTAAATTTGACTTGTCACGCTCCAAATGCTGCCACTGTCAAAATAACGGCAAGCTGGCAAAGACTTGATGTGAAAATAAATATATAACAAAATGAGTTGAATGTGGTCAGCAAAAGCTGTTTCTATCCGACTCCTAAAAGTTATTAGATGCAGAGAATTTGGAATGGGGGGCTTTAAGTCTTGGATTAGGCTGTGGATGTACTTTTTTTTCCCGCATCCACTGGTGTGCAGGTAGCATAGCCTCAGGGATGTAATAGCATAGTGTATTGTGGGAGGTGGCAAGAATGTGGCAGGTGCTTATGTGTGAAGGTAGTTGTGCTTCTCAGAATATCAGTTCTGCTCTTATCTGCTGTAATATACTCCTGTGGAACATGGGGAAGAAGTCATGGCGAGGCAGGGGAAGATAGCTGCTAGGTCATTGCCAAGATATCCATGGCAAAGAAAGCCAGCTGAGGCCTAAGCTGCAACCCCCACCATCCCGACTCAATCCAACCTTGTAGCTTACCCAATTCTTATAAGGAATCATATGATGCTGCTCGGTTGTTGTGCAGATTATACAACCTTTCATGAAGTATGCTGTATAGAACAAAACAAGAAGCCATTAGAGGTTGTGCATTACAGTGATTTTATCATGGCTGAGTTGTGTTTTTAGGTATGTAACTTCTTAATTTAATCAAAAATCACAATACACATCTCTTCAAGTGGTTTAAAGCTTTTAGGACATAGCAACAAAACACAATATGAAATAATACAGTTTTACAATCAAGCATTATAGCTCCTTAACAGCATCCATTAACAAAACAGTCACATAATTTGAACAACAAAATGATGCCAATGCCATGAATTAAAACCATATTTTGCATATTTTAACAGGAGTTTATATACTATTTACTCACTTTAACTTTATAGTGAACTATTCAAGAACTATTCAGGTATTTAGAGTTATTTGTCATAATGAATAGAAGTATTAACAAGATATTGAATCATTTTTAGTTAAAAAAAAAGGTAATATATGTCTACACTTTCTATTATCTTATACTGAATTATATTTATAATTGATAATGATGAACAAATGAAAAAATATGATGTAATCCACTGATAGTGAATATATTATGGAAGTGTTTACAAAAGACATCAAAAGACAAAGAATGCTTAAAACGATAGGCCTCCAATTCAGCGTTTTGTATTTTTCTCTGATGTTTACATACAAGGTTTGTGACTTTGGTCAGGCAGGGAAATGTCCAGATGTGGTTTTACACAGCCATTTACAATCCTATGATTTGGCCCTAGAATGAAACAACCTTTTTTGGTTAGCTCATGAACAATTTGACGAGCTCAGCTCTGATTTGCAGTGATGGCTCACACAAAGCAATATGTCTTAACAAACACAGGCAGGAGAATACAATGAATTTCTGTGGAAATAAACTGGGTTGTCATACTATTTAATAAGCTACGCTACTTCTAACTTGCTAGTAGCTGACATTACATATAGCTAGTGTTGTGAGATAAGGGTCATGCTCCTTTAAGAAGTGCGGGAACGTGCCCCACTGATATGTAGTTTTTTTTTTCTTTCCGAGAGAGTGGTGGGCACAGGGAAGCTAAAAGCTGTTGTTTTACACTGCTAAATGCTTAGCACAAGTTAGCCTTAGTCACTCCACAGCTTTCCCCCTTTTCCTGCAGTTGTACTGAGTTTTCTCCAAATGAAGCTGTGAATAAATGCTGCCATGCTTGGACTTTCAATTGGTCTCAGACTGACTCATTTCTGCAAGCGAGTTGAGCTAAAAGGTGTGGGTATTACCCTAGGGCATTTAGCTCTAGCCCAGGGAACTTCAACAGAAAATAAAGTTCCACTGAGCCCCGTCTACAGCCAGGAATCAGGGGCAGAAAAAAAGGTAACACTGGGGGCTCGTCCGGGATTCAGCTCACATTGGTGAGTCAAGTCCAGCTTGTAAAGACTGAAATGCTGTATGAGGCTGCGGTAAGCCGGCATTTTAATGAAAGTCAGTAGTGTCATTAAAAAAAAAACAACAAAACAAAACAGTGACTAACTCTGAAACTTAAGTAGACACAAAATGGCGCCTCCTCGTTGGAAAAGCAGCATGGGAACGAGTTCCGAAGTAAATTGCGCAAGTTATAGTAACCCATTCATGTCTATGACTGCTGTAAATGAAAGCGAGCACTCTCATGGCCATACTGGAGGAGAGCAGAGTCGTTCTGATGGACTGAATGTTAAACATAAACGCAGCTACAACCCTTTTATTGAAAGCACAGAGTTAATCTCTCCCTTACGCGCACTGCACGGTCTGAGCGCTCTCATTCCAGCCGTGCACTATTCACACAGTCCACTACGAACACTAATCCATTTCTAATGCAGTTCAGAACTGATATTAAAGGTGTAAAAAATAAGTGAAGATGAAAACGGAAGGCTGAACTCTCACAGCTCTGGTAATGTTAAATTGGACCACACTGAGCTGAGCAGTACATCTGTGAGCTACAAATGCATGCAAGCTACAAAAACACAGAGCTCTGTGCATTAACCCTTTCATTCCTGCAGTGTGTGGATGCTGTACTGAAAGCACTCGTATTGCTCATTTAGACGTATTAAACAACAGTTCTCCAACTCTGCCTTACTGTTCTGAGTCTGTGGACATTAAAAACCACTGTGTACAGTCAAATGAAAAACTAAGTGATGCACTGTACCATGCCCACCCATCTGAAGTTTGTAAAACTGTACAGATTGAATGTGAATGCACTCCCCATAGACCTGTTTGGTCCACCTCACATTGCAAACTACCTAGATATGTGCAGTGTGATAGTACTTCTCATAGCAGTAGAGATGAGCGAAGCAGCAGGCAGGAAAGAATTCTGATATTACGCCCAGGTCAGTTTGATGGTTCTTCTTCATGGAAAGAATTTCTTTATCGCTTTGAGAGCTGTACAAAAGCTAGTTACTGGACAGTTGAATGGCTGTACAACTTTTGTCTAGCGGGGGCTGCAAGAACTGTAATTCACAAAACCCTCGGTCTGGAATAAAAAATAAAATAAAACAATATTTCAGGAAATGGAAAATACTTATGGACCAGCATCAGAGCCTGCAGTTGCAGAAGCCATTGAACTGAGACAGAGAACTCGCAAACCAGATGAGACCTTACACACACTTAGGGATGACATTTATGAAAAGGTGTCCATTGCATACCCCAACCGCTTAGCATTTGAAGAGCATGTCACTGGTGTGGAGATTTTCACTCATGCTATGGGGGATGTTGGAATCATACAAAAGCTGTTTGAAGAACGATCAGTTCTTGGGGGCAGTTGTGGGCTGGAGGTTAGGGAACTGGCCCTATGACTGGAAGGTTGCCGGTTTGATCCCCAGAGCTCACTGCTCTGGGCAAGTGTACTCACTGCCCCCTAGTGTGTGTGTGTGTGTGTGTGTGTGTGTGTGTGTGTGTGTGTGTGTGTGTGTGTGTGCGCGCTCACTAGTGTGTATGTGGTGTTCCACTTCATGGATGGGTTAAATGCAGAGGTGAATTCCCCATTTGTGGGATTAAAAAGTGTTACTTAACATGTTGGCTAAAGCATATGAAATTGCCTACGGATATGAGGTCAAAGGCGAGCAGCAGCAAGGACCCAAGAAGGGAGAGAGAGTGTTGAGCCCTACTAAAGGTTTCATGGAGAAACACAGAGTTTTAGTGGCATGGATTGCTGTGAAGGCACAGCCAATGAACCATATTCCCATCAGAATTTACAATCCTGGTGCCACAGCAGTTATAGTGAAGAAGGTTACAGTGGCTGGGATCTTCCAGACTGCAGAGGTAAAACAAACTGTCTCTAACATTCCCAGCAAGGTACAGCCCACCAACTTCTCCATTCCTGCTCTCCCAGACCATCTAAAGGCACTGTATATTGAAAGTGCTTCCATGCTGAGTGCTGATAAGAGGCTCAGGTTAGCCCAGCTCCTCCACACAAATGGAGATGTCTTTTCCTCAGGACCGGGCGACCTAGGTCGTACCAGTTTGGTACAACATGACATCCAGACCATGCCTGGCCCTCCAGTGAAACAACCTCCATGCTGTATGGCCTGGGAAAAGCAATCTAATGCAAATACAGCAAAGTCTTTAGTCAGGGCTCGTCTGTCAAAGCCAGAGCAGTTGGGCTTCGCCCATTGTCATGGTACGTAAGAAAGACCAAACATACAGACATTGTGTTGATTATCAGACCTTAAACGAACGCACTGTTAAAGATGCCTACCCACTGCCCTGCATCCAGGATACACTAGACACCCTATCCACTGAAAAATGGTTCAACACCTTGGACCTGGTGTCCGGCTACTGGCAGGTGGAATATCGTGTCAGGAATCAGGGGCAGAAAAAAAGGTAACACTAGTTAATTTAATTAAGGTTAATTAAAGTTTTTGGCTTACTATGAAACTTCAAATTTAAGATCTGGCATCAAAAGAAGAAGAAATCACAGCATCACTAGCCACTTACTGTCACACATTCAGCAAGGGCGACAGACTTCATCTCCCAGAGTGCTAGGGGAGACCACGTGACAGATCATGTGCTCTCTGACTCCATCGTAGGAGAAGACTTCAACCCCCAGGATTCTCAGACTGATCACGTGGTTTCCCCTCGCACCTATCAACGATCTCAGTCACCTGATTATTGAACTCATGCACCTGAAAATCATCAACCACTAGAATATTTAAGCTGGGACTTGTGTTGAGAGCTTTGCGAGGTATTGTTTAGGCAATCACTGAGCGTTCTACTCCTATCGTGTTTTCCGTGTTTTCCGTGTTTTGACCCTTGACCCTTGACCCTTGGCCCTTGGCCCTTGGCCTAGTGTGACCAGTTTATGATTTTGGTTTTGTCCTATGGTACTTTTGCCTTCTTTGATTGCTTAGTGTTTTGAATCCCTGGACCGGACTTTAACCACGAACTGTGTTTTTCCCTTTTGGATCCTTTTGGCTGCGTGGGTATTTAAACTCTCCTCATCTTACCTGCAAGCGTCTGTTATTCTGTCTGCACATTACACTTACAGGTTGTGGTTGGGGTTGTGATGATAATAAAGTTAGAACTTCCCCTCTCTTCAGTGTCAAATGCTGAGCTGTCCAGAGTGAAATAAATGTGCAGTGCAAACTATCAACTTTGCTGTCCATGATCCTGTTTGAAAGTGTGGAAGCTGATGTTGACTTCCTGTTCACCTTCCTGTTCCTGTTTAATTTTGATTTAATAATTGATTTTCCGTTCAGCCTTAAATAGTGCTACAGTTACATTGTGGTGCCTGTACAAGCTGAAATGGAACAATCAGTTGAAAAGCTGGTAAATAGGAAGCCAACGTGTTTAAAGATGAACATCAACCATGTCTGTGAACAGTTCAGTCCTTTGGGAAGGTTAGAGCTGACATTGCCTTCAAAACCTGAAATGGTACATTGCTACACAGTCTGCCATTTCCATTGCTGTTGTTCCATTGCTGTTTCCTTTTTTGGGGGTGTATATATTAATGAGTAAAAACTGTTATATAACATAAAATAATTTTTTGTAACTTTTAATTAAACAAATGGATGAATATGTTTTCCAAGTAGTTTTGGACCATTTCTGGTGGTTAATTCATTATGAAATTTTGATCTCTTAAAGGGCAACTGGCCTTGCCAAAAATTGAATATGAAGTTTTGTCCCGACAGAATTTGCATTTAAAAATAATCAAGTCACACTTACATGCTTAAGGGTGAGTTGTCTGCTTTTACACTGCAAAAACAAAAACTCCAAATAAAGCAAATGATACCAGACAAAGGCAACTGAAAAATGAGAACTACTTAGACTGAATACAAGAACAGAACCTAGGAACAGGACACTGTGACAATTGAATGAAAAAATGATGTCTCAGATTGTATACTGCTCATCTAAAAATATATAATACTGTCAACAACAATGGTTACGCAACACTGATTTAAGAATAATATTTTGATACAGCCACTTTCCCAGAGAAGCTGTTGCATTCTAAAAACTTACTATGCTATTCAACCACAGCCTACTTGCCTCTGTTCAGACATTTCATGTCAGAAGTTTCAATAATGCATGAGCCAACTGTCTCTACATCAAGTAGTTTTGAGGATCCCACAGTTTTAAGGCAATTAACTTGTATTTTTCAACTTTCGTCAGCTCGAAGCCTCCTCTCCTGCACAGCTGCTGTTTTGCAGCTTAAATGCAGCTGTATAATTTATGCACCTTTAGCTTCTGTCATCAAACGTCGCCTGTCACAGGAAGTGCTGATTGACTCATCACTGCGAGAGACAATGAGCCATTTCCCTCTTGATCACATGAGGATAAAGCTTTCCAATTTAAATGAATAATTCCTCAGCTGATTTTTTCTCTAATCATGAACGTGAGAATGACAAAGATGTTCTAATCATGCATGAATCAATCTCCATTCAGTCCAGCATGACAGTTCCAATAAGTCCACTGCATAGAGAGTATATTGTCATTTTTCAATGCTGTACACAAAAAATACATGACACATGACATACACTATGTTGCAACTTTAGACTAGACCATTTCTAATGTAAAATTGAGTTTACTGATGACATCTTGAAGCTTGTTATGGTGCATTTATGTGCTAAGGAAACAGCATATCTCTGATATAGAGTGCAAGTAAATTTTTGTGTTATAAATCTGAACACATGGGCTGTGTTCATACTGAGAACACAATGAAACACTGATTAGTTAGAGGTAACACCAAACGTGCCCTCAACTGGAGAAAAGGATTTATGCAATACATGTTGCTTTAAAAAGATCCATGCTGTGCTCAACAAGGTTGAAAACAGCACTGAATATTCCTACTTCGGGGTACTTTACTGAAGTTAAAATTTACTTGAGTACAAGTATCTTAGACACATTTTTTTACAGTCAAATCTTTTTGCATTCAAACAAAGAAAGGACTCAGCTCCCAAGGAACAGATGTATGATGGGCATGATACACTGCTGTTCACTAGCTCATTTAAACTTTTAAAATAAAAAAGATGTTTAACCTACTCCTACACCAACAGAAACAGCAGACTGGTATACCAACCATGAACTCAAAACTAACTGCAACATTTGATGGAGCAAGCTACAGTATATGGCGAAAGTATGTGGACCCCCGATTATCACACTTATGGGAGCTTATTGGACATCCCATTCCAAAATCACTGGCCTTAATATGGAGTTTGCTACCCACCTTTGTTGGCTATAACAGCCTCCTCTGGAAAGGCTTTCCATAAGATTTTGGAGAGTGTCTGTGGGAATTTGTGCCCATTCAGTCAAAAGCGCATTTGTGAGGTCAGATACTGATGCTGGATCAGAAGCCTGGCTCACGATTGACATTTCAGTTCATCCCAAAGGTGTTTAGGGAGGTTGAGGTCAGGGCTCTGTGCAGGCTAATGGAGTTCCTTGTCAAGCCACATCTTTAAGGACCTCACTTTGTACTCAGGGACACATTCATGCTAGAACAGGAAATAGTCTTTCAAGTTTAATTAAAAAAAGGTCATAAATGTGATTCTTGTTCTAAAGCAACAAGAAAAGAAGAAAACAGTACATTTACATTTACAGCATTTAGCAGACGCTCTTATCCAGAGCGACTTACAAGAAGTGCTTTGTCAATCTAGAGAAAGTATCTTTGCTAGTTACCAATAGCTTAGAGAAAGAGACAGACCTGAGCTCAGATACTGCTAGAAACAAATGTCATTGCAGACACCAAGAGAAAGTTGAACGCAGAGTTGAACGCAGAACTCTGTGCCATTAAATGCAATACAATAACAATAAGATACAATACAATACAATACAATAAATAAAATAAGTGCAGCTTATAGTTCAATGCTCATTTAAGTGGAGTCTTCAGTCTGCCACCACCACCTGGGTGCCAGTACAGAGAACATTCTCGACGCTCGTCTTCCGTGCACCTTGAAGGATGGCGGGTCAAGCCGAGCTGTACTCGAAGCTTGAAGGACTCGTGGTACAGTTCGAGATTTTACCATTGCCATCAAGTAGGTAGGGCTGGTCCATTTTTGGCTTTGTAGGCCAGCGTTAGGGTTTTAAATCTGATGCGCGCAGCTACAGGAAGCCAGTGAAGGGAGCGCAGCAATGGGGTGTTCAGCCACGGTAAAGGGACGGTAAAGGGACAGTAAAAGGACGTGGTAGCTAGGACTAAGCTAGGATTAGTTAGTCAGCCAGCTAACTGCATATTCCCTCAGGTTGGAAGTAATGGCAGGGTTGGCAGCTCATCAATGCCATTTTTTTTTACTTAAACACCAAGAGGACAACTCGGACAATGTATGTTTACTCTGGAAAACTCTGTAAAAACTAAATTAATGCAGTGAAGTAAAAACACTTATTAAGCACTTAATTCTTATTATTAAGCAGAAATTTGATAACATAAAAGCAAAAGTTATATGATTTAATTCTACTTATAAATGCTGCTTCATGAAAAAAATGACCTGTAATCAGATTCTTTTCATCTTTTCCACACAGAAAGTTGTTCTTTTGTGGAAACTGTTGCTAGGCAGAGCAAACATACAGAACACATACAGAAAAGTCTTATTCAAACCAATGTGAACACATTATTTTTACCTACATTTACAATGTTTTTAACCCCTTAACATCCTACTGAGGCTTACTATTCAGTAAGTAAAATGGCTTCAATGCAAACTGGCTGAGCTATTCCTCATATTATATATAGTGTGTAATAAAACCATTTAAGGGATTGATTTAAAATTATGTGTGTTTCATATGTGAGGGAAAGGTCAGCCTTTCGGGTTAAATCCAGTGTAGCTGTATTTGTCATGTAATTCAGTGAACATTAGTGTGCCACAAATTCTTCATTGTCATTTACAACCTGCATAGTTCCAATTACCTACAAGAACATGATGCAGCTTGATAGCATGGCAATTTAAACTGGAAACTCAATGTTACATAGCACATCTAAACAAAAATAGCATGTTTTTATCAAATTTAAAAATTTAGGATCCATGTGTGGACAGAGGATGGATATATGGTGAATATTCGTGCAGTGCTCTGCTTGGGCCATATAACCTGAGGCTTGGGAAAAGACAGGAGAGACAGTGTGAGATAAGGACTCCACAGTTTCAGCTCGAGAGAGGGAAACAATGTGTGTTAGGTCGTCTCCCATGGTTAACCTGCAACCCGGAGCTGCACGAGAATGGCAGGCAGCCAACGTGTTTTCTTCTTCAGCTTTCATTAATTGCGACATTACTTTTAGTGATTCTCTGTCCCCAAGGCTACCTGGCGTTAGCATATGTGCAGGTGCTGTAGGCAGTGTATTTTTTTTTTTTTTTTTGGGGGGGGGGGGGGGGGGGGGGGGGGGGTGGGGGGGGTTGTGTAGGAGCAGTGCCCTGTGTCTTCATTCTTTTCCTATCTGTCTCATTACCTGAACCTGTCTCATTTATTCAGTTAAGGGTTATGTGTCCTGTCTATTGTAAAAAGGCCCATACCATTGAAATCTGAAGTAATAAGCGTATAAATTACATTTCCCAAACTATTCTCACTGCACAATTCATCCTATCCTCATATGGAAGCTAAACTTCAAATAGCTAATTACAATAGTCCAATTACAGCCCATTAGTTTTTGTGATGTCACAAGCCCATTTTATGTCATCAAAGTAAAGATTTGCATATATCAACAGTTTTTTGAAAGAGGCATACATTGAATACATTGAATACAGGCCATTCAGTCAGAACAGTGGTCATTACAGATCATTCAGATTGGGATAAACATAACAAAAATGCCCTAAGATAAATGTCATAAATATCTTCCAAAGTTTAAATGAAAGAAAAATAAATAAATAAGTAAATAGGACATTCTGAGAAATCATGCACTTGTCATATCATATGACTGCTAAAAAAGAATATACATAGAATATACATGACTGCTCAGGGCTGTATCTGTTGTCTCTCTGCAAGTCTGAGATTCCATATTCTTGCTTTGACTCCTCTTTTTGCTGTTTGTTGATAAATATTTCAGTGAATGTGCCTAAAGTGGGAGGAAGCATGTTCACAGTAGTTTATTTATTTATCTCTGTGCTCAGATGAGACATAAAAAGAGAAAAAAATACCTCAACATCTTACAAATAGTGCCAAAGACATTGTAATGAGCAGTATACAAAAATAATAGGCTAAGCAAAAAAAAAAAAAAAAAAAAAAGACTTGAAAAAAACATTTTGTACACTGTCATTACAAAAAGCACTCTCATATCACCACAAACACACGCACATGTACACACAACATACATCACTTAAGCTGCCACAGCAACACTGTAATAGCTTATAATGGCTGAAAACCGCTAGTCTAACCACAACAGTCCAAGTAATGACTGAGATGGCTTTGCCTTGAAAACAGATTTCTGTTTCAGCAGAGCAGTTCCTGGACCTGGACTATTAATACATGTTTGTACACAACATGTTTTCATAGTTTCCTGTGTCATTCAGGAGGTATGGAAAATACATTTGTCAAGTTGTCATGGTCAGTTGATCCTATTTTTGCCACTGCTGAATTTCAGTAAGTAATCAGGCATCAGACTGTGTATGTTTGTCAAACTGGATAAAATTTGTTAGTTGCATAATTCATTTATGACCATACTATGACATGCTTTACCTGGATGAATAATCATCAGGAGTAAAACGCAGTATTTCTGGACCAGTATTTATATTTTAAGATAATTAATTTAACAAAGTTAGTAAAACAGTCTAAACAGATAAGAAAAACTTAAGCTTTACATATTGAGTGGTGGTGGACAAAGTACACAAATCATGTTCTTGAGTTAAAGTAGATACCCAAGGTAAAATATTACTGCAGTAGAAGTAGAAGTTCCTCCCTTTAGACATCCACTTGAGTAAAAGTACAAAAGTATTTGCCTTCAAATGTACTCAAGTATTCAAAGTAAAAGTACTAAAAGATTAATTATGGCTCTAATGTCCTATTATCATTTTTGTAACAAGACTCTTGCGTCAACTCATTGTAGGTGAAAATACTCCACTGTCACTCTTGGTAAACCAGTCTTTTAATACAGCAGAATGCCATTAATTAGGCTGACACTGATGTCTATTAAAATTATCATAAGCACAAAACACTAAAGGCAAACAATTTGCAAACAAGCAAAGTTTCAGTTTAAGATTTATTTGCAACTTAGTTACAAGTTTAATTAAAACTTGCTTTAAACAAAGGTTCACAAATGAGTTTTCTTTTACTATATTGCATCTGTAGGTCTCTGTTCATGAACCTAAACTAGCAAAAACAAATTTACTAATAAAATGAAATGGTGTTTGCATAAATTCACATATTCAGTCACGACTGCATATGTTTAAATATTTCTATATTGTGGTCTATTTACACAAAGTTGGGTTAGTTCCGTCATTTATGTTGAATAGACTCTCCCAAAATTTTACGCTGCTGCACTGACATTGAACCGAATGCTTTCACTGGGTCAGTATGTCCAACAGGTCAAAACAAGCTCAAAACAAAGTGAGCGCTGTGCCCTGATTGGTGTTCTTGCTTCGCGGTTCTTTTGTTTTGACATGATACGTTTTTATGTAAATGTGTGAGCATAGTTTAAGAATTATGAAGAGAAATCAACCAGCACTGAGAGGCCATTACAGAAGTGTTCTGTAAGCAACCCATTCTTAAACTGTGGCCCATCATCACCAGCCAGCCACTGCAGAAGCCCTGGAAGAGTCTGCCATCCTCAAAAGAGGCTGATTGAGCCTACTGGCTGCCTGCTTTGCCGATCCAGGTCTGACTGATGCAATGCTCTCTGGGTGCACCTCTCCAATTGCTTCACCCCTAACCAGGGATTATCCAGCTCTCGCCCTCTATGAATAAGCAGTAAGGTAACTTCATTACATACAAATATATATTTCTGGAATCTTTTAATTTACATTGTATGATATGTTCTCTGGTATACTTACCTTCACATATGACATCTGTATGAATGTGGATTCCTCACATCATTAACTCCAAAAATGCAAGTGTATTGCATTGAAGCAAAAATAAGAAAAAAGTAGCATACACTGTCAATTACATGATGGCTGGCATGGGGGTTAAATGGCTAATCACAGCAGGGGCTGCAGTATTTCATCTCGACACTTAATGGATATTGTGCATATCAGGAACATGAATGAACAGTCAAATACAATTAGTGTTGAGATCTGGTGGTCGGTCTATGAAATCTCACAATGTGTTTAGCATTGGTAATTTTTTATGCATTTGGAACACAAACAGTTTAAGCCTCTGAGGACCACAAACTATCCTGTAAAAGTTTGATATTTCTTTATAACCTTCTATTTTTGCAATAATACAGCACAAAAATACAGTTCAAACATTTTCTGAGTCGCCTTTCCAGTTCCATCTTATTGCAGGATCATACAGAGATATGAGGCTACAAAGAGGGGTTGAGATACATGTCATCTGTTTCTAACTGTGTGTAAATGGTGGATTCATGTGTGTGTGTCTGCATTTCATGTGAAACTGACCGATAGACAGTCAGGAAATCACTAAGGACTTAACCGTCATGTTGGTCTTCATTCAGTCAATATGGGAGGCACATGTAAAATGCCATGCAAGTGCAGTGGTTTTGGAAAGTAGCAATAAAGTATGGAGTATGAAACATATGTGTATCATGTTATATACAAGTGCCTTTAAGAAGATATGCTCAAAAATTTAAAAACTGTACTTAGACAAAAAAAAGTTACGCAGAGATAAGTTGAGTAGCACAACCTCAAAAAACCTTTCCAAAAAAGCCAGCCTCTACTACCAAATGAACTGATGTCTGGTACATAGTATTCTTTCTTGATCTTACCTCATTCAGAATCAAAGGTCTGCCCATTGGCAAAGCAATAGATTGTGTCACCACTGTAACAGAAATAAATTAAATTGAAAATATCCATCAAATTTCAGTCATGGCCATGAGTTAGTAAGGTGTGGGAATGAGATCCTAATGCATGGCCATGCCTTACTAAGTGGTGGCCACAACTTATTTATCTCATTCCCATGCATTATTTTTATTTGTGTGGGATATCACCAGCAGGGCTTTGTGTATATACCATATATACAAATGGTGGATTCAGCTGCTTTTATTAATGAACTGAGTAGAATCTAAAAACTCTGACCAACTTTATGGCTACTGGAAATTAAATAAAATCGAAAATACTTAGAAAAGAGGAAATTCATCAAATTCCATCATGCAGTAAAATGTAAACAAAATGTAGATCACCCATTTTAAGCAATTTATAGTTGTGAACACATTGTCTCTATATAAGTTCCTGTGCATAGGCTAGCGGGCTAGCGGCAGGTGTTTTATCAAGTCTCCTCTTATCCCTTTAGACAGCTCACTTTCTTTTCCCAGCCTTACGTGAGAGTGTGTATGCTTTGCAACTGTCAGAAAGCCTATCCTCTGAGGTAGCATATGAATTTATCTCTGGGAGGGGGCCCTACCCTCACCCCCTGGCTTGCCCCTTGGGCCCAGTCCCACTTCACTCAGCACTCCCCTGAGCAGCACAGGGGGTGGCCCCAAATGGCCTGGCCCAGAGGGCCCAATGCTACCTGCTACATTATGAGGGGATGAGGACCAGTGTGTCTAATGCACTCAGCTCATGGCTAAGTAGGACACAGAGTGGTACACTGAGCCTGTGGCTCATGGAAAGGTGAATGTTCCACTTTGGCTTTGATTGCAGTAAGGATAGAGGCACTTTCAGAAGAGCACTGTAGGAGGGCAAGACTGGCCTTCTGTTGGCTTGAGCAAACATTTCACTTAGTCTCCCCAAAAACCTAATATCTCGCTTTCCAAACGTGGGTTTTGATGGTGAATCTGTCCAAAAAAGAAGAAAAAAAAAGTTTCCTGCGTTGCGATTAATTACTTCCTTTGCCATCGCTTGTCCTTTTATCCTAGCTATTTCTGTCTCAATAAAACCATTAGGA
This sequence comes from Pygocentrus nattereri, assembly GCF_015220715.1. Classification (NCBI taxonomy): domain Eukaryota; kingdom Metazoa; phylum Chordata; class Actinopteri; order Characiformes; family Serrasalmidae; genus Pygocentrus; species Pygocentrus nattereri. Next base: position 22,806,265 of record NC_051221.1, on the reverse strand, counting down.
ATTCTTTCATATCCAAATGAGTTTCTCCCTCTCTGTTTCCCTCATAACACTTTCGAGTTCAAACTGGGACAGTAGAGGGTTTCATGGGCGGATAGTCAAAGGTGTAGGAAGTTCTCGCGGGCATTCTATGAAGCACTGAGCTGGGAGGTCAGTTCTAACCAATCAAGCACAATTGTCTAGAGGGCCTGTTAATGACTTCCCATCTGTTGGAGTGGCCCAAGATCCTGCAGGATGAAAAGTGCGTTTGTGTGTGTGCATATCTGTGAAGTGAAGTGAAGACTGGTATGAGAAGGTGTGAAGAGAAACGAAACTCAAATGCAGAGGAAAAACGTATAAACCTGCAGCCAGGAAAGTAAGCAGTTGGCATAATTTAACAGAAAGATTACTTCAAGTAGGCTAAAGGAAATGATGAAAATGTGCACCATGCTTGCCAAAGCTAAAGGAATAGGAAAATCAAGATGTTTCAACCCACTGAAATACATCCCCCAAACTTCAGTCAACTAATTCAAACCACATCCAGATCTTCATAAATATCAGGCATACTTATCCATATGGCTTAAGACACAGCCTGATGTACTGTAGTTAAATGCAATGAGCAGCCATTGTAGATATCTGTTGTCTAAAATGACTGCCTGCTAAATGATGCCAAATTACATATTACATATGTATTGTGCCAAGTTATGTCTACCTTTCATATGCATGCAAGTCACAAGGGTAGATTACATCCGCAGCTTCTTTTGTTTCTTTTTTCAAACACACATTTCATACAATTGCATCCCCTTGCTCTGAAATCATAAAAGAAGAAGCCATACCGAGAAATTATACACAATGTACTTATTTAAAATAAATATTCTTCATTATCAAAATGATAAATGAATAAATAAATGACAATAGATTTTATTAGCACTGTTAGCTTCATAGCTCCAGCACTGAACTAAAGAAGCAAAATTTGGACATTAAACATGTCTTTTCTGATCGACTACATCTCAAGTACGTGAGAATTGTATGATTTTCATGTTTCCCTTCATGCAAACATCTCAAACAGGCTGAGGGTGTAAACATCCTAGAGGAGATTCGAACAGATATGAAATGTGTCTTATTCATAGAGCACACCGAGAGATCTGTATCGTACAAGCCTCCGTTTATTTCAGTATCAGCATATGAGACCATTTGTAAGTTTCTCAGGGGGACTCCACCATGGATTCGTCAAGTAATTTGACTTTGTTAAATTCAAACCCGAGGCTCTCTCAGTCTTAAGAGTAAGCAGAGATCAAAACTTTTCACTTAACTAGACACTTTAAACTTTTCCACTCCAAGGCTTTGGTTTTGTCCTTGATCATTACCCACGAGTCATTAGCATGTTATTGTCTGCCTGAGAAAATGAAGTGAGGCATTCTGAAGTTAAAGTACCATCCTGATGACTCAGCATATATTGCAGCAGCACTGTAAGGGGTATTATGGGTTGGTGAATGTGAGCAGGATTCTTTCAGCCACTGGCCCTTCTCGCCCGTGTGTGAGACTGCTTTTGCCAATGTCTACCTGTGCCAGTGTGGTGTAGGGAGATAGATAGAGGCAAGCCAACCCTCTAAAATGTAACATATTGTTATATATTTTAAACATTTTCCAAAAACAGAATACTGCATTGTACTGCGTCTTCTATTTATCTTTCTCTTCTATTCTATGATTTATTTTTAGCCTCTATCTGCAGCAGAATTATGTCTCCTGAATTAGCCTGGCCACTCAACACTGTGCACAGAGGACAGCTATCCTCCTGATTGCTATAATGCCATTTTCCTAATTGCAGTAATGGAAAGATTTTTTTAAACATCCTACACTTATTACATACTTTTTCTTCTCTATACTGTGCTTATGATGTTTGTGTGGGTGTTTTTACCATTTGTACCACAAAAATGACATTTTACATCATCATTTTCCTCTCTTCTATAGATATATATGGTACTGGGCAAAAGTCAGGGACCATGCATTGATCTATTTAATTTACTGTCAAAACAGCTATGAAGTGCAAATTATTCATTCATCAGCATCATTGAAAAACCAGAAAACATATATTTAGTAAAAAATTACAAAAAAAAGCTTCAGCAAACACCAATTATCTTGTTTTAATCAGCCGTGTGCAAGTGAAAATTACAAGATTCATGCATGTGCTCACTGTGCTTATTCCCCTTCTCTCTTTCTCTTATTCCCCCCTTTTCATCTAATCTAGAAAATAACAAAAAAAAAGAAAAATAAAGTGGTGCTAAATGCCATTGGATTGTTACCTTTATGCTAACTACACAAAGCTAGCTAGTTAATGACATTACATGACCTTTGTATTCTGACCTAAACGCAACTTTTAATCTAACTTTAGTAAATAAACTAAACGTGATGACTTACTTGCATTGCCATTTGTAATCCTGAAATGGCCTCTTTTTTTTCACAATTCATAAATAGCATGTTTAGCTTCTCCAACTGGGCTGTCTTTAGGATTGCAAGTGCCATCATGGCAGCCATATCCTCCAGGGCAGATTTTCCTGTATTATCTTTCTTACCTGGATGTGGCATTTGGGTGATTCATGGTCTTTTATGACTGACAATTTTAGGTTTTTAGTCACAAATGTGAAACTATAAGTTGCCTTACTGGCATCTGAAGTGTGCTGATGGCATACTGAACAGAACATTGTCTGGCTTGTCTCCTCATAATCCAACCAAACATGGGAATTTTTAGTGTGGGCTTGTCTCCACTTCTCATTAACGCTTTTGTCGCCCTGTGTCTTCTCCTGAGAGACCTTCTCTGCAAAGTTGAGTCTTAGAAGTGGTTTGCTTTTTCTGCTTCCAACAATCCAACTAATCCCAAACACATTCAGCGATGTTGAGCTCTGGACTCAATTGGGTGACCAGTCTATTTTTCCGAGAGCAGCAGCTTATTTGTTTGATGAGTATGTGTGGATCTTCGACAGTGTGCCTGAGGCTGTTACATTGCTGTAGAATACATTTCTTTCTAATCAAATATTTTCTAGATGACGATGTATTAAAATGTGTTTGCTTCAGAATTTATGAAGCCTTGAACCAAATCACCAACTTAAGATGATGGTATACATCTTAAGATTTAAAATTTAGACTAAATTAGCAACCGTGTGAGAGCTGGTAAACCACCAAAACTGTTACCAGCAGATAAATAGTACTTAAAGCCTTCATCTTTGAGAAAATCAAGCTCCCCTCTTGCTCCAGATCTGAAAAAATCTGCAAGTGTTTCTGTTCATCCACTCTTACAAGTGCCTTTTTAATCACCCAGTTTCTGTTGTTATGTAGATAGATTTGTTTTTATTTTGCATGGTCTTCTAAAAGTCTTGATGCATCTGTTCATTGGTCCTGTGTCATTGCACTTAGCAGATCTCTAAGCCTTGATTTTTGTGTACTAGAAGTAGGATGTGTTCATGAAAAGGTTTTTGATAGCAGACTTCTAGAATCAGTTAAATGTGTTTTTTGTTCGACACAATGGGTTTTAACTGCTGTTGTGCAGAGTGCAGTGCACTAAGCTTGCTCCAAAGGAAGATTACTTTCAGTAGCAAAAATGGACCAGTGTTCTCAAATACGTAGAGTTTATTGTCACATAAACTCATTTATAGTCTTTTGTTCCAAATTTAATAGCGATGACTCTTCTCCATGCGGTGCCAGTGCTATAATACAAATGATAAATTGATCATTGTCCTTGGCACTTCACTGCCCTGGAACAGCCCTCTCTAATGCATTGAAACTATTTCTGTGAGCTATATCACTCTTTCATAAGCAGGTATAAAAACATGGAGAGATGGCATAATAGGCCAGAGAAGATCTGGAGAAAGCTTATGTCTTGTTATCTTTCTCTGTGGCTGGCTCTCATTCCACTCAGCAGGCAAGCAGACAGGACAGAAGGTCAGAGTTACTCCCTCAGCCAAAAACTCCCAGGGTTTTTCCCTTCTCTCTTTTTTCCCTGTCAATCCTGGACCTCCTAATGAGACTGTGTTTCTCTGACTTACCATCTGCTCCTCTCTTTGCCTCTCTGACTGTAGGAAATAAATAAACGAATACACAAATGACATGGGAGATCTTTTAAACGCGCTTCACTAATCCAGTTACATTTGCTGCTCTGACAGTATAGTATTACAGTATAGCGTCACAAATGGTCATAACAAGCCCTTGTATATCCAACATGAGAATGTTCTTAATGTTTTTAGCTCCAGGTTCAGCTTAATATTGTTCTGCAACATTGTTTAAAAAATGCCATTCAACTCCCAGGCCATGCAGTCCATGTATGAAAATCAAGCTGTAAAAGTGGACCATTTTGAATTCACCAGTTTTTTTGTGATGTCACAAATACCAATGCATTTACATATATCTGCCTATTCAGCCCTGCCCATTCACACTGAGGTACTATTGAGTGTTTCAGTCTGTACTGCTGTCTGAATAAAGCACAAAACAGGGTAGCAATTAGAACAGATGTCATTTGCATAAATCAACAGGAACAAACTCTTTAACCCTGAAGGATAAAGATAGGTTGAAAAATGTGAAAATGCCATGTAAAAAAAATATATATTTTGGTGACACTTTATTTTGAGTGGTCCTTTTAGATGAAACAAACACTCTCAGTAACATGGCAAAAACATATGAGGGTTAGGATCAGGGCTTGGGTTGAGGTTAAGCTGAGGTTTAGGTTTTGCGTAATGGAAGTAACATATTGACAATACATGTACTTAATGTAAGTAATGTATCAACAGAACCTCTACAAGATATTTATTTAAATATATTCAGATGCTTCACTGACATCTTGTTAATATGTTGCTGATAATCTTAAAGTGTTTATTAATCATCTACAAAGGATGTCTCCAAATGAAGTGTTACCATTATTTCTGTTTTTGGTACATAAACCCACACAAATGTCATAAGAGAGCCTGAAATAATAGACAAGAAAAATGAAGGAAGTGGAGCTTTTAATGTAATAAAATTTCATTACAAAAAATTTGACCAAATGTAGTAAGTGTACCTTTTAAATAAAAACAAATAAATAAATAATTTTGTTGCAAAAAATCTGGACCATGCTATTAGTCTGTTCATCATGAGTTGTTCTCAAAGGTTGAAAAGTGCTGGTAAGTTTAGTTGGTATAAAAAATGTAAAAGAACGGAAAGAAATGGAGTTACATGGTTTTCCCAACATTGATATGCATTGGTACACTGAAAAAGTGATCTCGTGTGAGAATTCTGTGCATGAAACTATGCGGCTTAGTAATGTGTTACTGAGTTCCTTTGATGGAGGTCATTACATAGATTATGTCACTGTACCCTTGATATTTTTAGCTAGTATTAGAGAGGGGAGATTAGATCAAAGGCTAAGAAGATTTAAGATGTCTACAGCAAGAGTTACATGATTAGCAGCCTAGAAGATGTTAGAATCATTAATATGAGGTTTAAAGGAAGGGCTGCCTTCTCTGTCTGGAGACAGGTTTCTCTGTCTACAGTGTGACTCCAACCATTTGAAATGCACAAATACAGAATTGAAATGTGTAAAAGCTGAAAGGAGTAGTCTGTCTTTACAACATTAAAGGATAATTGTTAGAAACCCATTTCTTAAGAAAAAGTCCAAAATTGAACAATTAAACTCTGTTTAAAACCCCAGATAAGCTGTGATCTTGATTCTGTGTTTCATCAGTGCTGCAAAAATGTCTGGGTCTTTTAATATTTCATTGCAGAGTGAAAGTGACTGCTAGCATCAGCTGTAGTGCGACACTCATCACCGTTTCTGAATGATGAGCATGAAAAACCTCTGAGTGTCATCAGAACTTAGCCTTGGATTAATGCTGATTTCAGTATTATAGTGAACATGTGACTCAGTAGAACTGTGTTAGACTGTTATTCATTTTAATTAGACACTGAAAGTAAATATTTTTAGGTACGTCAGTTGCATTTAGTCAGTTGCATTAATACTCATTTCATTGTTAAGATTTGGTTGAAAACAAACATGTTCAATCTTGAAATGCCTAATGGAAAATTATCCAATCAGAATACCCCCCCCCCCCCCCCCCCATCCCCCGTGTGCCAAGTTTTGCTTTACATAGTTTAGGTTTGAAAAGTTTGGCAAAACGTATTTCTTACAAACAAACAAACACGTTCTGAGGCTTTTAAAATATATTTTTTTTTTCCTTTGTGAGTTATATAGAGATGCAGTGCAATCTGCTATTTGCTCTTCCTGATTTCAGGTACCAGGCTAAATTGCACTAAAACTAGATTGGATAAACTGAACCACAGAATTAATTCCAAGTACCTTCTGTAAGAAACTAATCGTTTTAAAGGCAAAGAATAATAACGAAAACAATATACAGTCTGATAATCTGAAATTATTTTGTCTGTAGATACACTGAACTGCAGTGTGAGGGCAGTAGGTAGTACTTCACATATGTTCCTCATTCACACAGAGCAGCAGCCTCTTACTGATTGGTACGAGAATTGAATCTTTCTCTTGTCAGATGGCATAAAATTGCACCTGCTGTGCAATGAGAAGTGACAGCAGACAGGCTAGCCATGGCAATCAGCAAATGTGGTGAGGCTGGTTTACATTGATTAAGAGTTCAGACAGGAAGGGATCTGCTAAGCCATGGAAGTGGAAGCCATGACATATTTTTAGATGGGATGATACGAGTGATTTATTGCAGCAGAGCCAAAATATGATCCATGCTATCATAATGCAGAACATAGGTGGTTTACAGAATACTTTAAGGCTGAGAGTTAGACATTTGAAATGCAATGAGCTCACATACCCTCTAGTGCTTTACCCCAGCTGTTTTCAGAACTCCAGTGAGTCAGATTAAGCCTGTGGGCTTCTTTGAGGCCACTCAGTGGAACAAAGTCTGATAAACCAACACTTTTAAAAATAAAGACAAAAAAAATTATTATTTGGAGTGATGCCATAGAAAAAACACTTTCAGTTCCACAAAGTAGTTGTTTATATAGCGCAGATTGCAACCCACTGGTAGGTCACAGTGTGGGGACAAGTGGGTCGTAGTTCCATGGTTCGTAGGTTCCATGTGAGCTCTAATGTTAGTAGGGTGGCCTTTCATACTACTGAAGCAAGTTACACTTCAAAAATAATATCTTCATACTCTGTGTCCGTAAATATAGTGAGATACTATGTTTACTTGAGAAAGTAACTTAAGCCAATTAAAAATGTCTGGAAGTAAGTGAAACAATAATAATACTATTTGTATGACAATGAGAAATAATAGATATATTAGATGCATTGACCTGATATATTCCACTTGAATATTCCACTTGCGAAGTAGACTTTTTTGCAGTGTTTACTTTCTGTGTGGCACAGTCACAGTGCTCAAAGCTTTGAGTCTATTTTTCTATTGCTTGCGGTGAGCTACATGCTACTAGAAATTAAAAAAATGTAAAAAACACAGAAATATTGAGCTATATGTGTCACAATTTGTGCATTCGTCAGTTCCCAGTACTCTTTTAGCTGAAAGTAATAGTTGTCAGAGTACAGAGATGGCTAGCCTACTAGCTGACAGCATGGATTAGAACAAATTCAAATAAAGTATTTAACGCTGAAATATATCTGAATGTGTTAATATTGAAAATATTACAATAACATATACAAATAAAATCAATAACATATACAAATAAAATCAATAACATATACAAATATAAAACAAATGAATATTGTTGTCATGCTTTTGGGTTCTCCTCGCTTGCCTAGCACGCTCCAGGACTCCATTTCCCATGATTCCAATCCCTATGTTGTTCCCTTTTCCACCAATCACACGCATCTGCCTCGTTCTCAGTTGCCTGAATTCTAATACGATTGCCTGTGCCTGTTTTCTCTCAGACTTTAGTTGGTTTGCTCTCCTCATTGTGAGGTATTTCCCCTTACTGGACTACTGAGCATTATTCTACTGTTGTCTCGACTTGTGCTTTGAACCCTTTGCCTGTTTTTTGGATTTTGTTCTTTTGTCTTTGCCCTTTTGCTCTGGTTGCCTGTATATTTTGTGTTCTCCGGTTTTTGACTCTTGCTTGGTTTTTGGATTCTGATTTTGGATTTTCCCTGAGACAATTACAATATTGTTTATTTCAATATATTTCACTCCACAATCTCACCATTTCTGCATTTACATCGGTATCAGTGCTGCACTGTGGAACCTTCTATCAAGAGTTCAATTTTCCCCCAAAAAACTAGATGATGATTTTTGGGAGCCATGGATCCCAAATATCTCTTTGCTGAAATCCAGGCAAACCAGTATTACCCAACTAAAACATTAAATTCGCCTGGTTTTCAGTCATCTATTTTTGCAAGTAATGGTGTCATCATGCCGGTGTTTGCTTGACTTCATGCTGCCATTGATTATTTTTATCAATGCCAACATAGTATTGGTACCTAAGCTCATTGTAGGCTTATGAAGGTTTCATTTTCTTATGGTAGGCCATTGCATTTGTTGATTGAAAGAACAGTGATAGTGAGTTGGGATACCCTTTGAACTGATGGTTCTTTTAAAGAACCACTTGTGAGCATATGTACATTTTGCTAATTTGAATCTCCACAAAATGTAATATTCCCTAAAGGTTTTATTTGGAAGAATGTAGAGCTTCCCTAGGTGCTTCCGTGCTGTGTATGCCACACACACATATATATTAGGGTTAAAATTAAGATTTTATTTGATTATTTTCAAGTGTACGGCTGTCATTCTGCTCAATGTCTATTGAACAATTTCCAAAGAAGGGCTGCACTATGTTGACAAAAAGAGTAACTAAATATAACCTATTATTTTAAGGATTGGATGGGAATGCTAGGTTTAGCTTGAGTTTTGTGTCTGTTTAATAACAAACCTGATTGTAATTTTACCCCAGAACTCAAGTCTTATTGCTGATGAAATGTAAAATCACAATATCAATAAAACATGCTCTTATCTATCCAAATGCACCAAGCCCGTTGGCCTTTCATTTTAGCATTTACAGCCATGTGAATACTGGAATCGATAGCAATCTCAGGCCCCAGCATTCATTTGATGGAAATCAGATAAAGGTCATTATTTATGTCTATCTTGACAGCTCTGCTGTTTTTCATTAGATGACCATGTGCTCCCTCAGCCCAGGATGATGTTATTGAATGATGAAGAACAAAAGACAAGAGCCATCAAGCATCTAACCATGAGCAATGAAAGTGTATGCACATATGAGTACATGCATCACTGTCTGTCCTGCTTTTTCAATAAGTATTAACAAATTTCTGGTCATGTTTCCCAAACACACTCCATTCTCTGCACATACAGACAAGCAGAGAGAGAGAGAGAGAGAGAGAAAGGGGAGAGAGAGAGAGAGAGAGAGAGAGAGAGAGAGAGAGAGAGAGAGAGAGGGGAGAGAGAGAGAGAGAGAGAGAGACAGAGAGAGAGAGAGGGAGAGAGAGAGGGGAGAGAGAGAGAGAGAGAGAGAGAGAGGGAGAGAGAGGGGGGGAGAGAGAGCGAGAGAGAGAGAGAGGGGGGGAGAGAGAGAGGGAGAGAGAGAGGGAGAGAGAGAGAGAGAGAGAGAGAGAGAGAGAGAGAGAGAGAGGGGGGGGGGAGAGAGAGAGAGAAGGGGGGGAGAGAGAGAGAGAGAGAGAGAGAGAGAGAGATCTAAATTATAACACTTTCCTTTCAACATTTTTTATTCCAGCTAGTGCATGATTAAAGAGGACAGAACACATGCAGACACACACACACACTCAAACACATACAAAATGTTTATATATTTATGCAAACAGTGTGTGTGCTTGAAAACAGAGCTACCATCATTATTACTGCTATTATCGGAAGTTAGTCTTTTTATTTGTTTCAGCCAGGCTCATGGTCAGCACTGATACTAGACCTTTACAATCCCACCACCATGTTCCTCTTAATGAGTTCTCATAGGCCTCTGCAGAGATAGAGAAAGAAAGAGACAGAGAGAGAATAAAAGACAGATCGAGAGAGAATTTTATCCTCTGACTGCAGGAACATTTTAAAGCTCCATGCACAGTACTTATGCAGCTAGGTAAAAAACTTTTGAACTACTGAGTATTACTGAGTTAGAGGTCTGCTAGCTGACCCGAACCCAACAGGACTCAATATAATGTTGGGGTTCAGGCTGATTTTTCACATCAGGTTTATTTTCTAATGAGTGCTTTTTGTAGTAGATTTGATTGGATCTGAAGGATTGGCCCTAAATTCCACACACCCTCCAGCATTTTCTCTCTCACATACATGGATAATGAGAAAGCTGTGTTTTGTTGGTGCAAAGGTCAGAGTAGATATTTTTCCTGTCTTGTTAAGCTCACCTAAAGTGTGTTAAGCGTTTCTGCAGTAGTAGCAGTAGCGAGAGGAACATGAACAGTTAAGCAGAGGAGGCTGGATGCTAGGTATGATTGGCAGTCCCACAGTGCTATGAAAAAGTATTTACTGATTTCTTCTGCTTTGAGTATTTGCCACACTTAGTTGTTTCAAATCTTCAAACTAAATTTAAGATGAGACAAAGATAACCTAAGTAGATGCTATATATATATATATATATATATATATATATATATATATATATATATATATATATATATATATATATATATATATTGTTTGTTTGTTCTTATGTGGTCATTTCCATTGTTTAACAGTTCCTCATTGCAGATGAAATGTAGCAGGAAAACAGGAGTAATTATAAACATGTATTCATCTCCAAATTATGGATGTTTGTCTCAAATCTTTCTCTTTGCCTTTTCGTTAGCTACTCACTAAGTGAACTAGCAGTTATATGCTACATTAACTCCAGTGTTTAAGACCATTTACCAGTTTGGTCAGTAAAACAGCCGCAGTTTGCTGACCCTTGAGCAAGCATATGGAAGCACTTTGGCTTCTATGGAGTTGAAGGGGAAAACCATATTTCGTTTTCCGTCCAGTTGTATTTGCTGCCAACTAGAGGACCATCAAGCAAGTGAAGTCAAAGCTTCCACCCAACTCGGACAGGACGAAGTGAACTAACAAACAACAAACCCTGTCGCAACTTTTATTGCCATCGTTGAGAACCAGGACTTTCGCGCTATGTTGCACACTTAGGAGCTGAGATCTTATTTCACCATAACTGCACGTTTTATCGCAGATGAGTGGCAGCAGCATCTCATGTGCTCCAAACATACGCAGTAAACGAGAACCTTCCAGTTCACTTACCAAACCACTTCCATTTGGTTTACTAATAAAAGATATTGGAAATAAATTCATAGTGGACTATTGTAAATTACTATAAAATACTTTGCTTTAAAACTACCAAGTCCTCAGACAGTAGGAAAATAGAAATCCTGTATAGAAAAAAAGGATGCATCGATAATCATTTTTTTATCGCATCACAGCCCTTATGATTCATAATCTAATCTAATCGTGAGGTGCCTAGAAATTCCCACCCCTCCAAATAATCTTCTTTGATTTTCATAATCAACTAAAAAAATCTTTAATTTAGTACACTTCCTACATACTAGGATATTTCAAGAATTGAAAGCTTTTTTTCCTGATAAGCCTTATATCAGGGTCCCCAAACTTTTTCATTGCTGAAAAAAACAGTACTTTTGTCTGAATATTGCAAATAAATCTAGGTCTCTATCCAATCTAGGCATTTCCATTACAGACCTTATACATTTACATTTACAGCATTCAGCAGACGCTCTTATCCAGAGCGACTTACAAGAAGTGCTTTGTCTACTAGAGAATGTATCCTTGCTAGTTACCAATAGGTTAGGGAAGAAGACAGTCCTGAGCTCAGATACTGCTGGAAACAAAAGTCACTGTAGATACCATTACAAGGAACAGAGTTGAACACATAACTCTGTGCCATGCAATGCAATGCAAAACATTACATAAACTACAATACACAGTGCATTCAACAATAAATTAAACTACAATACACAGTGCATTCAACAATAAATTAAACTACAATACACAGTGCAATACAATAAAATAAAATATATATGTGCTGCACAATATATTGCAAACAATACTTAATTCAATGCTCATTTAAGTGCTGTGTAAAGAGATGTGTCTTCAGTCTACGTTTGAAGACAGCAAGAGACTCGGACAGCCAGTGGGAATTCATTCCACCACTTGGGTGCCATTACAGACCACACGTGCCTTGACAGATGGTGGGTCATGCTGAGCTGTACTCGAAGCTCGAAGGGCTCGTGGTACACTTCGAGATTTCACCATTGCCATCAAGTAGGTAGGGGCTGGTCCATTATTGACTTTTGTAGGCAAGCATTAGGGTTTTAAATCTGATGCGTGCAGCTACAGGAAGCCAGTGAAGGGAGCGCAGCAGTGGGATAACATGGCTGAACTTGGGGAGATTGAAGACGAGCCATGCTGCCACATTCTAGATGAGTTGCAGAGGCTTGATGGCCTGCATGGGAAGACCAGCCAAAAGTGAGTTGAGATGACAAGAGACTGCACTAGCACCTGGGTGGCCTCTTGGGTGAGGAAGGTTTGGATCCTGTTGTACAGGAGATACCTGCATGACCGAGTTAGGTTCATGATGTGAGTCGAGAACGATAACTGGCCATTCAGAGTCACACCAAGACTTCTTGCCTCTACGGACAGAACAATCAGAGAGGTCTCGAATGAGATGGTGAGATCATGATGAGGACCTGTAGTTGCAGGGATGAATATCAGCATAGTCAGCATGTGAACCCTCTCCATGTTACCTGATAAGAGCAATCCTCCAGATAGGACTTGAACCACTTCCTTGCATAGCCAGTGATACCAAGGTTGGTGAGGATGTCCAGAAGGATCATATGGTTGACTGTGTCAAAAGCTGCTGAGAGATCAAGAAGGATCAGGACAGATGATAGTTTGGCTGATCTTGCTGATTGGAGCTTCTCTGTCACTGCTATGAGGGCAGTTTCTGTTGAGTTAAATATATATATATATATATATATATATATATATAATTACCTAAAACTTAATGGCACTTTCATTAAAACTACTGCTAACGAGTGACGACAAACAAGAATCCAAATCTCTTGTGATCCAGAGTGTCCAAAACAGCAGTTACTAGAGTGTCTTTTACTGTAGATTGATTTATATTTACCTGCTGAGGTAGCTTATAATAAATGGCTGACAAAAAAACAGAAGTTAGCTTGGTATGAGTTGTTACTTTTCACTGGAGTCCCACATGGCTAACATACTATTTTATGAGCTCATAGACTGAAGTGTTCAACAATGAACTCATGGATTATCAAAAAAATCTAAATTAGATTGAGTAGAATAGATTTCTAAATAAATGCTACTAAGGTCTGAGGAAATTGGAAAGCAAACTCCAACAGTTTTTGTAGGAGAACACACTCACAGCACTGCAGTTTAATTTAGGCAAAGAATCCTAAGCCCCTCATGGGCGATGTTTATGAACTGAGTACTGAAAAAAGCATAAGCAGGCAAGCAGGGTTCAGGCAGGGTGAGGCAGAGATGGTCTAAGAGAATGAGAAAAGAAGAGGAGAATTAGATTATATCCTTTAAATAACCCATAATGAGTTTAGATGAGCTATTGTCTGTGAGCTGAGATAGAAAGTTGAAGAAATGAGCAGATATACAGTTGAGATTAACTTAAGTATGGAACACCTTGAAATGCAAGAGGAGGAGATGCATTTTGGCTAAAACTCAGTGAAATGTAAGGGTGGTACAAAAGCATAGCACCTCTCTTGGGTGATCTTTCACTCTCTGTCTGTTTCCCACTAATTATCGAAGATCTGCAGGCTACCATTTGGCGGTATTGATTTGTGCAGCTGGACAAGAGTACACACATACACACTCTCTTAGTTTGCCCTTGCTGTGTGAGCTTGCTGTGGAGATTCTCTCCTGGCCTCAGGCCATAGAGTCATTATCTGCTGGAATCATGATTCTCCTTGTAATCGTCTGTGCAATAAAAAAGGAAGTAAACAGGAAGCTACAAGTAGGAAAAACAGTCATAATGTGCAAGTCTGAGAATGTGAATGTGTAATCTGAGAGGGACAATCCACAGGACTGACTGTACTCAGGCTGACTGCGGTCAACTGACTATTTCTAAGAGAATATCAGTTCACTCTATGTACTCTATGCATTCCACCATACGAAAAAGATGCCATACCATTAAACACTCATTTATCTTATGATGGCAAAGATTAAATGAAAGGAAAGTGAATGACAAAGCCTATAAAAACAATGGAGTACAAATAATGAGGAGATGGTACTAGTGAAAATGATCTTTCTATAGCTGTTTTCAACAGCTGATCTAGATAATGCATGTATCTGCAGTCCAAGAGTTCCTCAGTCCATGTTCTAGCACATCCTAGCACATCCTAGTCCTGCTCCTGAGGACCCACATCACTGAATTTTTCAGATGTTTTCCCTATATAACAAATATGATTAGCAAATTGATGGAAGAGCTGAACTCGGTGTGTCAGATCATGGTAGTCTACAGACCTAAAGTCCTATGGGTTCTCAGGTCCAGAACTGAAAAACACAGCTCCAAAATCCAATCTATTCTTTTGCATGCTAGATGAACAAAGAGTACAAGCTGATTCATTCAAGCAATCCTTTGACTAGATCAAATCAAAATGAGACTCTTCTGATGTTTTTGTACTAAGGTGTAAATATAGTGTTAAAATATATATTATTTGAAATGTGATCTAGAAATTTAGAATTAGAAAATAGAAATTTAAATGAAGAATCTTGAACAATTCATCTTTGATTTACTTGTCATAACTTTTCTTTGTTTTACTTTTTTTTTTTAATGTCCATTCATTTCCTGATTTATTTATTTTTCAATCCCAGTTTTCAACCCTACTGTTGATTCTCTGTACTTTTTCCATGCTTTAATCTGTCTAAACCACCAACACACCTGAACATAGCCTTTAAGAACACTGAATTCCTGGTTCAAGTGTGTTTAGAGCTAGATTAGAGCAAAAATGTAGATTGTCTCACTGGCCATGGCAATTGTGTTGAGAACAATCGCTTTTAGATCCAACCCCAGTTCTTCACTATATATTTGTTGTTTTCCATGTTCAACAAGAATGCATTAGGTTAGGTGATCACTTGGATCAGTTGGTGCCCCCTCAGGTCCATGCTTTGTAATGACTGCTCTCATGACTAGCTTTCACTGGCTCTGCCCTGGCATCTCCTCTTCATAAGCATGCATATCTCTTTCTGAACTTTGGACTCAGTAAGGCCGACTATATGTAGTTTATCCCATTGTTTGCTCTATTTAGTAGTGAGGTCCTGCCTGAATCACAAAGCAATTCCAGGCATGTTGTTTGATTTATTTCTAGCTTCTGTGTTGAGACCTTGCTGCCCATTTTTCCTGTATAATGATTATGGATATGCCTGTGATGACTCTCTGTGCCTGTTTTGATGATGCCCCGTGGAAATATCCTAATAAAGCTGTTTTGTACTAGCATCCAACAGCCTCTGGCTTGCTGATGTTACACAAGCCTTTATTCTAAGGTGCTACAGATTTAGACAGGCTTAGGATGACTTGTTACACAGCATTTCCACAGATTTTCTAGCTTGTCAGAGATGACAAATTCAGTATCCATGCTTTCTCTTAAGCATTTTAATCAGTCCCTGATTATTTATTGTGAGTTGTCTTTCATTTCATTGATTATATAAAATCTTTTTGTTTATTTACTGGTGGTTAAGTAAGTAAAACACATTAAAGTACATTCAAGCCAATCTACAACAACAAAAATGTTGATGTACACCAGTATTCATACAAACATACTATTCAAAATACTAGCAGAAATGAGCAGAAATGATTATGAAGGTTTTTTAGGGGTCCAAGCACCATAGGTCCTGGAACCTTACTGTTTTTGCTAGGATTTTTCAACTTTAAAACTAACTAGAGAGCAGACACCATAATTCATCCAAACACCAAATTTGGAAGGTAGGTATACTATCCCCCACTCATATTCATTCAGGCAAATTAAATGGCATAAGAATTATTAAGTAATAAATATATATTTGCAAACATTATGAACAGTATGGCTACAAGAAGCCAATTAAGCACTTCTAAGATAAGATAAGATAAGATAATCCTTTATTAGTCCCACAGCAGGGAAGTTCACAAGTGGAGATTAACTCACACAAATGGCTACAGATTGGAGTCACTTGCCCAGTTGTCATTAGTCTTGAAATATGAATACTTCACACGATTTTGAAGAAGCCCAAGAAGCCCCAAGTTGGACACCAGTTCTTCAATAAGGGCTGCTCTAACATCCAAAAAGTGGTTTAGCAGCAACAGCTTATCCAGCTGAGCTGAATCTTTGCATGTATTAAGGACAATTAAATCATTGGCCAGTATGCTTTCAACAGGCATTTGAAGTGCTTGGCATTGTTTAGTCATCATTAAAATTGAATGATTTATCCACATATACTTTTTAATACCCTATCAAATTTGACCTTAAGCTAAATCCTAAAGGTGATTTTATTCAGCAAAAACAAGACTAAGTCATATTAGGTTTATCTTGGTTAAAAATAAATCAGTTTAATTTTGCCTTACATTGACAATCTTCTGAGCCTTTTAAAATGATTTAATGTGTTTCTGCAATTGTTTAAAGTTTGAAAAGTCACAACCTTTAATCACACTGTGTCCTTAAGATAAAACCAAACTGATGCTAACTGGCTTTTTCTGAATTTATTGGCTACACATTTAGAAGTGATTGTCTGATTGTAACCAAATCTGAAACATATGCACAAAGTGACAAACGGAGGGAGTATTTCCAGTTATTAAATTCCTATTACTCAATAATCACAATTTTTGGAGCTGCTTATGGCACCTTTTATGCTTCCAAACGAGTTATGCCATATTGGGCTCCTTGTGACTTAACATGAAGGGGTCTATCTTCAGAAACTAAGATCTTGGGTTTGATTCCACATCTGGGATGATGGCTGTATTAGTATAAACCTTAGTGGACATGTTCTTTAGGGATCATAGTCATATTAACTGGAGGTCAAAGTGCTTGGACCCCACATATTACCATTATAAGCTTTATTTCTTTCTTGTCATATGATTAATTTTTGACATTTATGGCCCAAACCAAAAGCCTGGCCCTAATAGTCATGTTTTCCACTGATTCTGATGCACTGATATGAAGCTTATGTCTGTTAATGAGGGGGTATGTTGAAATAAAAGGGACCACACTTTTATGGGACAGTGTCTGTGTCTAGCATGGCCAATATATGTGGGTGTATTTGTTAGGTAACCATTCTCCCACTCATCACACTGTTAAAGTTGTGTGGCCACAGTCTGCCTGACATGGTGTTCAAACATTTTTTTTTTTACTTCTACACCATAATTTAAAACCAGTCCTACAGTATGTGTGTGTGAGAGAGAAGAAAATGTTTACTGAGCTAATTAGCAGAGCAGGGAAAGAAGAGCCAATGCAGCAATGGTGAAAGCTTTTCGAGGTAAGCTTATTTCCAGTGTCCGTATCTGACTCCTACTGCATGCTCTCTGTTGGGGATTATGGCAGAGGAACATCTGCTTTCATTTACTTTGATTGACACTCTCTGCTATCTTTCCCTGACATAAACACTGTTATTGAAGCTTGTTAAGGTTGTGCATGCATCGTGTACATGTCCTTGTCTTAAAACTTTAATTACATGTACATGGATAAGAGGACAAAACTATTTAATGCAACAATTCAGTAGTTTGGTTATCTCATTGGGTAGCTTGATTTTTTGAGAATGATATAAATAATATCACCTAAAATATAGTGATATAACCCAAAAAAGGACTGGCAGTAAATCCTGTGACTTTCATGTTTGAAAATTGCTAATGGCTAGTGGTTACTAATAGCTCTTTATTGCATGGAATTGCCATAAAGCAATAATTATATTATCTTAATAGTACTAAAAGGCAGAAATATAAAATCCATGTTTTACTGTTTAATTAATGTTTATGTGTAGACATGGATGTGTGGTTAATGAAGCACAGACAACCTGTTGATGTCATTGTTTTGCCTCTGGTTTTATATTTAGCTTATTTCATTCAATAGTCTATTCAGGGGATCTTGATGTAGTAGTTATTTATTTACAATGAGGATTGATGCTTTGTAGCTAGGTAAATTATGGTATTTCTAAATCTGTGTAGATAATTATAATAGATTAACGTTAGCACCTTACATGAGGCTTAAGTTACCTTCTTATTTACCAGCTTCTTGTTCAATTTCCACCCTAAATAATGCATCAACCAGCATCTTCTTCGAATTTTCCCATTTCACCTTAAATGGTGCATCAGCCAGCTTCTTGTTTGAATTTTCCATTCCCACCTTAAATGGTGCAGCTTCTGGAACCAGAAAGTGACTGGTGCACCTTATATTTCTACTCACACTAGACTAGGTTTATAATGTCAGGTGCAGACTGAATACTCTTCTGGTGGTAATTAGCATGATCAGTTATTAAAGAAATAAAAGCTACTGAGAGCGGTCCGTGCAGCCTAGATTAATCTACGTCTCAGGATTAGAACAAAACTAATTTGGTGAAAATTGGTTTAGTAATAAGGAAGTAGTGGCCAATTTAATCATGAGACTCATCATTTCTCAATACAAGTGAATCTGTTCACAAGCAGATCTTGCTCCAACATGGCGGATGTGCAGATGATAGAGAACAACAGGCAACGCAGCATCTGGGTATGTATATCTGTTTTTTCCATAGACACTTGACACTGAGAAGGTCATGACCTGAAGTCTCCCAAAGTTAACTAAATACTATATGGAATAAGTAATCATTTATTGTCTTTTCTTCTTAAAAAATTTTTTTTTGATAATTTTTAAATATATTTTGTAATTTGACATTTTTTAATGTAATATTTACATTTACAGCATTTAGCAGATGCTCTTATCCAGATCGACTTACTTCTCACAGAAAGTATCTTTGGAAGTTACAAATAGGTTAGAGAGAAAGCTAGTCCTGAGCTCGATATTACTAGAAACAAAAACCTTCCGTGATACCTAGGAAAAAGTAACAGAATTAAACAGCACAATACAATACACTTCATTACTTATAAGTGCTTATAAGTAATAATGGGTGGTTGGTTGATTAGTGTAGTTGGTAACATCTTTGCCTTCTATGCTGTAGACTGAGGTTCTCCTAACACCACCTTTGCCTACCTGTGTAAAAATAATCAAATTATAAGTTGCTCTGCATAAGAGCGTCTGCCAAATACTGTAAATGTAATATCTGGATTATAAATTATACAATAAGAAATCATAGTTTTGACCCTGAAATTAAATGAAGTGAAATATTAAATGATAGTGAAACTTCATGAATATATTTAAATAAATGAAATTAAATAGTAAATAATAAAAAAAAAATTAAAAAAGTTGTTTTTGATCAGGATATTCATATCTCCGTGTATCATTACAAGTGTCAGTAACTGTTTTATTACAGTGTTATTGCAACACAAATAACACTCAAATGATATTAATTTACCTGTGTAATAATTGGGTGATACATTTAACTAAGCATAAGTTGGATTTGGATATATTATCAGAGAAAAAAATAGAAAATAGCTTTTAAAAGGTTAATTTCTTTTGCATAGTACTGTATATATTTGCAGAGTACTGTATACCCTATCCGCCCGAAGACTGCTGGGATAGGCTCCAGCACCCCCCCGCGACCCAAAGACATGCAGTCAGGTCGATTGGACGTGCTAAATTGCCCCTAGGTGTGAGTGACTGTCTGTCTGCCCTGCGATGGACTGGCGACCCATCCAGCGTGTATCCTGCCTTCCGCCCGAAGACTGCTGGGATAGGCTCCAGCACCCCCCGCGACCTTGACGGAGAAGCGGCTTAGAAAATGGATGGATGGATGCATACCCTATATGTGCTCTATATGTGCTATGAATTTAATTATTCATAATATGAATATGAAATATTTTGCTGGGTAATCAAATAGGACATGCAGTTTGTAATAAAATAAATCTGTGTTTTCTTGTATTTTTAATTAGCAGGTGTGATGTAGAACTGTAAATAAGGTGAAGACATACACAGCTGATGTTGCATCTCAAAACAGTCATTGATTGTACATTAAGTGAGTCTTAGGAGCAAATTATGGAAATATCCTAGTATTCAGGGGGTCCCATTTTGGCTCGCTACTCCAGCATTGGCTGGCTGCAAACTCACTCACCACAGTGGTGCTGATGTGGCAGGAAAATGTTTGGTTTAGCAGTTCTTCTTCTGGAAATGCTCTTTTCTAGTTTAATAATGAGATCTTCATTATTAGTTGAGATCTTACACATCTGCTTATATGTCTTCAGTTTGTTTCCATTTCATTCTTGGGACCCAAGTTTGAATACTAACGGTGTCATAGCCATCTGTGGTTGCAAGTCCAAGAGAGCACAGTTGGCCCTGCTGCACTCTGGGTGGAAAGAATGGCTTAGTTCCTATCTCCTGTCGATCTGCAGCTGTGCCAGCCAATCATGGGCATCTGACGATTTATGTTTAAGATCTTGCCATAAGCAGCAGCTGAAAAAAGAGGCAGCCAGCTACTTGTGTCTCATAGGTAACACGAGTCTGCCTTTATATTCTGGGATTGTCTGGTAGTGCACAATGGGGAAGTCTCAAATAGAGGAATTGGCAAGGACTAACACTGGGGAGATAATTGGGCCAATAAGAAAAAAGAAAAAAATGTGTTGCATTTCAGAATCTAGGTAATATTGCAAATTTCCTGCTGTGAAGAATAGCTGTTTGTTTTGTCTTGGTGCCAAATGCCTTGGGTTCCTTTGGTGACAAGAAAATGTAACTTTGGAATGGAATTGAGTGGATAGCTCCCATCAACTCCAATCATATTTGACTCTTAATTCCCACCTAAAAGACCATCCATAGAGTCCTGCCCAACCCAGAGAGAGTGAGTTTCAATTACACTCTTGTGGACTCCTGGGCACAGATGGCTGTGGCTTCAGTAGGCACCACTCAGGGGCCTGAAGATAATCTTCTGTGACATCTTTAAGTAATAAAAGATTATATATATATATTTTTTTTTTTTAGCCAGTTGGATAATTAATCCTGGCACAACAAAAATCGTAAAAAAAAAATGAGGCCAAATACTTTTCAAAGCATAATATCTAAAGTAAATGGTATGGAGTTCTCCCTTTAAAAAATGAATAAATAACCTGGGGCATTTGAGAGAAATTTCTCAGTCCATCACAGATCAGCAACTTTTCTAAAGGGTGATGAAGCGTGTGGCATGGAAGATGATTTTAACTGGATGAGATGGTAGAGAGAGACTGTTCTTTTTAATCATTTTTGATATATATGAAAGTTTCTGTGGGACAGCCAGTCCCTACAAGACATCAGAACGTGTGGATGACCAAATTGAAGTCAGTGGCTTGGACATCAGATGCAGGTAATATTTTTTTTTTCATGTTTAATTTCATGCTTTTTTTATTCCTCCCATACCATCAACTTAAGGCTGAGCGAGGAAAAGTAGACATCAGAATATACTCACTGTGACATCCAGTCAAAACCTTGTTTTTTCAGCTTAAAATGGCAACTCTGCTGGTGGATTGCAGAGAGCACAGGGCTTGCAGGGCCTCAGGAATATTGCAAAGGCTTTACATAGCTTATAGTTTGCACTGCCAAGCAGATAACTTTGTTAAAGGAAAAAGAGTGATGCTGGGAGAGAAAGTCAGTCACTGCCAGCCAAGCCTCAAAAGAATGTGAAATTGTCTTTTAAGTTTACTGTCCTTGCAAACTAAGTTACTAGAAAAATAAATACATAAAATCCAAAATTGGTTTGAGTAGAACATGAAGGATTTGTATAAATTGTTCCGGTGCTCTTGACAAAAAGCATGCTTTGTGGTTGTTTTATATATACAGTGCTGTGTAAACATCAGAAACCATAGATTTTTTGACATTTTCAGTTAAAATAGTCATTAAATGCAAGTTATTCATTTTTTTCAAAGGACATTAGATATAATTCACTTGCATAAAGAAACGGAAAGTCAAAAGAAAATATGGATTTTCTAAGACTGAAGTTCAGGAAATGATTAAAAGATGGAGAGAAATGGCCCTCCTAACAACCATGCAAGACCCGGTAGACCACAACAACTGTCATCACAGTTCTGAAAGCTTTCATCTTTGAGCGAGGTATTTCTGTCTATCCTTGCAACGTAAGAAGACAAATCAACACTATGATTCTGAAAGCTGTCAGGAAGCTTTTACTGAGAAAACAAAAGAAGAATATTTGCAAATTAAACAAAGAAGCTGCTTATCTTCTCAGAATAGTGGATTGACCACCCCACAGTCCAGGCCTCAACATCACTGAACGTGTTTGGGGTTACTTGTATCATAAGAAGCAGAGTGCAAACCACCTTCTAAGACTGATCTTTGGAGGTTTTTACAAGAAGCATGAAAAACCAATAGATTGAAAAATCTATTTTGAGATCTCTCAAAAAATACAAACTAAATACTGACACTGTAAGGTGAATATCTTATACTTAATGGCTGTTTTGACTTGGATGTACAGTTCTATGAATGATCTTTGATTAGGATGAAACATTTACTTTATGTGAAAGTCCTTCACAATTGCACATGTTATCATCAACAACAACAAAAAAAGTTATTTAATGAAGCAAAAGTTCAAGTGTTTTTTCTCCAAATAAAACCACAACTGATAAAAACAAAAATGTGTTTATGCTACAAACAGATGGGCTTTAGATTTTTGAAGCCATAGTAATATAAAGCTGGATGTTCACTGTCCTGCTGAGTTCATATTGACTGGATAAATCTCATCTTAGCAGAAGCTGCTGATTCCCGCTGGGTGAGAGGATACTGCTGTGCATGTCACTGTAGGCTCTCAGGGAGGTGGGGTGGATTAGAGAAACCTAAGGGTTGGGGCTTAATCGCCAGGTGAGATGCTTTAGACCAGACTTAGCAGTAAAGCAGTGTAAATAAGGCTTATGAGGCTCTTTGTATTTTCAGGGAGTTCAGCTAACTGGTTTATGAAGTCTGTGTAAACAAAAGGCTGGTATACTAATCAAGGAAAACATTTCAGTCCTATATTACAACCTGTAATACTGCTCCCTTCTTTCTGAATGCAATAAGTGGCTGTTGTAGCACTGTATTGGATAACACTTTATTTTTTCATATGAAACAGCAGTGAAGTAGCAATAGCGAAGCATCCAAATACATTGAGTTTGCTATCTTAAACATGTACTGTTTATACATTACTTACCCTGCATATATGGTTGATATGTAACATGAAGTAGATTTTATATTGTACTTCCATCAAGCAAAACCTAACTCTAACCCTAACCTAAACCCAAAACTAATCCTAATCCTCACCTCAGCTCTTAATCTTAACTCTAACCTTAACCAAAACGTAATCCAGTTAAGATCCATTTAGAGAATGGTGTGAGCAGTGTGTCTATAACAGCTTGTTGAGGATGTTGAGGTGATCTGCATTATGCTTGTTAGTATGTTCAGTGACCTCTCAGGTTAACATCTACAGATATAATCTCGGATCCTCCAAATAAAGTGAAAAAACAACGGAATTAACTCCCAATTTTATTTACACAGTTAATTAAGAGCCTCCTGATAATCTGCTGAATATATTTACTGCTGCTATATCATTGATACATTGTTGATACAGTATGTTACTGAGAGTCTGTTGAGTACTTATTTAATCTAAAAAGGAACAAAATAAAGAGTCACCCTGTATTGGTTTTATGGCAATGGAATGTCTTGGAAATAACATGTAATCACATGCCAATCTTACTGGTCAGCGGTGTTTATATTTTCTGAAACACCTAGTGAACCAAAATCCTCAACTGAGAGGAGGTTTATATTCTGATAGCTCAATGAATGCCAGTGAGGTGGTGGCCACTTTCTGTGCTTGGTTCCATCTGGAGAAAAACAAAGGTGAATATAGTTAAAAGATTGCACGTTATAGTTTCTGACTTAAGGTAGCCAAAGAAAGGTCACTGGAGAAATAATCAGAGTAAACACACACTTGTTTAGTGGGTAAGTAAGACTTTGCAAATGTAAATTGACCATCCTTATACGAATAATAAGGTCTACTCTTTTTATGAGAATTTCTATGAACACAGGGCATATTGGAATATATCGGTCTCCTTCTTTCACTTCTTTTTCTTCTTCTTCTTATACTGTGCTTGGGTATCTCTGGTACACTGATACTAAACACCATTATCATTAACCTCATTAACATATGGATTCAACAAAAGGACTTATACTTGGCAATGCATGAGCATGGCTTACACAAATAAAAGGACTTGTACTTGACTAGGCATGAATATGGCTTACACAAATAAAAGGACTTGTACATGACAAAGCATGAATATGGCTTGCACAAATAAAAGGACTTGTACTTGACTAGGCATGAACATGGCTTACACAAATAAAAGGAATTATACATATACATGGTCATATTATACATGGTCAAAGCTTAAGAATACTTGGGTTTTTTTTTTGTTTTTTTTTACTTAATTCACACTGTTTCTGCCTGATAATGGTTGGCAGTTTTCTTGATGTATATATTCTGTTAATGTGTTTCATGAAAACCATACTTATCATTTAAATTAAGTTCCAATATTTTTTCTCTCTCTCTCATAAACTGCTTCAGTCTACTGCTGCTGCCACAACCTCCTGATCAGAAGTCCAATACAACACCAAAGCTAACACTAAGATTTATAACTACCTCATCACACTGATTTATCTGTCCACTCAGGCTTTAGCCATTATTCAAGGTCCTCTTTAGAATTTGGCTAACTAGCCTGTTTGGTACATGGCATGCACTGATTCAAAATAAAGTTAATAAACAAGCATTTGTTTCTTGTGAAGACTGCTTTATTTGTTGGTAAGTATTCTAAAAGTATTCTCCTAGAGTACTCTCCTATTGCCATTACAAAATGTACTTGGACTGAACACAGATACATGATTTCTGTATTCTGAATACATATTGCAAACACATGTATTCCATTAAATCCCAGTCCTGCCTGTATGTTATCATTGTAAGCATCATGCTGTATGTTTTTCTATTTTAAATTTCTGAAGCACTGCAGGGCCTTTACAGGGCACTGAAAGTTTTAAGAGACTATAGGGCTTCTGGGGCAGAACTGATTTTAAATCACGTTGGCCTCCAAGTGCACTAAATGGCTTGACGGCCTTGGGGAATTTTCCCCTGTACTTTTGTTCTTCTCCCACTCACTCTTCACACTCGTGCTCAATACGCTCTGACATAGTGTTTTGTTTATCTGACCTGGTCTTTCCCTGCACCAAAAAATGGGGGGTTTACTATCACATTTTATTTATACAGAGCAAAGCAGAGATCAAATGTCTTTTGCTAGCAGGTCCCTTCCCCCTTTCTTCCTCCAATGCTATTTATTTTTTCATAGTGAAATAGAAGAACCTCTTCAGCCGACTCAGATAGAGAATATGCCTTTAAGCTATTTTTTTTTTTTTTTCTTTCTGTATTTCCAGACCGGTTCTTATGATGAAAACATAAACATTGTTCCCATCCAGCCTCAGTGTTATAGCTGTATTCTGTATTCCACACTAGAAGCTATGTTCATTTGAATAAAGTTGCACTGCATTAATGAAGTGACATAAACTGATGTTTGGCAGCTTGATTAGGTTTGATGTTTTAACTTCAACTGGGCAATATCATGATAACAATTTCTTCTTCCCTTTGTAGCTGTTCCACAGAAGAATTTTAGGTGTAAAACGCCTTTGGCTATAAAGTTTATGACCCTGACTGTGGGACCAAATCAATACAAATCCTGCTCACGTTTTAACTGCAAGAGGACTTAGAAACAGTTGGAGTCCTTGACTTTGAGGGGAGACTAGAGGTTTCCATGGCATTTAAATGAGGACTATGAGATATGTATGGATTATATAAAAACAATCATAAAATATCTATTACATCTATTTTTGATAGTTTCTAGAAACTACATATAGTCAGGTCCATAAATAATTGAATGTCAACAAACCAATATAGAGTTAAATAATGTATATGAGCTCAACATGTAGACTTTTAGCTGCAATTTGAAGGTATTTCCATCCAAATCGGGTGAATAGTGTAGGAAATTATGAATAACCATTTGCATTATTAGGCCTCCCATTTTTAGGGGCTCAAAAGTAATTTGACAGACTAACAAAATCATAAATGAAACTGTTTTAATACTTACAAGTCCTTTGCAGTCAATGACTTCCTGAAGTCTAGATCCCATGGACTGAGTTTTGTCCCTGGTAATGCTCTGCCAGGCCTTTACTGCAGCAGCCATCAGTCCCTGCTTCTTCTTGGGGCATTTTATCTTTAATTTTGTCTTCAATAAATGAAACACACACTCGATTAGGTTTACATCAGATAAGTGACTTGGCCATTACATTCTTACAAAGACTAGAAATCTTATGGACAGATTACAATGCTATATACTACTCAGAAAAGTTTAATGACCTTTATTTTACAATAGAAATAAAACAGCTCTCAAAACAAGTTGTTTCAGTTTTTTGCAGATCTACAGTGCCACTCAGAAGGAACTGGTTGGAAAAAAATGGTACGCTGGTTGAAGAATCTTTAAATATTCTCTTTGTTGCTGAAGGGTGCGTTGAGCATAAACAAGTGAACTGAAGAAGTATTAGAGTTATGTTTGGAGGTTTACTGACAATGCCTTGCAATTTATGCTAAGTTTGATAATCTATATTTCCACATCAAACTTTGTATTGAGATACAATTGAGATGCAGCAACATGAAAATTTCATACTTGAAATCAACTAGATCTTCTATGTGCTCATTTGTAAGTAGAATAACGAAGGAATAACACACACCTGGCCATGCAACAGATGAACTTTCCAATGACTTTTGAACCACTAAAAATGTTCTCAAATTAGAGCTGAATGTCTGCACTTTGAGTTCACATTCATGTTTTTACTTCAACTTCAATATGTTGTGGCAGCCAAAAGAACAATAACTTTGTCCAAATATTTTGAACCTAAAATTGTAGCTGTAGTTCCTGCTACTTTACCCACTGTTATAAGGCTCTACAGCGAGTCTCCTTACTGCAGAGATGGTACTGACCTCCTGCTGTGCTGAATCACACCACTATATCACCTCTCTTGTTAACACACTGTGCAATATATCTTAACTGCTACTGTAATGACACTCTCAATGTGCACTTTTGAATGCTGATAATCCTAGTTATGTTTATACTCCCTGTGTTGTAACTAGCCCATTCCATTACCTGCTTGCATGTAAATACAACAAAGCTGCCTTATATGCTATGTAAATATGCAAATGAACATATTTTATTGCTACTCTCTCATACTTTCCTCCAACTTAGCAAAGCAAAAGGACATTTTAGGCATTGCATTTTACATCGACATGCTCTTGGGTAAGTGAAAGATTGAGAGTTACAAGAGGCCGCCTCTGATGGGCTATTATCCACTGCCCTAGAGATAACAGAATTATCTGTAATTTTCTTATTTTTTCAGTTTGGCTCTCATTAACACACATTATTAAATTGTTTTACCAGCAAAACAACTCCTAAAATACATACTTTTTCCTTTTTGATCAAATACATCACTGTTGCCTGTTCAGTTCTCTGCTCTACGAAAAATATCTAGTTATCCTTGCCACATTATTATTACTTATGTAACATTATTACTTGTGTGTCAGGGGCAGCTCACCTCTGCAACATAAGTACACTGTAAATATATATATATAATAAAGACACTGAAAAAAAATGTTCAAATGTTTGACAGCACAGGGCACCAGACACTGACCATAAATTAACAGACAAAACAGAATATCAGACAAAGTTCTGAAAAACAAAAGTCTGTTAGCAAATTTACCAGTAGAAGCTATTTCTGTAAATATAATTACAGTTAATTCTTCTCTTTTACTCTTTTTAACTCACTGATACTTGCCCTTTCAGGAACTTTATTTTTTTATGTTATTAATTATTGGTATAACAGGATTTGACAGATAATTTTTTGGAACTTTGTTTACAGTCATTAATTGAATATCCAAATTCACAAGGACATGTAGAATTTTTGTCATTTCTGCTAAACATTCTTGGAGTCATTTTAAAGTAAATCACCATATGTTAAACATATGCTTAATGTCCTTTCATTCTAACATTCTTTTGACTGTTTTTTTTTTCATGTTTCTTTTGAATCATATTTGTTTCCAAGTCAAAACGAGAATCTAGAATTTTCTCATCAGTCAAGAAATTTTGGGGATCGATTCTATAGATTCTGTATTCAAATGAGAGGATTGTTATTGGCCAGCCAGAACATGTTTTGGAGGTTGTCATTGTGCTGCTGTGTATAGTAAAATGGCTGCACTGAGACATCGTTGTGAGACTGTATAGGGACATGTAGCAGAGCCCTGTTACAGAAAAGGTTCAGGTTCATTTTTATGCTCTACTTGTTTCAATTTAATGTAAGAAAATTTTCAACATCATTTATCATGCTTAGAATCAGTTTACTACTTTTTCACAGCTCACTGTTCTCCAGCTCAAAGATACGAGGTGAAAAAAGGCTAGACTGGTAACATTAGCTGAGGTAACAGACCATTAGCATTTTTCTGTTTATCTTAAAGCCTGACTGCCTTTCTCCGAATACATTTCAAGCTGTATGTGATCTACTGTGACTTTCGGTGGTCTTGATATGGCTTTGATTTTATGTAGTAATGACTAAATGCTAAGTGGGGCACTGAGAAACTGAAAAGTGCTCAGAGGCCATTGCAGTGGTGCTGGTGCACAAGTTTTTGGATGCTGCACGATGCTGTATGGTGTGTGTTGGCCTTATTTGTTCAAACAGGAATCATGGAACATGAAGAGATGCCAAAAACTGACCAGGGTACAGCAGGATGTTTCAGAATGGTGAGGGTTTATAATCACGCATAGCCCCGTTTTGTTTTCTTGTTTTTGATGGTCGATGAGCTCTTATTGACTTAGCAAACACAAAGGAGTTACCATCTGAGACACATGAGCAAAGTCACATCAATAAACATCAGTTTAAACATCAGTAAACATCAGTCACATCAGTAAACATCAGTAAACATCAGTTTATCAGTTTTGTATGACTAGTCTCGTTGAAGTCAGGAAACTCAGTGCCCCAAAATGAAACTTCACCCATGTAGCCTACAAGTTGTATTATTTTAAGAGCTTAGTCAAGAACTGACATCTACAATCACAGAAAGGATGCTAACATTGGTCTGGAGAGCACATCAAGTTACCATGTTAAACTGAAATACCGAAACTAAGGTGTTTGCTTGCCTTTACAATCTAGGGCTTGGAAATGCTAAGAAACCTGGCATCCAACATTGGCACACTTATTCTTGTTCATGTCTGAAATGGTGTTGGCTGTGAAATCATGTTGGATGCGGCAGAGGCAGTGGTGAAGGCAAGGTTGGAGTTTGTGGTTATTGTAGCGGGGGATGAGACTCTAATTTACTATGCGAAAGAAATGAGAAGAAAATTGAAACAGCTCCGATATGGTATGTAAACACTAGTTTCATAATGCACCGTCCACTCCACAGTCCACGCAGTCCATACATGGAAAATCAATTTTTAATTAACTATTTTTGTGGTGTCACGAAAGCCAACACATTTACATAGATCCACCTACTCAGCAATTTAGCCTCACCCATTTGTGAGTTAGGAGCCCAGGATGCCTTTTGAATAGAGCTCATTTACAAACACAAGTATATATTTACTGAGCTCAATTAAATATCAGTCTTAAAGGCACAGCAACAATGCAGTTTTTTTTTATTCTAAAGAGAGAGAGGTTAAAACATTGGCATGCTAAAATACTGTACAACTGTTTTTGGCATATGCAACCATACAAATGCTAGAAGTAGACCTCATGGATGAAAAGTTCAATAAAATAAAAATGTTGGATTGAAATGTTTTAAGATACATACCTCTGTGATAATGGACTTTAGCATGTTAGCACAACTGCTAAAGATGCTGTAGATGCCATGCCCTCTCATGCTCTTTGCCAATGTTTTGTCCCTGCCTTAGCGATTAACACCCAAAC
This sequence comes from Pygocentrus nattereri, assembly GCF_015220715.1. Lineage (NCBI taxonomy): Eukaryota > Metazoa > Chordata > Actinopteri > Characiformes > Serrasalmidae > Pygocentrus > Pygocentrus nattereri. The sequence continues at coordinate 22,776,219 of NC_051221.1, read as the reverse complement.
ATGATCCTTCACTTGTATGTGTGTGGTGGGGGAAGAGGAAAGGTCATGTTGTGTGAGATGTTTTCCCAGTAAAACATATGTGAGATGAAAAGTAAAAAACAGACATTCCATAACAAAATAAGTTCTAATTACGCCAGACATAACAAGTCATAACAAGATGAAAAATAAGAGATGTCTTGTGTACTTTATGAGGTTTTGCTTTCTCAGTTTTGCCCTTATGATGCAACCAGTGTGCTTGCATAGAGGACCACAGTCAGGTAATGGTGATTGCATGATTTACTATGCTTATTGTGCCTTAACTCAAGCAGCCCAGTATAATACAAATCTAATTAGAAATAATGAAAGCATTATCTGCCCTGTATTACTTACTTCCCATCACTTTTAACAGTTACTATAAATGTAATCCACATTTAACAACAGTACAATTACAGTCTCTGAAACACCCTTCATCAAATCATTGACCATAATGATTTTATGAACTTTTCCCCATTAACATATAATTGCCATGGCCCTGTTTAGGTGTTGAATTACTGCTCTGTTATGGGCAGTAATTATGGCTCTGTTTAGGTATGTTTGACACCTAAATGTGGTTAATAATAACGTCACCTCACATTTGGCAGCCACCCCATTTGTCATCTCCGTGCTAATATAGAAAAAAATATGATCCCAACAATGAACGTGGATGCCTTAGAGAATGTTATAATTTGCCAATTACTAGTCATTCACAAAATGCACTGATTTTCCCCCCTTTAAATTTGAGCTGCAAATCTATCCATCACTGAAAATTGCGTTTTAATTACATCAGTCTCTCAGCTTCAGTGCTCTGGGGCTAGTGTATGCCATGTAGATTGGATGTGCAGAAGTTAAACTCCAAGAAGTTTAAGTCCAAAATGTTTAAGTGTGGTAGCCCTTAAATATATAGGTTGTATAGAGGATGTAAAAAATACACACACATATATATATAATGTATAGAGGATGTGTTAACCCTTTTTCACTTAAACAAAACATGACAATTGACTAGGGGTGCCAAAACTTTTGCATTTGACTATATATCATATTAACAGCACAGCAACAAAAACAGCCTGATTAATTCTAAGGGAGGTAAGAAAATTGTCATGTAAAAATGAGTTGTTATTATTACAAAACCCACACAAATGTATAATAAATAAGTGGACCCAAGAGAAAAAATATTAGAAGAATGTAGAGCAGTTATTTTCTAATTATTTTGCTGAATGTAGGATTTCGTATTTATACAGAGTAAACATCTTACTTGATTCTGTGCAGCATTTACTGAGGTCTAAATCTTTTTCTCAGTTATCTAATGCTGGCTAAAATATTCCACTTTGGAAAGGGAAGCACGCTGAGTTCCTTTTGTCTGTGGGCAGCATTCACACAGATACATTCATACATCTTAAATTTAGGTTTATGAAAACAAAACCTGATGCTGAGTATTACCATGACCTTATGATCAGTTGCTTGTCCCCAATCTCAGCTTTCACCTGGCTCTCGCCTGATGTCTCCTCTCCAGTATAGGCTGGTCTACAGTGTCCAAAAGACGAATAACTCCATCTGCTTTATCCTCTGATAATCACCGCTCATTCTTTTTAAAATGATCTTTGATGGACAGTTTCGAACAGTGCCTGTAATTTGACATACATTTTTGCATACTTCTAAAAATATTCTGCATGCATTTCTCTCTATAGTGAGGGATTTCTCCTTAAATGTATTATTCAGTACATTGCAGGGGTAGGGCCAGTAGGACTGAAGAGCTCTCCAGAGCCATGCAGTGGGGCTGAACAGAGGGTTATGGGGTTGGGGGGGGTAGGGAGTGGAGCGTCTGCCATATCCAGATGCCAAAAATCTGTGCTCTCTCTCTCTCTCTCTCTCTCTCTCTCTCTCTCTCTCTCTCTCTCTCTCTCTCTCTCTCTCTCTCTCTCTTTCTTTCTTTCTTTCTTTCTTTCTTTCTTTCTTTCTTTCTCTCTCTCTCTTTCTCTCACTCTATTTCTCTCTCTCTTTCACTCTGTTTCTGCTTCACACAGATATATGTATCAGTATTCTGTTGTCTGCAGGCTGTAGCTGTCTCTTTAATAAGGAAACAAACACAAGCAGAACTCTCAACTTTCACTGTGATTTCCCCCTCCATTTCTCAATATCCAAGTGGATTGAGTCATTTAACGAATCAACTGCAATCCAGGCTGGTTTCACATATGAAATATGGCTCCCTAGTGTGATGAAGTGTTTGTGAAGATTCCACAGAATATATTTGTGGTTTACAACACTTAAAATGATGCATTACAGGCAAGGTTGGAGCTCATTTAAAATGATGCTAACATCAAGCTTTCACTTCGCAAGGCCAGGTACTCTGATACAGGAGCCTGTTTGATTTTATTTTGAAGATTACTTTTATACACAGTCATGGATTCTCCTTCTTCTTCTTTCAACATTGACTTGGTTTACACAGTACAATCCATAATCATGTGCGTCACCTTGAGTTAAACAAACAAACAAACAAAAAAAACAACCATTCGAATTTACGCTACATCTCAACAAAGGTGACATGAACACCCTGGCAGTGACTATAGTGCCGAAGATGGTTGCTTTTATGTGTTATTGTTCTTTGTGTTTTCCTGTGAAAGTCATTGATTTGATATTGACGTTGATTGTATCTATATTGTCAACTAGTACCATTATGAACAGTAATGGAATAATACAAATATAAAACCCAATTTAAATTAATCATTCTTACACTTCTCATGACATATTCCAATATGCATTTATTTATTTATTTTTATTATTCTGTATGTGGTACAAATAAGTATTTGAAATTGAAATGTGTTTGAAATGTAACCCTTTTAAGTGTTAACTCCATACACGTGTTATGCAGAATGGTAGTGGTGAGTAGAGAATATATTTGTTATGAAGAATGAGTTTTAGGCATGGCCCTTCTCCCCAACATTAGCGGTTACATAACATCATTTGTACTATTACAAAAGCTAACCTTAGTGTGAAGTGTGCCAACACTGTTCATTAAATTACACGATTAGCCAATTTAAACTGATTAGTTCACCTTAAAAAGGTTTTCTCATATTTGTGTGCTTCCCAGCTCATGCCCTCTCAATATTCCCTACTCACCGTTACCATTCAGAAGTTTTGGCACTCACTGCTGTTGCATCTGCATCACCTGCATTAATTACTATTGCCTGTCTATTGCATTTGTCAAATGGCTGCCATTGTCCTCCATATGAATCCTTCCATGGTAACCAGCACAGATTGGCAACAATCCCTTCCTCTATAGTAAGTACTGTCTCCTCTAGATATGTTTATACACCCCAGACTAGGTCCTGTCCTTGCTGGAGGACTTCAGCTTCTTCAGCCTTATGCCTTGGACTCCACTGAACTGAAATCTGGCTTGAAAAGCACCATGCCTCCAGTGACACCAGGTCCACTGCACTACATTCTCCCCCAAGTCCACTCTTCTCTGCATCTTCGACTACATTATGGCATATTTTCAGAACTGTTCCCTGTTAAGCAGCAGGAGTACCTTGCCTCAGTCCCCTGTCATAAACAGACAAGTGTTTTCCATGAAGGCACAATCCAGTGACATCACCACATCAGAATGTGATGCACTGTTGTCATCATAGCAGTAGAGATGCCCCCAATCAAACAAAGTCTCCGCTTGAAGCCCTGTTTCCAGACTTGCTCAGCTCAAGCTTGCCATGTTGGTTTGTGCCATGTTGGTTGTCTGTTTGAATTCCTTTCCTTGCTTCATCATTTTCTGTTTCTGCTCCCAATTTATCCCTTTACTCTGTAGGAGAATATCAGTTTTGCTGTCTGTCCCATGTCTTCTCTTTTTGTCTTCTGCTATTTGCCTCAGTGGTCACTGTGCCTAACCTGAGACCAGCAATGCTTCATAGATCTTTTAGTTTATCCGTGTCTCTCTCTTCACCTCCAGCTTTAACCTTCAGCCAAACATCTTTGCTCTTCACCTCAACCCCAACATCTCCATCGTCCTACTCATCCTCATCCTTGTCTTAACTCATCACTTTAACCTAATAGTCATTGTTTCATTTGGAACAATAGTCAACAGCCCTGCTCCAGGTGACCTACTTTCCTGAAGAGTACACTTCTAACCTAGATTGAGCACAACTGGTTCAGATCATCAGTCTCCTTAAGTAGTTGGATTAGGTGTGTTAGATTTGGGCTGGAGCTGAATTCTACAAGAAGGTACATCTCCAGGAGCAGGGATAGTGTCCACTGATTTATAATGTAATGTGCATGAGTTCACTGTTCAACGCAAGCCACTAAACCCAATATAATTTCTACCGCTGGCCAAATCATATTAACCACATAAATACTCATTTGGCCAGGAATGGCTTCAGTAGTGATCTCTGTGTTCCTCACGGCCCTACTTAATTCTGCCTTCTCTCTCATCAAACTGTAAAGTCATGTCCCTGGTTAGCAATGGGCAGCATATTTTGCCTTTACAAGTTTCTTTTTCATCTTGATCTGTTGCATCCATTTTGTCATTCACTCCACCTTCAGCTGCAAAAGTAGGCCAAGATTCAGTCTTCCCTAAATGCCCTCTCCTGGATCCTTCTAAACGAATATGAACTATCATTTTTTCTCCACCTCCTAAATAATTTCTGTTCCATCAGCTATCCATCTAGTCCATTTGCCCTTGTCTTCTCTCTCTCCTTGAACTTTCATCACTTTCCCATTTTCCCTTTCTTTGGAGATACTCAGGGCTCGTTCAACTATTCAGATTTCTGCAGCAACACCATGACCTTATCTACTTTTTTGGACTTTCACTTTTAAGTCCCAATTCTCTCCTTGTCCATCTCTATGCCATTTACATTATACAGCATCGGTGCCCCTCCATTGCTCATCTTCTCGACTTGACTTTCTCTGCATGACACCATCTCTCTGGATAACCTTGGTGACAGGACTTTACTTTGGCTCCTGCTTCTTCAGACTGTAATAGAATGGAATGGAATTTTACACTGTTCACCCCAAGGATTACAGCTTTTTGCAGATGCTGCCCCATTTATTGGTTTCTGTAGAGGTTCATTTCTTCGTGGTCTAGTCTCATGCTTTTTTGAGTCCACCAACATCTGTCCCATGACTTATTGCTGTTGCCACAATTTATTCAGGGCATGATCTGGCACATAACTCAATTATACCACTCAGCCATTGTCCACATCAAGAGACATCCTCCACAAGTATTTTGAGATCCTGCTCCCTGTGTTATCACAAGCCATGATTTTCACCTTTTTCAGCAGACAATTGATCAACATTTGTGGAACTTTTAGAAAAGCATTACAGGTGGGTGACTCATGAAGCTGGTTGAGATGATGCTAAGGGTTGGCTAGGCTTCATCAAGGCAAGTAGTGAGGGGACTATATACCAAGGAGACACTTCATTAAGTACACTGCCTTGTACCTCGCCACCCAAATAATACCTGCTCTGTGGTGATCATGTGGGGGTCCTGACCCTTATGGCCTACTGTATATACACACACACACACACACACACACACACACACACACACACACACACACACACACACACACACACACACACACAACTGACTACTGTGCCCTCGGCCTCGTTATCTGTATTCAAGCTGTTTGACTCACTGCTTCCAGTGCCTGCTTTGTAGAATGAATCCAGTGGGTGCTGATTCAATGCACCATGGACTAGCCTGGGGCAATTAACAAAAAGCACTAACTTCCTTCTCAAAATTCTGCCCAGTGCTGGTAAAATAAGCTCAAATTTTATCAAACTGCCCAAGGCAAATCCCACATCTTCATTAAAAAAATGCCAATTGGGTGGCAAACCATTTTATCTAGCAAAACTGGCCTGTATCCACTGCACCACTGCACTGGCATCAAATGTTCCCTTTTTGAATAGGATGAATTTTCATTTTCCAAATGGCATAGCTCAAAATGATTAAACATGTCATCTCTAATTTTCAATTTGTCAAGATTCAGGCAATTTTTGCTGAAAGCTCTGCTTACCTGATGAAAACCAGGGGCATGATTGTAGTACCATCAATTATTGATTAGTAATGTAATTTAGCATGTACCTGGTGTTTTCTGTCATTTTGTGACCAATACGGCCCTAAAAAGAAAGAATACCAGGGTAAGACGTTTGTTTTTGTTTTCTCTGGTTGCTTCAGAAGGATGAATAAAACAAGCAGCATTCGAGAGACAGCAAGAGTGCACACTTCAACACAGTTAACACTGGAGTGCAAGGTGCACAGACACTTCCTAACCTTTGAGAGAGTGGGGTGGATTTCTGCTGAAGTCAGTAGAGAATGCACTCACAGCCATTAGGAGGCTCACTTCCAATCTATCGTGCCTGAATGACAGCTCTTTGATGACAGTAGCAGAAAAGAGTGTCAGAAAGGAGAAAAATTACACCTTCTGCTGCTGGAAAAAAGCATGAAATGGGGCCAAAGAATGTTTTGTCACAGATGCATGCCTAGAACGATTTTGCATGGGTGAATAGTCTTGCAACTAAAGCAAGCATCATCTGCAAGATTTTAACATCTTGAACTCCAGACTTATTATTCATTTATTAACCCCTTAAGCCATCTGGGCCTATGTGGGATGACATTTCAGTTCCTCTCTATTATAACTATGCAGTTAAAGCATTAGTTTCATTGTTGGTACCCAATAATTTATAATAGTTACTGAATAATATGTTAGTGACTGTATAATAAACATTAAGGAGTTAATCATGCAACATATTATTCAGTAATGACTGTAAATTATTTGAAAACTACTATGATACTAATATATCATTGCTATCTTATCAAAACTTTGTAACTGACATTCTATCACAAAAAACGTACAGCCCCATTTCCAAAAAAGTAGGGACGCAGTACAAAGTGTAAATGAAAGCAAAATGCAATGATGTGCAAATGTTTTAAGGCCTATATTTATTTGAAAATACTACAAATACAACATATCAAATGCCAAAATTGAGAAATGTTATAGTTTTTTCAATAATATTGAATTATGAATTTGATGGCAGCAACACATTCCAAATAAGTTGGAACAGGGGCATTTTTACCACTGTGCAGCATCACCTGTCTTTTAACAACGCTCTGTCAGCATTTGGGAACTAAGCAGACCAATTGCTGTAGTTTTGAAAGTGAAAGGTTTTCCTGTTCTTACTTGATAAAGAATGTCAACTGTTCAACAGTTCAGGGTCTCTTGTCGTATTTACTGTCCCAAATGTTTTCAGTGGGCGACAGGTCTGGACCACAGGAAGGCCAATTTAGCACCTGGACTATTAATATAAAGCCATACTCCTGCAATATGTGCAGAATGTGGTCTGCCATTGTCTGGCTGAAATAGCAGGGACTTCCCTGAAAAAGATGTCTGAATGACAACATATGTTGCTAAAACCTGTTTATATCATTCAGCATTAATGGTGCCTTCAGAGATGTGCTAGTCAACCATGCCATGTGCACTAATGCACCCTTATTATACCATCATGAATACTGGCTTTTAAACTGTGTGTTGATAAGAAGCCTGGTGGTTTTCAACCCAGAGGACACGGTGTCCATGATTTCCAAATTGAATTTTAAATTATGATTCGGCAGTCCACACAACACTTCACCTCAGTCCATCTTAACTTAGCTCAGGCCCAGAGAATGTGGCGGCATTTCTGGGTCCTGTTTATATATGATCTCTTATTTGCATAGTACAGTTCTAACTTGCACAGACAGTGGTTTTCAGAAGTGTTCCTGAGCCCATACAGTTATTCTGTTCATACTGCAGTGCTGCCTGAGGGCAGAAAGGTCTTGGCTAGCCAATTCTGTTTTTTTTTTTGCCTTGTGTCTTGCATACAGAGATTCCTCCACATTCTCTGAAACTTTAAATGATGTTATGTACTGTACATGATGAAATCCCCAAGTTCTTTGCTATTTTATGTTCAGAAATGTTATTGTTGAATTATTCATTCTTGAAATGTTTATTTGCCCATGCAGTCTTCCAGAGAATGGTGAACACCTCCCTCTCTTTACTTCTGATAGGCTCAGCCTCTCTGGGATGCTCTTTTTCTACCCAGTGATGTTACTGATCTGTTGTCAATTAATCTTCAGGTGTTTTTTTATTTTTAGCATTACAGAACTTTACCATCCTTTTGTTGCCCCTGTCCCAGGTTTGCTGCCATCAAATTTAAACTGGGCATATAAAAAAAATCTCAGTTTGAACATATATTGAATATAATATATATAAATATAATATATTCTCTTTGTGCTATTTTCAAATAAATATAGGGTTTGAATTATTTGCACATCATTGCATTTTGTTTTTATTTACATTCTGCACAGCATCCCAACTTTTTTGGTAAAGGGTTGTACTATATATATATATATATATATATACAATATCAGGTGTTTATTTTGTCTTTATTTATTTAACCATCCTACTGCAATACGCATTGTGGTCCAGCCATTAGGCAAATGAAGAGATGCCCTGAAGCCTTTCAGTGTCTTCAAGGTTCTTTGTCAAGGCAAGATTCAACATGGCATGTTGTGTTGACTTTTCAGTTAGCTGCTGGGATTACTACTGTGCAGAGCCATATTGCTAATTAAAATGCAACTTATAATGTCACTGGCCCAGCAGGAGGGAATCTTCAGTGCTATTCTAGATGCTTACCTCACAGCATTTGTGCTTAAGTACACACTTTTGCCTTCCTGCTGTCCACGACACAGTGAGTATTCATTTTAGCAGCAGTTGTGTGCAGTTAAGGACTGTCTTCGGGACAAAACGATCAAAACTACATATCTTTTTTCTTTTTTTTTTTTTTTTAGGAAAGTATCAATATCATAATTATGATGATGATGATGATGATGATGGTCATTATGATTATGATGATGGTGAGAAAGACAATTAATTACTGATGTGTACAACCAAAATGATGATTCTGTACCACCAGTTAGCTGTTGTTTCTGAAGGTCTACAGCAGAGATGTGTTCAATCATATCCACAAAGGGCTGGTTTTCATTTCAGCAAGGCAAGAGGTCACCTGATCAGCAGTTTGAAGACTGAGACCAGCTGATTAAACAAGGGGAATCAGATGTGCTCCAGCTGGGAAAACCTGCAGCCACACTGGCCCTCTGTTGATAAGATTGGACACCCCTGGTCTACAGTATCAGGCCTCAGACATGACTATATTCTCAAAAATAAAGGTTCCTAAATGTCGTTGACATCTGTGTATTGTTTTGTGGAAAAATAAATTAATACAAATAAATAGATCCTACATTTATTACATTTCTAGGCAAAATGGCCATTAAGTTATTTATTTTACAGTGAAAAAAAGCACAACATATTAAAAATTTAATTTACACAGAAAATTACACAGAAGCTTCAATAATTTAATAAAATATAATTTTTTCAGTATTTAGTGTGTTTACCTTTTGCTTTTATTACAGCTCCATTCTTTTTATTTCTGCCCTGCGATGGACTGGCGACCTGTCCAGGGTGTATCCTGCCTTCAGCCCGAAGACTGCTGGGATAGGTTCCAGCACCCCTCCGTGACCCTGATGGAGAAGCGGCTTAGAAAATGGTTGGATGGATGGATGGATCTTCTTATTTATTAAAGCAATCCCAAACACATTCAGAGATACTGTGGTTTGGACGCTGGGGTTGTCAGTCCATTGTTCTGAGAACACCAGCAGCTTCTTCATTGCTTCATTTTTTTCTAATATTTCTTTTTCTGTCTTCTTCTCTCAGTCACAGTTTCTTGACAGCTACGTATCCTGTCAGACTCATAGCAGTGAACTGTCTTCTCACAGTGGAACCTGTGGATTTTTTCAGATTTGAAGAAAGAGTGGATCTTCATTTTCTCCTCTTCCTTAAAGATTAAAGCTTTAAGCATTGTTTATTGGATGGTGACAGTTGTGGTGTCTTGTTCTTGGACTGTTTTTGGGCATCCTATTTTGTTGTTGTAGACCATAAAAATATTTTTTATATTATTTTATGTCTCAAGCTCAAAATATTTTAGGAAAAATAAATTTAATTATATATATATATATATATATATATATATATATATATATATATATACACTGCTCAAAAAAATAAAGGGAACACTCAAATAACACATCCTAGATCTGAATGAATGAAATATTCTCATTGAATACTTTGTTCTGTACAAAGTTGAATGTGCTGACAACAAAATCACACAAAAATCATCAATGGAAATCAAATTTATTAACCAATGGAGACCTGGATTTGGAGTCACACACAGAATTAAAGTGGAAAAACACACGACAGGCTGATCCAACTTTGATGTGATGTCCTTAAAACAAGTCAAAATGAGGCTCAGTATTGTGTGTGGCCTCCACGTGCCTGTATGACCTACAACGCCTGGGCATGCTCCTGATGAGGTGGTGGATGGTCTCCTGAGGGATCTCCTCCCAGACCTGGAATAAAGCATCCACCAACTCCTGGACAGTCTGTGTTGCAACGTGACGTTGGTGGATGGAGCGAGACATGATGTCCCAGATGTGCTCAATTGGATTCAGGTCTGGGGAACGGGTGGGCCAGTCCATAGCTTCAATGCCTTCATCTTGCAGGAACTTAAAGAAAAGAAATGCCACCCCACACCATTACTGACCCACTGCCAAACCAGTCATGCTGAAGGATGTTGCAGGCAGCAGCTCGCTCTCCACGGCGTCTCCAGACTCTGTCACGTCTGTCACTTGCTCAGTGTGAACCTGCTTTCATCTGTGAAGAGCACAGGGCGCCAGTGGCGAATTTGCCAATCCTGGTGTTTTCTGGCAAATGCCAAGCGTCCTGCATGGTGTTGGGCTGCGAGCACAACCCCCATCTGTGGATGTCGGGCCCTCATACCATCCTCATGGAGTCTAATCGTTTCATGGTTTCTAATCGTTTGTGCAGACACATGCACATTTGTGGCCTGCTGGAGGTCATTTGGCAGTGCTCCTCCTGTTCTTCTCTAGTGGTCCTGCTGCTGGGTTTTTGCCCTCCTATGGCCTCCTCCACATCTTCTGGTGTACTGGCCTGTCTCCTGGTAGTGCCTCCAGCCTCTGGACACTACGCTGACAGACACAGCAAACCTTCTTGCCACAGCTCGCATTGATGTGCCATCCTGGATGAGCTGCACTACCTCGGCCACTTGTGTGGGTTGTAGAGTCCGTCTCATGCTACCACGAGTGTGAAAGCACCACCAACATTCAAAAGTGACCAAAACATCAGCCAGAAAGCAGAAAGGTACTGAGAAGTGGTCTGTGGTCCCCACCTGCAGAACCACTCCTTTATTGAGTGTGTCTTGCTAATTGCCAGTAATTTCCACCTGTTGTCTATTCCCTTTGCACAACAGCTGTGAAATTGATTGTCAATCAGTTTTGCTTCCTAAGTGGACAGTTTGATTTCACAGAAGTTTGATTTACTTGGAGTTATATTGTGTTGTTTAAGTGTTCCCTTTATTTTTTTGAGCAGTGTATATATATATCATGTGCTCCAAGCAATACCAGTGAATAAGAGTCTTCCAGGTCACAATGTGGACCACATCACTTCCTTTTGATGTATTAATAAAACATATTGGAAGTAAGTTCATTATAGATCATTACAAATACTTTGCTTTAAAAGTACCAAGTCATCACACAGTCAGAAAAAAAAGAGAACCTGTATAGAAAAAAGAAGCATGGAGATGCATCAATAATCGATTTATAATCGCATTGCAGCCCTCTGAATCGTAATTGAGTCACGAGGTGCCAAGATATACCTACCTCTAATATACATACACACTCACACACACACACACACACATATATATATATATATATATATATATATATATAGCACACCTTTTCAAGTGTACATAGCATTCAATTAATTTAGTCATGCTCTAAATTCATATTTACTCAGATGTAATAAAGAAGTCCAGACAACATATTGACTCTGCACTGAAAACGTGGATAGTACTCTTCGGTTGTAGAGCCTCTGGTCATTTGAATCAGTGAAAGATTAGACTGGATCAAAGAGGACATTAAACTCTACAGCAAACATGATGATGTATCTAATTAATAGGTTAGGTAAATTTGCTGAATTTAGCAAATATAGATGTTGAGGAGTCTTACATTCTCTCTCAGAATTGTTTCATCTTAACAAGCATTCATTTTTGTTTGAGGTCTGTCCAAGTCAATATGGGAAACAGAGCAGTGAGCTGATGGGGATCTGGCCCAGTATTTGTTCAGAGGCCTCCTAATGGCTGCCTAATTATCAGTAGCAAGTCTGTGTGAGTAACACATTTCTGGGAAGTAGTAACTGTCACTTGCACACGGTTTTACAGTTAAGGGTGAAATAATTTAACAGTATCACAGCATTCGTCTATTTTCCTTCACAGTGATATGATCTGAATTTCTAATTGTTCACATTATTATGGATGACAACAATCTGCACTCATTAGCTGCAAATAAGCTAGATTCTGCCAAATCGTCTTGTATTAGCTAGTAAAAGTGCAGTGTCTTACTGAAAGAGTCGTAGTAATAGAGCTTGTTGTATTCAAAATTTGAAAGAACAGTCATTCAAAAGGCAGGTATACTATCATCTAATCTGAGGTTAAAGCAATAGATAGATAGTTTCATTTAACCTTGTTTTCTATTTTAACCACATAATATTGCATTCAGGGAAGCTAATTTCCACCATCATATTCTTAACACAGTATGTTGTCAAAAATCTTCTCTTTTGTTTGATTTAGCTGTCAGAAAAATGTTCACATTTTTAAAATTTTAATTCAATAATAAATCCGGAGAATCCAGTTAGTTGAAATAGATTTAACTAATGGTAAAGCCATAAACTTCATAACAGACACAATGACCTGTTTTGTTTGGGTGTTTTGATGTGAGATTGTAGACAAACCAACTCAGATTTCTTCACAATGCTGGTGATGGGTGGTGTTAGCCACAACTGGTGAACCTACACATCTTAAGAGTATATAACTATATAACTATATATATATATATATATATATATATATATATATATATATATATATATATATATATATATATATATATAGTTGATCATGATAAAATAGTGGTAAATCTAACAAAAAACAACAAAAAAACAAATCTTCTTTGTTTACTCAAAAATCTCAAACAACAGTGTATCCTGTATTAGGCAGTGCATTCATAACAATTTCATATAATAACTTGTGAAGCAGCTTTTAGAGGCATTAGACTCTTCAAACTTTTCTTATCTCCACCACTGTAAACAAATCTGACTCTAGAATAGATAATTTCACATCAAACCACTGTGAATGACTTTGTTTACTTTGTAAAGTTTAGTAGAAATTTAAAAGATTAATGGAAATCCCCTTTAAACCAAAGCAAATTCATCCATGCAAACTGTTGCCTTTCAATTTTAAGGATGCTGAACCCTTCATTTTTGTGAAGTGTGGCACTTCATGCATATTATCCTCATTTTGGCATAATATTGCACCCAAAAATAATCGCAGTAGGTCTCCCTTTTCAAACATGCTATGGAACTTTGCTTCTCTACTCATAACACTGCCCAAATGCACTGGCAAAGACACTGAAGTCTGAGTCTGATGGTCAGATAATGACATTGTTAACTTTCCAGCAGAGCCTTTGATGTGGACTCCATACCGTGGCTTGACTGTGCTGAAGCTATTGTTTAGTGCGATGTTTGACCCTGTAAGCAGGTCCCAATACAGACTAAGGACAAAAGAACTGGAGGACAGAGAAGATTTATGTTCCCCCACGCAGAGTCTGCAGGACCCTGCTCAAGGACACAGGAACATTTTCCAGCACAGATGGAAGGTCATTTGTAAGCATCATTATTTAAGGTATGAGTGTGCTTTTTCGATATGTATCCAAGGGTTTAATGTTTTACCATCTTTACCTGCTTTACCTGAGGCCCTTTCCCAGTGGTGCTCCAGCTCCTATTGGGTTCTCATAATGTTTGCCTAAAGCCATTGTGCATTTGTAGCCTGAAGTCTCCTAAGAATTTCAATGCTCCAAGGTCTGCACTGTAGGTTTCCAAATAATGTTTGAAATACTGCAATGAAAGAAGGTACCACTGAGGAACAGGGCAATTTGAGTAATACAAAGAAAGCGCTTGATAAGGTTACATTAAAAGGGCATAATAGCAACTAAATTACACAGAGATGTTGTGGTAAAGGCATACTGCAGCATTCTATGCATCACTAGATGGTTCCCTTCCCTTAGGATTGAATTTGTTTATGTGAAAAAAAGTGTAATGCTTTGCGTCAATCACCAAAATCCCCTGTCTCCCCGCAGACAAATAAATGGCTGCATTAAGATAGATGTTATGGTCATTCAGAAGACTCCCAGAGAGCAAATCACAGCCTAAGTAAAATGGAGTGGTCACGGGAGAATCATTGGATGGTGATAAAATGAAAGCCTTCAATCCAGACAGCTGGGTAGGCTGTCAATAATAAACAGGCTGCTAGCTATCATAATGCAGTGGATACATAATTCATACTCAAGCTACATTGGCTGATGGTTTCACATGGATATGGCTGTGAAAAACACTGTAAAAAGCCGTGGCTTAAATAATGAAGCAGTCAATCTTTCTACATTTCAATTCTATCCCCAGGTTTCATGACACAAAGGCCAAGCATGCAGTACAATTAATATAAAAAAATTGGATTTAAGACTTTCAGTCATGTACTTTTTATATACCATAACTACACTGCTCCTCTGTGCAAACCATTCAGTAATGTATACTGAATGTCATATACTGTAAAAGACAGTCTAAACTGTGAAGCTATGTCCGGATTAGCAAGTAAAAAACATCCATATTTAACACAGCTGATAATGTATGTGCCTTAATGTACACATATATGTCTACATATGATTGGAATTTGCTTGGATTACTTTACAAACTGGGGAAATATTACACAAATGTGTTTTCTCACTTACCCTGTAAAAAAAGGGCCCTAAATAGCTCATGGCTTGAACATACAGTCCAGGGAAAAAAAAAACCTATATAACTTGTAGGGGCGAGCAAGAAAACGACTAAGAGAGATATTTTATGTAGATTCAAGTCTGTCACTGCTGTCAGAACAAAACCTTGAATCTCCATTTTTGTCGTTTTTCAGTTTTGGACATAATTTGAAAAAGTGCTTAGTGTCCTTTACATTGTGGGTGAAGTTCATGCTGAGTGGACCAACAGCAATCACCCAGAATGACTTGGAAAAACATCTGGTTCCACTGACTAACTTTAAAAATAAAGTATATTTGTCCTTTTCCTGTAAAATACACTGAAAACTGCTTTTTATGCCATTGAAGTAACTTTTCTCATCATAAGCGTTTTTCATTGCCTGAGCTTTATGCAAGTCACAAAATTCACACCTGCTGTATATTTAGTTAATCACACTTGATGTTTGTAATACAGCATACACGTCTTCTGATGCATATAAACAGCTCATAATGAGAGCTGTGAGTACAGCCTCTACATGGCGGGGTTAGTTTTAACTCAATCTTACAACTAGCCTCGCAAAGTAAGCACAGTTGTATTAAAAACATACTGTAGATGTAAATAAAATATATCTCCATTTTATCATGCTGGCATGATCTTGATCATGTTTTTCTTTGTGATCAGAATGAACTCAATACAGCCTTTTTTCACTAATTGCGTTTGCTTTGATGACCATATTTAAGCTGTTTATGTGTTTATTCAAACAATAAAGAACTGCTTTGAATTAACGGTGTTGTTTTTTTATTGTACCAGTCTATTAGCTACTCTTAAATGACATTCACTGGAACCTTTGCACTCACTTTGCTTTCTGCTGAATTGTGCATGAACAGTAGGTGCTGGAGACAAAGTCCATGTTTTTGTTGGTAGCAGTGATGTGTGGGTTGCTTGTGCAAAAATATTAATCTTCTTCAAATACTTTCAGCAAAACAAAGCAAGCAAAATGTATATAACGCATGTTACAACAGGTGTCGTCACAAAGCAGCTTTGCAGAAAAATCCAGGTCCAAGCCCCCATGAGCAAGCAAGTGGCGACGGTGGCAAGTAAAAGCTCCCTAAGAGCAAGAGGAAGGAGGAACCTTGACTCAGAAGGGGAACTCCTCCTCCTCTGGTTGACACCGGAGAGCAAACAGTGTTACTATAAAGAAAATTATTCATTTTATTATTTTAAAATTGTTTAGCAATAAATAAACTCATTAGGTTGTGCTTTGCTCTCAGCTGCATTCTGTGACTGTTCTTTAAACTTAATTCTTTGAAAGGTATTTCAATGTCACGCAACTCATCTACAGAAACATCCATTAAAACGTTCGGTAAGGGAGCTCTGTTTCTTCGATGTCGTCATGCTAAAGAACCCTTTTTTGCCAGCTTCATTTTTAAGAGTGCTGCCACATATCTTAAAACTAAAAGTCATGCGTTCAACAAGAGAAGGTGTGAGGAACATTTCTGCTGCTTTTGGCTTACATGATTCAGTTCACCAGCTGCCGAGCTTTTAAACACATAGACCTGCCCTTTAACGTCAAGCAATCAGAACGACCCAATCAGACAGCAGTAGAGGAGGAGCTGCATGTCCTCCATACTAAGCTGAGGCAGCCTATGCATGATAGGCAGCTGGACAGCTGCTCAGGCACATAAATGATGAGATGCCAGCAGCATGCGTGGAAATGAAGGAATGCTGACAAGCACGTTGTGCTTAAGGAATGAGAATGCACCCTACAAACGCTCGAGCACAAACAGCACCTCAGCGTGTGTAAGATCTCACTGCAGCACGTTCGCCTCTGGTCCTACTACGTTTGCACAACTGATAAACTAGTGTGTCAGAGACAGTAGCTTAATGACCATTTAATGACCATGTCCACTTTCTGGACCTGAAATCATTTTCATTATGCAAATCCACTCATTTACTTATTGACATTCCAGGTTATATTTCATCATTCCCAGGTGTCTTTTGCTGAGAAAGACGCTCATGTCTTTGGAGCAATGCCATAAAAGAACCACTTTTGGTTTCCCTAATGGACCTTCCAGTTCAAAGAACCAGTTGTGTAAATAAAAGCCAGTGGGAACAGCCCTGATATAATGGTGAATACTGGCTGGAAACACAACAATCTTCATTTCCAAACAAAGGTGCCATGAAAAGTTCTTTATAACGACTTACCACTCCCGGTTCCCTGAAGAAAATCAGTGGAAGAGCCGTTATGAGTAAATACTAGCACTGCACACCCAAGCCAAGAACCTTTTAGGAATCTTTATTTTTTATTTATTATTATTATTATTTTAGCAGAGTCATGAAATGAGCACAGAGGCTTGAATTGAAGCCTCTGGTATTGAAGAAATGTTTTCGTGTTAGAGTCCGTGGCCTTCTTTGACAGCCTGAGCGTGTCTGAGCCGTTCAGGTGGTCGTTGATTGAAGATGTCAAGATGGGCTCAAGGGAGTCAGTAGATGGCAGTCGTGTCCCTTTCGCAATAGACAAGAAAGCTGCGGACAGTCTCTCTCTCTCTCTCTCTCTCTCTCTCTCTCACTTCCACACACACTCTCACAAGAGCGCACATATACACACTCTACCAGGCACCGGCACCGCAAAACACGCGTTCACATTTCCACATGACTGCCCCTGGTCAGAAACGCTCCTGGCGTTCAGGGGTTATCGTCGCTGACCAATCAGTAGCAGGCTGATAGGAGGTCATTGGATAATTATATTTCACCTAACCGAGGCTCCAGCGAGAGAACTGTTATATAAGAAGAAGCCCAACAACTCAGGACTAAGCGCAGATCACTGCCTGCGAGTTCGTGAGCAGGAAAAACAGGGGGTGAAGTCGACGGCGGAGGGAGTCACGCTGCGCAGAGCAGATCCTCGTCCTCATACGTCGGAGAGGCAGGAGCAAGTGGACAAGTCCAGGGCGCGAGGAGGCTGGAACCAGGTCCGCAATCGTCTCGAGCAGGACGACTTCGGCGAGCGCTTGGCTTGATTTCGACCCCCCCCACTCTTGTCTTTCCCGCCCAGGGAAATTTCACCATAACCTGTAGCGTTGCTCTTCTTTCTCGGGCATCCAGCTTGATCCCGCACATGGAGCGACGCGTAGGGGCATCATGAACGTGTGGATGGTCGTGGCAGAGTCAGCTGTGGGCCAGCGGCGGATGGGCTGCGCCAGAGCGCCCTGGACGGAGCTGATCCTCTGAGGAGAAATGATGAGAGTCTGACAGGAGCGCCGGAGCGGTCCCTGATGGATGTACATCTCACCTCCGCAGCCTGCAAGTTCGCATCCATCTCTAGCGGAACTATACAGCATGACTTTTTTCCCTCCCGCGGTGGATGAGAAGCGCTTGAGCCGTTATTCCGAGGATGGGGAGTGTGTGTGCTTTTATCTGAGGGGGGAAGACGCTGCTTGGTCTCCATCACCCAGAGATCGCTCGGAATTCCTCGGGAGGCTTTGAGCTTTGAAGTGATTTGAAAATGAAAACGCACGTTTTTCTTTTCGCCGTCGTGCCGAAACGCGCCTAAAGCCCGGCCAGGCATTCCTGAGGACATCATGACATTTAGAGGAAATCTAAGCGTGTTGAGATCCGCACTGAGCTGTGAGTAGAAACCTAATCAGATCCTGCGCGTTTAGGGGCGAAGAGAGAGAAGAGAAGTGAAAAGAAAAAACAAAGTTGCACCCTGAACCTTGAGGATAGAAAAGAGAACAAGCCTAATTTGCCTTTTTTCCCTAAGAAACAGTGGAGAGCCTAGGATGCGGATGAGGATGGGGGCTTTGGCTTGTGAAGAAGGGGGGACAAATCAGATCTAATCGAGTTAAAGAATGGGACGCCACAGCAGAGGGGGAACTGCGTTCATCTGAGTCGGATGACCACAGACACGTCCGGTTGACACGGCAGGGACTCGCAGCAACAACAACATTTGTTGGCGTTTGGTCTTAATGGAGAACTGAACAGAATGTGGATATGCGCGATTCATCTTAAACGCACGAGCCGGTGAGGGATCTATAGCCACTGCCGGACATCGAATAGACTCGAGACGGGGGGCAGTGTGGAGGAACTGTGCGCAGAATTGCGTGAGGCTCGCGGATGGAGTTCCGCTGCGGCTGGCGCGGAGGAGCGCGCGCTCTGCTTTTCGCTCCGATTTGAACTGCGAAAAGATCCCAGCTTCCAGAGAGAGAGAGACAAAAGTAAGTACACCTTCTTTTCCCTTTGCGTCAATGGGCCACTTATACGGGCGTCGCGTGCGTCACGTTGCGATGGGGTAGAAACGGTAAGAAAATATCCTAGAAGGGAATTTTGCGTTGTTGCTTCACGTCCTGCTGCCTCGCTCAGCAACGACGGATGCTGGAGCTGAGATGCTGCTGCATGTGTGCACCAGAGGAGTCCAGTCCTTCATAGGCATGGGGTGAGTGCATTGCACTGTGCTGTGACCACCTGTACACTGTGGCCATTAGGCTAAGTCATATTTAATTTAAAGTCTGCTCTCTCTCTCTCTCTCTCTCGCTCTCTCTCTCTCTCTCTCTCTCTCTCTCTCTCTCTCTCTCTCTCTCTCTCTCTCTCTCTCTCTCTCTCCCTCTCTCTCTCTCTCTCTCTCTCCCCCCCCTCTCTGTATGTCTACCATTGCGGGTTCATGCGTGACATGAAGTTCAATCGATGTCTTCATTACAAAATTCATGTCCAGATTATCTGAATACGCTACACTGTCTTTCCTTTGCCATCATTCCCTTTCCTTCCTCCTGGCCACTTCAGTATAATGGTACTCTGCACTTAATGACTGTTAATCACACGGCATGGCGTCGAGCGACTCTGCCAGGATGGCTTAAAGAGGTGCAGAGGTGCTTTATGCTTGTTTGAGTGAGACTGTAGACGGTGTAAGGCACTTGTGTAAAATATGAAGGTGTTCATTCAGTCACTTTTGGCTGAATCCGCAGTTTGGTGACATTGCCATGCCTAGACCAAGAATCAGTGACATACTGCTTGTTGAATTAGTTCAGTCTTATCTTAAACTGCTATCCTTACGCGAAGAGTTCTGCAAGCCTTCGATTTCTGCACGCTTTAGTGCGCTAGAGTGGTCGTTTTTTCAGCGACGAAGGCTTGAAGAGCAGGGCCCCACTCCGGGCTCCGGGAGCTGTCCAAAAGCCCGTGGTGCTGAAATTCCTGCCAAGCTCGAATCGATAGAGCGCGCTTTCCCCCAGTGACAAAACGAACCAAAAATGGATTGCTTATAATTTTATTCTAATTAATTTCACTACGCACCATGGAAACATGCAGGTGAATGGTGATTTTATTTGGTGGCCGTATTTATTTTGTTGTTATTTCCATTCATGAGCACACTCAATATCAAACTGCCACTGCATGAATCACATTATGTAGGCGTATGCTAATGAGGTCAACACTGAGGTAATACACCTCACTTATACATCACACCTCATGCCACAATGCCATTTTACTTAATCACGTTGACCTTGTCGCTAATAAAGAATAGAAGTTAGACAAAAAAGGGTCTGTAGTTTTTGCATACCAATGATCATAGATACTGGAATGTGTTTGGAGTGAGATATTGCAGCATGGATCAGTTGTCTTATGGTGGCTGCAGCCTTCCATGGCCAGACTTGAAGGACTCCATACTAAGTACATTTGTATTAACTAATTGAGTTTCCTCATCCTTGACCTACTGAATTAAAAAAAAAAAACATCTTTCAGAAAGGTCTCCTATTAGTTGGGTGCTTCTCCATGATGTTTTAGTGGAAAGGCAGCTCCCTGACAAATCTAATTCACAGAAGTTCTATTGCGTTCCTCCTTTTGAGGTCATGTAGTAAATTAGAAATGGTAATTTTAGGTTCCATGAAGGCTGAGGCAAGTTAATTACAGGCAGTGTTATGTGCAGTGAGTGAACTACTTCCATCAGTCCGGTGGAAATACTCCATTTTGTCTTCTCCAGGCAGCCAAAGCACACCCACCCACACACTGTCATCCCTTTGTGAGAGCTTCCTGTTGGCGTAATGCCCAATCTGAGGCTTAGAAGGCTGTGTCAGTTCAAGCACTCATTCCTTTAGAGTTTTTTCAGGTACACGGGTCATGCGTGTAGAGTAGATTTGTATCCATTCATTACTCTAATCATAAAAAAAGGACGTATAATCTCTATTACTGTAAAGAGCACATTCAGGGCTCACTCGTTAAGCTGTGAATAGATAATATACGCAGGTAGTCTAAGATTTATAAGAGTAATAAGATGAGGCATTATGTAACTGACTAGAACCTGATACTGAGTATTTTTACCTTCACTATCTTACATAACTGCAATTATTTAAACACCTCACCACTTCACAGCCACTATAGTGAGGTGGTGAGATAGTGAGAACAGCAAACACAAATAAGCAGCTCTGCCACTCTTCCTGTTAAATTAAGAAAACAAACAGTGCATTCATTACTATAGTGTCTCTCTTGTACCTGAAAACACATGGCTCCTATTCCCTAAGGTGAACTGAGTTCTTCCTCGTCTTCTTTCCCCACACAATGTGAAAAAGAGCACCAGTTTGATGGAGTAGTGTTGCCTTGGGGAGATGAATTAGACTGCTCATTTTATGTTCTTCCCCTGTCAGGAGCTCCAGCATGATGAATCTGCAGGGCTGATCAGAAAGATGACATTTGTTTGTTGGTGAATGATGCAGAGTGATTCATGTCTTCACACAGGCACTCCATTATTTACCCTTTGCATCTTCCCAAACTTTTTCCTGAGCCTCACTTTGCTTTGGGCTTCACCTACATGAGACTCGCAAAGGTGTTCTGAACATCTGGATTTGGATGTGGTAAGATAGCATTCCCCAGAATGGGCGGACTATGACCATATAAAAATGGATTTGTTACATGCTTTGGTGGATTCTTGGAAGTTTTTCAGTCAACTTCTGTGTTTGTTTATTTCATTATTCAGGTATGACAATAGTGGAGTCCCCAGAGCCTTTTGGGTTGTTTGCACACAGCAGACTGCAGTAGAGCAGGTGCAGCCTGGGCACCAACTGGGATTTCAGTGAGAATAAAGCCCACCGGCCTTGTAGTGTGAGGTCCTTTTGTCTAAAGGGCTATTCTGTATGTCTTTCCACTCTTTCCACAAAACAAGCATGGTTGCATATTTTCACTGACAAATCAAAGCCTTACAATGTCTTTGCTTTAAAATACACACAAGTATTTTAAGTATTTTTGCTTCACTTTAAAGTTACTGTTTTCAGATATGAAGCTTTGTTACTTCCATATTACATACTCTCTCTCTCTCGCGCTCTCTCTCTCTATCTCTCTCTCTCTCTCTCCTCCCTCTGTGTGTGTTTTCCATCCTTGGCCATATCATTTTGTGTGAAAAATTAATGAACTCCTCAAACAGAAAGAGAACTCATATAACACAAGGCTATCAGTCACTCAGAAAGATAGAGAGCGGTCTGTGCTCATACCCTCTGCACCCTGGCATTTCCTCAGATAGTCTGAGGGTTCAAAGAAAGACCATGACTTTCTTCTTTTGTAATAGAGTAAATGCCCCCCTTTAAAAAAGGCAGATTAGCCTATGTAAAACCCAGCTTAGGCGAGAACGACTATTCATCCCTTAAACTGCCGCAGACTTCTATCAATAATGGAACCCACCCATCAATTTTTCATCTCCTCAGGGTATACATTTTCCCAGGGGATTTGATTCAGCATGAAGTGGAAATTAAACAGTGAGGGAGATCCATGTTATCTACTTTTCTCTCTACTATTATCTACACCTTATATGGTAAAACACGAAGGATTTCTTTCTTCAGACTAGAGCTACAGCAGCATGGAGGGGAGATTATGCACAAAGTAGACATTTTGGTGAATAGCAGATGAAAATACAAAACACTTAACTCTTTACTGCATGGATTGTGTAATAATGGAGAGATTTATTATCTGAAAATTACAGACAATGGTTAAACTGCCATAGGACGTAGTAGGACAGACATGCCATAGGCCATAAGACACAATAGACTGCCATAGGACACAGTTATATTCATCATCCATGTATAAACACACGTGTAACAGCCAAATATAAATGATTTATTTATGAATATATAAAGGAATAAAGCTACACTGATAAAATGCTCAACTTAAAATGTAAATTAATTAACTGAAAATTGCAGTGTCCGGTGTATCCACTGGAAGTGTATTCATTTACTCCCTTTAAACACACTGCAGATTGCAGGTCTGTTGTTTCAGGCTATTCCCATAAAAACAAAAGAGGTTTGCTCCTCGGTGTGTAACAACATATTCTAAAGAAGATCTCAATAAACAGCTTTTTTACAAACGCAGATGTTCCTGTTCCTGCTAAAGCCCAAGTAGACTGATAAAACAATGTGCTGAGTCAGGTGATAATCTTAGTGTTTTTTTATCTCTTCTATGGGAAGACTGAACCTAGCAGTCTCCTCAGTAATACACATGTTCATGAGTGGTATGCTTAATCATAGTTTTGTACTGAATTTATACATGTGTTTTGTGGCTATAGGTTACATATATAGTTACATATATGTTATTGACAAAAAAATCACACAGTTGCCCACTTTACAATCCAACTAGCAAGCAATGTGTTACTGGGATATGGCAAACTGTTGGTTTGGTTATGAAAAGGCAGTGGGATTACGGCAGCAGCAGTGAATTGAAGCAGGCCATGAGAGCCAAAATGATGTTAAGATTTTTGTAATCACTTCATTTGAATAACTTAATTTTTTCATAAACCTATTAAGAGAAGAATTACATGAAGAAAATTGCCAAACCAGTAACAATGAGGAACAGTGAGAATTCAATAATAATTACAGCAGTGCCCCCCCCCCATGAATTCTAAATATTCTAAATGTATTCTGAATATGTTTCTTTTTCAAATATTGTACTGGAATACATGACTGAATATATTTATGACAGTGTATTAAGTGTTCAGCCATCACCACTTTTTCAAAGTGTTTTGCCCAACCCTGTGTGCATGAATACTGCATTATACAGACCCATGGAGAGAGCTTCAGATAACAGTTACATGTGATGTAAAAAAAGATAAAAGTGAAAGCACAAACTTCATCAGGCAGGAATGGGATCAGATAAAAATATACTATATTATGCAAAAATCTTAAAAAAAAAAAAAAAATTGTTTTTTTTTCATTAGGCAACAGCATGCATTACATTAATTAAAGGGTTAAAAAGAGTTAAAAAGTCCCATATAACCATCTCCATATACAAATACAAATACGTAGCGGCCACCATGCTACTCACACCACACCCACACACACACACACACACACACACACACACACACACACACACACAATCAGATATTCCTCCTACACATATTCACACACAATCACACTCACTAGCCCTCTCTGTCTTTTTCTCTCTCACTCACAGTGACCTCTCATTAATCTCTCTTGCTGACCCAAATGTCTGAATGTTGGAGTGTTTCTCTGGAGAGCTCTCCCATTGGCAGCTCTTTCTGCAAGATGAGCGCAGCACATTCCCCCAGTCAATGCTCTAATCAATCAGCACTCTGCCTCGCACCATCAATCTCTCTGAATACTCTGCCTCGACATCATAAATCGCCCATTCGGATTACCCTGATGGACGTTTCTCTGAATTTGACCTCTTTACCACTTTTGAACTGGATCACCTGCTATAGCTATGCCATCACTTCCTCTTAAACTCCTACTGTTATGATCTGTATTTAGGCGGCGGCCCATCAATCTCTGCATGGACGTCGCATCTCTTCTTGACATTGTATGCCTGCCTTACCCTACATGTCCTTCCTTATCTGCCATGTTCTCATATCGAACACTCTGATATTTAACACAATTGCTAGTCCACCACATTTAATTCTAGACTTTTTCTTATACTTGATGTATCTCACACATCTCTCCTCAGTTTGATCCGAATGGCTCTGTATAATCTCATTTCTTTAATCATACATCTCAAGTTTATTGGTTGCAGTTTTTTATCAAGTGGGAATCCAATCCAGTGAGTTTGTCTTTTTCAAGGTTTCTTTCTTGTGCTTATTCTAGAACATTCTAGAAGATTGTGAAAGAGGAGAACCCTGTAGAACAATGTGGAATAGTGTGCCTGGGGGAGAAAATATTTTTAAAAAATGGGGAGGGCATTCTAGCACAGTGTGACTGGGGAGAACATTCCAGGTTAGTGTTAATAGAAGAGAAGATTCTAGAACAATGCTGGTGGAGGAAGACATTCCAGAACAATGTACATGGGGTGGATGGTCTAGAAATGTGTGAAAAGGAGCAAACATTCTACATCAGTCGGAATGGAGAAGAACATTCTAAATGGGAGCGAACATTAAATACAGTGTAAATAGAAAAGAATGTTATAGAAGAGTGTGAATGGAGAGAGCATCTTAGAACAGTGTGAATGGATATTTTTTAAAACAATGTCATTAGGAAGAACCTTCAAATGACCTCTATGGTACATCAGCCAGTGTTTGGGTTTGTTGGTTGAGTGGGTGTGCTTTGGGCTTTGGGGTGTTTTTTGGCTTATGATCACCCTTGGCTTGCTCATTATGGGCTTGCTGCTGGATTTCTGTAAAGCTGCATTGTGACAATGTCTGTAGTAAAAAGTGTCACAAATGAATTTGAATTTAATTGAACAACTATTGAGAACTAGAAAAACTGTTTGGCTATTTTTTTCAGTAATTTACTGTTTATTTATAGTATGCATACTGTATATTACAATTAAATTACTTTTCCTAGCACTCCTATATGTCTAATACACAGCTTGTATGTGCTCTAATGTACAATCACAGCTGTTGTTTGCTATATTATGTAATATAGCAAATATAGTCAATAATATAGTCAAACATGATAACAGCTTCCAACATCAAATGCTGTAATGGTCATGCATATTATTACAGAATTAACAGAAAAATAATGCTGTCTTCAACTGCTTCATTACTGTTCATTGTCATAATGTTTGAAGTCATGACAGCCATGACTTGTGATTAGCTTGTGATTAGCTTTTCACATATGCTGACATGTACTGGTAATGGTGATACAACTCATGACAGCTTATGATATGTGCCATGACATGTTTATAGCATGGTTATGTCAATGTTATGTAACATGTTTTAAGAAACATGTTAAAATAAATTAATGTCATAACAACAATGTAACTGGCTATTTTCTATTCAATCAAATAATCTAATTAAATAATGGCTTGACATTCTTTTATTGTGTCTATAACTGTGTAGTTGCACATAACAGTACCAGTAATATATACACATATGTTTTAAATTTAGTTTTTACTCATGCAATTACACCTCTTGTTACAATCAGAAAAGTGTGGAAAAACACCAGTTGACCCATTACACCAAAAATATGTTATTATAACTATGAAGATACATGTAATCACACGATGTGTATCTATATATTATACTACTTTAATCTACCTGTAACAGTGAAAACATCACCAGTAATTGCAATGTTTTGTGTGTTTGTATGTGTTGTGTTGCATGCATTGGCAATGTGTAACACCACAGTTATTAGTATAGGTGAAGGAAAACATTTTATCAGTTCAAAGCTCAAAACACATCAACCTCTTTAAAAGGAGTTGTTTCTCTCAGACTACCCCATTTGTTTCACAGCAATCTTCTATATTTAGGGAATGCAGTGGATTACTGCAGTGTTTCCTCTGTAAACAGTGCTTTAGAGTGAACAAATATTAATTTCAGCATACCTAAATGCATGCGCTGAGCAGACCTGATCTCATCTTGGTGATGTAGAGCATGCTTCACCCACTCAAATCTTAAACCTCAACCACTATTAAACGAGCAACAACCAGTAGAATGTGGCTGTACAGCAAGGGGCAGCTTCTGTCAACATTCGTGCACAATGCGGAGGTGTGTGCAGCCGTCTCCTCAGCAGCAGCAGCAGCAGCAGTAGCAGGAGCAGGAGCAGCAGCAGCAGGGCCATGATACCAATAAAGCCCAAATTAGGCCTGATTTAATGACTCAGGAATGTGGGTGCCCTCTGCTTTCTCAAACTCCGCTAAAAGCAAATGACCTGAATTCAGCGTGGAGCATGAGTCACTCCCAGAATGCTGTCAGCCACCTCAACAGCTCTTGTTTAGGACCTAAACCCTTCATCCTCTCTTATTTCTGTCCTCTGTCCATCATTACAGACCTCTTAGCAGTTAGGGCTCGGCCGCTGTTGAATAGCCTAGTGCACGAGTACGTCTCTGCTGTGGAGGAGATGATGCTTTTGTGTATGTGTGCGAGCTGCAGAGAGAGCAGTAGAGTAAGCTGTGACTCCCCGTCTCAGCTGCACCTGGGAGGCATCTGTTTTATGTGATATGGCGCTGGGTCGCTATATTAATTCTACCTGCTAATTTGAAAGGTTAAAATAGGCTGCAGAAAAGGTGACACGCTGCTGCTCACCTGCTCCTCACGTACTAAAGCACCTGTTTAATGGAGGTGAGGTTCAGAGAGAGACAGGGAGACAGAGAGAGAAGAGAGAAGAGGGAGAGAGAATGTTAATGATGGGCCTAGGAAGAATCTGCAGTTAATAGGTTATTTGAAAAAGCGGAGAAAGGAAAAGTGCAGCTGGAGCTGATTGTTCTTATCTGAGTTCATTAATGTAATTTCCTCTCACAAAGGGCCTGTACAGAAAGCTCTCAGGCTCAAATAATGACTGGATCAGTCCGACGCAGCCAGCTTGCGTAGCTCCACAATGCCTTCAAAAATGAAGAACTGTCACTGCCGCTTATACAAACATACATACCCACACACGCGTGCACCTCTCCATTACATATCTGAAGGGAAACAGCTGTATGTACAGCTGAGCTCCTTCAAACGCAACATTTGCTTGTTCATTTTATTTACATGTTTAGTATTTTTTGTTATTTTATTATTATTGCGGATTGACAGATGTGACACTGAAGCAGAATGTCATTAAAAGTGGCTTCTGGAGTGAACAGCATGTAAGGCTGCAATCAGCCAACAAAGTGGATAAGCTGCTGATGACATCAATTATAGAAATTGATGCATCGAAGTATTCACTGTAAACAGGGGAAAAGGGTAGAAATTGATTTGAAGTATTTTAGTTAATCCCCCCAGCAGGCCAGCTTATGACAGTCAATGTCTCTTACTGAGTCACTGACTGACTGACCGATGTGCATTCTTGAAATATGCATATGCAATTATCACCTAAGACAAGCAGCAGGTGGCATTATACACCATTAAATGTCACATCTTACATCCACTCAATACGAGGTTAAAAATAATAGAAGTCATAGAAGAAACAGTGAGGCTATTCTATTCCATGATGAGGGCCTAACCTGTGACTTAGGCTCCCACAGAGTGATATGATCTCTCTTTTTTTATTTTTGTTAGGATACATGCTGATGCACTTTGTACGAGTTGTAAGGAATGTATTGTTTTCTCAAGAAGTCCAGTAAGAAGAGCATTACAGTAATCACCTCAAAACAAGTACTCAGTCTGAAATAGAAGAAGCCGAACATTAGCAATATTTCTTAAATGACAGAAAGCTACTTTTGTGACTGTGTTTACATGTGTGATAAAACAGAGCTCAGACTTTAAGCTCAAACCCAGATTTCCTACATCAGGTTTCTCCTAAAGCAGCTCTGAGTTTTTTTTGATAAGCAGCCTCATTTTTCTATTTTTACCTGTTCAAGGTGAGAATAGCTTCCTTAAGCACTTGTACATGACCAGTGAGTGCAAGAGAATGTAAATGATATGTAAAGTTACTTTTATCCACCAGTGTAATGTTAGCTGGATCAGAAGCTGTCATGCTATAATGCTCTGGTAGCAATTCTGTGATTGCAAGTTGGTCAGGCCTTGAGGCACAGAGCAGCCCCAAAACATAACATTTCCACTACCGTGCTTTACAGTTGGTATGAGGTTCTTCTGATCAAATGCCCTCCTTGGTTTTTGCCAAACATGGCTTCTGGTGCCGTGGTCAAACAACTCTGAAACAATCTTTGACTCATCTGTCCATAGCACATTTTTCCAGAATATTGACTAGCAAACTTTGTGCCCCAATGTCTTTCTTCTGCCACACCTCCCATGCAGGACCAATTCGTGTTCCTTTTTCTAATGGTACATTCAGATCCTGTGATGAAATTGTGGGATTTTGGGATCCTACAGTGTATTGTCAGGTAAAATTTGCTCATCAGATTATCTTTTGGCAGTCGTTTTCAATCTTCTATAATTGTAGATGATCTTCTGGACAGTGGAATGTTTGATTTCCAATATTTTGGATATCTGCATAATCCCCTTCTCAGACCTTTAATTTCACTGTCCGAAGAGAAACATGAATCTCTCTTTTTTTTCTTTTTTTACTGACTTGCCTCATTTGAGCATGGCAGATGTCCTTTACATTGTATGAGTTATTGTTTTGGAGACAGTTGTTTTCTTTGGACAGCGATGACAAGCATTTACAACTCCTTGAGAGAGCTCCTCGATCTAGGCATGATGATCCCACACAATTCAATAACAAACAACAAAAGGAACTAAAAAATTAGTATGAGTTCGTGAACAGAATATCATTAAAAAGTATTTCTGGAGCGAACAGGAAGTAAGGCAGTATTTAGTGAATAAAATTGATCAGCTGCTGACGACATCAATTATAGACTTTAATGCATTAAAATATACATTGTAAACAGTGGAAAAGGTCAGAATTGATCTGAAGGATTTTTACTAATCTCCCCTTCCAGCAGGGAAGCTTATGAGGGTCGATGTCTCATAATGAGTCACTGAGTCAGCTTTATTTATATATTTTTAATTGTTCAACCAGGTGAGGATACATTCACTAAGCTAAATTTGCTTGGGTGGCCTGGACAAGTTGTCAATTGTTTAAAATTTTCTCAGTGGAATGATTGATTTCCAATTTTTTGGATATCTTCTTAAACAAAGATATTTATAACTTTCTTCCTGAGTGCCTCAGAGAGCTCTTTGAGCTAGACTTGAAGATACCACACAATCCAATAACAAAGAGCAAACCAGACCAGATATCTGAGGTTTAAAGACCATCTCTTATCTAATGGTGGTCTAATCAGTAGCACATGATCATGTGCACCAGATATCAATTTGAACAATTTGAAGTAGTTATATATGTTGGGGTGTATTTACTTTTTTCCATATAAAATTACAGTACTGTTTATTCCAATTATTTAAAGCATAACAAACATGTTAATTGTCATTTGTTAAACTAAATCACTCAT
Organism: Pygocentrus nattereri; assembly: GCF_015220715.1. Lineage (NCBI taxonomy): Eukaryota > Metazoa > Chordata > Actinopteri > Characiformes > Serrasalmidae > Pygocentrus > Pygocentrus nattereri. The sequence continues at coordinate 22,746,019 of NC_051221.1, read as the reverse complement.
CTATCAACACTGTTTAAATGTGTGCTCATGGGGTTCTTCACATGACTTTCTTTATAAATGTACCATTTAAGTAAATTAGTGTGATTTACTTGAACAGTTGCTGATCATATTATTCTAAAAATAGTGATTGACATCAAAACGTATCCTATCCTGCATCATGGACGCTTGAGTGACAAATGCCATGGGCCTGCAAAACTAAGCCTGCCTGTCTTCTTGAGGTTTGAATTGGTGTAAAATTTCAACAAAAAAATTATATTGTTTATGTTTTCTGAAAAACAAATAAAAACAGTTTGATTTCTTATTACTGCATGAATTCTTTTGGTTGAACTTTGAACGATATAGTGTTGTCTGCTTAAAAAATATTCTATAATGTTCATAAAAGGAAGTCAATTAGGCCTTAAAATGTCAACAAAAAGAAAAGGTCAATTTGACAATGCAAAAAAACACTTTACAAAAAAAACGCTTCATGAAGTTCTTTAGTGTTCACATGATAGACAGTCATTCTGGCACTGCAATACCTTACAGGAAATGTAAAGTAATATTCCCTCTGCTTTTGCTTTATTGCACCGTATAAGTAGAAACCACTTTTAGTCTCAAACAGGCCTTTGAGCAATGGAAGATATGTAACAGGAGGAAAAAGAGGGGAGACAGCTGAAGGCCTAGAGGTTTGACCGTTGGATTATTTGAAAAATAAATGATATATAGGAAAGATGATCAGTCACAGCCCTAACAGCAGGTGACCTGAACTGTGCGCTATTTTAGATTCTTTTGTGGATTATCAGTGTGTTTACAGCTCTCTTGGAGCTTCCTCTGAGCTATGACACCAACACACAGGCTCTTTACAGTCTGCTCACATCACTTTTTGAGATTTTGTTGAGAAGCTTGAAGGAATGATTGAAACATTTGAAAAAAAAAAACATTTGAGCAGTTGAAAAAATAAAGAACAACTGAGGATGAGTGTATTGATGACTGCGTTTTTCTAGACTTACATGTCCTACATGACCTACACAATTCTGACTTCTGCATATATATATATAGGCAGCTGTAACATGGTATATGACAGAAAACAAACCTCCATTTATTGTTAAGGTTCTACATCAATAGATGTTTCCTAGAACCATATATTCTACTCTTATTCAGTCTTATGGCTGACTCTTTTGTTGTTTTTCTGGAACTGAAAAGCAGTACCTCCAGGTCAGAGCTCCAAGCAGCTGTAACGTGGCATATGGCAGCATGACCTCAGTCCCCAAAGGTCAAACCTTTCAGCAGTTTTTGCTACAGGGAGATAGCTACTGAAAGTGAACTCAGTATATAGAAATGATTAAATAGCATGCATTTTCAGCACACTGTTGCAGTTTATGTTTTGTTAAAAAATAAAACAGTTATGCGAAGGCATAAATATTTATAAGTGCATTGTGAATGTGTGCCTGAAGCCGTCATATTCCAATAAGCATGAATAAAAGGGATTTAAACATTTTAGACATCTTGTTACATCTCGTAGAATTTCTCAATGTCAGCAGTACAGAAGCACTAACATTGTCATGCTTCAAATCACTAAATGTAAATAGATAATGTGAAAAAAGTTTGAGATTTATGTACAGTACTGCTGCAACATCACCATTATGTGTGCTTTTTGGTAATTTCCTTTACAGTATATAAATGTAGTATACACTATATGCTATACTCGCCTTTTTATGAATAACATTTTGGATCCATATTGAAGTTGCCAAAGGCAGTTATCATTTGAAAAACAACCAAAAAAAGGTAATATGTGGGCATAGACTACTGATAGTGGTGCTGTACCAAATGTTCCACTTTTAAGTGGATAACAGAAACATGGTGATAACAGAAGCATGGTGTCATGCTACTTTCCATCAAAATGCATTTGGGATTGTAAGTAGAAGAGGAAATATTTTATTATTAATTTTATTAAAATTTTAGCAGTAGTAGTAGTAGTAGTAGTAGTATTACTACATCTATCCACATTTCCCCCATTAGCTTTTGCCAGCAATTCCAAGACAGTTTTTAAATATGGAAGGCTTAAAAGGCACCCTTGTTGTGTTCCAACTTCCAAAGACAACATATAAAGGCTGCTGAGGCTCTGTTCCAAACACAGGCTGAAGTAAAATCCAGCCAACCAACCAACCAATAGGTAAATAAATGAATAAATAAAAACATAAATAAATACAACAGCAAAAAAATACAAAGCCACAAATAACTTCGCAGCATCTAGTACAAAATCTATGAATGATGTCCATAGCAAGCCAGCATATACTCAGTTTCACCCGGTACTGTGCAGCCCATATACTGATAAACCTGGATTAATCTGAATTTAGTTTGTTTATTAAATTATTTTCATGTATACCAATTAATATAAAAAACAAAGCAAAATAAATGAAGTAGTAGCAAGCCCAGTCAATGCATTTGGTTTTGTAACACTACTAGGCATATACTCACTCAATAGAACTGATTATACTGTATAAAGCAGAGTGTAGGACACTCAGAGGTTCTTTAAAATACTATATACTTAAATTGGGTTTTCATCATAGAGAAGGAAAAATTGACAACGCAAAGAAGTATTTAAGCAGTCATTTGGTTCGTTGAGTTATCATGGTTCTATATATGACTGTGGCCTTTACTAAGAACTACTAAAGAAATTGCTGTTTAAGGTTATATAACGCAGAACACACATGGACTCATTATCACATTATGCTTTATAGTTATATAGCCAAGCAATCACAGAAACAGATGCATCTACCTCCAAACTGCACTGAATCACAGTCGCTGGGTAGTGTTCAGATGACTTCAATTGATACAAACACAGTCCACCTACATACTGCTATCAACATTAGCTTTTGTGACATGTCTGACATGCTGTTGTACTGTAAAAGTTGTTTGCAAATCTATTCTCATTGCAGGACACTGTGGTCAATTCAGATTCCTAGTGCAAATTTGATTTTGTCATTTGATTGTTCACATTATATTTTTTATGTGTTCTAATCTGATACTGACACTAGTTTGAACAGATCATGCTCCTGAACTGACCTTCGTGTGCAAACCAACAAACCAACAAACTCCACCCAGAATGTCCATCTAGAGGTAAACAAAACGAAAGCAACAAGAGCAAATGCTAATGTGAAGTGAATATAGATGTCAATGTGTGGCTAAATCATTGCTTCAAATGCTTAGAAGTTTTCACATCTCACTGTTTGTGTTTTTGATATTGATGTACTTTCCTGTAGCGTGTAGCTTTGATCTGACCACTACCAGGTGATTGTGATTCTCTGTTGATTAAGAGTAGATGCCTTTTTTCTGAGATTGGTTAACTGGAAATCTTCCTCAAAGCTATCATCCATTTTTCCTTAAGATTCAAAGCTGCCAGGGTGGAATGTTGAGTAAGGGTATTGATACTCCTGTATCTGTGAATTTCTTTTTGAAAATCAATCCTCATATTAAGAAACTGCCGCTAAATAAAGAGTCATTTTAATACATTGTATTAACTACTCTGTGTTCAAGAAATGTTTCCTTTGTAGTTTTAGGTGGGTGAACACACACCTGTATTCACTGGGTGAACTTCGCTAAGGAGTTTAACTGTAGAGGACGAGGCTAGGAGCCACCCCACGAGCTGTTAGAGAAAATAAAACTCTGTTCATGTATGGCGTAGCTGTGGGCAACACCAGCTGAAAAATAAAGTACCACAACTCACGTGAAAGCTGTGTTTAATAGCATTGAACACTACATTCTTTGTTTTACAATTGCACAGGCATTACGCAAGGATCTATAGTGATAGGCCAAATATTAGTTTATGTTAACCATTCAGCTCTTAGAATTTCCTGAGGAGCACAATTTTACAATAATAGTTTGATGAAATACAATCTTAGCTTAAAGGAAAGTTCAATTAAGGTGGTTCAAAAGACTTTGAAAAAGATGTCTGTATCCACTGATGAAAGAAGTCTGCATCTGCATTGGATTAAAAAGAAAATCAGTAGCATTTACCATCCCAAATTCTTGGAATGATATAAAAGTTGCATGAATTCCTGTCTGACTGTTCAGATTAAGGTTACATTGCCATGTATCAGGTGTTGAATTTCAGTATTACATAGCAAAAAGACCCAAAGTGGTTTTAAAAATGCCAGATACTGTGTTTTTTTTTTTTTTTTTGCTGTTTACACTGTCATTAATTAAATCTGTGTCACAAGTGGATTTGGCACTTTTACCTGCAGTAAAGCTCATCAAACAAGATTTTACCCTATAGCATAACTAAATCTTTTGAGTACATTTCAAATCAGATTTTTTTAGATTTTTGGGGCTGTAGTTATTTATCAGATAAACGACTAAATCACAAGAGTATCATTATTGACTAAAACAGCACATCAGTTGAGCTCCAGCACACATGAGACTGGTGCTCTTGGGGATGTCTTCTGATGAGTAAGTTACATGACCTATCCTGAGAGAAGCGTACTGCCATGACCTGTCGGTGTTATGGATGTGTGTATAATACTCAGGAGTCTAGTTGCTCTGATAGCCGTGGGTGATCGAGTGGAGTGTCACGGTGTGTAGGTGAAGACTGCACTGGGATTCTGATGTATGTGTGTGTGTGTGTGTGTGTGTGTGTGTGTGTGTGTGTGTGTGTGTGTGTGTGTGTGTGTGTGTGTGTGTGCTCTAGGGCATGGAGGTGTGTGTTTTTAAGCAGTTTAGATACAGACGGCTGAGCCAAATTCTGAAGCCTTTACCTCATAGGCTTAATCACCCAGCAATCAAATCAAGCTTTGTGTTGTGCATAACTAGGTTAGGTCTCTCTCTCTCCCTCTCTCTCTCTGTCATTCCTGACACACACACTTCTTCTCACTGGCATATGTGATGCCCCCAGGCCTGGGCATTTACTTGTGGATGCTGTTGAGACGTGGCAGGAGCCGTGATGTGCTACAATTGTGGACACACTCCACCGTGTTCAATCCTGTCTCTCATGCATGCCCTGACATACTCTCTGTCGGCATCTCTCTCCCTCTCTCTCTCTTTCTCTCTCTCTCTTATCTCTCTTGTTTTCTCTCACCTCTTTTGCTCCACTGTAGATTGTCTTGCTCTCTCGCCTGGTTTGGCTTGTCATTCTATATCAGACTCTTTCTTTTTCTGCATCAACCCGCCCTCTCTTTATCTTTCACCCTCTCATATTTCTTTATCTTTCTTACTCTCTTTACATTCACTATACTCTCTCTCTTTATTTCACACTCTCGTCTTTCTCATTCTTACTCTTTTTATCTTTTTTATCTATCAATACCCATTTACTCACACAATTCTGCCATTCCCCCCCCCCCTCTCTGTCTGTCTTTCCATAGACACAAACTCTCTCTCTCTCTCTCTCTCTCTCTCTCTCTCTCTACCTCTCTCTCGCTGATTTTGATTGTCCTTATGTTACCTTTTCTAATATATCATTTCATAACTATAGCAGAGCGCCACACCATCCTTATTCAATCCTTCATCTTTCCTACCTGTTTTTCCACCATCCTTCTTTCATTTCTTTCCTTCATTACCCGAACCCTGCTAATACACACCCGAGGAATGTCTGTTTTGAGTCTGTCCCCTGCAGGATGAGGACTATGGTGGGCTAAACTGAGGGATATTAGTGATAGAGGACAGGCAAATTATGCTGGAGTGTCAGTGGATGTTGGCACGTGTCCTGCACAGCCTGCCAGCCCACTCACTGCAGGGTACCTTGCGGCATTTGGCCCACAACTGCCTGCTGTCTGCTCTTTGTGGCAACCAGGCTTCCTCACATCTAAAGGTTACTCTCATACGTGTTAATCTCAAAGAAGCTGACTGCTATGATTGAATTTGGCATCATAACTGTAATTGATCTGTCTATGCTCCGCCCACAAATGCATAATTTTATAGCAAATGTTGGTTTACAGAATGTTGGCAAACATCCCATGAAGCATGCATGAAAAAGGACTGACTATTAGTTTGGATATAATTTTGTTAGCATTGTAAATGCATCATTGGCATTTTTAGCTTTGATTAGTCTTAGTCTAACTCAGTAGCGTAGCATTTAGAATAGAATAGAATTCAACTTTATTGTCATTGCGTATGTTGCAGGTACAAAGCAACGAAATGCAGTTTGCATCCATCCAGAAGTGCTTAGCAGTAATATAAATATGTATGTTACAATGTACAGTAAGTATAGTATGTACAGGTTAAAAATATGAGGGGGTATAGACATGAAGGGGGTTATACAGGTTATAAACAAGAATGTACAGGTTATAAATACGAAGGGGTATAAAGTACTATGAACTATGAATAAATATGAAGGGGTATAAAGTACTATGAACTATGAATAAATATGAAGGGGTATAAAGTACTATGAACTATGAATAAATATGAAGGGGTATAAAGTACTATGAACAGGTTATAAATATGAAGGGGTATAAAGTACTATGAACTATGAATAAATATGAAGGGGTATAAAGTACTATGAACTATGAATACATATGAAGGGGTATAAAGTACTATGAACTATGAATAAATATGAAGGGGTATAAAGTACTATGAACAGGTTATAAATATGAAGGGGTATAAAGTACTATGAACTATGAATAAATATGAAGGGGTATAAAGTACTATGAACAGGTTATAAATATGAAGGGGTATAAAGTACTATGAACAGGTTATAAATATGAAGGGGTATAAAGTACTATGAACAGGTTATAAATATGAAGGGGTATAAAGTACTATGAACTATGAATAAATATGAAGGGGTATAAAGTACTATGAACTATGAATAAATATGAAGGGGTATAAAGTACTATGAACAGGTTATAAATATGAAGGGGTATAAAGTACTATGAACTATGAATAAATATGAAGGGGTATAAAGTACTATGAACTATGAATACATATGAAGGGGTATAAAGTACTATGAACTATGAATAAATATGAAGGGGTATAAAGTACTATGAACAGGTTATAAATATGAAGGGGTATAAAGTACTATGAACTATGAATAAATATGAAGGGGTATAAAGTACTATGAACTATGAATAAATATGGAGGGGTATAAAGTACTATGAACAGGTTATAAATATGAAGGGGGGTAAGTATGTACTTATGAACAGGTAGAATATTTACACAGTATATACAATAATGGGCAGTATATACAACAGATGTGAGTGCCGGTAATTGGTGTTAAGCTGAAGACTCACTTGACTCTAATCAAACACACACATAGTGATAAAGGTTGTCACAGTTTCTTATCAGGTTAAATGGGATTTTTGACAGGACTGTGTAAAATTAAACCAACCTGGCAGCTGGTTATTAAAGATTCCATGCATGGATGAGCGAGATCAGGGTAGGTAGTATAGTTCAGCCTATAATAGCAATGTTTCCTTTAAGAGTGGAGGAGGTAGAGAGAGAAGGATGATCGGATGAGCAGATGGAGAGATGGGCAAGCAGAAACAGATAGACAGAAAAGCTCATCTGCAAGACACTTGTGTCAGTTTCAAAAATAGTTATTCCTAGAATCCTGCTCTACATATGCACATGACCCCAATTTCACTCAGTAACGTGCTTCAGTGGGAAGACCACTGTTACAATCTGAGGTGGTCCTCAATAAATGCCTGAAACTGGGCCATATTTATAAACCATAATGAGATATGGGTGGCAATTAATTTGAAATGAAATATTGATAAGAATAGATATCTAATTATGGCTGCATATGACTAAATAGGCCTAGTCTCTTCTCCAACCATCCTCACGTTTCACAATGATGAGAGGAAACAGCTCTAGCTTTGAAAGTGAATTGAGTCAAATCTGATTGGTTGGGGGAACTCCCATGACAGAAAAATGATGGAGCGACTATGCTCCAGTGTCCTTCTGTCAGTTTTTGGTGCAGTTTTTGCAGTGATGTGATTTGTTAGAATAAAACGTCTGTCTTGTATTTGAAGTGTCCTCCTGTCTTTCCCGACGTGGAGGTCAGAGGCTGCTCTGCTGCCATAGTGGGTCTAAATGCCTTCTTCATGGTGTTTAATTCCATTTGTTAGATGATTGCTGATGTAACTTATCTCTGCTAGCTGGCTACACAGCAACAAGAGCAAAACATAGTGCACTGCATTACGGTTTTCATTGCAAATCTGAAGCTTGTGCAGGTATTCACGTTGTTTATGTACATTATACTTAAACTTTAACAATCTACATTACTTAGCTAACTAATTAGCTCACTGAGGCTAGCCAAGACGTAGAATTTTGAACATTTTTAGCAAATTATGAATTAACAAACAGGCAGAATGTCTACACATGCAAAGAAATATCCTTTAATCCTATAAAACAAAACAGTGATGTGGGCTACTTTCCATTTAAATAAACGGAAAATTTCACCACTTCATTTAACAGCTTAAACTTGGAGTGCACTTTTTTATACAGCTCTGATTCCCATAGCCCAATTTCAGTTGCAGAAGCAGAAGATAAACAAATCCTAATAAAACTTATTTGTCAAAAACTAAGTCTGGCTGTTGCCATGCCAACACCAGAAGCATCCATGATTGGTTTATTGGTTTATTTATTTATTAGTGCAGATCACAGTGCACAATACCCCTTAACATTCTAAATGTATTACATACAAAGCCTTTTTGTTTAGAAACTACAGGGACCTCAATGCAGACCAATAGAGCTATTCTTAAGCTCTATTCTTAACCAAATTAACCGAATGCATTTTTTGATGTCTGACAAAATTGCACAAGTTCATCACATTCAATATGTAAATGCTTTTCCATCCCATCCATCCATCCATTTTCTAAGCCGCTTCTCCGTCAGGGGGGGGTGGGGGTGGGGGGGGTGCTGGAGCCCATCCCAGCAGTCTTCGGGCAGAAGGCAGGATACACCCTGAACAGGTCATGTAAATGCTTTTACTTGTATGATATGTTTACTGTCATTACAAAACATTCACTAAAATGAGAACTTTATAGGAGAAGGAAAAAAACAATGCTCATCTTTAATGTACATGAAGCAATTATGGGCATTTCTACAGGTTGACTCGTCATGAAATGTTCAGTCAGTATTTTTAAATGGTATAAAGAAGGAAAAAAAACAGAATTTTAATGTGACAGCAATGATGTACCGATAGAAAACACTGAACGTGGAGAAACGATTTCAAGCTATTGCTCTATTCATGAGCACTGTTTATTTCATTCTCTCCCAGAGCAGGCTTGGTGACTAATTGCTCGCATTCCCAGCAGTCGCTGACACAAATGCCTAATAAAGAGCATAATGACTGATTGCTTTGTCTTACTTAACCAGGATCAGAATAAAACCACCCTCATTTCCTCACATAGTGTACAATACCACTCACTGCCTACTCTTCTGCAGTTCTTGTGTGGTCACTTATAGATTCCATTTCTCCTGATCCTTCTGCTAACCTAAACTTTGTAATCTTGTAGAGAGGTCAATGATGCGTTAACAGAAAAAAAGGTGTTCACATTGCCGACTGGCAAAGACAAATGAAGGCTTAATGAAGATAGAGAGCAGCATTGTTGCAGCTGAAGGCAACTCGTAAGATCTAGTGCGTGACTTTGGCCTCGTTGATGAGGCATTCATTACTTCCAGTTAGGAATGGCAGCTATCAATCTGCAAATGAACCATATAAGTCATATAAATTATTCTCAAAGTATGAATTGTGCACCCATAAGTGTCAAAAATGCAAATGGACTGAAATGGATGGCTGGGCTGGCTCAGAAGAGGATTTTCTCCTCCAAAGCTGGGCTTTTTCCCCCTAGCCAATAAAAGGATCTCTAGAGGGTCTTTTTGCCATTTAGGCAGAGCAAGCGCCAGCTCAGCATTCCCTACAGTTCCCCCTGTTCAGCACTGAAACCTGAGCACAGCCTCTGTGGTTCTAAAGGCTTCTGCTGTACTGTACTACATCAAAAACTGCCCATGATTTGAATGAACAGGTATGTATATAGTACAGGGCTCTTTCAAATGAAATTGAACTCTCAGACTCATGTTAAAGTGTTAACTCTTAAGTTATTACTGCAGTTTTGCTACATTATTTAACCCCTCAAATGGCCAGGGCCCACCAGTGGACCCAGTTTTATCACATACTTCTATAACCTAAAAAAAGCTCTGTAGTTGCTGAATAATAAGCCTTAGTATGTAATAAGCCTGGAAGTTTATACCCTTAATTAATTTAATTAACTAAACTTAATTGTAATTGCATAATTACATAATCAACTAGATTTATATTTCAACACGTTTGAGGCAGCATCTCTGACGTTGACTTAAGCAGTAGCAAAAACACATAAGGACAACTTTTCTATCCACAAAATATGTCAATATACACAATAAAAACTCTTATAAAAAATAAATAATCTAATAAAATAATAACAATGTTTAATCCAAATGTGATTACTTGTTTCAATAAGTTAGAAATAATATTAAATATGCTTTTATTGCATATTTAAGTAGATTCTGTTTTTGTATTTAATTCCATATATTATGTTGTGCACTGCATAGCAAGCATGACTGATGGTAATGAATGTAAAACTAAATAAAACATGAGGTTAGAGAGCTGCAGTATTTATTTGGGTAGAGCATTAGGCCAAAGCCAGTTAAATTCCCTGATCCAACCATTCAAGGCTGAGTTGTCAAAGCCAAAGACCCCCCCCCATTTTTTTCTCTCCATGTTTCCCTTTTTTACGCACAGACATGCAGGGTACAGGTCGAATCCTCCTGCTTCATTTATATATTAGAGCTCTGCATATATATTCCATATCAAACATCTTTGCAGGATATGGGAAGTGGGGCTGTAGGATTGCTGACTGCTAAAATCATTTAACAAATAGTAATATGTGCATAGTAAATACTTCTGCTTGTTTTACAGTGGAGTTTCTAAATTGAAATTTTATTTACTGTATGTTTTCAAAACCTCTCATATGCTCTTTAAAATCATGCTTAGTTTTCATTTCAGTGAGCCGAATCGTTTCCATCATCAACAGCTTGTCACTTTGTCATGTTGTGATCCTTATTTGTGATGTTTATTGTCGTCTCCCATCATATTATGACATATTATGACATGCTTTATTTTACACACGTTAGTTAAAAAATGCTTTTTAATAAATTAAATATACAAGAATTGTACAAGAGTCTGTTACTGTTTTGCATGACATCTATATGTATGCCACTTACAATACTGTGCAGAAGTCAGAGACCACCCTCATACTCTGCTTAAAACTAATTCTCGCTTCTCTGAGTCTCTGAGGGTGTTCCTGCATTTTTGCATTCAGGTAGAGGATCTCCCTAAGGTCGCGTATTACTGTGTTTTTGTTTGTTTGTTTGTTTGTTTTTGGGCTGTTCCACTAAGCACAGTCCAGGAAAAAAGCACATTCGGTTCCGCTCATGTATGCAGAGTAATGCGCTCCAGCCGTGTAGTCTGCTTTCATTTGCAGCCGGGGAGCTTGCATAATTGGCATGTGTTTGTGCTTTCCTCTTGGACCCTGGCAGGCTTCCGTAGCTCCATTATCAAAGACCCCCATTGCTCAGGAGAGAACTGCAGGCCATCTATTCTGAGCCCTCCTTGTGGAAGGGCAGAGTGTGTGGATTGAAGCGTCGGAGGGCGCACAGGGTAACACACTCCTCAGGGTCTCTCTCTCCTGGACTCAAACACAAACAAGCTTCCATGCTGAGGCCTCTCAGCCTGGGCCAGCCATCTCCTCCCCTGCATTCTCCTCCTCCTCCTCCTCCTCCTCCTCCTCCTTCTCCTCTCTTCTCCTCTTTTCCACTCCACTTCTCTTTCTGCCATGTCCTCCAGATACGAGCCTCATGTCACATGCGTTTCAGAACTGTTCTCGCACATCCTCTCATATGTCTCTCTCTCTCTCTCTTTCTACCTCTCTATCACTCTCTTTTCTATTGTTGTCTCTCCCACCCTCTGTGTTTCTCTCTTTTCCTTCTCTGTCTCTGTCCCAGTTTCTCGCTCCCTTTTGCTCCTTCTCTGCTTTCTCTTTATCTTTTTCTTTCTTTCTTTCTTTCTTTCTTTCTTTCTTTCTTTCTTTCTTTCTTTCTTTCTTTCTTTCTTTCTTTCTCACACTTCCTCTTTCTGTTTTTCTCTCAGTTCAGTTCAGTTTAGTTCAGTATAGCTTTATTAGCATGACCTTATAAAGTACAGTGATGTGAAAGCGTTATAATAGTAGTAATAACAACAATATAATAACAAAAACAAATAATAACAACTTTAATGATCATAATTATAATAATAGTATTATTATCATTATAATTGTACTTATTAACAAGCTAATGATATATTTGGAATTTTTTGCTTAAATATGTAGTTTTGGGGGTCAGCAGGGTGGGGAGATATTTTTTCCTCTAGCTCTTCTTTCTCTTCCTTTTTCTTTCTCCCTTCCTCTTTTACTTTTATCTACTCTTTCCATCTTTTTCTCCCTCGCTTTACTCCCTGATTCTCTCTCTGTGTCTTTCTCCCCCTTTTTCCTTTCTCTGTCTCTCCCTCCCTTTCTCTCTTTATGCACCTTCTTTTTTCTAGCTCTTTTTCTGTCTGTAGCTCTTTTATTCTCTAAATCTCATTTTTTCTCCTTCTCTGCTTTCTCACCCTCTTCTTCTGTTCTTTTTCTCCTTCTTTGCTTTCTTGCTTCCTTACTTTTTCCCTTCTTTTATCTCTTTTTTGTCCTCTGCTTTCTGATTCGCTCTCCTCATCATTCTCTCCCTTTCCTGCTCTGTTTTTCTCTCTCTACTTATCTATTTTTTTCTTTGTTCCTGTCTTTCCCCCTCTCTTTCTCTTTTCGCCTCTCTTTTTTTCTCTCTCCCTCCCACATTCTCTGCTTTTCTCTCTCTGTCCAATTGTTTTACACTCTTCCTCCTTAATTTTCCTTCTCTCTCTCTCTCTCTCTCTCTCTCTCTCTCTCTCTTTTCTCCCATCTTTATTTACCCTCCTTCAGCGTGGCATTCCTGTGTCGAGCTAATCTGAATGTGTTGTGCTGTGCGCTGCTGTAATTGGTTTAGAGGGCTGTTTATTTTTTGTCTCGGTGTGTCTCTGCCCCCTGTGAGCCAGCCAATCCCCTCTCATTCAGTCAGCCACACGCTCCATGCAGCAACACTGCCACAGCACATTCCCTCAGCACCTTCCCATAGGTAATGGGAGCAGCAAGGAAGAAGGATGTTATCTGACAAACACACACACAAACATGCGCACACACACACCGATCCAAACGTACGTGCATACATGCGCTCCAAAAAGCCGGTACACAGATTCTATTCTTAGCTCAGGCAGAACATTAAGGAAGTTGATAGTGCAGGCTTGTGCCAGGATTGTTTGCAAAGGCAAGCAATAAACTCACAAATTTTTAATAGCTAACAGCTACAACTGTGCTCATTTAGATCTGCTCATTCACACCACATGGACTGAAATATGTTTCCTGTAATGTGTGTTTTAGAATTCATAATAAATGACAATACAACACCAACTGAGTATCAATATATCCCACTATCACAATATCAGATGATATTTCAGAGTAATAAAGTTAATGACCCTATGTTTCTTGTGTAATAGTAGTCCAGTCTTATGAACCTGACATATCTTGTTTTGATTGGACTGTTTTGTTCTGTTTCTTTCAACATTAAAACAAAGAGAACCTTTTTAGACACCTGCTCATCCATTTCTTGGGAAATCATGGGTATAAATATAGGGAGTCCTTCCCTGCATTAGCTGCAATAACAGCTTTGTCTCTTATGGGAAGACTTTACATTAGACATTGAAATGTTGCTGTGAGGATTTGATTGCATTCAGCCATAAGTATTCGTGAGTTCAGCTGCTGATATTGAATGATTAGGATTAGTTCTGGGTCAGAAATGGCACTCTAGTCATCCCAAAGGTATTAGATGGTGCTCTATCACTCTAGTCAATACAGTTCCACTGCTCCACAGTCCAACACTGGGGGACTTTATACTTCTGACACTTGGCACTAGGCATGGTGACCTTAGTCTCATGTGCATCTGCTCCACAGTGTCCCCTTCAATTTGTAGTGGTATTCTATAGATTATTATGATTACCTTGCATTCACACCAGCAGCAATGTTTTGTCCTTGACAATGGTTTCACTGGTGCCAATCAGACGGTTCCTGCTAAAAATAAATATCCTGAAGCAAAATGGCTATAAATGAAGTCCCTGCATAGTGCATCACTGTCTGTGTAGTCAGTGCGTAAAGAAAACATTGGTTGGTCTTTCCTATCACTGTCTATTTGTGGCATAAGCACCGCTGTTCCTCCTCCATCTGTAATAGGAACAAATATCTAGGAACCAAAAAAGGCACATACTGTTTCACAGTTGTAGAGATGGAACATGTACCACCCTGCTCAGTTCCCATTGGTTATCGCCACATTGCTTTGCTCCTCATTCGCAAACAGTTAAAATTCACTCAACTTTGTCGTCTCATTGACTCTGCCCATTTTCTGTTGCCAACATTTGTGCTGCTTCTTGTTGCCAGAAATCCCCAGCTCTCAGTGAAAATGAATGAGTTTTGGCTGCTTTGTAGCACCACAGAATTAAATTCACTAATTATAAGGGGTCTTTGTGTAGTTTTAGAAAACTTAATGTATTTTATCAGGCCTTATACCTGGAATATATACCAGTATCAATGATTAATGGCCCAGCATTAAGCATGTCTAGAAGTTTCACTCTTTCATGTGGGAACACGGACTGTAACTGGATTTGGTTCCTTACCAGGATTGAGTTTCACTGCAGATTAAGACAATTCTGTTATGCAATCACCTCCATCCGTCTCAAACCTGGCGTAAATGGGTCAGAATGTGGCATTACATATCATAGACCATATTTCCATACATTTCAGTGGATTAGCTGGTATCCCTCAGGTATGCTGTGGATTAGATCAACTGTTCAGTTCAGTACCCAAGAATGGCAGCTTGAAGTATGAATGCAGTCTTTTTTTGAGGGACTGGAGACGAGAGCGGAGCGGACAGGGATATGAAGAACCTGCGTGGAGAATCTATCACACACACTCACACATCCGGCAGCCATGACTGATTAGAACACATGATTAATTATGAGACAGATTGCTAAACACTCGTGTGCTCCTTCCTCACAATGAGGTAAAGAGTCTCCAAGGACTTAAAAAAAAAAGATTCCCTCTCTCTGTCTCCCTATCTATCTATCTATCTATCTATCTATCTATCTATCTATCTATCTATCTATCTATCTATCTATCTATCTATCTGTTCATGCTCCTCTTCTCCTTCGCAGTCTCTTTTACTTCCCCTCTACTTTTCTCCTCCTCTCTCTCCCTTTCTCTAACTCTCATTTTCTATCTGACTCTCTCTCTCCCTCTCTCTATGCCTATATAAAGCTCTTCTGGGTTAATCAGTCCTCTAGGATTGCAGCCCAACAATGCAGCATTGACACACAGCTGTGCGCTGTCAGAGCCCAACAACCCTCCATCTCTCTGAGCACCCTTTTCAGACAACCAACATAAGCCAGACACAAGCCTCAGCCCACAGCAGCTATCTCCTCATCCGCTGCTCTATGTATCCCTCTCCAGTAGAAGATATGTAATAATAATAATAATAATAATAATAATAATAATTGGTAGTAGGGCTAATTCTGACATTTAAGGCCAGTATTGTGTTTTAAATTTATTTTCTATGAATTTAGATCCAGAACTTTTTGTGTTTAAGAATGTGTCAAGCATTTTTCCTGATCTGAGACTTAAACGCTTTAACATAGTGTGCCAGACTGCCAGTTAGTTGTTTATTATTTAAACAGCACACCGGGGTTTGGTTGCTTCTGATTTGTCTAAATCATCCACAGGTAGTCCTCAAGCTCTTGGTTATTGTGTTGCTAAGGCAATGTTGTCAATAATGTGGGTAATCGTTACACATGGTTCTTTAGGCAACCAAAAGAGGTTCTTCTGTGGTAGCACTTTTTACCTGGCTCCTTTCCTCCAGTTTTCATCGTTTCTTGAATTTTATGTGTTCCTGATGTCCTCTCATGACATTTGTGTGGATTTATGTTGCAAAAACAGACACAATTAATCACTATATGGTAAAATTTATAAGCTCTATTGATCCCCTAGAAGTAAACAGGCTGTTTTATTTTGGATGTATATGAAAGAAATCTGACTGGCTGTCCGGTATTGAAAAAGCAATCCAGGCTCAACTATATCTTACTGTATAATTTCAATTGGGTGAAATCAAACTGCGGTAGGCTGAATAGCTGTATATATGTAAATGTATATAGTGCTCACATGCCATACCAAACTGAGGGATATTTGGTTTTCAAGATATAGGCACAGTGAGGTTACATTCCACGTGCCAAGAGCCAGTTTCTGCTGCAAGGGCCTAGGCCACCAAGGTCCACCCTGCAATCTCCCACTGCCTGTGCAGCACTGCACCAATCCCCAATGCTGGACCTTGGGGTGGTGGGCCCACATGGTCCCCCTACGTTGCCTCTTCGGGCTGAGCCCGGCCAGGTTACATGGGCTTCCCGGCCACCAAGCGCTCGCCAGGGGATACTACCCCCAGGCCTGGCTCCAAGGGTAGGTCCCGGTGACCCTGTCCCTGGCAGGGTACACAGTATTTTGTGCCCGTTTTTTTTTTTTTTTTGGATCGTGTTAGTCTGGGTCTTCGCTCCAGACCTGTTCACCCTGGGAGACATATTGCTCCCGATGACTTAGCTCTGAAGATCCCTAGACCACACAAGTCCTTCCGTCACGACAAGGCCCCGATCCAATAAGGGAGGAAAGGACTTGCCCCAGGTAGAGGAGTTTAAGTATCTTGGGCTCTTGTTGTTGATGGGAAGAGCGACCATGAGATTGGCCGCAGGCTGGGACAGGCAGCAGCAGTAATGCGGTCACTGTACCGGACTGTAGTGGTGAAGAGGGAGCTGAGCCATAAGGCAAAGCTCTCTGTTTACCGGTTGGTCTACATCCCGACCCTCACCTATGGTCATGAGCTGTGGGTAATGACCAAAAGAATGAGATCATGAATACAAGCAGTGGAAATGAGTTTTTTTTGCAGGGTGGTGGGCTACACTCTATTTGATAGGGTTCGAAGCTCGGCCATCCGGGAGGAGCTCGGAGTAGAGCCGCTATTCCTCCACATTGAGAGGAGCCAGCTGAGGTGGTTCTGATTCGGATGCCCTCTGGATGCCTACTGGTACCCGGAGTACCAGGCACGGCATTGCGGGATAAGGCCCCGGGGTCGTCCTAGGACCTGCTGGAGGGATTACATCTCAAAGTTGGCCTGACAATGGCTTGGGGTCCCCAGGAATGAGTCTGGAGGATGTTGCCGGGGGACAGGGTCATCTGGCATTCTCTGCTCTCCCAACTGCTACTGCGACCCTTTTTGGATTAAGCGGTTAACGACAACGATGATGATGAAGATATAGGCCCTTTAAGGGTGTAGTCATGTTGATATGTTGTAATAGCAAACTGTTTTCTAGACAGTTGAGAATACTGATTTTGTATTTGGATTCATATCACACAGCCCTGCCCTCTTCACATGTTATCTAGTTGTTAGTAAAACCCCTTGCAAGATTCTATAATTTCTATTGAGATAAATTCTCTCTCTCTCTCTCTCTCTCTGAAGCCATATACTTAACAAGAAGCAGAATGTTTATTGTAATTCATACCTGTGCACATGGGACAAATAGATCTGCACTTGATGGATGTGTTGGTTGCTGGCACTGCCTCTGCCTCTGCGTCCCATGTGCAGAAGAACGAGCAGAGGGTGTCCCAGAGGAGTGTCCAAAGAAAACGCATGGAGTAAATATGTAACACAATACTTACCTGCTGCAGCCATAATGAGGAAGCTGATGAGTGAGTCTCAAGATGGCAGGTACTCCAGTTTTATCCTCCTGCAGATACCAAATGCTCATCAGTCTGATCATTCAGGTCAAGAACAGTGAGAAACATGCACAGCACTATGAAGTTATCGAAACAAAAACAAAATGGTAATGTGAGTTTATGTAACAAATTTGGACTGTTTTTGTTGGTTCATCGTGATCACATAATGTAAAGGCAGCTCACATTTTCAAATGGTTTTAAGTGTTAACTTTAACCATAGTATTAATCAGACAGCTACCCTAGAAAGCCACAGCTTGGGTGAAGCATTGCTCGAGTAGCAAGACCAGGAAGCCTCATAGCTGTGGTGTAGCATTGCTCAAGCAGCCAGCCCTGGAAGTCACACAACTTTGGTTTAGCATTGCTCAAGCAGATAGCCTGGGGAGCCATGTGGCTGCAATGTAATGTCGGTCAGACAGCTGGCCCAGGCAGTCATGAAGCTGTAGTTTAGCGTATCTCAAATGGCTGGCCCAGGCAGTCACATAGCTCCAGTGTAGTATCGCTCAAGCTGACCGGCTGGAAAGCCACTTTGCTGCAAAATAGTTTTGCTCAAGTTGCTGGCCTGGGAAACAATGATGTTGTAGTGTAGCTTGAGTGGCAGGCCCAGGAAGTCATATAACTGTGGTGGAGGGTTGCTCAGATGGCTGGTCCTGGAAGCGTCTGAGCCAAGTCACTCTCAGCTGCTATCACAGTCAATACAGTCGTAAACTCCTCGGCCACTTAGAATAATACATACAAAAAATGCAAAATAGTACAAAAATAAAACTGAGACCATAAAGAAATGTTGTTTGATTCCAATAGCAATAAAGAGAAGTTGATTTTGAAAACAATAAAGAAGTAAGAGTAATAACAGGGTAATACTACCTACACATTATATGTGTCTGTATTTATACCTTGCAAATTAGGTCAGAAGGCCTCATTAAGTATTTATCAAATATTCACTGTAGAGCAATATGCCTCACAATATGTTTTTATTGCTGGATGAGTCACTAGGGAATGTAAATAAGGTCTATAATATAAACAGTTTATAAATGTTTCATATATTTACACTCCTTGCCATATGATAAAGATCGACAAAGGGCAGAGCTACCAACACTAGTTCAGCCACTTCTGTCACCAACAGCACTAAAAAAGGATCTGCTGGAAAATGTCTAAACCATGGTGGGAGTATCAATTTATTTTTATCAAAATGTGCATGCCCAGGCTGAATATGTTCCAAGAGTCATTTATGCACTGATGCACTGACCCACTTCACAGCACTAATTCCTGGTCCCTGGCTGATGTAAATACTGATTTTGCTAATCGAAAAAAATGTAGGATCATATGAACCTATTACAAATAAGGTATGTCAAAATCAGCATCAGCTTCAGATGAGTGTTTCAACTCACAGATTAGCATGATGCTAATCTCATAGATTCAGACTCAGGAAAGAGGAAAACCTTTTAAAAGAAAATTAGTAGGTTCAGCATGTCCTCTCTCTCTCTCTCTCTCTCTCTCTCTCTCTCTCTCTCTCTCTCTCTCTCTCTCTCTCTCTCTCTCTCTCTCCCTCGCCCTCACTCTCTCTCTCTCTCTCTCTCTCTCTCTCTCTCTCTCTCTCTCTCTCTCCCTCGCCCTCACTCTCTCTCTCTCTCTCTCTCTCTCTCTCTCTCTCTCTCTCTCTCTCTCTCTCTCTCTCACTCTCTCTCTCTCTCTCCCTCGCCCTCTCTCTCTCTCTCTCTCTCTCTCTCTCTCTCTCTCTCTCTCTCGCTCTCACTTGTGAATGGCAGCAGTGCGGAGAGGAAATGTGTGCCTGTGACTCATTTTATTTTTCATCTCTCTATCTGCCTTTCCGTTCCTCGCTTCTCGCCCCTTTTCTAAAAATACTTTCACTAACCTGCTTATTATTGTCTTTATATTACAAGCAGGAGCATTAAAGAATGGTGGGTGGATGGCAGGTGAAACTGCAGTGCTTCTTCTATTATTAAACTCTAGTTACATAAACACTATACCTGGTTTCAGTCATTAGAAGTGGCAGATTTGCCCCAGTGCTCATTGAGTAGGGTAGAGACCATCTCTGCACTCATAAAAAATACGCTACAAAGGCTTCTTTAAGCAATGCCATAGCAGGACCATTTTTCTTCCATAAATTATCATATTTGTGGGAAGATGTGTGAATGTATGCAAAGGTTATTTACCAATGTAAAAGCTTTTCCAAGAAACTTTAATTGACATTTTATTAATCCAGCAATTGGAAAATTACTACCACAATTCGAAAATTGCTCAAGTGGACACACACACTAGGGGGCAGTGAGCACACTTGACCGGAGCAGTGGGCAGCCCTACCCATGGTGCCCAGGGAGCAGTTGGGGATAAGGTGCCTTGCTCAAGAACACATCAGTCACATAGTGTTGGCTCAGGGGATCAAACCGGTGATCTTCTTGTTACAAGGCTCGTTCCCTAACCTTGAGTCCATGACTTTACATTATGTGGAGGTTCCTTAAACTTTAAAAAGGGTCTTTGTACTTATGACTCTCATTTACAAACTTCCACTGACAGGTTAATTAGGGAACCAAAAGATTATTTTCTGGGCCTTTCTTACATTGTTAAAGGTTCTTCATTTAATTCTTACTCCTGACATCATTGATTAAGTCACAGTTATATGGTATACTTATTCAATTAACCAAGGAAATGCCAACCCTGGAAGCAGCCCTGCTTTGCCAGCAGAACAGCACCACATGGGTGTGCAAGTGCCTTGCCCAAAGGCATAACCAGGTATGCCTGGTCAGTCCTGGGATTTGAACCCAGAACCCTCTGATTGCTGTTACTTATTGCAGTTATTCAAAAATGTCTTCTACTTTAGTTTTATTTATTTTTTTAAGTACCACATGCCCCCATGATCTGAAGTATGAACAATTCATTTTTTGAGTATATACAACACCAGGGTGTGTCTCTCAAAGGTAACTTAGTTCAATCTAACCCTGTATTTTCTTTTGATGGTTGATCAATTTATAACATCTCTATCATCATGTCAGCGTATGCTGTATGCCTAATCTGCAGGGCAACTCTTTTGCCAACCATGGCAAGTTTCTGACCAGTCAAATTATACATGGCTAGCAATAGTATAATGCAGTTATTACACCAGTAAGCATTCAAACATCCTGACAGCTCTCATCCAGGTTTCGTCTAAAAGATAGGAGGAAATCACACAAAATGTAAAGCATTTTTCCTCAGGCAGTACTGATAGGAAGCCTTTGATAGCTGCTTTTACAAAATGAATTAGATTGCAAGTAAATGTAAGGCATTTGACTACTGAAAAAACAAACAAGTGTTTGTTGCCATCTCCTGTTAGCTTGGTTATCAACTAGGAAAGATTTTGTCAAAGTATGCTAAACTACTAATAATAAAGAATCAAAGAAATGCTGTCTAATTATTCGTGATGAAATGCAGTCCAGATAAACATCCTTCTCATCTCCATATAGAGCTTTCTCACAGAAAAAGTTCCAATGACTACTCTTGAATTCCATCATAGTAGACATATGATGTTTACCTGGTAGCTTTGAATTCTGAGCTCATTTGATTTGACTGATCGGATAGAGCTTGTAGTCCAGTGACAAGAAATGATGACAAAACAGAAGGAAAGAAGATGTTTTGTGAAATGAAGGGGAAAAGAATATTTAGAGGAGCTACTTTTGCCAAAGCTCTTTTAGGAAAATATAGTACTATCAAGGTAGTGTCCACTCCAAATGTTCTACTGCCAAAAAGTGGAGTCATTGTTGTGAAAATGGTTCCACTACAGTAGTGAGTATGTATAATTCATTACTTTATGCCCCTGCAACTCGTGCAAAGTACTACACATTTATTCCACATTAAAAATGTTAATTATTATGTTTATTTAACAAGTCTTTCTCCAGAAGTGTTCCTCAGCATTGCTTCTGATGTAAATCACTTGCTGGAACCTCAGGCTTAATGTGCCTGTTTTTATTTATTTGTTTTTTTTGTTGTTTTATTTTATTTATTTAATGACCAGCATCATTTCGCTTTAGGCTAACGTCCTACCAAATAGGTTTTGATTAGTGTTTGATTGAGAGATTTAACCTTGAACCCCTTTTCACAGCCTGCCATAACTTCATCACTGGCTGAAAGAATGCTGTGGTTTCAGTAGTGTGTTACACACAGTCTGTATTACAACCCCAATTCCAATGACGTTGGGACGTTGTGTAAAACATAAATAAAAACAGAATACGATGATTTGTAAATCCATTTCAACCTATATTCAATCGAATACACTACAAAGACGAGATATTTAATGTTCAAAAGCTAAAGATAAGATAAGAAAAGATAAACTTTATTGTTTTTTTTTTTTTTCTCATTTTGAATTTGATGGGTTGTATGCACAACAGCAGAAAACTAAAACATTTTATGATGAAAACCACTTAGACTGATTTTTCAAATCTGTGCCATTTTATTACATTTACTTGCATTGCTCTCAGAATTGCTTTTCAGCTCCATCTATCCTTATCCTCCTGTTTGTCTCTGCACAGGTGTTATTAGCTTCATACGTTTTCCTCACACCACGCGCCGTCCTGTGAATAATTACTGAGGGGGGTTCACAGTTTGCTGTAGTGTTGTGAATCCATTAGGCTTGGGAAGTGTCTTAGCTCTCTGTGCTAGACTCTCTGCTGCTGAGTGGGAGGAGTAATTGAGAATATACCTGTAGTTCAAGCAGTGTAATGGAGAACATTGGAAGATGAATGGATGTAGGGATTTTATATCACTAGCTGCATGTAGGATGCTTCAGTTCGAGCGTCTAGTAAGACACACTAAGTGTCTCATTGAATCAAAACTGAGTAGTATAATTTGCATATGCTTTCATGATTGACCTATTTTTAAAAACTTATTTCTGCTCACTTGTGCAATATTCTCATTATTATCACCACCGTCACTGCTACTACTATTACTACTGCTACTACTAATAATTGTAATGCCTCGTTTTATTATTATTATTATTATTATTATTATTATTATTATTATTAATATTAATATTATGTACTTACATACTACGTTATTAGATATACAATACTGTAGAAAAAGCGGTGATGTTTAATGTTGTTTATGCCATTGTCCATTAGTCTAAATTGTGAGTATAAGTTATTTTTGTTGGACTGTGGATTATTTAGTGCCGGTCTTATGTTTAGTGTAGAGTGAAGAGCCATGGCTAGTAATATGTTTGCTGCTATTCTCAGCTGTGTTTATGTACTTTTTCTTCTGGTGTAAATGTCTTGTAGCAGAAATCATGGCCTCCGCTGTGTTTCCTACTTTGCTAACATTCTACATATCTATATATAAATCTACACATCTATATATATGACAATGTATGAAATATCCTTTTTTAGGATTTACATGTCCCTTTTTGCGTTTATTACAGCTTCCATTCGTTTCAGGAGACTTGCCTTCAGTTTTTCCATGAAATCTGCAGGGATATTTTTCCACAATAGAGTTCAGTTGTATTTTCTGCTTCTCAGAATCCAAGTAATCCAAAACACACTGAGTGATGTTGAGGTCTGGACTCTGGGGTGGCCAGTCCATTGTTCTGAGAACACCAGCAGCTTCTTTGTTTCTTTTACTCAGTGTTGCTTCTTGACAGCTACACATCGTTTCAGACAGTGTTGAGTTGTCTTCTCACAGTGGAAGGATGGACAGAAACACCTGTGGATTTTTTTCACATCTGAAGAAAGAGTGGAGCTTGATTGTCTCTCCAAGGTGAAAGCTTTAGAACAGTTAATCTGATGGTGACAGGTTCAGTGGTCCAAGTCTTACATAATACTCCGGTTCTGAACAGTCCTGCTTTTCCATTTATTTACCTTTGACTTTCTTGTCCCTTAAGCAAGTAGATTTTCGCATACCTAATATTCCTCAAAAATATAATTTGAAAATGAACAACAGTTTAGAATTCTGACAGAAAGTAAATGCAGGTTGGTTTATCCTATTCTTTACGGATAGTGAAGCCATTTATGAGATTTAGTCGTACGTGCTAGATGTGCCTTCAAACTTCTAACTGCAGCATACTGTCAAGTGTTGTGCGATATCTGTAAGATAATATAGGTTGAACGATCAGACACTAAACCTTCATATGCTAATAACCATGCTGCTAACAAGCATTGTGTTCTGATTATGTACCAGGATCCATTGTTAATAGCGTGAATAAACAGGGAGAGACAGTGTTGACATATGGTCTTGGAATATAGACAAACAAATTTTATTATAAAGGTCATCCAATGTTTTAATTCTTATAGCAAACTACTCTACAATGGTTGACCCCCCAGCAGCGATGCAAGATTACACCATATGTTAGATGAACGAAAGGAATGCACAGTGAGTTTAATATAATACACAGTGATATAAGACAGTGATTCCCAGTGTTGAAAGGAAGAGGGTTGTTGGATAGAAGTGTGTGGAGTTTTTGAGAATGAATGTGGAAAAATTTCATTTGATATTTTCCAGTGTTATGCACCAACATCGGATGCTGATGAAACTGGAGCGAATGGCTATTCGCATAGTTGAGTGTGTATATTTATCCTGGCAGAGTGTAACTAACCCGCGAACATAGTGTACATTTTTCAGGAGACCCAGAACAGTAAAGGCAACCCAGAGCAGTGACCCACGTTAGGGGGAGGTTTAAATTTAGAGTTCATCTGTTCTCCACTGGACCTATTTTCCCTCCATTCATTTCATTATCTAATTTGGCAGTGGGGGCTAAAATATAGTGCACTCTGAGACCTAAATGCAGCGCATTTCCTCTGAGTCTGCCTCTTCAGCACTCCCCTCTCCCTCTCTCTCTCCTCAATGAAGTTAACCTGCACTAAGAGAAACAAGGGATGGATGGAGAAAAAGAAGGATTAAAAAAAGATGAAAAGATGGAGAGAAATAATACGAGGCAGGGGAGTGGCAAGAAAATTAGATTTTGTCTGGGTCCATTGATATTCTCCTTGCCTTTTCAGATACGCTGAATGCCTGAGTTCCACTCCCCGGCTGATGCTGCTCAGAGATTACTGTTAAACACATTTCTTTCTATTTGATGAAAATCAAGACCACCTAGATACAACGCCATTCTGTTGAAATAGAACCACAGAGCTTCAAGGTCTTCAAAACACAGCCACAGAAAACAAGTCCATGTGAAATATCTGTTCCCCTTCCTAGTGTTATAGTTTTAGGCAGGCTGTGTGCAGGAAGGCTGGTGTCAGGGTATGGTCATCCAGTCAATGTGGTGTAATGGTGTGGAAAGTGGAGACATGGTGAACTCTAAGGGCCTAGCGTCATCTCCACATGAGACTTTTTTGCACAAGAGTCGCGACAATACAACACTGCAACATTGGTGTCACTTTAATTATGTTTCACTGTGGAAAAAAGAGCCGAAGCTGGTACCCTGGCTTGATTACTACAGGGAAAGGTCCTCCACGCTGAGCAGGGAATGCACTTTTCACTCACTTATTTTCAATAGGCCTTATTTTTAGCATCCAGACGCTTTTTTTTTTTCTTGCTTCTCTGCGGAACCTCCCAGATGAGAGTCTTCTTAGAATGAATTTGACACCTTTGCTCATTAAAAGCAGCACAGAGTTAAGATGCAGAGCTGGTTGAGCCCCCTGGTGCTGCTCACTGGCCCGATGCAGGGAAGGCCTTCATGCCCATTTACTCCACTGATTCAGGTTTATTTCACACTCTAACTATATTTCATCCCACCCCTGGTGGAGTACATCTGTCACAGGAGTTATCTCAGTTGGTACAAGCAAAGGGAGAGCGCTAGCTGGGGTTTCTTGAGACTGGTTCACTGGAGGCCCAATGATATTTGGGTTTTTTAATGTCATAGCCTACATACCACAATGCGGCTAAGAAGAGGAAGACTGGTAAGAGATGGAACATTTGCTGCTGAATAGTTTCAATATCAGATGGCTTGAGTTCCGGAAGGACATCTGGTGAAGGGAAATTTTAACTTCGGAATAGAGTGGATCTATAGCATAATGGGTAACTCCACTTCCCTCAACTTGGCAAACTGGGGTCAAGTCCCTACCTGGACAAACACACCATGCAATATCAATAAAAATCTTTGGGCAAGACTTGGAATACTACATTTGACTTACTTAAATCAATCCATGCTAAATACATCTCCAACTGCACATATAATTGATTCCAAAGAACATGTTAATGAACATTTATCCACAAGGGGGCATCTGTATTATTTAAAACAAGACAATATAGAAAACAGAGGTTGACATCACTTTACCCACTTCTCAGAAATCAAGTCATTTAGGCAAAATCTGAAAGGTCAGTAAGAAATGAACACACACACCTTGTTACTTGTTATTCTACTGTTTTCATTACAAAAGAATTATCATCATCGCCATCATGATCTTATAAATATCCATGAACCTTATTAAAACTTGTGTGACCGCATGGCGGAGAAGCACATTAAAAGTAATTAATCTACATCTGTAGAGTGTTTTCTGCAGCTTATTGGCTGTTAATTGCAAGTTCTTCCCAGTCTCTTCAGCTATGTACATGACAATTTTGTCTATAATTGGTTAAAAAACATGTTTCATCATATCAGTTTTCATTTAATATTGATCTGCTTTTTAATTTAATTCAAAGGCATTCAAAATGATCTCTGACCTATGATGTCAGAGTTACCTTGCCTTAACCCAAATAAATGGACAAATATACAAGATTGTGATTGACCACACAGTCAAGATCTATATAATTTTGCTGTAAAATGATTTTCTTTTATTTTGTTCCTTCTGTTTACACACACACACACACACACACACACACACACACACACACACACACACATATATATATATATATATATATATATATATATATATATATATATAATGTTGCTTCATATATATATATATATATTATGTTGCTACTATGTAGCTTGTGTTCTGAGGCTCTTCTCATTTATTTTGTCCTGGCCTGTTTTTCTCTGTGAGTGCATAAATTTATATATATATATTTCTTTGTATTTTTAATACGAAAGCACATGAACATTTTTACAGCTAATTTTTTCTTATTTTTAATTGTTGCAAAAGTAATAATTTCAGTCAAAGCTACTAGTGTGTTTTTCTTAGTGTTCCTAAAGAGTTACTTCAAACGGGCATCCCAGAATAGTGGGAATTAACCCCAGCATGTTTTTTCTACACATATTTGTAGAATGTAGAATGCTTGTTAACAGGTTAAAGATAACTTACAGAGATTTGGTGGCTTAATTCAGCTTATTAATTCAAACCATTTATTCGAACAAATGTCATGAATCCAGTTGAAATTCCCATTTAGTATTTTGTTCGCAGCCTTTGTGGCTGTGATGTATTAAAAAGAATGACAGACATCCCTCCAGAAGCAAGGCTTTCTCCACAGCAGTGGCTTTATGAATCCAGCCAATATTATAATGCGTGGATTTTGAAGCCAGCCGCGGAGTAGTTGGCTGTATGCTTAAACTGAGAAGCGCAGCATCCATAGAAGGAGTGTCTTTAGAAAGAGCAGCTATTTCAGAGTGACAGCTAGCAACAGTTCTGCACTAGAAATGGAGGAAAAAGAGAGAGAGGATCCCGTGAGAATATTTCTGCAGTCTGCACAGAGGGCTGGGTAATTCCACTGGGGCTCTACTGCTCACTCTTCAGCCTCCGTCTCCAGATGAAAAATAAATAACCTCTTCAGACAGGCTCCCTCACCCACAAAAAGCCATTGAGAAAGACCTGCTGTCCTGCTTCTCTTCCCCTCTGTATCTGTTCCTCCCTGCCTCCCTCTATCACTCTCTCTCCTTTATACACCCACAGGCTCTCTCTCTCTCTCTCTCTTACTCCCTCTGCCCTCCCATCACACATTCACACTGAATGCAAATGAAAACAGTGAAAAACGCTTTTTAGAGGTGTAGTACAATACATGGAAAGTTCTTCTTTCTATCAGTGCTTGCTGGATGTGCCGCATGCCTTTGCTATTGCTTTTGCTTGTTTCTTCCCCTCACAAATCCTGGGTGTCCTGGTAGTTAATGCGCACCTGCATTACTCCTCATTATGGCCATCCATTACAGAAAGTACAGAGTAAGCACAGGACGTTTGACTGAGCAATGTGCCTCAGGCTGGGGCTCTTACGCAAATAGATATGGCCTATAGCCATATATCAGGCACACTCCATGGCGCACACAGACACATTCTGTGTGTCCCTGCAAAGCAGCTCAGTGTTCCTTTCTCCCTTGCTTTACTTCTCTAGCTCCTTTATCATGAGACTCACATGGTTCTAGAAAAGAACTCTCTTAACAGGTATAGAATCTTTATATTATATATTATGTGGATTATATATTACATATCTTCAACAAAAGGCCCTTTACATTCACACATGAACAGGGTTGGAGTGGATCTTTTCCATGATTTTCATGACGCAGACCAGCCCACCTTGAACTCTAACTGTATTTCACCTGCTATATACACACAACATTTTTCCAAAATCTGTGCTTTTTCATCTTCTTTTCTTAATCTTATCTCTTATTTATTATTTATATGCTATACTGAGATCAATGTAGTAGACTAGATAGTCATGAAATGAAAAGCGAAGGGTTTTGTCTTAAATGTGAGGTAATCGTGACAGTCAATATGTTACAAACATTACTGATGTTAACTAAGTAACTTAACATTTCTCACTGCCAGCCTGCTCAGATATCTCCTCATCCTCCTTAATTAGCTTTTTCATACCTGCAGCTCTTGCCGCTGCTTTCCATCTTAACATAAATCATGTATGAAAATTGTGAAAACAGTAATAAACTCAGTGGAGCACTGTCTGTTGTGTTAGCCAGCACACATAGTTGCACTTAATTTGATAATCTCTCAAGGCTGTAATTTGCATCCTACTGAAATGTCTGTTCCACTTTAAACAGTGCAGCAGGGCTGCTGGTTTTAACCTTCAAATTACTACATATACACACTTGGATGTCTATCCAAGTTTGTGTGAGCATCCTTGTGCTTTTAAGCATGAGTTCATTTATTAGCTCACAGCAACCTGGCTCATAATGGGACCTGTCCACTGGGAATTCTCTCAACTCTCATTCTGGCATTGCACATAAAGAACCATCCATTGGAAAGATCTGATAACACTTTACTTGGACCCGGCTCTGTAACCCTGACATAAATGTAACACAAACATAAGAGCGCAATAACAACGTTTAATGTTACCTTTACTGGTTTTTGTTGTGTCATGACGGCTTATGACACATGCTAATTTGTAAAGTGTACGCTAAAGTGTATACTGGGTAGCTATCATGAATTCAAACATTGTAACATTTGTCGTGACAAATAACGGCAACTGACGGCAATGGTAACATGACACTTTTGTATTACTGAACAAAATCGGTCATGACAACTCATAACAGTGTATGATGTCTGCCATCATGTGTTTATGGTGTAGTTATGTCAATGTAATGTTGCAGGGTTTAAGTTCTTTACGGAACCAAAAGCGTGATTCCACAACTGATGTGTCTTCTGTGTTCCACCGATGTTACATTTGCCGATTAAAAGTAAATGAGACATTAAAACCGGTTTATTTGAGTTTAGTCAAGTTTACCTGATTTTTGCAACCATTTTTTAAATGTGTCAGCTTAGTTAAATTGGTAGCTACATAGTCCCTGGGCAGGTACAAAAGGACCAAAAACTAAAATAAAATAAAATTAAAATAAAATAAAATTACTTGAAATAATAATAATACATACATACATACATACAACAGTACAAGATAATGTGTGAAATAAAATAAAGCATAATGGCAGCTGTTAAAATTGTTTACTTACTATAATTACATTCTTGACTGTTTTGTTTAGACATTATTTTACATCAGCTGAAAAAGAGCCAAATGTAGTGTTCCAGATAAATAACAAAACAACAGTTTAACCTACTGAGAAAAGAGTGGCTCTATGCTTAAAATATCTTTTGTGTCCATTATGAAATATAATATTAGATCAATCTCACATCATTCATTCAACCCTTTTACCTGAATATGTTCATTTGGAATATTCCATAAGTCAAATGTTCAACAGAAACCTGAATCATCCATAATTTCCTAAAGATTATGGGAAGCAAAACCTACACAGTGGTTAGTTTAGTGTAGTGGGTAACACCTCTGACTTTTACGCTGTAGACTAGAGTTCAATCCCCCACCTGGGCAAGCACCCTACACTATACCAATAAGAGTCCTTGGGCAAGACTCCTAACACCACCTTTGCCTACCTGATATTGACTGACAAAGTCAGTTAAGGTTGTAAGTTAAATAAATATGAGATTAGCTTGGAGTTTGACTAGTTAAATGTGATTTCTTGGATTCTATTTTGAAAACAAAAAGGTTTCATTTTTAAGAGTTACAAGGGCACTTGTAAAGTGGTTCCTCTGTGATATCATGCCATGGCATCTTTATTTTAAAGAGTGTAGAGAAATGTGTAATAATGTATGCTGCTCACTATGCCTGATCAGCTTAGGCTTCAGTACAAGCGTGTTTTCAGGTAGACAGATGGGTGCCTGTGTTGTCATGCTGCTTGGCTGAGTTTCTGATGAGACGGTAGAGCATCTACAGTTACTGTATGCTGGCAGTGGGTGGTGGGACACTGTCAGGCTAGGGTTACTGCCCTGTTTCCAAAAGCCACCAGAACACTGTTCAGTCACATAGGGAACGCTTCCACGGCTGCTGAAGTGTGACATGTTCACCCTATCATAATCAAGCTGTCATTCTTCATACAAGATCATAAGAGTGAGAAGTGAGTGGGCTAATGGCTTAACATGTGTCATACTCCACCTTTGGTGAGATTTTTAATCAGTGAGTACCTTATTTCAGCCTTTTTTCTATAATCCTCTCAGAAGCCATAAGTGCTGTCTTGTACGTTTAGTGTCTGTCTCTGTGCGTACGTAGAGTGTAAATGCCTTTATGCATCGAGCGCGATTTAATCAGATATCAATAAATTCATGTATAATTGAGGTGATTTGTCAGAGGGGGAAAAATGACATTCATTTAGTCGCCCCTTGTTCATTTTTTTTGCAAACTTTCACAGGCGAAACTCACTCAACCAGTCACTGTTGTCTTTGCTGTTGGGGTAGTGACAGCCAAGATGATGGACCAGCAGTGTCCCGGCAACTCTGTTAAATGCCAAAAAGGATTAGGTTGTCTTCTGCTTTATCACATGTGGTGCCAACATCTCCAAAATAAGATCAAACTAGGCTACACGAGTCAGAGTTATATGCAAAAGCACTCATACATTTTCAGCTTGTGAATAAAGGTTGAATTTCCATGCTTATTTCATTTTTCCAAAATTCTTGATCTTGCTATTTGACCACTTTTTGCGGAGTAAAGGATGGTATTGGCAAAATCACCTTAAATGATGTTTCAAGCCAAGAGTGTATAGTTCTGATGTGAAAAAATCACATCTGAGGATGTTGCATTGTCGTGTCATGTATTCATGTCTTGCTGGGTGGGTAATAGCCTTAACCTTATCAAACTGAGCATTGTGTAAAGGCCCATTTAACTTTTAAAATCTGCTCCCAGATGAGTCATGTATATACACATTAGTCAGACTGGAATCAGCATGTAGAATTGAGGCTTCCTTTATTGTTGGATGTACTGTGATTTTTTCAGACCAGATTGGCAAGCATTTATTACAGTTTTGTTTAATCAGAGAAAAAAAAAACTAAATGCATTCAAACATTTTTGTTTGTTGAAAAAGCCAGTTTGTGAGACAAGCTTCATAAAATGTTTTGAGAAATCATGATTAATGGAGGCGATTAAACAGCAGAAATAGCCGTGTTGGTCTGTTGAACCATAAAGAATTGAATCTGAAATAGATGACTTTACAATGGTTGGTTGAATTTAATACTGACATTTAGGAAATGTTCTCAAATTTCCCTGTGATTCAGTTTGATTCTATTGCTTCAGTGTGAATCAGAATGATGAAAATACTCTTAATACACTAATACGCTTTTTCAAATATTATGAAAATCATTTCTCAAATTCCAAAAACAATGCAATTGAATCAGAACCTGATGATTGTGGATGTGGCATTTCTACTTCTAGAATTATTTAGTTGATAGATGAATTACACATAGTTACACTTTTTCATTTCTTTTAATTCCACTTTTAATAATGTCTTTTAATTATTAAAAGCCAAACAAAGTGAAATTCATCGTCCATCTTAGTGAACCTGCCATATATCCCGATCTCTCTCTTCTGTTCCTCATGACAAAATGTTCACTCTTACCCACCTCCCCATCTCCTCCTCGTCCTCCTGAATGCTGCAGCTTTCTCTTTGAGCAAAGTGGGGGTCTGGTCTTCTGGTATAAAGCAGAAGGCAGCTTGTTAGCCAGCAAAACTAGAACAAATCTGTTCGTAAAGGCGTAGCTAACAATGTTACATGATCTTTTAGGTGGCTTGCTTGCATTTGTGAATCTAGACTGCAGGCTACTTTGCCTTTGTGTCTGAGCTCTATAAACCTCCATCCCACTCACATACACATTTAAAGCATCTCTTCATTATTGCATCATTGTGTTTAAAGCATAAAGCACAAATCAGGTTTATTCATTAGTACATTGTGGTTACTGGACACAAAACATGAGCATGATGAAAAGGTTTTTGGTTTACTAACAGAAAATTTACACACAATAGATAAATAACAGGATCATAGGTCATGGCCAAGTAGATATCACCATATAATGTCATGCTAACCCATGCCTCCATTTTGCATTGCAATGTATTTTAAAGTTTTAGTGGTTCCTGTGGTGTAGTATGTTACCCATTTGGACTCAGACCAGGGGCTGTACTGCAGAAACATTACAGCTGTGAAGTTTTAGCTCATTTGTTCAAAATGACAACATCAGTAAGGACTGAATTTAGGACAGTAGCTACAGAATAACTTCTCTGGACTTCATTATTATGAGAAATGAGTATTACAGAAGCATCCTAACTAGAAAATGTCCTAAATATTGCCCTAACTTTAGGACAACTCCAGGGTTGAGTGTTAAGTGTTCCATTAATACAGTTAGTTTCTCTTTTGAAAATAGGCAACTATGACAGGCAGTTCACTATAAGTAGCATAACAGCATTACTTTTTTTTTTCATAGAATAACCTGTTATAATGTTGGTGGTGCCTGGACTCCTTCCCTGAGTGGATGAATCTGAGGACTGTGAGTGCTTTGAAAGAGACTTCAAAGAGAACTCAGTGAAGGACGTGAGGATGATTTATTATTAGGTGATTTATCTACTATTGTCATCGTATCTTCACCAGCATGATGTTGATTTTACATTTAAGACCCAAACATTGACCTTCTTTTTTGAGACCTTCTTTTTTGAGGCTGTGCGTAATGTTAAGAGAAAAAAGATGTATGACGTGGTGCAAATAACTCCCAGGAAATCCGACCTGATGCCTCTGACTTTTAAATGACTATTTCAGGCTTTACAGGGTGACTCACAGCAGCACGCAAACATCAACTGACTCAATAATGATACTTCTACTTACGTAGTTTTAAGTAGTTTACGCAGTTTGCGCACAGCTTTGATGTAGATGAAAACTTGCCAGATAAAATACTGAAGTAATGGTAGCGAATAATAAGGAGGCTGTGTGACTGTTTATGAGGAGAAATATCACAGCGTGCAGGCCAGTGGAGGCCACGGTAAACGGAAATAAAATGGGGGAGCAGTGACACCCGGTTAAACAGCAGGGAACGCAGCCACAATGTTCCTAACTTAACTTCAAGGTAATCATACTAACTAACTTTCTTTTTCACTGTCTTTTGATTGCATGATTGTGTTCCAGCTGCATGCTTATCATAGATTGCTTAGGACAAAGTTCTTGTAAAACAGCCTCAGTTTATGATGTTTATAAAAATGACCGATGGGGTAGAACTCATCCTGGAACAGCATAAGAGGCCAGTGAACGTTCCAGAAAGCTGTTTATCCTCTCAGCAAGAGCAGCTATGGCTGCTGGAGCATGCCGTGGGTACTCCATCATCGCCTGGCTTCTTCCTCCTCCTTTGTTCAGGGAGAAACATGCAAAAAAGAATGAGGAAGGAATGACTGATGGAGTCCTGTGTAACACAATGTAATTTACAGAGGCATTACTTTTTAATATATCTATTTATTTTTGGAGGGCAATTTCACATTTTCATCACCATAATCATTGTCATTTGTGTCAACTTTACCATGACAGATGATGATTTTGCTCATCTGTTACAAATAAGCTGAATGGTGATAATAATTTGTATCAATCATGGTTAGTTTAATTTACGCAGCCATAAATCATGGGAAGTGTTTAAGCTGTATTTGTCATGCCGCCTCCTGCTCCTCCTACACCTCGCTTCTTTATTTGGCCTAATGTTGGGTAAACACACCTTTCCACCACGTTTTTCTGCCAGAAAAGTGGTGCTTGTGGAGTTAATGTGCTAGGCTAACACTAACACTACCTCAGCTTATCTAAATCATAGTATACCATTTTAAGGGAAATAGCAGACTGGCATTTAGTAAGGATGGAAGGCTAATGTCTAATACCCCCCTAACTGGAATCCATCAGCAGTAGCAGTACAAACCATGGTGTAGGCTGCATTTATCTGACACCTAACATCCTTGATACAAGACTGCTAATCTGCCTCGCTCATGCAATATTATACTGTGCACTTTCTGCTTCTGTGCACCACATCAGCACACTGAGACTTAACTCTTCCATCACATTTTGAGATACCTGTAATGAATGTGCTGCTTTTAGCCGATATGCGAAATCCTCTTACAAAACACCAATGACAGCATTTATTTGTGCTTATACAGGAAATCCTGTTCAGTGCCTTTTTTGTTCCTCTACTGTCTGACCGAGCACACTTGCCAATTTTCCAGCAGAACGTGAAACATGTTGATGGGGATTTGGAGCGGAGAAGCGTCCTCTCCAGTGTAAGCATGCAAGAACACAGGCTTACAACCTGGAGGAGGCTTTAGTCGCTCATGCTGAGACATTCCTCCACTCCTACGGACACGGGAAAGCCACAAGCTTGGGGGTTTGGAGTGGCAGTTGGGTAAACACCTTTCAACCACGCTTTTGACAAATATCTGTGCTTCAGAAAGTACAGCTTTTGGCATTGCTGTTTGACATAGGGATTACACCTCAATTGTGGCATCTTGCATTAGGACTGCTGGTGTGGAGGCGGTGGAAGAGGGGCTGGTGCACAGGGTCTGCTCCTTTATTTTGCTATAGTTCTGCTAGATCTCAGGGCAGAAATAAGCATAAATCCTGACAAATATTACTAGGATCAGCCCACTTAAGGTTTTGCCCTATAGGCTTAAACTATAGAGGCAGAAAAATAGTTGTTCACTGTAATTTGCATTGTACCATATCAAGACAGAGAACCCTGCAGAATTTGGCTAAGTCTTTTAAAACAACTATCTTGGCTAAACATGCAATCTTCGATAATCATTCCACATTTTTGCCTCTGGTCTTTACTGTAGGCCCAATAACTCCTAAATTCTGCTTTTTTATTCAAAAACAAGCTATAATTTCATGTAAATGAGGTCTGTAAACTACAGGTTCCAAAAACTGTGAGGATATCTAGAAATTAGCTTTGGTAAATGTGTAAGACAGCATTAAGTGATTATATTTGCTTTATAATCATTTATAATAGCCTTCCTTGTTGGACAGAAGCACAAAAGGTGGTACACTTGGTATCAAAGCACTAATTCGACAGTATGAAACTGCTTAAACACCAAGGAAAAGTTAAGTTCATTTTTATTATTCTGTCTTGCTAATGAACCTTCATTTTTGATGGTGGTTATTTTTCCTTTGTTTGAATTTTTTAGCATTACACATTCTACAGAGAGTCCTGTAACAAAAGGACAAAAAGCTATTACATTGTCCTTTATGAAAATAAATGATAACAGTTGTCCCCTTTTTTACACTTGAAAAATACCAAATGTTAGCTGAGCAGGCCTCCATTTTACAGTCAGATGGCTTTGAATAGCCTATTCTAATCTGAAATTGATTAATTCAAGTGTGAAAGGCCAAGTTGAAGGGCCTGGGAGATTATCGCACAGGTAAAAGCTGTATTAGAGAGATGTAGAAAATATAGCATTTCCCCATTGGACTGCATTTAAGGTAATGAAATGGTTAAATGTTCTGATGCAATTTCCTTGTCCACATTAATTAGCACATCACAGCATGGAAATGAAGTTGCTGAGATGTAGCAAACCTTTACGTAGCCACGTAACAGCTCCAGTCTGATCACTTTACAGATAGCATGCTCTGTCTCAGAGATCAATAGTCCAATTTTCTTTGGTTTTAGCAGGTCTGTGATTGCAATGCTGTGGTTAAGAGGTTCAGAGTGATATTGATAGGAACAGTTCACACACCATCTGTCAGGTCTATTAGCATGACCACACTGCGCTGCCCTTGTAGATACGAGAAGACATTTAGTGGTGGTGGTTGATGAGAATGATAACTGTACCTGGTGCTAGAGTCGAGATTAGATGTCGATTAAATAAGTGATATTGACCGAATAAATACATTTACTAAAGGAAGCTTGTTGTATTGTTGCATATTGTAAGTGATTGTTGTTATAAGAAAACCTCAAAACTCTGAAACAGAACTCAGACACAGTAACAATAGACAATAGTGTAAAGAACAGCTGGCGATGAAGAGAGCAGCTGGTGTTTCCAAATATGCAAAAGTCAGAGACCACACTCATCTATCTAATTCTCATTTTATTCTACAAAAGAGAATGATCTATACTTAAGAGTCATTTTGACTTTAAGTTAAATCAATTGAATAAATACAAGGTGGTCTTTCACAAAGTACTAACAAAAAAAAAGCGGACAAGGTTTGGATACGTCAGTGAAGATGTGCGAATTATTGCATAAATACATAAATAAATGCATACAGTCTGTGTTCTCTCTCTCTCTCTCTCTCTCTCTCTCTCTCTCTCTCTCTCTCTATCTCTGTTATACAGACACACACACACACGCACCACATTCACATCACACAGCATTACAAATTACAGTTAAACCCCCAATAAGCATCCCATTTGTACACAAAGACCATATAGCTTGATAATCTATTAAATATAAATCATGCTGCTAATGAAATTATGGTGAATTTAAATGAATTAGAATAACATGTCCTTATGCTGCGTGTGATTTCACTAAATTACAACCTTTAGGTGTGAAAAATGAGCTGTCTTTTAATTTCCTTTGCAGATTATGTTTGATATGAGCGCCATGGGAAGACTGACAGTTGAATGTGGAATAAAGCACATTTGATCAGATTCATGAATGTATTTAGTATTTTCAAGCTTGAACATGTTGAGTTAAATGTGCAAGTGGAAACATTTCAGGTTTGCTAATGTGACACAGGCCTGCTCTGCTCTCTGAGAAGGTGAACCAAGTAGGTGCATGTTACTTCCATTCAGCAGTGTGTTGTGTGGGTCTGTATACTTGATCGGTTCTTATCTTGCACTTTAGTTATGCTCCTGATGTAGTTTTTCTCTGTATATCTCAGTGTCTCTCTCTCTTTCGTTCCATATGATACCTCATTACATGCCCTGTCAGGTCACTGTTAGCTGCCCCCCTCCGTGTGCGACCCTGTGCAGACACAGATGGCTCTACCATTAGATGATGACAAATGGACTGGTCGTCCTCACTGATTTCAGTGCTGTCCTGCTTCAGTAGCAAGCCAGGGAGGTCCAGAGAGGTCAGAGAGAGAGTACCCTGGTCCTTCACTCCTTTCATTTAGAGAGGAACTGCAGGCGATTGATTCAGTAGCAATGTGCATTTTGGCTTATTTGATTTGGCCTGACCCCACGGGTTCAGATCATGATGGGCTCAGCCTCAGAACTAGTGGGACTGAATCAGTATAACCACTCTGAGAGAGGGAGAGAGGGAGAGGGGGAGAGCGAGATCGAGGGAGAGAGACAGAGAGAGCAAACTGTACACAGATAGAATGTGAGAAAGGCAGCAAGAAACAGTGAGAGAGAGTAGAGGTGGCCAATGCTGTGATATATATTATGATTACTGTAATAAATTACATGACAGTACACATGTCTAGGTAGAACTTGGTTATTGTCAGTATGTCTAGCGGCGTAGGTCATGCACTACATATATTTGTGACATAGATATCATTGCGGCTGTTTCTTGCTAGAAGTATAAACAGTCATTTAGGGCCAATGACCCACATTTTTTTTTTTTCAATATAATATCTCATGATTTTTAAATTTGTTTTATTTCACTTTCCCATTGATCTCACTCTGGGCTGTTGATGACTGATTCCTACACAAAGTCTGAGTAAAACTATTTGGGCCTAGTCGTTGTACACCTACCTCCTTACCTCATACATTTTAACACATTTAAATAGAAAAATTAAATGAATTGAGAGGAACTGTATAATTATTTACTTTAATGGTAAGTAAAATGGCTATATTTGTGTTGCAGACATTGCGGTTCCTGGTTCCTGTCACCACCACAGTTGGTAGGTTTGATGTGAAGTGCATCATTGTAGAGAAACTTACCAACTACCAACACAAATATAGTGATTCTATTTACCATTAAAAATGGCCAGTGAAGCTATGCATTGTCTGAGTTTCTATATATAATGTTGATAATAGTGAAACTGGTAAATCTGGAAAAAATGCATTTACTTTTGGTGCTATTTTCCGTTAAACTACCTGCATGTACCTCTCTACTATGAATGGATTGAAAAATAGGTTTTAGACCAAAAGCTCATGAAACAATTTCTCAGGGATCACATGACATATTTTTGTCCACTTTGCAATTATATTTAGTAGCTTTTAGAGACAAACACTTTGAACATCTGGTTCCTATCACTACCAGTGTGAAAAATTCTGACTCTGTAACCTCCTCTATAGCAACACATTTTATATCAAACTACTCGGAATGGTTTGGTTTACATCTTCAGAATTATTTATGCTAAAAGTTGGAAATTGCCCTTTGAGAAAGAGAGACTAGAAGAGACACTAGAAGTTGAACAGAAGCGTTGACACCGTCTGATCAAACGGAGAAACTATTTCCATGCACAGCAAATGATGCACATTTGCCATTACATTTACACCCCAACTCTTTCAGTGATTGCAGTACTTTAAAGATGAAAAGCTTCAGCATTGTGGTATGTCACAGCTAGCTTTAGTAGCTCTGGAAGTGTGTGGAATGTGTATTTTCAGACCACCAGATCAGGTTTAACGCCTGCGTAATGACTGCAGTATGTCTTTCAGTCATTAGCCAGTAGTCCCTTTTCAAATAGTACAAGAGTAAAACAACACTCCTTCATCATCCCCCTTTGTGTACAAGTAGGTGTCTGGCTCCACTGGTAATGACTCACAGCTTGAAACACATGGTAGGGCCTGGCATGTGTTATTTCTATCCCTATGATGTGTATTAATCTGTATTTTTATGATTAATTCAATATGGGCTTGCTTCTGTATCAGAAACCCACAGAGCAATCAGTAGCATGTGAAGGCCTTTTGCTTTGGACCAAATAGCTGGCTTTGAGGTTTGCAGCATGACTTCACAAGATTTATTTAGCTTACCGTGCATTGTTCATTCAGCTTTTCAGGGCCACAGAACAATGTTTTAATCAGTAGGCCCACTAGTCACCACAACTGAAAAGCAGTTGGTTCCCCCCAATACCAAACAGTCGTTTAAAGCCAATGTGAATCGACAAGCATTGTGCATTTTTCTTCTGTATTATGACATATTTGTGTGTGAAAGACCATATCAGGGAGAGTCCTTAAGCTAGCTAAGGAATTTTTAAGGGATCGATGATAAGTGGGGTGGTGGGAGAGGAAGGAGAAACATGATAGTATTGCTTAATTTGTCTTGGATTTTCAAACTGAAGATATATGTTTGCAAATAGGAAAAAAAACAGCGTCTATAAATCTGCATCATGTGTGTGAATTCTGAGGGGAGTCAGAATTTGGCCCAAGACTTATTGTCTAAAATAACTGCCATTCAGTTCCACGGTGAGGTTTGGTGCTTTCTCATACAGTAAATCATACTGTGTGTTAAACCACACTTATAAGTGCGCTCAACTTTAATGAAGAGCTGAATGCGGTTTGAGAGACGTTTTGAGGATGTATTAATCGGAAAGATTTGGGTGACTATTGACTCCTAGTGTTTGTTAACGTTTGCCTAGTAGCTTTAGTGCTAAACTAAAGAAGCAAAATTCTGGCAACAAACTGTTCAATGAATGGAATAAGTAAAAATTGTGTACATTTGATTTTTCATATTACATATCAAGCAATTGATTAGGGTTTGTTTGTATATGTTTGTCTTACAATAAATAACAATAACAATAAATGGGCTTGACTGTCCATCTAATAAGGCTTTATGTTAAAAAAAAGCTTTATTGTAAGCTCAGCCTATCTCAGTTCTTCATCCAGGAACTTTGATAAAGGCCAAAAGGAGATAGACACTTTGAATTAAAATGACATGTTGAATTCAATGACGTGAGATGTGACATTGATCTGAAGATAGTTGGAAGTTTGAAGGTAAGACATAAATAATAAGATAGTTCAAACCGTGTTTTACACAACAATATAATAATGTTATTAACCAGTCAGAGAGATTTTAAATTCAACTTTTCATGGAACAACTGAATATGACCACCTTTTTGGTTTCATTAATAGCAAAGGATAGTTTGTTTCTAGGTTTCATTTGCGTTCTCTGAAGCGCATCGGCTC
Organism: Pygocentrus nattereri; assembly: GCF_015220715.1. Taxonomy (NCBI): domain Eukaryota; kingdom Metazoa; phylum Chordata; class Actinopteri; order Characiformes; family Serrasalmidae; genus Pygocentrus; species Pygocentrus nattereri. The sequence goes on along the minus strand of NC_051221.1, from coordinate 22,705,449 downwards.
TGCTCATGAAGAATCTGAGTGTGAACCCCATGAGCTCGAACTTCTGCCACATGATCAACAGCGCAGCCAGTCAGTATCCATCAGTTGGTCTGGAGGTTGATATGAAAACAGTTAGTGATGGTGCAAATTATACTGTAGATGAGGTCATATGTTACCACATCGTTTGCTAGTGGCTTTAACAGGTCTGCTTAACCCAGGCAGCCTCCCTCTGTTCACCGCAGGCTAATGTATGCACGCTTGAATATGTATGTCTCTCAGTACTAATTATAGCTGGCATATATTTCCTCAGCCTGAGAGAAATGTAGCTACCTCGTTGTGCAGGCAGAAAATGATGATATGGAGTTTTGTCAGTAGGAGGTATGAGAGGGATATTGTTATGGTGATTGTGAGATGGAGATGATGATGATGAAGATGATGATGAAAATTAGAATGAAGATGATTAACGTGATTGCTGTTTTAGCATTAGAGGCTGCCTGTCAAGTATGTGCCAGGTTTGCAAATGGAACTGAAAGGGAAATGAAGTGCGGTCAGATCTTTCACAGATACACACATGCACAGGGATCCGAACACAGTCTGGGGGCTGTGTTTACACAAGCTCTTGCAGTTATTAACTAGCAAGCACATTGAGATAATGCTACAGTAATGCTGGAGAGCTGTAGCAGCAGAGGAGTTATCTGTGTTTGACCCTCTTTTCATCAACTCCCTTTAAACCATTTGGCTAGGAGGCTGCAAGCTCCAGCACTTTTTCATTTGGGGAGACAAAAAGCTGTTTACACCTTGATATTAATAGATGCTTTCATGATTTATTTAATATGAGCTTGTTTCTGTTCCTCTCCTTCTGTCTGTTAAGTGACTCGCACTGTGTCCCCGGGGAACAAGCAGAGGAACAGTCATCCCCCTATCTGGGGAATGGAGTGTGGAGTCCTGCTTTAGGTCATTCTCTCCCGCTCTTTTTTCCTCCCTAATTCCCTCCCTCCCTCCATTTTATGGTCTAAAAGCCTCCCTCCTTTTTGGAACAGATAAAAGAAAATGGCATCATTGTTGGAGATGTTGGTGGAGAACATTGTCGAGGTTTTTCTGTGTAGCTTTAGTGAGTGATTAATGAAATGTTGGAATAAATGAGCTGATGTGATGATCTCTTAATGCTGGATGTTGTATTGATGGATAAGTTGTACAGTCAGTGAGAGTCTGAGTGCAGTGGTCTTCTGTGTGACTGCAAGTCATATTGATCAGTGACTGTGCTGCCGTCATGTCTTACTTAAATGGATCAATGTGCTTCAGCTGAAGTGTGTTCACTGAGAATTTTGAAAATGGAACCATTTTTTTTGTTTGTTTGTCATCTTTATTTATTTCTTTAAAAGGAAAACTCATATTTCAACTTTGAAACGGATTGTAAACATATAATTTTCATGAATAAAATGTCTTTCTTTAAAGAGAACATTTCAGTTTTGTAAATATATTGTAATTTTCATTCTTAAACTTCAGTCCTTTCTTCTTTCTGTCTGTCTTTCTTTTTCTTTCTGTCTTTCTGTCTGTCTTTCTTTCTTTATTTATTTCAAGGCAAAATACTCCTGACAGAAATTACACCATTTACTTAAATTATGCATGCTATCTGAGCTCTCATTGGCTAATGCACTTCTGATGTTCATTCTTAAAATCATTTTTCTCAAAATCATCTTGTCTCTGCATTCAGAACCAAGAATCTCAGCTCATAGAATACTTGAATTTCACGTGAACATTTACTTGTTTTTTTGCTAACTTTACTCTAAAATATATTACAAATGAATTTCCTAATATGTTGTTTATAGCTGGATTTATGCTATATTATACAGCCCCATTTCCAAAAAAACTAGGGACACTTAGCAAAATATAAACAAAAACAAAAGGTTATGATGTGCAAATCACTTAAACCCTATATTTAATGGAAAATAGTATGAAGACAACACATTAAATTTTGAAACTGAGATATTTTTTTAATTTGATGCCAACAACACATTCCAAAAAAGATGGGACAGGACAACAAAAGGCTGATAAAATTGTATAATGCTGAAAAACACCTGGTGGTTAATTTGGTAACAGGTCAGTAACATGATTGGGTATAAAAAAGCATCCCAGAGAGGCTGAGCCTTTCAGAAGTAAAGATGAGGAGGGGCTCACCGCACTGTGAAAGACTGCGCAAGCAAACACTTCAAGAATAATGTTTATCAACATAAAATAGCAAAGAACTTTTGCTTATCATCATCTGCAGTACATAATGACATTAAAAGATTCAGAGAATCTGGAGAAATCTCTGTATGCAAGGGACTTGGCCAAAAAACAGTATTTGCTGGCTGTAGTCTTTGGGCCCTCAGGCAGCGCTGCATTAAAAACAGACATGATTCTATAGCGGAAATCACTGCCTGAGCTTATTTTAAATGGACTGAGACAGGAAAGTGGAAAAGAGTACGCATGGCATGTTTGTTAAAAGAAGAGGTAATGAAACACAGTGGTGAACATGTCCCCATGCCAACTTTTTTGGATTGTGGTGGCTTCAAATTCATAAAGGGCTTATATTTTTCAAAAAAGAATAACATTTCTAAGTTTCAACATTGATATGTTTTCTTTGTATTATTTTCCTTTAAATATGGTTTAAATTATTTGCATATCATTGCATTCTATTTTTATTTACATTCTGCACAGCATTCCTGCTTTTTTGGAAATTGGGTTGTATATAACAAAATGACCTGAAAAAACAGTAGTTCATGGTGTCTTCTTGATTAAACAATAAAACATTGATTTGATCAACAGTTGATCTACAGTTTTGTAAAATCTTTTCTCTGGAAGGAGTCTTCTAAGTGAAATAAGCATTTTAATTCTAACATCATCCGAAGGCTATACATACATATGCAAATGTATGCATATTTAAGATAACATCTGCATACTTATTTGCATAAAAAAAGATACAGCTAAGAATATCAGTAAGTAACTGGTGTAGATTCATTGCACCTATTGTTTTGAAAAATTACCTTTTTCACCTGTAGTGTCTCGTTGCTAAAAACATCTATTTCAGCTTTGAAATACATGGTAAACATTGTCCCATTCTCCTGTTCCCTCCATTTCTAAAGACTGTTTTCTCCTCACATCAGGAAAACACATTTTATTTTCACCAAAGCTCTTAGACACATGAAATTTGAGGCTTGTGCTGAAACTTGCGCTTCTTTTGCAGAAGTGATGTCTGAGTCATCTCCTGTGGTTAGAAAGCAGTGTGTATAATTCTACACTCTCTGCTTGTCAGTCAGTTTAAGATGTTATCTTGGTAACATCTTAATTGAGCTGAGTTGTTTGGATTCTGCATATGTGCTAAAACCCACATGTCCTGAGCTTTTCTTGATGACTCAACTCTCAACAATTGTTTTTGACAAATGTTTCATAGTCTGACTCCCTGCAACTTGGATGCTCTCTCTGATTCATCATCATCTGAGATTGAAGCAATGCCCTATAAACTATTAGAAAGGCTATTTTTATGCATTGTTTGTTCCAGATGTACCTAGACACGCCTTCTAAATAGGAAATCCAGATACCTTAAGCCCCTTGAGTGCAAAAAGATAAAGAAGTGTGCAATATAATTTTAGGCACACCAGTGGGCCCTGGCCATTTAAGGGGTTCAGATTCACCCATTGCTGATACAGGAGTCAAACAGATTTTATGGCCAACGCTAAGGGCTTACAGCATTCCGCAGTGGAGCAGTGGAACTGCGTTCTCTGGAGTGATTGGGCACCATTCGATACCTTTGGGGGTTGTTGGGTCAGCATTTATGAACCAACGAACCCCAAGTGATTCCATGATTCCAAAAAAAATCATCCTACATCAGTATACTCACAGTAATGTTGTAGCATCTAAATTTCTTCTAGATGAGTAGGGACTGTTACTGAAGCAAAGGGGCGGGGGGTGGAGTGGGGGGAGGCTCCATATTAATAAACTCAATTTCAGAAGAAAGAATTGATGAGCAGGTGTCTGTAAACTTTTGGACATGCAGCACATTTGCCTCAAATGTATCTTCTTTCTCTTCCTCTGGTTTGTGCAGGGAAGCCACGTAGTGAAACTGAGAGTGAAGATGTCCAGGACCTGCTGGCACTGTGGATGACTTGGCAGGTGAGTGAGAACAGAAGACACGTTGACAAGCACGTTTAACTGATCTGATGACAAATACTATCTTCAGTCTATTAGGTGAGATGTAATACAGAGTGTACACTGACTGACCTGAGATCAGGAATATATTTATAACGTCTAATGAGAAACAGGTCAATATTAGCACAAGTGTTTGTCCTCATTTTTCATCTACCTATTTCGTTTATTGATTGACTTGCCTGGTTTAAGTGATTCCGTGCATAATTGATACCTTACATGAGTTTCCATAACAGCGAACTCATAACAATGATAAACCATGTATTAACGATTCCATCTTTTTGGATTATCAGGATTAGGGTCTTATTTTGTTTTCTGTTTTATTTTATAGCGTCTTCACATTAAAAGCCAAACTATGCTTCATTTACATTTTGAGTGACCCCTATATTTTAGAGCACCAAACAATGCCATGTCATTCTTATGATTTTTACAAAAAATGTCACATATACTATTGTTGCAAGGGCTCAATGAATGACAGAATTCTTATATAGTTATTATTTTCATATATATTGGCATCAAAAGAAGCCTGGGAATATATTTAAGCACATCAAAGACTCTTTGATTCATAATTAAAGATTGTCTGGCATTGTTTTGACCAAAAATATTTACATTTGTTGGGTGCCTGGATTCATCAAAACACCCATCTAAACTAATTCAAAACATCCATGACTGGTCAGTTTGTAGTGTACAATAAAATCCCTGCAGCTTCCACCGACTATTGTGAGAGAATGCTGAAATGCAATAGGGGAACTCTTAATGATAAGTTGGTAAATTGATAAATAATTAAAAACAAATTCAAAATAGTTTGGACATGAGACAACACTGCCATTAAGTAAATATTTTTTATAATATATTTCTGCAGATAATACATATGACATAATACACTTGTATAAGAAAGAGCAAAGTCAAAGAAAAATAAATGGAAAAAACCCAGAAATGTCCAAAACTGGAGTTCAAAAACTATTTAGAGAACATGGGATTCCACGAAAAACTGGGTAGACCACCAAAACCACACAATAAGATAAGCAGTACTTAATGCTTTCATCTTTGTGAGAAAAGCGATGGAAGTAGACTAAAAACAGAAGATGTCCAGGCCTCAACATCCCTGAATGCATTTGGGATTATTTGGATTGTGAGAAGGAGAAAATGCAACCAACTTCTAAGACTGAACTTTGGACTTGTAGAAAAATATCCTTGCTGATTTCTTTGAAAATCTGAAAACAAATCTCCAAAAAAAGCTGTAATAAAGGCAATAAAGACTGTATACACAATAATTTCTGAAAAATGTCTGTAAAATATATGTTTGCAGCTTTTTTGTGGTGCTTGTACTTAATATCTATTTTGACTTTTGCACAGGATTGTATGTATAAACATTTTTATATTATATACTTTTAGGTTATAATGTCTGCAGTGCTACAATTCCAATTAAGCTGTTTGTTTGTTTAATTACCTCAGATTAATCATTGTAGTGACTTGTAGCAACGTGCATTTTTACATTTTTTCTAGACCAGATAAGCTACGTTGTGTTGTCAGTTTATCTTTAGCTGACTGAAACCGATGCTTGAGGAATTTTAAGTCCTTGGCTTCTCTTTTCCTTCATCCTCCTTTTAGCTTTGTGGGGAAAAATAATGGTAGTGTTCTAAATTTGCCCTGGCTGTACATTCCCCAGAGAGGCCAGTCAGGGTCAGCTGATTATAAAGATAATATGATGGTTTTTTTTTTGTTTTATATATTTTCCTCTCCAATATGTGGCTTTTTCTAGCATTCCCCAGGAGGCAACAATCATATAAATAACAGATGGTGACACTGGAGGGCAACTACTCCCTCCTGTAAGTGCTTATTTCATCTGCTTTGTTGATTTAAGCAGTACAGTGAATATTAGATGCATGCAACAGTAATCTGTTTCTGCAGAATAGTGCTCGAGTGTCATGCATATTGACATTTGATCAACATAAATTGAATTAACTGGAACACTCTCAAGGTTTATTCCTGATTTCATGACAGAGACCTTGGGATAATTCAACGATGAATATGAATGGAGATGCCTCATTACGGTTTAAGAGTGGTCACAAAGGAGAACATCCATTGCAAGGCCAGTCACAGGGTCAGCCTGCTATAAATCGATAGGATATTTGTGCATAAATGTGTAAGAGAAAGGATGTAATGTGGCAACTTGCTCTGTGATAACCTGTGGACAAGTTAGAGGAGGATCAACATTGCCACTGTACATTCATATGTTCTTCAACCTTCACATAGTTACATCCAGTACTAAAGACAGAAAGGTCTTTTTACCTGAACTCAACTGGAAAAGAACCAGGTAGTCTCCAACAATACATTGTTTTTATTTAAATGATTGCAGAGAGAGATGTGTAGAGTAGCCTAATTCCATACTCCTACATTGTTTCAGAAAACAGCGTTAACAGAGTCAAAAAGTACTTAAGTACTGAGTATTAACACAAATGTGGTGGACCATCTTAGTACATCCAGTACATCTGTCAGTATAGGAATTAAAGTTTGTTAGCAGATATTCCTCTCTTTCTGTGGTACTCTTGGCCTAAAATGAAATTCTAACACTCATAACACTCTAAAACAGATGCTAGTACTAAAATAACAATGAATTTAAACAAAAGGAATGTAGTAAGTGTAGTAACTATGTGTTAATGACAAAGGTGACTAAGAGGTAAATTCCCTTTCTCACTTCATGAGTAGAAGTAAAAGTATTATCATTTGGAAATTTTCACTGAAGTACAAAGAAAAAAAAACTTTAGAATAGGTCAGTATATTCTAAAATGGATGTATTTTTGTGTGTTCATCTGGGTACAAAGTTATCTGCAATCATTTAAATAATTTTCCAGTGTCAGAAAAATGCAGGAAACATATACTTGAAAGACAATATATATAATAAATACAATATCAACACTGAGTAACATCAAAACTATCAGTATTTAATTTGTCCACTCTTTCCTTTCAACACTACTACCACTTTAAGTCTTCCATCCTTCCAATCTTAAAACCAACTAGTTACAGCTGTGTCCTCCCAACAAAAGCTGCTCTCAAAGCTAACAGACACTAACATTTACACACTTACAACATTTACACACAACATTTAACTACACAAACTCACCTCGGCTGCCTTACACATTTCTTTCTCATGGACATCTAAAATGTCTTAAGAGGCTTTTTTTGAGGAGATACAATAAAAGTCAATAGACAATGGGAATGAAAGTGGACTAAGACAATAGTCCATTTTCATAAAAAAGGGGAATGACAAAGAAAAATAAGTGAAAAAGCAGAAGTTTCCAAAACTGGAGTTAAAAAAATTACAGAAAAAAATGTGACTCTTGACAATCATGTAAGACCTGGTAGACAATCTTCAGATAAACAGTATTTAACGCTTTCATCTTTGCGAAACAGAAAAAAAACCCTGAAACAATCCACAGGTGTTTCTGTCCATCCTTCCACTGTGAGAAGACAACTCAACAGTATGAGTCTGAAAGCATGTATAGCTGTCAAGAAGATTTTACTGAGTAAAGGAAAAGGACAAAAGTTGGAGACAATTTTCACAAAAACAAACTCTAGAGAAAACTAGACAGCTGAGATGTAGAGAAATGTTTTTACGAACTGCTGAGTCTAAATTTGTAATTAAAATGTCTTGAATTGTGAGAGACAGAAAATGCAACCAACTTCTAAGACTGAACTCTTGACATGTCAAAAAATATTGATAAATTAATTAAAATAATTGAGTATGATATGATAATGATAATAAAATTGATAAATTAATATGAACCTACATGTTAGTGAACCCACTTGAACCCACTTGTTAGTGTCAGTAGGCCAACACTTATGTAAGAAAGAAAACACCTTAAATCTCTAGCAAGTACATGTGTCTGTTTTTTAAGTATACTTTATGCTAAGACCCAAAGTGTCACTGAATGGCACCGGAGCATCAGTGAATGCTCCTAGTTATCAATTCATCTTAGTACATGGTGACAAATCCCATGGTTGACAAGTATGACAGTAAATTAATAGGATGGATTAGAACACAGCAGGTATTTCAGTGGAAATGCACATTGATGAGTAGATATCACTGAAATGAATCAAGACGATCACTACTCCTTGCTGTCAGTTTCTGTGTGCAGCTATTTCCCAGTTCTTGGACTCTAATTGCCATTTTAAGGTTGTGGACATTACCTGTTTCTGCTTCACAGATGCAAAGTAACAGCAGCTCATGTGTTCATAAAGTGCTACCATTTTCAGCTGCTTGCTTTCAGAGGAACAATTAGATTTCCAAAATGACTATTAAGCCACGATCGCCAATACTACCCCGTTAATAGAATCTCATTTATCTATAGCTAATTGGAGGCTAATAGCTGTCACTTCTTTTTAGTCATGTTAACATGCAAATTTGACTTTAGCTTTGCTGTTATAAAGCAGTGAGGGTGTTAGTGCTCAGGACAAAATGTGACCTTTCACTGTGCTGGAAAATGTTCATAATGAACAAGACAAAGATGACGGTGATTCTGTGACCAATCCACCATCAGGAACCTGAAAAAGGTTAGGCCTGCAACTTGAATGCCCTAAAAAAACAGATTCCCACGTCTCCCACAACAGCGTCATAAGACACACTGAAAGACTGACTTCAGACCACAAAAGCATGAAAGGGCGTCTTCTGCCACTACCACCCCAGCATTAAGTGGGCATTTGAGAGACGCAAGCCTGCCAGTACATTATAACACCTACGTGCTGGGCGTGGTGAGGAAGCCAGAGAGTGTGATTGCACGTGCAGATAAATGATCTGTTATTAATTCAACAAATGTAGTGCAGCAGGTGAATGGCTCGTCTCCACCAGGCTCAACAGGAACAGGTTCCACCACATTTCAGTCAGCTACTTTAAGCCTAGTGATAATTTAAAAGTAAGCATGTGGTATGTTATGGATAGATAGTGTCTTTTAGGAAATATTATATTGTCTTTTTCTCTTTATAGTCTTAGCCTGTAATGTTCTCTGGGGAGGCTCCAGCCCTTTTGTCACCAGAGTTATCAAAGTCAGATAGAGGATATTACAACAGAGAGTCTGTTACTATCATTCTCTACGCTTCACAGATCACTTCTATTGTATTTAATGTTAGCGACCCACTGTGCCCTTATAACACAGCTGTTCCCTGCTCTGATTGTGTGTGTGTGTGTGTGTGTGTGTGTGTGTGTGTGTGTGTGTGTGGCAAGGGTGAGAAACTTGTATATGGTGTACGCAGCCCACCCTCATCGCCTGGAAGAATGTGATGACTGTGCACCCTTTTTTTATGGAAGCTTTGCATAAGGCCACACTAAATGTATTAATCCTAGCCAGTCCAGAAGGAGGAGTGTCCATGAAAGTAATTTCGGTGCACTGGGGTTCAATTGATCTGTCCACACTCTTCCCACAGATGCATTCTTTTATAGCAACTGTTGAAAGGTTGGACAAGCTTTAGAGAAAGATTGCAAAAACCCCATTCAACCCAGTTGTGGATGAAATACCTAAATTAAGTTAAAGTAACAACATCCCTGGCAAACTATTAGTCAAACTATTAGTCAAACTATTAGTCAATTAGTGAATTGCTCTATTTACATTTTTACAACATACCAAAGGACATGGTTTTAAACCCATTTAAGAAACAAAAGTAAAAGTATGTGAGATATTCTACCGATCTAACATTTCTCCTCTTATGTCTTCAGTTTATGTAAAATGCCATTCATCCAAATCAAAAATACCTCACACAATACCATCATTATCAAAATCATTCTGAAAGTCTGCCTTTGCCTGTTTACACTCAATAAGCTATTTATCATTTAGGAATTTAGTGAAAGGTGCAGAATGATTGCTTTGACGTATTTCTGACCAAGTGCATCATATTCTGCCATACATAATGAAAAATGTAACGTTTACTTCACAGTTTCATTTAGAAAGCAAAGGAATAAAAAGCACATTTTACTATAGAATGTAATAGACTGACAGTAAAAGGCTCACATGGAAATACTTTATTAAAGTACTTGGAAAACTGCACTTTATCATTGTCCATCACTGATTCACTCTAATGAGAATTTTTTACAATCTGTCTTTAGATTAGTTTCATATCATTGAGTTTTCAGGTCAAAATACTTTGTTACCAATCTAGAATATGTTGTTGTAGCAAACTGAAATCAGATAGACTAGTAATGATGACAAATGGCAATAATAACACACTCTAAATGTAGGTGTTTTTGACAAAACTAAATCGTACACTACAATTAGTCATTAGGTTGAATGGGATTGTTTCCAACATTCTGTAAAGCTTGTCCATCAGCACAAATGCTATAAAATACACACTTGTGAGCAGTATAAAAATAATTAATATGACAAGGGATTTTGAACCAAACATTTGAACTGTAGGCTAATGTACCATAGTAATGACAGACATATCAGGGTTGTATCCAAATAGATTACATACCTACCCAGTCAAATGGGGGAACAAATATTTATGAAGCTGTAATTTTAAGATAACTTCAGAAGTTCTGTTGTCAGTGAGTGCTGCCAGTAAAAATAATTAAGGGTTAAAATCTAGTCCAGCAAACACCAAGCTCCATCTTATTTTTTCAGGCATCAAGTCATGCCTTAACAGCCATTGCTATCTGCCATTACTTCATACCTTCGGGTGTAAATGCAGCATTCTAGTTGATGTGTACACAGGCTTGCTATTGTTTTGTATCACCATAGGAAGCAGACTAGGAAGCGCAATGACTGTACTGATGTTGTGTGCTGATGTGTACTGATGTGCCTGATGTTGTGTTATTGCGAGACATAGCACATTTAAAAAATTTAAGTCACTAGTTGGCCTACCCACTTTTTCACTGCTCTATCCCAGCATTTATTTCTGCCTATGCCACCTCATCATACACCTAAATGCTTTTGGGGATTGCAAAGATTTTCAAACTATTTTGCTGTAGAAGGTTTAGCAAATTGCACTTTAACAATTTTATGAGAAATGTCTTTAAAATGTACATTAGACACATCTAACTTGTATTAAACGATTTAATAATGTTAGTATTGTTGCCTATAGTGATCCAGTATATGCAATCAGTGCATCATTAGGTTCAATAAAGCTATGCTTTCATGACCTTCCAGTCTGAACTGGTTTTCTGGTGATCTTAAGAAAGGTGCCATATCAATTCAACAATACATCTAACCCTCCTTTCACTCCCCACACTTCTCCAGAAAACAAATAGCTCAATCTCATTGATGCGCACTGAGATTAGATTATCTACATGTGTACACATGTAAAGTGTACTATATATATATATATATATATATATAGCTACAGTTATCATAAACAAAGAGTTGTGTGCAGACACAATATGTTTCCATATAACTGACCCTAACCCTAACACACAGGAAGACAGTGTATGATAGAGCTCTTGGAGCACTGGTCGTAAAACTAAATGTGTAAGGAGATTGATCTGGAGCGATACCTATCTCCTCAGCAATGCCCTCACACCCACTTATCCCCTCTCGAGGCAGGTCTGATCGATAATGCGTCTGTGTGTCAGACATGCTCCTGCTTAATTACACAAATAAATCAAAGCAGGTAGCAGCAGTGCCGCCCCTTCACCCACAACACCGTACATGTGCAGTGCACCTATCTTACAGATGACCAGAGTGAGAGGAACAGAGGGCAGGAGAGAGAGAGAGCTATTATGAAGTGGTGACTGAATCTGTGTGAGTTCATGTGGTTATTGAGTCTGTGTGTGTGTGTGTGTGTGTGTGTGTGTGCGCGTGTGTTTATGTGGTCTTCAGGGCCAGTAGTCCAAAATGATATCTAGATGAGACGGCTGAGTCTGAAGAGGCCAATCGGAATTAGTATGCCTCATTTATCTGGAGAATGTGTAGCCTCCAGGCAGCCTGCTGACCGCCCTCTCCCTGTCTCTCTCTCTCTCTCTTTCTCTCTCTCTCTCTCTCTCTCTCTCTCTCTCTCATTACTATCTCCCTTTCTCACCATCTCTTGCACGCTCGTCTATTTTTTTCTTATTATACTTTCTTTCTTGTATTTTTTCTCTCTTTCACTTTCTCATAGTCCCTTTCTTTGCCTGTCATTTTCCCTCTATCTCTCTCTTTCTCTGTTCTTTTCTTTCTTTCTTTCTTTCTTTCTTTCTTTCTTTCTTTCTTTCTTTCTTTCTTTCTTTCTTTCTTTCTTTCTTTCTTTCCCTCATACGTCTTTTTCTTTCTCATTTTCTTGTTTTCTGTCTTTTTCTCTTCTTTAGTTTTCTCTCTTTTCCATCGTTATTTCTCTCTCTTTCACTCACTGTTCGATTAAGACACTCTTCTTTCTTTTTTTCTTTCTTTCCTTTCTCTTCACTTTTTCTCATATTTCTCTCATTTTCCATTTTTCTTTCTGTCTCTCTTTTCTGTTTTCTTTCTTTATTCTTTTAATTCTTGTTTTTCTTTATTCTTTCTTTCTTGTTTTTAATTTTTTTTTATTATTTTCTTCTCATTTCAAATTTCTTTCTTTTTTGTGTTTCTCTCGTTTTGGTGTTTCTCTCTTATTTCCATCTTTCTTTTTTCTTCTCTTTCTTTTCTTTTTCTTCTTCTCTTTCGTCTTCCTTTTATATCTGTCTTCCTCTTATGTCTGCCTCCTGCCTCCCTCTCCCTCTTTCATTTCCTTCCCTCACTACTGAGGTTGCCCAGCGAAGTGATCTGAGCTGATTTGGTAGTGAATGCAGTGCCCTGCAGACTCATGCTGGTCAGTTCCTCTCATGCTTTGCTAGACACGTCAGCTTTTCCATTATTATATAAAGGGTTTTCAGCCTAGACTGAAACCACAGAGAAGCACAGAAATCCCTCACCACCATATCCAACATTAAACCCACTACACGTCTAAAATAAAAGTTACTATTTGGATAATAAGGACTAAAACTCAAAGCTCAAATAGTAATTCAGCTGGATTAACATTGTCTACATGTTCATCTAGAATAACCAAATCAAAGCTTCTGCCAGTCTCTTCTTTCATATCCATTCAGTTTGAAATGTGAGGTCATTTCTATGGCAACTTGATGGACCATTTCAGAATCTACTTATCCCTGGCTGTATGTACATCCTGAGATCTACTTGTGATGTTGTGTGGATTTATATACCTAAAACAGCAATAATTCATTTTTATGTGAGCGTTTTCCAGTTATAGTAGCTTGACTGATGTATGTAAATTACCTCTGGCTGGCCTCAATGAAAAAGAATGACAACGCCTCATAATTTTCACATAAATGAGAGGGGCTAAACTGCTGTCAGCTGAATAGGTGAAAAGCCTGTGTGTCCGACTGCTTTGGTTTTCATAACATCACAAAAAACGATTGGATCATTTACAATGTTGAGGTCTCAGCCAATGTAAAAACTTAGTTTTCTCTGATGAAGAGCTTTTAAATCAGCATTAATTCAACTCTTGGCAGGCCAGTGATCATGTTAAAAAATCATCTGCCGTAATCCTTTAATTGATTGTAATATGCAGAGCAGTTTCTCTTGTACTGTATTCCAGTAAGTACACATATCAAACAACGCTGCACTGCAGCTTCATTTGAGCAGATTAAACATGACCAGCAGTCACAAAATAATTAGCTGTTTAATGTCTTCAGACAACTGCTTAACTGGTGCTACAAACCAAATCACCCCTATGTCTTAGATTAAAGAAACTGAAGAAAATTGCCTCTCCTCCTATCTGCACTCTGTAGCTTTACTATAATTCCCCAAAATTATTCATCTTCCTGCCTGAATGAAGTGCAGTGAGCCACATTTGGCCAAAAAACAATGTGAGATTCACAGGGCTAAAGACCTCAGTATGATATTGATTAGACTTTAAAACTGAACTACACCTCTCTCTCTCTCTCTCTCTCTCTCTCTCTCTCTCTCTCTCTCTTTCTCTCTCTCTCTATGTGCTGATCTCCAGTCCTCCTCCAGTTGTTGTGTTTTACCATCTTACCACCTCAATTGACCGTGATTAAAATTGCATTTTCATTTTTGTGTCACAATATTCAATGAAGCCTCCAATATGTAATGTTTCATATTTATTGGTCTAAGTAAACCTCCTGTTTAAGTGGATGTTGCAATACAAGTCATGTTTATTTATTTCTTTTTTTACCCTTTTCTTCCCCTTTCTATTCCTGTTTGTCCTTTTGCTGAGAGAATGCTCATATTGCTCATTCATGTGCAACAGGGGCACTGCAACTTGTCCCTCCTGCTTTGTTTTCTTTTTTTTTTATTTTGCATATAACATGGACTCACACTAAACAAAACCCCCTCCTGGGCTTTAATTGTTGCTAATCGCTTAATGTCTTGGTGGCTTAGACAATATCTCTCAACATTTCTCTCTCTCTCTCTCTCTCTCTCTCTCTCTCTCTCTCTCTCTCTCTCTCTCTGTCTCCTTCTTTTTCTATGTTCTCAAATATTCCCTAAAATATCCTTGGGCCATTTCTATTTGACATAATTTTGATATATTTATCATGAAACGAACCTTAAGATTTAAGACTTCATAGCATTCCTTTCTGTAAGATCCAACTGCATTCTTCTTCCGTGTAAAAGTCAGAAACCACCCATTTATTTCCAGTCAAAACAGACATTAAGCATGAGTGAAGTTTTAGAAGAGATTAGATATAAGATCATTAGCTTGCAGCAGGAAAGGGAAAGTCAAAGAAAATTACAAAAAAACATAACTTCTCAAAGTTAAAAAAATGATTAAAAGTTCTTAAAGTGTTCATCTTTGAGAGAAAATCAAGCTCCATTTTCGCTTCATATCTGAAAAAAATCCACAGGCGTTTCTTTCCATCCTTCCACTGTGAGAAGACAATTAAACACAATGAGTCTAAGGCACAGAGTGGACACACTAAATGCTGAAAAATGTATTAAATATTTAGTTGTTAAGGCTTCTGTGTGATCTTCTTTATATATATATATATATATATATATATATATATATATATATATATATATATATATATATACATATATATATATATATATATATATATATATATATATATATATATATATATATATATATATATATATATATGGGTTGGGGCTCTGCTCATATCCTGAATTCATTAATAATTAATAGAGAGAAATGGTGGGCTCTGACTTTTTCACAGTGCTGTATGTAAGTATCAACATGTTTTTACATACATATAAAATTATTATTATTATACAATCACATTATATGACAAATAATACACCCATTTAATATTGAACAAAATGAGTAATCATCATTTTTATAGCATGCTTTTCAAGGAATCTGGAAGAAATATAAACCTGACAATACTGCATATTTTCTTTTACATTTTGTGCCTTTTTTCTTTTGAAAGTTGTACATGAGAGGAAGTTGCAGGAGAAGCTTGTGGGGGCTGAGGCAGTCAAGACCATTTTGCTGCAATTTATCTCAATCATGCATGCCTAGCGCTGGTGTCTGCTCACAGGGGGTTGGCATGGCGACCAAGGACAGGAAGTAAAGCAATGCCAGCTGAAGAGTGGTCGCCAAGGAGACACAGAGCAGAAACTTTGTGTGGTCCTCTGCTGAAGATCGGGTGGGGACAGCTGGGCCCTGGAGGGCTAGGCTTGAGAAATATTTTGTAGTTCCGCATGTACAGATACACATATTTGGATATTTTACTGGAAATGGAGGTTATACATAAATTATTGACACATAGAATTGTAATGCACCAGATGGCTGCTCACCACAGTGGCAATGGCCATTGTGCTGCAGATTGCCAGTCGTTTGAGTCAGTACAACAAATGGATGCGGTTTTATGATAAAACAGTCAAAATACAGATTTAATGCTCTACGAGGCACAAAAAGGTTTTGTGTTCTCTAATGACTACATATGTAGCACCGCTGGCAGGTTTGCAGAGGCGTTTTGCATATGCATTGTAATGTTAGCAGCTCTTCTCTATATAATGCAGCACTTCCACTGTCTCTGAGCCACACTTCACATTCAGTATACATCACTTTGAGACAATAGCATCAAAAATAAACTAAGAATCTTTTTTCCCTACACTTTTCCCCTACAAGAGTAGACTGGGGATGATTGTAACACTTTGTTTTTGTATCAGCCTTTATTACACGGTGGTTGTTTGTGCTATGTTTTTAAAACTTTTACATAACACACTCGCCTTTGTCTATTACAAATAACAATAGTGTAAACATTTACCGTTTACTCACAAACTGAGCAACTGAAAAGAGTTAGATTGTTACAACTTGCTCCATGACAAGTGTAGGATGAAGAAGTAGCAGAAAAGATTATTTTTGGCCATGCATTTGTTAAGGAAACAGTTTTTTCTTTAAATTTAGAGCAAGAAACAAACAAAAAAAATACTCAGTAATATTAAACCTACAACCCCTTCATCCTACTCAGTTATGACAATGCTAGACTTTTTCTCCTGAATGCATGAACCTACAGTATAATACATATCAAACTAACATTCGACCAACATTAATATTAGTGCTACAATCTGGATGTGAAATTTTACTTTCTTAAAATCAGATTTTATTGCATGAACGTACCACTTGTTTCACACATAAGTCTTCAAACCTTTCCTGCCCACTCAGAGGGGCTTTTTTGCTTTGTTTTGCAAAACACAACTGGCTACAAATGAGACAAAACAAGAGAGACAGAAATTAAGCTGAGAATCTTTAAAAATAAAAAGGAATCATTGGCCATCATGAGAAAGTCTAGAAGAAGCGCGTCTTTGTGAAACGAGTTCTCAGATGACTATAGACTCACCTACATTTGCCACAATGCCAAAGAACAGAATACACCTGGGTAAGATCTTCAGTAATCCATTCAGCTGCAGTTTGCATCTTCTAGCTAGAAACTGTTTAGGGAGATATTAAGAGAGAGAGAGAGAGAGAGAGAGAGAGAGAGAGAGGCAGTGCCTGTAGGCTGATAAAGCTGCACACGTGGTAAAACCTTTCTTAATGGCATCTCCGCCATTTTATTTCACCCTGTTCTCCCTTTAATTTCAGCGCTGTAAAAAGCCAGTCTTCGCTAGCAGCTGACCTGATTCTCTTTTGCATCTCATTAGAGAGCTCCTTCACAAACCTGCTCACACAGCTCTAAAGGGTCATATCTGCAGGTCTCTCTCTCTCTCTCTCTCTCTGTGTTTCAGCTTGCACAGAATATCCTCTACTGTAAAGTTCAACAAGTCTTGCACAATCTGAATATGTAACAAAGCACTCAAGATCAAGATCCAGTTGCATTCTTTGAGTTATCATTTTATTTTCAGTTCCGTTTATTTTAGTTTGTTATAATTAATTATATTTATAGTATAGTTACAAAACAGTGATATTCAGTCTTCCTAAATTTACCCATGTCGCTCTGTTGCTGGGTTTCCTTCATTGGGTCCCTGCAGTTTCCTGCATCAGATTTAAAGCCTTGTTGCTTGCTTACAAACGGAGCTGCTCCTGCCCGCCTTATGTCTGTGGTCAGAACCTGATCTGTAAGTAAGGCTTAAGTATGGCCCAGCTTGACCACATCCCCCACATTTCCAAATCCCTCACATTTCCATTCAATCAAGTATAGTAATGTCAGTATACAGTGGTGCTGTTACCTCAACATTCAGTTTAGTTGGTGATGGGACTACTATTGACACTTTTCAGTGTGATTAATTAGAGTTTAATTGGAACAGATTCTCTCTGGATCAGAATAAACAGTTTTCATTCACTGAAATGTACAGCCATTTTTTTTTTTCAGTTTGTGTAAACAACACAATTTATTTAATTAATATCAATATATTTTCAGTTTGGAAGTGCAACAGCCCTGTTGGTTTATTTTTGATGCATTAAATGAACAGTAATCCTGCGCTTGTTATACTGTTTTTGGACTGTGAATTCTGAGTGTTTCTGAGTGAATCTGTGAGTTTGTTTTTAGCATCTAAATTCCAGAGATGGTGGTACAGTTTGGGGTACTGTTGAGTTTCCCTGCTCATTCAACACCTGACCCAAGTTTATTAGCAAGCCCTTCTTGAGTTTAGCTGCGTGGTTTAGAGCAGGAAAACAAACACACAAGAAAATGTACAGGGCAGGGGAAGGAAACCTCTGGGTCAGAGGACAGGAAGAGTGCAGGAAGAGGAAGAAACATCTGGACATGGGCCCCTAGATCATCTCCGGTGCTATCTTTCTCTCTCTCTCTCTCTCTCTCCCTCTGCTACTCTGTCTTCCAGGTTATTTTTAATTGAATCTCATCATATTATGTTGATTGCGTACTGTTAATACACCATCTGCCTTACCTAGTTTAGCCTCCTGAACAGTCTTACTTAATATACTTAATTAAAAGTATTACTTTAACAATTTCCTGTCCTCCACAACTACAGTGAAATCATAACTGGAAGACCACCCACATCTTATTATTCTTGTAACTTCACTTATGAACTGTCTTCATGACTTATTTTTGCATTTAGTTATCAGCTTGTTTGTATTCTGTTTGTAGCAGTATCTTACTTTTTAGCTCAAGGTTATCTTTAGCCTATATTCATATATCTAAGATGATTTCCAGGTGGATAATGAAACACTTTTGTAAGTCATTCTGGATGAGAATGCCTGCTAAATGCTATATATGTAAAAGCAAATCCAGTTAGTAAGTAAAAAGTAAAAATCCTCTCCAGGACCCAGAGGTTTGCCCAGTTAGTTACCTCTGTTGACAAGTAGAACTTCTTTCTCTTCTGCTTCTACTCTACTTCTGCTCCCCCTCCCCTTTCTCTTTCTCTCTCTCTCTCTCTCTCTCTCTCTCTCTCAAAGACTTGGGATGGATGAAGCATTTGTGGGTCAGAGGAATAGAAGAAAGCCTTTGCATGTCCCTTTTCACTCAGAGAATCAGACAGGCTTTCTTCCTTTGAAAGACTGGATGGAGGTTAGACAGAGACAGATCTATCATGCTGGATTTCTGACAGTGTTTTCCTAATCTCAATCAGTGGGACTGGCTTTTGTCCTCACCCTGCTGGGGTCCTCCACCTGCTACCACTACAGGGAGATTGGCCTGCATGCTCCTAAAACATAGCTGTGCTTTGTTTCTATGCCTGCCAAAATCCATTACCTCACTGCAACTCTAGGTGGGCTTGACTGACAGAATCCTCGCTTTGTTCCTTATCATGTCCAAATAAAAGTGGGTTCCAGTTATTTATTTATTTATTTGTTTATTCATTCATTCATTCATTCATTCATTCATTCATTCATTCATTCATTCATTCATTCATTCATATATTTAAAGGCTTTTTTGTGTCCCACAAAAGAGAAGCTACTACATCTACAAATGTAGCATGACTAATGCATTTGTTTTACCTTTTTTTGAGACAATCTGTAGAACCTCCTCTTAGTGAGCATTGTGTATATGGGCTCAGGGCAAAGGACCATCTGAACGTATTGGTGTAAGACCTTATAAGAATTCACTTGTTGAAATATAAATTTGGTGTAAGGACTGTTTAAACTAATGACCTGGGGAATTGTGCCATCCCTGAAATACACAAGACTGTACAGTGTAATAGTTCACAAATCGCCATTCACCAACCCATTTAATCCCACGTGGCTTTGTGATAAAAAAAAAATATATATATATTTTTATATATATATATATATATATATATATATATATATATATATATATATATATATATATATATATATATATATATACATACTATTGGTTCAGGTTTACACATTACGAAATTCAACCGGGTTGCACATAACAAAATAGTCATTATGTTAAGCTTATTAACTACTAAATATATACACCTCCACAGTGTGCAAAGTACCCTTTGGTATTTGGGGGGTTGGCTTGCTACTCCAATGTTGGCTGGCTGCTGACTCCCTCACTATAGTGATACTGCTAGGTTCAATGGCAGAAAAATGTTTGAGCTCACAGTTCTTCTTTTGGAACAGCTCTTTTCTAGTTTGGTAATGCACTCATCCAAACATTAACCAAAATCTCACACCTCTCTTTTGTCTTTGAGTTGAGAAATGAGTAACAATTTACTTTTTACCACCAAACTCTTGGGAAATTGGGCAAGTGTTCAGATTTACAAATATGCCTCAGCAGTGCTACAGAGGTGCATCTCTAGTGAGTTAAGAATACTAAAAACAGTGACTAGCTGCCTAAACAATGAACTTCCCCTCAAATTTATACTTGAGTGTATATTTTCCCCTAATGAGCAGCACAACTACACGGCTCAAAAAAATGAAGGGAACACTCAAATAACACATCCTAGATCTGAATGAATGAAATATTCTCATTGAATACTTTGTTCTGTACAAAGCTGAATGTGCTGACAACAAAATCACACAAAAATCATCAATGGAAATCAAATTTATTAACCAATGGAGGCCTGGATTTGGAGTCACACACAAAATTAAAGTGGAAAAACACACGACAGGCTGATCCAACTTTGATGCAATGTCCTTAAAACAAGTCAAAATGAGGCTCAGTATTGTGTGTGGCCTCCACGTGCCTGTATGACCTCCCTACAACGCCTGGGCATGCTCCTGATGAGGTGGCGGATGGTCTCCTGAGGGATCTCCTCCCAGACCTGGACTCAAGCATCCGCCAACTCCTGGACTCTGTCATGTCTGTCACATGTGCTCAGTGTGAACCTGCTTTCATCTGTGAAGAGCACAGGGCGCCAGTGGCGAATTTGCCAATCCTGGTGTTTTCTGGCAAATGCCAAGCGTCCTGCATGGTGTTGGGCTGTGAGCACAACCCCCATTTGTGGACGTCGGGCCTTCATACCATCCTCATGGAGTCAGTTTCTAACCGTTTGTACAGACACATGCACATTTGTGGCCTGCTGGAGGTCATTATGCAGGGCTCTGGCAGTGCTCCTCCTGTTCCTCCTTGCACAAAGGTGGAGGTAGCGGTCCTGCTGCTGGGTTGTTGCCCTCCTACGGCCTCCTCCATGTCTCCTGGTGTACTGGCCTGTCTCCTGGTAGCGCCTCCAGCCTCTGGACACTATGCTGACAGACACAGCAAACCTTCTTGCCACAGTTCACATTGATGTGCCATCCTGGATGAGCTGCACTACCTGAGCCACTTGTGTGGGTTGTAGAGTCCGTCTCATGCTACCACGAGTGTGAAATCACCACCAACATTCAAAAGTGACCAAAACATCAGCCAGAAAGCAGAAAGGTATTGAGAAGTGGTCTGTGGCCCCCACCTGCAGAACCACTCCTTTATTGAGTGTGTCTTACTAATTGCCAATAATCTACACCTGTTGTCTATTCCATTTGCACAACAGCTGTGAAATTGATTGTCAATCAGTGTTGCTTCCTAAGTGGACAGTTTGATTTCACAGAAGTTTGATTTACTTGGAGTTATATTGTGTTGTTTAAGTGTTCCCTTTATTTTTTTGAGCAGTGTACATAATAACTGTATTTTCTGACACCCCCCAAATTCAGATTTTGAGACATTCACAGGACCCAAGAGGTTAATTATGTCATCCTGGACCCCCAGAACCCTCTGAATATTGCATCTCCCCATAAGCATTAAGGAAGTGTTAGGGAAACCAATGGAAAGTACATAGATAGCACAAAGAAAACCAAAGCCTTACTTGACTTTTTTGGCAAACATTGGGAGAATGCAAGTTCTATCCATAGAGATGCCACAGCCATCCATGGCCAGAAATCTGTACAATTGTACTCTAACTGCCATTTCTGCCAGCTAACAGACACCCATACTGGCTAGAGTCATGCTGAGTGATAGACGGAGAGGGAAGGCCATCCTACCACACAGGGAGCTCTTTGGTAAAGAGTACGATTTGATTTAGAACCATGAGTCCTGTATTCAGTTTCATTCATAGAAACTGTAATCACATAAATATTGCTCTGTTTTATGCAGGAGATCTTTTTCCATGAAATGCAAAACGTCAGCATAAACTGCTATCGTATTTCAATGGCAAGTTTATAGGTTGGTGCTGAATATGTTTTCACATTAAACTGATGTATGCATTAGCTAGTTGTTAGTAGTTAAGACATGATTTAAGGAATGGTAGTGCATTGTTCTGAATTTAGTAAAAATCTATTTAAAACTAAACTACTAAAGGTTTGCAGAAACTTCACACATATGCAACTTGGTGCAACTCTCTTTCACCATCACTCAAGCCTCCTCTTTATCTGACATGAAAACCTTACTCTTTAACTTACAATAGCTAAACTTTAAAGCTAAGCTTTGTCTTCCTGACATATGAACATCTGCTAATTTTGCAAAGGCAGTTTATTTTGACTAGTGAAATGTTTGACTAATAAAATGGAATTCTCTGTGTTCAGGCCTGCTAACACACATACCACCACCTGAAAACTGTACATTCCTGTTAGGAAATAATAAGATTTTGTATGATATATGCTGTAGTCTTGTTGGCCAATGAATTAAACTGCATGAATTAAATTACATGACGAGCTTGATATCAGCTCCCTTGCTTAATCTGAAAATAGATCAAAAGCTTGTGCCCGGAGTGCAATTATTTCCCCTGCTGCAAAGAGCCTTCCTGTTTCAGCTGTTTGTACTTTCCTGGAGGACTCTTTTCTTCTATCTCTCTCTCCATGCTTTGGCTGCAGGCACATGTGCTGTTTGACACACCTGACTGGTAGCACATCTGCAGGCTTATGCTGCTGCAGCAGGTGGCCTAGTGCACCTAGAGGTCTTCTCCTGTGTGTTCTGCCCTGTGATTTCTGCCTGTGTTAGCTTTTTATGTGGACCAAGCTATTCCCAATCCATAAAGTCAAGGGCTGGGCAGTTATGATTTATAGATGCTGTCCAGTAAACTCATGAATTTTACACTATTAGCCTATGGTGTGAGCTGAAGTTGAAGTCTGCAGGGCAAGGCGTAACCTGAAGCCTTTTTCTCTGGGTCGGCTATAAGGACTACAGCTCCTGCTGCACCATAGCAGGAGGCCTGGATCTCACATTGGCTTCAGGAACTAAATGTTGTACCCTGCAAAGAGGGCTGACTGCACCAGCAGCCATTTCTCCCAGCTGGGGCTCGCCATTTCTGCCATTTTTTTCTGGATCATCAAGGTAATTGGCATCTGTGGCCCTGCTGACATCTGCCTGTGCGCAGCCAAATCACTGTCTCTACACCCTTTAACTCCCACAGTGGATGTATCAGGACTGCAGCATGGGACTAGATTGAAGATTTTTTTTCTGTTTTTTGTCATTCCTTTACACATACTTGACATTTACATCACAGATGGTATTGTGTGCCTCCACTGGATATATATCTTCTGTGATTTTGCCATTCTGTCCATTCTGTTATTTTTGTGAAGGAAGAACATATTAATTTTTGGCTTGGTGATTGACAGGCTAGAGAGAAGCCTTCACCTATAGGCTAAAATAAAGCTCTGAAATAATATTCAGTATACAGACACTTATCTCCAACAAACAAGCAAACAAACAAAGAGCACTCAAATTACACTGTTTTAACTTAAGGGTGTCCCTTGACCTGACCGCCTTTAGATTTACATTTTATTGAAATAATCAGTTGCCAGAATGTAAGACACCGATTATTGTTCTTAATAGTTCATGTTTACTTAACTCTCTTTTTAAAGGGAGCAAAAAAGCCAACAAATGACAGCATTCAATGAAAAACTGATGAGCTGTGGTACATATTGGACAGTAACTTAATAATAAACATCCTAAAGAATGTATTGGGAAATGCTTAACACACTAACACATTGACACACATAAAATCATGGTATAAGGTTTAATTGTTTATAGTAAGGATTATACTACCCAAGAAACAAGAAAACATTTATATATATATATATATATATATATATATATGGCATGGTGGGTAGCACTGTTGCCTCACAGGAAGGAGGGCCTGGGTTCGATTCCCCTGCCGGGTGACCAGGGTCCTCTCTGTGTGGAGTTTGCATGTTCTCCCCGTGTCTGCGTGGGTTTCCTCCGGGTTCTCCGGTTTCCTCCCACAGTCCAAAGACATGCAGTCAGGCCAATTGGGTGTCCTAAATTGTCCCTAGGTGTGAGTGTGTGAGTGACTGTCTGTGTCTGTGTGTCTGCCCTGCGATGGACTGGCGACCTGTCCAGGGTGTATCCTGCCTTCCGCCCGAAGACTGCTGGGATAGGCTCCAGCTCCCCCCCGCGACCCTGACGGAGAAGCGGCTTAGAAAATGGATGGATGGATGGATGGATATATATATATATATATATATATATATGGCATGGTGGGTAGCACTGTTGCCTCACAGGAAGGAGGGCCTGGGTTCGATTCCCCTGCCGGGTGACCAGGGTCCTCTCTGTGTGGAGTTTGCATGTTCTCCCCGTGTCTGCGTGGGTTTCCTCCGGGTTCTCCGGTTTCCTCCCACAGTCCAAAGACATGCAGTCAGGCCAATTGGACATGCTAAATTGCCCCTAGGTGTGTGAGTGACTGTCTGTGTCTGTGTGTCTGCCCTGCGATGGACTGGCGACCTGTCCAGGGTGTATCCTGCCTTCCGCCCGAAGACTGCTGGGATAGGCTCCAGCACCCCCCCCGTGACTGCACTCACTGATGTAAATCATCATTAATAAGCAACAGAATAGGTTGAATAAGGAAGTGTTTTTAAATATATTTTTAGACAATTTTAAAACAGCCAGCTTATTTACTTTTTAAGTTAAGTATATCTTCATTTCTGCTGAGAATGGAATGAGTAGCAGTGGCAGTTAGATTTCATAGTCATGGAGAAAATGAGCACTGTTCCGGTATATGGACTCAAAGTCAACTCTTGGAGTTGACTTTGGAAAAAATGTACTATATAAACCTGTTGATAAAGAAATAACAAGCAGAAAATACCTCACTTAATGGCCTGGAATGGTTTAGCTACCTTACATTGTCAAGGAACAGGTCGTTTTTGGCAAAATATTAATAATAAGTACTATATTTTTACTGTCCAGTCCTACTGTGAGCTAACATGCAAGATGGCCCACATATGCCTGCAATGCTGTCAGCCACAATAGGATCCACCTTTGCATTATTTACCCTGTTGGACCCTGTTGGTTCTTTAGGGGATTCATTGCTTTCTTCTTTCCTTCAGCTAGACAAGCTTCTGCCAGCACACCATCTTTTATGGGGATGAAAGTTTTAAATTTATTCATTTCATAATCACATTTTTTTGTTTTTTGTTTATCATTTTTTTCATCTAATTCTCTCTTCTCTGCTAAATCCAATTTTGCCAGACTCACTGTTTGAGAAGCAGAGGGATTTCTGCAGAAAGCCAATTTTTTTTCCTCCCTTCTGTTGAATCTGATTGTGCACTTTAGAGTCTGTGGTTCACTTCTGTAAGTGTAAAATAAGATGTATTGCATTGGTTCTTCTTTATTATTTTTATTATCGTTGTGCTTGTGTTGTTGCTGATGTTTACTTCAGAATCAAAGATGTCAAAAATTATTGATAGAAGAATCACTTTTGGTGGGCTAAAGTACCTTTCAGTGGATAATTCTTCATAGTATATATTATCCCAGTTTCTGTAAAGGAGATATGAGAGTGTGTAGAACCATTTTTAGCTTTTACAGAACCTCCATTTAATGTAAAGTTTCTAGGAAGAAACCTTAAAATGTTAAGGAACCTTTATATTATTTGAAGGTACTGAAAATCTTTTAATGGCTCTTCATGCTAACACATCTCTTTTACAGACAAGCATCTTCAAGAAACTAAAAGAGGTTAAGAGGTTCTTCTGTGGCACCTTTTTATAAGAATGTGTTCATTGCTGTTATTACTAAAATAATAATGATGGTGATGCAAAAGAGAATGTCTGAGAAGTAATAATGTGTGATACTTTTTTTCCTTCAGTCACTGGTATGTCTGTTACATCCATGTCACATTTAGTTCTACAATCTGAAACTCAATTATGTCTAATTATGTTTTCTGCAAGACCTAATTTTAAACAATTAACAACAATGTAACACAATGTGATTTTCTTCTGTGTGATCTCTTGTGTGTGATCTGTCAGCCACACCATTGTCTCTTGCACACATCTTCTATCCCTCAGGCCCTCTGAATTTTTAAGGGAATCCATTTCGCAATTACAGAATTAATAGTCATGGTAATCATGCAATTACTCTGTGGTTACATTAACAGAGTGGCCCTCCTCTGGCAAAAAAAAGAGTGAGCTGTTCTCTTTTAGAACTACCCTTTGGCTGAACATGATGGCTTAGCATTGACTGTTGAAAACGAATGTATTGATATTCAGCTTCTACACCAGAGGTCCCAAATGAAGCATAAGCTGTGAAACACAAACCTATGCATAATTGGTCATGGGAAATAATAGATATCATTTGCAAGTATAGACAAAGATGCTATATAACACAAATTCACGTAATAAAAAGCCAAGTAGAGAGAAAATGTAGCCTTACAGTGTCACACATACATACTTCTGTACAAAGCACTGGAAAGTACTGGCAACTATATTATATATGAGGAAAACATTGCGGGTCTAGAATTTATTTTTAACAGAACCATCATGCTTATTGTATTTAAACTCTGCAAATATTATAATGGTAATACTTATTTTACTGTATTATTTATAAGTTTTAGTTGGAAACAAAAAGGTAAAATTATTCAAACAGCACTGAACAATGATCCAATCAGGATTTCCCCTTGTTATCTAGGTAGATACAGCCAAATAATTTATCCTATTGGTTAGGACTTTAGGAGCTAAACTGAGTTTAAAGTGTCAGATTAACCACCAAGATAATTAACTGATAACATTAATAATTAACTGAGTTATCAGATTATTCAAATGGTCATGTAAACAGCATACTCTGATTTCTCAGATCAGAGTGAGGTCTAGAAATCCAAGCAAGAAATCCAATGAAAAGAGAGCTGGATTTTAGCTCAGTAATAAGATTTCTCAGTGTATGTAAACTCTTACTCAGATTTCTTTCAGACTATCTCAGTTTGCACATGTACAAAAACAGATGGTGGTACCAGAAATAAGCAAGCAGTGTTATCCACAAGTTCCATAAATGGTACTGATGCTATGAGTCTGGTATGCTCATAGGAAAGAAGGTTCCATATGTGGTATTTCACTTCATGTATGTATAAGGAATGTTTAAATAAGTGGGGCCCCTCTCCCTTTTTGCTCTCTGTCTTAGTTCCAGAACATATGAGATCATTATAAACATTTCCATATGTGTCTTAGACGTACGTTGACGAAGATAACCAGGGTATAAAAGCCTGGACTCAGAGCCCTGTGTTAGAGAAAGTATTGGCGTTTTTTTCTCTCTCAAGCTGATCCGCGAGGCTTTATTCTGACTCTGATCTCTAAATGCAAATAAACTTCTCTTTTATGCAAGAGACGGCGTCACCGGAGAATTTCTTCCTTCACCTTCACAGCGCTGCTATTGAAATAAACCACAGTCTATATTTTCAGATAAAGTGGCACAATGTTTTTAAAAAAATAAGTCACGGCATGAATTTGAAGTTTACATTACATCTTCTTCTGTGAGTTTCCGTGAAAAAGAAAAAAAAAAAACTATGCATAGTAACTCTACAGGAAAAGGCAAAAAGTTCTTAACTTTTAATGGGAGTTAATGCAAAGATTTTATTCCATGTCATTTTAGAGTATTTGTTGGAAGAACAGGATAGGCCCTTCTGCAAGCTGTTGCCACAAAGTTAGAAGTATATAAGTGTAAAATATCTAAAATATCTAAAATATATTTGCATGCTGTAGCCATAATATTACCCTTCACTGGAACTCAGAGGTCGAGCCTAAACCCTGAAATATAGCTCCAGGGCATTATTCCTCCTCCACCAAATCTTAATGTTAGTACTATGAATTCTGGTAGGTAGCATTCTCCTGGCACCCGCCAAACCCAGATTGTGTTCATCAGCCTGCCAGACAGTAAAGTGTGATTCATCACACCAGAGAACACATTTCCTCTGCTCCAGAGTCTAGTGGCAGCGTGCTTTACACCACTCAAGTCACACTAGACATTGTGCATAGTGATCTTAGACTTGTGTGCAGCTGCTTCATGATGGAAATTCATTTCATGAAGCTCTCGATGCACAATTTGTGTACCGATGGTGCCACAGATGATTTTTACCCACTACGTGCTTCAGCACCCAACTGACAGTCACACACACACACTTCCATACAGTGCACTGGACAGTACATTAAATGTAACAGTCCTTCTCAATCAACAGTTACACAAACACACATACAGTCAGGGGAGTCAGAGAAACACATCACCTGGCCTGACCACACACTCTGCCCAACATGCATCCACACTGCTGTGCTCTATTCCCAGTCCAGTCACATCCGTGCCTCTGAGCATCTCTCAGAGTTGTAATCAGAACTCTCCAGACATGTTGGCTTGATTGAAGGACTGCTAGGTGGCAAGTCCCACAGTTATTTATGACCCCCTGGTCTGCAAAAATAAATCAAGAACCACCAGCTGACATGCTTGCCTGTATCTCTCTGTCAGGGGACAGGACAAAACAGGAAAGCAGAGCCTACTATTGAGCTTCTGCTTTATGTGGATGAAATAGAAAGTGTTGTGGGAAAATGCTCAGGGCACACAAAATGGTAATGGATATAAACACCATAGCTAGGGTCATCTATGGTACAGGTCCATAAAGAATCCTGCATGTTTTGTTTCGAGCTTCACTAGGTTCGTGTTCCCAGGGACTGATAAACTGCATTACAATGAAAAATGTAATAAGGTCTTTGTGTAGTATCATTTTATTTTAAGCATCATGTACTGATTTATTTATTTACTTATTGTTTATTTTTCTTTGTTCAGTAAAGCCCAACTTAGCCACTACTCAGTGGTTTATTCACTATTCATAATGCTTTGGTGGTCTGTTATTTGACAGTCACTAATAATAGGAATATTATTTGTAATAATGCACAATAAAGACTGTTACAACCTTCTGATGCAAATTATTGAGCATGAATTATCAAATAAATTCACATCTTATTAGTGTATAATTATTTCTAAAAGTTTTAGGGAGTGTTAGTTACTTGTGGAGTTAAGTATTTTAGACCTAATGAGAGTTAAATAAGTCCCAAATACTTCAAATACAATTTTATTTATCACTAATCAGATGCTAAAACCTCAATTTGCATCACAAATTCTAAACCTATGCATGTTCTTCAATTGCCAACCGAGATTGAGCACTTCATAACATATCAGTATGTGTTCCAAACAAGAGATCGATGACTAAACATCAGAATAGGGAACACACCTTGACATCTTAGTGACTTATTACACTTTCATTAGTTCTAAATTAAGAAAATGCAATCAAGTAATTACATTTACACCATCTAGGACCTTTAGGAATGAACTGCTGCTAATTATGCACTAACAAGACATGAATGTAGATGAAAATTCATATTCAGTCATTAGTATAACAAGGTCTAAAAGTATTTATGGTCTATGTGATGTACAGGAAATAAACCATTTATTTAAGTGTCTAATTTGAACTTTGCTGAACAAAGAGCAAGATTAATTTGTGCTCCTTAAAATTAAGTTCACTTCATGTTCTCACTTTAAAATGAGATATTTTATTATCAAAAATGTATATAAATAAATTTACTCTTGATGTCTGTACAGTAGCTTCTAAAATTGCCTTTCTCAAAAACAACACAAGGTGTAAATAAAAGTTCCCTTTTAGAATATCTGCTTTTTGATATTTGTGTTTTGCACTTGTACTTTTGTCAAACAGTGGCATGTGCCTCAGGGTATACTCTATATAGTGACTTATACCTTAAAATGTGTTGCATGCAGTTTTATCAAGTATGAATAACTAACCAAGTTCCTTCTCATTTTCCCCAGCTTGCCCATTACAACGCACCCCAAAGAGTGGACAGCTAACCTATGAATTATGAATGTTGAACAAGATGACCTTCTCCCAGCAGCAGCAGATGATGAGAGGTCCTAGGTGGAACCGGGCCTTGTCCGACCCGTTGTTCGTGCTGTTGCTGGCATTGCAGCTCCTAGTGGTGGCTGGTTTGGTGAGAGCTCAGACCTGCCCATCTGTCTGCTCATGCAGCAATCAGTTCAGTAAGGTCATTTGCACACGTCGTGGACTGCGCGATGTGCCAGACGGCATCTCCACGAACACCCGGTACCTAAACCTGCAAGAGAATTTCATCCAGGTGATCAAGGTAGACAGCTTCAAGCACCTACGGCACCTGGAAATCCTGCAACTGAGTAAGAACCACATCCGTAGCATTGAGATTGGAGCCTTTAATGGACTGGCCAGTCTAAATACACTGGAACTCTTTGATAACAGGTTAACTACCATCCCAAATGGAGCATTTGAATATCTGTCCAAGTTAAAGGAGCTATGGCTTAGGAACAATCCCATTGAGAGCATACCATCTTATGCCTTCAACCGAGTACCCTCGCTACGAAGGCTGGATTTGGGTGAGCTGAAAAGGCTCTCATATATTTCTGAAGGTGCTTTTGAAGGTCTGAGCAACCTGCGTTACCTGAACCTTGGTATGTGTAACCTGAAAGAGATCCCTAACCTCATCCCTCTGGTACGCTTGGATGAATTAGAGATGTCAGGAAATCAACTTTCAGTTATCCGACCGGGGTCTTTCAAAGGGCTTGTCCACTTGCAGAAACTGTGGATGATGCATGCTCAAATCCAGACAATTGAGAGAAATGCCTTTGATGATCTTCAGTCACTGGTGGAGCTGAATTTGGCTCACAATAATCTTACGCTGCTCCCTCACGATCTCTTCACACCACTACACCATTTGGAGAGGGTGCACTTGCATCACAACCCTTGGAATTGCAACTGCGACATCCTTTGGCTCAGCTGGTGGTTAAAGGAAATGGTACCAGCCAACACCAGCTGCTGTGCTCGCTGCAGTACCCCTCTCAGCCACAAAGGACGCTACATTGGCGAGCTGGATCAGAATTATTTCCACTGTTATGCGCCTGTTATTGTGGAGCCACCTGCTGATCTGAATGTGACAGAGGGCATGGCAGCGGAACTGAAATGTCGGGCAAGTTCACTGACCTCAGTCAGTTGGATTACACCCAACGGGTCTATCATGACACATGGAGCGTACAAGGTGCGTATTTCCGTGCTCAATGATGGGACATTAAATTTTACAAATGTCACCATGCAGGACACAGGGACATACACATGTATGGTTAGTAACTCTGCTGGCAACACCACAGCCTCTGCTACACTAAATGTGTCCTCAACAGAGAACAGTAGCTTCAGCTACTTTACCACAGTGACCGTGGAGACCATAGAGCCATCCCATGATGAAGGGCACACCACAGTACAGCAGAAAGTCAGTCCCA
Organism: Pygocentrus nattereri; assembly: GCF_015220715.1. NCBI lineage: Eukaryota > Metazoa > Chordata > Actinopteri > Characiformes > Serrasalmidae > Pygocentrus > Pygocentrus nattereri. Next base: position 22,673,996 of record NC_051221.1, on the reverse strand, counting down.
CCCCTTCTTCTGGGGTGTGGGAGACACCTTCTGCCCCTTCATCTACCACGACTACGACGGCTCAGACGCCACTGTCAACTAAGGCCACAGATAAAACCTACACCATCCCCGTCACGGCACTGGGTGATGGCTCCCTCAATACCCTGGATGAGGTGATGAAGACCACTAAGATCATCATTGGCTGCTTCGTGGCCATCACACTAATGGCTGCAGTTATGTTGATTATCTTCTACAAAATGCGCAAACAGCATCACCAGCAGAACCACCATGCACCAACACGAACCATCGAGATCATTAACGTGGATGAGGACTGTGTCACTGGTGGGCCAACAATGGAGGGTCATCTGACTCTGCCACCTCTTGAGCATGAGCATCTTAACCACTACAACACCTACAAGACAGCATACAATCACGCCTCCACCATCAACTCCATACACAGCTCCGCACATGAACCTTTGCTTATTCGGGCCAGCTCAAAAGACAATGTACAAGAGACCCAGATCTGATCACTTTTTCATAATGGGAATTAAAAGAAAGAAAAAAAACTTTAAAACAAACTGTAACGGTACATTATATGACATTTTGAATCTAAAGAAGATGGCTCAAAGAAGCGGAGATATGTCAGGCTTATGTGCAACAAATAAGCAAACGACTGAGGCTGTTGAATGACATTGGGAATTAGGGTATGTTAACGGTTTCAAAGTGTCTTTACCTAACAGAAGTTATTTATTTAAGAAAAAACTCTATTGTGGATAATTCAAGAAAAAAATGTATTCAGCAATTATTTTTTTCAGCAATTATTTCTCCATGTTTGTTTATATATATATATATATATATATATATATATATATATATATATATATATATATATATATATATATATATATATATATACATATATATATATAATTTTAAGATTGGTAAGGCAGGTTGGTTTACTAATATGCTTTGAAACTCTGTGTAAATCCTCAGAATCTTTCATTCCACATGTACCAGTAGCATCTAAAGTTGAATACTTGTTGGTTCCCTTTACATTTCCATCAACAGTCATCATCAAACCCTTTAAATTCCTAATACATCATTTTAGAGGCTGCTCTCCAACATTCCGTGTCTTTACTCTCACCAACTCAAAATGATTTAATGCTTCCTTAGAGCCGATCTTCTTGGAGGCTTGAACTCTGGTCTGTCTGGTCTGAAGAAATCCGATAATAACATGATACCTAATGTTGCTCTGTCTGCCAATCAAATGCTTTAGACAGAGATGTACAATTGACTTGTCATCCAAATTTGTCCTAATTTAAAAACAGGCAAAATGTCAAGAACTCATATGTGCCAATCTATGTGGTGCAATTTAACACTTTAGTGGGAGAAGATGCAGATTTAGGCAACATATTACCATTAAGAGTCCACTACACGTAATTAATTATAACTTGTAGCATTTGACTGTGATTATGTTGTCCATAGTAATTTTGTATTAGTGAAGACATAATAAGCCTAACTATGGACTACACTTTTATTTGTTAAGGGAACTGTTAATATTAAAGAAAATGGGTTTCTTTGTTCAATTCCAGATCTTGTAATTCCATTGAAGTCAGTGCCCATAAAAATTGCATCTCTTTCTTGCCAAATCTCCTCAATTGGGTTCCACACACTCTCAAAGCACTTCTAGGCTCATCACAGCCCCCATCTGCTGCAACCCATACACTTTAACAAATTTGATATCAGCATGTGGCCTATCTGCTCTTCATTTACCACATTTAGCCCATAGTATGCCAGTTGTGGGCACAGCCCAGAGGAAACAGGGCTGGAGCTTATGAGACAGGCGCTTCAGGCGGATGGGGGGCTATGTGGCAGCAGCCTCAGCAGATGTTGGGGTTGCACCTGTGTCCCATCCATGGCACCATTTCCATTTTAATCAATGTGTCATGGGGTCCGCCATGGACACAGCTTCACACAGCCCCATCCTGGGAGCCCTTCAAAGCCTGAAACATGAAAAAAGGAGCCGTAAATATGAGGGCAGTACTAGTGCCCTTCAGATCCAAGGCTTCCAAAGATGCCCCAGGTGTCTCTTTATAGATTATGGGGAAGTGCTGCTTTTTTTTTCCTAGTCCTCCAATTTCCCCTTTAACTCATATCAGAAACCTTATCAGGTTAGACCATTCCTATTAAAACATATGTATGGATAAAATAAGCATTTGAAACAAAATAATTGTAATGGATGATTACATATTGATTACATACATGCAGTTTTCAAGAAGCATCTAGTCAGGAAAGCATTCTCAATCATGTGTGGGGAAAATAAATAAATAATAGTAATGAATTGAGAATAGACTTATACAGTCACCATGGTAACCAATGACCTTGACAGGGAAAGCAAGAGCTGACAGGGCACACTACTCCACGAGCATCCACTGGCCTGACACTGTAAATGTATTCAGAGTCAAATAGCACTGAGAGGTCCGCATTCATGCCAAAAGGAGACTCATTTGAAGTTGACCCTGTAGTCCATGAAGTAGTTCTGAAAGCCATATAGCACTTGCATTCAGTACGTTAACATGCCAGATTTCTTCACAGCATCTTAATTGCATGAACATAATACAGTTGTTTGGTGCTTTGAGCTCAAGATTGGAACATGAATTGTAGCATTTCTGGAATTACAGTGCATCTCATTGAAAATCCCAGCTGGACATCTTGGCTCAAAACTATATTTCACAGCAAAGATCTACAGGCTTTGATCATAGCTTTGATCAGTCCTCAGAGAAAGACAAGTGTTTGTAACCCAAGCATTTCTACTTGCACGCACACAGGCGGAATCCACTGGAAAGGCATCGGCTTTGGTGCATCAAGTCAATATAAACAATCCCAGATAATGTCACAGTTCTGGCTTACCGCCCTCATAAGACTAAGGCACATTCAAAAGGGAATTGTAGAAAGACGCTTGATAAAAAGACTGTTCCTCAATCTAAGTGCTGCTCCTCTAAGCCTCATTTCATATCCAATGATTCCAGCCATGTAAAAACTGATTTAATATAACAAGATCCTGATCATTTATTGAGTTCAGGCACAGGGGTAAACCACGCTATTGTTTGTGTGTTTCATTGACTTTCGTTTTGTTTGTGGACTGGGAGACTGGGAGATCATTGTCTTAGAATCCCATTCATCAGAACAGTCTTTGTCCCACAACTGTGCTTTGATTCTTTTTTGTTTTTTTTTTAGGTCTTTTTAAAGAGCTGTATGGTGATTTTGCGTGTGATGGCTTTTTGATTTCTTCTGTCTCATTATATACTCATCTCTTTGCTTTGGGTCAAAGAAAGAGCAAGATATTTTTTCTCTGTTCCACACAATTCTTTTCTTCTTCTCTGAGAAGGAATGCTGTTCTAGTGGTAGATTTATATAAAAGACATTTTGAAAATAAAGCAAAAAAAAAAAAAAAAAAGGGTTTTAATTTTACATGTGCCAACCTGTTCTAAAAGAAGAAAAAAAAAAGATATGTGGTAAAAGACTTCAGAATTGATTTTCATGTAAGCATACTTTAATGACCTTTAAAAAAATGATGAAGATCAATTATAGAAACCTGAGTTTGTAGTTCATACACAAAATAAGGTTACAAATAAACTATTGTTGTTTTTTTTCTGTATGGTCTGCTCTTTATTGCACTAGCAGGAAGAAAACGCAAACAATGTCAAAGCAAATGTTTTTTGTCATGATCTGTTTTATGTTTTGAATCAAATGTCTTTATGGTTCTGAATTACAAGCAACTAATTGTAACACTGCAAAAGTAAAGAAGCTATTCAAAATGGAAAAGCAATTATGAATCTGTAAATCTGATATTTAGTTCAATAATGTGTCCAAATTCATGCAATTCTTATTTTCTAAGACTTTTATGTGTCAGGATTCATGAAAGGTAACAAATTGCAGAACATCATCCACCGATGCGTGCATAGCAAATGACATTGTAGCATTTTAATTCACAGCTACAGGATAGCAGACTGGGTAAAAAGGAATAGCTATATAGTAATTTTCTGGCTTAACTGAGGCAGGTGGCCATTGTTCATCCTGCAGCATGGATGAGTTTCATTCCCTTCCTGTGTTCAGGCACATTGCATAAATCATTGAGCACAGTACACTTTACAGTGCATTAGCTGGGAACACCTGTGAGAGAGAGAGAGAGAGAGAGAGAGAGAGAGAGAGAGCGAGAGAGAGAGAGAGAGAGAGAGAGAGAATGAGTGCAACTCACCAAGCTGCTGTTAAGAAGCTTCAATAAGTAAACCTTTCTATTTTCCAGACATGTAGCGTGTTTAAGAGTCAGCAGCAACCATCTGTTGTGAATGGAAGAAGAATGCATCTGAATATGCCAAGAGTTTATAATACTGGCATTGTTTTATCATCACAAGTTACAAATAACATTTTTCTTTTTTGCCAAATATATCTGGGGTAGTTGTGGGCTGGAGGTTAGGGAACTGGCCCTGTGACCAGAAGGTTGCTGGTTCGATCCCCAGTGCCAACAGTCCATGACTGAGGTGTCCTTGAGCAAGACACCTAACCCCCAATTGCTCCCTGGGTGCTGTGGATAGGGCTGCCCACTGCTCTGGGCAAGTGTGCTCATTGCCACCTAGTGTGTGCATGTATTCACTAGTGTGTATGTGGTGTTTCACTTCACGGTGGGATTAAAAAAGTGTCACTTCTCTACATATACAAGGATTTTTTTTGTTGTTTTTCTCAAATTACAGAACAAATTAGTGTTTACAGATGTTACAATATATACACTTTAGAAATAAAGGCCTCTAAATGGGTCTTGACTTAGCTGTATAGTTGTAAGAAAACCTGGTATAGGTTCCTTGGTATGGCAATGTTCTATAAATCTTTATAAAAAATACTTACATTTAGCCAGGCAAATTATAGAGACTTGCCCAAGGGCTGTTACTGGATGAGAATCATATGATATACTCATGTATTTAACAGTTGCTTTTATCCAGAGCAACTTACAATTTATTCATGCTACAGAGGCAGGCGAATGCAAAGTCTTGCCCAAGGTGCATGGTGTGCCGTGTCTTTTAGTCCCCTGCAAATATGTCGAGGCCACGCCACAGCTCCACAGCACAATTATGGAGAACTCTGAATGCTACATTAGAGAGCATCACTTTGTTGCCATGGCAAACAACACAGTTCCTGGAGAACACAGTGAACAAATTTTGTCCCTCTTCTGTCTCTCTTTTGTTTCTCACCCTTTATCCTGCTTGGTGTGTGGTATGTTTTTTTTCAGGTGAGGGAATCAAACCCCAGTCTGACATGTGGAAAGCAGCAGTATTACCTACGATACCAACCACACACAGCTATAGCATTTTCAAGTCGAAAGGACACCTGCCCTGTACAGTTACAAGTCATCCCTGCTCTACAACACCTAATCAAATTTATGAAGGTGTGATAATTAGCTGAAGAGGATCAGGTGTGCTCAAGCAGGGAAGGACACCCTGAAACATCTTCAGGGCATTCCAAGACTGGAATTAAAAATCATGTTCTGTGGCATCGCTCCAAAGAAGCCTTTTTGGCACCTTTATTTTTAAGAGAGTATGGACAACTGAGCACATAACACATTAGCTTTATAACCATAAATTGCCATACCAGCGGACAAAGTAACTGCAGTCAGTTCTGTGCATATCAAAAGAGCTTGGCTTCAACAGAGAAATAGTTTGTGAAAAGGAGCATTGCAGATGCCTCCCAAAAACACTTCATAATTAAAATAAAGCTAAAGCTAAAAAATTTCCTCAAGTAATCTTGTATTAATCTAAGCAGCCCACGCTTGCCTCAGAACTGCTGTTGACCAGATATCATTTGAATGATGGACTATTCTGAACAAAGCAGTGACAATGATGTTTAGTGGCATGGCAATGGGTGTTGCTCTACGATGAGTATATCCAGCACAGCAGTGCAACTGATGTTGCTGTACATGTCGGTACAAGTGTTAGGTTGAAAGCTGTTGACCATCGAAAAATATCCAGTTATGGGTGCTGTGATGACCAGAGGAGCAAAGTAGCTGTGAAGTTATGTAATTTGTTTACTCCTTACTCCTTCCAGGTGAAGCTACTTAGGAGTAGTGCAGGGACACTATAAATAAGGGATCTCCATCAAACAACAAAGAATCGGGGACTTACTGGAGAAACAGAGAATACTGGCTTCAGAATAAACAATCATTTCATTTATGCTCAGATTCATGTTAATTATATTTGATAAGACACTGAAACAATCAAACAAGAAAAGCTGGTTTGAACCAAAATTTGGCATTTCTCTTCTTGTCCCTAAGTTCCTAAGCTGGGTAGTACAAAAAAACTTCATTCCTCTTATTTTTCATATGCTGTACATTGATCAGGCATAACATTATGACAGAACTCCTTATTTCTAAGCTCATTGTCCATTTATTTGTAGTTCTACAGTTACAAACTGTAGTCAATCTGTTTCTCTGATACTTTGTTAGCCCTCTTTTACCCTGTTCTTCAGTGGTCAGGACCCCCATGGACCCTCAAAGAGCAGGTACTATTTGGGTGGTGGATCATTCTCAGCACAATCATAATGTTATGCCTGATCGATGTATGAAGGCCTAATATAATTACCTTGTATCTGTGGGAAGCTATTAGTCCCAGGAGCTTTATGTTAAAGGAATAGTTAGGCAATAAAATCTAATGTGTGCAGTTTTCCGGTTACCCCAGATGTACTTGATCAGCCAAAACATGTTTGGTGTCCACATTTTTGGTATCATTGCTAACACAAACTAACAAAGTCAATAGTCATACAAATGTTGTCCACATATATAAAAGCCCAGAACCTAAACCCACTCAGACTATATATGTGATGTGATTTACTAGACATGTTTTCAGTCTTTAATTTGTACAAGTCTGTGCAACCATAACAGAGAGCTGGATGCGGGCTGGGAGATGTTTTACAAAAAAGATTTGGATGAAAATTGGCTTTGAGTGTTTGTTAGTAATGCTAGCCTCACAGCTCCAGTGTTAAACTGAAGAAGCAAAAATTTCTAGACCAAAGATGGCTGATTGACTACATCTGGGGTAAGTGGACAACTGTGGAAATTTGATTTTCTACTGTGTAGTGACAGCAGTCAAATAAACTGGAGACATGATAACCTATCTATAGCTACCTTTTGCATCATCAATATCTACCTGTTAGAGGTTGTCTGGTTGGACTACTGTTTGCACACAGAGGAAGACACAGACGATGGCTAACGCAAATTGTTTATGGCAGAAAATGGGCTTCGCTCTCTAACTATGCACCAAAAAGGTGGAACATCAGTTTTTTACCACATTTTTCTTTATGTGAATACTTTCTGGTATTTTGCTGACTTATGAACTACAGGCCAAACTATTTTCTGAAATGAGCCACCTTTTGACGCTTCACAGTTAAATGTGGTATTCCTCTCATTACAGTATTTTCTTTCACATCTTCTCACTTTCGTTGTGGAGGTCAGGCATTGGATAGAGTCGGCATTCTTCTTGTATTGCAGAGAAGACTGACTACAGTTACTAAGTTGAAGGGCAGGTCAGTGAGGGCTGCAGTTACAGACTCAACTCATAATGTCACTGAACACTGGCTTGGCAGCTATGTACTCAAAATGTCCATTAGTAATATTTTTAAACTTAAGGATATCTTTGGTTTAGGGACAATATACCATTTCACAAATCTTCTGTAATTAGAATATCATACCATCTAAATATTTATATTCAAATATGATGGGTGATATTTTCATGACATTTTTAATATGAATGTTGTTAGGTAAGATATTTGACTGTCATAAGACATGGCTAACATTATGTCATCTCCATTTTAGATTATCAGGCTAATTAGAGCTTTTATTTCATAGACACTGGAGCAAAGGGTGATCTCAGTCATACTGAGGTAAACACCTCAAAAGCAGTCTCATGATCTCCAAGCGTCCATTTGAGACCACTCACCACCCTCACCACACTGGTGAAGAATGTGAGCACTACTAGGTGAGGGTCTACCACCCCTTGTGCTGGTTCCTCAATAGAGTACATCATTCTCATTACAGAGAGTTGCCACCAGTGGTGCAATTAATGCAGAATGCTACCTTCCTATTCCTACTTCCTCCCTAAAAAGGCCAACTTAATTAGAAGTCTTGCAGTGGCCTTGGTATTCATCCTGCAGGTATTTCCAGACAGTATACCACGGTTCCTCCCAGAGGTTTGGAGGACTTTGATCCTTTGCTGCATGGTGCACTGGACAGCATCATCGTCTTTCTCCCTTTTGTCTGCCTTATGTTTCACACCTTCTCTCCAGATGTTTCTCCTCTCTAACTGCCTGAAGCTACACTTCATACTGATCTCACAACTGTGCTCGATAGTGTCTTTTCCAAGCAATGATCGGTTTTACCATTGAGGGGAGAGGCGCTACAGTTGGCAAGTCCAGAGAATGGTGCTGTCTTCTTTTTTGGAGAATGCCAGCATTTCGCCACTTGCCTTGAAGGTGCTGTTTGGTGCCCTGGAGGGTGCCAGGAGGTTGTTGATTATATTAGCAGTGCTGCCACATAACCTGGATATCACATCCATGCCACAAACAGCCCCAAGCATGTTGCTTGGGATCCCAGAGGACATCATCAGGCCATCAATTGCAAGGACAGCACTGTCTGTTCTCCTAGAAGACCAGCATCAACATACCACAGCTAGCTAACATGCTGCTGTCTGGTGTCCTGGAAGATCTTTCAGCCTCTATTGACACTTCTGGGCAGCCTTATATCTAGACATTTTATTGCTCTAAGCAAGACACAGCTTTGACATCCCATGGTGCATAGACTTATATATGCAGAATGAATGATTAATAGTGCATACGCACACACACACACACACACACACACACACACACATAAGCAACCAAGTGTAATACCCTAACAACACTTGCCTGATAGCAGGACATAAAGTGATATACAGTAGCAATGTAAAAGTTGGAGATTTATGCTCCAACCAACAACCCCACCTCTGAAATGGTAAATCCAACCAAGCACCAGCCAAATGTCAGTTCTCATGACAAAATTAGCATTCCATCCAGGTACAAGCTCCATAGCATTCAATAACATCCCATATCCCAGCTTAGAAAGCTGGGGTCAGAGCATAGGGTCAGCCAAGATACAGCACCCCTGGAGAGGGTTAAATGACTTTCTCAGTGGCCCAACAGTGAGAACTTAGTAGACCTGGGGATTGAACCGACAACCCTGTGATTAATCACCCAGGGCTCTAGCCACTTAGTCACCACTGCCCACACTGAATGGGAGGCAAATCTTGCCAAAAAGGAAATGAAAATGAAAACAATAAATTGCAAATGAAAACCTCTTTTTGCCATTTCTTTTTCCAAACATCTGCGCAAATATCCTGCCAAAATTGAAAATGAAATGAAATGCCTTCATTTGCAATTTCATTTTTCACATGAACACGAGCCGTTTGTGAGAAAAATAAAAATAAATTGAAAACACTTATTTGTCATTTCATTTTAGTCATTATTCAGTTTTTTTTCACAGCCAAATCTAAAATGAAAACACTATCAGACAAAAGAAAACACAAACTTCACTTTGGCTTTGGCTTTTCTTCTTCTTTTTCTTCAAAATGCAAAGTTTACTTTTTTATTTCTTTTTCATAGCGATCGGCTGCAAATCTGACAAAATGAAAATGAAAATGCAAAATGGATGAATCAACAGCAAAGTGACAGATCATGATTCCGTTTTCGGCGCTGACACGCTTTAACTGTCAGAATGAAATGGCAAATGAAAACGAACTTCAGCGTCACCTGCTGGAGATTTACTTTTAATTTTCCAGTTTTCTATTTCTTTTCTAACTGACCAACATGGAAATATGTGTTAATTAGCACTAGGCAGGGCTACGGGGCACATTTTAGGACATCCTCAGCCATCTGCATGAGAATTGCCATCATTCCTCAAGATAAAAGTCTTTGGGTCTTCAGAAAAACCACCGTCATGACTCAGATCTGGTGAAACTGAACATCAGACCAAATGCTGTCAGACCAAACAGCCTCAAAGAAAAGGTATCAGAACAAACGGCCTCACAGAAAAGTTAACAGACTGAACACAAGCCTGGTCGAGCACATACTGGTGCGTATGACTTAGAAAACTATGGTGTATCTCGATATAAATGCCGGTGTAACATTTTCAGTTTTTTCTGAGGCTGTTTGGTCTACTACCTTGTCTCTGAGGCCATTTGGTCACCAGATCTGAGACATGACGTGTTTTTCCTCGGACGGCTGGGGCTGTCCTAAAATGTCCTCATAAAAAACCTCATAACCCCACCTAGTGCTAATTAACATATATTTCCATGTTGGTCAGTTAGAAAAAGAAGTAGAAAACTGGAAAATGAAAAGTGAATCTCCAGCAGGTGGCGATGAAGTTCGTTTTCATTTTCCTTTTCATTCTGACAGTTAAAGCACGTCAGCACCGAAAACGGAATCACGAACTGTCACTTTGCTGTTGATTTATCCATTTTGTATTTTCATTTTAATTTTGTCAGATTTGCAGCTGATCTTTATGAAAAAGAAATAAAAATGTAAACTTTGCTTTTAAACTAAAAAGTAAAAAGTAAACTTTGCTTTTGATTTTAGTTTTGACACGTATTCTGCATTTCATGAAGAAAAGCTAAAGCCAAAGTGAAGTTCTTTTGTCTGTTAGCATTTTCATTTTAGATTTGCTCATGAAAAAACTAAAATAACGACTAAATTGAAATGACAAATAGCATTTTCAATTTATTTTTATTTTTGTCACAAGGCATATCATTTCATTTACAATTTGGCAGGATATTTGCGCAGATGTTTGGAAAAAGAAATGGCAAAAAGAGGTTTGCATTTACATTTTATTGTTTTCATTTTCATTTCCTTTTTGGCAGGATTTGCCTCCCATACACACAGCAGCTAGCTGAGATTCAAACCCCAGACCCTCACATTGAAAGGAAGGTGATTTACCAGCAAGCCTCTGGATTTATAATAACATGAATTATAGAATGAACAGATTCATTTAAAGGAAAGATGTTATTTATGCAAATTACTATATAGATGTGTTTTATATGCAGATCATTTTGTTTTTTGACATTTTGATAAATTACCAAGGACACTAAAATTGCAAAATAGCTAGATTTAAGCCACAGTGTTAATTCTAAATGCTCAACCAAAATCTATGGCTGTTCAACTATCAGTCAATGAAAATACCAATTGGCTGCTTTAGCCGATGCCTCATTTGCTTACACGGTAAAGGAGATCCTGCTCCTCAGGCAGGTAAAGAAGCATTGTCCTGGGTTTGGCCACTTGCTGCTTTGCCACTCCTGTTATGATCAGGCTAACACCACACAGTCTTTAAACAAGGTGGGTGTGCTGTTAGGAGGGCTGGGGGAAGCAATGACTAGAGGAGCAAAGTAACTGTGAAGTTATGTCATTTGTTTATTTCTCCCCACTATGGTGCCAGGCGAAGCTACTTAGGAGTAGTGAAGAGACACTATAAATATGGGATCTCCATTGAACTACATAAAAGAGGGATCTGACTGGAGAGACTGTGGACACTGTGGTTCAGAATGAAGGAAGACAAAACTGGTTAGATGCTCATGGGTAAAATCAGGAAATGAGGATTTACTTGTTTGAACGTTATCAATACTTGTAGTCAGGAAACAGGAATTGGTCAAATCCAAGAAAGCCAAATACAAAAAGGGACAAACGCAAAAAAGAGATGGATCCAACAGGAAGCTAACAGGATCCAAAAATCGAAAGGGAGTACTCAGGTGATGATGAACACCAAATGGCTAATGGTGGTGGTGTGAATGTTATATGATCTTCCAGGGAGTTCTGGGATATTCAGTCCATGGAGGGAATGGAGTCATATAACTGTGTGGCAGTCATGAGATCTTCCAGGGAGTCCTGGGAGATCGAGTCTTTGGAAGCAGGCTCAGTGGAAGGCGTGACACATTGATGCTCAGCTATGTTAATTAAATTGCAGTATATTGCAGACGCAAAAAAAATGGTTTGTTGAACCAAGATTTTATATTTTTCTTCCCATTCTTAAACTGGGTGGAACAATTTTTAAAAAACTCTTAATTCCACTTATTTTACATATGCTATATGTAGACCTAAATCAATTAACTTTTATTTTTGGGTAGCTATTAGTCCCACCAGCTTTATGTTAAAGGAATAGTTGGGCTCTAAATTTTCCAGTTACCCCAGATGTACTCGATCAGCCAAGACATGTTTGTTGTCCATGTTTTTGCTATCATTATTAATACTGAAAGTCAATAGTCATCCAAATCTTTTCCATAGATATACGCCCAGAAACCTAAACCCACTCAGACTACATCAACATGGTTTAGGACACAGTGTGATTTACTAGAGAAGTTTTCAGCCTCCACTTTGATGAGACTAATGAACAGCTGGATGCAGGTTCTCAGACATCTTACGGAAAAGAAGCAAAGTAAAGAAGCAAATTTGTTTGTGCACCAAGCTTTGCCAATTTGGCTACATCAGGGGTAAGCAGACAATTGTGTACATTTTATTTTATACTCTGTAGAGATGGCAGTCAAATATCCATGGAGACACGATAAACTATCTATAGCTACCTCTTATATCATTAATAGTGAGCTCTCCCAAGATTCTGGCCAGCATGAGTAAAATGATACAATAAACTTAATTATGTGAAAAAGGATGTTGATCCAAAGATATTTAGAAGTTTGGAGATTTTTTTTAATTTTCTAGAGAAACACCACTTTGTTCTTTTTCTTTTTTTCCCCTTTTTTGCTCCTCATTCTACTTTGGAAACCTGATTTTTGACAAAACTCCTGAATAAACAACTTATTGTTCGTTCTTATTGTACTGTTCTTGAGCCCCTGCTCAGTTTTTCAGACTCACAGTCTCTCTCCAGGGATGTTGCCACAATCTATAACACTGTGAAGCAGAAAAGTACCATAAAGGGGACTTAAACATTCTCTTCTCCTCAAGCTTTGGCTCATATAGAAGGTTTGCCAGCAACAGAAAGGCTTTGAACGCTTCAGGCCTTTCATTCCGACCATAGATAACAGTTTTTGTTTCAATATGACAATAGACAAAGAGAATAGAGGTAGATTGACACAGATGCGTTCAATGAATTCCACCACAATTAGAATCTTCCTTCCATTTTGATTAAAATTCAGAGTGTACCCTTTGTAGCGATGTGTACTCTGTGTGTTGTTGTGTTTAGAACCCTTCCCCAGAGCTTCAGTGTTTCCCACTCAACTTCTGCCCTGTCTCTGAACCTCTGCAGGTTCTTTATGGGTCCTCCCCTCTTTCTCATGCTCTCTGAATGCAATCCTCCATACTGAATAGCTGTTTGCTAAAACAAAAGACTGCAATAGAATGCTCTTTTCACTATTGTTCACATCCCCACGTGTCCCCAGATATACCTCCATGGGAACCAACCATCTGTGCTGTTTGAGGAAGGTGGTTGGAAAAATGCCTGGGTGAAAATGGCTGTAAGTAGTTTGAGTAGTGTATGGAGGCCTTTGAGGTTCTGCAAGGACCTCAGCACTGCAGTACCTTGATGCCTGACTCAGAGTTATTGATTTTCTTTCCACATTTCTTACGTTGTGTGTATGAGTGGGGGTGTGCTTGAACACACAGAGAGAATATTTGAGAACATTTCTAAGCAAACCATATTCTATGAAATTTAATTGCACTCTGTGTAACAAGTTGCACAGATTTAAAGGTCTACATGCAAGAATCATCTGTTCTGATCTACATTACACACTTAAGTAGAGGTTAATAAATGGGTTTTAGTCTATACAGTAGTAGGATGAAGCTTCAACTGGTATAGAACATTTACATTTTGTGGAGATTCTTCATATTCCTGCCTCACAGTTATAAAAATGCTCTTTAAAAAGCCACTGAAAGTTTCTTTAAGGAATCAAAAATAATTCTCCAAAAGACCCCTTTTCTGGCAAATTTAATTTTTGAGGCAATCCACTGCACAAAGTACTGGAACCTTCGGCACCAGCTGAATACAGAAAAGTGCAGTTTTATGGTTTTTGATGCGTGCTCAAGATCAGTACCAAGAGGACCTAATGATATTTGAGCCTTTGGTATCACTTGCAGCAGAAACCAACAACAATATAAACAGTTCTTTACTCTTTCATGTGAGGTTGAAGTCTTTACAGTTGCTGCTGTACAGGGCCGTGTGCTTTCCGTGATCGTGTGAATTTTATCTTCACAGTGAAATGAAAAAAATATAACTTGTCACATAAAAATTTATTTACATAGCGCTTTTAACAACAGCCGTTGTCACAAAGCAGCTTTTCACATGGTACCCTGAGTTTCTAACACCACGTCTGAGCCCTGCTGACCAGCCCTGCTCTTTTCTAGTTTCTAGATGCACACCTCTAGCTGTATAATCTTCTCTGCCATGCAAGAAACTAACACACAAATGTGGCTAGTAACACTGCTGTCACTAGTGAAGGAGGGAGAGGCATAGCTAAACATGCTGCACTCAGAACAAATCAGCTCACGGTTTGCCATACTAATACTTATGCTGCTTCATCAGCTGACTTGAGTCCCAGTGTTTTGCAAATCCGCTGAAAGTAAAAAGTGACCCCCGTGTAATTTATTGTGAGTAATATGTAACAATTACTTGAAAATGTAAAAAAAGAAAAAACAGCAAGGGGCAGGCAAGATAGAGCAGAGCAAACAACAAACACTCCCACCAACTTCAAAAACAAGATCTACAGTTCCCCTTTGAAGTCTTTGTTCCTCTCAAAGTTTCTTCCTCTTGCTTTCAGGGATTTTTACCTTGCCACTGCCACCATTGGCGATGCTCATTGGGGCTCGGACCCAGATTCTTCTGTAAAGCTGTTTTATGACAACGCTTGTTGTAAAAAGCGCTAAATAAATAAACTGACTTGACACATAAAAAGTAAAAGAAAATATGAAACATTTATAAAATGTATTATCATGTGAAAATGAACCATAACTTCTGTTGGTTCCTTATTGGGTCAGTTCTTGTTTTTCACTATGCAGTTGGTAAACACCCATAGTAAATCAGCATGGAGCACATGAAGTGGACAGAGGTCTCCTGGATTTCAAAAAGTGGACAGTAAGAAGTAGCAGAGTGCCCCAGCCCTTTTCCTTTCACCATTAACCTGATCTAATCATGTTTTCATTTTTATGCTGGTGATTTGTATCATAATTACATCAGTGCCCCCTCCCCCCCTCCCCTGCATGCTTTACCACAATCATTAATCCCTTTCCTTGTTTAATTACACTCATTTATCAATCCAACAATTAACAACAATGTGCTGCTCTCTCCCTTAGGTAAAACAAATGTGTTGTTCATCGAGTTGATGTTGCTGTTCAGTACATGCATATTTTGTTTATTTGTAGGCCGTACAGTTTTCTGGATGCTCATTAAATGTTTGAGGGGGGCCAGTGAGAATGAGGGGTGCTAGATGGAGCACTACCAGGAATCTTTTCTCTCTTCATTAAGAGGAAGGTAATTAGTTTATTCCAGACTGAGTGTGAGAATAATTAGTTCCATCTAATCATGTGGAAAAGAGCTGGAAAGGATCCATCGCTTCAATCCGTCAGCAAACATTTGGAGGCAGACAAACAGTTTGATGAATGAGAATAAATAGGCGCTTAATTCCAGAGTCAGGCCATTGCCACATACACTATTCAATGAGATTAGCTACACATATGTCCTGCTGCTGGCAGAGGCAGGTTCATATTTGTGGGTCACTGTGCATGCATATTTGTTAGCGGCATGAGACAAGCCAACCTTGGCAGAAAACACTGATTAAGTGAGTCACTTCAACTTTTCCACTCATTTCTCCAGATATCAGGCATTACCAGATATCTTCCTGTGTAAAACATTCAGAGCTGTAAGAAATGCACTAAATATCAGTATGATTCAGGTTTACATGCATTGTCAGATTTAAATTCATTGTTTTTATGTTTCTAATGGTTTATACCACAAAATAACCAACAAACTAAAGAACAACCAAAAAAGTCCAGATATTTGAGTTAACTTAATTTCTGCAAAGCATTATTGGCAAATGCTTCATCATTGAAAACGTCTATTTGCCACTATCTCCTTTGCCAGTGCATAATAATAGAATTAACACAAACATTTAGAGCACATATCAGCAAATGATGGGGATTTTATAACCAGAGAAAGATAAAGATTTATTTATTTACATCATTTGAAAATGTATACTGCCACCTTTCCATTGCGTGACTTAGCATGGCTTTGACATAAGTATCCTGCAGTGAACCTTTTTTTGGTTTCACAGCAATAAATTCTGTATCTCCTGATTGAGTCAGCAGAGAAAAATTACACACACATGCGTTTTTCACAAAAACATTTGGTCAGAAGATGAGACTGCACTAAATTCCCAACCTGTCACTTGGTCTGTGCCGGCTGTGCAGTGAGTGAGCGGCGCTCGTTACTCTGATGTAGCAACAAGCTGTTTGTTAAGGAACTATAATTTGGTGGAAGGAATTGCTAATCTTAAAACATGAATTGGGCCAAGTTCACAGCCTAGTTTATTTGTTTCTCACTTTATTTATTTAACCATTGTATAAAAGCAATAGAACACTTGCATGTTATCACATTATTTTGCAATAACACACTGCCTCTTGTGTTCTATTGCTTAAATATACACTATATTGCCTTCACACATATATGAAATTGAGTGCGATCCCATTCTTAATCCATAGGGTTTAATATGATGTCAGCTCAACTTTTCTGGGAAGGCTTTCCACAAGATTTAGGAGTGTGTTTATGGGAATTTTTGACCACTCTTCCAGAAGCTCTTCCATTTGTGAGGTCAGACACTGGTGTTTGATAAGAAGGCCTGGCTTGCAGTCTCCACTCTAATTCATCCCAATGGTGTTTCATAGGGTTGAGCTCAGGACTCTGTGCAGGCCAGTCAAGTTCTTCCACACCAAACTCACTCGTCCATGTCTTTATGGACCTTGCTTTGTGCACTGGTGCGCAGTCATGTTGGAACAAGAAGGGGCCGTCCCCAAACTGTTCCCACAAAGTTGAAAGCATGATATTGTCCAAAATCTCTTGGTCTGCTGAAGCATTATGAGTTCCTTTCACTGGAACTGAGGGGCTGAGCCCAATTCCTGAAAAGCAACCCCTCACCAAAATCCCCCCTCCACCAAATTTTACCCTTGGCACAATGCAGTCAGACAAGTACCGTTCTCCTGGCAACCGGCAAACCCAGACTCCTCCATTGTATTGACAGATCGAAAAGTATGATTCGTCACTCCAAAGAACACATCTCCCTTGCTCTAGAGTCCAGTGGCAGCACTTTACACCACTGCATTCAATGCTTTGCATTGAACTTGGTGATGTAAGGCTTGGATGCAGCTGCCCGGCCATGGAAACTCATTCCATGAAGCTCTCTACACTGTTCTTGAGCTAATCTGAAGGCCACATGAAGTTTGGAGGTCTGTAGTGATTGACTCTGCAGAAAGTTCGTGACCTCTGCGCACTATGCACCTCAGCATCCACTGACCCTGCTCTGTCATTTTACCTGGCCGACCACTTTGTGGCGGAGTTGCTGTCATTCCCAATCGCTTCCACTTTGTTATAATACCTCTGGCAGTTGACTCGGGAATATGTAGTAGTGAGGAAATTTCATGACTGGACTTGTTGCAACGGGTGGCGTCCAATCACGGTACCATGCTGGAATTCTCTGAGCTCCTGAGAGCGACCCATTCTTTCACTAATGTCTGTAGAAGCAGTCTGCAGGCCTAGGGGCTTGGTTCTTTACACTTGTGGCCGTGGAAGTTATTGGAACACCTGAATTCGGATGGGTGAGTGAATACGTTTGGAAATATATGTACTGTATTTTTTTTTTCCTTCTCCTGTAAAGTTTTCTTCCGTCAATAGCGATATATGAAAAATGAAATATCGTATGTCAGAACAACTAGTTGAACAAGTGAAACTGCTGAATTATATAAGTTTACAGATTTTACAATGATTGAGAGAACATACTTTTCAGCTAATTATCAAGTTCTTTCTGGCCCACAAAGATGACTTTCTTTCCATTTGGACAATGACTATTTGTGAAACTATTTGTAATCTGCTGAACTGTAAACTGTCATTGTAAACGGTTGCTGCAAAATTCATGCTGAATGATTTTTTTTTTATATTTGGGCCTTGTGCTGATTTAAAAATATCGCTAATCATTATAGCTGAAATGGGCCACAAAGAGAGGCTCGTTAGGAGCTTCTCTGATCTCCGTGCCCGTGGGCTGGAAAACAGACAGACGTATTAATTAAGAGCACAGCAAACAAGCAGAGAGGAAGCAAACCATGTCCTCTGCAGAAAATATGCAGGTCACAAGGCTCAACTGCTGTTGATTTATAATAATCTTTGTTCAGGGAATACAAGGCAGGGATTGACTCCATGTAAGATACACAAGCACGTGTGTCATTTTCAATTACAAAACATGTTTATGCAATTGATAATGTTATGGCCGTCATGTTACCTCATTCATTTATTTTGCCATGTTAGTTAAGTGATGCATGCTCATTGAATCTACATTCAGCTGATATTGGTTTAATAAAACTGTAGAATATAATGAGAGTCACATTAGATAAGAAATTAAGTTACTGTACTTTGGAAATCATTTAAATGAGGTAGCTAATTCCAAATTACAGCTAACTAAAGAATACCACTGTCCTACACATTCTACATATAAAACTGAATTATCAAACCTGAATTGTCCTTAACAAGGTGAATTTCACAAATTGAAACAAATTAACTAAAATCTTACAAGTAGTTGGCAAAATCATTTGCCTTCCCACCCCGAAACTTGCTTGAAATTACATCCTTTGTGTTAGGATCATCTGAACTGATAGAGAGATTGCTCACTTTACAATTTATGAATAATTTTCTTGTTAAGATGCTTCTAGAAACCCAGGCGTAATGCTTGGCCAGAAATAAGAGATAATATCATTTTATTGTTCGCCTACTGTTATTAGCAGCAGCTCTTGCTGCAGGCAAGATATGAGCATCTGTCAAGAGTCATTAAAACAGGCAGACTACGTGAACAGTACAGTGCAGATGTGCTGCTAAAAGAAGAGAAAAGTTTCTTCTGATGCTGATTCCATTTAGTGTGGACTGCTGTAAGAAAAGCATTCTCGACAGCAGTGAACTCAACTAGGGTTCACTTAGAAGTGGAGCAAGGCCCACAGTTCAGTGATTTTGGTCAGATCTGAATTCAGGTGGAGTGCTCACATGTGTAAAAACGGACCAAACTAAAGAGAAAGTTTCACATGTCCACATCAAACAAGGTAAGGCACAAAAGAGTTCACTTTAGCAAAAGCTAAGAGTTTACTGTTCTACCTCATAAATAAATAAATCAGATAAATACACCTGATTCAATTCATCTGATCAGCTAAATAGAAAAGCCTTTTTCTGATGAATTCTGAGTCTTAGAAGAGGAAAACCCCAATCTCTGCAGAGCTGTGCCCTGAATGGAACTCAGATGGTCACACCCCTGCTCTGAAACCTCTTCCCCCACCTTGCAGTATTGTAGTATAAATAACACACTGCTATTGTCCTAAGATGTTTAGGTTGTGGATCTCATAAACTAATGTATTCCAGTAGTTTGGATGCATATTGTTGCATAGTTATGTATTCTGATTGTATATGTGTTAGATGATTTTGTATGGAGCACTTCTGTCTGGATGGTGGAAAGAATTTCCATGTAAGAGGATAATGAACTAATTATAGACCAAAGTGTAGCCACCATCATGTGTATTGTGTATATGCTGTATACTGAAACATTATCAAAAAAGGGATGCAAAAAGGAGGGAAAAAAATACATAACTAAAATAAACAAACAAATATTTTTTTACATTCATTACCCAGTTTCTTTGTACCCTGTGCAATGTCAATAAAGAATCTTGAAAATAAATAAATTGTGACTGTCGTGCTCCTAATGGGAGGCAAGAAGTCTCTGTTTTCCCACAGGCTCTCAGAATTAACATCCAATGAACTGTCACACTGAAAGAAAGAAAGAAAGAAAGAAAGAAAGAAAGAAAGAAAGAAAGAAAGAAAGAAAGAAAGAAAGAAAGAAAGAAAGAAAGAAAGAAAACAAAACAAAACAATTTTGTACAAACATCTACAATTTCAGACAAGGTATTCTAATTTTCTGATCTGGATCTCACCTAACATAATCAATATTTCATTAACTGAAGAACTAGAGAATAAAATCTGAAAGGGGCACACAAACGTATATCTGGAAAAGTTGGGACATTTTATAAAATGCAATAAAAATGAGAATCTAGGATTTGTTAATTCTCTCTAATCTTTATTTAACTGACAAAAATACAAAGAAATAACATTAAATGTTTGGACTACCCAACTTATAATATTTCGTATTATATATATATATATATATATATATATATATATATATATATATATATATATATATAATATGTAATAATATTAAATTTGATGCCTGCAACACACTTAAAAAAAAACAAAAACTTTTGGACAGGGCAAAATAAGAGTTGAAATTCTTATAGAACATTAATTCTTATTCTTATTAATTAACAAGTTATACCATTTTGAAACATTCCATAATAAGTGAGTGAATAAGTAACAAGTGTTGGTATCAAGATTAGGTATAAAAGGAGCATCCATGCATCATGTGTCATAACTTTGTTCCAATTGAGAATTGTCAAACAGTTAAAAAAAAAACAGTTCTGCAAAGAATTCAGGTGTATCACCATCTACTGTACATAAAATTGTGAAATTATTCAGGAAATATAGAGAAATCTCTATTCGGGTAGGACAAGGCCAGAAACCATGAATGTCTGTGATCTTCAAGCCCTCAGATGACACAGCATGAGAAACCATGATGTTACTATGTTAAATATAACCACATGGGCTTGGGAGTATTGGAAAACCATTGTTACGTAACACAGTCCATCACTGCATCAAGAAATGCAATTAAAACTCAGATGAAGAAAGACATATGTCAATTATATGTAGTTCTCTGGGCTTGAGCGTATCTTAGATTGTCTGAAAGACAGTGAAAATGTGACGTAATCAGATGAGCCCATGTTTCAGCTTGTTTTGGGGAAAAAAGGGCACTGAGTTGTCCATCCCAAAGATGAAAGGGACCATCTAGACTTTTATGAGGTGCAAAAGCCAACATCTGCCAAGGTATGGGGGTGCATCACAGCATGGGAGACCTGCTTAAGTGAGAAAGTACAATTGACAGGAAGGCATATATTGGGATTTTAGAGTCATATGCTGCCATTAAGATGACGTCATTTCTCAGGAAGTCTATAATTATTTTAGCAGCACAATGTCAGGCCTTATTTGTAGACACAGAGTGTTGCATCATGATAAGGAGAGTCAGAGAGCGTCGACCACCCACAGTTGAGCAGCTGAAGTCTTGCATTAAGCAACACTAGGCATGTTGCAAGCATCAAATTCAAGCTAAAACAATCTTTTGGAAATATTTTCTTTGTATGTTTATCAGTTAAGTTCATAAGCATTTATGCATCACAGATTATTTTCTGTATTACAAAATGTCTACAAAATGTCCCACATGGTGTTTGTACATTCATCAGCTGTTTCCTATCATTATGACATTTCAGTGTACATATATATTGCGTGCACTCTAATGGATGCAGACAAATCATACACCTTGTCTATCAAGTCAATAATATTATTATTGATTACTGACATCAAGACAGAAATAGTTTGCATGACATGATCTCACAAAATACCCCAGTGTAAAGAGTCATGCAGAGCCATGGGACATTTAGGGATGCAAGAGCACTTGCATAAACCATCTGTGCCCATCTGCGCTCTTACGAAATGTGACATGGCTACAGACATCAAGTTGAGTTCAAACGTCAGTTACTTTGGCCAGGGCTCATATGAAGTTAATAATTAACGGGCAACAAATCTTAGATCTGCAAATAGCCTTGAGGTATTTTCATGAAGTCTACATGACCTTTTGAGCATAAATAATCCCTCAGATGACACAAACAATAGAGCTGTGCAACTGTACCACTTTCATTCTTTTACAAATAGTTATGCTTCCCTGGGAGGGAGGTCATGATCAATTACAAAATAATGATTTACACATCTCAGTCAATCACAACTGTCTTTAAAAATACAAGCTCTAACAAAATATAGGATCCTTACATCTAGTTTAGATTCTGCCAAATGCTTAGACATGCAACACTTACTGGAGTCAGATATGGATTCACTGTGAGCCTTAATATAATGGAGGCAAAATATGTCGATGAATGGCTTTAAGATGAAATTTCTTATCTCCTGTGGAAGCTTAAGCATTGGCTCATTTGGAGGGGCAGTATCAGACTTAGTCTCCTCCTTAGTAGATGTGAAAACTTCCCACTTTAAAATATCTAGTAACAAAATTGTTTTCCCTGCTATGATTCGTGTGAACATAGTTTCCATAATCCTTTTTTGTGTTTTAAACTGAATTACAGTCATATTTTGTCAAATCTCAAACATGTTTCCACTGAACAACGTGTAAAGCCAGTATAATTTTGTTCAACTGAACTTTTGGTTTGTTTCCATAAGTGCTTAAGTGCTACAGATACTGATTCATGGTCTGAACTGTAAGTTTGATGGATGGAGAGAGCAACATTACGTAACTGAGTCTGTTCTTGTGTGACGTAATCAGATGAGCCCATGTTTCAGCTTGTTTTGGGGAAAAAAGGGCACTGAGTTGTCCATCCCAAAGATGAAAGGGACCATCTAGACTTTTATGAGGTGCAAAAGCCAACATCTGCCAAGGTATGGGGGTGCATCACAGCATGGGAGAACAATTTTCAACAACAATTTCAGGAACAATTTTTACATTTTGACAGGATGGGACATGGTTGAGGTGGTTTGGCTTAGAATGACCCATTCAGTCAAGCTTGATTGAAATTTCATAGATTAAAATTGACCTTCTTCATTTATTAACAACAATCAGTTGGTAGTTGTACTGAGAGACCAAAATACTCAAAACTGAAGGTAAAATTATCAAACATATTTGAATTATCTGGTAAAATATGACAAAAACATAGTGAATAATTTGCAGCAAATTGTGTTATTTGGGTTATTCTGGCTACTATGCTTTTGCAGACCTCCACAACGAAGCGGGCTTTCCCCTCTTGTGGCAAAGTATGAGTAACCCCATTCCGCTTTTGCATAACCTGCAAGCTGACTGGCCTCTTTTCTTAATGAGCGGGACTTTCTCCTCAAACAGACACTATGTTCAAAGTTCATTACCATTTTTCACCAGTGCCCTGTCTCCTTGTTTATAAAGTAACCCATTTAAATGCAATTTTTTGCCACATACTGTTATTTTATATATTGTAATTAAGTCTTTTTAAAGATTTTCTTATATATTTTCCAATAATGTAATTTAAAAAGCTATCCTTGATTTATTTATGCTTAAGTTGACTTTTATTTGTTGTTTATTATGTTATATATGTTGTTCGTCTTTATTAAAAGCTTTAATCACTCAACCGTAAAAAAAAAAACAAACAAAAAAAAACATGGCCAGTAAATTGCTCAGCAACCAATATAACAATAGTAGCAGCCCTACTTGTACCATAGAAGCAGTGGCACCCAAGACTCAGGAGGACTTCAGACAGAACACTTTATATAACGTTTTATATAATAATTATGGTGTCCGTATCAAGCTGACTTTTCTCTTCCTTGACTTTGGTCTCGGTCTGATCTGAAGGTGTATGTGTGACAGCTCACCCCAGTGTGTTTGTGGTGAGAAGTGAAGCTTGGTGTCTGGAGCCATGCTGAGAGGAACACAGAGGCATTTAGTCATCACAGACAGGCAGACAGCTGTGGCTGGGCACCAGGACCCTGCTGCTAGATTTATGCCACTCTAAGGGTGGAGCCACTGCCCTGCAGGCGCCACACAAAACACACCGCTGAGCATTATTGAGAGCACCTGCAGGAGAGGATGCTTTATGGGATTATCATTTCATCTAAGTACAGGGAATCTGCTCTTAGCTATGTAGGATATGGCAAAATCTACACTATTGAGCAGGGACCAGGGGATTTAGTGATTTTGGTTTTCAACATATATAGAATATACATAATAGTATATTTGCATTTTCATTGGGCCTTTGGCTCATGGTGCCCTAGGTTGCGGCCTACCTTCACCTAGTGTAAAGACCACCCCTAGTAGGGATGTAGGAAGGTTTTAAGTTAGGGGTGCGGAAATATTTAGTAGAATGTAGGTACTTCATACTACATGTTGTTTTTCAATTGTTTGGATAAGTTACATTTTACAAATCACATTGTGAGGAGAGATGACAATGCAGATTGTATTGCGTGATATGTATACATGATGGATACAGCAACTGCTGAAGCACATATCAGATTGCTGATATGAAGCACACAGCTTGTCCGTGTCATGCTACAAGAGTACATCTAGCAGGAGATTATTATACTGTTTAAAAACATAGATGGGAGTGAGAGATAATTATGTTGGCAACAAATTTGAGTTTAAAGATAGTATTAGGCCTCGTCAGGGTAGAGGAATAGGCAACAACTCCTGTTTGTGTTGCAGCATGCCCTGGAAGTAGCCAACAGTTGGCAAGGAAAGGGATTTACTTCCATCTAAAATAAAGCATTAACTTTACCAGTGCATGACTACAGCAGTAAACATATAAAAAATGTATAAAACAAAAATCTAGGGAAATCCAGACTAGTTAGGTCACTGGTTCCACATCAAGTTAATACAAATGCACAAGGTTGTTTAATCATCACAATGTGTGACTGCCTCTAAAAAAGCAGAACTCTTTTAATGGAGCACTCTGGTGTATGTCCACATCATGTCAAGAAGAAAAGACATCAGTCTATAACCTCAGAGAGGCAATTATTGCTGCCCATCACTCTGGGAACGGTTATCGAGTCATCTCCAAACAATCTGAAATCCACAGTTCTGCAGTGAGAAGGACTGTTTACAAATGGAGAGAATTCAGTCCAAGGTCAGACTCAGAGATAAACACAGAAAAACAAAAGACCTACATCATGTCTGTGAGCACAATAAATATTTATGTTCATATGAAGTATTCAGTATACATGTTAGAAGCAGACAAAACAAGTGCAGCTTTTGTGGGAGGTTGTCTCATCCCTTCTTTCCAAAAAGAATATGGCATCATGATTAAGGTTAAAAAAAACTGCTTCTGCACAAGCCACAAAAGTTATGGAACAAAGTCCTTTGGACAGATGAGATGAAGGTGGAGATGTTTGGTCATCATGCACAGTGCCATGTCTGATGAAAACCAAACACAGCATATCACCACAAACACCTCATATCAACTGTCAAGCATGGTGGTGGAGGGGTGATGATTTGGAATTGTTTTGCAGCCACAGGACCTGAAAAAACTGAGTCATTGTGACAACTATTTATTTTTTTCCAGCCTGATTTCACAATATGTTTACTTTTTGGAAAAAAAGGACTACATGTTGAAATCTGTTTTCACCTGAGGTTATTTTGAGTTACAGAAGTTGATAAATAAAACATTTGAAGGAGGCTATACTTTTTTCCCCATGATTGTATGTGTTTACATTTACAAAGTTGATATACAAAACATGCTGTAGATTCTGGAACTAAAGTGCAAAATATGGTAGCATGGTGTACACAGAAGAAGCACAGACAACTCAGAGTTAATGCCCATAACACAACTTTATTTCAAACTGACAGCCAGAGCACAAGAATGGAAAATTGCTCTTATTTCTGGAGGGCGAAAATATGTTCTGTAAACCTCTAGCACAGCCATAACCTGATATGGAATCCTGCCCAGCATTATGAATAAGAGCACAAACCTGAGAAATGGTATCCTACACTCCCAGAACCTAGAACCTAGAACCTGGAACATACCCAGTCTAACCAGAAGATTGTATAATCTGTAAACATGGATACTTTAAAAAATCCAACTGAAAATCTTTACTTGCTGTTTTTTGAACAGAGCCCAGTCCAGCTAAGCATGAGCAAAGCATCATGGGAATGACATCCTAATGCGTGGCCACATTTACATTTACGGCATTTGGCTGACGCTCTTATCCAGAGCGACTTACAATTTGATCATTTTTACACAGGTAGGTGAAGGTGGTGTTAGGAGTCTTGCCCAAGGACTCTTATTGGTATAGTGTAAGAAGCTTACCCAGGTGGGGATTGAACCCCAGTCTATAGTGTAGAAGGCAGAGGTGTTAACCACTACACTACACCAAGCACCCAGTTGTGATGTAATGATGTTATACAATATATTTTTGTCTGAATGTTTGGTTAGTTGACAACAAAATTTAACTACGCTAACTATGCAATAATTAGATAATTAGATTATAATCTTATTTATTTTTGGACCTATGCTATTGGACAACTAGTCATACAATGTAGAGGGAACCTGGTGCAAATGGTGTGCAAAAATAAAAACCAGGAAAGTTAGAAGATTTTGATATGAGAATGACACATTATTGCTTGGAGTGTAATGAATGAAACTTAAGTAAATATGTCCAAACACAGCTACACACACTTTTTTTATCATTGTAAATCTTATAGCTAAACATCAAATTTTAGCTTTTCTTAAGATTGACTGAGTCATTTATTCCCATAGCTCTGGTCTTCTTCCTCAAGATGAAGTAAAGATGTAGAATAGCATGTTGTGTCCATGTCATGTATGAATTATGCCCAAAACCGATTAAAATTCTGTGCTGAAAGCAGCGATTTAACACAGAAAGCTGTAGGGACATGCCACAACATCTGTATTTCACCAATATCAAGGTTCTCTCACTCTCTATCTCTGTTCTCCTTCTCTTTCTCTCCCTCTCTCTCTCTCTCTCTCTCTCTCTCTCTCTCTCTCTCTCTGTCTCTCACTCTATCT
The DNA here is from genome assembly GCF_015220715.1 of Pygocentrus nattereri. Taxonomy (NCBI): domain Eukaryota; kingdom Metazoa; phylum Chordata; class Actinopteri; order Characiformes; family Serrasalmidae; genus Pygocentrus; species Pygocentrus nattereri. The sequence goes on along the minus strand of NC_051221.1, from coordinate 22,647,056 downwards.
TTCTCTCTCTCTCTCTCTCTCTCTCTCTCTCTCACTCTCTCTGTCTCTCTCTCTCTCCCCCTCTCTCTCTCTGTCTCTCTCCCTATTTCTCTCTCTCTCTCTCTCTCTCTCTCTCTCTCTCTCTCTCTCTCTCTCTCTCTCTTTGCCTTACAGTGTTTGTAGAAGCCTCATGGGGGAAGCAGAGTAATTGTTCTCAGAAAGTGCAGCAATGGAGATAATATTGGAGAGATGCACAACGCTACCTCTTTCTGTTTTGATGTTACTTAGAAGAACAGATGACGTCATGTTCTATTCACGGTAGTCATATAATCTCTGTCTCGCCACTACATTTTCTAAGAAAAGTGATTTCTGTGGTGTGCATCCATTGTACAGTCTTTAAGGAAGAAAGGAAGGAAGAAAGATTGAAAGAAAGAAGAAATGATGCATATGGATCTGTAGCTGGGGGAGCCACAGTACTGGTGTGATGCAGTAGGCATAAAAGAGTGTGATTAATTACTGATGTGTCAGTGAGAGCTGAGTTTTGTTCAGTAGAAAGAAGTAGTATTTCTGCTGGAAACAGGAGCCTTACTATGCAAATAATAATACATTTTACAAGGCACATAAAAGTTACTCGTAACGGTCTGTTGGTTGCTTGCAAGTCTACAATAGTGAAGTTAAATTAGGCCCAGTATGTTATATGAACAATTTACTCTTTGGAAAGAAGATGTGTCTGGGTTTGAACAGACAAAAGAACAGAAACTTGGCTCTCAGCAGAAAAATGGGTCCGCACAAAAATAAAGCACACTCCAATTATTATTATTATTATTATTATTATTATTGTTATTATTATTATTATTATTATTATTATTATTATTATTATTATTATTATTATCTGCTTCCTCTTGGTTTTTAAGATTCTGAAGGTATACAGACAGTTGCCTTGCAGTGACTCAACCTTTCATTACTGATGCCGCTGCTCTTGCCAAGAACTCACTTCATTCCACTAGCTTACATTGGCCATATCTTTCCTGTCCTGCCAATCAATCTAAAATTCCTTTGTTAAGAAAACTGCATTTCCTCAAAGTCAATTTGACTCAATTTCATTAAATGTTTGGGACTAAAGGCAGGCGTTCACTTCTTTAAATCAATGTATAAAGGGAACAAATTAGAGCAACAAGGAAAAAAAGATAAAACCACTCAGAGAAAATGCACAATTAGTGGAGGAGCAAGTTTGATAGGACAGACTTTGATACACTGAAAGGCACTGGAACACTTATAGAGGTCAGGAGTCTTCAACAAGATTAAAAACATCTTTCATTGCACTATAGAGATCATCTAACAAATCAAATAAAACCTGCTAATAAAATACTTTAAAATACGTTTAAACGGACTGAATGGATAGCTCTTGTCCAAAGTCTGAAGGAGATCAGCTCTATAATGGGTTCTTGTCCAAGAGCTTAGGTTTTTAAGTGTTTACTAAAAGACACACGTGAGGAGGCATTTTCAAGTTACTCACAAGCAGAAGGGAGAGAGGACACTTAAATTTACAGTAGGGAATTGCAAAATTGTGTCAAAACTACTAGTGCCATAACCAGTAGTTATGTGTAAGCCACATTTATGCTCTTACCACCAATCAATAACACTAGAGCACACAGGAATGATCAGAACTTACAAGACAAGCCACAGTTTTACCCTAAATTATTGCTGAGTGTTCCTTCCACAACCAGCACTTCTGTTGTATTTTAGATGGTCCAGATGACTTTAACCACCTAGTGCTATATATCATGAAATCTGGAATTGAATGCACAGCAAAGGGTGCTGAGTGCACTCCTACACATGCATTCTGTCAGGTGGGTGGATTTTTTCTGCATGTTTCTGCAAGCACGATACTTTAACACTCCATACTGTGATATAGCTGCATAATACATACATAATTAAATACAAATTCATTTTATACAGTTCATATACATAAATACAAAGTATTATACATAATACATAAACTTATGTAATTACAAAATATTGTAATTATATTTTAAATTAAAAAAGTAAATAAAAATCTAAGTGTTTTGTTGATAAAAAGCATTTTTTACATTAAGCACATTTCATATTTAACACTGCATACAAGCTGCTCCCACACTATGTCTAGCATGTCCACCTGGTCTTCACCATTTTCAACAAACTGTGTGCATAATGTGGTGAATAATGGGAGTTACTGGTCTTAGCACAACAAACAAAGTAGTCTTTGCAAGACAAACTTAGTAGTGAACTGTTTCATTTACAGTGACATGCATTTGAAAAACAAAGTGTGGAAAAAGCAAGAGAAAAAAGAATGAAAAATAAAAAAGAGAAAATAGTCTTATGGCTTTTAAATATATAATGCTTTTTAGTGTAGGTGAGCATTCACTTTCAATTGTAATTTAGTAAAGTATGTATGACCTAATACTTTAATATAGTGTGAAAAGTGCAATCATTTAAGCATATTTCCTTATATAGAGGCAAAAGGCCACCTGGGAAAATAGAAATGATATGGGGAGTAAGTGTATATTTGTAAAATCCTTTGCCATAAATTAGAACTTTAGAATAAATATGTAAAAAATTGTTGTTTTTCAGTTTTATGTCTACTTAGAATAATATTTTCTCCAAACTTTTCCACAAATTTAAACATTTCTTCTCCATAAATAGAAACTAAAACTTTGGAATTGTTTAAATAGTTTGAAATAATGTATGTTGTGTTGTTCAGCAAAAAAAAGAAAAGATTATCCAGTATAAAGTTCAAAAGACTCTCTAACAGTATGGGGGTGTATTATTTTGGACCACCATATGCGGCTTCCAGACAACCTCTTTTTCAGGGACATCCATGCTTCATGGCGTTATCATTTCAACATGATAAAAAAACATTCTGCAAATGTTTCAATAACATAGCTGCAAAATCTGAGAGAGCAGGGCTAGACTGGTCTGCCCGCTGCCCAAAGCTGTCTCCCACTGAAAACGTGTGGTGCACTGTGAAAAGGGAAGAAATTGCATGATTCTGCAGTGGAGTGCTGTTCAAAAGTAAAAGTGATGTAAACATGCTCCTGTCCCAGCTTTTTAAAAAATACATTGGAATTGGTGTAAAGTTGGAAATGAATAAATAAACTTCATGAGATAATTTGATGCAGGTCAAACACAATTATTAATCACTGCTTTCTGTTTTTCTTAGTATTTCACGCATTGTCCCAGCTATTTAGATATATGCCCTTCAGTGAGTAGTTTTTAACGCCCAACATATGCTTAGTGTATGTAAAACTTCTTCAAGTCTTTTGGAGCTGTATCTCAAATCAGTACTCATGAAGCCATCACATAGAATATCAATAGCATGCCAAGCTGCATCAAAGCAAGGGCTGCTTACTTTGAAGAATCTAACATATAATGACTGAATAATTACATACTGTATGTATTATTTCACAGTTTTTGTCATTCTTTTGTTTAAAAATTCATATTAAATCACCAAAGCTTTCAGATGGAGCCACTAAATGCTCCACCACTATTCAGAATGATATCAGGCTAAGCTAAGACCATCAATTTAGTTAAGGCCACACAATCTCATCTACAGGCCAGACCTTCTGCTACTCTTCCCCTCCCCATTCTGGCTTGTAAAAGCCTTCTACTGGTATTAGATTAAGGAAACCAGCCAAAAGATCCATGAACAACCCTGACCACCTTTTGAAAGGATTACATCTATCGACACTGTGACATTTGTATGCACAAATTATATCTCAGCTTTGGACGGTGGCAGAGGCTTTGGCTGCTAAGACCCTGGATATAAGCAAGGGGCCTTAGCAAGCATGTTCTGTTTATAAGTACACAGAAAGCAGAAGAGTGGTGGTGGTTGAGTCTTATTACATGTAAAGCCCTTTGAATGTCTAGAAAAATGACTTAATGTGTAGTGTTTCCATAGTTCTTTTCACGGAGCAATGATCATCTACAGACAGCACAAAGCATTCATGCATAGTTGAGCAGTTAAGTAAGGTTATCAAGAAGAATTTGTTTTGGAGTTATGCTTGCATCTTCATATCTAAAGCTTCCTCAAAGCGGCACAGCCAAAATAAAAGTACCAAAGTTGGCTAGAAAACTACAGGCGACTGCATCTTTTTAATTTGAGAGTAATAAGGGAAATAAAGAGCGCAAGGTGACGTCTTTGTTTATTTATTTTTTTGTTATTGTTAAATCATTTCCCAAAATGCCTCTTTATCTGCTTGTTATGCTTCTCCTTCTTGCTGCAGACTTCTGCTTCCTTTTCACATGAGATGTCTTTTGCCTTTTTTCCTCTACATCTCAGGGGAAGGCAGTGTAAATAACGTTCTCTTGAGAGATATGATTAATTAATTAGATGTGTCAGAAGCAACACTGGAAACTTGTTTATGTTATTAAATTGTTTTTAATTGGATGTGTCCAAGTCATGACTTGAGATGACGTCTGATTAAGACAACAAGTTTCATCTTTATGGGTGTGCCATGATAATTCCTACATGCATAACAATTCACCATTATCTCAACACTTGAGTAACAATATGATATTGTAATATTTAAAGATTTGTGAAAAGCAATTATTTGCAATATTCAATAATGTGATTATGAAGACTTAAGCGTGTCTCAAAGAGTCCCCTGGTGTACTACTCTTCAGGGAATCATTAATAGATTACTAAATGGTCAAGTAATGTAATAATAATAACAATTTTTTTATTTAATAAGCACCTTTCAAGACACCCAAGGACACTGTACAATAAAAATAACAAAGATAAAACATAAAATAAAAAGTCGGGTCAGTGCCCAGGGGCCTCTGAGGACCACAAGGCCAGAGGTGGTTTAGATACTAGGGACAGTCCACTGCAGATTGAAAAAAAAATAGAAAAATAAATGACTATACATTGCCACTATGTTTAAAGTTATTAAAGACCCAATAAGACCAAAAATGTGCAGAAATATAATTGCAGAAAATAACAAGCTATTGCACATTATTTGATAATTAATTTTTTTGGTTATGATTTTTGCAAGCACTGTTTAAATTGCACACAAGCAAACATGAGTGACTGATTAAAGGACCCACATCCAACAATTTTCTTGTAATTAAAAATTTCATTTGAGGTCTACTCGATATTTGATATATTTCTGAATGGGACATTTGAAACTACATCAAGGTCTTTTATTACAAAAATATTTTTAAAAATGAGAAAATCCAAAGTTCCATGATATGGGCACATTTTTGAAGGTGCATTTTTTATTAGTCAGGTTATTGTCAGAGTGTGGGGTATAGGGGGACCTACAAAGACACTCGTGCCCTGGGGCTATATGACACAACGACCCATCTCTTCAGTGAATGAGACATATTTCAGGGTGTCCCATTTTCAAGTTCATTCCTTGCACTACACCGTGGGTACGCTTCCCAGTTGATCTGCATCTGTTTCACACAAAATTCAGTCATCAATGTTACAGTGTTTCTGCTTCCTGGGCCCCTATTCAATACCCAAGTTCATATTCACTAATTATTGATTCACTACATGTGAAACTAGTGAGCAAATCGAGACACAGCCTAAGCTTACTCTTTATTATTTAAAGCAAAACTTCCTACCTTCCTTAATTTACTGCTAGATTAGAGATACATCATTAGAAGGGGGTTTTCTAGTCCTTTAAATTTAATTCCATCAGTCACAATAGTGACCATAAAAATATTTTCAATTATAATGCTCTAAAAATGTTACTGAATGATGTATCAATGCATTTCCAGCAAATATTGAAATAATAAAGGGTCTTAATGAAATATGGGCAGTGTTACATGTTTAGTGCAGATTGCCACATGACCAGAGCTATTTACTTCCTCGTTGCATCATGAGAAGAAGCTCTCTAACAAGGGGGCGGGGGGGCTGGGGGGGCAACCATCTAAGCGTTAGTCCTAGTGATGCTACAGTCATCCGTAGTTGGGAGTCCAAGAGAGCTCAATTGGCCTCGCTCTCTGGGTGGGTAGGATGGCCCCTCCTTCTTGCCCCATCATTCAACACGATGCTAGTCAGCGCAGGCATCTGTTAGCTGATGTAACAGATCTGGCGGTTGGCGTTTTCCTCTGAGCACGTTCGGCTGTCCAATGTCATTGCGTGAGCAGCAGTTGAAAAAGATGTGATGGCTGGTTTTATAGGAAGCCTGTGTTAGCCTTCAGCCTCCTAGCGTTGATAGTTTTGCGTGATTGGGGGAGTCCTAATTAGCGGGTGGAATTGGAAACGATTAAATTGGGGCAAAAAATTGGGTTAAAAAAATATATGACAAATATTTGAGGCACATCATCTTGAAGGTGTCTAGTATTGATATCTGCATTTACAATTGTTCAACTTTGTTCAGTGTGCTCATAGCATGAGTTGACGACAACATTAGTTACTGACGGGATAATACAGGATATCTCGGTATACAACTGTTCTTTCTTTTAGAATCACTTTGATTCAAGTTCTGGATATGTTGGATCTTGGTGACCACCTAAACAAGACATGCAACATTGTAGCTATTCCCCAAAATGAGAAAGATGCTGTCTTCAGCATGATTGGGATAATGATGGGTCAGATATGGAGTATGAGGGGGAGAGGGGGAGATAGGCCATTTGCCAGCCAGGCTCTTAAATGCATATGCTGAACTTATGAAACTAGATCATGACAGGAACAACACTAATGGAGATAATAACGCTTGATAACAATGTACACAATGAAAGAATTTCAGGTGCAATGTGATGAAATCACTTTGATTAAATAATGGCCTCATGTGGTTAACAACACAAAGATCACTGATGACCCATTTTTTTAAGGCTAGGCCCATTGTCTTTGAGCTCAATCAGTCTTACAAACTCATGCCATTTAAGGAATGGCTGTCAGTGGATGAGAGCATGATCACATACTATGGCTGACACGGGTGTAAGCAATTCATAAGAGGTAAACCAATCTGTTTTGGTTACAAGCTGTGAAGCCTTGCCTCATCCAGTGGTTACATGTATCTCATGGAGCCATATGATGGATCCCACACTCTCCTCCCTGAGACTGGGTTGGGCCAGGAACCCAGTGTTGTTCTTGGTCTGCCAGAGCAAGTTCAGGAGAACTTGGAAAGACAATCATATTGTCACAGTGGCAACAAACGAGGAGGAGAATTGATAAAGTCTCACAACAAAAAAACATCAACCAGGTCCAAGAAGTGGTGGTGGCCCATCTTTGTATGGTCCCTCAACTAAACAGCCATATCTTTAACAGAGATGTTATGGGAGGAACCAGTGACCTGCTTACCTTCTCACAGATAGTGGCACAGTCTCTTATGTAAAAGTTTGCAATTCTGAGGATTAATCTATTCATGCCCTTTACCTAATTTTAGCACAATACTAGGAAAAATGGCACAGAACTTTTTTATTGCTGTAAAGTGAATTTTGTATACTTGTACCTTGAATTATGTAACAATAGTCAATTGATATCTTTTGATTGAATTTTAATACTTTTACTCACAATCAAATTTGGGTTGTTAAAAATCAGTAGTTCAATGTGACCAAAAAACTAAGTTTAGCAGAAACTGTTGTCCAGCATCTCGATATGTATGTTTTAATGTATTAAAATGAAATGCATACTGGGGATCTAAAAGTCTAACATTGGCAATAACATACATTAAAAATATTGCTAATTAAAGAATAAAATATTCTTGCCTGACATTTTGTGTACCAATACTATTTTAAATCCAAATTATTGTGATATTATACTGTACTGATTTTTTCTTACACCCAAGTAGCACACTGGGATCATGGTGAGCTTACAGCAAAGGGTTTGGTCATTAAGCATTCTGTGCACACTGCAGTGTGCAATAGGGAGTGGGTTGTTGCAACCAAATGGAAGGCCATGGAAATAAGGGGGTGTAAGATGAGGTAGTGGGATTTTGAGGAAAATTCATTTTTATAAAAGTCTCCAGGAATCCACCTAAACTCACATCTACACCTTGTGCAATAAATTGGAAATGTGGTTCAATCAGGTGAAATTCAACCAGCAAGTGCAAACCAATGTAGGCCATGGAACAATGGCCTTGATGATCAGAGTTATGACACTTTATGGCAGAACATGGATACAATTACTAGCAGTTACAGAACAAGCAACTTTCATTATTGAGCAAACAAGCTAATTAGAGCCCAGCTATGGAAGAAGCTGGCCTGGCCTGTGGGTAGAAGCCTGTCGGCATGTGGGATCCCCCTCCTGTTGCCATTCAATATGTCTTAGCACAGTGGTTTACAGGTATAAGATGAGCAATCAGATTGACTGAGAAGCTTCTACTTAATCACCACAACAGCATATTACTGTTTTACTTTTCCCAACCTTTATGTGTAAAGCATGAATGCCCCTGTACTTGTATTAATGAGATATGCAGACATCTGTTATACAAGTCCTGGTGTGTTGCAAGTGCCAGATGATTTTAAGAGGTTATATAAAACTAAAAGTTTCGAACAAAAGCATTAGTGACTAAATTCAACTGCACTGCATCTTAAAGCACATCTCAAAACACACTGTGCACTTCCCAATGCATACAGTCCATATATGGAAATAAACTGTAAAAACAACATGTTCCGAATTTGTTTTCCTGATGTCATGAAAACCAACAACAAATATCTGCATACGCCAGTTTAGCTCCATACATTCACACTACACACACACACACACACACACACACACACACACACACACATATATATATATATATGTTTCAGCCTGGACAATTTTGAATGGCACAGAACAGCTAAAAAAAAAAAAAAAACAGCCTGTACAATTCTAAGACATAAAGAGAAGTTGAAAATGTTCTTGTGATAATTAATTACAGCTGTTTTTCATACATAAACCTGCACAAATATTATAAGTGGACCTCAGGGAAAAATCTAAAATATGACTTTGAATTTTATATCACTTAACAGCAATCCTCAAAACTTCACTGGTACGTCTTCGCAGTTTAGCTGACTCAAGCTCAAGTGTGGAAGCTGAGAAGCAATCCTCCTTGCTAAGTCCAATCCATTAGTTTATTCAGCGGCGGTTCGTTGTGTATTAGTGGCTAATTCCTCTATTTCACCACAGCACAGGGATTTGGACGCTAGGTGTTCCACTAGACAGACAGACTTATAGTGGCACTAATCACACTCATCTCCTGCAGGGTCCCTTTCAAATGCTAAGAATAAGACACGGACAGAGTGGAGACACTTGGATTCAGTCTTTATCAATCTCATAAAGACATAAACATACACCGCCCATCCTTTAATGAGCTTACCATCATTCAATGCAGATGTTCTCCACTCCTCTGCTTTCCAAAATATGCTAATCCTGTTTTGGCTCTTCTAAAAAAAACACTCCCATTGAATAGGAGAATATGTAATCTGCTGATTCAATTTTTGTTTATTACACAGTGGCATCCAGCCGAGATAAACTTAGTACTGGCATAATTCAATTGAAAGATTCACATGAATGAGATTATGAATTATGACTACCTGTCCATACGTAATGTCTGGTTATGCTACGGAGTAATTGGGGCATGTGTGGATTGACTGCAGTGGTCAACACATTGCCTGCTTTCAAGTCATGCTGCCAAAATTACTCAGAAGGAAAAAATATATATTTATACTTATATGCATTTAAAGAGATGGATTTCAAATCTCATGTGTTCTGTGCTTTACAGTAGACCACTGGAATCAGCACTTGCCCTGAAGCATGTAATGGGCAGCTGCATGGGAAAGCGATTTCCGTGATAAAGCATGGTAAAGACATAAATTAATACAAGAATAAAAATGATCTATCTTAGCCAGAGGCAGTTGATGGTTTAATTTATACGAGTATTGTATTTTGTTTGTCCCCCTCAACCATGATAGATTGTTCCCCGGAACCTGATGGAATGAAATGCATCAGCTAATTAGTTTTCAGTGGACATTGCCATAAAGCCACAAGGCCCTGCCTTCAGCAACTAGTGCTGTGCAATCTGCTTGGCCAAATGTTTATCTCCACTCACTAAAGAATTATGCGCTCCAGGCAACTCTTCCCTGGTGAGGCCATGCTTATGCAACTCAACACCATGTCTACAGATCATAACAATACAGTTTCAGCTGTAATCATTGAGAATATGAAACTCAAGTAGAAAGAGCTCATCTAGAGGATTCCTCATTGTGGCAAGTACAGAATATTGTTAAAGGGCCCGTTTTTCTACCCTGAGATCACTTTTATGTGGTTTTATGTACAAGGAAGGTTAAAATGAATGTTTTATGTTACTGTTTTTCAAGCAGACCAGAACTTCAGACTAAAACACTCCTTATAACTTCAACATGAGTAGGCAGGGCTAAACTTATTAGTGAATAAGTAGATATATGTAAATGTGTTGGTTTTGTGACATCACAAAAACAGTGACTTCAAACAGATGTTTTTGCAGCATAGTTTCCATATATGCACCATTTGAACTGGCAAGTAAGTGTTATATGTTGATAGTTGTTTACAAATATTGCTTAAAATGTTTACAGATTCCTTTTTTTATATATGTTATAACGGCCCATATCCTGCATTTTTTTAGAGTTTATCTTTTTTTTTCTTGAGGTCCAGTTATAGTGTTTCTGTGGCTTTATTTATCAAAAATAATTCATTCACACAGTTCATTTTTAAATAAACATTTTCCAGAATTATACAGGCTGTTTTTGCTGATTTTAAAACTAATATATGTAAATAAGCTCTGTTCTGATTGGCTACTCTATATTGTGCCGCACTCTCCTCAGCATGAGTGGGCAGGGCTAAATCTTTGCTGAATAAGGGGATATATGTAAATGAGATGTTTTCTGTGATTTCACAGAAAGTGAATTCAAATTGAATTGTTTTGGTAACTTATTTTTTATGTATTGACTGCATAGACTCAAGTAACTAGCATAAAATGTCCCTATACTACATCAAACTCTTATATTTCAGAAAAAGTGAGGAAAAAAGGGGAATTGCCAGTAGACATGGGCCCTGCTGTTTGAAGACCTGCTAATTGTGATTTGAACCAGGCTTTTATCAAAATTGAGGAACAAATTATATCTGGAAAATTTGTATCAAGGTATGTAACAAAAGCATTGGACAGTCATTTAGTAGCTTGAACACTGCTGATGGTACCAATATAATTATACTAAGAGTGCAATTTAATAAAGGTAAAGTCTTGCTGTCAACACTTTTCAAAGATCTTTGATTTATTCAAGTACAGCAGTTCTGAAGGTTTGCTATTACATAACCTAGTTACATTAATTTTTTTAATGCTTAACCATTACTGACTGAAGCAGTTCTAATGTTCTGTTTATGGTCCAGATGAAATGAGGAACTGACATGTGGTAACATCCTAACACAAATTTGTTTGGGCTTAAAATAATGAACATTCTCTTGCCCTCTCTGGTCATGGAAGGCAGACGTGGTGGGAAGAAAGCACTAGCGGCACTGAATTTCATTACCAATTCATGTGCTGCTCAGATGGAAATGATGTGTTGTGGAACCATGTTCTTCAAACAGGCAGTGACATGATGGCAGTGGGAGGACACTCATCCACAGAGACATGAGTTACATTAATATCTTGGCTTATGCTGCCAAGCGTAAAAATTCAAGACAGGAGCACCTGTTAGCACACAGAAAGCTGAGCCTTCCAAGCACCTCTTTAGCATATCTCTGAAATTTAATCACTGTTTTCTTGCTATAAGACAAAGTTCAATTCCATTTAGAATTCACCGAAATAGGAGAAAATGTATATAGAACAGTTTAAACATACGTAGTAGCTATTGAACATGCTGTGTGCTATATCTGTATTGCTTGTGTAGTGCTGAAGGCAACCTTGTGGCTGCAGAAGATGTAAGCGTATATCTTATAGGCAGAGATTCCCAAGGGGAGTGGGGGAGAAAAAGTGCAGATGGTGCAGTACAAATTAACATATAAACATCCTACAGGTGCCTGGCCCCCTTCTGGTGACCTTTCATCTCCCCTTAGGTAAGTTAATACACAAGAAGCAGTTATTCTGTTGAAGGAGAACCACCATTATGAAGATGTCTGTACACAAGGCATATTGTATTAGTCATTTTTGTTTATAGAAAAGATAACATAGTAATACTGCAGGATTCCTGAAATTCAGACACTTGCTATAGTTCATTACACCACTGCAGAAATATAATACAGCATCTAAAAATAGGTATGGTATTCATAAATTAATAAGTTAATAAAGAAGCATTATACAGCACTTTCAAAGTCATTACGTTCCTAATGGATTACTATTGTTCTTTTTCATACAGGACGTCCTACGTTTCTTAAGTAACATGATAGTGACAGTATCTTCCTATAACTTTCAAAGTGTAAGTAATGTAAGTAACATTAATTCATCTGATTTCATCTTAATACAGTTGTTCCTGTATTAAGCTAATCTTGGTACAACCCCAATTCCAATGAAGTTGGGAAGTTGTGTAAAACATAAATAAAAACAGAATATGATGATTTGCAAATCCTTTTCAAAATATCTTCAATGGAATACACTACAAAGACAAAATATTTAATGTACAAACGGACAAACTTTATTGTTTTTTGCAAATATTCACTCATTTTGAATTTGATGCCTGCAACACGTTCCAAAGAAGTTGGGACATGTTAGCGTTTGGGAACTGAGGACACTAATTGTTGAAGCTTTGTAGGTGGAATTCTTTCCCATTCTTGCTTGATGTACAACTTCAGTTACTCAACAGTCCGGGGTCTCTGTTGTCGTATTTTGCACTTCATAATGCACCACACATTTTCAATGGGAGACAGGTCTGGACTGCAGGCAGGCCAGTCTAGTACCCGCACTCTTTCACTATGAAGCCACGCTGTTGTAACACGTGCAGAATGTGGCTTGGCATCGTCTTGCTGAAATAAGCAGGGACGTCCCTGAAAAAGATGTTGCTTGAATGGCAGCATATGTTGCTCCAAAACCTGTATGTACCTTTCAGTATTAATGGTGCCTTCACAGATGTGCAAGTTACCCATGCCATGGGCACTAACACACCCCCACACCATCAGAGGTGCTGGCTTTTGAACTTTGTGCTGATAACAATCCGGACAGTCCTTTTCCTCTTTTGGCTCAGAGGACACGACGTCCATGATTTCCAAAAACAATTTGAAATGTGGACTCGTCAGACCACAGGACACTTTTCCACTTTGTGTCAGTCCATCTCAGATGAGCTCGGGCCCAGAGAGGCCGGCAGCATTTCTGGGTGTTGTTGATATATGGATTTCGCTTTGCATGGCAGAGTTTTAACTTGCACTTGTAGATGGAGAGACGAACTGTGTTCACCGACAGTGGTTTTCTGAAGTGTTCCTGAGCCCATGTGGTAATATTCGTTACAGAATGATGTCGGATTTTAATGCAGTGCCGCCTGAGGGGTCGAAGGTCACAGGCATTCAATGTTGGTTTTCTGCCTTGCCGCATTACTTGCAGAGATTTCTCCAGATTCTCTGAATCTTTTGATGATATTATGGACTGTGGATGATGAATTGCATCTTTGCACGTTGAGAAACGTTGTTCTTAAACTGTTGGACTATTTGCTCACGCAGTTGTTCACAAAGTGATGAAACTCGCCCCGTCCTTGCTTGTGAATGTCTGAGCCTTTCAGGGATGCTCCCTTCATACCCAATCATGACACTCACATGTGTCCAATTAACCTGTTCACCTGTGGGATGTTCCAAACAGGTATTTTTTGAGCATTCCTCAACTTTCCCAGTCTTTTGTTGACCCTGTCCCAACTTCTTTGGAATGTGTTGCAGGCATCAAATTCAAAATGAGTGAATATTTGCAAAAAACAATAAAGTTTATCCGTTTGAACATTAAATATCTTGTCTTTATAGAGTATTCAATTGAATATAGGTTGAAAAGGATTTGCAAATCATCGTATTCTGTTTTTATTTACATTTTACGTCCCAACTTCATTGGAATTGGGGTTGTAAATGATTGTCTTTCTTGCTTGAGGAGCATTGTTTTCAGCCCTCAGCCATTCCTTGGCCAATAAGCCAACAATTAGACATTCTGGTTAAGGTTGGTTTCATATTTTCCTGTCCAGTCTTTTAGCCTCATGAACTCCTTTTCACAGTAGCCTTAAAATACAGTTTCCTCTTGTTTTGGAGGATGTTCCAAAGTGAAACTATGCATTTTTCAATAATGTTGAAGAAATATTTTTGGATGGACATGTGTGTGATTTATAAAACCGGAAATGAATTTTTGTACTTGAAGGTGAGCAAGTACATCGCCGTTTTAAAAACGTTTTAATGTGTTTGAATGCTGTTTGTGGATGTGGATGTGGTTTGAGCAGGTTGAGATGTTTTGGGGATGTATTTACAGTAAAGCAATGTTAACCTTGTAATTCCAGAACTAAAGAAGCTAAATTTGGGCACCAAATATGTCTAAATCTGGGCTAAGTGGAAAAATGTGTACATATTTAAAATACCATAAATATACAATTCCTTAATTTCATTTCTTTATTAAAAACCATTATGCTGTTCAACAAAAAACCTTTGACAACCATAGACTACTGTAAAACTACATTGTTAGGTAAAAAATGTTGCTCTTTATTATTGACCCTCTCACTGTCTTTCTCAATGTCCATATAAAATCATGAGGAAAAAAATTCTGGTCAGTATTTGCTACTATGCATACTCAGGCTGTGACCAAAACAGACCAATTTAGAACTATATAAGTCTGAACTTAGTGGTGAAAACAGATTAGCATTACTTTGTAACGGAGCTACAAGGTGATTCCACAGTAACAGTGTTAATATTAGCTAGCTACAGTCAGTTTATCAAAATTACACACATAGAAATACAAATTTGACACACAACCTGTGGATTTGATTTCATGGAGTACAATCATGGTTTGTTTAAATACATTTGTATGCAAAATTTGGTGAAACGTCATCTCTATCTTGCGCCTGCGTTCATTGCTTAGTATCAACACTTGCAGTGGATTATGACACACATTCAGGTGATGCACTGATCTATGGTGATCACTACCTATTAAGAGTGTATGGTAAAAATCATGAAATCCTCATGATCACTCTAGAATTCAATGTTACAATTCAGGCACAATGGAGAAGGTAGCCAATGTAGGAATTAGTGCACTAAAATATGAAAAGGCATCAATTTTGAAGACACTCGCCAAAGATTGTTATGTGCAACACTTTATTGTGCCTGAAGTCTTTGTGGTCAGACCAGCTGGCACCATGCTGAGTGAAGAAAGGTGGATCGATGGTTTCTAGCTGTTCTTCCTTAGCGAAAAGTTAAAAGATCAAAGGCATGTGTCAGATAAAGGGGTAAAAAAATCTTTTAGGCAACGTCTACATGGACCACAAGGGTGATAGTTTGCAGGAATTCACTTTGCTGAGCTCTTACATGATGTTCAGAGTGACTGGCACTGGTTCCTTATCCCTGCTGACCTGTTCGCTATTCTAGCCTCAACCTATATATTTCCAGCTCTTACACTGCTTCACTGAAAAGTCTTGCTTGTTGCAAGTGTTCTCTGAGCCCTCTCTACCCTTGCTAGTGAATATGTCATTGTGTTTTCAGTTCCCACCCTTATCTGCCTCACTGTGCCTTTGCCTAGTCTCCTACAATCCTGTTTGCTGTTATCAACCTACGCCTGCCTGACTTTGTCTCTGCTTGATCCTGTTTGTCAAATAAATACGCTTTTAGTACAGCCTGGTCATTACAGACTCTTTATTTTTTTCCTATACATTTTTTATCACTCTCACACACATGTTAAGCATTAAAAATACAGAACTATTGAAAATATGCCTAAATAAATATATGCAACAATCACTCATTTCCTGCCTGTGGTAAATCCTTAGAGAGAAATTTACATTTCACAATAGTCTATTACAACAACCAACGTAAACATGTTCTTTAGAAAAGGAAGGGAAAACAAAGTGTAAAGTGGGCCTTCTACCCCCACTGAAGAGTAGTGATTGCCCCCTCCTCTTAAACAGACACAGCCCAGATACTTCCCTAAGCTTTACAAATGACAACACAGATCAAAGAAGGGGAAGAAACACATCTAAAGGAGAGGATGTCTAGCCTGGCAAAAAGCAAGCAAGCCACTCCCGTTCAAAACATTCACAAACAAGCCAGAGAGGACAATAAGCATGTTACCCAAACTAATGCCCAGGCTTTTTCCAATATTTTTTTTAAATAATGCATTTAACATGATCAAGTTCAGGATGATGCTCATTTGTTGATAGTTTACATATTTATGCTTGCCAAGTCACTCACATTAAAACAGTCATGCTACATGCAGTAAACAAAGTCATGCTTTCGTGTTTGGCCCTGTAACACCTGAAACTGGCACTGTTCAGTAGCTGAGCAGATGTAGCCCCAGACAGAGGTCTAATGGGACATCTCGCGTCCAGCGCCGATTCTGGGTTATTCTTCACAATTGTTTACGCTTGTATCCCAACATTACTCTGCAAAATGTGTGCCAAGTGGTTTGAATGGCTGAAAGCATGATGAGGGGTATTATGTCTACTGAGGAAGAAGAGTCGAGCTGAGTCAAACTGCAATTTGTAGGAAAAACAAGTGCACAATGTCCGTGTTTAAGCGAGAGCAGCGTTTATACACAGAATTGTGCACAAGTGGGATTCTGAATCCTAGTTAAGTATCCAGACAGACCGTAATAAAAAAAGCTGTCATATTATTTTACTCAGGGCTGGTGTCTTTTTCCAGTAAACCAGTACAACTGCACTTTGGAGTCATGCACTATTTCTTTCCTTCTGACTCCTCTCTCTCTCTCTCTCTCTCTCTCTCTCTCTCTCTCTTTTATTTTTGTACTGAAATACCAATTTTAAGACACATTCATTTCTCATTACCGCCTTTCAAAGACCAGTGAAGGCCTCTCCCTCCACATGGTTAAGTCTGTTTTGGATGATCCTGTTTTGTGCTGCATGCTTTGTTGCCTCCCACTCACTTCCAAATCACTTCCACTCTGAATGAGATCTAGACAGGAGCCACGAGGCCATCCAGTGAGAGAGCACTGATGTGTGACTCGGAGAGTAAACAATTTCATTTATTGATAAAAGCGAAACTCCCCTGACAATCTTTCAAGTGACTCTCACAACAATTCAGAGACAGACCTGCCTGCTATGCTTCCCAAACAATACTAACCATTATTCGTGCCGTGCATTTCCCAATTTCCCATTTCAACCAATCAAGAGTTTTACTGCCGGTGAAAACTGTTTAGCCTAAGTGAATCAGTGGAGTATGACTCCACTGATTCACTACTGAACATCAACATGCAGTAGTATATCTAACAGGAAAAGCTATGATGTATAAAAACGGTGCTCTTCCTTAGCTGTTGATTTAACATAGGGTGTGTTTGTACAAGTAAAATGTAGTGCTCATTTACCTCATCTATGGGTTTTTTTGCCCACAGTTTCTGGGTATCTAGAATGCAATTTAAACATACAAAATGTCTATAGTTCTAGTAAAAGCATGATATGTGACATAAAAATCTAATTCTAACAAAATTCAAAAGTTACTGCTAGGATTGAAATTATACCATGAACCATTAACTTTCATTTTAATGAAAGAACATTTTTACTGGTATGACAAACATAACTATTTGAACATTTTAATCTAGATTTGATACAGGTTGTTTTCACTTCTTACATGTACAAATGTAATGCTGCTTTGTTTCCTATGTTGTCCTGTTCTTGAATGTTTTAGCTTCCCATGGCCTTTACTCAATACATGCTACGTAAACCTTGAGTAAATATAACACTGAAATTAATTTATTCCCATTTATGCTGTTATCATGGCGATACAGTATGTGTTTGTGTCTGCACTTCAGATTAATGAATTGCACTGAGAAGAGAATGATGCAGGAATGATACAACTGAATCACAGTTTTACTAATGTCTATGTGATGGTGCTTGTCGGTTTTATATTCTTCTCCGAGCCCTAACTCGGACAATCTCACAAAAGTTAACAAATTGGCTCATCATCATCACCATCATCATCATGTGTGTTGTCCAGACTCCTTAATGTGAAAGTAAAGTTGGATATTCCCAAAACAATGTGTTTTGCAAAAAAAATACATAAATAAAATCTATCTATTTTAATAATGAAGTTTAAAATTTCAGGCCATTAAAATTCCTTCTTCCGCAATGACAGCCATTCACTCCTATCACTTAGTGTTGTTACCATCTTTGCACTTGAAAATTGGATAAAAAAATTAAATACTATATTTTTTTATAATTTTTGTTACATAAAAATAAATTACATATATGAATTAAACACATGTTATCACTTATTATTTTATAGAAAAGTGAAAAAGTCCTGGTGGAGAACAAGCCTAAAAAAAATGTCTGGCACACACAAGAGAAAAAGAAAAAAAATACATAAGGAGTAAGAAACAAGTAAAATATCATTACCAAGGCACAGTAAAAATGTAGCTATAATGAGCTAACCATTGAAAATGTAATAAAAACATTACCAGACTAATAATGCAGCATGGAATAAAGATCAACAAATAAATGTTATTCGTATAGTATTTGTGTTTATTTAAGGATTGTTTTCCATTTAAAGGAATTTACTAAATTTTGTAAATTTATGGGATTTTAAATATATTGGCCTTCATCACATAACTGTATGGCTTCATGCTTGCTGTAGGTTGCTACTGGCTGTTTTCAGTTCATGGCCAGTGTCAGTAAAGAAGTCAAAAATGAAGAAATTGACAACAATTCAACTGAAAACATGAGAACATAAAACTTGCAATGATCACCTTTGGGGATGCTGCTAAATGTCATTGTGTGAGGTATGTAAGGAGAGTGCAGCAAATGAGGCTATGAAGCGTATCACTTCACATACGGGAGATAAAACACTCCTTGACAACAGAAAAACAGACCAATCACATACATCACACATCTGGTTCTCCACAATGAGGTACTTCATTACGACAGATTAGGAAATGTGTTTAGACTGAGGAGAAGAGGGACCAAGTAGAGGTCACAAAATTGGTCTTTACTGGGGTTCTGGGTTAAGCCTGACAACCCCCAGCTGTTGAGAGTTCTGCAGTGAAGTATTCAACACTGTCTGACTGTAGTATAGAGGACAGCCTGTTGCTCAGTGATTGCGTGTAGCATGTGTTATGGAAGGAGGCAGTAAATTTCACCTCATCACATCGCTATGGTTGCTTGACTTGTTAGAAGAAAATAACTGTTTTATGTTTGAAACACACTTTTCTTGCTCATAGAGGAGGACTGATTCCATACTCATGACTCTGTTGTCAAAACTGAGACTAATGCATAATTAATAAGTGCCACGCTTATCAAATGTTTAAAGAATTCAAGAACTGAAGATTAGGAATTACATACTCTAAGTATTGTTTTACTGTACGTGAAGAAGCACACCTTGTTGGTATGTGACATGAATGAATGAAATGTGCAGTGGTTAAAAATTCTCTTTCATATCACCCAAAAAAGTTTTTACTGTTATGGTAGCAATTTGCCTCAAATTCACAGACTGCATGATGCAATTGCAGCCAATACACTGTTAGCACAATAGCTTTGAGTAGACACGGGGTCTCCTCATACCACTTTAGGCCTGCTAGGACTGTGAAACCAATCAAATACCTCTTTGTTTTATCTCAGACAGTACATTTTAAGACTGCATGATGTATGTTGCCTTCTTACAAGATGCTTATGCTGATAAAAGCGATAAGTATTATGCATTTTTTCTTTCATGAAAAAAAAAAAGAGTTGCTTTTCCCTGTTAACATCTTACAATAAAAGCTATACTTTGTCAAATACTTCAGAGATTATGCAGTTACAGCTCAGGGGGCAATATCTTCTCCCCTCAAGGTTAGAGCACAGAGAGACAAATTCACATATTAATCTGATTTAGCCTCCACACAATATATTTAATCATCAGTTGACAAGTACAGATGGTCCACATTCCAAACCATTGATCATCACATGGATTACGTCTTCAAGCACTGACTTTTGGAGGCTCTTGTGCATGCACAAGTCTACAAAAATGACTACAGAAATTGTCTTATTGTGTTTTCATTTCCAATCTATTTGCAAATATTTTAATGCATTTGGATCAGTATAGTTAACTACATAAATCCTAGTGCTGAAAACAGCTCTGAATGTAACATGGTAGAAAAAATCCCCACCAACCAAGTTTTGGCAGCTGCCACTTTATTTACAGCTATTTGGCATGAATGTGCAATGTTTGGAGTTGCAATTTCACAAATGAAATGAGATTCTGAATGATCCTGAATGCAGCGGTACCACCGGGTTTCAGCTTAGGTAATTATGTGTTGGAGAGTTGTCACTAGTTCTCACAAACTGGAAATGTAGCAAAATCCTCACATTTTTGTCCTCGGCAGCAAAGAATGCATGTGTGTTTTGATGTAGAACAGCTTTGAACCCATGAATAAATGTGATCTCTGCTTTTTTCAGTGACTGCCCATGTTTGGTCTAATCCCGTCTGCTTTATTGTATACAGTTCATACTGTGTCCTTTTGTATACCTGAGAGAAAATAAAGGATAGGACTGTAAAAGTGTCATTGGAGTGACAACCAAGTATTATGTTTTACTTGGGTAATGCTCTTGTGGCTGAATACAGTCAAATCCACACATCAATGTTCCAACATCTAGCATAAAGATGAAGAGCAAAGGCTGTTAATGCAGCAAAGGGTGAGCTCCTAGGATCCTTGATTTCAAAAGAAACACTGGATGAGCACTTATCTACAAATAAGTCCACTTATCTGGACCTATAATGTAGTGAAGTAGTGAATATAAAGTGAAGTCCAACTTTTTATAGTGTTTTTACAACAGTCACAATGCAGTTTTACAAAAAGTTGAGCCCAAGCCCCAGTGAGCAAGCCAAAGGCAACAGCGCCAAGTAAAAACTCCCTAAGAGCAAGACGTAGAATCCTTGAGAAAGGAGCCAAAATTAAGAAGGGGAACTCATTAATTACCCTGGCATGTTTTGGCTTCTTTTTATTTTTTTTTGGATGATTGAAAATAAATATAACCTATAATATAACAATATAACAATATAATATGACTGGACATTCCTTCCTACATAGAAAACATCTGGGGATCTCACACAGATCTATTCAGCTCTGAATTTTTCATCTTGCGACAGATCATCTTTCCATCTATTCATCCAGAACAAGACATGAGTCATGCACTCAAGTCTCCTGCCTGTAGTGTATTGATATGGACACATCATCCTTCATATTATTTAGCTCAGTTCATGTTACAGGCAAGTGCTTTGTTACAAAGTAAAAGAAATGAAAGTTTTTGACCTCACTAGTGTTCTTGTGGATTAATTCAATCAAATCCTTTCAACAATGTATCAACACATAGTTGAAACCATCAACACCCCCCCCCCACCCCCCCACCCCCCACAATTCTGTCTAACAGCAAGAGAGGGCAGTCACAAAAGAGTAGGTGGAGATGGGATGATGAGATATGAAATTTTCCTTATAGAAAACTAAAGGGAGGGGGGATCATTTATAGCTTGTAAAAAGGGGGGGTCCTTCTCCATTTCATCCTTCTCCATGTGAATTCATTCATTCATTCATTCATTCATTCATTCATTCATTCATTTATGTGTCCCTACACAAAATGAATTGTATAGTTGTATAATTCAATTATTATCAATCATTCAATCAGTAAGCTGTGACACACTTAACCTCTTAATTTCTGTAACAGACAATATGCATCTACTTAATAAACCACCTCTGATATATAGTTTTATCATGGTCCACCCATCAGAACATAGACCTTCCTTCATAGTTTAGACCATGCTAGGCTGTGGTCATGCTTTGCTGATTTTTGATACACATTGCATACAGGCACTGTAGACTACCTTGCAGTTATGGTCAAAACAGACTTTATGAATAAGCTATGCTTTTTTTCCCAAAGTCTCAATATCGATATCAGCATCAACCAGCACATAGTCTACCTTTTGCTTTTAACACAGTTTCCATTGTTTTCAGGAGATTTGGTTTCAGTTATTTAAAGGATAATCTGCAGTGACATTTTTCCACACCCTCCACAGTTCAGTCATAGAAGTTGGTTGCATTTCACCGCTTCTCACAAACCAAGTAATCCCTTTTGGTGTGAAAGTAGAGGAGGCAATGAATAGGGCAAGATGGAGGCAGATGATCCGCTGTGGCGACCCCTAATGGGAGCAGCCGAAAGAAGAAGAAGACAAACCAAGTAATCCCAAAATTCAAATAATCCATATTCAGTGATATTGATGGCTGGACTCTGGGCTGGTCAGACCATTGTTCTGAGGACTCCAGTAGCTTCTTTGTTGATTTTTCTGGATTTCCTTTTTCAATATCAATATCATAGCTTTGAGTTTTCTTCTCACAGTGGAAGGATATCTCTTTTTCAGTAGATTTGTTCAGATCTAAAGCAAGAGTGGAGCTTGATTTTCTCCTGTTTCTCAAAGATGATAGTACTGCATATCTGCCAGTGACAGTTTTTGTGGTATGTCAGGTCTTGCACAGTTAAGAGCTACATTATCTCTGTATCTTTAAATAACTTTTTGAACTCCAACTTTGGAAAGCTTTATTTTTCCCCTTTTCATGCTCATGAAGTAGGTTATATCTAAAACTTAGAAATACCTCACAAAAATTGTAATAACTTTACGACTGTTTTGGCTGGAAATTTGATAAATATAGGATGATCTCTGAATTTTTCACAGGCCCCACAGGTGCTTTGCAGTTATTGACTAGGACACACTTAGGGAAGCATTCTGAAACTGAATAAAAATAAAAGGGAAAAATGAGACTTGGCCTTCAGCATGCATTTTTGTCATCTAGTGACATATTATGAATTCATTTATGCTCCCTATAAAACATGCAGAATCATTTAAACACAGAACTGGTCTAGATATTTAAATGTAACGTCGACTCTGCAAGTATCGACTAGACGAGTGAGACAGAAGCACAAGAAATGAAAATATGTTTATGCAATGTTCTTTCTCTTTGAAACAACATCTGAATCATCCCTTCCATATCACACATGCAAAGACAAGTGCAAGAGGGAAGGGTAGGGCAGCACTCCACCTTGAGATGAAAAATAACATTGAACGAGAGAGAGAAAGATGAAAGAGGAGCTTTTTTGGAGCGTTTCCCTGGAAAGAGCAGGGTGGGACTTCTCTGAAGCCTCACGTTTTCTCATGCATATACTCAGCAAGGGAGTGAGCACCTCGCATGCAAAGCAGGCCCGGCGTACCCCTTTCTTACTGTTTCCAGGGGAACGTAGACAAAGTGCACTGCTCAATACCACCCCCTCAGCTCGCCCACATAAGTTGGCTTTGGGATAAATTAGGGTAATGCGATAGCCTATGTGCAGGCTTGGTTTCTGTGGAGGATATTACAATTTTAAGCAGAGGTGGAGTGGAAGAGTTCACCGGAGTCTTTCTGGATGTTTGCAGCGAAAAAAAATAACCTATTTTTGTACGAGGCCATATTTGGAGCTGGAAATGACCAATGGTGTCAAAGAATATATGCACAAATTTTCTGATGTGTTGCAGAATGTTTCAGAAGAATTTCCAGAAAGATTACCTTTTCTCTCATCACTATCACAATTGAAGCATAGAGTGATTTGTACTATATGTCAAATATACAGTGGAGTGCCATGGAGTTTGTGAATACAATACTGTATGAAAGTCAGAGACCACCCTTCAGCCAAAAAGGAAAAAACAGTTTCCTTAAAAAGACGAAAAGGCTAGTTAGTTGTGCTTCTGCCTCTGTTCAAAACAGTCATACCTGACAGAGCTGAACAAGGGACCACCCTCCATCTCAGCTCAAGAGGATTAGCCCCCTGTCCACATAATTGCATTCATTGTGATAGGAAAGAAAAAATTCATCCTAGATCCAACCACTCTTGCCTCCTACCTTAATTGCTGAACACTTCTGTCTTGCTGAGTGTATGTCATTCCCTCTGGCTGAATTAAAGTCCACTGCTGTGGCAATTTTTTCCAAAGCTTATGTTACTTCAGTTAGTCTTAGTCACAAGAGAGCACTGTAAAATTTTGCATGTTAGCAACAATGCAACTTGATGTTTGAATACTATGTAAAACAACACTGGTATAGTGAATGCAATGTTCATTTAAAAATGTTGTGGTTGGTGTTCAAAAAAAAACTCAATGGAGGCTGCAGGCACAGGCTCTTTGCTGTCACCTGTGCTGAAATAGCAGCGGCTCAGGGGACAGGGCAGGTAGCCAGTGGCTTGCAGTGATCGGTGTAGACAAGGGCAGCGGAGGCTGGAGGAGTAGCTCTGCCTTGTCAGAATAAACCTGGCTCTGACTGGGCGCAGGGGATATATGAGTCGAACTCGGTCCAAACAAATGCCAAATGAGATTTCCATACAAAAAGTAACAAAGTGAAGAGGGATGGCTGGATTGGTTGATTAGATCACATATAATACATTCTATTAGCTCATTTAAGTGGGCTATTGGCAATGCCTGTTGTAAAACCATCAAACTTTACATGCTAATGTGCGAAAATGAGATAGATTTCCTCTCAGCAGAATACATAGCCAAGCCACGAAGGCTAATGAGACTCTCTAAGGATCACCATGCCCATTTCAGATACGAAAACAAAGGCCTTTAGTGGAAGAATTTAAGGAACACATCTCCAGCGAGGTAATTGCTCCTCTGCTCTTAATGAGTTGAGAGCTTTTTATTTGGTTTTGATTCACCAGCCTGCTAATTAAATTAAAATGTAGAGATTGCAGACAGAATGTACTAATGAAATTCAAGGCCCTTAAGCTAATCACATGAGCAAGAGTGACTATATTTGCAGGAGGTATATCTTGTATTGAATTAGAACTGGAATTCATTGTTTACACAGTAGTCCTACAAACACAATTTTCATATATCCATTTTAGTTAACTTATGTATCTTGAAAACAAAACCATGTACACAGTGATCATTTGTGAGTAAACAATAACAAATATATGGTCTGAAAGGTTATATTCTGTTTGCATGATTCTTTTATGCCAAAGAAATTTACATATTTAACTTCTATATTGTTGCTTTTGTGAAAAAAACCTTGTGTCTCTGAAATGCTAATGCTTTTATACAAGAAGGAAGAAACATTGGTAATTTTAATGCGTGTTTAATGTATGTTTTAATGTATGTTTTTGTAGCAAGCCTTTTTATTCCATTTTGGGCCATTTCTATTAGTCCACTGGGCATGAAATGTTCATACAATGCAATTGCTTGGTATTTTATAAATGGTGTAAAAATATATTTAAAAACTAGAGTTGCAAGATTTTGACAGTGACGATAAAATACATCTGATGAATCATATGAAAGTCTGAGGAAGTATGATGTTCTCCCATAGTCTGATCAACACCAGAATTGAGAATCAAATGAATAGACAACACTGTAGCAACAACAGAAACACAGGAACATTGATCACAAATGCTGATTACATATATAGCTCTTCACAAAGAGATACTGACACATTCAGAGCATTGAATTGAAGGATACTGAAAAGATTAAACAAGACATAGGTGCTGAGAATAAGGGGAGGAGTCATAAGGTTCCATCACAGGTACCCCTACCCTCTGACTGTATTTGCTATAAAGCTGAAGTAAAAGGTTAAGGCCATGTTGGAACTTTTCACTAGACCAATTCTTTTTTTAAACCCTGACAGAAATATGCAGACAAATGAAAACAGAATTTTGATGGACACATCTGACAATCAAAAATAAACATTAGAATTCATATGTATTTGCTACATACTGTACATGTCAAATATTCTCTATATGCTGCACTGAAGTAACAGAACCCTGATGCTTAGTTTTGTTAGGCTATTCACTGCTGCATAATTTTCTAATTCAGATCAATTATTTATTATTATAATTCATTTACGACATTTTACCAAGGACTTATCCCAGACTAAGACCTAGATTTTTATCATGCCACAAGCTCTAAAGAGCTGTTAAGATTTGGATTTAAGATGCCATAGAATTTATGAGATTTTTAATACTGTGCCAAATGTCAGCTGCTCTTACAGAAAGACAAACCATTTGGCATAAAAAGTCCCTGGTGTTCTACTGATGGAGACAGAGCTTTAAAGAGTTAATCTTTTAGCAGGAGAATCTGTAAATCCAATAGAGAAAACAGTTGAATAATCTGATAATCTATATCAAATTGTTCTTCACTGAGGCCTTGACAGATGATTGTGGGTAAAGGAGGAGAAGAGAGGATCTTTTGAAGGGGAGAAATCTGCAATAGGGTGACCTTTTCAGTAACATCTCAACACTTGAGTGTCAAGAGATTGGATGGTTCCATGGCCAGTGCAGTGTGAATCACATGTTCACACCTTTTCACCCTCTTACACATGAATAAAAAATGATAGCCTTCTCTGAACATTGAGGCTTTTCTTGCTGGCACATTTTAATTGATATTCTGAAGGACATCTATATAGTCTATACAGTAGCGTCACTTGATATAACCCAATTTGTAATGTGTGTTACACTTTATTTATTTATTTATTTATTTATTCATTCATTCATTCATTCATTCATTCATTTACTTACTTACTCACTTATGTATTTTTTAAGTTGGTAACTTTTTAGGTTTTATATAAATTTTAAATAGTCTTTAAAATGAAAGTCTTTAATATAAAGTTAATAATAACAATAATCCCTAATCCTTTTGTAATTATGCCATTTATAAAGAATTCATTTTAATTACGTGTTACTGTTTTTGCAGAAAGAGAGCAGTTGATTTGCACTCTGTAAGTCTGCCAAACATTCACAGTACAGCCTGAATCTCACAAGCAGTGGGTACTAGAGGCAGTGCTTTGAAGGCCTTGTCTCTGTTTCATTGTCTATTATGCCAAAATTTATGGTTGCCAACAAGGGACCGAGTGTGAGTTTTGTAACTGCAATTGATACCTTAGGCCAGCGTACATGAACATTAAAACAAAATTAAAACAGAATAATTTTCCATAAAACCAGTGAAAATGTTATTAGGCAGAAAACATTGCCATTATAAAATCAGCATTGAAGATGCTAAATATCTACACCTGTTCAATGTTCCACATAAGTACCTCTAAGACAAATGTTTACTAGCTATGTGATAAAGTCACACTCCATTACCCAGTTGCTACTGGTAAGAAAAAAGGAAATATCTTCATGATCAATAAAATGAAATCAGCAATGAACAGCAGCAGTTAAGCAGCATCAGATACAAGTCTTTCACTGAAATATACTTACAATCTGCTTATGGTGTGATGTTTAGTTACTTTTCAATGTCTTTTAGACTGCTTATGAAACATGACAGTGCTAAAAAAAAAAAAAAAAGAGAAACACTCAGAACCTAAAGATTTCTGGAAACTATAAATACATGTCTGTGACTTGTACTTTGTTTTATTTGACTTATCATACTTGTTGTATTAAAACTTTTAAACTATAGCGTTCTGTGCAGTAACAGATGTAAACAGTAGCGTTCTGTGCAGTAAGAGATGTAAACTGTAGCGTTCTGTGCAGTAAGAGATGTAAACTGTAGCGTTCTGTGCAGTAACAGATGTAAACTGTAGCGTTCTGTGCAGTAAGAGATGTAAACTGTAGCGTTCTGTGCAGTGAGAGATGTAAACTGTAGCGTTCTGTGCAGTGAGAGATGTAAACTGTAGCGTTCTGTGCAGTAAGAGATGGAAACTGTAGCGTTCTGTGCAGTAAGAGATGGAAACTGTAGCGTTCTGTGCAGTAAGAGATGTAAACTGTAGCGTTCTGTGCAGTGAGAGATGTAAACTGTAGCGTTCTGTGCAGTAAGAGATGGAAACTGTAGCGTTCTGTGAAGTAAGAGATGGAAACTGTAGCGTTCTGTGCAGTAAGAGATGTAAACTGTGGCGTTCTGTGCAGTAAGAGATGTAAACAGTAGCGTTCTGTGCAGTAAGAGATGTAAACTGTAGCGTTCTGTGCAGTAAGAGATGGAAACTGTAGCGTTCTGTGCAGTAAGAGATGGAAACTGTAGCGGTCTGTGCAGTAAGAGATGTAAACTGTAGCGTTCTGTGCAGTAAGAGATGTAAACTGTAGCGTTCTGTGCAGTGAGAGATGGAAACTGTAGCGTTCTGTGCAGTAAGAGATGGAAACTCTAGCGTTCTGTGCAGTAAGAGATGGAAACTGTAGCGTTCTGTGCAGTAAGAGATGGAAACTGTAGCGTTCTGTGCAGTAAGAGTTGTAAACTGTAGCGTTCTGTGCAGTAAGAGATGTAAACAGTAGCGTTCTGTGCAGTAACAGATGTAAACAGTAGCGTTCTGTGCAGTAACAGATGTAAACAGTAGCGTTCTGTGCAGTAGGAGATGTAAACAGTAGCGTTCTGTGCAGTAACAGATGTAAACAGTAGCGTTCTGTGCAGTAACAGATGTAAACAGTAGCGTTCTGTGCAGTAAGAGATGTAAACAGTAGCGTTCTGTGCAGTAAGAGATGTAAACTGTAGCGTTCTGTGCAGTAACAGATGTAAACTGTAGCGTTCTGTGCAGTAAGAGATGTAAACAGTAGCGTTCTGTGCAGTAACAGATGTAAACAGTAGCGTTCTGTGCAGTAAGAGATGTAAACAGTAGCGTTCTGTGCAGTAACAGATGTAAACAGTAGCGTTCTGTGCAGTAAGAGATGTAAACAGTAGCGTTCTGTGCAGTAACAGATGTAAACAGTAGCGTTCTGTGCAGTAAGAGATGTAAACGGTAGCGTTCTGTGCATTAAGAGATGTAAACTGTAGCGTTCTGTGGAGTAAGAGATGTAAACAGTAGCGTTCTGTGCAGTAAGAGATGTAAACAGTAGCGTTCTGTGCAGTAAGAGATGCAAACGGTAGCGTTCTGTGCAGTAAGAGATGCAAACGGTAGCGTTCTGACAGCAGCAGTACAGTGTATGTAAGGTGCAGCTACTGTTGGCCAGAAGTTAAACCAGTTTGGGGGGGGGGGGTCTTGTAGTCCTGGACTTGACACTCCAGCAGCGTCTGCCTGAAGGTTGGAGTGTGAAAAGTCTGTCCTGGGGGTCTGTACAATCCCTGATTATGTTGTGGGCCCTTCTGATGACCCTGGTGTGATAAATGTCCTGTAGTGAGGGGAAGGCTGCTGCTGAGATGGACTGTGCAGTTTTGATCACATGCTGGTGAACCTTTCTGTCATGAGCAGTGCTGTTTCCATACGAGACGGTGACGGAGCTAGTAAGAACACTCTTGATCGTATTCCTGTTGGACATTGTTACAGGATAACTGAGTGGAGATTGGAAAACTGGAAGTTCCGATGCAGGAAGGTTTATTAAGTCCACAGTGAAAAGTGCACGGTGTTCCAAAATCCAAAAATAATGAATTAGAAAAAGAAAAATGAAAATAAAGGGAAAACAAAACAAAATAAACTGATCAACTTGATACAATCTCATATCAAAAAATGCCTTCCACCATGGCCTTACAAACACATCTGCACGCCAAGCCAGCTTCCCCCTGACAAAAAAAAAAACATCCTGAGTTCTCCATTTTACAAACCCCTTAACCTATTGGATTCAACCAACCACAGGTACGTTTGCAGGTAAATTTTAAAATGTACAAATTCAAATTATATTTATACATTTTACTTTAGTTAAACTATATTATTTAATCAATATTTGGAAACATAAATATAAAACATTTAATATTAAAACATTCCTACTGCAACACTACCATTTGAAACCATGAAAGCTGGTCCCCCTCCCCCTGCTCAAGCATGGGAGATGGAACACTCCACTTGTAGTACAACCCCAAGACTACATAACCCACTAACGCCCTAGGCTCAGATCCTTTGACCTGCAACAGGCTGCTGCCATGCTGGAACAAGCAGGTAAGTCAAACTCATTTCAAAACAAACAGTTATTTCAAATAAATAGGGTCTTAGATAAATTGGTCATTATCTACACCATCAGTTGGCCACCCTGAACACAGTGCAAGATAGTCACAATTGTTTTTGTTTTGCAGAGTCTCAAAAAGGTCAGACTGGTGTTTGCCACGGCAGCCATGTGGGTAACAATAAAAGAGTCTTTAAAACTTTGAGGTTGTCTTGTATTTTTGTCCATTACACTAACTCACAGCATGGAACGGATGAGAACTCTGTTACAGACATATGTGTCAAACTCAAGACCCGCGGGCCACATCCGGCCCGGCTTACAATTATATTGCAAGGCCCGCGAGATCATTTCATATTATTGTTACTAATCTTCTTCTTCTTTCGGCTGCTCCCTTTAGGGGTCGCCACAGCGGATATATTATTGTTACTAATGGCCCGGCAATATGAAGCGCTGGTAACACAATAAACTACAGATCCCATAATGCAGCGCTTCAGCTGCCTTTCGGAGCGCTTTCCGCGCCAATCAAGCCTAGTGTCTGTTGTTACAAGTTATTGTGAAGCTAGCCCCTCACGATGCCGAAGAGAAGGGCTGATTCTGAAAACCGAGCCTTTCAAACCCGATGGGAGGCCGAGTATCTGTTTACTGACATTGCCGGTAAACCTGTTTGTCTCAGTAGTGGCGCTATTGTGGCTGTATTCAAAGAATGTAATGTAAGACGGCGCTATGAGACAAAACATCAGGATAACCTGAAAGCCCTGAATGCAGAGCAAAAGATACAGAAAGTAGAAGAGTTAAAAAAGAAGCTGACATTCCAGCAGGACGGTTTCCACCAAGAGAGAGAAGCTGCTGTGAAAGCAAGTTGTATCGTGGTGAAGGAGGTCGCTCAAGCAGCCCGGCCGGTCACCGAGGGAGAATTTCTGAAGAGCTGCGTGATGGTGTGCGACCTCGTATGTCCAGACAAAAACAGATTCTGGCAAGTCGAAACACGGCTGCTGATCGAGTTTGTGAGATGGCCACTGATTTAAGAACACAATTGAGTCAATTTGCGCGTTACAGAGGAAATATTGGACATTAAATCGATGTACGGGACGACTGGAGAGGACATTTTTGAAAACATGTCAAAGTGTAACCGACATGAAACTGCTGTACAAACTTATTGGACTTACAACTGATGGAGCAATGTCAGTCCTTTATGCGGGAGAAAGATTCAGAGTTTGCCGACATCCCTCATCATACAGAGGTGCGTTGGCTAAGTCGGGAAAAGTTCTCAAGAGTTTTTGAGCTCAGCAACGGAATCTGTCAGTTCATGGGCAGTAAAGGAACAGACTCCACCGTTTTGCGGGATGAAAAGTGGAAATGTGAGTTGGCGTTTCTGGCTGACATAACAGCTCATCTCAACGCTCAACTCCAGTTCCAGGGACGTGACCGCATGATCACTGACATGTATGACGCAGTGAAGGCGTTTCAAGTGAAGCTGCTTTTATGGGAGAATCAAAAGCACCAGAGCAACTTGCCTCACTTTGCCTGTTGCCAAGTAATGCTGAACCAAGTCGGCACAGCGTTGTTCATAAACACGCACTTTGCGGACAAACTGAGCGCAGTGCGCACGGAGCTCGCGCGGCGCTTTGGTGACTGTGAAACGCCCCCGCTCCGTCTACATGCGGCTCGAACCTTGTGCACGTCTGGGAGCACATCTCTGTGTGAGAAGCTGTTCTCTGTGATGAAGACAAACAACACAGCTCACAGGAGTCGTCTCACTGATGAGTACCTGCAGTCCATCCTGAGAGTCTCCACAGCACGGGACCTCACGCCGAACATAAACAAACTTGTTACTAAAAAAAGATGCCAAGCGTCCAGATCTGATAAAATAGAGCAAAGAAAACGGAATGCTTTGATTCGTTATTTGTTGTTGCTGAAAAGCACAAAATGTATTTATATTTCCAGGTTTTGTTTTGCAGCATGTTCATATATCTAACTTGTATAATTTTGAGTGGATATATTTTTATGGAGACCAAGAAATGTGTTATTTAAAGTTTATTTTTTTTTATTCCAGAATAACATTCCTGTCTATTTTTAATTCATATTTATGTTCAAAAAACATTTAGTTTTAGTGTGTTCAATAAATGTTTATTCTGTTCGGCCCGCAAACTAAAGTGTGTTTTGAATTTTGGCCCCCTGTGCAATTGAGTTTGACACCCCTGCTGTAGGAGGTGAAAAGACAGAATATGACTACGTGAACATTCAAATTAGGCTTGGGTTAAAAGGAATATTTCTGAATATTATCACCTAAAAGAACTGGAAAGCATTCACTTGAAACCCACCTAAAATAGAAACCAATGCACAGATGCTGAATTCTGTAAATAAATGTTTGAAATATGTGAGGAGTCTTTTATGGTGCCCATGTGCTCCACTTATAGCATTTTAGCGCAAATAGTGTTCCACCTGGAAAAACTAGTCTCATCTCTAAAAGGTCTGATCAGATTTACAGCTCACTTTACAAATACTTATTACTGATGAATTCCTGGAAATATTCCACAAAAATACAGAATTCTGTGCCTTCACAAAGGCTTCGATTTTGAATGAGTTTCCAGTCAATACGCTTTGAGCTCTTTTCTAAGTGCAGAAAAACGTGTCTAAATTATAGTCCATTGAAATCGACCCTGTGCCACAGATTGCGGCAGGCAGAGATTAGGCAGAAAAATGCTGAAGTGCACCTTTAAGCATTATGATTCATCCTATCCCTGTAGATAACTGTGAGAGAAAATCAGATACGGTCATCCAATACACCAGCATCTGTACAGACTATAATTATTTGTTTAAGGAGTGGGCGTAGCTCTGATTTGCTTTTCTTTTAAGAGGAGCCAAAAGCTTTTATCGGTTTCCCTTTCCATCAGACCACACTGGAATAGTGATCAATAGTTTTTAATTGCAATCCGATTTGTTTGTCTTTCCTTACACACAGTCACCACAACATTATTCACCTTACATTCTGTGAGGACCACAATGATTTCCAACTTTTGGCAAGCTATTTCTAGGATGTGCCCTTTCACTACACTTCAGGCTGTTTGCCCAGCATGAGCAGTTTTATAAAGTGAGTGTGCATGATTCTTTCATGAATTAGCATTAGTCTTTATAACTGTAATTTGCTGTTTGTTGTCTTTCTACTAATAAACATGAATATTTGTGTAACACTACCGTAGGACAGTGTTCATGAGGTTAGATGACACACAAGATTTTATGTCATGCATATTATAAAGGCTAATTCCAATATATGTCATCTGTCATAAAGACAGACTGCTGTTGTCAATTTTGATGTCAAGTTGACTAACTTTGTCAGGTGATATTAGTTCCTCTCTGTTACTTGTGCTTTGTAGCTTAATGTATATCACAGTGACATAATTATGATGTGATCCTTAATCCTTAAAGCTCCAGGCCATTGCTGGGAGTAGTTTGCTACCTTTATATCCAAACTCTATTGGTTCCATTTCTAAATGATGAAAATATTGCGTGTCTATAATACAAATTCACACAATAAGCAGCTAAGTGGCTGTACATTCAGAGAAGACAAAGAATTGCATCTAAACTAGATGTAAGGATCTAGGATCTGGGATGACATGGGAGTGACAGACCTCTGGGAAAATATTTAAAACTATTATATTAAAAAAAATGTTTCTTTACATATGAACAGTGGATGAAATCTGTTAAAACATAACATAAACAAGTGAGAACAGGTCTTATGAAGCTCTGAAAAAAAATTGGCAGTCTTTGTCTTTTTTTCCCAGACAACAGTGTAAATATATTGGCATGGTCTTCATAGGTGCTCTTTATAGGGGCTTTTAGGGTTCACTGGAAGCCTCACTTTGCAGTCTACCTAAAGACAGTTAAAAAACTGTATATAAAGCAATCACACCAATAAAGGGAAAAAAAGATCTCATTAGTTTTGTAAAAAAAATGAAAACCAATGAAAATGTATGTCATATTAATAAGCTTATGTAGCTGAGTTTTGCTTAGATCATTGAAAGTTAGCCATGAGTTAGAAATAACTCAAAACTTTTCTGAGTCTTTTCTGCTGAAGTTGCAAGAATCTTAACTAGCAAAGATACCTTCTCTAGATAGACATAGCACTTCTTGCAAGTTAAAACAGTACATATTGTGTCTTTGAACTGCTTCATTCAAATACAGGTCAAATTGCATTTACAAATCTCTGCTTCCTGTTTTATTTGCATTTTGCCTACCGTACCAACTTTTTAAAAATTTACTTCACAGTAAAGTTGTCAAATGCAACCTTTATAACAAATGATGGAACTGTTGAAAGACTCTCTTGGGTTAGCTAACCATTTCCTGCATAAAATATGCACCACTCAGTGAAGCAAATGCTCCTTTCTTGAATGACTTTCTTTAAAAGTAGAGTGACCATCACGGGGTAAACATAATTAACTATTAACTCCAGCGTGCAGCTAAACTGGAATTATGGCTCCTATTAGCACTGAGAAGCTTTCAAGGTGATTAGTATTCACTCATGTCCTACCTCCAACAAAGAAGCTCAGAACAGGCCATATTTCCCCATTCTAATTATTTTAAGACTAATCCTTAATGCAGAAATAATGAAGCATGCATGTTAATAAAGAATTGAGTCATATATAATTGGCCATTAATAATGGTAATTATTTAGTATTAGCATATTACTAACTTATTCTGTAACAGCCATGACTTGATATACTAATTAAAATGCTTTCTATAACACATAACATCTGTTTGGAGAAGATGTGGGTGAACACAAATTATATGCTAATAAATAATACATTTATGTGCTGGAAAGTCAGTGCCTTTAAATAGCAATATTGCATTGCTATTGAACAAACGTTTATTTGTGAATATTTTGCAATCAATAGATCATTAGAAATAGTCAGAAATCTTTTTATATGACCTTATGCTGAAAGTAAAGAAGGTTTTTTAATATAAAAATCTTCATCTTCTTTCGGCTGCTCCCTTTAGGGGTCGCCACAGCGGATTATCTGCCTCCATCTTGCCCTATCCACTGCTTCCTCTACTTTTACACCAACCATCTCCATGTCCACCTTCACTACATCCATAAACCTCCTCTGAGGTCTACCTCTTCTCCTTCTACCCGGCAGCTCCATCTCCAACAATCTTTGACCAATATATCCACTATTCCTCCTCAACACATGTCCAAACCATCTCAACCTGGCCTCTCTGGCTTTATCTCCAAACTGCTCCACCTTCACTGTCCCTCTGATTAAAATGCAAAAATATAATTTTCTTAAAATTACGTGACAGCAGTTTGGTTCAGTTTCAAAAGCTTGTCAGGAAAAAAGTAAAGTAATGATGTATATACACATTTACAAGTGACCAGCCTATGCATTCATGTTGTGGTGTCAGCATAGAAGGTTGTGCTTCACATTGCTTAGGCTACATAATACATAGAATATTTTACTTCAGGCATAATTCAAGTAGCACACATAAAGCTTTCACTCAATGCATGTGCTCTACAGCATTATGTTTTTGATAGGGGTAGCTTCTGTGCTGAGCCACAATACCTTCCAACATTTTTTGACTGCTTTACCTTTAAGCAATGAGATTGTAGCCTTTGTGAAATTATGGTTCAGTGAAAGGTGTGATGGAAGATGAAGGCATAAGTAAAAGACAGAGAGTAGATAAGGTTGGATAGCATTGAATTAGCACCGACTCATCTCTGATCCCGCAGAAAACGATGCTGTATCCGAAATGCCCCCCTAATTGTTCTACCTTACATCTGAAAATCTGGATCACAATATAGAACATTACTATAGAGCCCAGAATTTAGAATGGTAGTAAACAATTTCAGATAATGCTTCATACAAGTTGGCTCATTACTGTGTGACAGCAGATTTCATCACATTAAACACTGCCACCAGTTCACTATAAGTGCTGTGTCTGACTGCAAATATAAAAAGAGCTTACTAACATCTGTAACCGGTCTGATGAGAGATCTGTGGAGATGTTGCCATTGTAGCTGGGGTTGCTAATGGTATTCCCTATCCCCAAGGTTACATCAATTGTACACTATTTATTGCAGTGCACTTTAGGATTGTTCAAGTTCACATGATCTACTGCACTATTTCCTGTACTATGGAACCCCAAATTAGTGCACTATACAGTGAATAGAGCTTGGATTTCCTGAACACAGACTGTATTTCCCAAGAATCTCAGCACAGTTCTTATAAGAAAAGCCTGATGCTAGAGATGACATGGAATGCTGTCAGAGAAGAGATGAATGAAGCCCCTTCTTCTAAATGCATGAATCACCACTATCACATTCACAGTCTATGTGTTATGAGAAAGCATGGACAGAAGAACCACCAATGTTTTTATTCTCCACTCCTTTGCTTTCCTTGCACTAACTCACTACAGAATACATTTATTTTGGCAGACAAGTAAAGTGTTAGAGTTCAAATTTGCCTGCAGAAACAAGCAAAGCACCAATAAGCCCTCAAGTCTAGTTTTACTAACTTTGTACATTACTTGGAGGGTTTAAAAAAAATAAAAATAAAAACAAGTGAATTACCATACACTACAAATATGGTGTTATTAATCAACTGTATTACCGTTGGTGTTGAAATTTCATCAGATTGGCTGAAGAATGTATACTTATTTGTTTAGGACTTGTTGAAGACTCTGGGGCCATATTACAGAAACTTCCTATCATTTGTCCTAAGATCTGACAAAATCAAGATAAGATTTTTCACAAATTCATAATACAGAAGCAAATCTTAATTTAGCGATTTATTTTATCTTATGATATCATGAGTTAGGAAATTACTCTATCAAAGTTGACAATCAGTTATCATGTCTGTTATTAAGCAGTGGACAATGACACCGCTAAAACGCAAACGTAATCAAAACAATATTAAATGTGTAACGGGTAGCGAGGAGGCAGACGCATATGCAGAGATAAGCGAGATTTATTAAGGGTAAATCCAAAATCAGGGTCGGCACAGTCCAGGGTCATAGAACCAACATGGATTGAACGGGGGGCAGACATGACATAAACCAGAATAAAGCAGAACAAACAGAACATCCAACACAGCATATAACACCAACATACATCAAAAAGAGATTCAAAGAAAGACCAGTCACCAGACCAGGGAAAACAGGGCTTAAATACATAAGGGTAACAAGGGATGGGTGCAAACCCAGGTGGAGGGGTGGAGTCATATAACGAGGGGGCAGGACTAGAAAAACAGAACAAACGCACATGGACAAGACTGGGAGGGGCCAATCTTGACAAAATGTTTGAGTTACAGCTACTGTTACCAATGTAAAAAAAAACTATTTTATCTTGTGGCTTTTCATCAACATTAATGCACAAAGGCAATTATAGGATGCAATGAAGCTTGTGTCTGCAGTTTCTGGGATTCTTCACAGCTGAAAGTTCTGTTTTGCAACATAAATAAATGTAACATCATTATATGATGCAACCTGTAACACTTACTTTAAAGCAATAGAAACAAAAGGTAAAACAGGAGTTAGGAGACCACTGGGGGTCATCCTTTTGTCTAGTTAGGATGTTTTCTTTTCTGGAGTTAATGGATAAGACTTGAAGTTAGGAACTGTTCTGTAATAGCTACTGTAATAAATGAAGTCCTAACTGAATCGTGAAGGTAAATAAACAGAGAAGATTGAAGACGTCTGTATTGTGGCCCGTGGACGCAACTTGAGACTTGCCCATGGTGACTCAAGACTTCAAAAGACTTGACTGGCTTGACTTGGGACTTGATGAAAGACTCTAGAGTCAAGACTTGTTAAGCCAGGATGACACTATTTTACCAAATGTTTATCCCAATTTCTGTGCTGATTAGGTCTAATCTACAGATGGGAGTCAACTGTTCAGAGATGAATTTAAGTAGTGTGTGATTTGTTTACCTGTTGCTTCTTTACTGTTTCAATTTACTGTGCACACAGCAGCAAGCTGCCCCACATTGTCTATCTACATCTCCAAATAATGGAAGCACATTTCTACAGGAAATTGAGTGAGTGTGGTGTGGTTCAACAGTTCAGTTGAGCAACAACCTAAAAGCTGTGTAGTGTCTCCAAAATTTCAGTCACCAAAACAATCTGTAGAAACCACTGGAATGCATGAGATACCCAGTCTTTTTATAATCTGTTAGAACTTTAAAGTAACATTATGTAAGAATTGGCATTTTACTCTTGGAGTCCCCCTACAGTAGTTCATTTTTACTCCGCTATCATAAATGCAAATCATGAGACAGCTGTGCATGTGCATTTGTCGATGAGCTGAAGGCTAAAGAATACAACTCTCCTTCTTGTGCATGCATGTCATGCAGGCATATGGTTGCTTCAGATTACCCTTGTGATTTCGTTGTTTCGCTACGTAAATAACAGAAATCGTAAGTGGCATCTGTAGCATCCACATGCCTGCATGACATGTGTGCACAAGAATTCAGAATTTGACATAATATCTTCAAAGAACAACATCAGAAGTAGAACCTTGTTAACTAACAAAGTAGAGTAATAATACAGGATTTTATTATTAGAAGTTGCAAAGTTTCAAGGCTTATTTGATGTGAGAATGACCAACACTGATCAAACTTTTTGGTCATCATCATCATTAACTGCTTAGTCCAGATAGGGTCGCGGTAGCAGTTGAGAGAGCTGAGAATCCCAGATGACCCTGTCCCCTGCAACTTCCAGGGACCCCAAGCCACTCCCAGGCCAACTTGGAGATATAATCCCTCCAGCGAGTCCTGGGGTCTTGTCCCGGTAGGCTGTGCTTGGTACACCCCGACCGGAAGGCACCCAGGGGGCATCCAGATCAGATGCCTGAACAACCTTAGCTGGATCCTCTCAATGTGGAGGAGTAGTGGCTCTACTCGTAGCTCCTCCCGGATGACAGAGCTCCTCACCCTATCAAATAGAGTGTAGCCTGCCACCTTCCGAAGAAAGCTAATTTCTGCCACTTGTATTCGCAATCTCGTCCTTTCAGTCATTACCCACAGCTCATGACCATAGGTGAGGGTCGGGATGTAGACAACTGGTAAACAGAGAGCTTCACCTTATGGCTCAGCTCCCTCTTCACAACTACAGTCCAGTAAAGTGACTGCATTACTGCTGCCGCCTGTGCCAGCCTGCGGCCAATCTCATGAACCCTCTTCCCATCACTTGTGAACAAGACCCTGAGATACTTAAATTCCTCCACCTGGGGCAAGTCCTTTCCCTTTACCTGGAGTGGGCATGCCATCCTTTTCCAGGCTAAGACCATGGACTCAGACTTGGAGGTGCTGATCTGCACACCAACCGCTTCACACTCAGCTGCAAACTGCTGCAGTAAATCTGTGATCCAACCAAAAGAACAACATCATCTGCAAATAGTAGAAACACCACCCTCCGGCCTCCACACATAATGCCCTCCTGATCCTGGCTACACCTTGACACTTTGTCCATGAATACCATGAACTGGAGTGGAGACAGGGCACAACCCTGGCGGAGTCCAACGCTAACACTGAAAGAGTCTGACTTAATGCCGAGTATACGAACACAACTCTCAATTGAGGAGTACAGAGATTGAATGCCCCAGAATAATAGCCCCAGCTCCCATACCTCCCACAAGATATCTCGGGGGAACACGATCATAAGCCTTCTCCAATCCACATGTAGACTGGGTTGGCAAACTCCCATGCCCATTCAACAATCCGTGAGAGGGTGAAAACCTGGTCCGTGGTTCCATGACTGGGACGGAATCCACATTGTTCCTCCTCAATCTGAGGTTCAACTATCAGTCAAAGTCTCCTTTCCAGCACCTTGGCATAGATTTTCCCAGGGAGGCTGAGCAGTGTGATACCCCAATATTTGGCACACACCCTCCGCTCCTAGCTTGCCAACTACCTCAGTGACCTCCACCAGGGAAATGGAGCTTGACATGCCAGAAGCCTCCGGCCCTGTCTCCATTTATCCATGTCTTTCATGTCTCCCAGATTAAGGAGTTCCTTCCACTGACTGACAATGTCCTCATTTGAAGTCAGAGTTTCTCCACCTTTGCCAAGTACAGCTTGGGTGCAGCCACCTCGACCGCTCCTGAGTCGCCGGAC
Source organism: Pygocentrus nattereri (assembly GCF_015220715.1). Classification (NCBI taxonomy): domain Eukaryota; kingdom Metazoa; phylum Chordata; class Actinopteri; order Characiformes; family Serrasalmidae; genus Pygocentrus; species Pygocentrus nattereri. Next base: position 22,607,082 of record NC_051221.1, on the reverse strand, counting down.
AGTTGTCCAGAACCTCCAGAACCAAAAGTTTTTTTCCATGGCTTCACTAAACTCCTCCCACGCCCTAGATTTTGCTTCTGCCACAGTTGTTCCCAGCATACCCTCACTATTTGTTGGGCCTACCAGGTCTGACCATCAGTCAGATGGTGATCAGTTGACAGCTCAGCACCTCTCTTCACTTGAGTGTCCAGAACATATAGTCCCAAGTCAGATGAAACGACAACAAAGTCGATCATTTACCTTTGACCCAAGGAGCTCTCTCTAGGTCTCCCAGTCATTGCCAATGTGAACATTGAAGTCTCCCAGTAAGACTATGGAGTCTGTAGACCCTTTCCAGAACCCCACCCACTCGCTCCAAGAAGGCTGAAATACTCTGACCTGTTGTTTGGTGCATAAGCTCACACAACAGTCAGAGTTTTCCTCTCTGTGATTTTAATTTGCATTGAGGCAACCCTCTCGTCCACCGGGACAAACTCCAGCTACACAGCCACCAGCCAGGAACTCGTGAATATCCCCATACCTGCCCGGCACCTCTCACCCTGTGCAACCCCTGAGTAGGAGAGGGACCAACCCCTATCCAGGAATTTGGTTCCAGAACCAACACTGTGGGTGGAGGTGAGCCCAACTGTATCTAGTTGGCACCTCCCAACCTCCTGCACAAGCTCCGGCTTTCCGGGGGGAAACTCAAATGACCACAAAGACAATGTCTGTACTCAGAAGGCTTTCCCCTTTTATTAATCAGAATAGCAGAGTTTATATACAAACAAATGGCATGACCATCACATGATCATTCAACAAGACAATAGAGAGAGGGGACTGGATGAAATAGAGCTTTAGGTGGACAAGGGCCCCTAAGGACGGTTATGACGTCCAGGAACATGCAGCCTAAACAACAGATAGTGTTAGAAAATTGCTAACCGGATATCATTGTCACTATGAGTTACAACTAACCATATGAACGCACATGGTCTCCCCACGTTAACCCGACTGGGTTACATGGGCTGCCTGGCCACTAGGCACTTGCTAAGGGATGCTAGCCACAGGCCTGGCTCCAGGGGTAGGTCCCGGTGACCCTCTCCTGGGCAGGGTACACGATGGTCTGTGTCCATTTATCATGAAGGGTTTTTGGATCGAGTTAGTCTGGGTCTTCACTCCAGACCTGTTCACCCCAGGAGACCCTACCAGGATCATATTGCTACTGATGACTTATCTCTGAAGATCCCTAGACCACACAAGCCCTTCTGCCACAACAAGGCCCTGATCGAGGACCTTTTTGGTGTGAGATGAATTTATTTCTTAGCTTGCTCACTTAGCCTGAACCAGGACTGAGGTTAGATGACTCTTAGAAAAACTGCAAAACTCAATGAGACATGGATGACACAGCTACAGTTATGGCCTCTGTCATAGTCTTTCATAAATAACATTAGCAAGGAGATACACTCTGCTGTCTGATTTTCATTGTTTTCCCATTAGACGTGAGATTGTCTTGCATCCTTTAATCTCTTTTGGCTCTCACCATCAAGTAAAACTCAGTTCAAAGATTTACTCTCATCTGGTCTCTTGTTTGGTCACTCTTTCTTTTCCTCACTTCCTCTGACAATGTCCTCTTCAGCCTCTTCGCAGTCTGTTTCATGATGTCCATGCTGGGAATATCAAGCTAGCTTCTTCTTATTTCTAGCTGAATGCCCATAATTGTTGTGTGACATGGTGCTGTAAAATTTTATGCAGTTCTTATGAGAGGTCTCGTGCTTACTACTCCAAAGTTACATAGCACTATAGCAGGAGATCCAGGCCCAGAGTGGCAGTGACAGAGATGCCATTATCCCTATTTGAAGTCAGTGTACCATCACACTGACATCCCAAAAAACAATATGCTGGAACATTATTAACTGAGTAGAAAAAAAAAATCTTCAGTGGAAAATGATGAGTTCCCTCATACCATGCATTGTTATAACTGTTAGCTTTAGCTTTATTTTATCTGAAAAAAAAGTAGCCTTGCTTCTTTGCTCAAGCCTCTTCATCAAAGATGAAAACGTATTAATTAAATTCACAGTATCCAATAATGTCTTAGGTCCGTTTTAGGTCCACGCCAGAAGATTTTGAACAATACCTTAGGCTACATGTTTCCAAATTTTTTCCTCTGCATCTTTAAGGCACTTTGTTCCTGCTGCTCTCAACTTCAAAAACAATCCATCATACATAATATATTTCAATTCCCATTCAAGCACACATTACATATGGTGTGAATTCTGACTATTCAAACCTGACCATGACACACTGTGCTGGACCAGAGTAAAACACCCCTGATGTACTGTATTATGTATTTCATTAGATATTGTGATATTTGTCAGTTCATTCTCTTCATAAATATGTTTGTGAGACCCTGAGTGTGAAGCTTGAACCCTGAGCTAAACTGCAAAAAGTCACACAGATTTGGAAACATACTATAGAGCATTGCACTCTATGTCTTTATTATGTCTTGTTGTTTTCACATTACTTATGTTACAAGTTAGGTCAATATTTAACCCAAATTCAGCCAGCTTTAAAGCCAAGCTACATCTCCAAATGTACTAGTAGTGTGAAATAGCAAGAGGAAATAACAAGGCACATCTTCCCAGTGGCCAAAGTGGTTCAGCAACAGGTAGCTGCATATTATGACAGCAATTGGAGGGCCAGGGTGAGCACTGGAAGTTCTGGCATGCTGACTCTAGCACCGAGCTTGCTATCGATTCGCTGAGCAGAAGAATTGAGTCTTAGACGCTGCCCTCGGGGGACTGGCAAAGTAATCCTGGAAAACTGGGTTTCTGTGAAAATCGAATCATTTACATATTGAATTGTGTAATGAGTTTTCAGAGGTGGCGTCCTCTAAAGGACTGCTGTTGAAGCAAGTAGAAAGGTAGTCAGTGCATCAGTGCGGGGCTGTTAATACAACATAATGATTTCTAGGCCACCGTTCCTCACCAGGGTCACAGCATCCTTTCACTCTGCATGTAATGCAGCATTATCAGCATTGCCATTATTTAACCCCATGTATTGTAGCCTAAAGCCACTTTGAATGCATTAAGGTTGAAATTATAGGTATAGGGAGTGTGCAATTACACTGAGTGTGTTTTTGTGTGTTCATGATCATGGAAACTTCCTCCTCATTAATGGTTCTTCCTAATACCATGATAGCCTCCCAAATGAAACTAGTATCATTATGACAACAGAAGGCTCTCTATAGCGGCCGTACTCTAATATACCTATAAATGTAATGTGTGACTAGCTAGTTGCCTCATGTTCAGCATGGCCATTTCTGTGAATAATTATGCTGTTTGGGCCTCTGATGTGCATCAGCCTCACTCAGATGAAGCCACACTCCCCTAAGTCTGTAGCTCGGATTCTTGGATGCATCCTCTTTAATAGCACACTCCCCTGTCACATCAGCAAATGGCTTGAATCCATAATGGTAACATTTTTAAGCCACTTGCTTCCAGCTTTTCCTCCCTGATGCTCTGAGCAATCCTCCAGACATTACTTTCGAGCCAGGCACACTGCTGCTGAGAAAATAGAAAACATGGAGAGAAATTTATCAGTAAGAAGCCAGAGTGGGTTTGTGATTCTCCTTTTTGAGGCGTTGTTAACATTGTGGAAGATAGCATACAGCTGTGATCTTCTCTCTACCCCCTTATTTGGTTGCTATTTTACCACTTACTCTGGCTTTTTTCTATGCTGGGTGCAGAATCATTGGACCAAACCTGTAGTTTCACTACAGTACAAAAGGCCAGTGTAATTTGGTTTAAGGCTACACAACTTCCCCTAAAAACTTCATCATAACATGACATTAAAATTCTTAACAACCCATCTGTATTGCTCATAGCTCGTAGTATGACATATCTAGAACCCCAATTCCAGTGAAGTTGGGATGTTGTGTAAAACATAAATAAAACCAGAATACGATGATTTCCAAATCCTTTTCAACCTATATTCAATTGAATACACTACAAAGACGAGATATTTAATGTTCAAACGGATAAACTTTATTGTTTTTTGCAAATATTCACTCATTTTGAATTTGATGTCTGCAACACATTCCAAAGAAGTTGGGACAGGGGTAATAAAAGACTGGGAAAGTTGAGGAGTGCTCAAAAAACACCTGTTTGGAACATTCCACAGGTGAACAAGTTAATTAGAAACAGGTGAGTGTCATGATTGGGTATGAAGGGAGCATCCCTGAAAGGCTCAGTTGTTCACAAGCAAGGATGGGGTGAGGTTTACCACTTTGTGAACAACTGCGTGAGCAAATTGTACGACAGTTTAAGAACAACGTTTCTCAATGTACAATTGCAAGGAATTTAGGGATTTCATCATCTACAGTCCATAATATCATCAAAAGATTCAGAGAATCTGGAGAAATCTCTGCAAGTAAAGCGGCAAGGCAGAAAACCAACATTGAATGCCTGTGACCTTCAATCCCTCAGGCAGCACTGCATTAAAAACCGACATCATTCTGTAACGGATATTACCACATGGGCTCAGGAACACTTCAGAAAACCACTGTCAGTGAACACAGTTCGTTGCTCCATCTACAAGTGCAAGTTAAAACTCTGCCATGCAAAGTGAAAGCCATATATCAATAACACCCAGAGATGCCGCCAGCTTCTATGGGCCCGAGCTCATCTGAGATGGACTGACGCAAAGTGGGAAAAGTGTCCTGTGGTCTGACGAGTCCACATTTAAATTTTTTTGTGGATATCATGGACGTCGTGTCCTCTGGGCCAAAGAGGAAAAGGACTGTCTGGATTGTTATCAGCGCAAAGTTCAAAAGCCAGCATCTATGATTGTATGGGGGTGTGTTAGTGCCCATGGCATGGGTAACTTGCACATCTGTGAAGGCACCATTAATGCTGAAAGGTACATGCAGGTTTTGGAGCAACATATGCTGCTGTCCAAGCAACGTCTTTTTCAGGGATGTTCCTGCTTATTTCAGCAAGACAATGCCAAGCCACATTCTGCACGTGTTACAACAGCGTGGCCTCATAGCAAAATAGTGCGGGTACTAGACTGGCCTGCCTGCAGTCCAGACCTGTCTCCCACTGAAAATGTGTGGTGCATTATGAAGTGCAAAATACGACAACAGAGACCCCGGATTGTTGAGCAACTGAAGTTGTACATCAAGCAAGAATGGGAAAGAATTCCACCTACAAAGCTTCAACAATTAGTGTCCTCAGTTCCCAAACGCTTATTGACTGTTGTTAAAAGGAAAGGTGATGTGACACAGTGGTAAACATGCCCCTGTCCCAACTTCTATGGAATGTGTTGCAGGCATCAAATTCAAAATGAGTGAATATTTGCAAAAAACAATCAAGTTTATCCACTTGAACATTAAATAGCTTGTCTTTGTAGTGTATTTAATTCAATATAGGTGGAAAAGGATTTGCAAATCGTCGTATTCTGTTTTTATTTATGTTTTACACAACATCCCAACTTCATTGAATTTGGGGTTGTAGTCTACATCACTGCACTATTGTGCTGTCTGTTTAAAGCAAGCTGTATCTGACAGATAGCACAACTTACACAAATGTGTTTGTGGAAACCAGTGGAAGCACGTCCCATAGAACCCCACTGAAGCCAGAGTTCAATGCTAGTTAAAGGTAGATTCATGCATGCTGTTTTAATGGAGCAAAGACCGATGTTCATTGGCTAGCAGGCTTTTACATTGTCAATTTGGGTCCTGTATGCCAGGCTTCAATGAGGCTGTCAGGAATGCTTTTTTGCATATGAAATTATCCCAACATTTATTGTAATTTAAGCTCTTCCAAATGCCAATTTGGTCCTGCCAAAGTTCAACTTCTCTATATGATTGGTGGTGCTATCAGTTGGTGGGCTGGATCAGGAAACAAACTGCCACACTGTAATATGCCTGACTGACATGAACTCTAACTAAAAATAGTCTGCTGTTTAATATGTGCTGCTCAGTCATACAAAAACTGGCACAATATAACAGTTTTGTTGTTTTTTTATTATTATTATTATTTTTTATTTGGCATGAGTATTTATTATGAATAAACTGCAAACATAGAGTTCTGAGTTTGGTCATTTTCTTTTATTTGCCAAGTTATCTGTTAACAGTAACTTACCCAGTTTAGTAACTTTGGTGAGTGTGTACTTTAGCAGCTATTGCTGCTTTATGAAGCAGCACTGCAGAGACTGCTAAAGTTGTAAGGGGTTTTAGGGGTGTAGTTGTAACATTTTAGAGGATTAAAGACAGTAGATATACATTAAAATTTGGAATTAATGTTTTCAATTAAATAAAACCCAGTTGGTTGCAAATAGATGTAGAAAAGAATTCCAAAACGCTGTTCCTGGTGCACCTGTACAGTTTTTATTTAATCAATAGAAAACCGAGAATCTGAAAAAGAGGAAAACCAGTGTTAAATTTATCTAGAATGATAAACAGAACTGTGCACTGATATCCAGAATGCCTCGTGTCTCAATGGCAGAAGTCAAATCCTGCAGATAACTTCTCCGAAATTATTCGGAATAAATAAATACATTAAATTGTTTGTCATATTTCACAAAAAATACTTGAACTACTGAGTAAAACATATAAAATAACATGACGTCTGTAATTCCTTTAAGTAAAAAACGTATCAATTACTGCTGCAAAAAACCAGTGTACAAAAATTCACCACCTCAGGAACTTTGGTTTTAATGCACTTACTTATTTTTAGACTAATATGCATTGATTCTTGGCAGGGGGTGGAAGAGGAATACATTTTCATACATTATGAAAGTGTGTCCTTGTTTTCTGTTCTTTTTTGAAGCTGTTCTATACATTTGTATAATCAGTTGTGGAATCTACTGACAGAATCCAAGTACTTTCTATTTTTTTAGAGTCTCCATAGTGTAGAATGTCTACAGCTGAGGAATGAATATCAGAGGTATTCTGACCATCTGTACTCTTTATGCTAAGTTACCTTTTGAATAATGCTACAAGTAAAATCTCCTTTGAAAAGAAAGCACACCTGATAGATTCTCTGGGGCTTGTGATGTTATGTGAATTTCATTTGTACATTGACATTCATGTAAACAAAGTATTTTTGACAGCAATTCTAAAGAAAAGTCTTTGAAAAAACATTTCAGATATTTATTTGTATATTTAAGCACTCTGTTGTTCAAAGCAGCAGGAAGTAGAAATGCTTTTTAAGACATACAGGAAAAGTATAAAGACCATTTTGCAGACATAGTGTGATATTTTCTTATGAGCTTTTCAGAGACTAGACGCTCCCACCCTATCAAGGGCTACAACCTCCTCCTGCTGTTTCGAAAGAACTGCTGTTTTGAAAGTGGCAGAACCTGTCACTCTGATCAATGCCACCCTCAGACCGAATTGTGAACTCTATTGTGGCTGGCCACAGGATTCCCCTGCAGAGGTGAGAGGTTTAATGTTAGCTGGGTTCTCTCTAGTGTTTGACATTTCATCCTTCTACCTTTCAACAGTGCCTTTCTTCAACTGGCCTCAGACTACAACCAGCAAATGTTGGTCAACACTCCATAGACATGTGTGTTTATGTTTGTGCAGTTAGTTAATTAGTTTTATCTTGGACAGATGTACTCTGCATTCACACTTTGTGATAAATTATCATCATAAAATATGTCAATGTCGTTGCCATCTGTTTCTGTAATAATATTTATAATAAACTTTTCTATTAAGAGCAGAATCTGGCGATTAAATTCTGTAAAAGCATTGTGAATACTGGTTTTATTCTTTGTTCCTCTATACCTGTAGAAAGTCTGTATTTTTGACTCATGCAAATGTAATATAATACATCAAATGTATATATAAGTCAGAAGCCACTCTTTCATTAATTAATTAATTTAATTAATTAATTTTAGTCAAACATAGCTGTGAAGTACATGTTGCAAATTGTTCAGTGTGAAGAAAAACAACAACATATATTTAAAAGTGCAAAGAAGCCTTAGCAACTAAATATGTAATGTTTTTCAAAGAAATCTCCAGAGGTATTTTTTCCACGCTACCCAAAATAAGTCTTAAAAGTTGGTTGCATTTTCTGATTCTCAGGATTCAAGTTATGCCAAACACATTCAATGATGTTGAGATCTGGACTGTGGAGCTGTCAGTTCATTGTTCTGAGAACACCAGCAGCAGCTTCTTTAAGCTGATAAGTATGTCTTGATGTTCTCAGCAGTGTGCTTAGGATCGTTATCATGTCGTAGAATTAATTTCTTCACAATAAACATTTTTTTCCTAGAAGTTATTGCCTGAGGTATGATCAAAACACAAATCAGTGACTCCAGAAGCATCTACAAACTTGCACTGATCCTCCACCATGCTTGACTGATGGTTGTAGACATGGTTCAAAGAGTCTTTTATTTGTTTCAGCAGTATGCTTACTGCTTTCTGTTTCTTCCAAAGAGCTCACATCCAGAGCCATCAGTCTTTAAAACCCTACTACATAGTTAGGATATCCACTTTCAGTGTTCTAGGGCATTGTTTTCTTTCTTTTTCTTTCCAATATCTCAGTATTGGTTTCTTGACAGATACACATCCTTTCAGCTCCTCAGAAGTGTCTCCTTAGTCATTTTAGATGCACACGAGAAACAAATGTATAAGGCAGGTGAAGTGTTTGAGTAGTTGTGTGTGTGAATGTTAGTGGAAGTGTTAGTCTCATGGAAGGGGAATATTATGTCAGTGCGAGCTTTGGGAACAGCTTTTATTGGGAGGACACAATGTAACTTGCTGGGTTTTAAAACTGGAAGGAAGGAAGAATTAAAGTGGCAGAATAGTGTACAAAAGTAAAGAGTGGGATATTATATACTGATAAATATCATTCATATTATTCTCATTGGTGGAGGCTTTTGTGTAGTTTTCTAGTAAGTCTATTTTCTGCCTTCTTTCCTGCCCGTGAAAAATGAATAACCTGTACTTAATGGCTGTCTTGACAAGAAATTAAATAAACCAAATGGTGGTCACAGTACTGCAAACATTTCAAAAACACATTATTAATATTAATGTATGTTGATGTTCTGCACTTGTATATATGTTCTATATTAAGATATCTTGAGGAGAAGCTGTTCAACCCATTCTGTTTGTGATGGTCCAAAGCATGTTTTGCAGCAGCTGGTGTCCTGTGTGGAAGGTGTCAGCGGTGACCTTGTTAATAGGTTTCTTTACAGAGGGCACCACAAACTGTGGATTTTGCAGTTTGTGCTTTCCTACATAGCTTTTACAATACATTACAGTTTGTCCTTGAAATACACAGTAGTGCAGCCAGACAATGATGCGAGACGTGATGACACTTTCAATCATATAGAACTGTTTCTGTGCAGGCTGAGTGAAGTTAAGACTGTTTGCATGCTAGTTGTGTTTATAACGGTTATAATGGTTGTAATTAATCTGAATGACTGTACCACACTCATAGACATCGATCATCATTCCTTCTGTTTAACCGGTGTTAATTTTAGTCTTGTGAGAGTGTGAATATGTGAATTAGTGATATTATAGTGGTCGTCTGTTGAAACAGAGCTAGTGAGAGAATGTTTGGGTGTGGGAGTTTGTGCTTATGATTATGCATAAGGTGATATGGGATATGGCATGGGGTACCCAGAAATTAGACATGCAAAAGGTTGAAGAGTGGTGAGGCAAGTAACCTGAAGTCTGCTGAGAAATATCAGTCTGGACCAGCCATGACCACAGGGCAAGCCAATCATGCGGCACAGTGAGCTTGATTTATTTATTTGTTTATTTGTATATTTATTTATATATTTTTTTGACTGAATAGACAGTAGGCAGGCAGGACAACTCAATAGGAAATCTGCACTTTTTACCTACTTGAGCTGCACTTCGACACTCACTCTGACTAAAAGCCCTATTTTCCTAGGGTGTTTTTGTTTTTTTAAACCATCCAGCTTTCATTTTTCTTACTAGTCTGTTTGGTAAATAAAGGTACTTTTGCTCTGGAATAGCTGAGTTTCAGAGGAAATATTATAATTTCACCTTTGATGTGAAAACGAATGTGTTGTTTAAAAAATGCTACCTGAGCGATGTGCTTGATTTAATTTCTTATATTTATAGTTGCACAGGATGTTGTACTGACCGCTACTAGCAGAATAAAGAAAATAAAAATGGAATGTCAAGCATAGATTTAGAAGCACAACATAAGCACAAAACAGAGTTCATTGGAGCAAAACCACAGAAATGTATTGTATGTATTTATAGAGCCATCTGTATAATTATAAAGAGTCTTTGTAAGGTTTAATGAATCTCCATATAACATTGATGTTCTATAGCACTTAACCCCTTAAAATCCCAGGCTTATTATATAAGACTATAAGGACTTTAATGCTACCTGGCTGAGCTATTCTAAGGCTGTAGAAGCGTGTAATAAAGCTTTGGGGCCATCGGTTGGCCCTGGCCATTAAAGGGGATAAAGCCTTTTCTCCAGAACATCCAGGCCAAAAACGATTTAGGAATCTTAATTTTTGTATGCGTGTGTGTAGTCTTTGCATGTGTATGCTGGGACTGGGTGTGTACATTGTTAGCAACGAGCTTTATATAGCACCAAATTAAAAGTTATTTGAACCTACTTTGGTACTACATATACAGCTGTTTTTAGATGGATCTTTAAAGAATCATACACACTGGGCTGTTCTGTACAATGATGTGTAGACCATTTAAACCCTATATTTAGTTGAAAATAGTACAATGGCAACATATAAAATGTTGAAAATGAGAAATGTTGTTTTTTGAAAAATATATGCCCATTTTGAATTTGATGCCAATGACAAAAAAGTTGGCTTGTGGGCATACATGCAGAATGTGGTTTGACATTATCTTGCTAAATAAAATAAGGCCTTCCCTGAAAAAGATGTCATCTGGATGACAGCATATTTTGCCAAAACATGTATATATCATACAGCATTAATGGTGCCTTCATGGATCAGGATATAGTGTCCGTGATTCGAGAAGAAACTTCAAATGTTGATTCGTTGGTTTATGTGCAGTTTTTTTTTGTGTGTGTGTTCTAGAGTTTTAACTTGCGTTTATGGATGCAGCGATGAACTGTGTTCATGGACAGTGGTTTTCAGAAGTGTTTCTGATGTTTCCTCTTTTTAAAGCACTGCTGCCTGAGGGTCCAAAGATCATGGCCAGCAATTACTGGTTTTTGGACTTGTTCTTTGCAAACAGATATTTCTCCATATTCTTTGAATCTTTTTAAATGTTACACAAGGTACATAATAAAAAGCAAAAGTTCTTTGCTATGTTATGTTGAGAAATTTTATTTTTGAATTATTGCACTATTTTTTTGCGCAGTCTTTCACAGAGTGGTGAACCCCTCCTCATCTTTACCTCTGAAAGATTCAGCCTCTCTGAGATGCTCCTGTTATATCCAACCATGTTACTGACATGTTGTCAATCAACCACCAGGTGTTTTTTTTTTTAGCAATTCCCAACTTTGCCAGCCTTTTGTTGCCCCCGTCCCAACATTTTTGGAACATGTTATTGGCATAAAATTCAAAACAATAAGATTTCTCAGTTTCAGTGTTTGATATGTTGTCTTTGGACTATTTGTAGTCAAAAATAAGGTCTAAATGATTTGCACATCATTGTATTTTTTTTTGTTTACATCCTGCACAATGTCCTAACTAAAGCTTATTAGTAACTAAGTACATGGGCTACAATGCAAACAGGGAGAGTTATCCTTAGGTTCTAGAAGTATGCAGTAAAACTCTGGACCCCCTGATGGGTCCTGACCATTTTAAAAGTTTAAGGGTTTAGGGGTTTAGGGGTTTAGGGGCTAGAGCCAGTGCAATACTTTACTGAACATCTGACTGTCTGGCTTTGAGTAGTAGAATAAATGTTCCAGAATGTATTATTGTTTTATATCTTACTCATCCTCTGGTTTGTATTCAGCTGCAAAAACAAACCTGTTGCAAATTGCTTTCTGTTACCCTCCAACTGGTCTTCGCCTGATTTGTCTCTGTCTTTAGTTGATTTGTAGAGTCTACCTTTCAGCCAGCAAAACATGTTGTATTTGCTGTGGATACTGGTTTGACATGAACGCGTTCAGCTTGTAGTCGAATGAGCTTAGGTTGTAAATACTAACTTTATATAATAATCTTCTGGAAAAGAAAGTAGTTGGCTGGGTGTGTTTGAGATTGTGCTGCTAATTGGACTTTGTTCTTTTTCTGAATCTGTTATATAGTTTTTCTATGTGGGCTTTTCTTTTAGCCCATTTTTCTTTTCTTTTTAGCCGTACCCTTAAAGTGGTCACACGGGACTAATGTTCATTATATCTCTCTGCCTCTTTAGAGTTATTCTAATTGTGTCTAAATGGGTAACAGGGATAATGCTCTAGCTAGCTGATTTCAAGTGATGCCAAGGTATTTGATTGGGGTATAATCGTTAAATGTTTCTAAACAAGTTGCTTGTGAGAAGGCTTGCCATCTTGCATCTGAATTGATGAATAGTTAGCAGGTGTTCTTCACCCTTACAGACAGCCATTAATCTTGTGCCTGCAAGAGCAAGAGACAAAAGCTTTGTACAGTGAACAAAGCCATTGCTCACCATTACTCATTCATGTCTCTCCCTGTCAGGGTTTGATGGTAATATGTCTTTCTTCCCTCTGGGGAAGCTGCTGGAGCATCCATTTACACACCAAAAAAGAGTTAAGAGACAAATATCCAAAGTCATTACTTCAAACAACTTTTAGGAAAGGTGAAAAGAGTGAGAGGAACCAACGTTCTATCACTGTAATTGTTAGCGAGGCAGGGGTTGTGAAGGAATGAACCTCAGGTGGCCATGCCAACTTAATATCCTGCACTTTTGATTTATTGCCAGATAATCAGCCACAGAATCTGCTATAGAAATTGGGATTTTTCTTGCATCCTAGCCTTTTAATGTTTACTTAACTCCTTAAATGGCCAGGGCCTACCAGCAGGCCCAAAGCTATAATACACAATAACTATAATATACAATATCCTAGCTTAGCCACTTTGAAGACTCTTGTCATGATTGGCGCCTCCCAGTCCTGTCCATGTGCGTTTTTGTTTTGGTTTAGTCCAGCCCCTTGTTTTGTAACTCTGCCCGTGATTGTTTTCACCTGTCCCTCGTTATCCCTGTGTATTTAAGTCCTGTGTTTGCCCCTTGTGTTTGCTGGTCTTTGTATTTGTCTTTGTTTGATGTATTGGTCTATGTTTGCTCATTGTGTTTGTACTGTTGGTTAGTCTGGTTTTGTCATGTCTGCCCAACGATTTTTCCATATTGGCTCTATGACCCTGGACTGTTCTGACCATGACCCTGGATTTGCCCTCAATAAAAGTCGCTTACCTCCGCATATGCGTCCGCTACCTACCGCTCCCCGTTACAACTCTGTAGTTACTGAATAATAAGCCTGGAATTTTAAGGAGCTAACCATCAAGTTAGTGGTGAAAAAATGAATGTCATCACTACATGAAATCTGAAGGACAAAGAAGCTTCCATTTTTGTGATGTCTTGAATGGGACTCATATTTATGGTTAATTTTATATTAGCCTCCCATAAACAATGCATAAAGAAAGTGTTTTTTTAAATTGATAATATATCACCTTGATTACTTTTATGCATGCATATGTTGGTGTTCTGCTCATTTATTTATTTACTTATTAAGGAAAACACTAATTTAACCCCTGTTGTTTAAGATGTAGCATAAGGCACTAAGCTGATATGTAAACATTGCTCAGTTGTTAACAGTACTAAGGGTTTTATGAATTTGCAGCAATATTACATTATAAGATTTACATATGACTCCTTATCTTCAGAGGACTCTTTAATAGGATTTGGCACAAAATGAAAGCTTTATACGTATTTGCAAAATGCATTATCACTCAACATGGAGTTGCACTGTGGCAAGATACACATCACACTATTCACATGTCCAGACTTCATTATCATCAATTTATTCACCAAGAGAGTGGTAGGGAAATGACTTTAGAGCCAGTGCTCTGAGTGGAAGTGAATGGAAATAGCCATCTGACTTAATTAAGAGCAGCCTAGTGTCCTGCTCGATAAAAGGGGCTCTGAAATTATGGCACTCTTCATAGGGGCCTGTAGAGTGAATAATTGGATGTTTTAGGCTGAAAAAATAAATGATCTAGAAAATCCTCTCTCGCTTGGCCAATAAAACTAATTAAAAGTGAGCCAATACCATCCACTCACATGAGTTGATATACCTCTTGATTGCCACTCGATTAGCACAGCGGCTAATTCCTGCTGCATAAGACTGGTACGATATCTACAGAATACCTGGACATAAATGCTATCTTTAGTTCATAGTACATAATAGAAAACAGTCTGCACTTCTGCATGTAAAATCCACAGTGTGTGTATGAAGTTGGGGTATACCAAATTTCAAATACCACATACTACATGTCCTAAAGTATCCAGACAACTCTTTTGATTAGTGAATTCAAGTGCTTTACATGGACTCATTGCTGACACTGGTGTTATACAGCTTTTATAAGCTTTATAGAAAAGGAAAGATAGCTAACACATAGGAGCTTACCTTGCACATCCAAGTATAACACTAGTTGTATATATATGATGCAGCTGGCTCTTGACCAAGCTGCTAATTTTGACTAAATGGGAACTTAATCGAAAGCTCTGGATCATTCACACAAGGGTCTAAGGTCACCCTGTCCAATGCCAAGCATGTAGTGCAACACCTTCTCATTCCAATTTAGTCAAAATTAGCAGCTTAGTCAAGAGCCAGCTGCATCATATATATACAACTAGTGTCATACTTGGATGTGCAAGGTAAGCTCCTATGTGTTAGCTATCTTTGGGATACATTGGAGTGATCCAGAACTAATCATCCAACATCAGTAGCTGACCTCACAAATACACCTGCAATCACCCTTATTAATATTCTTGATTTCAGAAGAAACATTAGATGTCTACAATTTTTTTTGGACATATAATGTACCTGAATGTTTTTCTTAGCTAGCTTGAGACTTGGGATGCAAATATTTTGAGTCAAGAAAGAACTCAGTAACCCAGGTATGTCTTTGTGCATTTTCTTTCGTTTTTGCATGACTGAAACTAAATACCACAGAACGGACATTCCTTCCAAAATAGAGAACATTTGAAGCGTTTCCATTGTGTTGTGGCTCACTTCCGTTGGGTTGTGATTGGCTTTGCAGTGTTTCTGAAGTTGCCTGTGCTTTCTTTATTAGCAGTGCATTTGTAAAATGAAGGTCATCTTCATCTTCATCAACACTGACCTTGTACATCTTGAAGTAATGAATGTGGTTGATATAGTATATATATAATTCTTTTCTTTACTCTGCCAGTGTCTTTGCCTGCTGTGCTGAGAAAAATGCAGTATAAAATTCACCAGCAGCTGAATATTCAGTCCACATTCATTGAACTACATCTAGTCATTTATTAATGATTCTCAGGCAGATAAGAAACTGATTGAAATCCCACAAAGGCATACACACTCTATTCAGACACACTGTTTCATTGCTTGAAATTACTACAGTGTTTAACCACATGAAGATTGTTTGCAAAAAGATTAAGCTTGAATTCTTAATCCTAAGAAATTTGCCAGGAATTTCCAAAATACTATTTCAATAGATGATATTGCTCATGCTCTGTAAGCTTCAGAATTTGCCTTCAAAAAGCAAGACATAAAGCAAGGATTCCATCACATCTTCTGTGAATTTTTAACATATTGAATATAAAAGGCCTGATGGAACTGGCAAATATCAAATAAATCCACCACAAGATTTTGCATAAATGTTTCACCAGAAAATCTCTACTTGTGTGAGGTGGATCATTTTTATGCTCATAAGAAGTAGTGTGATAAATCAAGATGGAAATGTTAAAAGGTATTGAGTAAGTCATGTAATTGTGACTAGCGTAAGGACTGATGCCTCAGCAGATGTTTCTGTTTTTGTCTAGAAGTACAAAACATAGCTGAATGCTGATTAATGAGCATTCCCCATACAATTTATTTAGTCGGTTTTGGTCCTCCTACAATGCAAAATGCATTTGATTGTGCAAAATAGCATTAAGATTTAGCTCAACATGAAAGACTTTTCTGCAAACTCAGACTATATTTCTCAAAAACCTTTTTGAAAATTGATGTGACCTAGAAAGTTTTACTTTCTTTTATAAAGCTCATCAAAACTCTCATTTGTTTCCAGACTTTTTCTCATATCTTTGCTTGAATTTAATTCAGCAGCTGGACTGAAACTTGGCTATTGTAGCAGAGCAAAGTTAGTACACCAGCTGACACTCTGAGGTCCAATATAATCATGACCACTACATTCTTCCCTGGGGAAAAACAGCCTTTAGCTGTTTTAGCATTCAGCAATAAGGCAGGTCATGGGTTTTAGTTTTGCACAGCTTGAACGGCTGGTACACATTTCTCCACACAAATCTTTAGAGAAGTTATTTTCAGCATGAAAATAAAAGCACAGCTCTGCAGCAGAAAAAATAATCCCATGAATACAGTTGCTATTATTGTTGGAATGACTCAATTATTGGATACTTCGTATATGGATTCATACATTTCATATATGGTTTATAGTTTGAAGTTATTTTAAAATGCCAAAGGTTGTTTTTTTATTATTTATTAATTACTGTATATTTCTTGTTTATTATAAGTACTTGCCAGATTAAAGGGTTAGTTGTAGGCTGTAGTATCAGTCCAGAAATCCCATGTCGGTAGAGGTGGGTAAAGTAGCCTTCAAGTAAAAGCATTGTTATTGTCAACTTGACTGGCCCACAGAGCCCTGACCCTTAAGCCCATCAAATACCTTTGGGCGGAACTAGAATAGAGATTGTGAGCCAGGCCCTTTTGCCCAACATCAATGTTCAACCTCACAAATACTCTTCTGGATAAATGGGTAAAAATACAATAAACATGCTTCAAAATCTTGTAGAAAGCTTCCAAGAAGAGGGGAAGTTGTTATAGCTACAAGGGGGACCGACTCCATATTAATGCCTGTGGATTTAGAATGGGGTGTCATAAAAGCTCCTGTGGGTGTTATGTGTAGGTGTCCCAATATTTTTGTCCATATAGTGTATAAGTAGCAGGTGAAAACATTATTTTAGTAAATAAAACTGCTGTACAACTTCTTCAAGCATCTAACCTATTGGCATTGGAACTAAAATTTGTGAGTCTTGGTTTACCATAAACAGATGATACTCAAAAGCCAAAGATAAGACAAATGCAAAGCAGTAAAGATGCTGTCAGCTATTTAACAAAATTTAAATAAACCCAAAAAGAAAATAATGACTAAATGTTAATGACATAAAATTTAACTGAGTAAGTAGTAGATTAATTTAATCACAAACACACTTCAAAGGAGAGTATTGACTTGAAAACACACAGGAAAAGTAACTGATTCACGTCAGACGTATCCATGTATTTTTGAAATTGTAGGTTTCTCTGTTTTCAAAAACATCTTGATCCACACAAGCAGTTTATTTTTTTGATAATCTCCATCCATACAAGAAAAAAAGCCAAAGACATACACATAAGCATGCTAGCTTTGTAGGTGGTAATATTTGATGTCAAGAAAGACACTGTCTCTGAAATATCCACACAGTCCTGATCAGGCAGAGAATGTCAATAAGGGCAACATGTGATGCATGTTGATGTGCATAAACTCAAACATTGAAAATGAAGTATTTATGGTTGGAAGGCCAGAACACAGAGAAAACCTCAAAAATACCCAGAAATGTGTGAATCCCCACCCCCCACCCCCCATATCAGTACACCCTTAATTGTGCCATTGATTGTGTAGTGGAAACCAGCAGCTCTCCTCAGTACCTTTTATGATTGCTAGAATGATTTCCTAGCAGTCAGCCTGAATCAATTAGACTTTTTTCAATTATTGATTGGTTATCTTGGTGAGGAATGCTTGTGCGATGTGAGGACAACAGGTTGATTTATTTTTTGTGATTCACCACTGCACAGCATGGTACTTTAGTGATACTGGCCCTTCTGCAACTCCTCTCAACATGCACACATCCACCTGCCCACAACCCATAGTGCGCTCCCTCTTCTGCACGAATAATCAAACAGAGGCCTTCCAATTCTTTCCTCCTAATGATGCACTACATTCGTGGCTGGAATTTCAAATCCACCATGCAGTAGACATCTTCAGCAACCCTGAATGTAAGCAGCTACCGTCTATGTGTGGAAACGATCCAGATCTCATATCAAAATGAAGGATTTAACTATGACATCCAAGTCCCTTTCAAGTCACTGTGAGGCTTTGCCACACACTAGACCGTAATTGCACACTTTGAAATAAAATCTTTAACCTCGTTTACAGTTCAGTCTTCAAAAGAGCCTCTAAGAGAGTGAAGATATATTTCGAGTGTACGTTACAAGCTTATACAAACAAGAATGAAGCTGTAATAGAAATATCAAGGAAAGCATTTGGTATCTACTGTTTCGACTCAAGTGCTTGTCATTGTATCAGTGCTTCTCCTCAAGCTCTAAAGACATACATGAACAAATATTTCAATTGCTTAAAAACATTACTTTCATGCTTCCACAACTCAGTATTGTACAACATGTTTATTAGAGTTTCTGCTGAATCAAGCATTATATTAAGGCTCTATAATCTTTTTACAAAACTTCAAATATATTTAAGAGATTTTATTGTTTTAATGGAGACATGACAAACTGTTCAGAGAATGCTCAGCATTATTATAAGATTAAGTGATCCTTATTAGTCCCAGCACGGGGAAATTTCACCTCCGAATTTAACCCATCCATGAAGTGAAACACCACATACACTCTAGTGAGCACACACACACTAGGGGGCAGTCAGCACACTTGCCCAGAGCGGTGGGCAGCCCAATCTGCAGTGCCCGGGGAGCAGTTGGGGGTTAGGTGTCTTGCTCAAGGACACGTCAGTCATGTGCTGTCGGCTCTGGGGATCGAACCGGCGCCCTTCCGGTCACGAGGCTGGTTCCCTAACCTCCAGGCCATGACTGCCCCAATATCTGGTAATAAAATTCTGTTTTATGTTGAAAGCATTGACCTTAGTTTTGGTGTAGGAATGATGATATATAATGAATCATTAGAGAAAAATGAAAACATGTCACCAAATGACTAAGTAAAGCTCATTTTTTTAGGTGTCTGTGCATTTATGGTCCTCTTAAGAGACATGTGTCAACAAAAATATTGGGACACAAATCCTACTTATTGAACTTATTGAAATTGATGTTTCAGCCTGCCCATGGTGTGAAGCTCACTGGAGCAGTGGAAATGCATTATACGGAGTACTGAATCGCACTTCTCTGGCAGTCTGATGGACAAGCCTGGCTTTGGCGAATGTCAGGAGAATGTTACCTGCCTGACTGTCTTGTGCCAAATGTATAGTTTGGTGGAGGAGGGATAATGCTATGGGGTTGTTTTTCAGGGGTTGACCTAGGCCCCTTAGTTCCAGTGAAATCTTAATGCTTCAGCATACCAGGACATTTTGGACAGTTCTATGCTTCTCATTGTGTGAGAACAGTTTGGAGAAGACCCTTTTCTGTTCCAGCATGACAGAGCCATGGTTGGGTGAGTTTGGTGTGGAAGAACTTGGAAGAGCCTGTCCTAATACTTTTGAGCATACACTGTGGAGTTAAATCTACACTGCATAGGAATTGGGGATTTGAAGTCCTCTCTGGTGGAAATGTTGAACTGCATCATTTTGTGATGTTGGTTGTGCTCCCATAAGTACATGAATCTGACTTGACTTGTGTCGAAAGAGTATCATCAGAGAACTCAGTAGATACTTGGTGAAAGACATATCTTCCAAAGATGTAAGTGAGTTATATACTACCGTCATCATATCTTTGTCAATATTATGATGATTTTGTATTTGTGACCTAAACATAAAGCCGGACCTTCTTTTTGAGCCTCTGCATGTGACGCTAATACATAAAGACTGTTGATGTGATCTGAGGAACTTATTCAAAATCTGACACTATGGATTTTAGTATACTATCACCACCCCCCAATAAAAAAGGCATTTTTGTTATTTGCTGGTTATTTTGTGTTCTTATTCTCTTCATTCACTAATGTTGTCTCTTATTCTGTTACCCAACATGTTTAAGTAGACATGAATTTTTCATTGCTGACACAGCTGTTGGTTTCCAGCTTAAACTAGCCAGTTAACCCCCCCCCCCCCCACCCCCGCCCCCCATTAACAGAGTTTTTGTTCCTGTTCTGCTGCAGCAGTTAGAGAATTCTGTAGTTCAGCTCTTAGAAAAAAATGCTGCTCTATTTTTTTTTTTAATTGCCATCGTGATCAAAATTCTCCTCCACACATTTAAGGCCATACATAATCTTGCCCCCCCCTTATTTGTCAAATCTTCTCCAAATCGCAACTTCTACCCGCTCACTCAGATCCTCCTCTTCCATTCATCTCTCTGTACCTTCTGCTCATCTGAGTACCATGGGGTGCAGAGCTTTCAGCCGCTCTGCTCCCAAACTCTGGAACTCCCTCCCACCTGACATCCATAATATTGACTCTTTTCCTCTTTTCAAATCCAGTCTTAAAACTCACCTGTTCAAATTAGCCCACTCTCTCTGTTGATGTTTTTTTTTTTAACCCTACATTTTGTACAGTGTCATTGAGTGTCGAGAAAGGCGCTTTTAAATTAAATGTATTATTATTATTATGAGCTTTCATTTTATCCACAATGTAGGTATAAATTCATTAATGCACAGTTTGTAATTAATTTTAACCAGTGTAAAACTTAATAACTTCTTGAATATATATTCATTTAACCTATTTGTCATGCCTGCTTAATTGTTCCATATGGAAATAATTAAAATAAACTAGTCAACATGCAGTTTTATAGCTACCTCATGTCATGTCAAGTACATAAAAGAAGAGAGAAATAGGAAAATTGATAACAGCATAGCCAAAGCTGAAGGCTACTCTCAGTGCAACTGTGAGATTTAGGAAGGCACATTATCAGAGAGAGTGGGAGAGAGAGAGAGGAAGAGAGAGAAAGAGAGAGCACACATGAGGATGGTAATATGGGCAGGGTGACCTGACATGGAACTGAGTATTTGAAAGCTAAGAAACAATACAGTGACACTGACTCTAAATACCATAGAGGCTCGTCTTAAATCTAATTCACCTCAAACGTTTTCCACCTAGAATCAACACGTACTTTTAGGTTTTATCCCCTCCCAATATTTAATATGTGGTCATGGTCTTGATTCAGAGACTTCACTAAATCCAGTAGCATTTTAAACGTGAATGAAGCTTTAAATTAACTATGTACTTACTGCAGGGTAGTGGACTGTGGTCATTTAAATGTGCTTACCTAAGTAAGATTGACTGGTACAGACAAGTCTGCAGTCTGTTTGCTGGGAAAGATTTGTGATTTAAGTTGAAAACATCCTTTAAGCAGAACATGCAGCAGACCTAATTGCATCTTATCAGTGATGCATAGGCAGTACAAGGGACCTCAATAGCCAAATGCAATCACTTAGATAATTATGAATATCAAGACACTTGAATTTACATTAATTGCAGCTCCACTGTGGAATGATAAATGATGTCAGAAGAGGTGCTGTTACACCAGGCTGAGTTTTTCAAAGTTACACAGAGCGACACATTCAGACATGCACAATCCAAGACAAATTTGCTAAGTGAAATTAATAATCATTAATGATGATTGATTCGCATTGACATCAGACTTGGGACTAATCTGTGTATGCAGATTTGTCATAATCTGCAAATAACCACATTGCTTAACACAATGCTACTGTTTACAAGCAAAATTAGATCACCAAAAAACAAGGAAAGCAGAGCTGTCATGCTGCAGTATGTCCTTGCCATTTGTCATCAGCTAGTGTTTTGCAGAAATCACTCAATCATAGCATAATATATGGCATGGTTTCTTAAAGTTTTATTGGAAGCAAACTGTAAAAAGGATTTGTTAACTGGGAAAAGTAAGTAGTCACTGAACATCAAATATAAAGTTAATAGAACACTAATCAGCATAATTCTACACTCTGTTAACTTATTATTTGGAGATTTAAAGCTTACTTTTAAGTTTCAACGCAATCATTTTTACAGCATATTAAAATGTGTGGGTTAATCGATAAGTCACTAAATTAAAAATTAATTAAAATCACTGAATCACTAAATTAATACATCGTTATCATGGCCACATGAACATTTCTCTTTTTGGAAAACAAAAACAAGTCAACAACAGCGAGTCGTGACATTTCTGCTTTTAGAAATAAGCTCGTAAAGCTTGTGTCTATGACAACAAACAGAAAAGGTTGAGCGCATCCAGTGTGGAAATGCGAGTGAGGTCAGAGAGAAAGGCCATGGAGATGAAGTGGCTGCTCTGAAGCTGACTGGTCATGGCCTGGATGGAGTGTGACATTTAGTTGCGGAGTCTCCACACTCATCCGGGCCTCAGTGCCTCAGGTCAGCCTCGCTGAGTTGTAGTTGGCCTTTAAGAACACAGACTCCTTTAAAACATCTTTAAAAAACAAAGGACCTGCCTCTCCCTATGTCTTGCATTATTATTTTTTGCTGTACAATCAGAAGACTGCAGAAAAATTAGTGTTAATGATCCTTTCAGCTTCAGTTGGGCCTGAAATTTGGGTCTGAACTCATACATCCCTTTAACCAAGCCTTCCTGAACCACATCATCAAGTGTTAAGCTTGAATCTGAACTAAGCCTAAAAATTCTGTCCAAACCTGACACAAATTACATCAAGTTTTGAGTCCAAACCTTACCCAAGCTCAGAAAATTCTGTCTGAAACTGGGTCGCTGATCATCAACCAAAGTGCTGAATAAAAACTCACATTTTAATGATAGCGCTGGTTAAGTTATCATGTATATACAATAATAGCATCATTAGATCACAGATTAATAAAATAGAAAATAATATACAACTATCTTACAATAAAACAATCAGCTGTCCAAAATTAAGTTTAATGGATGCATATCATGAAAAAAAAAAAATCCTTGCCTTTTTGGAACAAAAGCGATTGCTGTAGCATGTAAACTACTATAGTTTAAATGTGTACTATTCATTTCTCAGTCAGTGTGGTCCCTATAAGGATACAGCAAAAAGAGCCTGTTTCGGATTCATTGTTTTTTCTGACATCATGAAAACCCAATGCATTTACATGTATCTGCCAATTCAGCCTATAGCCATTTAGGCCCAATCATTCAGGCTGAACAAGGAGTGTTTCTGCCTGGTGTGCTTTTTGAATGAAGCACAATACAGGGCAGCCAACCAGAAGAGAGATCATTTAGATATACACTGTATAGCCAAAACCACGTGGACACCTGACCATCACACTATATATATGAGATTATTGGACACCCCATTCCAAATCTATTGGCATTGATATGAAGTTACCCCTGCTTTTAAGGCTATAACAGCCTCCACTCTCTTGAGAAGACTTTGAACAACATTTTGGAGTGTGTCTCTGGGAATTTGTGCCCATTCAGTCAAAAGAGCATTTGGGAGGTCAGGCACTGATGTTGGACAAAAAGGCCTGACTCACAATCAATGCTCCAAATCATCCCAAAGGTGTTCAGTGGGGTTGAGGTCAGGCAGGCCACTGGAGCTCTTATCAAGCTATGTTTTTATGGAGTTCTTTTTGTGCACAGTCAGTGCTGAGACAGGAAAGCATCTTTCCCAAACTTGGAAACATATAACTGTGTAAAAAATCTTTGCATGCTCTAACATTAACATTTCGTGTCACTGTAACTAAGAAGCCAAGCAAAAACCCTGAAAATTTTCCCCAGACCATTATACCTCCTGCACTTTGCTGTTGGCATGGTGCATTCTGGTAGGTAATGTTCCCCTGGTATTTTCCAAACTCAAATTCATCCATTAAACAGCCAGATAGTGATGTGTGATTAATCACCGCATAGAAAACATTTCCACTGCTGCAGAGTCCAGCGGCAGCATGCTTTACACCACTCCAGCCAACACTTGGCACTGTGCATAGTGATTATAGGCTTGTGTGCAGCTGCTCAGAAATGGAAACCCATTTCATGAAGCTCCCAACATACAGTTCTCATGCTGATGTTGCTTCTAGAGGAAGCAGAATTCTGTAGTAAGTTAAGCACTACACACTTCAACACTTGGCAGCCTCACTCTGTGAACATGCATGGTCAACGACTTGTCCTAGACATTTCCATTTCACAATAGTAGCGCTTACAGTTGACTGGGGCAGATCTAGCAGAGAAGAAATTTCATATGCTGATATTAACCATCACCTATTTAATCATAAAACTGTTTCTATGTGTAGAACAAATTACATTCATACAATATACATTCATACAATATATCATTTTGAATAAACAAATTAAATATAAGGCATGATTTTGTCTGCATTAAACTGTCCTCTCCTGAACTAATTAATGATTTGTATGCCTGGAATTCAATTTCTCTCAAGCATGGGTCTCAAGGAGTGTGTCATGATTGGCCCCTCCCAGTCCTGTCCATGTGTTCGTGTTGTTTTGGTTTAGCCCATGTGCATTTGTTTTGGTCTAGCCCCCTCCTTTCATCACTCCACCCCTGATTGTCTCCACCTGTTTCCCGCCTGCCCTTGTTTACCCTGTGTATTTAAGCCCTGCATTTGCCCCTTGTGTTTGCTGGTCTTTGTTGTTTGTATTGGTCTTTGTACTGTCCTGCTTGTTTTGATTCTGGTTTCTGTCATGTCTGTCCCCTGATCAATCCGTGTTGGCTCTATGACCCTGGACTGTTTAGACCATGACCCTGGATATGCGTCCGCCTCTTTGCTCCCTGTTACAGAGTGATTCCAGTATCCCAGGTTAAAAATAGTTTTAAGTTAATTAAAGTAAGGATGAAGAATAAAAGAAGAAAGAGTGCAGGTAAACTCTGTTAACATGGTAGAGAAATTATGTTGGGACCTGAAGTGAACAGTCAGGTTCTGTAAGTTTCTGAAAAATATTTTAAACAGTAATCATCTAGATTCACAAGCTCCTTTCACACTTCTTTGTAAGGTACCCTTGCTGTTTCTTTGTTTGTTATCCTTTTCATCTATTATTCTCTGCTGAGATTCTGCATTGAATCTGGAGGCTAAGAACGCCATCATTTTCCCCTCATAAAAATAACATGTTCTAATAATTACATTTAAAGGACTCATGAGGCCAAACTCTTTCTCATCTGCTCAAGCTCTTAAATCACAACAAACCTACGTGCTGCATTCAGCCCCAAAGATAATATATGCTAATTGATGACCAGTTCCGCTGTGTGACCTGGGGTGGTGTTCATCAAAACCAAGGTATTGTGAAGAAACAACTTCACCCAGTGAATAAATGAATAAAACTCAGATTAATGATGTGACTCAGTCAAATGAATATGCTATACTCACAATCTCCAAGGTGTGGCTAACATCATGATGTTTTAAATGCTCTAAAAGTCTTTTTGTTGTCATGGCTATTAGTTCATGGAAGCGCCACACCTGGAAATGTGGATGTTGTTTTTAAAAGAGACTGTATTTCCAACTATGGTTTAGCCTTTTAGCACCAAACTTCAATACCTTTAATTGAGAAATAAAAAGATCACAGCCTTCAGTACTAGACACGTAGTTAATAGAGACTATGTACTTCTGTATGTCTGCATTCATGCACATAGTGTACTTGCTGTGCACACTTGAGTTACCTTATGAGTGACTTGGGATAATGCATGATCCCAGATGATTACTAAAAGTATTTGTCTATTAAGGGCCCATATCCTATATTTTTCTTGCATTACATTATTTGTTTTTTTCCTCTGAAGTACACTTATGATGTTTGCTGAGTTTTTGTACCAAAAAGGGACACAATTCTGAGATATCAGTGCAGATTTACACTAGAAAATTGAAAAAGTCAGAGAATTTAAGAACAGAGTAAATGTGTTTCATTGACTGGAATGTTGCCCTACGATGAACGGGCAACCTATTCGGGGTGTGTCCTGCCTTCTGCCCAGTGGTGGCTGGGATGGGCTCCAGCACCCCACATGACCCAGAAGGATAAGTGGTTTAGATGGTGTGTGTGTGTGTGTGTGTGTGTGTGTGGGGGTGTGGGTGTGTGTGTGTGTGTGTGTGTGTGTGTGTGTGTGTGTGTGTATGTGATTAGAATGTCCTTAAGAAATGGGTCCTCCAGAGCATCTCATTGTTCTAATGAGGATCCTCTACACTGATAAACAAGCTACAACCAGACAGAAAATGGACAAAACAGAAAGGTCCCACATCAGCAAAGAGGTTAGACAAGGCTGCATACTATCACCATACTTGTTCACCATGTATGCTGAACATATAATACAAGAAGCAGGACTGAAGGAAGATGATCAAGGACTCAATAAGATCAGTAACCTTCAATATCAGGATGACACAACACGCATAGCAGATAATCAAGAAGGAGTGAAGGAGGTTAAAGAACAGAGTGAAAAGATTAGACTTCCACTCGATACCAATAAAACAAAGGCTATCATGACAGGAAAGACCATTAAGCAACCTAAAGGCCCAAACAGAAGACTGGACATTCAGGACAGCCAGCAGCACTCATTAATAAAATAGAATATTATTAGGAATAGTAACAGTAACAATAGTAATCATTTTGCAACCTTTTCTTAATCTCTTAAATGGAACAGGCTGATTTTTTTACTGTGCCTACTCTGTAAATGCCCTGGTGTTGACTACACTTTATAGCAGCTCATTTAAAAAGCAGTTTCATCAGAAAGACTCTTTATAATTTCAGCTATATGGAACAGGCAGACATATGTAAATTAGCAGTTTTTTTAAAAGCCTTTTTTGCAGATTGTTTTTCAAATGTGGACTGTGTAGACCAGGGGCTCAAACTCAACCACTAAAAGGGTCATATTTAAAAAATCGCAGCAAGTCTGTTGGGCAGGTGTATTTTTGTTTTTATTTTTTCTTAACATTTTGCCACGACTTCAACAGATCATTGATTATTTACACTATACGTAAACAGCAAAACAAATACTTATTCGAAATAATTCTAAATGAAAATAAAATGTTTTAGATATTTTTTTAATGCCTATTTACTTGAACTAAACACCAGGCATCTTTTCATTTTGTGAAATCACTGGGCCAGAGATTTTTGTTGGGGATAAGAACACACACTATGTTGCAGTACACTTTGGGGACTGTAGTGGATCTCAGGGTGCAACAGACTAATAATAGTAATAGAGAATTAAAGTAATTTCGTGGGCCAAATAGGGCTGTGTCATGTGCCTGACTTGGCCTAGGGGCCTTGTGTTTGACACATAGGGTGTAGACTGAGAAATGATTTTAAACCTTTAACTAAAGTTACGCAGTCATGAGAGTCTTTTTTCTAAACAGAATAAAGTGAGTCCTTTAAATCTTTCTTAGAGAATACACAAACACACACACACACACACACACACACACTATATATATATATATATATATATATATATATATATATATATATATGTATATATAAAATGTGTGTGTGTGTGTGTCTGTGTGTGTGTACAGTATCTCACAAAAGTGGGTACACCCCTCACATTTCTGCAAATATTTTATTATATCGTTTCATGGGACAACACTAGAAACTTAGATATAACTTAGTCAGTGTACAGCTTGTATAGCAGTACAGATTTACTGTCCACTGAAAATAACACACAGCCATTCATGCCTAAATAGCTGGTAACACAAGTGAGGACACCTCACAGTGAACATGTCCAAATTATGCTCAAAGTGTCAATATTTTGTGTAGCAGACACTCCCAATCTAGGTGAGCCAGAGTCACACTGCTTTGGAGGACTCCACATTCCTGAATTTTGAGCTCAGGACTTTTCCAAAGGTCAAGCAGATGTCATCAAAACAGGATTAGGGTGCCTACAAGTTTTATAACTTAAAAGGATGTTATCTTTGGTTTATGGACACAGTGGGAGGCCTACAACCCCCTCTGCTCCTTATGGCATATCATACCAGGCCATAAATACTGGCCTGGAATCCAGCTGCAGATCTTCCCAAACTTTAACTAAGCTATGAATTAACAGAAATCACTCTATAGACTGCACCAATACGGAATTTCCACCATTCAATAGGATTTGGTTAAGAAGTCCAGAGATATCAAGAAATGGGTTGCTATGAGAATCCATAACAAAGCTAGCCTTTTTAGATTTCATTGACAATTTAGATATGGAACCACAACACCCCAAGTGATGAAAATGAGACACATCACACCACCACTATGTGCTTATAAAGAATCCAAGGGACTTGGATGTTGTTTGCTTTGAGTATTAACATTTATATAATCTGTAAGCAATACTACATGTTATTAGTATTATGTGTATTATCTAAATAGTACATATATCCCTTTCTACTATTGCGCTAGAAATACGGCGGGTCAACTTTAATAACCAACAGCGACAACCATCTAATTACAATGAGTTAGACCAGTGACCAATAGGTATCCTGAATGTGGTTTTCTTTTATTTCCTTTGGTCCTTTCCTTTCATGGTCAATTTTATTTCTTCAACATTTATACAGTCTAAATTATAGGAAAAGCATTACCCATGTTCTGTAACATGTGTTGTGTATCAGATACCGAGGGTTAAACTCTCCCATATAAACATATCTAAATATTCTGTTCACTCATTGATTCTGAAAGTTTAACCAATTTGATGATATAAGAATGTTCCTTTGTTTAAACTAACTGAAACAAAGAAGGCAGTAACTCTGGGGAAGGCATTCGTAAAATTATGCACAACCAATCTGGGCTGGAAACAATGAATAGCTAATTAAGTGTTAGGTTAGGAAAACATATCAGCACTGTGATTCCACCCCAAGGGGAAGGGTCAGCAGTTGGAGCAAAACCCCAGGGCACGGAACTTTTGAGAGACAGAGAGACAGAAAAGAGACAGAAAAATAGACAGAGAGACAGAGTGAACAGGAGTCAGCGTTCTCAACCAGAAGATAGCTGAACTCCTAAGTTTGTGCCGGCCTTAGTCAGAGAGGCAGGCCAGAATTGGAATGCTCCAAGATCAGATCTGCTTAGATCAGTCCGTCTACAGTTTAGACCACCCTCAGAGAAGAGGTAGATGTTTCTTGTCTGCTAAAGAGAGGTAGTTAGTGTCACCAGCCTCAGAACCTTGACTGTAATCGAACCAGACACAGAAGAAGAACAATCGGTTCGGACACCACGGAGACCCAGCAGCACACCCAGAGCCACACACTAATCTGTGAGCTGATTAACCAGTGAAAGGCTGTCAGATGCCACCCTGAGACAGCCACGAGACGCCACCCTACGACGGTCACGAGACGCCTTCACCAGTCACTGACGGGAAGGTGTGTGCCAGCACGGCAACACAGCATCTGTGACCAGCAAGGAGACAAAGCAATGCATGAGTTCCAGCCTCAAAGACGGCCCTTTGGAAGTCAGCTGATTCCCACGTAAGCCAGTTCCATCAATTGACAGTCAGGGTTCTGACGCCAATTTATTTAAGACAGATTTTAATAGGTACATCTAACTCAGCCATATGTAGTTACTCCCGTCCATATTTAGGTTAGTTCTTTACAGAGACTCTTCCCGCGTCTTCCTGAGAACCACCCTGCCTTATATCATTTACTGAATCACTTCATGCGAGCTATGTTGTCCTTTTAACTTTTATCCTCTTTGTTGTGTTTTGTGCTATTTTCTTTCATCTATCATTGAATGTAGTCCAAGGTAGTTTAATATTTAGGCAATAAACTCCATTTTATCGAAGCATCCTTGATACGAGCGTCTTTCTCTCTTGCCCTGGTCTGTGGACTTTGTGTAAATCCAGGTTACCTCATACCTTCATCCAAAGGTTTGAGCAATAATAAAATTAATATTGCATAGACCACAACATTTGTGTGACCACCATTATTATTATTATTATTGTTATTATTATTATTATTATTATTATTATTATCTAGCACTGCCTTAACCCTCTTGGGCATGGAATTCACCAGAGCTGCATGGTTGCTACTGAAATCCTCTTCCACTCATCCATGATGACATCATGGAGCTGGTGGATGTTAGACACCTTGCACCCCTCCTCCTTCTGCTTGAGGATGCCCCACAGGTGCTCAATTGGGTTTAGCTCTGGAGACATACTTGGCCAGTCCATCACCTTTACCTTCAGCAAGGCATGTGTCATCTTGGAGGTGCATTTGGGGTCGTTATTGTGTTGGAAAACTGTGATGCGGGATCACGCTCTGCTTTAGAATGTCACAGCATATGTTGGAATTCATGTTTCCCTCACTGAACTGCAGCTACCCAGTGCTCCCCAGCACTCATGCAGCTCCAGACCATGATGCTAACACCACCATGCTTGACTGCAGGCAAGAGACAGTTGTCTTGGTACTCCTCACCAGGGCACCTCCACACATGCTGGACACCATCTAAGCCAAACAAGTTTATCTTGGTCTCGTCAAACTAGAGGACATGGTTCCAGTAATCCATATTCTTGGACTGCTCGTCCTCAGCAAACTGTTTGCAGGCTTCCTTGTGCATGAGCTTCAGAAGAGGCTTCCTTCTGGGATGATGGCCATGCAGACTAAGTTGATGCATTGTGAGGTGTATGGTCTGAGCACTGACAGGCTGATCTCCTTCTTCTTCAACCTCTGCAGCAATGCTGGCAGCACGCATGTTTCTATTAAGCCAACCTCTGGATATGACACTGAGCATGTGGACTCAACTTCTTTGGTCGACCCTGGTGAGTTCTGTTTCAAGTGGAACCTGTCTAAGAAAACTGCTGTATGACCTTGGCCACCATGATATAGCTCAGTTTCAGGGTGTTAGCAATCTTCTTATAGCCTAGGCCATCTTTGTGGAGAGCAGCGATTCTATTTCTCCCATCCACAGAGAGTTCTTTGCCATGAAGGGCCATGTTGAATATCCAGTGGCCAGTAGGAGAGAACCCATTCATACCTGGAACCCAGTAATTCTAATGAGTCACATGACACCAGGGAGGGACAATGACACAATTGGACACAATTTGGACATGTTCACTGTGAGGTGTACTCAATTGTGTTACCAGCTATTAAGACATTAATGGCTGTGTGTTGAGTTCTTTTCAGAGGACAATCAATCTGTACTGCTACACAGAATGTACACTGATTACTTTGTTATGACCAAGTTTAATTTCTATAGTGTTATCTCATGAAAAGATATAATAAAATATTTGCAGAAATGTGAGAGCTATACTAACCAAACCACCCACTGAGAAACCAAATTGTAATTGTAACTGTCACTCCTCAGTTAGCAGGGCTACTCAATTTGACACAATTGTCTGGAGGGCTGTACTTTTTTCCCTAGACTGAGTGCATGGTGAGCACAGGGACTCTTTCTATTGAAGACTATTCTATTGAAGTAATGAAGGTTTAACAGCATGCTAAAGGTCGCAGTTGTTGGCTCCTCTGCCAATGCACCATGCAAACATTAAACAAGGGAAAGGATTGGAAATCAAACCCAAAAACCGTGAGTGATGAGGCTGGGGTGGCTGCAGAGCTGGATGAAAAGCAAATCTAAGGGTGGGCTGCTGCTCTATAGAGATGAGTAATGGTCTGGATGATACAACCACGTTGAATTGCAATGACTTTCATTCACTCAGAGAAGACATCTTTATTTATTGATATTTTGGTTCGTTCATGGAGTACCATCATTGGCATTAAGTGACTGGTTTTAAAGGTTAACATTTTCACCCTTTTTATTTCAATGTTGCTAAAAGAGAGAGACAATACATAGATCTCCCTAAACATTTGTAAACACTTATGCCAAAAGACATCATTGGTCATAAATCTTTGGGTAGTGCTGTCACAGAATGGCCTGGGTTTGGTTCCCCAGCCGGGTGACCAGGGCCCTTTTTGTGTGGAGTTTGCATGTTCGCCCCTTCACGTGAGTTTTCTCCGGGTACTCTGGTATACTCAAAAATGAGATGTGATTGTATTTATCTGTGTGTCTGCCCTGACCGGCGACCTGTCCAGAGTGTACCCTGCCTTCTGCCCAATGACTGCTGAGAAAGGCTCCAGTACTCCCCCTTGCACCCCAGACGGACAAGTGCTTTAGAATGTGCATGTGTGTTTGTGCATGTTTTTTCTCACTCTTATGCACACACATACGCATACATTGTTCATAGTCATTGGGCAGGAGGCAGGATACACCATGGACAGGTCACCAGCCCATCACAGAGCCACTCTTTTGCACTTTGTCTTTGTTTTTCCTTTTGATGCTCTTTTTGCTTTATGTTTTTTTGTATATGTAACCACATTAAATTACCTTTGTGTATGCAATGTGCTAGATGAATTAACTTGCCTTACCTTGTCAGATGCCAGTGTGTTTTTTTCTGACATTAGGTTTTGTCATGACACTTTCTGGAAGATTTTTAAATATTTATTTAAGCTGTGGTACATCATCATGTTTATGCCACTCTAATACACACTAAGCTACAAAGTAATTTTTTATAACCTGCTAGCATACATTATACAATCCAAAAAAAAAAAAGATGTCACCTGACAGTGGTGTTATTTCATGATTCACTATGAGCTTATGTAGGTGTCATGTAGCCTTATGAGCACTATCTTACAGTAAACTATTACCAAGTGTTCTCTGTTGCAATGACATAGAAAACCACTTTTCACAGTGTTTCACAAATTGGTCCTGGGGGCCCATTGGAAAAGCTAGGAAAACTGGAAAGCTGGGAAACACTTCCAGTGAGAACATTTCAATGGATAGTTTTATTAACACTGTAAAACCACAAAGTTAAATACAACTAGAGATTATTCCTAGATGTGCACAAACTAGTTAAGAATTCATTATGAACCTTTACTTTTAACAGAGTAGGGAAACCCAGAAAGATATTCCACGATGCAGCAATAAGCAACAAATTAGAGGGGGGTGATAAACGCTGCAAATGAAGTATTGCATGTATTGAAATTACATTCTGTGTATTTTGACATTACACCACTTGTAACGACTGTGTAAGGCATATGATAAATATTGGTGGCGTTTCATTTGATATAGATATGCTTTTGGTGAAGCACATATAGGCCATGCAGTTGCTCTTATGTTTATTTGTCTGGTGTGGTGTAGTTTGAAGGTGTGCTGTAGAAGCCTCTCATGTGTCATAAGGTGTTGGTGACATTAGTGAAGGAGAAAACAGTAGCAGACACAACCCTAAAGAGACCAGCAGCCTGGTCAGCTAACTAGAGCTCACAGCATCCATGTGTTTGATTTCTGGGACTTGTCAGATACATGTGCTCTCTCACAATACGTCACCTGTTCAAAGTCTAAACCAGAAACCATAAAAAGCAACAATAACGAAAACAATACATTTTAATATGTGCCTGCTCAACTTCAACATTGCTCATGCTGAAAGCTCAAAATCTTGATTGTTCTTCTTGTTCTTAGTAATTGGGTGAATATTTGCATGTGTATGTGCATTTGTAAATCCAAAACTCCTAAGTATAAAGTTTCCTAAATGGTTCTTGGCTTGGCTATATGGTTCTATTGCAAGGTTCTTTATGGAATCCAAAATGGTTCTCACTTTTTCATATCCCTGAAAATATCTTTATTTATGTGAGTGCTTTGCACTGCTGTCTGGGTTAAAAAAATCATTTTAGTTCAGCCTTCCTTTGCCCTAGATCCTGTGGATTTTGTTTAACAGCCCTGTGATTTTTTTTTCTATTGATGTATGGAATATGGAAGAAGAAAAAAAAAAAAGTAAAATAAATAAATAAATTATAATAATGATAAAAAACAGGATTGTCTCCATCAGCTATATTTATTTCCACCCCTAATGTAGATATAAACAGCTTTAAAAACACAGATAACAAACTAAATGCTGATTTGGCCATAAAAAATAATTGACATCTTGTGTGAGTGAGTTTGAAGAACAAAGTTTGGTTCCAGTTTCTCTGGATGCCTCTATTCATAGCATGGATTTGTTAAATTCCATCAGCAGCACACTTTCTTTGGCTGCCATGAGGAGACATTTAAATATGCTTAAACAAACACATGTACATGCATAGAATTACTACTTTGTAGTAATGTGTTTGTATCTATTTGAATTTTCTCTGTTGCTTAAAACGTAT
Source organism: Pygocentrus nattereri (assembly GCF_015220715.1). Taxonomy (NCBI): domain Eukaryota; kingdom Metazoa; phylum Chordata; class Actinopteri; order Characiformes; family Serrasalmidae; genus Pygocentrus; species Pygocentrus nattereri. Next base: position 22,572,972 of record NC_051221.1, on the reverse strand, counting down.
GTATAGTTCACCCAATGATGGGACAAAACCTTTGACCAGGGAGATCTACCACCCTGAAGTGTTCAGGTGCAACATACGTGGCCCTAACATTTAACTGTCCCTGAAGGCCTTCATTATCTGGATTAGATGTATTAGATTAGGGTTGGAACTGAACTGTCAGGGTGCTAGTTCAACAGGAATGGAAAGGAAAGGATGAATCACCACAACATTAGACAGTTATGCAACAGAGCAGCTCAATATGAAGCAGTAAACACAACACCATCATGATATCCATTACAACAGCATATCAATTAACTCACTGTGTTGCTGAATCCACCATCCTGGTGTTCTCTCTCCTCTAAGAGCGGGGTCACATGAGTGGCATGAGAGGGGAAAGTCTGGCTAGTTGGGTCAACCTTCATTGTGCTGGTGGGAGTTTTGGCTTCCTGGATACCCAAACTGCTAACTGGTTATTGGAGAATGTAGTGATGTCTTAAACTAGTGTGAAGAGATGATGGCTTAGTTGAGCCAATCAAACAGTCCAATTAAACCACCTCAGAAGCTGGCTGATGCCTTGCACTTTTTCCTCTCTCACTTTCATGTCATATCATTCACCACTGATAGTAGAATTTACCATTAAGTTAAAGGGAAAAACAAAACTGGCAGATCTCAAGTTGTTTAACTGTTAACACAAACAATAAGAACTATTTAACAAGTGTTATTGGAAATAATCTTTCAATATTTCTTTAGAATTCATGCAAAATCTTTTGTTTATTTGTACCAGAAAAAGAATTGTGAGTTCAGCCAAGATTCTATGAGTCAAGCAGAGAGAATTCAGTGTCTTTCATAATTCTTGCATCTTTACAGATCAAGGCCTGCTGCAGATCAATCCTCACACTCTGGTAGAACCACAAAGCAGAGGTGAAAAATTGACCTTGGAGTGAATTCTGAGCAACTAATGTCAATACTTACACCACTTTCATGGTCTCTTGTATTCCTTTTTTCACCTGGGTATATGATGCATCATCCCACCAATGTAGTTATCTTTCTGGTTCAGGTGATTTGGGTTGGAGAAGGGTGCACAGGGAATGAACAGGAGTATATACCTCACTCAAGTCTAGTCTTGTTTCAGTATGGTGTACTTTGTCCTTGGTCTTTGCAATGGCTTTATACAAGCGTTGAATTCTATTTTGTCCCAAAACCAGACAAAACTAATTAAAAAAACTATATTCCAAATTAAAATGACTGCTATTATCTTTCCCCAACCCCTCTTAAAATGTATTTTCTGTTCTGAAGGTTGAGGAATATTAGCTATGATTGGATAGACTCAGTCAGGACTCAGTATTGATGGTCCACAATCTAAATCATTAGCAACCCATTCACTTTGACTGTGTAATTGCAGCACCAGTGCATAACAATTTTCTGTGCCAATGAATCTACATTAAAGGTACCAGAGAAAAAAATCCTTTCCATATAGACTAGACACAGAAACCTCATTCAGTTCTAAGCCCACACAGGGCGCTGCTTCTTTTTTCATGGGTTGGTTCATCTAAATCCAACACTGCATTCAATGTTGTTTTCTCTAGTATTGTTTTTCTCTGTAAAAATGAAGTAACCCTCACCTTTTTGCAACTAGCTCTGCATTTCTTTAGGCGAAAATAATTATATAGTCTTGGTATATTACATAGCTTAGATAATAACAGAAATATAACTGAATATTTTGAAAAATATGACAATTTTAATATTCAAATAAGGGAATATTTGTACATTCATTGAACATTATTAGTGCATCTATACTCTATGCATATAACTGAGTAGGTGTAACATGGGGGAGCGATGAGATGGACACATGCTGAGATAAGTAACATTTATTATGGGCAAATCCATATTCAGGGTCAAGACAGTCCAGGGTCAATGAACCAACACGGAGAGATCGGGGTACAGACATGGCAGAGGAACACATGCTAAACACAAAAACAGAGACTAGGAAATATAACAGGGGCTAGAAGATACAATACCAAACAATACCAAACACTACCATACCAAACAAAAACCAGCAAGGGACTAGGGAAAACTCAGGGCTTCAAATACAATGGGCAAACAAGACACAGTTGGTAAACACAAGTGAAAACAATTAAGGGCAGGGTCTGGAAACAAGGGGGCAGGACATGGAAGAATCAAAATAAAAAGCACATGTACAAGTAAACAAAAGCTAATGAAAGACTGGGAGGGGCAAACTGTGACAGAACCCCCCCCCCCCCCCCCCCCCCTCCAAAGTGCGTAGCACCAAAAATAAAATAATAATAATAAATTAAAAAAAAAAAAAAAAAACACAAAACCAAACACAGACACAAAGGACCATACCAAGGACAGAAATAAACAGGGACAGGAGCCGGGACACGAGGCATAGAAAACAGGTCAGGCACAGACACAGGAGGAGAACGCGGAACAACAGGAAACATGGGCACAGGCACAGAAGCAGAAACCAGAGCAGACACAGGAGGAGAACGTGGAACAGCAGCCAAGGGCACAGACACAGAACACGGAACAGATGGAACATAAACAGACCAAGGACAAAACAAAGGCTGGGAGGGAGGACAAGGAGGAACAGCAGAAAACACCAAACGAGGGATGACCAAAGGCACAATAGGATGAGGAAAACAACAACAATGCAACAGAGACCTCGCAAAAGACAAGGGAACAGGAACCAAAACAGACACTGGGACAGAAACTGACACACAGACAGACACCAGAACAGAAACAGAAGGAGAGACAGGAACAGGAACCACAACTGGAACAGACACGGGCACAGACACAACAGTAGGGAACAAAACAAAACCAGGAACAGAGGAGGGCAAAAATGAAGGAGCAGAAAAAACAAGGGACAGAATAGCAGCCACAGGTGGAACAGGAGGCCCACGGGGAGCAGCAGACACAGGTGAGGGCGGTACGGGTGGGAACAAAGGGGCTGCGATATCTATGGAGGCAGGCGGGAATGCGACGGGTCTGGAGGCATGGCGACTGGCGGCGGGTAGGGAGGCACGAGCGTGCTGCGGGGTGTGGCCACGGGAACAGGCGCACCATAGGGTGTGGTCACGGGAACAGGTGTGCTGCGGGGTGTGGCCATGGGTTCAGGAACTCGGGCTGCGGACTGCTGCACCAACCTGGAGGAACAAACAGAAACAGAAGGTTTCACCCAAGGCTCACCCGAACTATGGGAAGCTCGCAGTGCCACTTGAGAATGTGCTGAGTGCTGTAGAATGGGTTTACTGAATGTTCCTTCTGTCTCACCTCGTCTTGCACTACAGGTCACTGTAGGCACTACAGACGGGTGGACCCTAGGCATTTACCTGAGCTCTTGTCATTATAATACAAGACAGGGTTGTCCTTCACCTTTTTATGGGAACATCTTGTGACGCTCTTTTACCCTCAGCGCCAGGGCATATGCTGTCTCTGGCTTGGTGGTGTTGGGACACGGGTAATTCAGGCTGCATCGAACAACCACAAACAGGCTGGTCTTTTGGTGGCTGGTCTTTCGACACCAAACAATACCAAACTCTACCATACCAAACAAAGACCAGCAAGGGACCAGGGAAAACTCAGGGCTTCAAATACAAGACACAGGTGGGAAACACAGGTGAAAACAATCAAGGGCAGGGTCTAGAAACAAGGGGGGAGGACAGGGAAAAATCTAAATAAAAAGCACATGTACAAGTAAACAAAAGCACATGGAAGACTGGGAGAGGCCAATCATGACAGTAGGCCATAAGAAAGCGGGAATTTATTAGATTATGCAAGTATTTATTTATTACATTTATGAATATGTATTTGTAAGCATATATATATATATATATATATATATATATATATACACACACCGATCAGGCATAACATTATGAGTACCTCCTTGTTTCTATGCTCATTGTCCATTTTATCAGCTCCACTTCTCCATTTACTGTATAGGAACACTTTGTAGTTCTACAATAACAGACTGTAGTCCATCTGTTTCTCTGCATACTCTGTTAGCCCCCATTTTACCCTGTTCTTCAGTGGTCAGGACCTCCATGGACCCTCACAGAGCAAGTATTATTTAGGTGGTGGATCATTCCATACTGTAGTGGTGTGTTAGTGTGTGTTGTGCTGGTCTGAGTGGATCAGACAGAGCAATGCTGCTGGAATTTGTTTACCTTTCTATATTGGTAATGTAACAGTCAAATACAACCATAAGCCCAACATAGGAGTACAGTGCAGTCTGTGAGTAACTGGAAGGCTATACATTTTATTGTTTTGCCTCTGTACTCTACCATACTGTGTTCATCACATCTTCATCACATCTGCCTTAAATTCAGAACATATTAGGTGAACCATGTAGGAATTGCATCTCTTTTAATACATACACATAGGAGAATTCTTCTAATGCAAAACTCTGTTCTTTGTCTCTTCAGAATCAATTTATATTCTTATTGTGATTTTACTGAACTCTGAGGGGAAAGAAGGAGCAAGGAAACAGATCCATCTTTGACAAACAAAAGTTTGAAAAGAACCACAGAAACATAGAGGAGATCTCACTGATGTGCTGCTGCGCTTGTAGATTTCTCAAGGGTTTCTCCTTCACAACACCAAAGAGCCATAAAACTGCCTAAGACTGCATGAGACTTATTTCAAAATTCCTTTCTACTAAGTGTTAGATCCTAATGTCATCTCCATATTATTCTAGCACAATGTTGCCTATGTCTCAAACATCCAACAAACAATATCAATGCATGAGAATGTTTATGGAGATGGAAATATGAAAATGTGAATCTTTAAGAAGCTTTTAATTAGGAAATAGATCTGCTGACTAGCTACCATGCTTTATTTTACCTGGCTTCCTGTTCTTAAAGCTGTTTTGACAAACCTTCTGTTATCATGCTGGTGAACTCTTCTTTTTATGATTGTCTTTGACACATCTATTCCTGCATGGACAGTGTTCTCCATCATTTCATGAACAAAAAGTCAACTCAACTACAGAAGTGCCTAAAATCTTTAACATGCGGTCAGGTTTTACATTCATTTTAAGTTGCTGCACACACACACACACACACACACACACACACACACACACACACACACTAATGAGATGTCCTTTAGGTCAAACCTATTTCACACAATTGCCATTTCCTTTCAATTTAATGATTAGAATGATTGACAGTATACTTTGGTCATCCTCTACTGTGATCTATCAGGTTATTTTCTATACAAAACAAACCAGTGAATTACTCTTAACAGCGTATCAAGTGATTATTTTAGGCAAACTAGATGCTATTGCTATTTCTCTGACTTAATCATTCAGCCTCAAAATGACCTACTTTTCTGGAATTAACATTTGTTTGGTTCTCAAGTTGAGAAACAACAGCAGAATTTCAAAGGCAAGCACTACATCTAGAACTCTAAGCCTTTTGTTAGCTCTTGTGTGCATGAACTCATGATTCAATGACACTGGGCTGTCCACATTCTTTTCGTCCCCTAAACTGGGGGGAATATGTATATACTATGTATATAGTCTATAGCAAATTTAGGTCTATTTCAACACTGAAAACCAAAAATGATGAATGAAAAATGAAAATAAAGTATTTTAATGACAGCATGTTAGTAGGGTATGACTGTATATAAAGGTTTACATTTTTTACCCTTCCAAATGCAAAATATGTGGTGCCTGGGTAATCATGATGGACATAATGGCATACACAAAGAGTTGTCTTACTACACATGAAAAGAATCAAAGTAGTTTATCAAATAGAAACCAAAACCACAGAACTGAACAAGAAAACACAGCAAAATGATGGTGAATGACGAAGCTGAAGTTCAAATTTTCCATTCCGCCTTAAATAACGCAGCAGTCAGGAGTCAGAATGTAACTGATGCACCACTTAATGTGGAACATTAAATTCCAATATGAAACTGGCGAATAACAACTTGTGGTGAATGCTGCTCGTTTTATCTGCAGAAACTGTTACAGTTGATCAAATAGAGAGCTATGTTTCTTTTGTTTTACTCTCATGAGGAAAATGGTCAGTTTGCCTGGTAAGTTTCTTAAGTAAGACTGGAGTTTAAGTTCTGAGTGAGGGCTTATTGATGCCTATGGAGGCAAACTTGAATTCTCTCACTAGTCTCTAAAATCGAATAGAAGAATCCAAGCATAAGCTCAGTAACAGACATTTAATGATTCCACTGTACATCAAATTGCAACAGGAAATGAATACATTCACGTGAAAAGTATGCAGTCAGACTCTTCACATTTCTCCCACTCTGGTTCTGAGGTCTTTTCTAGTCAAAAGACTCAAGTCTGAGTCATTGGTGTTCAAGTTAAAATGGAGTCTTTCTTGATTTTGTTGAGCTGACTCTTAAGTCTTCAAATTTGTGACTCAAGTCTGACTCAAGTCCACATCATATGACTCGATTCCACACCTCTGGTATATAGCAATATGCATTCTGGAAAACTCTATGCATTACATGAAAAAAGACAACTCAACTGTGTAGGCCCTAAAAATCTTTTACATTGATTAATTTTATATGTTCATTTTTAGTTGATGCATTAATGAAAAGTAATTTAGGTCAGACCTTAAACTCAATTGACATAATATCCATTTCCACTCCAATCCATTATCATTAGAATTGTATTGCTTTTTTTACCAGTACCAGTTCTTTTTATTGACACAGCTCTAAAACCGTATTTTTACTGTTTTATACAGGCTGTAGGTAAAACATGCATTATTGAAGTCTTTTAAGCCAAAAACCTGCACTAAAACATTGGTTGCTTAGTCCAGTAAGTTTTGCCTGTTTGGAAATGGACTTGACTTTGGAAGAAGTGATGCTCAGTTGCCAATTCTACACTAAGGTACAGCTCTAAACCATGGTCAAAATACTGAAACAAGAGGTGAATCATAGAGAATCACAGCTGGAATGTTAAGAAAATTCACTTGCAAGAATTCAATATCAGTATATTATATTTAATATTTATTAGAACAGACTTCGACAAATGGAGCTTGCAGTTTCACAGCAGTTGTATATTGAATTTTTTATTTGCTTTTTGAAGTTGTCTAAAGAGGTTTGAGTATCTTAAGGCATTCTGAACACAAAAATCCTTTTGGGATTTAAGTGAGCTTGATTTCTGAAAACATGGTTGGAAACTTTGTTTCTGAAATTGTGTTCAAGCAACTGAAGAGAAAATCTAATAAGAAAGGAAAAATACACTATCGGGGATTCATTCCCTAAAGGGACTTTGTTTAAGATAATCCTATTTTGAACTGAGTCTAATGATGGCTGAAAATTAGACAAAAGGGTAATATACACTTTCATTTGTTTTCTGTCTCTCAGGTTCAGATGTCAATGGACATCAGCCTCTACTGACAGATTAATTAAATACATTTTTTACAGTCCAAACAGCCCTTGGGTCAAGGGAAATGTCCAGTCTGCAGGTCTCAAGCCATGTTTCTGGGGAGGAACCACATTAGGTCAGAGGTTAAAGGTCTGACAATGAGAATACTGAAGACGCTGCCAGTGCTTAATAGCTGTGGGGATGAAAAAATAGACTGGGGCACTGTCAGATACAACAGAAGCTGTAGTTTCAGCCTGCAGGAAGCAGTTCTTATATAGCTGTCTGAATGCCATGATAACTTCTAGTCAATCTAGTCAACTTCTAGATTACGAGGCTTGACTATCTGGTGAAAAAAAAATGTATTGCTCTTCTTAACTGCTAGGATAATTCAGACTGATATGCAGTCAATGGAAGGTTATTTACAGTAAAATGCTCATCATATCATCTGGATATGATGGCCCGTAATTAATACCTGGTTATAACTGATACCTACAGCAGTAACTGATCATTTTGCTTTTTTATTGTAATCTGAAAGTTATTTCAGATGTTTTGTGGGTATCAATAATAACACAAGAATAGAATAACACAATTACAATTGACAAAATGAGACTTTTGTTTCTTGCAGGTAACTAAACTGCTTCTTTAAGATTGGTCAGTTTTAATTTGTCTGGTGGAGAGTAACATAATATGTAATAGACGTTCTGGGTTCATCATGTCTTTCAAAAGGGAAGCAGCAGCTTTTTCTCTTTGTCCTCTTAGTGACAGAATAGGTGGAAGTGGGTTCGTACCTTGCCTTGGGATAATTACTGTACCCTTTCCAGCTATCCTTCCTGACCTTTGGAATCAGATGACAAAACTCCTGGTATGACATAACAAGAGCAAAGCAAATTAAACCAAGAGAAGATCTTGCAGACAAGTTCTTGCCAGTACTCTACAGATAAAGCCATTTAGATGCATTTGTGGCCATAGTCTAAACCTGGAATGAGTGAACAGTCAACAAGCCATCCCAAATAATGGGCATTTAAAACTAGAGGCATCTAATCTCCTAATTGTACACTCCCAGAAAATAAGGTACCGAAATCCCACAGGGGTGGCCATGTAAGGGGTTAATCTTGACTGTTGCTCCAACATCAGATGATGATGATAATTCATTTTCATTCTAAGCTATATCTAACAATCTGAAAAGTCAGCGGTTGATACTGTAAAGCCAGTGTATTAGCATGCCATCTATTCCTACTTATACCTACATGCTTGGTTCTTAAGTGGAGCTACATGAAAAATGTTCATAGACAGTACATCCATTATTTTAAGTGAGTATTCATCAGAACTCTATTTATAGACCCATTTAATCAATTTAATCTTTTTTGAAGTTACTTTAATCAGCATCCTCTACAGTCAGTGGTTACTGATCCATCCTTTCTTTCCTAGGGTGCACTGTGGGCTGTATGAAAGCAGCCCAGCAGTGTAAAATCTCACAGAGTGATGCATGAGTGTGTGGTAATTTGTTTTGTGTGGAGCGATTGTTTTCCTCTTAGGGCAGGTTGATGAGAGGTCTCCAAGCTGCTCTGTTCATTCGAATGCTCTCTGCCAATTTATGTTGCCCCTGAAAAAGGGAGCAGCCACAGTGACTCATTGAAAGATGTGTGTTCGAATCCAATTTGTCTTCACTTCACTCCCCCACCCCCCACCCCCAAACCCACCCTCCCCCCGGTAATATGTGTTGTGTCTTATGCCTCGCTTGAATAGGAATTAACCTTCTCTCTCCTTCCTCCACCACAGTAGTTTATTATGATGCTCTGCTCAGTGGCTCTGTTTTACACACCATATCTGGCACCAGCACTCAGTGCTGCATCCTGGTCAATTGATTCAGTATCATGAAACAACCATTTCGGGTGGCAAGATATGCAGTGCTGTTACCTGGTGAGCTGGTCTGCTTGACTGACGTTCTACTGAACTCAACCTTAGATGATGTAGAGAGGAATGTCATTCTGCAAGGAATAGCACTTTCTTGGAATTGGGAACAAGCGAGCACTGGTTGGCTTTGGTAACTTGAGCACAACAATCAGACCCGGTTACTAATGGAAGTCTCTTAAAATCAGATGTTACATTGTATGGGTCCAGTACATCAAGCCTCATTTGTGAAGTGCTTAGCTGCAACCTATTTATCCTCCTTAAATGGTTCTCATTTTCTTATTTTCTCTTTCTAGTCATTTTTATCTGCAATCGAAAGCCTCATTGTATGTCAACATATCATCATATAGCTGCTTTGGAAATGCTTACCTTGTCTTTCACTAGCATTTAACTAAGTAAATAAATAAATACTATTAACCCCTTAAATGACAAAAATCCACCAGTGTGTCCAAAGTATTACTACACACTTATAAAATTCTTACCATAAACACATTTATCTAAAAGCTATTAATAGTGGAATTAAAAGTATATATACAGCGCAGTACATACATCTTGTTTTATCATGGCCTGCTTTACTAGCACTGACAATTCTTTGGACCACGTTGTTGTGATAATGAGAAATGCAAGGGTGGTAACTACTCCCACAATCAGTGCCAGTGTGAGAGAGAGAGACCAGGAACATTTAGGTAGAGGCACCACAGGTAGGTGAAAGTTAAGGTGGTTGTAGAATGTTGTTAAGTGTCGACCCTGTTTTTTCATATTCGTGAGATTTGTTTTGGAGAGATGCTGAGATTTTTTCCATTGCTATGTGTTCTATTAGAACGTTTTTCCATTGATTGATGGTGATCTTTCTCCTTGTTTTCCAGTTTGTCAGAATAGTCTTTTAGCGATGGTTAGTGCCACCAAAAGATTTCTGTTCTCTTCCTTGTTTAGATGAACTGATGATGTGCCACCTAACAGACAGAGTGATGGGGATGGGGAGTCGGGTTGTTTTAACAAAGGAGTTAATTTATAACAAGTTGCCAAAAGTACTTGACTGGTGTGCAATACCACAAGGCGTGTATATAATTGTCAGGAGTGTTTAGTGAACAGTGTAAACAGATTTCAGAGTCTATTATTCCCATTTTATAGAGCCTTTGCCCAGTGAAGTGTACTCTGTGAATTACCTTATACTGTATGAGGTGGAGATTAGTATTGTTAGTCATGCTAAAGGGTCAGTAGAGGGAGTACCCAAGAGATCTTCTTCCCACTTTTTCCTTGGTACATAAATTGTTTGGTCTAACTCAGATAGGAATTTATACATTTTAGATATTATTTTTTTTTGAGGAGGAGATGTTTATGAATTCTGAAATTAGTGGACTTAATTCTAGCATATCTTTTTTGTTTTTAATTTTTGAGTTTAATATGGATCTAGGCTGATGATATTCCAGAAACTAGTTACTCTCAATGGCGTATACCTGGGTTAGATGTGAAATGTTTACAAAGTTTTTATTCTGTACAATGTGATGTAAATGTGAAATACTTTTGTCTTTCATTTGTGTAAAAGTTGTTGTGTTTTTGGTGGCAGGAAATTCGGGGTTGTACCATATGGGTGAGTGTTTGGAGGGTGAAATTATAGTCTCAGTGATCCTGTGCAGTTTCCACCAAGCTGTCAGTGTTGATGCTGTCATTGGGTTTTTGAAACAGGAGTGGTGTTTGAGTGTTGCACTGATGAATGGTAAGTCTGAGAGTTGTATTTCATTACTTGAAACTTGTTCTGTTGCTTTCCATAATTCATCTGTTTGATTAGGTTTTGTCCATTTTTTTATGTGTTGTAATTGATTTGCTAGGAAATACTGTTGGAAATTGGGGGCTTCGAGGCCTCCCTGAGTTCTGTGCTTCTGTAATGTAACTCATTTGATCCTAGGTGGTTTATTTTTCCAGTAAAATTTTGAGAAAATGGAATCTAAGGTTTTGAACCAGGTAGAGTGAGGTTAAATTGGAAACACTGAGAAAAAATAATTTACTTTTGGTAATACAATCTTTTTGATTGTAGATATTCTACCAATAAGGGATAGTGGAAAGTTCATCCAGTGTTTGAGGTCATTGTTTATAGTTGAGAATAATGGGTTAAAATTGAGGCAATTCTGACAGCTGGGAGGAAATTTTGATGCCCAGATATGTGACATATTGGGTGCTCAAGGGGATAGAAAGAGACTGTGCTATTGAGAGGATCATGTTGACTGGTAGTATAGTAGATTTAGTCCAGTTAATATAGTAATTAGAGATTTTGGAGTATTTTTCAATAGTTTGTATGGTTTGAGGAATTGATGTGTGGGAATTCTGAAAAAACAGTAGGATGTCATCTATATATAAAGTGATTTTGTGTTCTTTCTACAGTTTGGGTTTGGATACCTTTTATGTTTGTGTTTTGTCGTATAGCTGCTGCCAATGGTTCTACAAAAATTGAGAATAGGAGGGGTGAGAGAGGGTATCCTTGCCTTTGGTGATATTAGTCCATTAGTATTGACTATGGCCTTGGGTGCAGTGTAAATTTTTTTTTATCCAATTAATAAATGATTCTCTGAACCCCATTTTGTGCAAAGTTGTGAACAGGAATTTCCAGTTTACTTTATCAAAAGCTTTCTCTGCATCTAATGTGACTATTGTGGTTTCTGATTTGTGAATTGATGTGTGATGTATCAGGGTAAGTAGTCTGCGCATGTTAGTGGCTGAATGTCTTCCTTTGATGAAGCCGGTCTGATCGGGGTGTATAAGTGATGGGATAACTCAAATTTCTAATCTAGTAGCCAAAGTCTTGCTTATAATTTTTATGTCTGTGTTAATGAATGATAGTAGACAGTAGCTGGAGGGTAGGGTGGGGTCTTTGTTAGGTTTGAGATGAAGTGAAATTTTAGTGGTATTCATTTCACACGGTGAAATCTTGTTATGCTTTATTTCAGCAGTCATTCTATTGAATAGTGGGGTGAGTATTGTCCAGAAGTGTTTATAAAATTCAGCCGGAAAGCCATCAGGACCAGGTGCTTTATTATCAGACATGTGGTGGAGGGCATTATAAAGTTCTTCTGATGTTCTTGTATTTTCCAGTATTTGTATTTGTTCTTTGGTCAGTTTTTACTAGATTACTAGGTTTAGGTTTTTAAGTTGCTGTTATCTTCTTTGGGTTTGACCACCGTGGCAGTAACTTATGTTTTTGGCTTTGATGATTAAGTTTTTTTAAGTTTGTGATGTTTTTTCTTTGTCTTTGTACATCTCAGTTTTCTGATTTTAACTTCTAAAACATGTTTTGTCATCTTCTCTGGGCAGACATTGCTTTATAGTGAAGAGTGTTGCAGTGTTTGTTGTGTTTATGTGGATCCAGCTTTCTGATTGGTTGCTGTTGTTTTGTATCAGAGGTTAGTGTTGGAATGTATAGGGTGAGGACTGCACTGATGTTGGGAAAAGCCTATAGCTTGATATATTGACATTGTAGGACATTAGAGTGTTGTTTCTTGTATCTACCCACTGTGTGTGTGTGTGTGTGTGTGTGTGTGTGTGTGTGTGTGTAGAGTTTGGGAAGGGCTCATGAAACAACTAAGCAGCCAACTGTCCATCTATTTATGGTCCCCAATAAAAGGAATAATATGTAGAGGCATATGCAGAAGTCAAATAACATGTTTTGTTTATTTTAAAAATAAGAACACATTTCTGCACATTTTAATGCACAACTACTATTTATTTGCTAAACTCAACATATTAAGAAGGAAAACAAAATGCATAGGTGGAAAGTAATTCATTATATTTACTCTCTTTGCTGTACTACAGTACAGCTTTCCTTATAACTACTTTTTGGAGTATAAATCAAATTACTTTTACTGCAGTTAATATTTAATGAACTACATTTACTTCACTTCCTTAATTTTTAATAATGTTGCAGAGTAAAAATACATATACGAGCATCTCAGCTCATAAACCAATAATAAAAAAGCATGGTCAAATTTAAAATATTCACTCCTGAAAAACAATCAAATCAGAGCTCTCAGAGTGCAGAGACACACAGTTTAGAAGAGACACAATGAACATATTTTATTCAAACAGTCATCTTCATTCAATTTCAAATGAGCTAAAGAAAATAGCATTATTATCGGCTGCTATCACAAGTTCAATCCAGTCTGAGGGAGCAGCTGCATAGCTAACTAAACAGGTACTGTGTTTACTAGCCTGTATTCTCTTTTCACTTTGCTGTTTTGGAATAACCTGGTGGCTACGTATTAAACTGAAAAACTGTTGCACACAGTTTATTGCAAATGGCTGTCAGCCAGCTAAGCTACTTTCGTTAACTTAAGCATCAGTCAGCTTATGTTTTACCCGAATAAAATACCATTTTTTTCACGGTTTTGGAGGCATACAGCTGTAAAAGGCTGAGATATGGGAAAGCTAGTGTAACACAGGCTACCTTATAAACTCTAGGCAATAGTACTGTCACGTTTCTTCACTATGTTTTTTGGTCTTACTGGCCTAAACAGTAAATCTGACCAGCCTGAAGTGGACAATGATGCTCTTTTTGTCACAGGCATACCGCCAGCAATTTACTCCTCCATCTCATCTCACAGATAATACATCATCAGAGAGTTTATTCAGTCAGTTCATCACAGAATGCAGCATCTCTCTCTCTCTCTCTCTCTCTCTCTCTCTCTCCCTCTCTCTCTCTCTCTATATGCCTTTGTGTTTTTCTTTAAGAGACTGCTTAGCTGTTTATCTGTCAAGAAAAGTACAAATAAATACATACATTTGTGATTCTATAAGAAGTAATTAGTTTGATTACCAGGTGAATATATCACAGTAAAGACAATCAAAACAGAATAAATTGCATTTGTTGTTAGTGATTTCAATAATTAAAGTGTATTATACGAGTGTCCGTTAATTTGCACAGTTTGAAGGCTGTGAATATCATGTTTACTCTCTCTAGATTGATATCTATAAATGTATGGTAATGTTCAGGGAGCTGACGAGCAATAGTCATGAAAATCACATCATTTATTGAGTGACCCACCTGTTATTTTGATTTCCTTTTGTGACAAACTTTGTTAGAAACTTTGTTCAACACTACTTTGTTGGAAACAGATAAAAGAGCCATATATAATATCTAACCCTCAAATGCCCGCAGTTTAATGTAAACTTTGTTCCTTAAACAGTTCACAGAGAGATATGTAAATGTGCACCAGTAAAACACAGTGTGATCAAATGTTTTTCTTATGTATCATCATGTTTTGCTTTAGTGTTTTTTTTAGATCATTTCAAATGATGTAATTTCAATGTGTTTCAATGTTGTGACTGGAGCTATATAAAAAGTAACTAAATTACTTTTCCAATAAACTGCTTATTTACTCTTACTTCAGTGATTTATTTTATACTTTTACTTGTAAAAAATTTATTTTGCTGAAGTTATAGCATAATATGTACACTATTGTTATGCATTATTATCAGTGAATCAATATAATTTGTTGTAAAATTAGTAGACAAATGTTTGTGTGTTCTCTGTGGATGTGTTAACTCATTCACTTAAGAATTCAGCAAAAGGTATAATTTAATTGGGGTGTTTAAACTTTTGCATCTAAATGCAAAATGTATCAAAGCCTCTTTCATTCCTGTATTATGCATTTAATATAGACACAAACTACTACATTTTGTATTATGTACTTTTTATTTTAATTTTCTTTTTATTGGGGAAAGTCTTTTGAAAAGGACATTATCACATTATAACAAACAATTGTAACAGAACTTATGGGCCTATTCAGCTGCTTTACTTCCAACTCTTGTATGCTTTTATATCCCTATAAACACATAGATACTTAAATGCATATATACACACAATCCTCTCTTTCTAATCCTTGCTTTTCTTATGATAAACACATTTCGATAATACTGTCCATATCAATAATCATCATAAAGGATGAGGAAAAGAAAGAAGGAAAAATAAAAATACAAAGAAAGGAAAGGGGGATTGGTTTTACCAACTAAAAACATGAAAGGTTCTGACTTTCCCTTAAAATTAGCTCCTTAAATACTATTTACATTACAGAAGGGGAAATGTATTCTTTAATTAAGAGGAGAGAAAATTAAGTAGGTCGTAAAAAACCAGATGTAAATTCTGGTCACCAGGGTCTTATTTATACACTAGTCACTTAGACCGAATCTGACAGAATTTGCCAATCTGAATTCTTAACTAATAACTTAGCTTTCATGAACTTTTATGAAAATTTTATGAACAATGTTATACCAGACAAACAATTAAGGTGACTCAACAGCCATTTTCTAGTGATTGCTTTTACTTAGCTAAGCAAGGCCTTCAACAATGTCTTTTAATTTTGACCCAAGTCAAACAAATGATTTTCCAGATAAAGAAAACCAAAGTCAAAGGGTATATTCATCTAAATTATATAATACAGAGAGCCTGATGGATAGCTTTCCAATACCCAGACAGAACCGTACATTCCCAACAGATGTGGAAATGACTTTCATTGGCTGAATTATACATTCTCCAGCAGCTGGATCCTGAACCTTGGTGTCGTTTCTGCACAGTTGTAATAAAGAATTAAAGGACATTTTTCCAGCAAAATTCTCTCCAGGTTAAGGAACATATTATTGCCCACTGAAGCGGACAATACTTTTTCCCCTCCTTCTCCCACTTTTCTTAAATATGAAATATATTATCTTTCTTACAAAGAAGGAATTCTTTAAAAATCCGGATAATTTTAGAGCAAGTACCTAATCTAACAGTAGACCAAATCATTTTGAGGAGTCCTGTTTCTACCGCTTGTCAATTGACATTTTTAAAAGATTCATTGGAGTAACATCACACCTGAAGATATCTATAAAAACCTTTCTGTTCCACTCCTTAATTTTCTTTTAAAGGCTGACTCCTTTATACTCCTTTATGTAAAAAGGTATTGTATGTATGTTGTAAGACCCTTCCCTGCCACGTTAAAGCCTTTGTCTCCTTTATTAGGGGAAACTTACTGTCATAGGCATACCATTTCACATTTCAACAGTCTTATTGAATCTTGTATCCTAGCTAAAGTAATTATCCCTTCCCAAATTTTCGTTGTTAGATTGATCCAGAGATTCTCCCTGTCCAAAAACTGTTTCATTGATGTTTTGTCAGCTACCATCGCTTGCAATGGTAGACTTATTGCCAATGCATTTTCAATTTCCTTCCATCTTGCTGTATAGTGCTCACTACTCCAACATAAAGAGCTTAATTGCGCAGCATAAAAGTAATCTCACAGGCGGGGGACAAAGAATGGATCTCCCTCCCTTTTCTTTCCCCTACTGTAGTGTGATATACTTAAATCTAGGTTTATGCCCCGCCAAATAAACCGAAAAATTCATTTGTCCCATTCTCTAAATTGCTGATCTGATATCTCTACTGGTAGACTTAGATAAAGATAAAGTCATCGAGGTAGTACATTCATTTTAATTGTTTCTACCCTCTTGATTAAGGTGAGGCATGGGATAAGGATCCAGTTTTTGCATATATGCCTTTATTTTAACATTTAAGGGACCATAGTTTACTTGAAACAAATTTGACAATTCTTTTGTTAAAAACACTCCTAAATACTAATATACTTTTATTTGACTGCCAATTGAGCTCATATGCATCCCTGAGACTTTTAGGGGGGGCATAATTTAATGTAATCACTTGAGTAATTTGCATATTGAGTTTATATTCTGAAAGAGATCCATACTCTTTCAATGTATTCCAATGTATTTAGTGCCAGGAATGACTGAGTGAGCTGCCCTAGGTACACTAAAACTTCATCCGCATCATATCTGATTGTTTGGCTTAAAGGTTCACAACACAAATGAGCTTGAGAGGTCTCCATTTATTCATAATTCTTGCACTGGGCTTATTGTATATTGTTTGAATTGTTTTAATGAATGCAGGATGGAAGCCAAATGTCTTTAGAACTTTATATAAAAAGGACCACCTAACCGAATCAAAAGCCTTCCCAGCATCTAAACTAATTAAGATTGCCTCAAGTTTGTTTTGCTTTATGTACCTCATTATATGTAGGGTTCTCCTGTGTTTGTCTCTGTTGTATAAATCTCATCTGGTCTAAATGAAGTAGGTTTGGCAAAAACTTTTCAAATCTTCCGGCTAAAATTGAAGTGAATAATTTATAATCTAAAATAAGAACGCTGACCGGCCTATATTTCCCACAATCTAGACTATCGTTATATAACTGAAATGATTGCTTCCCCCATGAGGGTGGGGTCTCACCTATTTGTATTACCCAGTTCATGGTTGACAACATAACTGGGACTAGTTGTTCTTTAAATATATACCACTCAGTGGTATATCCATCTGTTCCTGGGGATTTTCCTAGTTTTAATCTAGAAAGAGCTAAATTCAATGCCTCAGTTACGATCTTCTGTATAAGTCTTTCATTTTGGCAAACTGTTACTACAGGTAATTCCATAAATTAGATGGTGAAACATCTCCATTATCATTTTGTTTACAAATTCTGTACAATCTGAACATTATTTAAAATATTTGAATTCAACTTTCATAATACTGGCCTATTTCTTATGTAAAATTATGGATAAATAAAAAAGAACAAGATCATCTATTACACCAATATCACAATATCTTACTTTATCCCTATCTCAGCTAAAAATAAAAAAATAATCTATCCTAGAATAAGTTAAGTGTGGTGGGGAGTAATGCGTATAATCCCTACTAGATGGATACATCCCCCTCCAAATATCTATTAAAATGCAAGTGTTTGAAACCCATTGATTTTAGTTGAACATGTTCAGTTTTGTTCAAATGTGTTTCATGAAGATATACAATATGTGCCCTTTCTTTTTTATCCATCCATCCATACATTTTCTAAGCCGCTTCTCCGTCAGGGTCGCGGGGGGATGCTGGAGCCTATCCCAGCAGTCTTCGGGCGAAAGGCAGGATACACCCTGGACAGGTCGCCAGTCCATCGCAGGGCAGACAGACAGACACAGACAGTCACACCTAGGGGCAATTTAGCATGTCCAATTGGCCTGACTTTAGCCTGGCATGTCTTTGGACTGTGGCAGGAAACCGGAGAACCCGGAGGAAACCCACGCAGACACGGGGAGAACATGCAAACTCCACACAGAGAGGACCCTGGCCGCCCGGCCGGGGAATCGAACCCAGGCCCTCCTCGCTGTGAGGCGACAGCGCTACCCACCACGCCACCGTGCCGCTCCTTTCTTTTTTAAGTTTAGAAAAAAATTTCTATCTCTTAACAGGATTTAAGCTCCTGTTAAAGTTAAAAGAAATTATTTTCATAGCAAAATCCATCTCCATTCCTCTTTACACAGAGAAAAACAAATAAATAAACCCTTCTCTCCCTATATACTCTCTTTAAGACATAACACTTAAAAATGAGAACAATTGCAAAACAATTGAAGCAGGATATGAGTAGAACAGTTCAAAAACAGAAACAAATGGAAATGTTGGTGGTGGTTCTGAAAATGAGGTCTTTATGGAGACCTTAAACAAGCCAACACCTCTGGAGGGAAAGCCTCCACCTTTTTTCCTTTTAAGAGGTCCCTCCATTACTTGCCTTTAATGACATCACCTATCAATCATGACTAAATAACTTTGCATTATCTGACTGAGACAGTTTCCTCCTCTATGCTTCATGAGTTTGGTAACATCCTAATGCTTTAAGACACTTAATTTTTCTCTGAAGCCAGTTGCCCTTTTATCACGGTTGTTGTGTCTCGTACGCAGCTCAAAGATTGTTACTGGTAGCCCCCAGACCACTATGTCTCCCAACTCATAGGTTACTGTCCCTTCGTCATAAACATTTAGTTTTGCTGGATACAGAGTCTGATGAGAATTCCAGATGCATAATCGTGATCTAGGCTTATTTTGCTGTTATTCCACACAAAACCTTTCCTTTGCCATGCCAGTTTCAAGACTTCTTCCTTTGTTCTGTAGCTAATCTGATGACCAGCGATCTTGGCGGTGCTCCAGCGAGAGTTTGCGGCCTCAAAGCGTGTTGCACGCACTCTATGTGAATATCGATGGTGGGTGGTAGTTCGAGATTCTGTCTAAGCAGGTTTTCAACAGAAATGATCTTTGGAACCTGCATCCCTCTCAAAGGTGTCTGGAACCCCATATATCCTCACATTCTCACACCTTCAACGATTCTCCATTAGTCTAACTTGAAGCTGTATCTGAAGTTTTAGCAGCTTAGCCAGAACCTCTTCCATGCCTTGTATTCTTTCTTCATTCTGTGCAATTCATGCTTCTGCGTCATCCATCCATAAAACAACTTTCTCTATCTCCCCTTTAATGACTTTGAGCTGACCCTTACAGTCTTGTCGGAATTTCTCTTAGAATCAACTCCAGATTCACTGCTTCTGCTGTTTCCTCCACTTGTCCACAGCCACCATCATGACTGGTGGTGCTGGCTGACAAAGCATTGCAAAAGTCAAACTCGTTGTCACGTTTTCTGGTTGTTGAGCCGTCATACCTGCCCTGTCTTGCCTGTAGTAATTCTGACCACTTCTTGGTAGTAAATTTAATGTTCTAGGGTGTTTCTTACACTTTTAGTCAAGATACTCTTTCTTAGGCTGCCATTAGGCTATTGACATAACCGGAACCCCCTGTACTATGTACTTTAAGTGTAAATGTCTTATAGTGTAGTTTCATACAGACTGCGCTGTATGTAGATATGAGCTATTCCATGTACCAACTAATATTTGAATAAGATTACTAACTCCATTACTAACATCAAGAAGTTGCAGTTGATGCTGACCATAATAAAAGTACAATGTACTGTATTATTAGTGAGCAGATGGTCTGAGGAGACTTACAAGGCATTGCAGGATTGCTTTGAGGCTACTGATTGGCCAGCACATCACGGACTACATTAACTTCTGTGTGGACAACACAGGACCCAACCAGGACAGTTAAATGTTACCCAAACAACAAGCCGTGGGTAACAAAGGACATTAAAGCTCTGCTCAACAAAAAGAAGAGGGCCTTCAGAGCTGGAGACAGAGTGGAGGTGAAAACGATCCAGAGGGAACTGAAGACAGCTATCAGGGAGGCTAAGAACAAATATAGGAGGAAGCTGGAGTGGAAACTCCAGCAGAACAACATGAGGGAGGTGGTTTGGAATGGAATGAGGACCATCACCATCTTCAGGTCTTGCAACAACAGAGGAGTAGAGGGCAGCATGGATGGGGCCAACAAGCTAAATCTGTTCTTTAACAGATTTGACACTGCAGGCTCTGTCCTCCCCTGTCCTGACTCCTCTGTTGCCGCTCCTCAGCAGCTCATTGCACACCCTCCCTCCCCCTCCTGATAGCCTGCCCCCCTCCTGTGACAGCCCATCTCACACCTCCACCCCTCCCGCACCTCTACAGTGAGTCTCACTGCTGACCAGGTGAGAAGACAACTGAAGAGACTCCACACAAACAAGGCTGCAGGCCCTGATGGGGTCCCCCCCAAGGGTGCTTAAAGCCTGTGCCTCCCAGATTTGTGGAGTACTGCAACATGTCTTCAACATGTCTGACAGAGTGATCAGCAACACTGGAGTTTCACAACGAACTGTCCTCTCTCCTTTCCTCTTCACCCTCTACCCCATGGAGGTCAGCTACTGCACTGAGGCTTGCCACCTTCAGAAGTTTTCTGATGACTCTGCAATAGTTGGATGTATCAACAAGGGTGATGAGGAAGAGTACAGGGCAACGGTGAAGGATTTTGTTGCATGGTGCGAGCGGAACCACCTACAGCTCAATGTGACAAAGACAAAGGAACTGGTGGTGGACCTGAGGAAGGCACCAATGACTCCTGTGCCCATCAGGGGGGTCAGTGTGGACACTGTGGAGGATTACAAATATCTGGGTGTTTATATTGACAATAAACTGGACTGGGCTAGGAGCACTGACGACCTCTACAGGAAGGGCCAAAGTCGTCTCTATTTTCTGAGGCACCTGAGGTCCTTCAACATCTGCTGGACTATGCTCAGGATCTTCTATGAGTATGTGGTGGCGTGTGCTATCCTCTATGCTGTTGCATGCTGGGGAAACAGGTTGAGGTTGGCAGACGCCAACAGACTCAGCAAACTGATCCATAAGGCTGGTGATGTTGTGGGTGTGGAGCTGGACTCGCTGACGGCCGTGTCGGAGAGGAGGACACTGTCTAAGCTGCAGGCCATTATGGACAATGGCTCCCACCCACTCTACGACAGTGATGAGACACAGGAGCTCATTCAGTGCAAGACTCATTCTACCAAAATGCACCACAGAGCGCCACAGGAAGTCATTCTTACCTGTGGCCATCAAACTCTATAACTCCTCCCTCAGTATGTGATTCTCAAAGTGTGGTTCATCTGTGCAAAACTCAATACCTAACAGTGCTGTTCATATCTGTAATAATAATAATTGTGTGCAATAACTCAGAGATACAATAATTTGAACTGCTTTATACTAGATGTATCCTGCCTTCCGCCCAATGACTGCTGGGATAGGCTCCAGCATCTACCCCCCACCCCATCCGCGACACCGAGGGAGAAGCGGCTCAGGAAATGAATGAGTGAATGAATGAATATACTAGATATTAAATGTTTGTTATCACAGTCACTGCCACTTTACTGTATTCATAAGAACTTAAATCTTGTGTACATATTGCAAATGTCTCTATATCTTTCTATATCATTCTTTAACATAAATGGTTACATAAATGGATGTAACAACTGCAATTTCCCTCTGGGATCAATAAAAGATTCTGATTCTGATTTTATTTATTCATTGCTTGCAGCTCACTGAAATAAGCAAAATGAAAAGTGCAATTTTAATCAATAGGACTTTTGTGTTTGTAAGTAGAAACAGAAATGTCTTAGTACAATCTGAATGTGATGAAAAGGTCTTGTTTTGCTGAAAGAAAAAAAAACATGCTTTACATTACTGCATATGCCAGCAAGGGTGTGCAGAGTTACCCAGCAGTGTCCTGTCTTCTCACCATTTCATAGAACTGTTATGTCTCGAAATCAGGACTAATATGGCACCACCTCAAACTAATTGACAAAAAAGCTCAATTATTGTAGTTATAGTTCGAATTTAATGGGAGTTCCCTATATTGCCTTATTTGGCTAGAATCTTAATAGCTCAAACAAGTGAACTATGAATAAGTTTGAACTTAATAAGTTGGTGTATTAAGCTACTGAAGGGATAAAATAAGTAGTGTGCAATTCCTCTGTGGCCCCTTTGAAGAGAGAGAGAGAGCCGTGTGAGTGAGTTGCGGTAATTGTGTTTATGCACTGTCTTTAAAGCTAAGCTGGGCTTCCTAATGTAAATCCGTACTTCCAGACAGTCACCTTGATATTTTCTAATGCTCATTTTCATTTCAAACCCACTCAGTATCACATAAGTGTGGATCAACTTATAAATAAATAACAGATAGCTATTGCTTGGCTTTTTCTCATTTGATTTGTTACAGTAGCATCACAAGCATGAAAGCATACACTCTCAGAAAAAATGTATGACCCTTTCACTGGGGCAGAACCCATCTTGTCACTGTGGTGGTACCCTCAGATGTACATCCCAGTACCTTTAGTCAGGGAACATAACTGTACCAGAATCCATTGAAATGATATTTTCTAAGCTGTATTGACTCCACACACCCTGTCTCATCCCCAGGCTTTTTCTTTTAATGTTTTGATGTAAAACATTTGGCTGTGAAAAGGTACAAATATCTACTTTTCCACTAGTAAAAACTCATGTAAGGTACACCACTAGACCTTAAAACCACTGTTGTACCTTTGAGGGTACACTTACATTTTTTGTACTTTGATGGATGAATCATGTACCTGCATAGTACGTTTATTTCTAATAGTGTACAGAAAATGGGGAATAAAGGATGAATTGAGAGCATTAGAAAGTGAGAATGTTGTAGGATGGGTCAGCTCAAAGTAATGTCAAATTTCTGACAAATTAAGTTGGCTCATAACATATTCAGTGACACCAGAAGTTTTACATTTGCAATGACGTTAATGACTTCACGCTGTTTTCTGTTAAGAGAGAAAAAAAAGCTGTGTTCTTCTAAAGATTTGTCAATTTGCTTCACTCGGCCAATCTCATGTCTTGTCTGTGTTTGCTGCACTAGTTATTAGCTAGCCCAGAATGACACCTTCCTTTTATTATCTCCACAAATGTCACCACTTGTACTCTAAATGTATTCACATTAAATGAAATGACATTAGCTCATGATGCAAAGCAAAAATATACTCTCAAGAAAAACACCAACAATAAGCTGCTGTTGACACTATTTTAACTAAAATTCAGTTTCCCCCAAAGCGCTGAAGACAGGAATAAACTTGTCATGGAGATATAACAGTGGAAGTAAATGAAGTAGAGGTATGAGGGTGGAGGATGTGTGCCTATGCTTTGCTGACTGCAGCCTTATTCCTATAGTCACTGGAAGATCCATTTTAATGTAAGATGCAGCCAGCATCTCTGACATTTATTGATCAGTGCTGCTTTATTGAAATGTAGAACAGTTTCCACTTACCACTAATACGAGATTCCTTACATCATCAGATGTTACCACATAAGGTTTTCAACCCTCTTGTGCATTTCTGGACTGGCTCAGTATATAGGCTGTATATTTATAATAATTTGCATATGACATATGCCTTGTCTT
Source organism: Pygocentrus nattereri (assembly GCF_015220715.1). Classification (NCBI taxonomy): domain Eukaryota; kingdom Metazoa; phylum Chordata; class Actinopteri; order Characiformes; family Serrasalmidae; genus Pygocentrus; species Pygocentrus nattereri. Next base: position 22,549,045 of record NC_051221.1, on the reverse strand, counting down.
ACTAATGTGGTTGGCCTTGTCTTGTCATGTTTCTGTAGACTGTTTCTTCAATAAGGAAAGCCTTGAAGAACCAGCATTTAAAGTGTGTGTATAAGGCCAAAATAGCTTAAATTCAACTCTTTTCTGCCTTGTTAAGCTACAGTCTTTAATAATCTTAGGATGTAACACATGGAAGAAAAAAAAATGTTTATCCCTGTTGAATAAAATGTCTCGCAGGCAATTAATAAGGATGACCCCTTAAACTTGTTTAAGTCTGCTGTCAGAGAAGTGATGTGAATGTTCATGTTTGCCCATTGTGTTTTCCATCACTGTGTAAGAGAAACGTGAGACCTCCTTTACTGTTGGATTCAGAGCGCAGTTCAAATCAATAAGTGATATTATTGTTTTGTTTAATCAGACCAAAATGTGACTGACGTTTGACTTATGTCCCAATTCATGGGATTTCTTGTTTAAAAAGAAGACCAAATAAAAATGGATTTTTGGCTTTGTTAAATCATGTTCATTAGATAAATCTAATTCCATTCATCTGAAAAATGTAATAAATGCAAAAACAGCAAGAGATCATGTGATTTACCTTTGTTACTGCATTATTTAATTGCATTTAAATGACATTTGCATTGTGACAGTTATGCAAAATTGTTTGATTTAAACAAAGCTGAAGTTGTGCTGTTTGTTCTCTCTCAGCACAGTCGTCTTTGAGGAAAGTTATGAATACTTTTCACAGCTGGGGGGTTTAGTCCTCCCCTTCCCTGTTCATTCCTTATTGCTCACTAGCAGCTCAACACAGAGAGCCAACAGTGCTCTATTCAATCCCATATCAGATTAACTAGGAAAAATGTTTTATTTGATTGCATTGCTTGAATACACACACACACACACACACACACATTTTCTAAGCCGCTCCTCCCTCAGGGTGGTGAGGGGGGTGCTGGAGCCTATCCCAGCTGTCATTGGGCAGAAAGCATTGCTTAAATATATCTAAGGCAATTTCCATTCCATCAGTGGTATTCCAACTAGTGGCCCTGCACAAAGATGTTAACAGAGAAGAACAATTTAAACTAGAAACAGCCATGATTTGTGCATAGGCCTTTATATGTTAACCAGATATATTCTGTTCAAATTTGACACACCATAGTGTACAGTATGTTTGAACACCAGAACATACCCATCACACTATGTCATCTAATACATTTAGTATCATGGAGTGCAGAGCAAATGTTTGCTGACATACAAGTAGGAGGAATAGAAGTAGACATTCCTGCACCTCTGTTTTTAGCAAAAGGTGACAGAGTGGGTGAAGATGTGCACCTCCACTCTAACCTTCATGCCTCATATTCCTTCAAGTGTCTGCATGTGTCTGTAAATGTGTGCTGAACCTGAACATCCACCCCCATGGTGCCCCCTCTTTCTCCATAGTACACTGTGCAAGTAGCTTTGACATGGAATATGATGCTGAGTAAGTGACTGGAGGCAGATGGTTGAAGGAGAGGGTTATGAAAAAAGGACAAAAAGCTAATGGATGCCATTCCCTGACAGAATGTAGACGAGGCAGAAAAATATGAGGATGCACTTTTCTCTCTATCTGCTAGAAAAACAAGGGACACGTTGTACGTGTCGAACGTTTAAAGAAAAAGATTTATGATTCTAATTCACCATCCTATCAGCTTTAATCTGGGCTAGCATGGCAGGGAGCCCCTGACTCATCACTTTACACAGGCAAGTGGACAGAGATGGAACAAGTGAGAGGATGCACACATACATCGATGACTGGACAGACGTCGGGGTGGGAGGAGGGCTTAGGCAATGCAGGGATGTGATAAACCCCAGCTCGTCTTCTCCTCACATCAAACAGCCATCGTAAAGGAATTACCTAATCGGAATGGCGGATGGGAGCAAAACATTAAATGAGACTTGTTGAGAAAAGGGGACAGAGTTAAAGGTGAGGGCAGGGATGTAAATTAGCATCTGTTGAGAGGAATCTACCTGGAGAAGATGAGTTATGCCTATGTGAGGTGATAATTGCCTTGACCTTGACAGCAATTATTTCAGCGGGTTCCACTCTCTCTCCGACAAAGCCCCTCTAATTATATTTCTTATACTCTGCTTCTCTAAGGAGCCATCATTTGCATTTTATCACTGGATGTAGAGTGTGAATGGGCAACCAAACACACCTGGATTTTTATACTGGTATTAAGCCTTGAATAGTAAATGCATGGGTTGTTATGCTAGGAAGGCATTTAAAAAAAAACAGTTGGTTTGCACATTATCATCCAGCTAGCAATGACTGTCATGATGTCTCTACTCTAGAAGACTTCATAATGGCTCATCCTGTCCTGATTAGTCCTATTCTGCCCCTCTTCATCACCTGCACCAGTTTCACACACTTGAATAATTCTCTCAGTTTGCAAAGTCTTGCCAGTTCACTATAGCATTACTTCTTGATTTTCCTGCTTCTCAGTGTTCCATTTTCTGATACTAAGTACATTTGTCTGCCTGGTCTGATTAGATTACCTTTTTTAGTGCCAGGAAAAAATACAATAAAAATATTTAACAGAAATTTACAAAGAAATACAATATAAAACTCATATTTTTAGGAGATTTACTGTCAGTTTTAAAATGAATGGACATGCAAGGACATTTTTTCGCACACCTCCAAAGGCCAGGCTTAGAAGTTTTTTTACAATCCAAATAATCCCAAACATATTCAGTGATGTTAAGGTCTGGACTGGTGATCTGTCCAGTGTTCTGAGAACACCAGCAACTTGTTGATGATTGATTTGCAAATGTTCTTTTATGTCTTTTTCTTTTTCAGTGACAGCTTCTTGACAGCTACACATCTTTTCAGACAAATGGCATTGTGTTATTTTCTCAAAGTGGACAGATGGATAGAAACACCTGTCCTATCCTATCTTTTTTAACTGTGTTTGTGGAACCTCCTGTTTTTCACTGATTTTCATTTGAAACAAATGTAGGACTGTTTCCTAATTTTGGAAAGCACTGTACCTTTTTTGATCATGGCTCCTGAAAAAAATTGACATGCATTGTGCTGCCTATATTGTGAAGCACCACAGAAGAACTTGCAGGGAGTATGCATGTGTTAGAGGAAGAAATGTTAGTTTAATGACAGGGCATTGAACATGCAAGCTTGTCCATGCTGGTCACTGGAAAGCCATTCTGCTGTTTGGCACTGGTACAGTGACCTGGAGTGCTACGCTCATTCTCCTTGGTCCTACTTTTGGATGCAAGGGATTCCTCATTCAATGTTACAACTACTTGGCTTTCAGTAGGAGTCTTTCCCTCTCAACAAGTTATTAAGTTAAAGGTGTCCCTCTTTGTATCTGAGCTCACTGGTGGAGCTTGTGAGTTCCTATCATTATATTCAGTTGTCCAGCACAAAGTTAGAGAATGTTGCCAAAGAAAAGGTTGACGTCGCAAGTGAGAAGTTCTTGCTTACACTACCTCTGTATATTCCTGAAATCACCCATGATCTCTGCTGTGAGTTTGAGCTAACTAGAGAAGCCAGACATTTAGGACAAAATGCTAAGGAGCATTTTACTTTCTGGACCTGAACTACCCACCTCTGAGATCACCTGAGAGATTTGTGTTTTACGCCTATGGAAAACAATGGGGTCCATAACCATCCATATACTCAAGGTGTCTGGTACCAATGTTTATTACCTATCTGTGTTTTCTATGTACCGACATAGTGGCAGTATTCCATCACAATACAAGAATCCTTGTCCCATTTTTTCCTCTTTTTCCCATGGCTAAAACAGTCTCCTCCAGAGAGTTGTGTGTGTGCTTTTTTTCCCACAATTTACAGTGGATTAAAAATGAAATCCTGTCCGCAAAAGTACATAAGCTGGTGCCTATTGTAGGCTTCTTGCTCATTCTAGTAATCCCTATGTGACAGCTCAGCACAGAAAAGACCTCCGGCATGGGCGTCCTTAAATTTCCTCGTCCAATCCTCCCTCTCCTCCACTGCTCTTCTTGCTGACATCAGCTCACAAGTGGGCCATATCCAAATTTATATTTGTAGCTTTTTGAGATGTAAATGAATTGTATGTACAGTCTGTGGCTCTGATGTCTATAATGGCTCATGATATAGCCTCACTCAGTCAGCCTTTATGATGGCACAGAGCCCAAAAGAGTTTTTATCTCATAAAAAAGGCCTGCAATGAGGGAAAATCATTATGTTACTAGAGACCAGCAAATCATTTTGCCTTGAGAATTCCAAATTATGTTAGTAAAGGTACATATTACTGTGTGTAAGAGCGTTATTTCATATCAACATAGAACAGAGTAAATAAGCCTCGAATAAAGAGATATGATTCAAATTCATAGTTGCTAAACTGTAAAGGCTGATCAAGAGCCCTGGTCATTCCTGGTATTCACATACCTCTGATGACAATTAGGCACAAGGGGTAGTGGTTGAAAACTTCCCTCTCACAAAATGGGACCCTCATATAAAGAAGAACATTGCTTCATCAGCAGTGCTCTGTATGTGACCCATGCCAGTCTGCAGTGAAGTTCAGCAACCTCATATGCTCATCATATGCTTTCAAACAGGGGGGATGCGACTGTTATTTATTATTGCTCACTGCTAATTCTTCAGTGATATGAAGCTGAAGTCAGCTCTTTGCCAGCTTCTTGTTCAAATTTTCTTGTTCCACCTTATATAGAGCAGCAGTTACATTCTGTCACTTCAGGCATCAGTACTGCTGGACTATTTAAGGTCAAATAGGGAATTTAACTAGCTAGCTACCGAGACATTGACATACTGCCAATGATTTGTTCTGCTTGTTATGGTCATCTTGCTGTTTTTTCTTTTTTTCTCCTAACACTCCGTGGCCTCTAAAAAAAACCTATGGGTGCTTAGCTTCATGCTCAGAATTTAAAGCTGGGCAATGATTAGAGCTGGAAGTAAAACCACAGCATATAGTGTTCAGAATTTTAAGCTATTTTTTCTATGTGGTTTCTGATAGTTTCAACAAAACTTATGCCTGCTGAGGGGAAGGTGTAAATATTATTACTAAGCTCAACATTAAAACTAGCTTGTGTGGTGCAAAATGTTCTGATTTAGTAATGAATAAACCTAGCCTATGTCTGACCCGGCCACAGGGCCTTACAGTGTACATTATCACTGTTACATCAGAACTTTGAAACTCTGAAGTTATAGCAGAAGTCAAAGCTTCACATATAGGTTATGTAATTATGAAGCCAAAAGATATTTTGTCATCTTGAAAAAAATATAAAGCTAATGTTATGCACTTCAGTAATTTGTTATGTACTGTACTATGTACTTTGTTATGTACTGTACTATGTAATGATGTTGTACAGCTCATTATTGATCAGTGAAAAAACACTGTTTTCTGTTCATTTACAGCATTTATAAATATGAATACATACATCAACAACTACATGAAATTTATAAAGATTTTCCAATTCTGACTAATGATTTGTTCATAGCTATTACTGGTTTAATGGTTTCTTTAATAAAGTCATTATAAAGTGTTACCAGATTTGCTTCACATTATAGAATACAAAGTATGTTAGAGGAAAAAAGAGGCTTTATTTGAAGCTATGAATAATTGAGAAACTGTCATGCCCCCACTCTCCTACCATTCTGTCAGGCTGTCTTATGAATGATACATAAACCCAAGTTCAGGTTAGTATAGCTGTGTCTTTCATTCTCTCTCAGCCTCTCTTTACTTCTGTGTCCCTCTTGCACCCCACCCCCACTATCCAAACCAGATGTTGGCAGGGTCACGAGCAGTGTGGCGCAGAGTCTTTGCCAGCTCCCATCATAGCCTACCTGGCACTGGAAGCTCACCTTGACCCCCTATGTGTGAAAGAACGATTACTGGCTGGTCTCCCAGACACTCTCACCTCCTGCTCTGCTCTCAGCCTGACCTACAGGCGGATCCCACATGCCACAGTCAAATACAAATAACAATCGGGACGCAGGTCTATTACAGACAAATTTACTAGTGCTGAGTAACACAGCAGGCACCTCCGAGCTGTAGCTGTATTGCCAACTGAGCCCCAAATACCTCATTTTGGAAGCACCATTTATCGTCAATTGACTGTTTTGATGCTTAAAAATCAACAGAATACTGATATCCAGGAGATCCGACTAAAGAAAATTGGACTGCATTTTGTGACTGCCTTTCTAAAATGTTTTCGTTTCTCCATAGCTGGTAAGATGTAATAAACTGACACAAATATATTCCTGAAATGCCAGATTTTAGAAATCACAGCATCAAACCACAGCCTTAACTATTCATACATATACATCTATTTGAAATCATTTAAATGACCTAGATTCTACATTTTTCTTGTATTTATTTTTCTACAAAGGCCTATACTCTTAAAAAAAAAGATATTCAAGTGTTCTTTAGCAAAGGGAATGGTTCTATTTAGAAGAGTGGGTTCTATATGGAGCTTTTTCAAGCATACATAGTTCTTTTCACGGTAAAACAGGTCTTAGTGGAGTATGTGTTCTATATGGTTCTTTTTTTGAAAATGCTCCAAAAAAATAAATAAATAAATAAATAAATAAATAAGTATATATATATATATATATATATATATATATATATATATATATATATATATATATATATATAATATAAATAATATAAAATTATATAGCTCCAAAAAGCTTTCTTCAAGCTTGACATAATAACAATAGCAGAACTCTTTTTGGTGCTATATGGAACCATTTTTGACAAGGTTTATATAGAAGCATATACAGCAATATAATTATCATTAAAAAATAAGAATAGGTTTTAAAAATGTAATTTAATTTAATTATTTAGTTAATTATTTAATTTAAAGTAATAAAGTACAAGAGCTGAATAATAAACAATGTGTTTCACTTTTTTTCTTTTCCCTTATTCCCTTTCGGTTCCCCCACCCATCATCTCTTACCACCAATTACCATAGAATAAATAAATTAAATAAAAAATTAAATAAATGGAAAAAAGAAAAGAAATCAGACAGAACACTGAATTATCACTATCTGCTCTGCACTATCTGCTAATAATAATAATACAAAGAAGATATTTATTTATAGAGCACTTCATGTTGGTGGCAGTTCAAAGTGCTTTACCAACAGGTGATGATGCTTAACAGTAATATATATATATATATATATATATATATATATATATATATATATATATATAATCATAACACAAAGAGAGAGACAGGTCAAATTAAAAAGTTAAATATAAAGAGATGTAGAATTTATATTAAAATGGCAAGTTAAAGCAACCCCTTTTTTAAATGTTTATTCAAAGTGAGCACCGAGCTTGACTGTCTAATAAAAGGTGGGTTTACAAGGATAATAACTGAAAGATACCTCTCCGCGTTTTCTGTATTTTACAAAAGGTGTGTGCAGAAGGTCAGGGTCTAAGATCACATGTGGGAAGATTAGCAAACAGACATTTTGTGAGGTATGTAGGTGATTTAAGATCATTTAGAGCCTTAAAAGCTAACAACAGAACATTAAAATCTATGCTGAAAATTACAGTTAGCCCGTGCAGTTCTTTTAAAACAGGAGTGAGATAGAAAAGGCCAAATTTCAGCAATAATTCTCAAATTATAAAAAGCTACTTTAGGTTCTGCGTTCACATGCAGGATAAAACAGAACTCAGAGTTTAAGATAACACCCAGGTTTCATACTTCAGGTTTGTAACATGAAGCTAAACAGCCAGGCTTTCCTCATAAAGCAGCTTTCTCTGATGTTTAATACCAAGGGTCAGTATTTCAGTTTTCTCGTGACTTAGTTTTAGAAAATTTTGTGACATCCACTGAGAAATATCTGACACACAGCTGGTTAGTCTGTCTAGAGTCATAATTATCAGAAAGAATGGAAATGTAGAATTGCGTGTCATCAGCATGGGTATGAAAATTGATATTATGTTTCCTAATGACATCACCTAAAGGTAACATAAAAAAAGAAAAGCAAAGGCCCTAAAGCAAAACCTTTTTGGACTGCACAATAATGTTTTTTTCTTTTTGATGATTTCCCAGTGAAACGATTTTTTATTTACCATAATCCAAAACCATCTTAAGGAGAGAGATAGGAACAGGGTCAAGATCACATGTGGATGAACGTAACTTGTTTGCAACAGTTGTGAGCTCCTGATAATTGATAACAGAGAAAGATGTCGTTACTGATGTAGGTGGTTTATCAGGTACATTATAGGAGCTTGTTTGAGTCAGCTGAGCTATACTCTGTCTTATCAGTTCTATTTTATTATTAAAATGAATTGAAACTCTTCACAAATTTTAGCAGATAAGTCACCACGAGATGCACTAGCAGAAAAGCTAGGCTTAATTCTTCATTCTATGGTGGGAAAAAGGACTGCTATTATCTTTGTGTCTATTAATTACATTAGAAAGTTGTGACTGTCTGGATATTTTCATTGCCTTATTGCAGGTGCAGATCGGCTCTTTGAGAAAACCATAATATATCTGCGATTTAGTTTTCCTCCATAATCGCTCTGATTTATGACTATTTCCCTTAGGCTGGCATATTTCTGCATTCATCCATGGATTTTTATGAATCTGAGTTTTTTCTTCCACTGGACTGGTGCGAGAATGTCAAGGGTTTCCCTTAATCTAGCATACAGATCAGTGACCAGATCATTACAGGATGGAGTCAGATCTGTATTCAATGAACTGTTATAAATGTTTTCAAATTTCTCAACTGTTTGAGTCAGTGAAATGCTTTTTAAAGTTTCAGGCACTTATTCTTCAAAAATTTATTTAAACGAAATTACAGAAATAATCTGATATGAAATCTTCAGAGATTTGATACACGTTTGTGGTTAAACCTTTTGTGATCACCAGATCCAGGATGTGACCTAACTTGTGAGTAGAGCTGTCCATGTGCTGCTTCAAATCAAATGTCTCTAGAAGTCTATGGAATTTTAATTCATTACAGTCTGATGGATTATCAGTATGTTAGTTGAGTCCCCAGAGGGAAGAATTTTATCACAGCCTGTGGATACAACTGATATAAATTCCCATTTTTGCTGTGGAGTTCTATAAATTATGATTAACATGGTAAGTGTCATTAAAATGTGGACTGTAACATACTCAAAAGACATAAATTCATTAATAGTGGTATTTTTGCAATTAAAGTCACTATTATAAATGCACTCTTCCTCCTCGTCTTCCCCGTCTTACTGTATGCATGAATCTGTAGTTTTCAGGAGCAGCTTCATACAGAGTGTCTGTGCCATTATCGATAAGCCACATTTCTGACAAAAACATAAAATAAAGCTTATGGTTTTTAATAATATCCGGGATCAGAAGTGTTTTGTTATTTAATGACTTTACGTTATGTAGAGCGAGGTTTAATTTTCTGCTTACTACACTGTGTTTGGAGGGAACTGATCTTTTTAAGGGATACATGAATTAAATTATTGGAGTCCTGACTACGCACGTTTTTCTTTAATTTATTAACATAGGGTTTCATGACTCTAATGATGTTATTGGAACAAGTTTTCCCTTCAGAGCTAGCAGAACCTTAAAGTAACCTTAAAGAGAGAGGGGAATGGTACAAATGGAGGAGGCATTGTCTACATGATCTAAATCACCTATCTGTCTGCTGTCAATACTACTTACCCATCTATTATTTATTGCCATTATGTCCAATCATGCATGTTGTAGTATCTTCTCTATGTTCTCGAACAGGACAATAGACCCACAGCAGCTCGGGTTTAGTCCGTCCCTGTGGTAAATGGCTGGTCACTCCCAGAAAGCACTCCAATTACTCATGTAGCCAATGTCATTGTTCTCGTACCAGATCCAACAGTGAAGTGTCCTGAGATGATTATAATGGCCTTGGTCCTCTTCTTAACCGTGTCTAGGAGCAATCCGAAGTGCTCCTTGAGGACTTTGCTCTGATGGGTTGAGATGTCCAGATCAGTGTAACACAACAAGATGCAACAAGTCACATATGATCTGATATTTATGGACAGCGAGGAGGCAATGGGCCTCACCCTCAAGCTCACATAGCCTCTTCTGTTCCTTCCAAAGGAAACTTCATCATATTCTTCATAACTTTCATATTTTATAAGCTACATTCAAAAAGTGGGTGTCATATGAGAGCTGTAACTGTCTTCGTTCCAGTCAAATAAATGAGTAATGTAATTTTAAACCCTTATAACAAAAGAAGCTGAACTCATTTTTCCCCAGATCTGGGCTATAAACTATATTAGGTTTGAGAACACAGAGCAGGAGGTTTTTGAGACCATTCTTCTTAACAGAATCTCTCCAGATGGTCAAGGGTCCTAGGTCCTCTAATGTGCATTCTCCTCTTTAGTTCACCCCACAGGTTTTCTCTAGTGTTTGGCTCAGGCGACTGAGACGGCCATGGCAGAAGCTTGATTTTTTTGTTAATCAAACCATTTTAATGTTGGATCATTTCCTGCTGGAAGACCCAATGGTGACCCTTTTTTATTTTCTTGGTAGTTTGATTTAAAATGTCCTGGTATTTCATGGAGTTCATGATGCTATGTACCCTAATGAGGTTCCCATGGCCTTTGGATTGTTTGTGGTGACCGGAAAGGCTTTCTTCTGATATGGCTTCCAAATAATCAGTTGGCCTGGAGGTGGCATCTGATGGTAGTTTTTGACACTTGATGACCACAAGATGCTTTTTTCTCCCACATATACTCTCCAACAGTGATCCTTGGGATTTTTTTCCCCCTTCCTGCCTTTCTTTTTGCCCATCTTCTCCACTGTGTGTGTGTGTGGAGGCAAAACAAACTTGGGTCCTCATCCAGGCAAGTTTGTCACGGTTCCAGTTGATTGATTTTAATGGACTCCTTGCATTCCATGATATGGCTCATTTCCCTTTTAGCCTCTCTTGTTTCTGGTAGTATGTTTACACTGCGTTTTTTGGGGAGCACCAAAATGAGTAAGATAACAACTGAAGAAATATTCTGAGCACTGTTGCATTATTTGTTGCACAGTGTCTTAAAACCATTACCTCTTACCTCTACTTCCCAAAGTTCTTTCTACACGTTATTATGGAACCTGACTACTGTGCCACTGTTGTTGTTAGATATAGCTACACCAGCTAGAAGCCTTTGCTAATGATAGCTATTATTTCTGTTATATCTGACTTGAAGCTTTCTACATGACACCAGTGATTTTCATACTCTTGTTTAAAAAAAATGCACTGTGAAAAATGTAATTTCTTCTACATCAGCTAGTATGAACAGCTAATGTTAGCTGGCACATTATGTCAGAGACACAGATTAGCTCTCTGACACCACAAACAACTGTCTTAAAGGGAAATTAAAATATCACAGCATAACCATATAAGCCATGAGTCATGTTTGAGAGAGCAGTGAAATGTGAATGTTTTCCAAAGGACAGCTTCTAAAATTGTAATGAAAATAAAGAAGACATTGTGTGGCAGATTACTAATATAGCTAGCCAGCCAGCTAATGTTTGTGACTCATACAAAGTCTGTTTTCCTTAAATTGCTAATGGTAGTTCCAGCTAACTATTGTTTGTAGCCCTCTAGCTAACCATGAGCTACTATAGACTAGCTTATGTATTTTTTATTGAACTCATTTGAATTAAAAGGTGAGATTTTTCTTGTTTGAAATCAAGCTAATTCACCGACAGGTACATTTCTTACAATCCCTTTCCTCTTTTCCAGGGGTGCCAGTAATTGTGGAGGACAAGCACAGAGATAAAGGATATTTGGATTTAACAGATGTTATTGAACAACAATGAACATTTACGCAAAGAGCGCATCTTCATGGTGCAAACCTATTGGTTCACCAATTCGTTTAAGCAATGTCAGAGTGAATTTAGGAAGAAATACGGCATTCACGACGTATCCTCAAAGATGATGGGATCATTGATCCCCTCTCATGGTGGAGGCCGTCGGAAAATGTCGGAGGACAGAATCAATGACATGCAGCATTGTCTGCAGCAGTCGTCTACAAAACCTCTGAGATGCCTAGCACAGGAGACTGGGAGGTCTTACTCAACATGTCAGAGAGCTGCAAAAACAGAAAAATTGTTTCGAGCGCCACATTGAAATGTGTCCAGCATCACATGTAATGCAATCGATTACACATACGTCAAGGCACGTGGCGTATTTTTGTAGTTCAGATTGCTTCATCCTAACGGTAGTTATACCAGAATATTTGGGGCCTCTTTCGGATGAATCTCCCTGTATATACACTGCTCAAAAAAATAAAGGGAACACTCAAATAACACATCCTAGATCTGAATGAATGAAATATTCTCATTGAATACTTTGTTCTGTACAAAGTTGAATGTGCTGACAACAAAATCACACAAAAATCATCAATGGAAATCAAATTTATTAACCAATGGAGGCCTGGATTTGGAGTCACACACAAAATTAAAGTGGAAAAACACACTACAGGCTGATCCAACTTTCATTTAATGTCCTTAAAACAAGTCAAAATGAGGCTCAGTATTGTGTGTGGCCTCCACATGCCTGTATGACCTCCCTACAACACCTGGGCATGCTCCTGATGAGGTGGTGGATGGTCTCCTGAGGGATCTCCTCCCAGACCTGGACTAAAGCATCCGAAAGCTTTAACAAAGCTCCTGCAAACTCCTGCAAACTAAAGCAACTCCTGGACAGTCTGTGGTGCAACCAATGGTAATGGTGTTGGTGGATGGAGCGAGACATGATGTCCCAGATGTGCTCAATCAGATTCAGGTCTGGGGAACGGGTGGGCCAGTCCATAGCTTCAATGCCTTCATCTTGCAGGAACTGCTGACACACTCCAGCCACATGAGGTCTAGCATTGTCCTGCATTAGAAGGAACCCAGGGCCAACTGCACCAGCATATGGCCTCACAAGGGTACCTGAGGATCTCATCTCGGTACCTAATGGCAGTCAGACTGCCTCTGGTGAGCACATGGAGGGCTGTGCACATGGAGGGCTTTCTCTCTGGCTAAAAAAAAAATCAGTCCAGTTTTTCCACCACAGTGTGTGCACTAGAATAAGCCAGTTACCCCACCTGACAACTACAGAAATCTGTCTGAGGCTGGACAGGAGGTGAGCAGAGCAAGCGTGATGGATGAGCATGAAGATTTACAGCTGATAGAGTGAGAGAATGGGGTGTTAACTTTAGACAACATTAAACAGTGTTGACAGACAGGCAATTGGAGCACCTTCTGAGGACCTCTGAAGGAGATGGTATTTTTAGCAACTATAATAAGCTGTGCTTATTTTGCAAGCATTGGCTGTAATGGCATACATCATGTGCAGTTGTTATGACCAGTTTACGTTCACAGAAAGTGAGAGTGGGCTCTCTCTCCTAACCTGAACCCAGACCAAACACCAGGCAACATTCAAACAAGGAACCAGCTCAGGTTTATTTATGTCTTTTTTTTTCAGTGTTAAGGGCAAGATCTTAAGCTTATTCAATGATGAGCCAAAATAACAAACAAAATAACTATAGGTTTTAAAAAACAAGCTAATGCTGAAAACAAGATGAAATAAAAATACAAACAGCCACACTAACTCCCTACTCCATAGCAGGGAAAATGTCAGCAAAACGAAAGGCAATTGCCCCCTACTTTTCCCAAAATTCACAGTTTCACAAAGTGTAATGTAGCTTTCATAGCTTCACAAAGTAAACACAGTGAAGCAAAGTGAAGAGTGCCAGGCTGATCTGCACAGGTGTACTTCCATGTTTCTCATAGGTGTTGCCTCACTGCCATCTTATATGTGTAAGAGCGCCCCTATTACAATTGCATGGCCAATTCATAGATGCACAAAGAGATACACACACAAAAGTGCAGAACCAAGCACACAGAAGAAATTATATGACCGGAGGTCGTAACACCTACTGTGAATGTGGCTCATTCAAATGCATTACTTGATCTGACTAGCTAAGTGATGAAGGCTGAGGGTCAGCCTGATTCTTTATGTAAAGCCATACAGCTACTGATTTAGAATTTTTATAGTAACTCCATCCCCTACACTAGTGAAGTGTTTTGTGTTTTGCAGAAGCCCTTGCAAGATTTACTAAAATTGTATTGTTATTTGCATCATTTTGTACAGTACTTTGGGTGAAGAGCATGTTTTTTTCCTTCTGACTGCAAAAATATATAGTGTCACATAGAAGTCAGGATGCACAAAACCGCAGGCTTATTAAATACTAAGGCTTATGATTCAATAACTAGAGGGACTTCAATACAAACTAGCTGAGCTTAGATTATAGAAGTGTGATAAAACCAATAAGCCCTGACCATTCAAAGGCTTAAGTTAACCAAACAAACATTACAAGAACCCATAAAAAGAACCACAAAGCAAACACAGCTAAATGGAAAAAAGATCAGACAAAGAACACTGGAAAAGGAAAGAAACTAGAACAAGTGGGAACAATAATGAATGAGATATATTTGATTATTTTGATTTTCCACTTATCACAAATACAAACAATTTGCAAACACATGTTTGGTTTTTGCTCCTCTAGTTTAAAACTGTAGGTCTCTGGGGTTACTGTTGCTTGCAAACACTGAGAACGCTCCCAAACCATTCACACAAAAACATGTCAAAAACATCTCATTACTCCATGCAACATCACCAAATAATGGGCTACAAAGGAATTCACAACACAGATGCACTGTAAGGGTTGTGCAGATAGATTATATCAATCAATATAATGTCCAATTACGGATTTGAGGATGACATTTTCTGGACAAATGAGTCTCACATGTGTGAATCTAAATAAACGTATGAAGAAATGTGTCAGTTGGATGTTGATCCCACCACTCCATGCATGGACCCACCTCTTAGCACAAAGCTGATTTTAGTATTTCGTTTGAATTTTCCATTACACTTTAAATAATGCAGCAGTTACATTGTGGTGCCTTGGGTCATAGCATGTCATCACACTGGATAAACCACTCCATCTGCTATACAACATTTTTTAAGCCAGCTAGAAAGGTAAAGTCTACACAGCTAACAACAACAAAACATACAGGCAAAACACAGTGGCTAAAAACCAAAGCTTATGGTCATACTAAGCATTTATTCACATATTTTAGTACATTATGTTTACACCTCTCAAAGATTCAGTTTGTATTACAAAGTTTACTGATAAGCTGGCTGATTAGATCACTGAGGCCAACCTAGCTGAGGGCGACTGTCTTCCGAAAAAATCGACCCCTCACTGTGGAAATATAATAATAGGCCTAACTGCGCCTTTACCTTTAATAACGGTAGGCAAAAGCATTCACTT
This sequence comes from Pygocentrus nattereri, assembly GCF_015220715.1. Taxonomy (NCBI): domain Eukaryota; kingdom Metazoa; phylum Chordata; class Actinopteri; order Characiformes; family Serrasalmidae; genus Pygocentrus; species Pygocentrus nattereri. The sequence continues at coordinate 22,533,773 of NC_051221.1, read as the reverse complement.
TTCTATCATGCATAATAATGTATGCATGCATTGGCTCAGGGGCATAAATCCCAAACACAAAACTTATTTCTCTTAACATCCTTCTGCATCCATTTATAATGCAAGGTATTTTTTTCTTAAATGAAAGTACACTCTCAATATCCACCTATACATATTTTCTTTGCTGAAACATGTCTTCAATCCTTTCTTATTTATAACATTTTGCTGGCCAGTGGCAGTCAGTATGGGTCTTCTGTTCACAGAGCGCTAGCACAGCGAGGGCTCTCCACAGTCAACCATGTTCAAACATGTACCATTGCCTGGCACATTACAATGCTTAAAGCACTGCCAGAGGTCTGGTCTGAAAATACCCCTCAGGAAGGTTGGCTTACAACACCCATGTAATCCGCTAACATCAAACAAAGCGAAAAAAAGAAATAAATAAATCTGCCAGCCATGAACTCTATGCGTATTTGTGTGTGCGTAAATTGGGTCCAGATCTTTTCCCCAATTGTTATGGAGGCTCAAAGAAGACATTCTTTGTCCAGCTTTTGGGGAAACAGAAAGAATATATGCAAAGACTCATGTGGAGCTAGCATTTAGCTAATCTTGGACAAACAGAGCCTAAGAGGATTTTTAATTAGAGTGCTAGTGGGTGGACTGTGCGTCTCCAGAATCTTTCTCCTAAATGTACCCTTTGCTACTGTGTATGCCAATGGAACAGAGTGAAAATGTTTAATTGATTGGCTACATAAACTTTTACACTTGCAATCGACGAAATTCACTGAATTTCACCAGAAAACACCTTCACCCAGTGTTGGTACACCTTTCCAATATATTTATGCAAAACGGATATTAAAGATTATATATCTGTCATATCTCACAGCGATTATACACAACCTATAGAAACATTGATAAAGAATACAGTTAACAGTCCTGAGCACAAGTCTGAAACCTGCACACTAAATATAACCACAACTAAATAGAATTTCTTTTTTTCAATATTTAGTGCGTCCATGTTTTGCCTTCATTACAGCTTCCATTCTTTTCAGGATACTTTCAGTTTTCAAAGAAATCTGCAGGGGTATTTTTACAGCCCCAAAGTTCAGTTTTAAAAGTTGGCTATATTTTCTGCCTTTCATGATCCAAGTAACTCCAAACATATTCAGTTTCGTGCATCTTTTATCAGATACAACTTTTTGATACCTACATCCATTCAGACCCAAAGCATTTAGTTATTTTGTCACAGTGGAAGGATGGAAGAAACACTTATGGATTTTCTCCACTCTCTCTCAAAAATGAAAGATCTAAATTTTTGAACTCCAGTTTTGTAAACTCATGTTTTTACACTTATTTTCCTTTGCCTTTCTCTTACTTTATGCAGGCAAATTATCTAATATCACATCTCCTCACAAATATCTCCTGAAAAAAATGAATATCTTGAACTTTATGTCCATTTTTGGCTGTGAATTAATGAATTAAATGTTTTTTTTCTGACTGTTGCAAAGTGCTTTATGCCATAAAAGCATGACCTTAATAGTATTCCTGTGCAAAGGGGCCATACCTTAAGTGGCATGTTTTTCTTTGTGGGGAAATTAAGTGTTTTCACACAAAACCGTTTGCCCCTGAGCAAATGTAGATAACTATCAGTGGAGCATGATGACCTCAATATTGAGAACATCAGTGCTTGGTGGAAGAATAAGAGAACATTCCATAGCTAGGGGCTGTAGACGATGAAAGAGGAATGATACCAGTTGAAAGGACACTAGCTTTCTTACACTGTATCCATCTAGTGCATATCCTGGTGCCTGAGGAGACAAATGAACTACACTCTGTCATTAAGTGTCATCTAGTATAATTAAAACTTGGCGGAAATAGTTGCTGGAGTGTTAGGTCATGTGTCTGACGGTTACTGTATCACGCTTGACCTGAAGCTAGTAGCTTGAAACATCACCTTTCGGTTAATGGCCCATTAAAGAACAGGTGAGCAGCAGATTGTGAGTAGAGAGTGCCTGGCCTCTCAGTGTCTTGTTTCAGTGGTTTAGTTTAACTGTTCCGCCAGTCTATTAAGATACCTTTTATTAATCTCACAACAGGGAAATTCACCTCTGCGTTTAACCCATCTGTGCAGTGAAACACCCACATACACAGTAGGGGGCAGTGAGCACTCTTTTCCAGAGTTATGGGCAGCCCTATCCACAGGGAGCTGTTGGGGGTTAGGTGCCTTGCTTAGGGGCACTTGAGTCACGACCTCTCAGCTCAGGAGACTGAACTGGCGACTGGTACCTCCAGCCCATGACTATACTATGATATAGGTCTACTATGCTAATGCGTTATTTTTATGCAATCCTGCTTTCACTGCTAACTACTGGTTTTAGCAGAAGAAAGTGATATTAAGTAACCCCTAGAATGCTGAGGAACTGTATTTGGACTCTCACTTAAATTTCTCACTGCAGTAACTATATTACTTGCATATTAGTTCAGTAGTAGTTACTGTATAATTACCATTAAGATTAATCATTTAATAAACCTAGAGGTCAAAGGCTTAAATGTGATACTTGTTGATAATGGATTAGACACTTTGCACTGAAGGATCGTGGTTACAGCTTCTAAGTAATGTCTGTTTCAGATTCACAATATGGTTTCTCCTGTTCCTCAAAATAATTTCAACAATCTGTGCCTACAATCAAACTAAATTATTCTGTTTCTCACCGCTGAGATAAGCTCAAGTGTGTTGCCTGGCTTAATGAATTTCACATCCAGAGAGTTTTTTTGCGTTCAGAGTTTCAAAAGTTGATATATTTGATGTATAATAAATACCAGTGGCTGTTGAGGGTTGGAGCTTCTTCCTTCTGCCTTTCAATAGCAGCCTGCCAAGCTCTTAGTGCAAAAACACCGTCTTTAGTTTAGACATCTGAATGATTAAGTAAACGACAATGGAACTTGTTCCCTTCATCCAGCGCAGTAGAAATACTGGCCAAGTGAATTTGAAAACAAATGCTGCTTTTGTTTCACATCCTAATTAAATACACTTGCAAAGTTTTCTTTAATGAATGTTCAGTTATTCAAGGATATTTTTGGGTCTTGAACGTGGGCCTTCGGAACAACTTGAGGTAAGGAGTTATTTGCACACTATAATACACACGTTAACTGCATTAACAGATGTCAGCCCCATCGTATACATTAACATGATGGTGTGTGTCTGCAGTTATACTGCACTGTATGTCAAGTGGGTTCCTCTCTGTTGTGCAGGCAGGGAAACAGCTTGTGCTTGCAGTTTGCCTGCATGCTGGGCCTGCCGTGGACATGCACCTGCACTGATAATGCTGTTGCCACTGCTGCTTAGACCCTCTCCTGGCACCCGCTACTCTCCTGACCAGCCAAGCAGATAGAGGAGCGTCTGTCTCTAAACATTTGTTCCCTTTCTAACAGGGCCGAGAATGGCCACTTTGGGAGTAGATTAGGACATCTCCAGCAGGCTAGGTTTGCCCTTCCCCACATTTTCAATCATAATGTCCTCAGAAAGCAAGTGTGTAGCCTGCAGAGGGAGTGCTAGAAGATCAATAATTATGTAATTGTTATGTATTAACAAGTGTAAACATTTGAATAATAAATAAAAATTTAACAAAAGACATAAATAAAAATTTTTCAGAAATATATTTTATAGGCATATTAAGTAATATGACTATAATGATACATCATAGAGATGGATTTTTTTTAATAGGCCTAATAAATGATCATTAATATTTCTTTTTAATTATTAAATAATAACCTCAATACATAAACTGTTAATACTTTTAATTGTGCCATTTATTAATTATCAGTTTATTTTATTATAAACTGCTACTGGCATCATTTAAGTAGAAAGAATAGGCTAATTAACTGTATTAATGCTAACTATAATATTATTAGCATAACAATTTGAATGAAAAGTAGAATATTTTATTATACACTTCTATAACTAGAATAGCTCTGCCAGTTTGCAGTGGAGTCCCTGTAGTTATTGTATAATAAGCCTCAGAATGTAATAAGCCTGGAATTTTAAAGGGTTGAACAAAACTTTTTAGATATACTTAAATTCTCATTTGACATGACTGAATGCCCTTTCAGCACTTTCGGATCAGTGAACCCTGCAATTGTTCCAGTTCTGTCCCACTCTGTGTAATGTGACCATAAAGCCTAACCATGCCAAAAGAAAGAACCTAAGGCTTAGCAAGGCCACCATCCGGTTGCCAAAGTATATCTTCCAAGTCAACATTGTGTCATTTCCACCCGGAAAGCCAGGCCCACTGCCAATACTCAAGTAGCTTTGGGATATGAAGTCTAAACAAAACCATCTGAGGGTGGCAAATCAGAAGGTACATGCCAAAATCTTTGCCATCGACTCTTGATTCTGAGATTTATAAATGCAGAGACGCAAAGACACTTAAAGCGCTAGAGATCATGCTCCTACCCAGATGGAGAAATAAACTAAGGGTCTTAAGCCAAGGGCTAAAGCACTCAAAAGAGCAAGAAGTTTTCCCAAGCTCGTGGCAAGAGTCGAGTCAACTGGATTAAGCAAATGAATGAATTTCTCGATGAGAAGGAAAAGAAAAGACTATGTCTGTGTAAACTGAAACATGATGCTGAATAAAACTGTGCTTGTGTGTGGCTGAGTATGTCATTTCTCAGAAAGAGAGGTTTAAAACTGATATGATTTTAATATTTGTTTGATTTTTTTTAAGTTGATAGAAGAAAATACTGATATTGGGGTTTCGCTTTATAATTGTCTCTCTAATAGTTTATCGCTAAATTAAAAGAAAAAGTGGGTCACCATGAGCCATGTGAACAGCTTCAATGCACCTTGGTTTAGATTCTACAAGGCTCTGGAACTGTACTTGGGCAAATGGAACATCATTTTTCCAAAACACTTCCTAAATTGGTGTTTAAATGAAGGTGATGGAGAGTGCTGTGTAGCATGTTAGTCCAATATCTCTCATAGGTGCTCAACTGAGATTAGGTCTGCAAAGTACATAGCATGTGACATAAGGTTTTCATACTCTTCAATCCATTCGGTGACCCCTTGTGCTATGTAAAGTGAGGCACTGTCTTCCTGGAAGAGACCACCCTCTTGGGATTAAGGTAAACATTCAGAATACGTTTTTATAGATTTGCAATGATCGTTCACTTTAAAGGGACAAGCGGACACAAACCATCCCAGCAAAATGTCCTCCATAGCATAATAGCCACCAGATCCTTTGCTGTGGGTATCTATCCTTTAGGCCTCTACTGTTCTCTTGGTATACACTGCATATGCACTCGCACACTTGTGGAGAATATGGTGAATGATGAAATCAAATGGTACACGGGTTTTTGTAATGAGGTGTTTGTTCACTGCCACCCTACAATAATATCTCTCTCTGTGCAGTTGTAGATGGACTGTTCTTGTAGGTCTGCAGTTGTAGATGGACTGACAGTCTGATCACGTCTTACTTTGACATTCTTCATCACCTGAGTCACAGCTGCTATATATTTACATGTCATACTAATGTACACGCATCACAATCATTTAATGTCTACTTTCAGCCACAACTGCTGCCCCTATTTATTGATATCCCATAGATCTAAATGCAGATGTCACTGCAGTCATTGTTCCCATTGGAAAATATTTCAGTTGATCAGTCTTTATGACTGAATCTCCTGCTTTCATCATATAGTCATAGGTTTACTTATTTATTTATTTATTAATGAAAGGTGTTGTGAGGTGAATGGGGTGGAACAGGGTTTTTGTCCATTTACCCCTTTTTCAAAAATGAGAGAGATGGCCTTTATGTCATTAAGCATACTTTTTGTTGAGAAAGGTTAGGCAAATTTCCATTGCAACCGTAATGACAAAAGCACACTATGTGATTTCTGCTCTTGATACACCCACTTAGCAGTTCAGTGACATTTGTGAGATGCTCAAATCGACCTACTAAATTGTACCTGCACAGTCACAGTGTTATGGACATGTTATGAACAAGCTAAGTGGGTGTACTGTGAAGTACACTGCATGTACTGACAAATATTTACTCTTAGACAACGATGTTGCTATCGTTACCTTTCCATGAAGAGCTTGAGGTCAAGAGATTTAAACGTTTGAGTTAGTGGAGATAAATCATAGCTACTAAGGAAACAAATGTGATAAGTATTAAATAAATCTCTGTGATAAAAAAAGAAAAAGGCTTCTGAATCTATCTGGAGTCAATCTGAAAATCATTGTTGCTAGTAGAAATCAGGTTTTTTCGTTATGGATCTATTTTTATTATGGTTCAAATTTACTGTCTAAGAGGTAGTAGCCTATTTATAGCATGTACTGTATATAGTGTAGCTTACTGTGAAGGGTTTTGTTGGATGTGTTTTCTAGACATGTATATACAATGTGAGGAGCCCATGAAAATGTATTGCATTCTATCCTTAGCAGATCCATATGTTTAAAAAATAATCTCCTCAGTGGCATTATGTCTTGGACAATTTCAGTCTAGTAGCAAGGACAATTTCTTTAGCCCCAGTTTTCTGTCAACCACTAACTAACAAAGCTTGCCTGCTCTAATAACATCCAAGAACAACCAATAACAAGATGATTAAATATAAGCAGAATGATTAAATGTATTGATTTCTCTGTAATTGCTATGTCTGCTAAATTTCTGGCCTCCATGCAGAATGGAGGTCATTAAAAGAATAATAGGGGGACACTATTTACATTGCTTTGTTTGTAAAAGAAAGGGTAATTAGGTTACAGGGAGCAAAGACACTGCATCTGGCCCTGAAAAACACTGTGTCTCTGTGATTAGTTGCCAAGAACATCCCCAGATGGCATCCATTACCTGAGCGCATTAATTAAAGATCCAAGCACAGCCCCCATTAAAGCAGAATATGGGCCTGGGGACATGTGCGAATGTATTTGAGATGCTGTTCATGATATCCCAAAAACAGCACACTTCTCGACATAAATAATAAATAAATAATTGAAACAATTATTTGTCACTACAAATATGCTTGTAACACCTTTTTATACTAAAACAATGAGAGGCCAATTTCAGCACACAACTTTAAGCTAATATTTGAGATGAAAACCTTCGAAAATCATGTGATATTTTAATGCTTCTGAGTACTTCAGAAGAGAACTTTCATCATACTGAAGGCTGTGCTCCCTCGGCAGCACCCAGAGACGGCAATGTCATTTCATTTCATGGCAACCAGTCTGTCATTACAACAATCGCTTTCTTTTAAAACTATTTAAATTATTTCCAGAAAAAAGTGTCAAGCACTACCATCTCTATTTAATTTCATATTCAATTTTCCTGATGTTACTTAATTTAAACTCACCCACACTGGAGCAGAACTGTGTGTGGTACCAACTGTGTTCTGTCTAAAACTGAGGTTAAATCAGTTACCCTACCTTTTGTGAACTGAAAAAGTTCATTACAAGTTTTAGTGGTAACTCCTTACTTTGGGTAGTCCTTGGTAGATGATTACCAAACTCAGCAACACCTCAAAAACATATCAGTGAAGTAACAGTAGTGCAGCATCTAAACTTAATCCAAAACCTAATCCCGTTAAGATACATAATGGTGTCAGCAGCATGTCTATAATAGCTTGTTGAGGAGGATGAGGTGGTCTGTATTAGACCTTTTACATTTTCAGTGACTTCTCAGGTTAGCATCTACAGATATGAACTTGGATCCTCCAAATAAAGTGAAAAACAACTGAATTCAGTTGATTATAAATACATTTTATTTACACAGTTAATTAAAAGTTTCCTTATAATCTACTGAATGTATTCACTGCTTATACATGATTGATATGCTGTTGAAATCTTACTGAGAGCCTGTTGAATGTTTATTTCATCTAAAAGAACCACTAGAAGTAAAGTGTCACCGTTTCTGTGACCTCAGTCCAGACATTTATTAATCTCCCACAAGAGTGCCTGGGTCATAACTTTGCAATGGAGCAATAGCATCTTAAGCAGGTTATTGTACAAATATTAAATTAGGAAGTGGGAACATTTTGCAATACCCACAGTGCTTCATTTAAAGAGAAAAATCATCTTGTAAAGTCTGAAAGTTTTAATTACACCTTATTTGGCCAGTTGTCTTAACTGAAGATTCTAATACAACGTTTCTAAATCTCTGTGGGCCGTGAATAAGTCCACCTAAATCTAGGAGTTTGTAAAAAGTTTTTAACAAAATGAAAGATTAATATATTTTAACATAAAGAAACCATAATGGTCTTAAAACACGTGTAGCTAGATTGGCCTTAAATGCACTGAGACTGGACTGGACTTAAATGGACAGACTGGACTGGACTTAAATGTACTGGAGCTAGACCAGGTTTAAATGAACTGAGACTGGACTGGGCTTAAATGGACTGGAGCTAGACTAGGTTTAAATGGACTGAGACTAGACTGTGCTTAAATAGACTGGAGCTTGACCAGGTTTAAATGGACTGAAACTCGATTGGTCATAAGTGGACGGGGACCAGACTGGGCTTAAATGGGCTGAAACTGGACCAGTCTTAAATGGACTGGGGATTAACTGAGCTTAAAAGGACTGAGACTGGACTGACCTTAAATGAAGGGGGAATAGACTGGACTTAAATGGAATGATACTGGACTTGGCTTAAACAGACTGGGGCTAGACAAGGCTGAAATGGACTTGACTGGACTTAAGTGAACTAGAACTGGACTGGACTTGTATTGGACTAGAACTGGACTGGGCTTAAATAGACAAAGACTGGACTGGGCTTAAATGGAATGAGATTGAACTGGGCTTCAATTAATTGATACTAAACTGGTCTTAAGTGAACTGGGGCTAGACTGGTCTTAAATGGACAGAGAGTTAACTGAATATGTATGAATTTGGACTATAGTGGGTTTAAATAGGCTGGGACTGGACAGGGCTTATATAAACTGCAACTGGACTGTACTTAAAAGGATGGAGGATAATAATAATAAAAAATAGTATATATGTCATGAACCTTTACTAGAAAATAAAAATGAATGAAAAAATAAGGTTATACAATGCAAACATTTCACAGTCAAACATCAAATCAAAAACGTTTAATAAACTAGCTACCTAGATCACATCGCCTCCATATCAGTCTACCACAGTAAATATTAATATTAATATTACATTATCATTAAAGGGTTATCTTGTGAGCTTTTTTTTTTATTATTCAAATTTGTGACCTCTGGCTTTTTACAGACCTGCAGGCAAAGCACACATGAAGCACTTTGTGATTAATGAAGATGTCATGTTAGTCATTCGTTTATGAGCATGTTTTTGTGGTACTTTAGTTACTCACTAAACATTCTTAAGAAAAGTAATTTGGGAAAATGTTCTCCAGAATCAGTACAGTAAGTCTGACATGCTGCTTGTTTGTTCTGATTTGAAGTTTTTTCAGCTCAGACACTTGGAGCTCTCAGCCCTCCAAATAAACATGTTCACTCTGTTTGTGTATTAAGCCACTCCTGAAATACAAGACTCTTAAATGTTAAAATACTGCAATGTTCACTGTTCAGACATCAATGTATCATAAAGCATACTTTGTTCTTAATATTTACTTTTTCTTAATATATATACATATATTTGCATTTGTTCATGATTTGTTGCTGCTATATTAGTTTAAATTAGTTATTATATCAGTTAAACCCTTCGATGGCCATGGCTCAGCCAGGTTGCATTAAAGTCCCTGTAGTAAGCCTTAGTATGTAAGAAGCTTGGGATATAATAGGGGTAAACCTTATAGTTATTATATCAGTTAATCTTAGTTATTACATTAGTTAATCTGTCCATTACTAAGTTACTAAGGAAACTTTATTGTAAAGTGTTACAGTAAAAATATTCCATGTGGGCTCACATCAAAATCTGATGATGTACGAAAGTGTAATGTAAATTCTGCAAACCAGGTTTTACTTATAGGACCATTTCAAATATGATCTACATCAGTCATAACATTTGTGTTTGAGCATTTATCATGCTAATGTTTAGCCAGCCATGCTGTAGTGTAATTAGTGCAATAATTATGTTTATTAACACATATAGTGAATTAGATTTCATATTATACCATGTTTTGAAATTAATGGGACAGTGTGTGAAATATCCATCCATCCATCCATTTTCCAAGCCGCTTCTCCGTCAGGGTCGCGGGGGGGTGCTGGAGCCTATCCCAGCAGTCTTCGGGCGAAAGGCACGATACACCCTGGACAGGTCGCCAGTCCATCGCAGGGCAGACACACAGACAGTCACTCACACCTAGGGGCAATTTAACATGTCCAATTGGCCTGACTGCATGTCTTTGGACTGTGGGAGGAAACCGGAGAACCCGGAGGAAACCCACGCAGACACGGGGAGAACATGCAAACTCCACACAGAGAGGACCCCGGTCACCCGGCCGGGGAATCGAACCCAGGCCCTCCTCGCTGTGAGGCGACAGCGCTACCCACCACGCCACCGTGCCGCCCTGTGTGAAATATAATATTGTTAAATAATACAAACCAGATTCCAAAAAAGTTGGGACACTAAACAAATTGTGAATAAAAACTGAATGCAATGATGTGGAGATGGCAAATGTCAATATTTTATTCGTAATAGAACATGGATGAAAGATCAAAAGTTTAATCTGAGTAAATGTAACATTTTAAAGGAAAAATATTTTGAATCAAAATTTCACAGTGTCAACAAATCCCAAAAAAGTTGGGACAAGTAGCAATAAGTGGCTGGAAAAAGGAAATTGAGCATATAACGAACAGCTGGAAGACCAATTAACACTAATTAGCTCAATTGACAAAATGATTGGGTATAAAAAGAGCTTCTCAGAGTGTCAGTGTCTCTCAGAAGCCAAGATGGTAAGAGGATCACCAATTCCACCATTGTTGCGCAGAAAGATAGTGCAGCAATACCAGAATGGTGTTACCCAGTGTAAAATAGCAAAGACTTTTAAGTTATCATCATCAACCGTGCATAACATCATCAAAAGATTCAGAGAATCTGGAACAATCGCTGTGCGTAAGGGTCAAGGCCGTAAAACTCTACTGGATGCTCGTGATCTCCGGGCCCTTAAACGTCACTGCACCTCAAACAGGAATGCCACTGTCAAGGAAATAACAGAATGGGCTCAGGAATACTTCCAGAAAGCATTGTCAGTGAACACAATCCACCGTGCCATCCGCCATTGCCAGCTGAAACTCTACAGTGCAAAGAGGAAGCCATTTCTAAGCTCCACAAGCTCAGACGTTTGCACTGGGCCAGGGGTCATTTAAAATGGAGTGTGGCAAAATGGAAGACTGTTCTGTGGTCAGATGAGTCACGATTTGAAGTTCTTTATGGAACCCTGGGACGCCATGTCATCCGGACCAGAGAGGACAAGGATAACCCAAGTTGTTATCAACGCTCCATTCAGAATCCTGCATCACTGATGGTATGGGGTTGCATGAGTGCTTGTGGCATGGGCAGCTTGCATGTCTGGAAAGGCACCATTAATGCAGAGAACTATGTTCAGGTTCTAGAACAACATATGCTCCCATCTAGACGTCATCTCTTTCAGGGAAGACCCTGCATTTTTCAACAAGATAATGCCAGACCACATTCTGCAGCAATCACAACATCATGGCTACGTAGGCGAAGGATCCGGGTACTGAAATGGCCAGCCTGCAGTCCAGATCTTTCACCTATAGAGAACATTTGGTGCATCATAAAGAGGAAGGTACGACAAAGAAGGCCCAAGACGATTGAACAGTTAGAGGCCTGTATTAGACTTGAATGTCTCCTCTGTCCCCAGACGTCTGTTGAGTGTTGTAAGAAGAAGGGGGGATGCCACACAGTGGTGAAAATGGCCTTGTCCCAACTTTTTTGGGATTTGTTGACGCCATGAAATTTTGAAACAACATATTTTTCCCTTAAATTGATACATTCTCTCAGTTTAAACTTTTGATCTGTGATTTGTGTTTTATTCTGAATAAAATATTGACATTTGCCATCTCCACATCATTGCATTTAGTTTTTATTCACAATTTGTTTAGTGTCCCAACTTTTTTGGAATCCGGTTTGTACATAATATTATATAATAGTGTTTCTAGGTGCTGTCATCAGTTAGGCAGGTGCGGTGGGTGGGGCAGAGAGTCTCATTAAGGCATTAATTGCACTGGAGGGTTGGCGTGTGCAGGCAGTGATTTTTGTTTCTTTCCTCCAGCACAGGGCAGACTTCTTCAGTTATGTTTTTTTTTTTTTTTCTTGTTAGGGTCTTATGTGAGGCTATATGTATCTCATATTTTGTGAATATGGTCAAAATTTACCAAATTTGACCAGATAATTCTGAAAAAAATGTTTTTTTCACAACCACATTTTAAAGAAAGTTTTTATGGTGGTCTTACACGGGGTGTGGGATTATTACAGGCTTTTCTGCTGTATTTTCAAGTTTGATCATCCTGCTGTAAGAATATTATAGGGCTCTAAACATATTTCTCAATGTTTACTTTCTTGTAAGTAATTTTATTGAGTGAAATGATTCTGATGAGAGATCATTTTGCTTGTTTTAACCATTATTTTGTCAATCAAGAATGTCAAACTAGTAGCTAATACTGATATTCCTACAACTCAAAAGAAGAAATGTTACAGATACTGACTAGATTCAAGATGATCTCACTTACCAAGATAATATATATATATATATATATATATATATTGAGGTCACTTCAGTAGCATTTTTGTTTCTAGAGGCATAAATTGTCCTTCAAAGTGAAGAAAGATATCAGCTCTACACTGTCAGCTGGTGAACAGAAATACATGGTTTAACCAAATTTAAAAGCCCTGGCAGAAACTACACACTCTTTATAAATAAACTCAGTGTTGTTTTCATGAATTTGGGAGACAGTTTTTTGTAAGGTGTATGTTAATATTCACTCATGCTGCTGTCTGTTAAACATAGATAATTCACTATGCGCTCAGTACAGGCCACAGGTGCCTAATACCATTTGTGTACTGTGTGCATGCTAGTCTCGCATGCTAGTATCTGCTTGGTGCTTCTTAGTGGAAGATATTTTGGCTCTGTCACTGCTTTTTTAATCCGGTGACAAAAAAATGAACAGGTTCAGATTAAGGAAGGATTCAGTGTTTTCTCTGCGAGCTTCTGGCAGTGCTGTGTGTGGATACGTATTTAGTGTGTCATAAAGTAATTGGTGTTGGCACCTGTTTTTTGTACATGTGTAAACCTGCTCATTTAAATTTACTCATATTTTGAATGTAACATGCATGACTGTATGTTCGAGGTGCAATATTATATAACACATGTTTTCTTTTGTACCGATATAAATACTACATGAGCTGACTTACGGAACATGATTTGAAATCTAAATATTAATGGACGCACTACCATAAACACACACACACACACACACACACACACACACAAACATCTATCTATGTAAAGGTGTCAGGATATCTTATTGTAGTTTTCTACCTGCTATATAACTGCAGATAGGAAGACAGTAACTTCAGGGGAGAAAAGAAAATAAATAAATTAACATATTATTGAATATGCCAAAGGGAGAAGTGGGTGTGTTGTTCATTGGGGGGGGGGGTGTAGGGAGGGATTCCAACGAAACAGGTACACAGCTGCTTGGTGAAAGATAACAAATTGCCACAGCGGAGGTAACATGAGGAAGGGCACTGTAGCATTCATTTACTAATTCATCTATTTTCCACACAGCAGACACCATAGCAAGGCTGTTTTTTTCCCTGTAATTAATTCTCCAATTTTTTTTTTTTTTTTGGAAAAGAAGAGGAAAATGATCAGCAAAATTGGAAATTGGAAATGCTTCATGAAGCAGTGAGCGCTTGTTGGACCGCTGCTTGCATTCGCTCACAGGAGGCGCAGGGATGCTTCCTGGTGGGCACTCTCCTCCACTTTTCTTTGTCTCTCTCCTCCCACGTCTGTCTGCCTTGCATGCAAGAAATGAGATTAGTTTTGACAATGACTGATGGTTCATCCATGAATACATTTGTACCTGAAAATGAAAATCGCTGTTATATCTCATTTTAATGAGCAATGTGGATGGGAGACACCAAGGATTTTTGTTCAATGGGGTGCACTGCACTGGCTGCATGTCAGAGTTGAAATATTTATAGACGAACATTGCAGGTCATTCATCATTCATGTTTGGGGGGACCTGGGAAGAGATTATACATTTTGGAGGTAGGTCAAATGGGGATGCAGAGGTTCAGTAGGTATGTTACTGCTTCTTAAATGTCCTTTCCTGTCTACTTACTACAGTTAATTCACATTTGATTAGAAGAAGGCAAAACTACAGAGGCATAGCCAAAGGGTGGCCAGGAGTGGTCAGTGCCATTTTAGCATGAAGCATGGCCACTGTACTGGGAAGATGGTAAGATTAGTTAACTAACATAAAACAGTTGGCTATAATCACTTATCAACACATTTCTTTCTGCAGCTGAATAGATTACCTTAAACACTGCTGTCTGACTAGCTTTCCAATAACTAGACTCATGTACAACTTAGACAGGCATGGACAAGCAATCTAAAAGAATAATTTCTATGGCCGGTCTCTATGAAATATTTTCCTTGATAACACCATGCACTGAAAAATCTCATGAATAACTAAAATACATTATATCAACACACTTTTGTCTTTCAGTTTACTTTCAGTAATAGTTGTACTGATGTAATATTTTATTCATGTGGAAATGATAGATAAATTCAGTTTTGTAAAGAGAAAAAAACAATACATCACTTATGGAATTCTATATTATTTATAATGCTGCATTTTGATTTGGTCTATGGTCTATTGTTATTGGTCTGTTATGGTTAAGTATTAAGTGATGGTCTAACATTCAAACTGCTGTAGCATAGCCAACAGATGTTACCTGTAAAATGTAAAAGGTAAAACGTCATTACAACATAGGAGAGCTAGCAGAAATTAGCTTTATTATAGATGTAGGTTTGGGAATTTATGGCTAAAACTTAAGACTTAACACTAATACTTATAGTTTACTATTACTTACAACATGCTGCTTACAGATATAAGTTACCACCAACCTGCATGTTTACAAACATTTTGATTTGGTCTGTGATCTGTTTGTTAAAAGTCTGTTATTGTTATTTATTAACTGGTGGTCGGTGGAATGATGGGGGTATTGCTGTGAAAACAGTGCTGTTATCAGATAAAACAACCCATGTAGAACTGTTTTCAGACTGTGTTCAGACTAACTGTTATATTAATTATTATATTTAACACAACATTACTTTGGATTACTAATGGAAGGAAACCACAGCTAAATTCCTGAACGCTTTGAGAGGCTCATTGTGTGAGCAAATGAGTGTAGTTATCCAATGCCAGACCTTACAACTGCAGTCTCAGCAGGTCTGTGTGGCCTGTGAGGGCTGGCACAGATGATTGTCCCGTTTGCACTCCCCTCCACCTGTCCTCTGCCTGCATCAGTGCTCGTTCTGTTCTCCCCAAGGTGTGGCCCCCAATCCCAGTGCTGACAGGAACCTGACGAACATCAACGTTGTCAAATGTCCCATGCTGACAAGTCAATTCATCTTCCCCCACAGCACGCTTTTAAACAAACCCTGTCATCAGTTTCTGCCCTCTGCCAAGGAGATGGGGAACAGGATACATTTCATTTCAAACTGCCATCAAATTGCCAACAGATGTTAAGTGTAAAATTTCTCACCTTTCCAGCAAAACCTTGGCTAACTGAACTATTATATTTTCTACCTCAATTCCAAAACATTGAGACAGTATGAGAAATGCAAACAAAAACAAAGTGATGTGTAAATCCTCCTTTTTTGAAAAATATATGCTCATTTTTAAACTGATGCCTGTGGCCTGTTCCAAAAGACTTGGGACACGTGTAATTGAACAAGATATTACAGGAGAACAAGAATTTTGTCTCTTAAATTATATGATGAATTATGCTTAAAGTCAGTGAATCAGAACTCAATAACGAATTTTCTTCTTTAAAGTGCCATATTTCCAAACTAGGCTACTTAAGCGGGAAATAGTTGTCATTTTATTTTTCAGGTTTTGATTGGCCCCAAAAAGGCAGATGTTCCAGAACGAATGTGGAGTCAGATACTGATGGTCAGCAGAATCCATGTGTTTTGTAGAAAAGCCTGTCTATGGCTTCTCATATGTTATGTTAGCATTGAGCTAAAAGGTTTAATACTAGACAACTCTAGCTTACACAGAGCTACACCAGGCAGCTTTCAACAGGCATTAGGGCAACATGTTTTACTTTGTAAGTTGCAGTTTACAGTAACTATTCAACAAATATTTCAAGTTAAACTCTCAGTATTAGTTTAGTTTTTTAGCCTGTTATGTGTCCACTGAAGAGTTAAACAAAACTGCCTTTAAATTTACATTACATTAAGACTTTTGCTTCATATATGAAATTTGAGCATAAACACACATGTATTTGTGGGAACCTCTACTTGTTCCCCCTTTAATTTGGGTGTGACATGAGTTTTCACCTTGTTTTTTGCAGAAAAAGGTCTGTGTCCCCTCCTCCCTCTACCAGGCTGTGTCTGCCTGCAACATTGGTCAGCTCAGAGGATGGACTATATCACAGGATTAGAGCATGATATAGTGGGAGCATGTGAAAGCAGAGCTAATCTGCATATTTAATGTGTATTTAATATTACAGTACACCGAATTAGGGTTTGTCCAATACCTGCATATGTCTAATGACAGATAATGGCTTTGCTTCCACTCTTTAACACCACAGTAATGCTAATATCACAGGAAACACAGGTCCTTATCAGGTAACCTTTCAATGCTAAACTAGTGATGTCTCATGCCTTTGTAGTGTAGACATAGCCATAACCCCAATAAGCTGTCAAGGTGCAAAGAATTTTTTGGAAGATGTGAAAAAAGATGTGAGAAAAAAGATTCTGGAATAAAATGGTTCAATACCTCAATTGTCATTCTAAACATTTATTTGGAGAGCTGGGCAACTGACCAAGACTGTTTAACACTTACAGAGCACTTCATTAGGAGCACCTGTACACCTACTCATTCATGTAATTATCTATTCAGCCAATCATGTGGCAGCATTATGGTGTATAAAATCATGCAGATATGGGCAACAGCTTAAGGTAATCTTCATGTTAGCCAACAGTATGGGAAAAAATATGATCTCTGTGATTATGACCGTGTCATGATTGTTGGTGCCAGACAGGCTGATTTGAGTATTTCTATATCTGATGATCTCCTGGGATTTTCATGGACAACAGTCCCTAGATGTTACTCAGAAATATGTAATAAAGAAAACAACATCCAGTGAGCAGCACATCTGTGGAAGGAAATGCCTGGGGTCACCTGAGAATGGCCAGACTGGTTTGAGCTGATAGATGAGGCTGTGGTTAACTCAGATAACTTTGTACAATTCTGGTAAGCAGAAAAGCATATTGGAAAAGAGGTGGATGGGCTACAACAGCAGAAGACCATGTTGGGTTCCACTTCTGTCAGCCAAAAACAGAAATCTGAGGCTGCAGTGGACTGAAGACCACAAAAACGTAGCCTTGTCTAATGAATCTTGATTGCTGCTGTGGCTCACATGCTGCTGCGGATCTGGTAGATCGTCAGAATTTGGTGCCAATAGCATGAATCCATGGAACCAACCTGCCTTGTCTCAACAGACCAGGCTGGTGGAGATGGTGTAATGGTGTGGGGAATGTTTTCTTGGCACTGTTTGGGTCCATTAATACTAGTCAATTATTGGTTGAATGCCACAGCCTATTTGAGTATAGTTGCTGACCATGTGCACTCAGTCATAAACACAATTTACAATCTTCTAATGGTTACTTCTAGCATGATGATGCAAAAGCAAAAGTTGTCTGAAACTTATTTTATGATCATGACAAATGAGTTCAATGGTCTTTAGTGCTCATCAGAGAAGAACTGGTAGAACTGGAGACATGCAGTATGAAAGTGCACCTGACAAATCTGCAGGAATTAATGCAATTATGTTAACACGGACAAGAACCTCAACAGAATGTTTCTGATATATTTTGTTTTGAGAGGAAAGGAGGAGGCCCTACCCATTATTAGTATAGTGTCCTTAAAAAGGTGCTCAGTGAGTATAAGCATAAATGATTGTTTGCATGGTAAAATTGATTTTCTGATGGAAAATTTACTGTATATGATCCTTAAAAACTTTCAAATATGTTTATAGCTTCTAGTCTATAGCTTTTATAAAGCACCAAAAATTGTTCCACTATTATTACATTTCACTGAACCCATAGTAAATGGAAAATTTTTGCAAGAGTGTAGGATTTGGGCTGGTAGGGCTGGTTGTACATCAGTGCAGAAGGGTAAGCTCTAGCCTGGGCTTTATCAGGATCCAGTGGAACGTGCACTGGCACCTTTTCCTCTGGAGGGATCAGTATTCAGGCTTAGACTATGTCTTTCTCTGAGGCTCTGCTGCCAATGGTGAGAGAGGCCCATAGCTGAGGGGGGACTGGAGAGAGAGGGGGGGAGGGGGCAGACTGGCACAGGGCAGCAGCTGCACGGAGGAGGCATGACAGCCGGCTCGCCAGTGGGTATCTTTCAGAGGGGCAGGGGGCCAGGAAGAAAGAGATATCGGAGAGAGGGAGAGGGAGAGATTTCCAGTCATCATCTGTTTCCTCCCCTCTTATTAATATCAATAGCTCTTGACTTCTACATTTGCCTTTCAAGGGTCAATCAGGCTGCGTTTTATGAAGGAGAAAGGAAGGAGAAGGAGAATAACAAGCCAAGGGACCGTGAGACATATTGCCTTTCTGTGTGCATTGCAATATAATAACATCAGCATCACGTCTAGACTGATAGCCCCTGCTGCATCTTACCGCAACTATGCTGTCTGTAGAATGATGTTGTCTAATTGCACCTGTAATCCAACATCATTGCTTATTAATGGAATTGTACAGGCTGGACATTCCATGTACCTAAACATTCATTTGTTGTGTGTGTGTGTGTGTCCCAGCTTCAGTTTCTGTTTTCTACTCATCTGAAAGTTTGCCCCTTCTCCAGCTCACTCTGAAATTACTGGCCTATTCGTCAATTACAGCCCATGCTGCTGATTGTCGCAGAATGCCAGCATATTGCATTTACGAGCTCATTAGGCCGACAATATTGTACTTAGCGCCGCCTCGTTACAGGGAGAATTTGGTAAACACATTGTTTGTGCATGTAATCAGTGTCAATGGGGACAGTGAGACAATCAGGCAGATTTTCTGGATAAATGAGCAGGCAGGAAATGTGGTCTGTAACAAAACAATCCACTGCTGTCAAAATGACAAGGAGTCTGAAAGTGCAACATAGTGAAGGACAACAGAATGAATGATGTAGTCAGTTGGCTGCCCAAAGTCAGTGCAGATCTTTCTTTGATTTTCATGACTGTTTAAACATAAAATTATTATGATGCATATAGATGACACATAATCAAATTAACCAGGGTGACCAGCCCCTTTGTGATAGCCCCCTTGTGGCCATTTAGCTGGCAGAATAAAAACTGATTCAGATACTATGAACCAATGTAATAAAAAAATAATATGTTTACCCCATAACCCTGTTTTCAGATTGACTAGGACTCTGTGGCTCTCTGTGTGTGAGATGTTGTTAGGACTACCTTTATCGAGACCAAGACAAGTCAAAAGGAGGCTCAGTCTAAGTCAAGACTGTGTCCAATGGAAAGCAAGGCTGGGTCAATAATAAAACCAAAAATAACTTAGACCAGGCATTAATTAGTCATTATCTCATGCCAGCACAAATTACTGGAAAATGCAAAAGAAAGATTTTGTAACGCGGAGCGATGAGGCGGATGCATACGCTGAGATAAGCGAGATTTATTAGGGGCAAATCCAGGGTCATGGTCAAGACAGTCCAGGGTAACAGAGCCAACACGGACAGATCGGGGGGCAGACATGACAGACCAGAACAAACACAGCAAACAGAGAATCAAACAACAAACAGCGACCAAGATATCAAACACAGAGATTCAAACAAAGACTGGCCAATATAAGGGGCAAACACAGGGCTTACGTACACAGGGATAACGAGGGTCAGGTTAAAACAATCAGGGGCTGAGTAACCAAACAGGGGGCAGGACTAAAACCAAAACAAACGCACATGGAAAACCAAAACAAAGGAGTAGTGGGAGGAGCCAACCGTGACAGATTTTCTTTCCACAAAACAAAACTGTATGTACAAAAATAATCCCATCAAATTCAAGCCATAAAAATAGCTCTTCTTCCACTTACAAACAGTGTGTGGTTTGGATTGAAAGTGTCTTTGCATTCATCGCCTGCTCTGAAAGAATGTAAACAATGCCCATTTGGGATGAATCCATCCAGTGCCCACTCTCAATTAATCCAAATAATGCATGCTCTGAATGGACCCGACCAATGTGTATTCTGAATTCTCTGAATTAATGCAACTAATCCTCACTGTACATCAATTTAAACAATGTCTGCATCGTGAGATATCATGATAATGTGATTAAAAACGAGATCCTTTCTGTTTATGTCTCGATGGCTTGAGTCAATTAATTTATTTGGCTGTTTAAAGTAATCTTTTTTTTTATCAGTTTTTGCATTAAAATTATATCAAGACATATTCTTATTCCTTTCTGACAGAAATGAAAGTCAAACTGAAATACTTAAGTTAGCAAAACACAATGTTTGAATCAATAATGCTACCCATCTGATTTCAACAAGCTTTCCCACACTTTTATCTGCTTGGATCATCTGACCTTTGTTTTAAGAAAGTACAACACAATACAGCACAGTAAAGTTTATACACACAACCTGAGAAATGCTTCGTTTTTTTCTGTGTAAAGCTTTACTGCAGGGTTTAACACCATCCAGTCAGATTTTGGCCTTGTTACCTAACATCACTACCCAATTTAAAACTGTTTAGTGATCTTAAACTATAGATACAGTTAGCTAGCTAGCTTGGTACAAATGTATGCCTTTGAGTACATTTAGCAACAGTTAGTCAGCAAAACAATAGACTCAACATCATGCAAGGCTGTCAAATCTATTAAAAACCTATTTACATGAAACAGATGTACTGTATCAACAGAAGTTCGAATTAGCTTCCTTAGGTGTGACACCTGTAGGTTAACTGGCTCCGCAAACTCAGCTAGGTAACTCTGTGACTATATGCTTTAAATTACTTCATTTTTAGCAGAATAAATAACATCACATAAGCTGGGCTATTTGTTGCTTTATAATAAAATGTAAGAAAAACAAACTAAAGCATCAAAGAAGAGCAGAAATGAACCAAACACTACTTACATGTTAGTAGAATGATAGGAGGGCCATTTAATTAATAGTCTGTTTTTATTGTGGTTTATCACAATGGCCAATTAAATTGGTTTAAAAAAAAAAACGTCTTGAGCCTAGACTACAGCCCTGGATGTTGTGACTGTGCATTGAGCTGCTAGTGACCTATGAGGAGTGAAAGGAGAGGGGTGAGATAACAATTCACTTTAAAATGGACAACTAAGCTTCATTCATATATGTACAATTTTATAGAAATGTGTACAATTGCCTCAATAAAAAAGCATCTCAACACTATAAAAACACTTTTATTAAAGTTGACCTCTTTATTCACCTACAGTGCCCTCCATAATTATTGGCACCCCTGGTTAAGATGTGTCAAAAGCCTTAAAATAAATTCAGTTTTTATTGTGGAAACATACTGTCACACTGAAAATTGTAGAAAAATGTAACCTTTAACTCAAGTAGAGTTTTAGGGGGAAAATAAAATCCCTGACTAAGAAATAATTTTTCTTCATAAAATCACCTGTTCCACAATTATTGGCACCCCTAACAATTCTTAGGAAATAAATGTAATTAAAGAATTTCTGTCACTTCTACAGTAGTTTACGAAGTTAATCAAAGTATGTAGGAACATTTAATTAGCAATTCACAACTTCCTGTTTCCCTGGGGTATAATTATGACGTGACACAGAGGCCATTTCTCTTCAACATGGGAAAGACAAAGGAACATAGCATTCAAGTAAGGCAGATGTGTGTTGACCTTCACAGGTCAGGCAATGGCTACAAGAAAATAGCCACTCACCTACACCTGTCCGTATCTACTGTCAGAGGAATTATTAAGAAGTTTAAAACAACTGGAACAGTGGTAAACAAGTCTGGACGAGGACGCAAGTTTATTTTGCCACCACGCACAGTGAGGAGGATGATAAGAGAAATAAAAAGTTCTCCAAAGCTCACTGTTACGGAACTGCAACAAATGGTAGCATCTTGGGGTCACGAAGTCTCCAAAACAACCATCAGACGCTATCTACACGCCAACAAGCTGTTTGGGAGGCATGCACGGAAAAAACCTTTTCTCACTCACAATCATAAACGTAAACGTTTGGAGTTTGCTAAGCAGTACTGGGACTTCAACTGGGACCGTGTGCTTTGGTCAGATGAAACAAAGATAGAGCTTTTTGGCAACAAATGCTGTAAGTGGGTCTGGCGTAACACAAGAGCTGAGTATGCAGAAAAGCACCTCATGCCCACTGTGAAATACGGGGGAGGATCAGTGATGCTGTGGGCCTGCTTTTCTTCCAAAGGCCCAGGGAACCTTGTTAGGGTGCATGGCATCATGAATGTTTTGAAATACCAGGACATTTTAAAACAAAATCTGGTGGCTTCTGCCCGAAAGCTGAAGATGGGTCGTCACTGGGTCTTTCAGCAAGATAATGACCCTAAACATATGGCAAGATCTACACAGAAATGGTTGACCACACACAGAATCAAGCTCCTCCCATGGCCATCTCAGTCCCCAGACCTTAACCCCATTGAAAACCTGTGGGGTGAGCTGAAGAGGAGAGTGCAGAGGAGAGGACCCAGGTCGCTGGATGATTTAGAGAGATTGTGCAAAGAGGAATGGTCGAAGATACCTCTTTCTGTGTTCTCCCATCTTGTGAAACATTATAGGAGAAGATTAGGTGCTGTTTTGTTGGCAAAGGGGGGTTGTACAAAGTATTAACATCAGGGGTGCTAATAATTGTGGCACACATTATTTGATGTTAAACAATTATTTCTTAATGTGGGATTTTTTTCCTACTGAATAAATGCACTTGAGATAAAGGTTGGATTTTGCTCTTTTTTCCATCGTGGTCCTATATTATTGAAAAAAAACCCTCAATTTATTAGAAGCTAAAGAACACATCTTAACCAGGGGTGCCAATAATTATGGAGGGCACTGTACATAGATGAAAATCCAGCTCACCTCTGGCAATGGAAATCATACACACACACACACACACACACTATCTAAACCGTTTATCCTTCTGGGTCATGGCGGAGTGCTGGAGCACGTCCCAGCTTTCACAGGAACTCAAAAAGAGGTAGGAATTGCACTTCATGGCTACTGTGAAAGGAGGTTAGACAAAACTTTTGGTGTTGGAAACATTCCTCAGAGGTTTTTGTTTATTTACTTGAGTTCCAGTTGCCTTTCTATCATCTCAAACCAGTCTGCCCATTCTCCTCTGACCTCTCACACCAACAAGGCATATTTGTCCACAGAACTGCCGCTCACTGGATATTTTCTCTTTTTCGGACCATTCTCTGTAAACCCTGGAGATGGTTGTGCATGAAAATCCCAGTAGATCAGCAGTTTCTGAAATACTCAGACCAGCCCGTCTGGCACCAACAACCACGCCACGTTCAAAGCCACTTAAATCCCCTTTCTTCTCCATTCTGATGCTCGGTCTGCACTTCAGCAAGTTGTCTTGACCACCTCTACATGCCTAAATGCATTGAGTTGCGGCCGTGTGACTGTCTGATTAGATATTCATGTTAAGAAGCAATTGAATTGGCCAGTGAGTGTATATTGCACAATATCAAGTTACATGTATATCTTTTCCTTTACCATAATCACCATCCAACTTCTCATCTTCTTTAGTTAAATCAAACAGCTGATGTGCAAAGATGAGAAAACAACAACACAAAAGTCTTAAACACCTAAACTCAATCAACCCAAGCTAAAGCATACACAGCGGACATGAAACGTTATTGGTCTGTTTGTGTGTTACCTGGAATGACTCGATGCACTGAAGTAACTCTCATGCAGATGTCTGAACATTAACTGCTACATCATTCAAGGTGGAACAGGAAATGATGTTAACCTTAGCTTCATCTAATCTCTATCTACTGTATAAGTCTCAGTTACTGTACTGTATCATTTGTAGGGGGCTTCCTACATTACTACAGATATACATTTGGGTGTAATATATACATGTTGAGCATTCTTGTGTGGTGAATTTATTCATTAACTCACAGTAACCAACCCAAAATCTATCAGCTCACTGAGAATCCTCCCAACCCTCCCAATAACCTACTCTAGGAGTGAGTGAGGCTAGGAATGCAGGGTGTTTGATTTTTCAGACGCATCATAATAAATTAGTAAAAAGATAGATAAAATAAATAAACAGATAATAAAACTAAAGTGACAAGATTATTTAGAAAATGTAATGAGTAAAAAGTACAAGATGTTTAAAAATGAAGTACAGCAATGAAGTACTTACCACCACTGAGCACACCTGTATGCCCGCAGTACAGCGTCTCTAAATGTCTCAATTTCAAAACCTAACAGCTTTAAGCTTTTTTCATTCATGGTGCCCTTCTATCCACTAATGAGTTCACTAACTTCTCTCATCTGTGAACAGTAATGCCATTGTCTGGGGATGAAAATTGAAGTAAAATGGTGTTACGCTAATGCTAAGAGAGGATTCAGGCCACAAATAACCATGTCCATCGATCAGCCGTGGCACAGACAGCTGTTCCCATGGAAACCACGGTCAAGATCATTGTTCTTGCCATTGTAGAAACAAGAACATGACTGGAATTAAAAAAAAAAAAAAAAAAAAATCAGTGGTCACATTCTTAAAAATCACATTATAAACTATGCAACAGTGTACTACAAAGGATAAATATCATTTTAATAATGTTTGTGAGACTTTGTTCATATTTCTCAAAAACACACAGTACAACAAAAAAAGCAATTTTGTATGGACATGTAACTTTATAAACTTTATGAAGTCTGTACAGTGTAGTCCATAAGCAACTGTTTGAGTCTATATCCTAGAACACCAAAATGAAAGAGTGACCCTATAGGGCACTGAAGTTAGTACTTCCTATCTGGGGAAAATATGTATGTAATGCAGCGTTTGTATACAAAGTTCTCCCTTTTTTGCGAAGCAAAAGTAATTAGACAGTTGGCTGCTCATTTGTCTCCTGCCCAGCTGTTAATCACTGGATCATTAGTTCAAGCACAAGAGACATAACTAAAGGTCGAGAGTTGATTCCAGAGGTGATATTTGCATCTGGTATCTGCTGCCATTGTCTCTCATGAGGATCAAAGTCAATAGCAGAAAAACAGGCCATCCTCACTCTGACTAACATAGAATAAATCAATCAGAGACACAGTCAAAACATTAAGCGTTACTACTACTAATTACTTTAGGAGAAAAAAAACACTACAAATGGTGTAGGTATGCTGCTGCAAGTCATGCTGTAAAGCCTGAAATAATCATTTAAAAGGTATCAGGGCAGATTTGGCAAGAGCTTTTTGGACCATGCCTTTACTTATTAGCGGCACATGTACCGACTCAAAAAACAAGCTCTGGATTAATGTTTAGGTCTCAAATCCACATAAGATATGGTGACAGATAATTCACTGACACCCTCAGAAGACACATCCTCACTCATGTTTTGACTCAGTTTTCTCATATACTCTTTCAATGTGCTCAAAGTGAGATTCACATTACACACAAAACACAAACCACATTACAAAATGTTCTTTGACATGTGTGCAATGACATATTTCCAACAGAGAGGTCTCCAAATCCCCAAATCCTACTTAGTGTTGCTTTAAGTTAAGAAGCAAGCATTTACTGGTGTGATTAGTAACAGCAAACAACCTGACACTGTTTTCAATTAATGAAATAGACAAAGAGCACTCTTAGTGCTGTAGGCATAGACGTGTCAAACATTGCCATAACAAGAGGAATATACTAGGATGATAAAGGACTTGCCACAAAATATAAATAACTAGGAAGCCTCAAGAACAGATTTGCTACAGTTTTCTGTAAAATACATTAAATGTTACAGAGTTCTGTTACAAAGGTATATGGACAGATGAGATAAAAATGAACCTGTACCTGAACTTCAGTCATGTAAAGAGTGGAAAGAGTATGAATAAAGCAAAGGAATTTCTTATGATGTAAAACAGACCATCTGTTCTCTGAAACTTGGTGGAATGTGCTGTGTAACCAACTCACTTAGCTTTACTGATGATGATGTGGTTTAATGGCAGTCGCAGGATGAGTGTGCATTTTACTTACTGAAGCCAAGCCCCCTTAAAGTTGATTCCTAAATTATGGGGAAATACATACAAATAAACAGAAATCCTTTTGAATTAAAGATGTTCTACACCTTATTATCATTGTTTCAATTAATTTCCAGCATGCTAGAGTAAAAATCTAGAGCAAGAAATGTGTGGCTGTCCAATTACGTACAGATCCAGATATACATACTGAGAATTCAGACTGAGCACATGATGCCTTAGCACAGTTTATTTCTTGCTTGCCTCTGTTTGTTCTTCAAGTTCTTGCTGTTTTAAAGTTTTAAGCATTGGTGCTACATGTGGATGTACACTATATCACCAAAAGTATTCACTCACCCATCCAAATCATTGAATTCAGGTGTTCCAATCACTTCCATGGCCACAGGTGTATAAAAACAACCACCTAGGCCTGCAGACTTCTTCTACAAACATTAGTGAAAGAATGGGTCGCTCTCAGGAGCTCAGTGAATTCCAACATGGTACCGTGATTGGATGCCACCTGTGAAACAAGTCCAGTCATGAAATTTCCTCACTACTAAATATTCCGCAGTCAACTATCAGTGGTATTATAACAAAGTGGAAGCGATTGGAAATGACAGCAACTCAGCCACAAAGTGGTAGGTTAGGTAAAATGACAGAGCGGGGTCAACGGATGCTGAGGCGCATAATGCGCAACAGTCTCAGAGGTCGCCAACAGTCTCAGGTGTTTCTTGTTTCCCTTCAGTTATACCCCTGTGTTTGCTCAGTCCCTGTGTCTTGCAGTATACCTTGCTGTTGCTGGTTTCTTGGATTGTACGTTTTGTTGCTGGTTTAGTTCTGTTTTGCTTTGGATTTGGATTTATCTGTACTATAAACCTTTGCTTTCATTTTCTGGACTCAAATCTTCTTCCAATGAAAGCAACTCGCAATTGTATCCCACCTCATCGCCTCCTATGTTACAGTACATCTTAATGTTAATCTTGTTCATCTTTCAATAGAATATCTCTTTCATCAGACCACATACTACAACTACATCCACATACTTACACATGTTTTGACCTGTGTTGTATCCCAGCTTAACAGATTAATAAAATAATAATAAAATAAAATTTGTATTGCCTCAGTCAATACCAGTCAATACTATAACAATCTTTCAAACTCTCTCCCCATAAAAAGGTAAGCATCAGAACAATAAGCATCACTAAATTATGGACCTGCTTCCATTTAAAGGGCAAAGTCATTTCAGAAGACCTCTAAAGAAATGACAGCATGTCATTCAATTGGTCTTACCTTCTGCATGACAAGCTACTTGATGTCAGTCTTTTCATGTACAGTGTGAGCAAGGTGGGTGTGATTTGATAGAGGAGCAACTTCTTTAGACCAAGATGTGTTCATTTTCTTCTTTAAAAAACATTCACACATAGACAAACAATGCACAAAGAAGGAAGCAATATGAAGAAGCAAGAAGCGATGCTGAACTCCAAGTACATCCCTCTCTTGTTAAATGAGAGGAAAAAAGAAAAAGCAGGATCTAATGTTATTTATAATTCCCTGACCTGGTTCAGCTCTTTTATCCTTTTCTCCCCTTCTTTCTCCTATACTGCTGACTGCAAGGGAACTTGCAAGAAAGTATAGTGTGGCCCGCTCCTGCTAAGCTCCAACTGTGTGATTTGGCGGAATACAGAGCATAGCTTTTATTTCCTGTGTGGCTTTTTCTTCAATAAGATTTGGAGAAGGTGACTTTTATCCCTGGGGGAAGAGGGAAAAAAAAGATGCTCTTGTGAAGTCACCTATAGCATAGCACTCAGTGACTTGGAGAAAAGAAGGGGGAAAAAGAGGCGGGAACTTAAAAGCCCCTGTGTAAGAGCCCATTTACTTTGTAACTGCTTTCTTTGTGTATGGGTCCTGGGTTGCTTACTGAGAGAGAAAGTCAGCTCTTTAGATATAAAATGCAAAAAGTGTATTATCTGTGCTACCTACGAAATAGGGCCTTGTGCTTAGATACTAGAAGGCTTACCCTTCAGAGTTTAATTTTCTCCTTTGAGAATGAGATGACCGAACATATTGAACCTAGTTCAAAAGACACAATTCCTCAAAAAAAGGAAAAAAACCCAAATGCCATTGTATTGCATTGTCAGCTGATGAATGATAGAGGCCATTGTAGGGGAAGGGGTGGATACCCAGAATGAATTTTCATAATGAATTTCATTAATTTTTACAATATTTAGCTTGGTGACATGTAGCACCCTAACCATTCAATATCTAATTTGTTGATCACAAGGGCATAGCCACAGGTAGACCTGTACCCACCCAGTTTGATCACAGGCCTACCCAGTCAAATGGGGAGATATAAAGCTAAATTTAGGCTGATGACATTTAATTTGTTTTCTGTTAGTGATGTCGTTATTTTATGGCCATTTTTTATTCCTCCAATTATTTCATAGCAACTGCTGCTATCCACTATTGCCTCAAAGCTTCTGTTTGTTATGTGTACCAGTGATTAAATTTAAAGCTCTAGCTGTGGTCAAAATATGTACAGAGGGGAACTATAAAAATGAAATGCCATATAGAGTAGAATGTGACCACACATTTTTTTCTACAAAAAATGTTGAATGGACTTGTGTGGCATTATCAGTGGCCTGCAAATATAATACTTGCAATGCTTTTTTTCTACAAAAGCTAAAACAGGCTTTGTCAAAATGTCAAAGCAAAAGTCATCAAAGGTAAGGCATAATTGGTCCATAAAAAATTGTGATGTCCCCTGTTAAGATTAAGATTTTTAAGTTTGCTGTGTTGTTTTTCATTACATATCCCTACTGTCTGATTTTAACCCAATTATGCATCTTCATTGAACAAAATTCTCCATTGAGTTTATGTGAATCATTCTGGTTGATGTGCGCATAGTCTTGCTGTTGTTGTGTATCACCATATGGTGTAGGCTTTTTAATAGCTAGAGTAATGATTATACTGATATCAGGAACAACCAACAGCCTTATATTATGAAATTGTGAAACATAATGTGTTTGGAAATTAACACAGCAACATACAAGAAACTATATTGCTGTAGTTTCTTCAGAGCACGATTCTGTTTTTTTCCACCATCAGCCATAAGAATGTGCACCCCTGCTTTCTAATCAGGTGAAGTACCTGGTGCATAGAGGCTGAATCATAAACCATTTGTTCTTTTGATGAGAAAATACATGCATAGAGTTCTGATTTCTCTTTCTTGTTCAAACTTGTGTGGAGTAATAGAGACATGTTCTTTGTTCTCTTAGATGTAGTCGAGGTCTACATAGTCTCGTATGGCTTTCATTAGAGAGTCTGGTTCGTTTTGTTGCTTAACATGGCAAAGAACTGCCTACTTTGATAGGAAACCAACTACAAACCACTGTTTTAACATGATGTGTAGTGGCAGGACTACAACATAAACACAATTGCAGGGAGCAAAGTAGCAAAATAGCATTGTACATACTTGTCCAGACAAATTAAACCTGGTACATGGAATTGCATACATATGTGCAACTAGCCAATCAGAATTCAGCTGAAAAATCCTGATACTTGCGGCCAGCTTAGTGTGCAATAGATGTCAGACACTCTGTGTATATGTGGGCGGAGCATCTGAGGCAGAGAATAAAGTCTGCATACTTTTCTGCAATGGGTTAAACACCACTTTTGTTGTAACCAGTAGTAAACACCATAGGCAATAAAATCACCACAGCGATTTAGTTCTTTTCCAGCAGAGAATCAAAGCCCCACACATTACAACTCCCTGGGGTGCCAGTCAAGCCTCTGAGGTCAGGCAGTAGACTGGTCTTCAGAAAATTCTAATTAGCAAGCAGGTCAAAGGGATTTTTTTGTGTTGCTAACATTTTAAAGGGTGACTCCAAATGCTTCACTCCCTCTTGAGCCCTTCGCCCTCTCAAGTAATCCAGCCTCATGGGCTTTGAGAAGGAGAATGACGTGCATGTAGTCATGTTTGTATACATGACATTTGAATAAGGAATTTAAAGAGTTGAGCTGAGTTTATGACTGTTTTTTACCCTATCCCATCTGTTTTCCTCTGGCTCATACCTAGAGCATGGCAACAGTTGTTGTGTTGATTGCATGTTTACTAGAGATTTTGAGGGCAAATTTTCAACTACTGCTGATTTTAGTCTTGTGTATAAAGTTGCACTTTAGCAAAATACTGACTGTTTTGAGGCTGCTTCCACACCGTATGGCTGAGTCCCTCAGCTGTTGATGATGAAAATGATCTTACCTAGGCGATGTGGCATGGTCCTTTGATGTGTAGTATGTAGAAACATGATGAAATCAACTGTGGTTGTTTTGAGAAGTGGATGGGTCTCAAGGGCATTTGATGAAATAAGGTTTCTGAGTATGTCAGAGAAATCCAAGTCAAAACTGTCAGATACTCTTACTCTTTCTCCTAATGACCTCTTTGATATTAGCAAATGATAGACATTCATGTACTAAATGCAGTGATATGTAAATGATGGTAAAGTCTTTTATTTTTACAGTTACAGACATGTCACCATCTACCTTTTTGCTGTCACTGAGATTACTGCATCTATGCATTTGAAATACTTAATGAAATGATTATATGAAAAGACTCATACAACACTAATTTGCCTTTTTATTCTTTCTGAGGAAGCAATCTAATAAAAAGGCAGGTGACATTTAGAAGTCATAATAGCACTCAACTTGACATGTGACAAAGAATTCTTTCTTCACAGAGATTTGTGGGGTTTTTTTTTTTTTTTTTGTACAAGAACAAAGCACACTTTTATCAAGCTACTGTTTCACCATTTCAATCGTATTGTTCTATAAGCTCCTTTCTTAGCTGGGTATCAAGCCAAACTCACATGCTGGAGAACAAGTTAAAGTTAGCTTTTACTTGAGTGATCAGACAATAGTTGCCTAGCTACATGTTAACACTGATACAACCCTGCATATTTTATAAGACACAAAATACGACATAAAAAACGTTACAAAACTGCCGTAATCTGTTTTCATGATGCTGTATCATGTGATTCTGTCTGTTGTGTCTTTCTACATTTTACATTCACATTAAGGTGCATTTACCTATAGAGATTTGAGGTGTGACATTTAATGATATAACTTATTTTTTTAAATAAAAGAATTAGTATGTCTGCCAATTCAGCCCACAGTTTTGAACCCTGCCCATTCACATTAAAGTTATAAGGAATCTTTTAGCCAGTATAGGGAAGCCAATCAGAACAGATAATTGACACATCAGATTTAAAAACAGCCTGTACATTTCAAGGGATACAGAAAGTTAAAACAACAATGTAAAAATGAATTCTGACAATTTTCAGTACATAAATCTGTGCGAACCGTTGCAAATGCAGAGAGGACCTCAGAGGAAAGAAAATGTAAGAACAAAGGCTATAGGACAGTAATGTCTATTTACATATTTATTTACATATATATTTTTATTTACATATATATTTGTTGTAAGCAGAATGTTTTTATTATTTAGAATGAAATTACACATAATGTTCAGGTTTTCTGAATGCTAGGCTACCATCCCTCCAAAAGTGCCCAGAAAGGTAAACATATTTTGTATTTGGTTGCTGTTGATGACTGCCTGAAATGTCCAAACCAGAGATATAACCAGACTCTGGAGAGCTTGTGGATAGAATGTGTTCATTTACAGTTCCTGCATCTTCAGGGTCTTTCACGCTTTTGTTCAGTAAATGAAATGCTGCTCAGTGGGGTTCAGATCAGGTGATTGACATTCTGCTTTTTGGCTCTCAAAAACTGCATAGTTGCTTTTTCAGTAGGCATATCCTGTTGGGAGGTGAAGCTCGTCCACTGATTATGAGAGACATCAGAGCAGTAAGGATGCTCCTGTGCATTTCAGAATTCATCTTGCAGCTGCATCTTCTGCTGCACATCTGATCCCAACAGAAAGCAACAAACCGTGGTACACTAGTGTGAAAGCCCATCATTCATACCTAAATGAACGTTTCTTTACAGCAATGCTTTCTAAATCAGAAAGAAAATAAAGAAATGGTGTAATTAACTAGAATGTATCAATATCTTTCTTCACAGCTTTAAATAACTACAGTGTGATACATCTTACTCTTAAAAGTGGGGATACTACTTTAAAATCAACTCAAAATGGAAACCACAGTTCAGTCACTGATGAACAGTATCTCTCATAATCCTTCAAAATATATAAACAGCTCAGACAGCTTTGATCACAACAAGTTTTAATAAATATTTTGTGAGACGTTCAGAAATATTAACAATGCCACATGGAAATTACAGTTGCGTCTTTATCTGTTAAATAATGAGATTGCCACACTGAGAGAACTGTGTTGAACGAGATCAAAGAAAAGTCTGGAAACATGTTGCTGAGAGAGACATGCCGCGTGGCGTGTGTCCAATGGGGACACTTTGTCATTTAAATGCTCTGCTGAAAAACGCAACCTCTCCACAATTTGAATTCGAATCAGTTGAGCTGAAATTATCCAAACTTGTCCAAACAAGCCACAAAGGACTTCAGGATATCTTCCCTTCCCTTCGTCTAATGTTGTTGTTTTATTTTCTATATAAATAAGATAAATTGTGTCTTCTTATTTTTGTCATCCTTACTGATTCTCTTTATTATTCATTCAGGTGTAATTGTTGTCTACCATTTCTATACCACTGATATTTTACACCCTGTTCTATGCTTATCTGCTTTTCTTTTACCCTGTGAGTCACTTTGCCGTAAAATATCATGTAATTTTAAACAGGATCTATGTGTTGCATACCACAACAGTAAAACATGGCAATCACTGTATTTTTCTTCTTTTTTTAACTTGTAAATGACATTATGTTTACTGACATGCAAAGTTAGCAAAACTATCACTCTTGATGACTACAAGGCCATCTGTTCTGTTTGCAGCATCTGTTTTTGAGGCTGCTGCTGCTGGTTACTTTCCATGACATTATGCAGTGTAGATGTAGACTGTAAAGAAGACTTGTTGTTTAACTTTGAAAAGTAAGTAAAAGTAAAAAGTAAGTTGAAACATCTGGTCAACTGAACAGTAACCTGTGTCTAAATATGATTTATTATAGAAGTTTAATGAAATTATACATTATAGGCAGACGAGTTACTTACATTTTAAGGCTAAAACATAAAATTTACAGTGTAATAATTCATATCAGTCTGCATCACTGGTATAAGGAGGATATTTGAAACACATGCCTGCCCTTTGTAATTGGCATGAGTCCTGTTTAAGGGCTCATCTCAAACATCCGCCTCACGCTGTCTATTCCGCAGAAATTATGGATTAAACAGGGAACATGGACACTAGCACTGCACACTGAGCAGGACCTTCCAGTGCTGTGAAAAATCGATGTGCCTCCAAATGTCAGCCATTAATGTTTCAGAATCCAGGTGGGAAGATATAGGCATCTGAATCACTGCTCTCAGTCCAAAATGCTGGGTTGTTTTGTTAAAACTGGCTTCTGTTTATGAATTGGTTTGCATTAATAACCAACCTGCAACAAACCACAGTTAAAATTTGAGGCTCAGTATAATTTGATGCTCCTCTGACTCACCAAAATAACAGCTTAAGGAGTCAAGTGGTTCTTTAATATATCATTATTTGCTGGTGTACATATTATCTCCATTCAATAATGACAGAAGATCAAAATTATTTCTAAAGGTGAGCTGTTAAATTAATATTTAAACCTTGTAAGCTTGTTAGATATGATACTAAACATATTACATTATTTTAACCCAGCTAGCACTTTGATTCATTACTTGGGTAAAATACATTTCTAAGCCGCTTCTCCCTCAGGGCCAGGGGGCATTGCTGGAGCCTATCCCAGCGGTCATCGGGCCAAAGGCAGGATACACCCCAGACAGGTTGCCAGTCCATCGCAGGGCTGGGGTAAAATAATGTAGAATATTTTACCCAATTCTGTTTTTTCTTTCTTCTTTTTTTTTTTATTTCAGAATTTGATACTGAAATGTTGTTCAGAAGGAAAAGTAATTGCTGCAAAAGTCAGTGAAGGGAAAAAGTAAAGAAGTGACACTAAATGAATGTAATGCAATGTAACTCAAGTATATTTCAGTTTTTGGCTAAAAAACTTTCTTGGTCACTCAAAAGTTGCTCTGTAAGATTCAGTGAGGGTGAAAAGTATGCACTGTTTTAAAGGGGTGGTTGGGTG
The DNA here is from genome assembly GCF_015220715.1 of Pygocentrus nattereri. Classification (NCBI taxonomy): domain Eukaryota; kingdom Metazoa; phylum Chordata; class Actinopteri; order Characiformes; family Serrasalmidae; genus Pygocentrus; species Pygocentrus nattereri. Next base: position 22,499,236 of record NC_051221.1, on the reverse strand, counting down.
GCCAGTTTCACCCCTACAGTGTGATTGGCCACCAAAGATGCCACCCCAAAATTTCTGCAATGTTATTGGCTTCTATCCTGCTGTGGGACAAGTGTTTGGCCAGCATGTTTGTTTCTACTGAGTAAGTCTGGACTCACACAATTTGCCCTTTCGTAAGAGATTTTTATTGCTGTCGGTGGAACATAAATCAAATGAAACTGTACAGTCTGACTGGAAAACCCCAAAATACCCAGACCCCAGACCAGCAGGACACAACTTTTCACTGGACCAACAGTGTAATGGACCTCTGGTTTAGTGGATCCCATAACAACACTATAAAAATCCTACGTATAGGTCAGAAGTAGTTGACAAATGCAATCACTAATGCACTAAGCTAAACAAATAAATGAAATGTTTACTAATAACTATATAAGACTAGCATTCAGTCTTCAGTTAGAGTTCAGAGTTTCGCTGCAGTTGAATTCATCTCAAGGCCTGATTCGAAAATGTCTGTGCAGTTTAATTTGTTAATCTTGTTTTCACTTGCAAATTGCAACATCTCTGCAGCTTTTGGCCAGCCTATAAAACTGTTTTGGTTAAACATGTAATATAGCCTACTTCTATCGCATTACAGTAGACATACATTTCTCCTTGCAGTAGGACTGTTGAGAGAGTCTATAATTTATGCATGTTTGAAGAAAACAAGTCATTGGAATTAGTATTAGCCCCTTGTCCTACTTGATCTCCAGAATCACAGAAACTCCTCATCTATTTTTTCTATTATGTTTCTAATCTTACCTCATTTTCCAAAATGAGATCAGGTAACAGCAGCCATGCCACCCAAAAGCCATTTTCAAACAAAATTCAAAAGTATTACGGGGAGAGTCACATGTTCTAGTGCGGTCAATGTTAATGCTTCATTAACACTTATTTTTTCAACAACATTAATGCATTTTTCAAATTTAAACCTTCAGATCATTTGTAGTAGTGCAGACTAAGCCCAGCTGCTTCCAAGCTGTGCGATGCTATGGTAGACTGCAATTGTAGCCCTCTCTTTAAAATACAGCTTTTAGACATTTTAAAAGCAATACCTTCAGTGCCTCCAGCAAACAACGCTGAACATTGCTCGCAGTGCAGGTTTGTTCATTGATCTGTACTAAATAGATCTGTAGTGTGTAAAAAGATACTGACCTGCAAATTACAATTATCTAAGACATATAGCTGCCGGGAATACATAAACATACCACGGTCCCTCCACGTGCCACCCTGCCAAACCTCCCTGCCCCACTTTGTCACCCCTAGTAAAATTTTCTAAATCTACCACAGGTGAAAAGTGAATCACCATTCATTGAGTTCTCCTCCATGCCAACAAACTATTTGAAATGTGTGCCAGAAAAAAGCCTGTTGTTTCATCTAACCACAAACACAAGCACTTGAAGTTCATTAGATTCTATTGGAAGCTTTAATGGAACCAGGTTCTATGGTTTGGCAGCAAAACACTCAAGGTGGGCTTAGTGTTAAAAGCAGAACAGCTGCACAGTAAAGAACCTAATCTTAACTGCTAAGTATGGTGGAGGATCTGTGATGCTTTGGGGCTGTTTTTCCTCCAACGTTCCTGGGGACATTTTTAAGATGGTTGGCACAAAGGAGTCCATGAAGAACCAGGAGATTGAAAATAAAAAAGCTGTCTGCTTCTGCCAAAGATTCCCGCCCTAAACCTTATTGAAAGCCTGTGGGGGGAGCTGAAGAATCCAAAAATCGTGACATGTCGGGGGGTGGGGGGGTTAGTGGGTAGGGTTTCCATAAGGCTGCATTAGACTAACCCTTAGATTAAATCTACTTTAATTTAAGGGTAGATTTCTCTTATATTTTTAAGGTGAGATTGAATTAATTGACCTTTTTTGCCCATTTTTACGAAGGGTGTCAGTAACTATGGAGCAGGCTGTATATTGTGTCACAGAAAAAAAGATCTAATTCTTTGTAACACTGATGAAGGCTAGAACTACAACAGCCTCCTGCTGTTTCTAGTTTCTGGATCTCTGCTGGAGTTGTTTTACCCTGGAGAGCAAAAAAGCTTCTGTCATTCTGTGCAGAGAGTCTATTTCTCCTGGCTTTAGAGTCACACTCTACCGCTGAGGAGCAAAATACTTAGCTTGCTCACAGAAAGGCAAAGATCTGTAGGTGCTTTAAACTGGGAAAGTATAAAAATTAAATAAATAAATAGAAATATACAATTCTTTAACTTCTGCGAGGAGAAGATTAAAAGGTATATGAATTAAAAGCAAATGAGAATATGGGTTCTATAATGCACTGCACAGCCTCGAAAGAACATAAATTATTAACCATATACAGCTGAGTAGCTGGGCTCCAATGAGCATTTCAACTCAATAAATGGGTGTATGATTGCTGTCTGAAGCAACTTGCCATATACACTTAGTTAAACATCTCTTTTGATATTCTGCACTTTCAAGAAAAACATCATAAAATATGTATGCGTTACTATCGTAGATTTTTTAAAATGCGTATGAAATTGTTTCTTGCATACAGAAAATAACTGCATACATGGAGCAATAAAGTACGTACATGCTGTTTTCTCCACACATTGCTTGCTAACAGGCTTACATTCTCTCACAGAGTAAGTAAGAACAATACAATTACGACAACCTAACTTCAACTGACCAGCCCAAAAGGTCTCCACACATACATTCCCAGGAGATTTTTCTACACAGATACATTCCCAGTATCATTTCTATGTATAAGCAGAAGAAAACTAAACCCTACCAGGCAGGTCAAGCTATAAGACAGCAAAGACGCCCCCTCCCTCCTTTCTGTATGAGGCAAACCACAAAGCTGTATGCTGCGTTTGCCCCGCTAATGGACAAATTTCTTGGTCTTGTTTCCTATAATGGAATATTCATGTCTGCTGTACGTGTAATGGAGTTTGCATTCTCTGGTTCTTATTAAACTCTGTCACCAGGATGGACTTCCACCTGTGACCTCTCTATTAGCCTTCCTGCACCCAGCCTGGTGATTAGAGGAACATTAGGAAATTAAAGGCAAATTGCATTACGGCAGAGGCAGATGGAGCAGCAGTTGTGACTGCAGAATTCAGGACATGCAAACTGCTGACACAGTAGGCCATACACTGAAACCACAGCTGCTGTTGCTTGATGCTAAACACCACCCTATGGCTGCCATAATACAATGTCTGCATTTTCAAAAGTTATTATATGATTTTTTTTTTCGCAGTTGAATACCAGTTTATCTGAAACGTCTCATATGAAATCAACCAGTCAGTCTTTTTTATGTAATAGCACCATTTAAAAAGAAAAAAACATTAACCCTTAAAATGTTATTTGCGCCAATGTGGCAAACAGAAGATTTTTCCACCAGTTCATGCTCCGTTTAGCACAGAAATAGCACTAATCATGCATCCTAATATAACCGTCCTATCAGAGATAGATTATGAAAGATGATGTTGTGAAGAATGGTGTCCACTTTCTTGAAGGCTTGAATGATATGATCTGACAAAGGACAAAGATTTTTATTTTGGTGCAATTATCTATCCTGACTAAAGGTACTGAGATGCAGAGGTAGACACTGTATTTAAGTAGTTTTTTGTGTATCTGTACTTTAATGAAGTATTTCCATTTTGGGCGACTTTTTACTTTCACTCCAATACATTTCAGTGTCAAATATCTTACTTATTACTCCAATACATTAAGCGAAATCTGTCGTAAACTTTGTGTAAATAGGCCACAATATAGAAATATATACACATATGTAGTTGTGACTGATGTGTCTTTTTTATTTATACAAACACTTTCATTTTATAGTAAATTTGTTTTTGCTAGTTTATATTTATGAACAGAGACCTACAGATGCAATACAGTAAAGGAGAACTCATTTGTGAACCTGTGTTTAAAGCAAGTTTTTACTTAGTTGCAAAAAATCTTAAACTGAAACTTTGCTTGTTTGCAAAGCCACCTAATGGAATAGAGTTCTACCTAATGGAAATTGTTTGCCTTCAGTGTTTTGTGCTTATGATAATTTTAGTAGACATCAGTGTCAGCCTAATTAATGGCATTCTACTGTATTAAAATATTTGTTTACCAAGAGTGACACTAGAGTATTCTCACCTATAATTAGTTGATAAATCAAGAGTCTTGTTACAAAAATGATAATAGGACATTAGAGTCATAATTAATCTTTTAGAACTGGAGAAATATTTTACCATGGGTATCTCTACTTTAACTCAACATACATGATACGTGTACTTCGTCCACCACTGCCGAGATGTACCCTTGAGGGTACCAGCCAAGTGACAAGAGGGGTACTGCCCCAGTGATAGATTCATACCTTTATTTCTGAGAGTGTAACTTGAATAGAACTTAAATATAGAATTTTTCAGATTTTTTAGTGCACAATTTCTGTTCTATCATTATTCTTAGAAAACCAACAAACAGGTATTTTAAGTAAAAGATTTGTTGAGGGATCAAATGTGGTTCCTTTATTGCAACACTCCACCAAGAACCAGGTTTTTGTCACCTTTAATTTTAAGAGTTTAAGAGCGATTTTATTCTTAAGATTGTGTTATCTTTAGTTTACTCATTGATATCTGAGAAGGTAGTGCTATAAAGTTTACATTCAACGATCCATTCAGTGTTCATTTACAGGTGGGGGAACATTACTATTATGGATACTATTATTTGCATAATTAACTCAGAAACGATGCACAATTTGAAGCATGTTTCCATAACATTTTATCCTTGATTAACCTAAGCTATTTTTTATTATTTCAGCAGTTACCATAGACGTATGCACATAGGGAGGAGTGGCAAGAATGTGCAAGAAATGGAGAAATATTGAGAGGATGTATGTCCATAGAGATTTTTAAAGTAGCCTATGCCAGTGAGGAATGTTGCTCTTTTCTACAGCGTTGTTCTTGTTCAAGGATGCTTTCATGAGTTACGACTTTGTGGTAGATGAAAAATCAAAATACCATAAGGACTACCTCTTCCTCATTCGATACATCCTCAGAAGTTTCTCCTTTCTTTTTCTCAGCACTCTGAAATATAAATACTGGGACTTTATCGTCAGTCAATACATATAGTCTCTTATTCTTTGATGCTCTATATCAAATCTTCCACCATGCACTCTGAAGCAATAGTGCTTGGCAAAAGCCAAAGATTCCCCAAGGCTGTAAGTGTGATTGAGAGAGAGTGCTTTCCTTTTTTTCATGCAACATTATTTATATTTTTAATGATTCCTCCACTGTGTGTCCCTACTCCTCTCAAGGCTGCTTGTGAAAAATTCATATTTTAAATGCTCTCCCAATAAAGATAGGTGCCATCGCTCATCCACTGACATGTTTAGTGGGGGTGGAGAAGAGAGGGGTTTGCCAACAGAGTGGAGCGCAGTGCCAGGCCAGTATCCTCCCTTAACACAGTCAGAGAACTTTTATTAAATAACTTTAAATATTAATGCTGTCCTCCGGCCATGTTTGCTCACTGTACCACAATCTTCCAATCTTCAACCTTTTTTTTTTCTCATCTTTCCTCCAAGGCACTGAAGTACTTAAAACATTCTCAGAAGCTGTTGTTTCTTCCAAGAATGAATATATATATATATATACTGTGTATTCTTAAGTCTGCTCCAGCATTTGGAGCCTGTGGGAAGGGATGTATTTTGGTCTCGTGCCAGCATGTTGTGTGATGTGGACTGTCAGACATTCTGTTTGCCAGAAAACTGGATTTGTTTGTTTGCTTGTTTTCTTGTCAGTCCCTGCTGAAACCTGAGGGTTCTGGGTCACGTGCAAGAGAGATATCAGCTGTAAATTCAGTCATAATCTCATTGACTCGTCTTCCTTGGTCTGGCCTCCTTACTGACATTAGGTTGTATGGCTTTTGTTTGTAAATCTAGTAATGTTTTTGCTATTTGTCACCTGTGTTCATCCTTTTACAGAAGCTAAAATGTGGCTGTGTATGCTAAAAACAAAAATCTGTTACAGCAATAGACAGTATAAGCAGCAATAGACAATGCAGGAGACAGGTGTTTGCTTATAGCGCTTGGTTCAGATATGCCTGCCAACTGAAATAGCTCACTTTTAACCTGCTCTGACACATCTATGAGTATTTAATACATAGGAACTCAGTTTTCCTTCAACACCATGGGTTATTCCTTTATAACCCATGGTGTTGAAGTCAGCTGCTGTTTACCTGACAAAGGAGTCTGCTTGATCCAGTAAGGCAAAGTATTGTGGTCGGTTCACAGATAGTTTGACTGATATTCAAAAGCTCCCGAGAGTCCAACTTTTCATACCTGCATCAGAGCACAGGCTTGACAGCTCCTGGAACAATCCGCTCACCTTTCCGATCTCTTTTCTTTAAAGGACTCATGCCATGGAAACCAAATTTCCCTCGCTTTTTTTGAAATACAGAAGTTTAGAGTAATATACAGACATTGAAGTTTTAGAACACACCATTCACTCTCCAGTCCATACTGTCCACATATGGGAAGTAAGCTGCAAGAACAGCCAGCTTTGAATGCACTGTTTCTATGATGACATATCATGATGATCTGTTGTGAAGATTTTATTGTGACATATAAATTGCTCAAGTTGTGGAGAACTGTAGGTTTGTACAACAGTAACTACAACAGTTTATTTAATTCAAAAGGATAAAGAGATATTGAAAAATGGACATGGAAAAAAAAAATAGTTATGATCATTTTTGGTACATAAACCCACACAAATGTCATTAATGGGCCTCAGGGGAAAAATGAAAAGATGACAAATGTAGGATACGGACCCATTATGCTCAATGGCAAAAGTTTGACCTTGTACCATGCTCTGCTCTGACTCTCTTAAAATAGGCACTCCTAAATGGTCATTCACATGAACACATGGTTCTTGGAAATGTCTTTAACCTTTACATTATGTGGAGTTTCTTTAAACAAAGAAAAAAAGAGGTTGTTCATACTTGTATATCCAAAAGAACCAAAAGTGGGACTTTTATGGCATTACTCTAAAGAATCCCTGGGGAATTTCACAAACTTCAGAGTTATTTATATTTTCATAAGTTATTTAGAGTTACAGGCCTGAGTCACAGTTTTTTGAAGTTTTTAATGCCTTAAGATTGTACCTCACAGAAAATCAGTGTAAGAGCGAACGCAGACGAACGCAGATTGGAAAACAGCGTGGATTTAATAAACGGCAAGATAATCAGTTGACAATGGAAGGAAACAAAGTCGTAATCCCAGTCCGATCCCAGGTCCAAAAGGAAAAATATCCAAAGCGACAAAGGCAGATGTATCCAAAAAGGGGCGAGGCAAAAATCAGAAGTCAGCAAAGTTCAAACACAAGAAAACCAACCGTACAAAGGCGAACCGCTCGGTACAGTAGGTTGTACTCTGTAGGTTCAGCGGAACAATACTTCGCGTTTTAATTGCACACAGTCTGGGCTTAAACAGCCCAAGCTAAGAGTCCCATAACAAACCTCATGAGACAGTCCTTAGTAATCAGGGGACTAAGATCTCTGCCAGGAGTGGGGCGGGGAGTAGGAAGTCACGTGGAACTCCAGAGGATTCTGGGAGATGGAGTCCCTGTCTTGCCCGGTAGGATCTGAGCGCGCGACAGTTCGTTTTTATTACATGGTTACTTACATTGTTTCATCATAGTTTTAAGAGAAAAAATGGTCTAAAATGTATTTTATACAATCCAGTAATGGTAGGGATGCACATGCAGGGCTTTCTGATGCAAAATAGTCTCCCATCTTTCAAATATAACACTATTTTAAAACATGTATAGGTTCACTTGGTGTTATGGGTAGTACATAGAATGGCTATCAGACAAGTGCACTTCTCAAAAGTACAGGCAAACTAGTCTAAATGGCAGTACGTCTCAGTGATTAAATTATGCAGAAAAAAATGAATTGATACAACTTGATACAAAGCTTAGGTATTCTTTTTAAATGTGAAATCTGTATAACAAATATATCAGTAAAAAACTGTGTATTCACTCAGAAAAGATCCGTGGCTTCACTCATAAAACAGTACATGATGTTTTGTCACAGTGGAAAAAGAAAGGCCAGACCTATCATCCAAACAATACTGCCCCTCAAATACTACCACCCTCACTCCCTGACACACACACACACACACACACACACACACACACACACAAACACACACATACACACACACACACAAACAAACACACACACACCACAATAATAAGACTGATAATGTTAATTACTCTAGGAAGGTGACACGGTGAAGACTTGATGGAGGCTAAAATCCCTGCTTTAATTAAGAGGAGATTTGTGATTGAGGAGAGACCAAACAAAGGGGTTAGTCACCAGAGTTCACCACAGTAATGCAATCCTAGCCCCCGTCCGTCTTCCCTTTCTCTCCATGTTATAAGTAGTAAGAAGCTGTGTGTGTGTTTGTGTGTTGTGTGCTTGAGAGAGAGAGAGAGAGAGAGAGAGAGAGAGAGAGAGAGAGAGAGAGATAAAGAAAGACAGCTTGAGAGAAAGCTAGGGGTTATTCTAAGCATGTAGTGCTTGTATCTGACTCTAACATATTCCTGCCTTGCCTATGGTTGTCTGGCTTTCAGGGTGACATGGGTCAGGTCTTGTGATTGGATTGCATTAACAGAAGAGAGGAGGGGTCAGGCTCTAGCTGGGTCTCTGTTAATTGCAATGTGGAGATAAATGATAGCATGGGAGTAAATCAAAGCTGGATGACCCCCCTCTTCCCCTTTATGCGTGTCTTGGCAGTGATTTTAAACCTTTTATGGGTTTCTAAAACTCCCTTCTACAGCTCCGGGCACACTCTGCGTACCTGTCCTTCTCTCCATCTGTTTCCCTCATAAGTCAATAACTGTGGAATTAATCAAATGCCAGTGAACCAGAGGGGTAACGTATAAAATGTTTACAGTGGTAACCATGTGTTATAAATAAAGGAAATCTTTGCTGATGGGACAATGGTTATATATTAAAAATATTTGTATTGCCACAAATGCAGTGGTGGACAGTAACTAAGTAAATGTAATCCGTTACTGTCGTTTTTTTCTTGTATCTGTACTTTACTGAAGTATTTCTATTTTGGGTGACATTTTACTTTCACTCCACTACATTTTAGAGTCAAATATCTTACTTTTTACTACACCATATTTTGCGAAATCTGTCATTCCTTTTGTTTTGTGTATGTATAAAAACATAACATCAAAACAAAAGAAATGCAAAGTAAGAACAAATCACAAAGTGGGCACAGCGCACACTTTAATTTGAGTTTGTTTTGACCTGTTGGACACACTGACCCAGTGCAAACATACAGTTCAACATCAGTGCAGCAGCGTAAAATTTTGTGAGTGTCTGTCACGATTGGCTCCTCCCACTCCATGTGCATTTGTTTTGATCCAGCCCCCTTGTTTAGTGACTCCATCCCTGAATGTCACCACCTGTTTTCCGCCTGTCCCTCGTTATCCCTGTGTTTTATAAGCCCCGTGTTTGCCCTTTGTTTTGGCTGGTCTTTGTTTGATTTGTACTGTTGGTGTTATCTGCTGTTGTTTGTACTGATCTATGTACTGTTGCTTGTTCTGTTGGATTCTGGTGTCTGTCATGTCTGCCCCCTGATCTATCCATTTTGGCTCTATGACCCCGGACTGGTACGACTACGACCCTGGATTTGCCCTTAATAAATCTCGCTTATCTCCACATATGCGTCCGCCTCCTCGCTCCACGTTACAGTGTCCCAGAATGGCATTCTATTAAGTCACTACAGTATTGTCACCTAAAATGAGTTAATGAATCAAATGTCTTGTAAAAATGATAATAGGATATTAGAGTCATAATTAATATTTCAGTACATTTACTTTTGATACTTAAGTACATTTGAAGGCAAACACTTTTGTACTTTTACTCAAGTGGAGGTCTAAAGGGAGGAACTTCTATTTTTACTGGAGTAATATTTTACCTTGGGTATCTCTACTTTAACTCAAGTACATGATTTGTGTACTTCGTCCACCACTGCACAAAAGCTGTTTCAGTTCAGTCATCCTGTAAGCACTTTTAAAATGCAGTTTTAAATTTAATGATGGTGAAGCGAACTAGAGTACAGCTTTGACATTTCACATAGAAAGGACGCATGAATGGAATTGCAGTTTTTGATAGAATTTTTTCATGGAAATTTATGATGTCACTGGACAGGTGGGATGACCCAAAAGTGAAATTCAGTCTGCTCCTTTATTTAAAATTACTGAAGCTCCATATTTTGCTTATTCATTCTATAAATAAGCAATGCTACTTGATGAATCATCATTTGGAAGAACTATCAAAAATGGACTATCAACTATGTGACTAAAATGTTTTTAATTCCCTTGCAGATTTTGTATCTCACAGCACATCATAACCAAAGACAAGGAAGTAAAAAAAATCTTCTGTTTATGTCACTTTATAAAACAGACAGTTCTGGTCCTAAAACCTGATTGGCTGAGCCGTGTTTGAAGCTATTGTAAAAATCCATGATATACGCATGCTCATGACTGCCTCACAACAACAGAATTGTATATCACTACGCCACAGCACAAAAAGTAATGCTATATAATATAATGATATTTAATCATCTTTGACTCAAATGCTGCTCCCATGGACCACCTGGTATATTGATGATTGAGAACCCGTTTTTTTTGTTTGTTTAAACTGAGAGGCTGGCAACTTATGTTCTTAACTAGGCTAACTAAGAACTAGGCTGGTCAGCTAGCTACCAGGCTAAAAGATAGCTAATAGTCTAAACAACTCCATCATTAGTATCACTATGTCACTTAAATGGTAAATGGTAAATAATGTGCTAGTTAAAAAAAAAAAAAAACGCCTCTACAACCAAATGCAAGTGCATCTTTTAATAACCAGATGTGGCTGAGAGCCAAATTACTATTTCTTAGCTATTTTTTTACAGCATTGGGGTGCTGGATCCAGTATTTAAATTAAATTAAAAACCATAGTGGTTTAGACCATAGACCACTGAACAAGATGGTGCCGGCGTGTTTGTCGGCATGCCGCAGAGAGTGAAGCTGCGCTATTTCTGTCGTGCACAAAATCACGCTCTCCTGGTGCCCGTTCACCCCGGACTATCAGTGCAGCTGAGCTGCACTGTGATCCAGAGAGCTCCAGTGCGCAGGAGAAGAGTTGTTGAACACCAAAACCTGCGGCCTCTAGAACCCACACCTTGGGCATCTTGTAAATCTGTCTCAACTGTGAGAATGGCCTTGGCAAATGTTAGGTCAGTATCAAATAAATCCTTCATTTTAAATGACTTTTTTATATTTCAAGAGCTGGACTTCTTATTTTTAGTTGAGACATGGCTGCGAGCTGATGATCTGAGCTTGTTCTCAGATCTGTGCCCCTTGGACTGTAGCTTTCTAAACTCACCGCGTACCACGGGAAGAGGTGGAGGAGTTGCAGTCATGTTTAGGAATAGATACAAATGCTCTGCTCAGTCTACTGATGTGTATTCTAGTTTTGAATCACTTATTTTTAAAGTTGAATCTATGGACCCTCTGCTCTGCATTCTTATCTACAGGCCACCTAAAGCAAATAAGGACTTTATCAAGGAATTTTCTGACTTTTTTTATGTAGTAACTGTGATGTCAGACCAGGTATTGGTTCTGGGGGACTTTAACATTCATATATGCTACCCCTATAAGCCTATGGCCAGTGAATTTAACCATTTATTGGACTCATTTGATTTTACTCAGCATGTAAATGGCCCTACTCATGAACATGGATATACTCTTGATCTTATTTTATCTCATGGTTTTAATGTAGACAATGTGACAATATGTGAAACTGCATTTTCTGACCACATGCCTGTTATGTTCAGCTCTCTGATAGCTTCACATCCTATGGCTATTAGAACTTCAGAACAGCCTTCTAGAAAGTTAGGCCCCACTACAGCTACTCAGTTTGCCATTGCTTATACAAATTGCTTTTCATCTAGTGATCTTCACTTGAGCACTGAAGACCTAACTGTTTCTTTTCAATCTCACTGTAGAACTGTGCTGGATTCAGTTGCCCCTCTGAGAGTTAGACATCCTAGGTTTAAATCTTAACCTTGGCTGAATGACTCCATTAGGACAGCTAGGAATGAGTGTAGGATGGCTGAGCGTAAATGGAAGAAGGATAGGCTGCAAGTATCATTTGAGATTCTCAAATCATGTTTGATTAGATTTCAAGAAATGGTCAGATCTGCAAAAGCAGAATACTTTTCAAAAATAATCTCAAAAAATCAGCATAAGCCAAAATATCTGTTTAGTACAATAAATTCAGTGCTAAATCCTCTTCCATGCTACAGCCCAGAAGTGTCTCTAAATAGCTGTGAAGCTTTTCTGGATTTCTTTGTGGCCAAGGTTGAAAAGGCTGGGTCTAATATCTCAATTTCTATGATTCAGCACTTTGCCTTTCAGCCAGGTATCCCAACATTTGAGAAATTTGAACCGGTTTCCTTTGCACAGTTATCGGACATTGTTTCTCACATGAAATGCTTTACATCTGCCATGGATATTCTTCCATCTTGGTTTTTTAAGGAAGTTTTTGACAGATTTGGACCTGATGTTTTATCAATTATAAATGCAAGCTTAGCATCTGGTGCAGTTCCTGCAAGTTTTAAGCATGCAGTTGTTCAGCCCCTCCTAAAAAAGCACAACCTGGATGTAGGGGTTCTGAGTAACTACCCGCCTATATCAAAACTATCATTTTTGGCTAAAGTTCTTGAAAAACTGTAAACATTTCTGTAAACATTGGGAAATACTTCTCTTCATCTGCGGCCATGACATCTGGGATTCCACAAGGGTCCATTTTAGGCCCTGTGCTTTTTTCGCTATACATGCTCCCCCTAGGCCAAATTATTCATAAACATAACATCTCATTTCACTGTTATGCAGATGATTTACAACTTATTAAACTTTAAACTTATTAAACTTATTTACCTTTTTAAACCTTGGAAATCATTACTCTTTAGGAAGACTCAATGAATTTATCATGGATATCAAGAATTGGATGACCCAGAGTTTTCTTCAACTGAATGATAATAAAACAGAGGTTATTTTATTTGGTCCCCCGACAGTAACCAAGAGTTTGAAAGAAAATCTGGGTTTCTTAACCCCCTTTATAAAAACTCAAGTTAAAAACCTTGGGGTCATTTTTGATGCTGAATTAAAATTTGATAAGCAAGTAAATGCAGCAGTCAAGGCCAGTTTCTTCCAGCTTAGGACAATCTCCAGGTTAAAATCATTTCTTAATGCTTTTTTTTAATGAAAAAATTATTCATGCCTTTGTGACATCTAGACATCTAGATTCTCATTTTAAACAAAAAGGGGATCGTGCTTTTGCTGTTTCTGCACCAAGAATTTGGAACAGCCTTCCAAGTGACATCAGGCATGCATCATCTGTGCCTGGTTTTAAAGTAAAGCTTAAAACACATTTTTATCAATTACCGTTTAGCAGTCATTGATCTGTGGACTGAGGTCCACAGTGCTCTGTTATCATATGCTCATTGTTATAGAACAAAAGCTTAAATATTTCATGAAATGATTGAAAAATACAGTGATAACGACCGAAGGTTTTCTTCATGCAGACAGCCATGGTTGCTTGGCATAGTGTAAAGAAATGACATCTTTTAGTGGAATACTTTATATTGATTATAATTCATAATAACAAATTATTTTCTGAAAAAAAAAATGTTTTATCATGTTTTATGCTGGCTGCTGTTTAATAAAAAAGCAATAACCCACTTGAGGCTGTTCATTACTGTGATTTTTTCACAGAGAAGGGAGTTTTAGGAACTCTACTTCACATCGAGTCTATGATCAACCTTCCCCATGAAAAAATCGCAGTAACGCACGGCCTCTCATGGCTTATTGCTTTAATAATCCACTCCAGTCTTGCAAGACGTCTTTAAGATGTCTGTAGAATTCTGTCCTTTACTTGCAGGCAGTTTCATTCCCAAAGGGTGGTGGAGCTAGATGGGATGCTAGGTTTTGTACAGTACGTGTTCTTTTGGGTTGGGTCTGCCTGCAGATGGTTTGTAGGCTTACTGAGTCTTACTTCAGTCCATGCAATGTTTTGGTCTTTCTTGCCCATCATTGCAGTTCCTATCATTAGTGAGCCTCAGGACTGAGCTGACTTTGCAAGTCTTTGGTAAGATCCATTGCGGTATAGCAAAGGTTTTCTCTGGGTATAAGTATAAGCCCCATTTCCTCACCACATACATCAGGTACCTTCCTTTGGAAGAAATTATATGGATGTCTGGCTCAATGTGATGTAGTTTGAAGCTGTTTTCCCAAAGTTTCTCTAACGCCTGCTCTAAGGGGGACAACCAGCTATAAAGGTCAGGAAAAAAAAAACAAAACAACATGATTTGCAAGACAAATAAGTAAGAGTTCATTCCTTATACTTCCAATAACAGCATCAGTCAGACTGGTAACAACTCATTGTAAAAAAAAGGAGAAGAATGAACAAATAATGAAAAAATGAATTTGAATCAAGAAAAAATGATCTGTGTGGCTGTGTGGGGAAATCTTTTTACTCAACCTGATTTCCTATAGTAAGAAAAAACATCTTTTATTTCAAATGATCCTATTATCTTAAAATTAAGATTAACCAATATTTAATGTTTAATTGGTTAAAGGCATTAAGGATAGATTTAAGCAACATTAATTTGATCTGACATCATAATAATCATACATACAATCAGCTAGCTTGGAAATTATTGAAGAAAACAAAAAATTTCAAGACTACTCATTTTAAGTAGAATTAAGAATGCAATGTTTTGGAATCTTTTAACATTATGAAGCTAGACTTCTGTATTCAGTATGCTGAGTCATTTTCTGCAGTGTGAAGGGACAGTACTCTTGTGGTTTAGGGCAATATGGTTTTCTATGCAGGATCAACAAAATCCATCTTTTTTTCCTTTCAAAAACAACCAGAGATGCCTTTACTCTTGTGCTCTTTATTACTCAATTCTAGATCACTTTTGAAGGCTTACACAGAATGTTCAACAGCAGCAGGCTATACACTCCATATACCAGCCACCACAGTTCAACTCAGCTCCACTCAGATCATCTTATTCTCCTGCTTCTTGTGTATCTGCAGGGAACATATTGACAGGATGGTGACTCTGGGGGATAAAGCATGGATGGTACCTCATGGCTCTCCTCTATCCCTCCTACCTCCAAATCGCACTGTGAAGGCCTACAGTTCTCCACAACTTGAGCAGATAGGATCATCGTTCTTTAGTTCAGGACTTACATTGGTTAATTGGTCTGCCATTCCACTCTCACTGTCATTCTTCTTGGGCTTTTGGGGAGTAGACTGATCTCCTCTAGCCTTTAGTAACAAAGTGTCCTTGAGAACAGTTGCTTCAAGAGGATCCTGTAGAAACATTCTATAATTATGTCCATACATATTTCTTTTTCTGTCCAAAATCATCCTTCCTACATTATCATTCCTCCTGGGACAGACACCTACAAAGAACCATAGAATAGCATATTCAGTTAGAATAATCCTCAGCTCATTACCTACCTTAAGGGGCAATTTAAATGTTCCACTCCTTTGCATGGAATGTAACTTAGTCACTTCTGCAACGATGACTCACTAAATAATGGCACTTGTTAACCTGTGGCTAAAAGAGATCTTTTGCCACTCTAAATGTAGTCATTACAATGAGAAAATGTAATCTTTTTGTATTTTGGTTTGACTTTGAAGTTTTCTTCTTCATGCTGTACCAGACTGATTTTCTTCCCACTGTTGCATGAGCTTTCTTATTAAGTCTGGCTCCTGATGTCTACTGGTTCCTGTTGTCTGTTTCACAAATTCAATTGAATGCTATATATTAATAGTCTGTAGAAAACCAATAAGTTTAATTGAAATCAGAATAATGGCACTGGTGTCTATAAAAGAGACTGGATGGTTCTGGTAATCAGTAAGAGACCCCCTCAAATAAGTACTGAAAGTCAGTCTAATCATACACTTAAGAGGAAGTTGCTGTAGAATTATGGAGAGCAACCACTGCACCACCTGTTCACACGGTACAAGACTTACAACAACATGTACATCTGTGCTCAAGGCAAGCACTGATTAAAATAACACCAATAACACCAAGTGAACCTAGAAGAGATCTCTACACTTCAGGCAGATTAGCTGCTTGGGAATAGACGACAGAGAATTGTTATTTTACAGTAGTTACTGCCATTTCTCCAAAGCACAGCTGATCAAAGTATTTTCCTTCAGTGAAGCTGATACTTAGTGAACTTCAGATTTGTAAGTCTTTTATCTTCTCAACACAGTTTCCTGTCAGCTTTGATGATGTTCCTCCCAACTGGAGATGATGTCATTTCCCAAGGAGGCACTGATGAGACTGACTATTTCAGTCACTGAAAGGAAATTCTTTCAAAAACTTTTCATGAGTACTCACCACAGCTGATGTGAAATAGAACTGACATGGTTCATTGAAACAATAAAGAGGCTGAGGATAGAGAAGATGATGTAAAAGTGATGTACAAGTATTCTGGACTGGAGTTCTGGGCAGCATCTTGCAGCAGCTTGATCGCTGAAGTCCTCTTCAGGCCTAAAAATAATCAGGAGACAGGAAGGAAAGGGGAAGTGCTGAATGTGAGTAAACACAAAAAACAGGTAGAGGGAGAAGTCTGAGGGGGTTGGTATTTCTCCTGAACTTAAGTTATCTTAACTCCAGAATGATTTGCACCCAAAGGCACGTAGATTTTGGTCTAAAATTTGGTCCAGGTATTTAGAGGAACTTTCACAAAAAACCCTTGACCACTACCAGCAGAACAGCCACAAAGCATGAATGATCCACCTCTGTATTTGGCAGTGGGTTTTAGGTGTTTTTCATGTATGTAGATTCCTTTTTTCCACATGTGTTGATGATGTGCATGAACAAAAAGTTCCATTTTTGTCTCATCTGACCACTGTACACAATTCTTTTGGTACTTCCAATGACATTTTCAGACACTGCATTTTGAGGCTTGCTTTTACGATAAAGCTTCAGGCCATGGGGGTCTCCTCACTGTATTTAGGAGCAGTATCCTTATCACTGCTGTCAGGGCAAAATCTTGTATCTTCATTTATTTTCAGTTTTTGACATAATTTGAAAGTGTCTGTTGTCCTCTATATTGTGTTTAAATGTAATGATGAACAGACCAAAAGAAACTTCCCAAAATGACTTGAAACAAAGTCTGGTTCCGTTGACTCATATTAAAAGAAAGTATGTTTTTTCCTTCTCCTGTAAAGTTACCATTTTAGAGATGTGAGGTTTATTTCTGACAACAGCCATTTTCAACTATTCCATGCTGTTTCTTAAAACTTTTTTAGTATCACCCTAAATGTGCTTAATGTTACCGGCAACCTGATCTATGGAGGTCCACAACATTTTGTCTCATTTGAGTTGACAGCTCTTTGGTTTTACTCATGTTAATGGATGACAAAATGATTTTTACATATGTATAACATCTTATTAGGGAAACAATAAAAAGATATAGAAAACAACAGAGCTCTCGGAGACTAGGAGCAATAAAAACAAAATATTTGAGATGGGAATTGTCTTTGGTTTTATTTAAACTATTTTTAGAAATGCCATAATTTTTCCCCATTTGTATGAAAGAATACACTTATACTTGTTGTACTTCTACTAAGTAGTTTTTATCAAGTATCAGCACTTTATTAAAGTACATGTTTTTTTTTTATTTCTTTTGATAATTTTACTTTCACTCCACTACATTTTAAGTAAAAATGTCATACATTTTATTCCATTATGTTCTGTACAAGTGTGTTGTTGTTCATATTGTTAGTGAAGTGAAAGAAACCTTGACTTTCTGCATTACTTATGAGATTTCTACATTTCATTAAACCTTGCCTTTAACTACTGCGTGACCCACCATAGCAACTTTAACTGGGCCCTTTGAATGTTGTGTGAGGGAGATATCTTTACATTGCATAGCCAATATTTTTAGCGTTTGAAGAGAAAATTAATTTTTTCAACCTTTTACCAAACTGGGTGTAGGATGTAGGACAGTGTGGAAGACCACATTACATAAACAGAATCATTTTATTTCACCAAGTATGTAACACATACAAGGAATTTCTCTTGGTGAGCACAAACATGTATGACATGTAACATACAAAACAGACGAGACAACACAGACTATTAAAAAACAAAGGGGAAAGTAAAACAAAATACAAAAGTAGAATATAGATTAAAGAACAAAAATAAAACAGCCATTGTGAAAGGAGATCAGGAGATGTGAGATAGCTGTATATATGAAACGTATGGATATCTGTACATATGTGAATATGAATGTCTATGTATGCAAGTCAAGTAGACTACTATAACTGTAGTCTACTAGATCTGCAGAATATTACAGTGATCTGAACATTTGTAAAAATGCTTTTTGTACAGTAGTATTAATAAGCGTGCTACAGGAGGAATTATACTGTACTTTAAAATAGAGTAAGGGAGGTTTGTGGGTTTAGTTGAAGTTTAAGGTGCACAGTGTCCGCTGTGGTTGATGAAGTACATGTCTACACTGTGTGCACAATTATTAGGAAAGTCTTATTTTTGAGGATAATTTTTATTAATGACCAACTACAGTGCTCTCGGTTAATCCAAAATGTTAATAAACCTCAAACATGAATGTTTAAGAAAAATAAAGTGAAGTTTTGGCTATCTATCTATAAATAGATATCTATAATATCTATATGTGCACATTTATTGGGCAACTATAATGGTGCAGAATTATTACGCAGCTACATGAAAAACACATTTTCCCATCTCACTTTTTTTATTTTCATCTGTTCAAGTGAGAATTATAAACAAACAACTCAAAGCTTTCCAATGAACATTTCTGAGAAATTAGTGACCCAGTATAGCCACACTTCTTTTCAATAACAGTGATAAGCCTTCCATTCACAGAGTCTGTCAGTTTCTTGATCTGTTGACGATCAACTTTTTGTGCAGCAAATGTCATAAGTTTTTCATCTTTAATGCCTTTACTGGCGAGCCATGCAGAGGAGTACTTGGATGCATGTGATGGAGCATTGTCCTGCATAAAAATCATTGTCTTTTTAAAAGATCCAGATTCTTCCTGTACCACTGCTTAAAGAAAGTGTCTTCTAAAAACTGGCTGTGGGCTTGGGAGTTGATTTTGAGCCCATCTTCAACCCAAAAAGGTCCAACCAACTCATCTTTAATAATACCAGCCCATACCAGTACCCCACCTCCACCTTGCTGGTGTCTGACTCGAAGTGGAGCTCTGTCCCGTTACTTATCCAGCCACAGGCCCATCCATCTGGTCCGTCAAGAGTCACTCTCATTTAATCAGTCCATAAAACCTTTGAAAAATCTGTCTTCAGATTCTTCTTGGACCAGTCTAGATACTTCAGCTTATGTCTTGTTCAGTGGTGGTTGGGTTTCAGCCTTCCTTACCTTGGCCATGTCTCTGAGCGTTGAACATCTTGTACTTCTTGGTACTCCAGGGTAGGTTCTGGAATATGACAGAACTGGAAGATAATGGGTTCCTGGTAGCTTCACGCTTGATTCTTCTCAAATCCTTGGCAGTTAATTTGCGTCTTTTTTTCTCAGCACGTTTCTTGCGACCCTGTTGACTATTGGCAACAAAACGTTTGATGGTTCTGTGATCACGCCTCAATATCTTAGCAATTTCAAGTGTTCTGCATCCCTCTGAGAGACTTTTGGTAATTTTTGACTTTTCAGAGTCAGTTCAATCTCTTTTTTGGCCCATTTTGCCTAAAGAAAAAAGCTGTCTAATAATTATGCACACCTTGATATAGGGTGTTGACCTCCTTAGGCCACACCCTCCCTCATTACACAGATACACATCACCTGCAATGCTTAAATCCATTAAGCATTCAAGTTTATCCAGTTTGGAGTTAGAAAATATGCCTAAAAATGATAATATGGTCAAAATACTCACTTGCCTAATAATTGTACACACAGTGTATGTGTGCTAACTGTAACATTATGTATGTGTGCCTACATCTGAATAACTAAATCCCAGATGCATATACCGTAATCATTCAGTTATTTTTCCCTCTTCCTCTTTTTTCTTATGTCCTCTATATGGATTTGATCAGGCTTTTGTCTCTACTGATGTACAGGCTTTATCATTAATTTATTAGGCAGCTTTTGCCTTCAAATATGTACTGGAGAGACTGGAGATTGATTATTTCACTCTGCTCATTTCAGACATTTTGGTTGTATCAATCCAAAGAATTGTTTAACTGGCTAAATTGTGTACTTTTCTCAGTGCAAACCTCATAGTTGAAATGAGGCGATAATGGTCAGTGCTTGATTTGTTTTTTTTGCCGATTTCCCAATTTAGTTGTTTCCTATTCCACCCCCAACTTAGGACTCCCCCAATCACACAATACTACCAATGCTAGGGTGAAGGCTAGCACAGACTTCCTCTGAGACTTGTGAAACCAGCCACCACTTATTTTCGAACTGGACACAGGACCGCCAGATCTGTTACATCAGCTAACAGACACCTGCACTGAGTAGTATCACGTTGAGTGAGGGGAGAAGGGGGGCCATCCTACCCACCCAGAGAGAGCAAGGCCAGTTGTGCTTTTTTGGACTCCCAGCTACAGACAGCTGTAGCATCACCAGGGATCGAACTCGCGATCTCCTGATGATAGGGTCAATGCTTAGATGGTTATGCCACTGGGGAGCATATGGTCGGTGCTTGTTGACTTAACAGCAGCAACTGAGGCAGCTAGATGTTGCCACACAGCTACAACTTTGTGTCAGAAAATTCTGAGGCATGTATAATATTATGCTGTCTGTGCAGGTCAGGGCTTTGTACTAGTGTTGTGGGTATCTGCTCTTTTTTCATTGCATTCTGTGTCTTGCATTGCTGGGAAAAAGCTGTGTGATCAGCCGGAGTGCTGATCTTAATCAGTATGCCAGAGTAGCAGTAGCATCTGAAATGTTTCAAGTGTAAATTGTTTCTGACTAATAATGTTTTTTAAAAGGACCCATATCATATATTTTTCTTGAACTATATTTTTCCCCTGAGGTCCATGTATGACATTTGTGTGGTTTTATGTACAAAAAACATTTTTACAGACTATTTTCCAACCTCTGTTTATCCCTTAGAATTAAATAGGCATTTTTAGAATTAAATAGGCAATTGTGCCTTTAAGACTTGTATGCAATATTGACAAAAGTGTGGGGACATACGCCCCTACAGGAGCTTTTTTGACATCCCATTCTAAATCCATAGGCATTACTAGGCATGGAGTTGGTCCCGCTCTTGCAGCTATAACAGCTTCTGGGAAGATTTTGGAGTGTGCCTGTGAGAATTTTTGTCCATTCATTCAGAAGAGCTTTTGTGCAGTCAGACACAAATGTTGGACAAGGGGACCTGACTCGCAGTCTCCATTCTAGTTCATCCCAAAAGTGTTTGATGGGGTTGAGGTCAGGACAAGTCAAGTGCCAGTCAAGTTCTTCCACACCAAACTCACCCATCCATGCCTGTATGGACATTGCTTTGACACACATTCAAACTGGAACAGAAAAGGACCTTCTCCAAACTGTCTCCACAAAGTTGGAAGCATATAATTGTCCAAAATATCTTGGTCTGCTGAAACATTAAGGTTTTCCTTCACTGGAACTAAAGGATCTAGGCCAACCCATAAAAAAAATTGCATTATCCCTCCTCCATCAAACTTTACATTTGGCACAGTGCAGTCAGGCAGGTAATGTTAGTTCTGTAACTTTACATGTTCTGCCACTTTGTGGCTGAGTTGCTGTGTTTCCTAAACACTTCTACTGTTCAATAACACCACTCACAGTTAATCATAGAATATAAAGGAAGAATTAAGTCTCGGGGTGACATGGTGGCGTGGTGGGTAGATCTGTCGCCTCACAGCAAGGAGGGCCTAGGTTTGATTCCCCTGCCGGGTGACTGGGGTCCTCTCTGTGTGGAGTTTGCATGTTCTGCCCCTAGGTGTGAGTGTCTGTCTGTCTGCCCTGCGATGGACTGGCGACCTGTCCAGGGTGTATCCTGCCTTTCGCCTGAAGACTGCTGGGATAGGCTCCAGCACCCCCCCGCAACCCTGAAATGGATGGATGGAATTAAATCTCATACATATTTTCCATTTCATATTTAAAGCAGGTGGGTAGCACTGTCACCTCACAGCAAGAAGGGTCTGGGATTGATTCCCCAGCCAGGCGAACAGGGTCCTTTCTGTGGGGAACTTGTATGTTCTCCCCATGTCTGAGTGGGTTTTCTCTGGGTGCTCCAGTCTCCTCCCAGAGTCTAAAGACATGCAGTCAGGCCAATTGTCCCGAGGTCTGTGTGTGAATATATTTATATGTCTTTGTGTTTGCCCTGTGATGGACTGGTGACCTGGCTAAGGAGTTTCCTGTCTTCCTAATGCATGCTGGCATAGGCCCCAGCACCCCCTGTGACCCAGAAGGATAAGCAGTCGATGATGTACGAATGACTATTTAAAGAAGCAATAGGTAAGATTTCTTTGTTAAAATTGAAAGAAGTCATTTTACTACATCAGAAGAAAAACAAAAACATGCTGAAATGGTATGTGTGCACTTTTGCAAGCCATTGTGTTAGAGTCAGAGGCATCACGTCAGATTTGGCAGCGGATTTTCGGACCATGTCAACTGAAACCTTTTCTTTTTAGAGTATTTTTAGGGCTTAGTATTGATATCATATACCTAATAATATTACTTACAAAGGCAACACTGTAATTCAAAGTGTATTTATAAATGCACATTGTGTGAGAGAAAAATGCTGTTGCAATGTGTTCAATAATGTTAATTTATGAGTAATAGTTCTGCTGAAGTTATTCATTGGGTTTTCCTATAGGGACTCTTATTATGATTAGGAAGTAGTAAGGCCGTTGGAGCTGAGAGGGTGTGGGTATGAGTCTAGGCTGATGTCTGAGAGAGCAGAACGAAGCTTAGGTTTACAGCGAACTGTTAGACAAAGCTTACTTTGTACAACAAGGCTGTAGCCAACAACAGCCCTTTAATAAAGCACAAAAACTTGTGCAAACTACTTTCATAGAGCAGAACACTGTGCTACTTTGATGGAGAGCCATTTCAGTTAGTTGCATAATGAGAAGGGCTTATGATGCTATATAAACATACACATGAACACAATATAAAAACAAAGAAGGAGCTATTTGAAGCAATCGATCTAAGGTTTCTGCAGCGCATTACTTTGTTTTCAAGCAAAATAATCACAGCATGAAGACTCACGTTGCCCACTTCATCTTTAATGAATCCACTGTAGTATTCATTCAGTTCTCAGCTTCCTTCATTAGACAGGAACAGTCCCAATACAAGTCTGTTTATAATGTTTACCGACGTTATAAGTTTCTGTAAATTGCCATGTGCAAGTGGAGGAGATGAAACAGACTCATTCGGGCTCATTTTCCCCTGTCTCTCTTGCTCCACAGGCTGGAGAGTGTGGTGTGTGAAAATATTGATTGCAGCATTGTCGTGGCTACCTCTCAGTGGGCCTCTCGACGGCCTATGCAGTTGTAATTCCTCAGATGGCAGAATTCCATTTGCTGCCAGCACAATGTGTATTTCAGCAAGTGTGAAAACAAGGCACTCCACACAGCTGAAAGAAAGGCCTGTCGGCTGCCACTCACCCCCGAGGATGGAGCCCTCATATGCCTCTGTGCATTAACACCTTCTGACCTGGAACACAGGTTTACTGCTGCTGGTAGAGCTCAAAATGGAAATGAAAAACAAAAACACAATGCAGGTCTGGTATTCTAACAAAACCTATGTATGGTAATATATGAATGTATGCATATAGCTATAAGCAGCTATGTTTTGTGGTGCATATCGTCTCCAACAGGACAAAACTTTAGATCTCCATTTTTGTTCTTTCTATTTATTATTTATTTTTTTTATTTGAAAATGCTAAAAGTGAACTTATCAAAACAATACCATAGTTTTTTTCTGTTATATCCAGAATAACTCACTGCATGCTTACTTTTGAAACTTGAGCATCTTTAAAGCAAATACTTTTTTAACTCTAGTAGAAATATAATAGAGAAGGTCAGCTTTTACTTCAGTAATGCTTTACAAAGGAAATCTGTACTTTCACTCAAGGACAGGAGTGCACCGAATATTAGCTTTTTTCTGTTTTTGTTTTTGTTTTAACCCCATTTGAAAATGTCAGCAGCATTTAGCACTAAGTGAATCTTTTATAATGAATGGACCAATAGAAATTGATTTAATTGTGAATCATTAACTTCCATTCACAGTTAAGGAAGGTTTTTTTTATCTTGTAAAGTTACCTTTTTAAAGATATTAGGTTTTGCTGTTATAGCGACAACATGGTGGTGAAGGGGGACTCTGTAGTTTTGTAGTTATATATATAAAAATGTGTATGTGTGTGTGTATTTGTGTGTGTGTGTGTGTGTGTGTGTGTGTGTGTGTGTGTGTGTGTGCGTGTATGTGTGTATGTGTGTTATATGTTGTCACATTAGAGTCATTTGCTAGAACTTGGTTGATATCTTCAGGTTCCTCAAGTTATTGTTCCAGATGGATTCCAAATGTTTGAAGGGCCCCTACTTCGCTACCAAATTTAGTTGTTTTTTTGTTTGTTTCTTTGGTTTTCTTGTACTGTTTATGAATATCCTAACTAAGCATCATTGTTGGGGGCTTGTGATACAAAAAACTTAAACCAAATTATGTGTTTAAAAATTAAGTGACTTCAAAAACAAACCTCTGTAATGAAATATTTCTGTGTTAGTATAAAATGAAATCCAGAAAAACTGCATTGACCTGCTGTTTTTTGCATTATGAAAATAGCAAGTTGCCAAAAAATACATTTTCCAAACATTTTCCACACATTGTCCTGCTATAGTATAATTTGGGTTCACAGCATATTGCTGACAGCAATGCAGTCGATATCCTATATAATACAACACTCTATAGTGGCTAAGAAAAAAAAACTATTGCAAGATTACACACAAATGAACAAGACATTTCCTTGTAAAGCATAGATCAGACTGACAAGCAGATTTGCCCTAATGAAAAGTACATACATTAAAGTCTGACAGCTGAGATGTGCAAAGCTGAGGAAAACAACCTTGGCTATCTTAAAATGGAGGCCATCAGACATCCCAAGCTAAAGCATACTGCCACAGCTGGCATGCTATGTTTTTTTATTATTATTATTTATATCTTACTTTTGATGACTTTATGCACAGATATAGATAATTCACTTATCCCTGCCAACCTTTTTCTTTTGTGTTTGGCTTTGGAACTGGACATCATTTACTTTAATGGGATATCAGCTCTTAGTTTTACAGAAACCTTCAGCACATCTTTTAAATACCTGGAACTCACATTCCAAGTACATTCACAGAAACAGTAGCTTCCTGTTAAACCTCAATGCTTGATCAACGTAATGGCATATAGTTGAAGAGTTGCTCATCAGTGACCGGCCATAACAATAATAAATAATAAACATAATAAAGTGGTTAATATGTTTTTGCTGTGCCACCAGTAAAGCTCCCACTGCAACTCAAGGCAGCTGTTTAGATTTTGTCACAGTTGGGCATGAGCGCCCTTAGAGGCTTCGGGTCCTGGGCTCGCACCCATAACACCATTGGGATGATCTGGGACTGGACATATTTGAGACTGATTCCGAAACAGCCCAATTCATCAAAGAGATCTCCGAAACTTGTCATGTTTCTGCCTGTCTGCCAATCCTGTTCTTTGTGTCTTCTGCAAATATTTATGAAATCTGTATTCATTATTTCAGGGTTTTCAGTTTTCTGTCAACGAGGTTGATTTTGACTCTCTCTCTCTCTCTCTCTCAGCTTGGAGAGCATGTGGGTCTCCAGTCTGGGGCTAAAACGCAGTGTGAAATGTGACGGCTGTCCGCGTGTGTGAAGGAGCTGACAGGATTTGGGAGCGTGGAAATGGAAATAAGAAGCTCCATTGGATGTGCCCCAGCTGCCATCCTGGAAGACTGATTGGTGTCTCTCTCTCTCTCTCTCTCTCAGTTGCTGATTACTGTGCCAGGCTAATTTCAAAATTGCCATGTCTATTTACTCTCAGTCTTTATTTACACAGGACTGGGTTGCTGTTCTCTCTGCTCCATTTACCCGAACACCTGTATTTAACTAGTCAAATCCACGGCAATGTGCTGATGTTTTGGTGGTTTTTAACGTGCCATTCTCAAGGATCAGTTTATGAAGTGATGGAAGGCACTCGATGTAGCAATGACATGGTGAATGATACAAATCAGCTCTGTCTAGGTTATTTTGGCATAATGCGATGGACATGTTAGTTAATTCTGAACAAATTCAATTTGATATCATAACAAAAACACAGCTACAAAAGTTTCTGAAGGGACACTCTTGTCAAAATGAAAAATGTAGCCATCACTTGCATCCTACAGTAGTCTTGTCCAGTTTGAAGACTAGGAAACCCCCCTACTAATTAGGTATCTTGAAGATGGGAGGAACATCAGAGAAAGTACAATTAATTTGGTGAAACTTAACGGCAAGCTATTTGAATTTTTTCACTAGCTGGTGAATGAATAAGGAGGCCATGTATAGCTAATATTACTACTACTGAATCCACTACATTATTGCCACAGTACAACTATATAGTAACTGTGTTCAAAGCCTAAAGCGACATAAATGTCTCATCAGAAGGGGTTAACAACAAGCTAAAGGCTTTGTGCAAAGTATACAAAGTATCTACCCCTCTAGTCACCACTACATCACTGGATGAGCTGATAGAATGCTGCATGGCATAAGAAATAACATATTAAAAGCTAATTTATGCCCCATTGGACCATTTCTGTTAGTCTATTAATCATGAAACGTTCACACAGTGTAAAAGCCAGCTGGTGTTTTCAAATTATGTAAAATAAATTAACAAATAAACAAAAATCCATAAAATTTGAGATACAAGGCTTTGATCTGACATGATTATCTGATTATACAGATGTAACAGTTTGGTAAAACTGTTTAAAAAAAACCCTGGTAAATTACACGTTGTGTGTTTTTTCTAAGTGTAAATAAGTCAACACATCCTCTATGGCACAAAATGTACCATAACTTTTGTGTTTTATTTTTAATCCTCCATTAAATTCAGCAAATAAACAGTAGTGTTGTTGTTACTATTATAATTAGTTGTAGTAATAGTAGTAGTAGTGTTAGTAGTAGTAGTAGTAGTAGTAGTAGTAGTAGTAGCAGCAGCAGCAGCAGGAACTGCTGCAACACCCATACTCTGCTTTTCAGCTTTTTGGTATATTGAGTTATTTGCAATAGGATGCTGAAATTAAGTTTGTTTTGTATTGCTCTAAGTAACATGACCAGCACAAATGTCCCTGTTAACTACTGTGGTGAGTAAATTTTAAATGAATTTATGCATATGTAAATATGCTGGATTTCTGCAGCTTTAGTGTTTTATTCATTTCAATCTTACTGTATAACCTATTATAATGTTTCTATAATATAATAAATCTATAATATAGTAAAATATACAAAAGACTATAATCACCAGTCTAGTGATTGAGGGCACATTGAAAGTGAATGGAAATATTTATTTATTTATTATTATTATTTTTTTTTTTTATCTTGTGTGTTTGCCCGGTAAATAAAATAACATGAACATGAACCACATACTGAGCTTGTATGAGCTTGTGCATATATCTAAACAAATTACATAAGACCAGCCTTACTCTGTTCAAACTCTTTTTGATGGCTGAGTTGGTGGAAGTCTAAAGTGAAATGCTGCAAGTGATATCAGTGAGAGAAAGTGAAGGCTCCATATGAAAGCCTAATACAGAAGGTATCACACTCTGCCTTCAGGCTATGTTCTTCAGTTACATATCTCCTATCCCTGTGGGGACTACTCACCTTAGCACCTGCTGAGGTCATAACTTGAATATATTATGAATATAGATGAGAAAAACTCTTGTAGGTTGGTTTTGTCCTGTAGACCTTCACTGCATGATGCCTCCATTTCAGCTATATTATCCATGCCATCATACTTGCATCAATAAAGTAGGAGAACATTTCGGATACAATCCTTACTCTGTGCACCTCAGTAGAAATTATTGCATTGCAAATTCTGTCATTAAGTTTAAACACATCTTTTTCTGTTTGTCTGTCTTATGTGATGCTACTGTGTGGCTGCACTGCCATTTTGATCAAAATATATCATAGCAACCTCCTGGATCACGCTGCCTTCCGAAGCTCAGGAGGCATGGTCATGCAAGCGGTCATGTGCAGAGGCTGAGGGTAGGTGCATTCCCTTTTATATGTTTACTGATGTTGTTTGTTTAGTTGAAGTTGTGTATTATGATGTTTTATTTGTGTGTCAGTGTGTGGGTGTAGTCAGTGTGTTTTGTGTTGGAGACTGGTCTACCATAAGGGTGAAGCATATGGTGGTGACCTCCCCTGTGAGTTCAATTCTTTGTATGCACCTTTCTGCCCTGCTAATTAATGAAGAGCACTTCTGGTGGAGGAATCAGGGCCACTCATGTCTTTAATGCTGACGTTACATATTTTGTATGACTTTTAATGTATGACAGTTTAATGTGCAAACAACCAACTAAAAACAGGAAGTTTTACTGTTTTCCTGTGTTATCTAACTGACATTACAACACTTAATGACTTCACCATTTGATGTGTAATATCACAAACTTTACTGTGCACACACAGTTCACATCATCTGCCTAATGTTAGATGCCAAACGTAACTGTAGCAGTTTTCTATTTTATTCATAGTATCACAGACTCTCTCTCCCATTTACATTCACTGCTCACTTATCAAGCACTGAAGCAACAGTGTCAGTAGTTCTTCTTCTTCTTCTTCTTTCGGCTGCTCCCTTTAGGGGTCGCCACAGTGGATCATCTGCCTCCATCTTGCCCTATCCATTGCCTCCTCTACTTTCACACCAACCATATCCATGTCCACCTTCACTATATCCATAAACCTTCTCTGAGGTCTACCTCTTCTCCTTCTACCCAGCAGCTCCATCTCCAACATTCTTTGACCAATATATCCACTATTCCTCCTCAACACATGTCCAAACCATCTCAACCTGGCCTCTCAGGCTTTATCTCCAAACTGCTCCACCTTCACTGTCCCTCTGATCTGCTCATTTCTAATCTTGTCCATCCTTGTCACTCCCAATGAAAATCTCAGCATCTTCATCTCCGCCTCCTGTCTTTTAGACAGAGCCACAGTCTCCAAACCATACATCATAGCAGGACGCACTACTGTCTTGTAAACCTTTCCTTTCACTCTTGCTGCTATCCTTCTGTCACACATCAGCCCTGACACCCGTCTCCACCCACTCCATCCTGCCTGCACCCTCTTCTTCACCTCTTTTCTACACTGTCCATTGCTCTGGATGGTTGACCCAAGATATTTGAAGTCATCCACCTTTACAACCTCTACTCCTTGCATCTTCACCTTTCCACCTGCCTCCCTCTCATTCACACACATGTATTCCGTCTTATCTCTACTGACCTTCATTCCTTTCCTCTCCAGTGCAAACCTCCACCTCTCCAGATTCTCTTCCACCTGCTCTCTACTCTCACCACAGATTACAATGTCATCTGCAAACATCATGGTCCATGGAGCCTCCTGCCTGACCTCATCTGTCAACCTTTCCATCACCACTGCAAACAAGAAGGGGCTCAAAGCTGATCCCTGATGTAACCTACCTTCACCTTGAAACCATATCACTCCAACTGCACACCTCACCACTGTCTCACTATCCTCATACATGTCCTGCACCACCCTAACATACTTTTCAGCTACACCTGACTTCCTCATACAGTAACACAGTTCCTCTCTTGGCACCCTATCATATGCCTTCTCTAGATCCACAAAAACACAATGTAGCTCCTTCTGACCTTCTCTGTACTTCTCTACCAACACTCTCAATGCAAAAACTGCATCTGTGGTACTCTTTCTGGCCATGAAACCAAACTGCTGCTCACTGATCTGGACCTCGCGCCTTAGCCTTGCTTCAACAACTCTTTCCCATACCTTCATGGTGTGGCTCATCACCTTTATACCTCTGTAGTTACTGCAGCTCTGCACATCACCCTTGTTCATAAAAATGGGGACCGGTACACTGCTTCTCCACTCATCAGGCATCCTCTCACACATCAGGATTTTGTTAAACAACCTGGTTAAATAGTCCACTGCCTTCTCTCCTAAACATCTCCATACCTCCACAGGTATGTCATCTGGACCAACTGCCTTTCCATTCTTCATTCTTTTTAAAGCTGCCCTCACTTCCACCTTACCAATCCTCTGCACTTCCTGATCCACTATCTCTCCCCCCATTGTCCTCCTCTCTCTCGTTTTCCTCATTCATTAGTTCTATAAAGTATTCCTTCCATCTACTCAACACTCTCTGTTCACTCACTAGTACATTTCCCTCTCTATCCTTTATCAGCCTAGCCTGCTGTACATCCTTTCCAGCTCTCTCTCTCTGTTTAGCCAAACGATACAAGTCATTTACTCCTTCTTTACTGTCCAGCCTCTCATACAGCTCATCATAGGCCTGAGCCTTTGCCTTTGCCACCATTCTATGCGACTAGCCTCACAGTACTCCTGCCTACTTCCTTCATCTCTCTGGTTATCCCACTTTTTCTTAGTTGCCTTCTTCTTCTGAATACTCTCCTGGACTTCCTCATTCCACCACCAACTTTCCTTGTCTTCTTTCCTCTGACCAGACGAAACACCCAACACATTCTTGCCAGTTTGTCTCACCAACTTAGCTGTAGTTTCCCAGTCCTCGGGTAGCTCCTCACTGCCCCCAAGGACCTTTTGCAATTTTTCCCTGAATTGCCTGCAACCATCCTCCTCCTTCAGCTTCCACCATCTAATCTTTGGATCTGTCTTCACTCTCTTCCTCTTCTTTGTTTCTAATCTCATTCTACAGACAACCACCCTATGCTGCCTTGCTACACTTTCCCCTGGTACCACTTTACAATCTCCAATCTCCTTTAGGTGGCATCTCCTGCTAAGGATATAATCCACCTGTGTGCACCTCCCTCCACTCTTGTATGTCACCCTGTGTTCTTCCCTCTTCTGAAAATACGTGTTCACCACAGCCATTTCCATTCTCTTTGCAAACTCTACAACCATCTGACCTTCCGCATTTCTATCTTTCACACCATACATACCCAGCACCTCTTCATCCCCTCTGTTCCCTTCACCAACATGTCCATTGAAGTCTGCACCAATCACTAATCTCTCCTCTCTAGGGACACCATCTACCACTTCATCCATCTTACTCCAAAATTCCTCTTTCTCCTCTAACTGACAACCAACCTGTGGTGCATATGAAATGACCACATTCAAAATCACACCATCAACCTCCAACTTCAGGCTCATGATCCTGTCTGACACTCTCTTTACATCCAGAACACTTTTCACAAGCTGTTCCTTTAGGATTATCCCTACTCCATTTCTCTTCCTCTCTACACCATGATAGAACAGTTTGAATCCACCTCCAATGTTCCTGGCCTTGTTTCCTTTCCATCTGGTCTCCTGGACACACAGAATATCTACCGTTCTTCTCTCCATCATGTCTGCAAGCTCTCTGCCTTTACCAGTCATTGTCCCTATGTTCAGAGTCCCTATTCTAACCTCCACACTCCTGCCTTTCCTTCTCTCTTGCTGCCTTCTAACCTGCCTTCCTCCTCTCCTCTTTGATGGTCGTCGACCTACAGTAGTCCAATTTCCACCAGCACCCTGCTGGTCTACAGCACCGGAGGCGGTCGTTGTTAACCCGGGCCTTGTGGTTTTATGCCGGATGCCCTTCCTGACGCAACCCTCACCTTTTATCCGGGCTTGGGAGCGGCACCAGAAGTACACAAAGTACACCCCTAATGGCTGGTTTAGTTACTTTTAATAATGTTGAGGCTTTCAGAAAGCATGTGAGTGGACTGTGTAATAAATGCAAGTCTTTAAACGTTACATTATAGTTTTGCTAAATGCTCTTATCCATAGAGATTTAAAACAAGTCATGCAAAAGTATAGCAGTGTTTGTGTCTGAACAGGGAAAAAAATCCAGTCTCCTTTGTGGTGGGAGGCCAGTCCACTGCGATGTTAGACTTTACTTCAGAAAGTAACTGGAACTATATATGAGTCTAGACCAATTTTTCCTGACCCTATCACTGTTTTTCAGTACTGACATTCATTTTAGTTTTACCCTGTCACATTTTTTTTTTACAATTCCTGAGAAGCATTTTTTAGTGCCAAGTTTACTTTTTCAAAACTCTCCAAACTCCTCTCTGCAGAAACACACAGATCAGCACAACATATTTTATACCCTAAATGTTCCACAGCTATAAGAGCAGTGTAGAAGCATCTCAAAATACATTCAGTCCATCGAAACATCAACACTGCTGTTCTTACAAGAAGAATACTTTATCTGTCATTACACAGTCACCTAAAACAAGCACAAACAGCTGTTCACATTAAAGTGGATCCACTATTTAATACAAGTCTATGAACTATTATCTGCTCTGTAGTTTTGTTTTGTTTGCCATTTGTTTATTATTATTTGGATGGTCACGCAAACAGCACTGAAAAGTGAAACAGGGTAGGAGTTGATTTGAAGTGTATTTGAGGCTTAAGTTTATATAAAATATTTTATATATTTTGTTCATCTATTGTAATTTGAAATTTTGCTTTGTGTTGTTTGAAAGGATTTTTTTAAGTTAAATAAAAAACAGATAAACATTACAAAACAGAATTATATATGTTTATTCATTTTATTTAGTTTATTTTAACAAATTAGGTAACACATTTACTAGCCTGTGTAAATGCATTCAATCAGCAGTTTTTCTCTATAACCATTTTCATTTTGTAGGCTTTGATTGTTGTCTGATACAATGTTTATGATTTAGCAAACTGATGTACACTTTATTTTTTCATGTATGGCTCTGGAGTTCAGTGTGACAGCTTTGCCAAAGTGTATGTAACATATTTTGTGACTCTGTAGAGAAATATAAAAGCTTTTTTGAGTCTATGTTTAATAGACATCAGTATACGTGTGTGAATGCAGAACTGTATATCAGGCAATAAGTTTAGCTAACCATAACGAGCTTAAAATGACCAATATACTTGTTAATTGTAGGCATTAAGATGGTCCAGCTGCCTCGTAAGTATAAATCAACTACAACTTTTGAATGATAAAACAGTACGTTGAAAATTGTCCAGATCTATACATCCAAAAGTAAAGGCATATAGACATTCTAATTAGTGAGTTCAGCTATTTTATTTTACTACCGATAGAACGGCATGCTCTGCAGCAACTACACATTAGCCTAAGGTCATCATGTCCAATGCCAAGCACCAACTAGAGGAGTATAAAGTAGAGCACTGGAAATGTTTTTATTGAAATGATGAAGCACTGTCAAATAACTGTGATGAACTGGGGTGTCCAGAACTAATCATCTAACACCAGTACTTCACTTCACTAATGCTCTTGTGGCTGAATGCAATAAATCATCAAAGCAATGTTCCAACATCTTGTGTAAAGCCCTCTTCATGCGGTAAAGTGGGAGAGGGGACAAACTTTCTTTTGATGACCGTGATTTCAGAAGAAATGTTAGATAAGAAGGTGTCTACAAACCTTTGGATATATTGAACATTAGAATGGTGAATGTAAACTATGGTAGATATCCAGATAGTCCAGAGGTGTCACCAAAATGAGCAATTTTAAACTATCGTACAGTGTTCAGCTCAACTCTGTAAATTGCAGGTGTTAATTTGATCCTGCTGTTTCACTGTGAGGAGCAGCAGTTGTCATCAAAATAATACTCAGCTTGTTTCTTCCTGGCAGTGTCCTTTTCATGCCATGAAGAACCCTTTGATGTCAGCTCTGCAAAATATAATTAAGTAATGCGCCTACATCCAATACTATAACTCAAAGGCTTCAGACACCAGATGTTTATTTTTTAAATGTTGTTTAGGAGTATTACTTAGGGATTTCAACTTTCGGTTATGGGGATATATACACTAAAATATTGGCATGGCCTACTAAATAATGTAAAATAACATTGTTACAAATACAAGACAGTTTAACCATAAGAACTGGTTCAGAAAGGGCAAAAGGCCAAAAAAGATATTTCATATGTCAGATTTGTATTTGATAAGAAATAATAGTGGACAAACGACCCTTCACAGAAAAATAAAGACACACGGAATATGTAGCATCTCTTGGATCCAATTCAGGGCTCTTTTTGACTTACTCGCTGATTTAATCGAGGATTTAGCACCTTCGCTTCCAGGGTTTTGAAGTAGTTGTGATGGACATCCCCTCAGGACATCTTATCAGTGTGAAAAGCAGTCCTTCTCCCCATAGATTATGTATATGAAAGACAGAAGATAAAGAGAATAAAAC
This sequence comes from Pygocentrus nattereri, assembly GCF_015220715.1. Lineage (NCBI taxonomy): Eukaryota > Metazoa > Chordata > Actinopteri > Characiformes > Serrasalmidae > Pygocentrus > Pygocentrus nattereri. The sequence continues at coordinate 22,464,775 of NC_051221.1, read as the reverse complement.
AAAAGAGAAAAGGCCACTCTTCTTCATGTTGGAATCTTCAGGGGGTTGAAATCGCTTGAAATGATCTTGTCTTATCTCACTCCAGCAGCCGCCAACTAGAAAGCATTGTCTATAATATACGGGTCTGTATTTTTCAGACAGATTTTACACTTTTAGTTAGTTTGTGTGCCACTACATTCCACCAAATTTTCATCTCTTGTTTTGTAAAATAGGGTCTACAAACAGGCCATTTTGTCAAAGAGAAAAGAACCCAGAAGAAATCTTAAGAGCGGTTTCACAAGGAAGAACATTTTAGAAACCTTACCTTGCCTTTCCTGTTTGAGTATCAGTAGTGTCATATTTCAAGGTAATCTCCTCTGGAAAGTAATTAATTTTACAGGCACACTAGAAGATACACTATATTTCCGAAATTATTCGCTTGTCTGCCTTCACACGCATATGAACTTGAGTGACATCCCATTCTTAATCCATAGAGTTTAATATGTCAGCCCACCCTTTGCAACTATAACAGGTTCAACTGTTCTGGAAAGGCTTTCCACAAGGTTTAGGAATGTGTTTATGGGATTTTTTTTGACCATCAGGCAGATGAGGCAGGCCAGTCAAATTCTTCCACACCAAACTCGCTCATCCATGTCTTTATGGACCTTGCTTTGTGCACTGGTGTGCAGTCATGTTGGAAAAGGAAAGGGTCATCCCCAAACTGTTCTCACAAAGTTGAGAGCATGAAATTGTCCATAATCACTTGGTGCTGAAGCTCTGCAGAAAGTTGGTGACCTCTGCGCACTATGCGCCTCAGCATCCTCTGACCCCACTCTGTCATTTTACGTGACCTACCACTTCGTGGCTGAGTTGCTCTCATTCCCAATCGCTTCCACTTTGTTATAATACCACTGACAGTTGACTGTGGAATATTTAGTAGTGAGGAAATTTCATGACTGGACTTGTTGCACAGGTGGCATCCTATCATCACTGAGCTTCTGAGAGTGATCCATTCTTTCACAAATGTCTGTAGAAGCAGTCTGCATGCCTAGGTGCTTGGTTTCATACACCTGTGGCCATGGAAGTGACTGGAACACCTGAATCCAATTATTTGGATGGGTGAGTGAATACTTTTGGCAATATAGTGCACCTTTCACATTTTCTGGTGATCATCATTATCATTATCAGCACAATAATATCACACATACCTATAGTAGAGTATCATTGCTGAAATATACACTTTTACCAAAAAGACACAGCAGACAAATATTGATTACTTTTCTGTGCATTGCTGTCAACAGAAAAGCCTGTAATAAGTGTTTACCTACCATGTACTTTCAGATGACTCAAAGCTTCCTTTGAGAAAAAGCACTTCTCAATCACATTCATGGTTGACCTAATCTCTTGGCTCAGAGCTCAGCAGTTCTGGGCCTCAGTGTGATTCTTTCACTGTGATTTGCTGTGCAGATTGGCAGGCCCCTGAGGGAGTTCACTACTAATTGGGTTGGTGTCAGAGCAGAGGTCAAAAGCAGGTCAGGTTGATAGATAGATAGATAGATAGATAGATAGATAGATAGATAGATAGATAGATAGATAGATAGATAGATAGATAGATAGATAGATAGATAGATAGATAGATAGATAGATAGATTATTGATCCCGAAGGAAATTTAGTAGCCAGTATCAGACACACAACACTGTACAGTAATAGTAATAAAGGTGTAGACATATAACAAGAATAAATAAACCAGATCCTATCTACAGGCATATATACAAATAGAAAAAATACAACAATCTGTGATAATATCTATAACCTGAGATGAGAGATGCAGTGCAGTAATGACTGTAAACGAATTTACAGGTAATGGCATATAATGACCACACTGAATGAATAAATAAATATGTGCATATATTGTACCAGATAAAGTGTCTAGTGTCCAGATGTGCAAGATGCGCAATGAGGTATGCAGAAAGTGCACTATGTGCAGCACGCTGTCTATATGTGCTGATGAATAGAGAACATAAGATAAGCATGAGATTCAAATTCAATCCTATTCTCTCTCCACCCTTCTCTGCTTGCGCCCCTGGGAAGAGTTGAAGAGCCTGATGGCTCTAGGGACAAAGGATCTCCTGAATCTATTAGTTGAGCAGCTCTGTGACAGCAACCTGCCACTAAACATGCCCCTCCTGTCCATGATGATGGTGTGCAGTGGGTGGCCATCATCCTCCATAATGGAGAACAGTTTGTGTAGTATCCTTGTCTCAGCCACTTTGACCACAGAGTCCAGTTCCACACCGACCACTGACGCCACTCGCCTGACCAACTTATCCAGTCGCATCTCCTCTCTCTTTTTTATGCTTCCTCCCCAGCACACCACAACATAAAAAAGACAGCTGGCAACCATGGTCTCAAAGGACATCTGTAGGAGCTTCGTAAAGATGTTAAAGGACCTCAGCCTCCTCAGGAAGTACAGTCTGCTTTGACCCTTCCTGTACAGGCTGACCAGTCCAAGCTATCATCCAGTTGCAGCCCGAGATACCTGTAGGTCATTACCCTCTCCACTTTAACCCCCTCAATAGAGATTGGCTATGTGGGTGCCCTAACCCTGCGAAAGTCCACCACTATCTCCTTGGTCTTAGCAGTGTTCAGATAAAAGTGGGCATGATGGAGGAGGTATAGCATGGCATCCTCCACTCCCACTTTCACCCTGTAGGCGAACTGCAGGGGGTCTGTCCCGTGTCGAACCTGGGGTATGAGAAGGTGTAGAAGAAGGCGCTCCAGTGTCTTCATGACATGGGACTTTAGAGCAATAGGCCTGAAGTCATTTAGTTCACTTGGGTAATGGGATGATGCATGGTGTCTTCCACAGTGTGGGAACCCTCCCCAAGCTCAGACTCAGATATAAGATGTGCTGTAGGGGTGCCCCCAGCTCAGCAGCACAGGACCTAAGTAGTCTAGGACATACTTTGTCCTGACCAGCTTCCTTGTGTGGAGTTTCCTCAGCTCACCTCTAACTTGATCTGCAGTGAAGATGTGCAGAGGGGGGAGGGGGGGCTATAGCGGTGCTGCAGATCAGATCAGATGCTTTGATGTGTGAAGAAGGGGTAGAGGGGGTCGTGATGTCTGTGCCATTAGCATTTGGGAGGGTGGCATGAATATCAATAGGAGCAGATGAGGTGTTGATGTCCAGGCAGACAGAGACTGAAGTGCCAGGAGCTGAGAAAAGGGAGGGTGCGGAGGTGACTACTGGACATGCAGGTGCTGTGGAGATCTGAACAGGGCAATCAAACTGGTTGTAGAAGATGTTGAACTCATTGGCTCTCTCTGCGCCACCATCTAACGCACTGTCCATGCTCTGCTTACAGCCTGTTATGGTCTTCATACCATTCCACTCCCTCATGTTATTCTCCCTTAATTTCTGTTCCACCTTCATCCTTTAGGACTCCTTGGCCTCTCACAGTTGGACTTTGAGCTCCCTCTGTACATTCCTAAGCTCCTCCTGGTTGTTATCTTTAAAGGCTCTCTTCTTCTTATTCAGCAAACCTTTGACATCACTGGTTATCCAGGGCTTGTTGTTAGCAAAGCAGCGTACAGTTTTCACTGGAACAACAATGTCCATGTAAAAGTTCATGTAGTGTGTCATGCAGTGTGTAATCCCCTCAATGTCCTCCTCGTATGGCTCCTACAGTACACTCCATTCCGTGGACTCAAAACAATCCCTGGACTAAGGCTGCAGGTAGATCAGGTTGTGGTCAGATTTTCCCACAGGGGGTAGGGGTGTAGCAATGTATGCATCCTTCGCATTGGCGTAAAGGAGATCAATTGTCCTAGTGGGGCAGTCTACATACTTGTAAAAAGATGTGAGCATTGAGTCCAGTGTAACATGATTAAAATGAGATGGCAATGAAAGCCATCAGGGCTTCACCAGATTCAAAAATGAAAACCCCTCAAAAAACCCCTGTGGACATTTCCCTGTCTATTACCCTACCTCAGACATAAAGAGTATTGATCTGATGGTGATCAGGCTGGGCCCTCAGATGAGCCAAAAGAAGCTAAATGGCACACTCATTCAAAAATCAATACTAGATCTTCAGTTAGAGTGCTTATTCTTTAACTCAGGTGAATGATATCCTGAACTTCATTAACAGGAGCCACTAATGTTAATTGGAAGTAGGATATTATAAGTTATTCTAGTTGTTTTCAAAGTGGTAATAAAAATATAGGAGATCAAAGTGAAGAGTTACATGTAAAATGACCAGATTTTACTGGTAACCACTTTTTTGGGCAATTGGGTCATGAAATATACCCTTTTTTAGATCAAGCAATAAATATATGAATCTAGTGTATTTATTGCACTCAAAATAATTTAAAGCAATATGTAAGATGTGGCAACCTGTCAAGTCCCTCCTCCTCCTCCATCATCACGCCTCCTGTTTACTTAACAGTCTAGAAGAAATTTTCCAACAAACTTCATCCCATCCTTTACCAAGAGCTTTCTCCACTGATGGAAAGCAATGCCAATGTTAATTCTATTTATGTCACTTCTTTTCTTTGTGGTTTCTTGCTGGGAGTAGCTGTGCTACTTTTTCATCTATTCATGTTGGACTGATGGCTTGTCACTGCAGTGACTCTCCTCTTGAGGTATAAAGGGGTCTTGCAAGACAGGACAGAACAGTGCCCAGGGCTTGCTGGGTAGCAGGCTAACTTCAGTAGTTATGCCTGCAACATGGCACATAAACATCTTTGATGACATTCCTTCACATTCTTTTGATAATTGTAATTAATTTAGAAATGTTTTAAACTAAAAATCTGACAAATTGCTCCTTAAAGAGATCTATTAAAGTTCAGAGCTAAAAGCTTGATTGGCTAAACCTTAAAGAACAAAAATATTTAAGATTTTCCTACAGTGAGGTCTGAAGGCAACATCCATTTCTAAAAACAACCGAACTGGTTCCTAAACTAAGAGGCATAGCCATTTTCTAAAAGTTAAATTATTAGCACCATATAAAAACATCTCTAGGTTAATGGAACTTTCATTGAAGCTATCAAACAAGGCTTTCATTAATGCTAAGTACAAGGACTCGATTGCTAGAAGACAATACAATCCAGTGCCCATTATCTTGCATTGGAAAAAAAAAATCAGAAAATCACATTGTCTGATTTTTAAAGAATTTATTTGCAAATAATGATGGAAAATAAGTATTTGGACACCTACAAACAAGCAAGATTTCTGGCTGTCACAGACCTGTAACGTCTTCTTTAAGAGGCTCCTCTGTCCTCCACTCATTACCTGTATTTATGGCACCTGTTTGACCTCGTTATCTGTATAAAAGACACCTGTCCACAACCTCAAACAGTCAGACTCCAAACTCCACTATGGTGAAGACCAAAGAGCTGTCGAAGGACACCAGAAACAAGATTGTAGACCTGCACCAGGCTGAGAAGACTGAATCTGCAATAGGCAAGCAGCTTGGTGTGAAGAAATCTACTGTGGGAGCGATAATCAGAAAATAGAAGACCTACAAGACCACTGCTAATCTCCCTCAATCAGGGGCTCCACGCATGATCTGAGCCCGTGGGGTCAAAATGATCACAAGAACGGTGAACAGAAATCCCAGAACCACACGGGCGACCTAGTGAATGACCTGCAGAAAGCTGGGACCAACGTTACAAAGGCTACTGTCAGTAACACACTACGCCGCCAGGGACTTAGATCTTGCAGTGCCAGACGTGTCCCCCTACTTAAGCCAGTACATATCCGGGCGTGTCTGAAGTTTGCTAGAGAGCATTTGGATGTTCCGAAAGAGTATTGGGAGAATGTCATATGGTCAGATGAAACCAAGGTAGAACTGTTTGGTACAAACACAACTCGTCATGTTTGGAGGAGAGTGAATGCTGAGTTGCATCCAAAGATCACCATACTATTATCTGGGGGGAAAAAAAAACTGCAATTTCCCCCTGGGATCAATAAAGGAATCTGAATCTGAATCTGAATACCAACTGTGAAGCATGGGAGTGGCAACATCATGCTTTGGGGCTGTTTCTCTGCAAAGGGACCAGGACGACTGGTCCGTGTACATGAAAGAATGAATGGGGCGATGTATTGTGAGATTTTGAGTGCAAACCTCCTTCCATCAGCAAGGGCATTGAAGATGAAACGTGGCTGGGTCTTTCAGCATGACAATGATCCCAAGCACACTGCCAGGGCAACAAAGGAGTGGCTTCATAAGAAGCATTTCAAGGTCCTGGAGTGGCCTAGCCAGTCTCCAGATCTCAACCCCATAGAAAACCTTTGGAGGGAGTTGAAAGTCCGTGTTGCCCTCCGACAGCCCCAAAACATCACTGCTCTAGAGGAGATCTGCATGGAGGAATGGGCCAACATACCAGCAACGGTGTGTGCCAACTTTGTAAAGACTTAGAGAAAATGTTTGACCTCTGTCATTGCCAACAAACGATATATAACAAAGTATCGAGATGAACTTTTGTTATTGACCAAATACTTATTTTCCAGCATTATTTGCAAATAAATTCTTTAAAAATCAGACAATGTGATTTTCTAAATTTTTTTTCTTCATTTTATCTCTCATAGTTGAGGTCTACCTATGATGTCAATTACAAGCCTCTCTCATCTTTTTAAGTGGGAGAACTTGCACAATTAGTGACTGACTAAATACTTTTTTTCCTCACTGTACATAAGCAGTACTTCAGAGTGGTATAAACATTTGTTCAGTATAGTCCATTAACATGGATATAGCAGAGGATGCAGGGCGGCACGGTGGCGTGGTGGGTAGCGCTGTCGCCTCACAGCAAGGAGGGCCTGGGTTCGATTCCCCAGCCGGGTGACCAGGGTCCTCTCTGTGTGGAGTTTGCATGTTCTCCCCGTGTCTGCGTGGGTTTCCTCCAGGTTCTCCGGTTTCCTCCCACAGTCCAAAGACATGCAGTCAGGCCAATTGGGTGTGCTAAGTTGTCCCTAGGTGTGAGTGTGTGAGTGACTGTCTGTGTGTCTGCCCTGCGATGGACTGGCGACCTGTCCAGGGTGTATCTTGCCTTCCGCCTGAAGACTGCTGGGATAGGCTCCAGCTCCCCCCGCGACCCTGACGGAGAAGCGGCTTAGAAAATGGATAGCAGAGGATACATTTTATGTATTGCAGTAATCATGTAAACAGCATTTACATACATCCAGGATGTAATCAAATACATTATTTAGAATTAACACAACGCTAAATAAATGTGAGATATTTGAATAAATGGCACATTAAACAGTTAGGTGAAGTACATTTATAGGGCAACACAACCCTGAGAGATTCCATCTTCAAATCTATCAGTATGTAGTTTATCTACTCTTTACTTTTGTGAACTCCCATAGCTCACACTGACATTATATTTCCCTTCAAAGAGATACTAACATTCACACAAACAACTACCCAAACTCACCTCAGCTGCCTTACGCATTTGTATCGCGTGTGCATCTAAAATGACTAAAAGGAACGTCTCTGAAATGAGGTATAAGATAAGGCAGGAGAGATTCAAATAAAAGAACACTTTTATTTTTTAAAAACACTTCAAAATAACTGTGCAAGACCTGTTAGTCCACCAAAACTGTCCTCCCTCAGAGAAACAGTGCCTAAAGCTTTCATCTTTGAGAGAGAAAAAAAAATTACTCCACTTTTGATTTTGATCTGGAAAAATTCACAGGTGTCAAAAAGCTGTTAACATATAAAGAGATTTGTAAAAAAAAAAAAAATTTGCCATGTGCAGTAAGGCTTTATTGATTGATGAGTCAAAATGTGTCATTGGGATTTTTTGGATTGTGAGAAGCAAAAAAATGCAACCAACATCTAAGACGAAACTTTTTGAGATGTGAAAAAAATATCCCAGACTGAAAAACCACAAGCAGTTCTTCAGAAAAGAATGGAAGCTGTAATACAGACAAAGTGTGGATGTACTAAAAACTCAAAAATATATATTATATTTGGCCTCTCAGGCTTCTGCCTTATTTTTACTTCAGCTTTTTTTGGGTGGAATATTGACATTTTCAAATTTATCTTTTTGGCCACATGCCTCTCCTTCACAACAACATTCATTTATGTATGAGTGAGCAGCTGGAGACTGATGTGCTGTACAGCTCCAGCTCCTGTGAAGACAGAGATCCAGCAGAGCCGAGAAACATGGCTTTATCACCATGGGTATTATCCAGTGGACACGTTTCATGATGACTGCCTGGCTGGCACTTTGTTTTTAATGTATTACGGAGTCTCCCTCTACATTTTTACAATTAGTGTGCAGTCACACTATTGATTAATGCAAATGTGGCAGAGTTCAATCTTAACAGAAGGAGAAAATCCAGCCTGCAGGACTCTCTGCTATCTATCTATCTATCTATCTATCTATCTATCTATCTATCTATCTATCTATCTATCTGTCTGTCTGTCTGTCTGTCTGTCTGTCTGTCTGTCTGTCTATCTATCTATCTATCTATCTATCTATCTATCTATCTATCTATATTGTTGTTTTCATCACACATCTCTGAAATGTTAATTTTAGAAGAACATGTTTTATTCTAATGTAAATTAATGTAATGTGATGTGACATTAAATAATAAATAAATAAATAAATAAATGCTTTTGTATGACACTGATAATATCCAGACACATAGTTCTTTATAATCTTAAATACATTTTATGGATTTACACTAAATGACTGAAATTGAAACACTGAAAATGACTGAAGAAAAATGTATAAATTGTCATATTTATGTATTAGTTTATTTATTAAACAAAAAGAGAACCAACAAGGGAAACAAACCGACCAAAGTATCTTACCTAGATTTCACTTGTCTTTATGTTTTTTTTTTGTTTGTTTTTTTTTTTAATCATAGCTTCTCAGCTCTAGTCTTAGGGTCCCACTGTCCAGCATGGTTATATATTTTCCTCAACATAACATACCAGATTCAAGAAAAGAGTAATAAGTCAGATGTTTTAAAGCACGCAAACACTCAAACTACAAAGAGCCTGGGTGTCCAGGTCTGGAAGTGAGAAGATCTTGTTTAGATGTTGTGGCAATTGAGTGAGCTTGGTCTGTACTACCTAGGAGTTTCATCATCACAGTACAGACTAAGCTCACTGATTGTTCTTGACATAGGTATGACCTTTAAGTTGCATCATATACAATGAAAACAATATGTTATGGTAGTGGCACTGCCACCAAATTTTGAAAGTCCCAGACAACGATAGTCCCACATTTCCTTTTTTGATTATGTGTATGAGATTTTCATGATCAGCTAAACCCAGATGTTTCTGAAAACATGTAGTGGTATTCTTTGGCAACAAAAAGCTTTGGAAATATGTTCTACCTGTGGGATATAATGGTAGTCTAAATTTAGTCATGTTTAAAATATCAAAGGGCTGAAAATAATATATTTTATTTAGAATATATATATAAATAATATATTCTGAATGAAATTATTGGTTTAGGATGTTTACATTGTTATTGATCTCTGGTAAATCAGATCTAGCTAAAAAAAAAGCAAGGAAAAGAAATCCCTCAACCCCCTTTTCTTAAAGAAAAAAAACTGAATGGGGTTGACAGATCATTCATAATCCTGGAGAAAACGAATAATATTGTATCCTTGAAACAAGCAGTCAACAAGCATTACTGCAAACAGCAAGGAATTGTGCTACTCAATTTATCCATCACAATGAAAACAGAAATTGGGGCTTTATTTCCCACTTAATTCCATATCCAGTAGAGTGAAAAGAACCAAAATGTATTGCATTACACTCCATCCCATCAAGCTGAGTACACTTGGATTTGTTTGTGGAATGTCCATGTCAACAACACAAGAAGACTGAAACAAATAATGAAATTTAAGATACTTAATAAGTGTTAAAAGCATGAAATGAAATTTGCAAATATTAATTTTGATCATGCCATACAGCTCTGGATGCCTCTTCCCAAATATATTATATGGTTCTTTTTGTACTTCTGGGAGCTTTTCATAAAGATCCCATATATATTTATGATCCATTTTTATTTTTTTGCACAAACATGGACAAACATGCTGGATTTCTCAAAGAATTCATATTTGTGTGTGCACAAGAGTTCATCAGTCACTATGGCAACTGTGAGCTGTTTGAAGTCTCCAAAATGTCTGGCAGAAATGTCAGTGCATGCTACATTACAGGTCTTGAAGATTTTTATAATAAGAGAGGATTTTCAACTAGCTCATTCAATAATTGCTTAGGTTGATTTTTAAGTAGGCTATGATGATTATAATTTGTAAATGTTCATTCTGGCCTTCATTCTTCAGATATATGATTAAACAGTTTTTGAGAACTTGAAGTTCTCAAGTTATAAGTACTTTAGAACATGTTTTAAATTGCTGCATAACATTGTAAAAAATAATGTAATATAATTTATAAGGTATATTGTTGCCAGCCAGGTGATGTAGAATTATTCTGAAGACTACTTCAGGGTTTTCACCTTTTTTCACAAGTTTAAATTATAGAAATGATAGAAATGCAAATTCTACATTCATGAATGTGGTGTAATTAAGTTGCCTAGTACCTGTGGAAACTAGTAACAGAAGTTCATTTATGTGTAGCAGAAATTCTCAAGTGGTGGTCCACACATGATACACATTTAACCCCTTAAAATCCAGGTATATTACATACTAAGACTTATTATTCAGTAACTACAGGGAACTGATTGAGCTATTCATGGGTTATATAAGTGCATAATAAATCTGTGGACCCACCAGGCCATTTAAGGGATCTCAGCATGGATAAATAGTTTAACCTTTATTGTGCCTTTTTTTAAAAAATAACTATTTAACGTTATGTTATAAAGTGTAACGTGCAGACAGAATAGCAGACGCTCGCAGATAATATGTGGAGAATTTAATAGCCGATCCAATAAAAGATCCAAAAAGGGAAAAAACACAGTTCGTAGTCAGAGTCCGGTCCAGAGATTCAAAACACAGAGGAATCCAACAAGGAATCCACCATGTCCACTAAACCTTTCTGCAGGTTTTTGCTGTTTACCTTTGCCTTTCTGGCCAGCATATGAACAGTTGTATCTGAGCGTTTTCTTAACAACATTTGGTACAATAAATAGTGACCTGCAGGAGCTGTGTTATCTTTCTTTAGCCATCTCTTGCTTGGTAGGTATGAATTAGTTTCATTTTCAGACCCTCAGTCAGCTGAAAAGAGGAGATGTTGGAAGAGCCTAAGCTGAGTGACTTTATTCTGCTTTGGGAAAGGGTGGAGTACTTATTAGAGCTAATTTTTATCAGTTTTCATTGATTTTGAATCTGTTTGCACTGTTTCTGTAGGATTCGAGAAATTACATCATTCTCTGACAGGCAGATTTTTTTAAAACAAAATCTTTTGGACCAGACTTTGCTGGAGATTACTCTTAGGCTACTAAATGATGCTGGATGAAAATTTTAGAGCTTTCTTGCAGTTGAGTGACACTAACTGCCGATGTGAGATTACTTTCACTGGCTCTTTTATGTATCATCCCCTAGACTGGGGATGATACATTTTTCAGTTGATACAAGTTACATATTTGTTTTGATTTCTGAATTGTTAATGATGACCTGCAGTACCTTTACACGGACAAAGCTTTGCACCTGTGTCTGTCATCCTGTCAATGTTGTTGGGGCTCAAGATGAAACCATGACATCTACCTTGAGAGCATGAAAATAAGTGAACACACTTGGGATTTAAGGTGCACTTTGAAGTTATATTTGGCACAAAGTATAGTCAACATAGCAGGAGGCAAAATAAATAACTAAACAAGTAAACTTAGAAATGAATAAAACTCATCTTAGAGGCCCCAAACTACAGCTGTTATAACAGCTCCCATTATGGCTGCCACATCCCAGGGATTACAACTTTTATTTATATATTTCTCTTTATGGAAAAGTCGTGGAAGAGTCATCAATCCTATGTGACAAACTTACAGTCTAGTCAGCTCCCTTAAGACAGCATGTCTAATGAAATACAGCAGCTACCTGCCTGTGCCCCAACTCACTCTGCCTTCCCCTGAAAAGCTCAAGGGGAGTTACACCATACTGTTGCATTTCCCTTCAGCTTCTGATGGCTGCAATATTTAAGCACACTTAAATACTGTACACATAGCACTTGAAAGGTACTCTTGCATAAAGAAATGTTGCCGCGGCCCTTTTAATAAGTGTTCTGTAGGCAATGTTCAAATTGGAACAGTGACAGAGGGCCAGTGTCACTTAAGAGCTGAATGAAAATGCCATGCAGGTGTACAGTAGCTGTGCAATGCTTTATTTAAAAAATGCATACATGGTCAAATTTCAAGCTTTTGTTGTTGTTGCTTTTTTTGGGGGGAAATGATGCAAAGATATTAAAAGAAATGCAATGGAGCTAACAACAAGAGGGTGATATTAATACACTTTACCTAAATGGTATTGGAAAAAAATCTCTATCTATCTATCTATCTATCTATCTATCTATCTATCTATCTATCTATCTATCTATCTATGTAAACTTTACAATAAATATACCTAAAGAAATAGCCCAAATGACAAAATTCTGGTCCCACTGACTTGCATTAAAAGGAAAGTTGGTTTCCTGCTTCTTCTGTAAAGCTATCATTTTGTCCCCTGCACATTTCTGCAAATATTTTATTGGACCTTTTCATGGGACAACACTATAGAAATGAAACTTGGATATAACTTAAAGTAGTCAGTGTACAGCTTGTCTAGCAGGATAGATTTATTGTCCTTTGAAAATAACTCAATACACAGCCAATAATGTCTAAATAGCTGGCAACGCAATTGAGTACACCTCACAGTGAACATGTCCAAATTGTGCCCAATTGTGTCATTGTCCCTCCCTGGTGTCATGTGACTCATTAGAGTTATAAGGTTACAAGGTATTTTGTGTACAATTCTCTCCTACTGGCCACTGGATATTCAACATGGCACAAAGAACTCTCTGAGGATGTGAGAAATAAAATTGGTGCTCTCCATAAACATGGCCTAGACTTTAAGAAGATTGCTAACATCCTGAAACTGAGCTATAGCATGGTGGCCAAGGTCATAAAGTGGCTTTCCAGGACAGGTTCCACTCTGAACAGGCCTTGACTGGGTCGACAAAAGAAGTTGAGTCCACATGTTCAGTGTCATATCTAGAGGTTGGCCTCAAAAAATAGACACATGAGTGCTGCCAGCATTGCTGCAGAGGTTGAAGAAGACGAAGGTCAGCCTGTCAGTGCTCAGACCATATGCCGCCCAATGCATGGCCATCATCCCAGAAGGAAGCCTCTTCTGAAGCTGATGCACAAGGAAGCCTGCAAACAGTTTGCTGAGGACGAGCAGTCCAAGAATATGGATTACTGGAACCATGTCCTGTGGTCTGACGAGACCAAGATAAACTTGTTTGGCTCAGATGGTGTCCAGCATGTGTGGTGGCGCTCTGGTGAGGAGTACCAAGACAACTGTCTCTTGTCTACAGTCAAGCGTGGTGGTGTTAGCATCATGGTCTGGAGCTGCATGAATTGCAACATGTGTTGTGACATTCTGAAGCATAGCATCATCCCCTTCCTTTAGAAACTGTGCCACATGGCAGTTTCCCAACACAATAATGACCCCATGATGACACATGCCTTGCTGAAGGTAAAGGTGATGGACTGGCCAAGTATGTCTCCAGACCTAAATCCAATTGAGCACCTGTGGGGCATCCTCAAGCAGAAGGAGGAGGAGCAGAAGGTGTCTAACATCCACCAGCTCTATGATGTCATCATGGATGAGTGGAAGCGGATTCCAGTAGCAACCATGCAGCTCTGGTGAATTCCATGCCCAAGAGGGTTAAGGCAGTGCTAGATAATAGTGGTTGCACAAAATATTGACACTCTGAGCACAATCTGGACATGTCCAGGTGTACTCACTTGTGTTGCCAGCTATTTAGACATGAATGGCTGTGTGTTGAGTTATTTTCAGATGACAGTAAATCTGTACTGCTATACAAGCTGTACACTGACTAAGTTATATCCAAGTTTAATTTCTATAGTGTTCTCCCATGAAAAGATATAATAAAATACTTGCAGAAATATGAGGGGTGTATTCACTTTTGTGAGATACTGTATATCTATATATAGGTAACTTGATTGCAAACTAAAGACAGAAGTCAGAAGTGAACAGAAGTGGCATGTTTGTGTTCTGTACAACATATTTTTAACACAGTTAATGCCCCAGAGAAAAAAAATCACATTTTCTTTTCTTCATTTTTATAAGTTCGTTCATTCATGCCAGCATTCTTGGATGCAGCTCCAGCAGTAAAGGAATAAGAACCTTACCTTTTTTAAGATGTCACCACTGTGTTAGTCCTGCTTTAGCAGCACAGCAGGTGGAAAGTGTTGGACTGAGGGCCGTCAATCACCTGTGTACATTATAATACCCTATATGGCCAAAAGTATGAGGACACCTGACCATTGCACCTACATGAGCTTGCTGGACATCCCAGCATTAATATGGAGCAAATGTTTGGCAGGACACATGATGTTCTTAGGCTTGTGTGCAGCTGCTGAGCAATGGAAACCCATATCATAAGCTCCTGATGCACAGTTCCTGTGCTGATGTTGCTTTTAGAGGCAGTTTGGAATTCTGTAGTGAGTGATGCAGCAGAGAATAGATTATTTTTTATGTGCTCCACACTTCAGCACTCAGCAGCCCCAGGCTGTGAGTTTACTACTTCTTCTTGGCTGAGCTGTTTTTGCTCCTAGGTGCTTCTATTTCACAATAATAGTGCTTAAAATTGACTGGCGTAGATGTAGTGGGGCAGAAATTCCACAAATTGACAAAGATGAAATTCTATGACTGTGACTGAATGTAGTCTGTATAGCGTTCATTCAAAGACAATTTTAGGTAATTGCATGAAATCATCATTGATTCTAGTGGCAGAAATGAACTGACCCAAATGATGTCACAAAGCACATATCCCACACTACCCCACATAGACATTACATACAAATTCACTTACTAGCACATGTATACACATGCATATTACTTAGGCTAGCAACACATTAGCAACAGCCTGGGATAGCAACCACATTGCAACTTCTTAGCATCCATCTGAGATAGCAACTACCTGGAATTAGTGTATAAACATAAGTTATCAAAAACAATCAAGAGTTTTCTGCAATTATCTTCTTCTTCTGTACATATATATGGCTTAAAATTTGAAATGATTTTGGGAGTGTAGCTTTAATTATGCAATTTATCTTACTAGATTTATTCCTGCACTCACATGGCTGTATACACTAGGCTCCTGAGGCACTAGGCCTAACCCTGCGTTGATTTGCATACAACATGTTAAGGAAACATGCTGCAAGCAATGA
This sequence comes from Pygocentrus nattereri, assembly GCF_015220715.1. Taxonomy (NCBI): domain Eukaryota; kingdom Metazoa; phylum Chordata; class Actinopteri; order Characiformes; family Serrasalmidae; genus Pygocentrus; species Pygocentrus nattereri. The sequence goes on along the minus strand of NC_051221.1, from coordinate 22,449,423 downwards.
GCAATGTGTTGTGACAGAGTACCTACAGCAAAGCGGCATGTTTGGTTGTGAATCAGACCCATGACTCAAATACATGAGGAAAAGAGTCATTATCTTTATTTTAATCTACGCTCACTCACCAGCTTCTTGTTCCTGCCTGGGCTTGTACAGTTATGCAACTCTCTTTATATATTTACTGGTGTGCTTGGATCCAAAATCCTCATTTTCTTTAGTGCTCATAGCCTCTAGTTCCTTAAAGCACAGTTAAAATGCATTCCAGTTAGGCAATTCTATTAAAGTTCAGTAGGAAATCTGCTTTATGTCTGAGTGATGTCCCTTCTTAAATGTATTTTACATTCTCAAAGTATTATATGACTTCTTGAAACATGAGGCTTTTTCACTAGGCAGGATTTAAAAAATTCTCTCCCCTAATCTTACCATTCTGTTTCTTTTCACTGACAGCCATTCATCAACTATTAATGAATGCAGCTATTTGTGCTATATTTTGTCAGATCAACAGCCTTGGTCTCAGTTTTATTCACCATTTTGTCTGGTCAGGGTTACATTCCATGCAATATGTGCAGAATTATGATGAGCTGGGTGAGAAATGAAAGAATCAGGGAACACATCAGGAACTGACAAAGAACAGCTCTCACTTCACAATTGAGCAGAGTTAATCCTGCTGTATGCAGTCTATATGAACTTAAAGCAGAAGAAGAGAGATGTGGGAATTTGCCCCAGGTCATCTGTGCGGAGCTGATCAAGATTCATCACCAGTGTATAGAAAGCAGAGCTCCATTCCATGTATAATTTCAGCACCATGGACAGGGCCGCTGACGAACGGGCTGCACTTGGTATTGCACAAGGACAATGCAGCCCTCACATTGTCTCACACTGTGCGGAACTGGCTTCCTGAAACTTTACAAAGGCCAAAATGTTCTGGTTGAGAAAATGTAAAGGGCTCACACTGGCCTCCAGTCTAAGAAATGTAGGTTTGTACTTTTGTGTGAGTCACCAAGGGACACTCACTTAGTACCAGAGGTCTACAGTATCCAGCCTGGCCATTGCTGTTGTGCTCTTGACACTTACCTCAAAGTTTCTCCGGGGACACTGAGACATCTTCAAGTAGTCCTGTTCTCACAGTTCAGTGACAAAGCCCTCTTTGGAACATATCAGTGTTACCTTGTCCTAGATAAAAAAAAACCTTAATATAACATCATAAACAATCCTATAAAAGATCCTGAAAGACAGTGAGAAGTTTCTTAGAGGTCATTGGTCTGTTCAAAGCAGTATTTTTCACCTGCTGTCCAGTAGGTTCACATTGCTAGACCATTTTAAGTTTTCCCTGCTCCAGTATTTCGGATTTCGTTTACGAAGTGCTCGATAAAAAAGTACTGCAGAACCAGGAGTGAGGAATGCTGCTTGGTATGGTATTATATGGCATTATATGGTATTATATCATTTTCACTAAGAAGATACATTCATGCTTTGGCTAATGCAAAGCTATATCAACCATGGGACATGCTATAGCACATTATTAACTGCAACATATAGATGATTCTCCGTTATTTGGGTTTGGAACCATGTTTATGTTTGTATTCAGTGTTGTATATAACAAATTCTGTGAAGAAACATCTACAAGCTTAAGAGGGAAAAGAATTCAGATTAAAATCTATACAAGTCTAAGAGCCTTTGATAGAATAGAAATGATCAAAAGCACATTTGCTAAGATCAGTGGCGTAATCATTCTACCCCTCCTCTGATTCCTCTTATTATTATTATAATTAGGAATTGAATTTTAATTAAAGTGCCAACAAAATCCTGAGCAAAGGCTGTATCTTTCAGATCCTTCTCAAGAAAGAACCACTTTCATACAACAAGCACTAAGACTTTTGACGAAAGAATGCCAGTAGCATCTCCATGTTTGCAGTTTTCATTTAACAGGCATATGCTTATTCATGTTAATCAGCCGTAAGGCAAGTCATATATTTTCCCAGTCAAATGGCATGTTTTTCATGTGAACACCATACAGCCTCTGAAACTGGACTCTTGTGATCAAAGTCAATCAAAATGAAGGACACTTTTTAGAATGGCTTAAATCAAGATCAAACCCAATTACTGCTCCCTGCATGTCTGTTTATTAAATGTGGATCAGTACCCTGTCCTGAAACCGCTGACATACGTATTGCACCTCTGCTCAGTTGTCAACTGTCAAAGACTCACACGTAGAGAGGAAGATAGTGAAAATGTAGAACACAGGAACACGTTTTTAAAGAGGTTGGCTTCTTATTTGATTTGCTGTCTTCTGAGTAAGAAGTACTCATGCGTTTTATTGCTGTCCACATACAGAATATCCAGCTAAACTGCACTGATTCCTTCCTAATGTACCCGGGAGAGATAAGCTGTTTTGTTTCATTTGCTCTTTGACAGCTAATGGCTTTCTGCCACTCTGTGGAAGCTGTCATTCTGTCAAGTGATGAAGTGGCAGGAAAAAAGAAGAAGAAAGAAAGTGTTATGGTGTATGCTAACAGATGTCTTACGGAGGCGATGGAACGATCATAATGGAGCACATGGAGGAGAGCAGAGAGGAGCTAAATAGCTGAATTTAGCACACATGGTATTGATCCAGCCCAACTGGTGCTAGAGAGACACAGCTGCTGTTGAGATTCTGTCATTGTGGAAATTAAGGGTTTAAATACAGTACAGCTACTGCAGGCTGAGGACGTCACACTGAAGGTCATAGGTACAATACATCTTTGTGAAAAGATTCCACCTATTGAAAGACCAAAGGATAACAGGCATGATTCAGAGAGCCAGCTAGGTTCCCAGGAGCAGGCATACAATGAAAGCACCTACATTCATTGACTGAATAGATAAATAAAATTTTCAGTACCAGGAATAAGCAGAAAACGTATACAGAAGCCACAAAGAAGCCTCAATAGCTTAATATAGCACTATGTTTTTCAATTCAATGTGTCCTGCCTTTGCCTTTATTACTGCTCCATTCATTCCTGGAGTCTTTCTTTCAGATTTGCAGAGAAATCTGCAGGGATATTTTTGCACTTGATATTTTTTGTATATTTTTATTTACTTTTAATATATTTGTAATCTGAATTACACATTTAGACACATCAGTCCACAAAAACTTCTGAGACATTTCTGTGTTTTGGCCCAAATGATTGTCTTTTTTTGCCTATTTCCTTTTCTCAGTAATGGCTTCCTCACAGTTACATGGTTTTCACCCATAGTGTTGATATGTCCTCTCATACTGAAAGGATGTAAGATACAAGTATTGCTTATCTGTGACTGTTTCATTTGACTTTCACCTTAATTATTCAAGTGGATTATTTTCCATGTAATGTCCTCAGAAATATGTTCTGAAAACTGAATAAGTTGTACACAATGGCCAGTAAGAGTAGGAATTTAATAAATGAAGGGTAGTCATTGAGTTTTAGATAGATAGATACATAGATAGATATATAGATAGACAGACAGACAGACAGACAGACAGACCGACAGGCTTTTTGACTGATTGATTATTTTACACCTGGACAGTAATGGTAAAGAGGATGGGTGGGTAGTAAGCATGGGATAAGACATTCTCTTTTGTCCCAGGGAAGTGCCCTTCTGCAATCTCCAGAATGACTTTGCAGGCTTTGTGGTGGTTCCGCTGGGACAGCAGAGACCCCATGTGGGGATTGGATTGTGATTGGATGCAGAGCTGAATGAAATGAAGCAGGAGCACAGTGGCTCCCAACAGTTAAATCTCAACGCTCACCCGGCAGGACTGTGGACTTGGTACAGCCCCCCTGCAGAACACTAGGACTTCAGCTTCTATTACCGTCTCTCCTCTTTTTCCCCTCCTCTTTATGACCAGAGGTGAGCCTCACATACACAAGTGGGAGCTCTTTATACCAAACACTCTCACCAGTCTATCCACCTTTGTGGCTCCTCTGAGTTTCACTTCTGTTCTTCATGTTTTAAGGTAAAACAATTGCTCCAGGTCTGGACACATGGAACATCAGCAGCTTTTTTGTTTAATTTGCAATTTTTATTTCGGCTTATTGACAATGACACATCAATCTAAATCCTTTTACAGAGGAAGGATAGACGGAAACACACTTTTTTCACATCTGAAGCAAGAGTGGAGCTTGATTTTCTCCTTTCTCTCAAAGAAACAGTACTTTCAGTACGAGGTCTTGCACAGCTCGTAGGAATGTCTTTTTCTCTATATCTATACATACTTATTGGATGTTTTACCAGGAAAAATAAACTGTTGCACATCACTGTATGAAAGTTTAAAGAAATCACGCTTAGAGGAATGCAAGAAATGAAAAGTCATAACAAATAACAAGTCAAAATATTACTTAGAACTCAATAACTGAACAAATAAAAAGGGAAAATAAATTGTGGGAAGATCTCCATAAATTTATTTCAGCATATTTCAGAAGCAAACAGACAGTAAACTGAACTAAGTAAACAGTAAACTAAACAGATGGTTAGAAGTGAACACATATGCAATGTTGGGTTGCAGGTAAAAAGGTCATTGCTTGATTTGACTGTTACAGAATTAAGGAGATAACTAATTTATGTGAATACTCCACTGTGTTGCAGCAATATTTCTTTAACGCAACATTCACTTCCTTATCCCAAAATCCCCAAATCGTTATTTCACTGCTGGTTCACTTTGCTCCGCCACTTCAGTTGATTTTTACGAGCAATTCCTGCAAATACATTAGCTTAATAACAAATACTGTACCTACAGGCAGACATGGGTATTGCTTAACCTCAAATTCTATTTTCGTAAGTGTTCTAGTTTGTCCTGAGACACAGCTGGAAGCCACCCAGAACACCCTGGCTATGTACACTGTTTCAGGCATGATGCTGGAGGTAAGGCCTTTAGCACTTGTTGTTCATGGTAACCCAACTTCGCATGCAAACATAATTAAGAAGGATTAGAGCTGAGGCAGACCCTCCTCGTTATCCCTTTAGAGCATCTCAAGCTCACCCAGGTTTTAATTACACTCGACTGAGGAGCCCCCAACACTCCTTCCAAAAGCTTTTGATCTTCAAAGTCCCTCCATGTCGCAGTGAAGCAAGCCGCCTGGGCCCCCCTCTTCCTCTGCTTCCTGGATGAAGGCGCTTCTGGGGGTAGGCCCCATGATTAGCGCTGTTGTGTAGCAGCTGTATTTGATAATCAGGAATTGAAGAAAAGCAATGCAGAGTTGTGTGTGTGTGTGTGTGTATGTGTTAATATAATATATAGGTCATGTATGTAAGAATGTACACAGTAATGCAACGAGCATGTGAGGAGTGTTGAAACACTGCTTTCCTGTGCTTTTCATTTACTCTTTTTGTTGTGGGGCAACTATTGATTGTGGCTTAAGGGGGGCATTGATTTTACTGCAGTGTCCTGCTTCATTGACTTTTTCTAGCCCCACCCACACCCTTGCATCTTTTTTCAGCCCCCCCCCCCCCCCCGTCTCTCTCTCTCTCTCTCTCTCCCTGCAGAAATCTCTGTGGTATATTTCCCTTCTTTTATCTGTTGGCATCAGTTGGATCTGTCAGAGAGAGGGGACATATCCACGGTTGGGTAGTAACGGAGTACATGTAACTGCATTATGTAATCAGGATACAAATAACAGTAGCTGTATTCCATTACAGTTACAGGAGTAAAAAAACAGTAATTGGATTACAAGTCCATCATAAAAATAGGTTGATTACAGGCAGGATTACATTAAAATCACATGCGCTCTTAAAACAGATGTGTTAAAAAAAGAAGAAAAAGAACCACGTAGACACATCAGTGTGTTCAGTAGGAGAAAACAGATTTTGTGTTACTTTGAACACAGAAAATGTTAAATCAGAAAACAATATGACATTAAAAAAATGTTAAAACAGGTAACACAAATGTGGTATTTATCACATCATTTTTTAGTGTACAAACTCAACAAACTTTTGTTGAAATTCACAGTTTTGAATGATAAGTCAAGCAGTCAAGCAGATTTCAAGATATTTTCCCTCTCACAAGCAGCAGATCACTGCAGTCTTTTATTTGGCCAATATATGAAGTTTTATTGACAGAGCAAAGATTTGCAGCGTTTTTCCAAAGATATATGGGTCATGGGTTTCCCAAATTCTACAGCAGCAAACTGATCTGGAAGTCAGCTTTTATTCTCGCTTGTTAGCGTGTAAAATTCTACCATTCGACTAGCTATAAATCTTTTTCTAATGTGCTGAAGTAAAACAGTGCAGTTTCCTGTTTACCTTGTGCTAAGTGCTAAAGGCATTTTGCTAAATTTACTTTTCTCTTGTCTTTATTCAACTGCAACTTCAATCTAGTAATGTATCCTTACACATATAGACTGACATCTCATACATCTTCTGTCCATACCTTGCATAATAATTGATTTTAATATCAATATTCTATCCTCTGTGGATAGAATATTGCATCTCATTTATTATCTACCTCAGACTCATTAACTGCACATATGCAAATGTGTACAACAATTCATTTCATAGTTTTATTTCATAACTTATTACTGTACAACTGTACTTTGGGAAGGTAGTGCAGTACTAGTGTATATTGTGTACATGAATGTATAATTAGAGACAATTTGATATTTTTAAATGGTCAAGGAGATATATGGTAGTTTAATTGTTATGTTTTAGTTTTAATTGAGTGCACATCCTTTTCTTCTTTTAAGCATGGATAATCATGTACCACATGTTTACATTTGCTGTGTGATGACAATAAACACTTTTTCCTGGTACTTTGTAAGTAGTTTGTTGGCATGTAGGTGCTGTCTAAATGGAATTTTGGAGACTGGAAATATCAGGAGAAAAACAAAAACAACTGCAATTTTCCAACTATGACCTTTGGAGAAATCTTGTATCAGCAATATTTTATTTTCATAATTTGTGTAGTATTTAATACATGTACTTGTACATTTGAAGCTACAATCAATGTGTACCCTTTTCTACTGCTAAATTAAGGCCTTAAGTTAAGTACAAATGCACTGGATTTGGGCAGGTTAAATAGCACAGTGGTCCCCATAGCCCACCTGTAGACAGAATCCTCAGTCAAAGCCAGTAAGGTCACCATGAAATGCACTTTGCTAGTTTCTGAGGTGGACTTATTGTTTGCTTATGCAGCTGTTTGGTGTATCTAATTAAAAATAAGGAACATCTAGTGTGGTAGTGAAGCGTTTGAAAAACAACACAGTAAAAGTTGGTCGCTCTCAGCCATAATAATGTATCACTAAATGTTTATAAGCCAATAGACCATTAATCCTCAGGCCTACATTTCCATGGTGCTGACCCAGGCAGAAACAGAGTCTTTTCCCCCTTGATGAATTCTTAATGATTTTACGCGTTTCTTTTTCCTGCCCAGTATTCTGGACATGGGAGGAAATGAGGAGTAAAACATTTTCTTACAGGAGACCAGATCACTAAAGAATCACTGTGATTTATATCATATTTATAAGCTTTATAGTTGATTTCCATAGTTGAAGTGCTTACAATGTTTTAAATAAATTCTATCAAGCCAGTAACTGTTAATCAAGTATCTACTAATTAATACTTAATTAAACAGAAACTAAAAACTTTCTGGACAGCATTTTAGTTGTTCATTGTTGTCCTTATTAAGCCTCATCTATCCAGTGGCTAATGAAATACAGTGCAAATAAAGAGTCATTTAATTACAAAGTATCAATTAGCAAATTCCATATTGACCCATTGCTTAGGTGACAGTTGTGCCAATGTACATGTACAATGTATTATGATGTACACAAATAAAAGTGCTCTGGAACTGCTTAATTCACTCTAGTTACTGTGTGATAAAGTATTACTGAACAGCCAGTTAATTACCAGCTACTGGCTTGAATGTTTAATAAGGCCATTAGAATTACAATTGTGTAGTACTTAATATTTGTACTTGCTTAAAGTGAATTCAAGTTGTTCTGTTTTACACACACACATATGTGCATGTGTGTGTGTGTGTGTGTGTGTGTGTGTGTGTGTGTGTGTGTGTGTGTGTGTGTGTGTGTGTGTAACAGAACAACTCGAGTTCACTTTAAGCCAACTTTTTTCCCACTCTTCCTATATGTTTTGAAGCTACAATCAATGTGTACCCTTTTCTACTGCTAAATTAACACCTTCATTTAAGTACAAATGCACTGGAGTTGAGCAGTTACCAACTACTGACTTGAAGATTTAATAAGAGCATTACAATGACATTTGTGTAGAATTTAATATTTGTACTATATATATTAATAAGAGCATTACAAAGACATTATACACATGCCTTTCCATAATGAAGTGCGCCCTTTGTTTGAAAGTAACAAATGGTGTTCCAAATATGTGTTCCACTTCAAATTCAAGAGGCAGGTGTAAGACTTGTATGTGTTTATTTGTGTTTCCTTGATTTGAATAAATACAAATGGTCTTGCTGCTCTGTACAACTCAACCCCCTATGTCAAGTCTCAGTATGAGACTGTTGTCAGTGAACTTACATGAAGGGACATTATGGTCTGTAAGTATGTAATAAAGCTTTGGGCCTGCAGGCAGGCCCTGGCCATGCAAGGAGTTAATTGAAAATGCACTTTATTTTAGAGTCCTCATGGCTAAAAAAAGTAGAGGGCGATGCAGACATTTACTTTCCATTAGACACTATATGGAATTGAAATCTCAGATGTTCTGTGATAATTAATCAAACTGATCATTTTAACTCCCTTCAAAAGCACCAAAGTCAAATATAAACTATTCGTTATCCTGTACTTTCATTAGTATCATGAAATGAGCAGATGAACACTGCTTTTTCTATAGTCCATATACTGATGACAGTACACTGGTCACACACCATGTACTGTAATGAAGACATCCTTCACAATGGAGATATCCTTTACAAATAGGTACCAGGACACACAACTAACTGCACCCTTGCTTAAGAGCTGCCATCCTGTGGAAGCAATTTCACAAGTTGAGAGATAAGAGTAAAGGTGATGAGATAGGGGAGGGGAATGTTAGCAGGCCCTTCAGGTCCAGCCTATGGCCCTTTGTCAGCTCATGCTTGTCTTACTGAATGGATTGTCTCACATCTGAGTGACAGCTAGTCTGATTGGAAATGAAAGTTCCCTTTTGAACAAGTAAATGAAGGGGAAGGACTTACCTGTTGGGCATGAAGTCCTTAAACGAATGTCCTTTCCACAGCCTTTGGAACACACAATTGCTGTTCTGGACAACTTTCTTTTTCCTAAACCTGGCCCTAACCTTCACACTAATCTGAACGTCAACCCAACGTCAACGGTGGTCCTAATCCTAACCCTGATTCTATTGTTGTTAAGTGGTAACTGAGTTTCACCACATAATTTGACCATCATTACATCGCCTGTAGAGGGCTATCTAAATGAAGTGGGGTCAAACATGACCTATGAATTGTACAGTCAATTCCAGAATTATTTTCACCTCTCAAGAAACTATTATATCAAATAAACAATGCGTAAAATGATTTTAATCTTCCTCATGTTGGACATTTGGAGAAATAGCTTGCCATGTAATAGAAATGGCATCTAATTGCCATCTAAGAAATCTTTTCTACAAGTGTGTTGTTTTACTTTAAAAATAGTGTATTCTTTTAATAACACATGGGGCAAAATGATTGGCACCCCTATGTTGCTTATCCAGAATATCCTGTCATCTGTTTGGGTCTTCATGCTTCTGTATGGCTGGTTACTCTGGTTATATCCCTCCAACTTGTTCCTAGTTATTCTTTTTCTCTTTTACCACTTTTCAGTTGGTTCTTCTCAGAATTTGTCCAAAATAAGGTTTAGTTTGGTTTCTTGGGCTTTGAGTGTGAGGTAAGGCTTGATTTGTTTGAGGATACATTTGTTTGCTTTCTTTGCTGTTCAAGGTATTCATAAAAGTCAATAACACCAGTTCAAAGGCATCTACGTTTTACATGTCTAGCATGTTGATTGTACAGCTATCACATTCATAAAGAATTACATAGAAAACCATGGCCTGAACAATTAGGATCTTTGTTTGTATAGACTAATCATTGGATTTAAGTATCTTTGCTAAAGTGTCACCATTCTGTTTGTCCATTTTCTGTCCTAACCATGGCTTGTTGATCAGTGTAGAGATTTCTTATGAATAATAAGATGCTCTGGTATTTCTATGTTCCTGAGGTCATTCCATAATTTTGCATGGTCAACACAGTCCAAATGCATGACCCTTCTTGAACTCTTGAAAGCTTTTTCAATGATCCAGCCTGCATCACCAATAACATCTCCTGTTCCTCCGACTTTCCTGAAATTTGCTGGCACATCTGGCAGTTCTCTATCGATGTGTGGCAGCAGACTTTTTCTTTTTCTTTCTTTTTTGTATCTTTTGAAAAATAGTTCATGTTTTTCCATGTTCCGTGTTCCTCTTCATTGTAGTTTTGGTCCTTGTTCTTCCTGGCAGCTCTTCAAGAATTCATGGTTTAGTTCTGTTACAAGATCTTTGCCCTTCTTCTCTTCTCTTTTTGCCATGTGATATTAGGGAAATTATATGATAGTTAACACGTTCTTTCTGGTCTCATTTTCTTTGGTGTTGGGATATACGCTGACCTCTTCCAATCTGACGGCATTGGGCTGTTTTCCAAATTTGTTTTAATTTTAACTGAATGTTCTTCAGAATCCTGAAATCTTTCCTTTGTAATTTTATCAATTCCTGTGGCTTTTTTGGCAACAATCTCAGGGCCTGTCTGACTTCATCTTCTAGCACTAAAGGTTCTTCTTTGTAACTGACATCAATAGAAGTGTCTTAGCAATTTACATCTTTTTTGTAGAGGTCTTCTTTGTAGAGGTGTATTCCTTCCTTTTTTAAGCTTTTATCTTTTATGTTTTGTTCAATGATGTCTCTTGACTGAAAATGTATTTTTCTTTTTCTTTCTTTTTTGTATCTTTTGAAAAACATGTCTTTCCATGTGTGTTCCTCTTCATTGTAGTTTGGTCCTTGTCCTTCCTGGCAGCTCTCTGAGAATTCATGGTTTAGTTCTCTTTCAAGATCTTTGTCCTTCTTCTCTTCTCTTTTTGTAATATCCTTATTTCTCCTTTTGATTCCTTCTAGGTTTTTCTCTGACTCTTCTTTGATGACCTCTTTGAATTCCATCCACAGCTCCTCTGGTTCTACGTCAGTGATGTCCAACATTAAAACTGAATCCTAATTCTTCTTTGAGGCGGGTGGGATGTTCTCCAGGTCATAATTTGGAAGTCTGATGGTTTGATTGTTTTCTTCACTTGGAGCTTGCATATCTGTTCGAGAATCAGCTCAAAGCCCTGCCTTTGCATTTAAAATAGAGCTCTTCCATATCTTAGTGCAAAGAATGTAGTCTGCTTGGTATTGGTGAACTCCATCTGGTGTTTTCCAGGTAGAGATGTTTTGGTTGCCTGCAAAATGTATTAGTAATGAAAAAGTAATTGTACTCACAGACGTTGATTTGTCGCTCTCGTGCTTCATTCCTGTTTACAACTCCATCTTGTCCTGTATTTCCCTGCTTCTTGTTTCTGATCCAATCACCAGTAATGTATATTCTTTGCAGGTCTTATCTGGTTCAGCCATAGTTTCATCATAAAACTTTCCCCATTGCTTTCATCCATTGTTGGGGAACCCAGATGAGTGTAGTGTTGAATGGTTCTGCATCAGCCAATCATTTCCAGTATGGCATCCAATAACGTGTCAAACATCTTGTTGACATGCTTGTTGACAGTAAAAGACAATTCTTTTCTCGTTTGTTGTCTGTGTCCTGAGTAATAGATGGTGTGTTCCTCCAACTGAAAACATCCTAATCCAGTGCTTTTTAGTTCACTGGTCCCTAGGCAGGAAATAAGCAGGTTTGGGATGAGTGGAATGCAAGTACTGAGAGTTCATACTCAGAACACAAAAAATAGTATCTGTATTTAGTCCAAGTTACATTTTAGAAGGGCTATATTCAGAATACAGTTACTTTTTACATTTTTAGGAGAATAAGTTCAGAAGACTTACAGAAACATGCAATATTCAAAAGAAACACAATCAATGCTTGCCTATGAACTGTTTTAGAGTCAGCTCACAACATGTAACAAACATGCTTGTTAGACCAGTTCTAAAGTGGACCTCAGTGAGAGGCTTCTTTACAAACACTAAAGTTTGTAATAAAGCTTGATAAGACTGATAAATCAATGTAATGAGTCAGTTATTAATCTCAGCAGGGTTACTGAGCTTGTTTAAAGGAATGACCAAAGTAACAATCTTCAATGGTGGACTTATTTGCAAGTTATAAGTTTAGTATTAGTATCGTATCAGAATTCTGTTTGGGGGATTGTTAGAGTAGCAGTGAACAGAAGCAGATAGTGAAAGAGAAAAAAAAATTAAATTGATAATTTTTCATGAAGCATACGTATTAACAGAGTAATTTAATGAAGTAAGCTGCCAACTAGTAATATCAAAAAACAGCATAAATTATGTTTAAAAAATGAACAGTGTATTCAGTAATTAGCCATCACTACTATTTCAAAGTATTTTGCCCAACCCTGTACGCAGTGTGTTGTGTAGATGATCAAGCTTGCGATGATTCATATTTAGTACATTCTGAGTTCTTAGTGTGATTTTGTTTTTGCAGCTTTGAATTCTCTTTTCTCACTTGTCAACTTCAGCAACTAGATGTCCTGAAAGCATTGATCTAGTTGCGTCATACACACAAGCTGTACTCAGAAGAATCCCCAGCTCATCCTCAATAAAAAAGTTGAGCGCATTCTGACCTTATAATACTGTTTTCTAGCATCTCAACAATCATTCTGTTGTGTCTGTGGTTTTCTTGCTGAAAGACAGAAGTGGTTTAGCATTGCCTTCTTCAATACAGTTGAATTTATGCCTTAAGATCACCCACAGATGGCATTGTCCCATACTGCTGCTGCCCAATATAAATGGTGGGTTTAGTCTGGCTCCTCTGCTAAGACCTTTCTGCCAAAGGAGGGGTTAAAATTACAGGCAGCATAGCTATTTGCTTCACTAATACATGCAAGCCTCTAAATTCAACAAGGTACCATACCATGAAAAGGTTATTGCTCCTAGTCTATAGGAATTCCATTATTGTGTCTGACCATTTCCTGGGGTATAAATATGAGGTTATGCCCTTGTAAAATCTATTTTTATCCATCAACAAAGGTAAAAGCAAAGCACTGTCAACTCAAATCAAATCAAATCAAAATCAAATCAGATTTATTGTCACATCACAAGAGTACAGGAGTACAGGTGAGTGAAAAACTTGGGTGCAAGTTCCCACTGAATGCAGCAACAGTATTTACAACATGGAAAGATGGGAAATGTTTAGATTAAGAAATATCAGTTGAAATTAGCATTAAGCACAATGACAATGATAATAGAAAAGTTTGAAAATCATGAATTATACCACTCCCACATACAGTGAGGAGGATGGTAAGAGAGGCAAAGAGGAACTCAAAGAACAAACAGGACAGTTTAGTTAAATCTTATGGCTTCACATTTTAAAATCCACTGTCATGCATGCATCACCTCCATGGTGAGAAAAATTTGGAAGAGTTTGATGAAAGAAGCTTTTCCTAAGAACAAGTTATCCAATACAGCCTCAAACCTGGATACCTGTAAAATGTCATTGTCATTGTAACGACTAATGGAATTGTGTCTTGGGACTGCATATAATGAAAAGCACCCAATACACCCTTCCAAATATGGTGGTGGATCGCTGATACTTTGGGGCTGTTTTGCTGCTCACCACTAGAGTCCCAGGATGTCGCGGAACGAGGCCAACCAGGACAACCACACCGACCACCACCTGACCCCCCAACCAGGACAGAGCCAGAACTACCAAAGCGCTGAACTGATGGACATCCTCCCCGAGGACCCCGAAGATGAGCAGGGAGAGAACTGGAGAGACCCCTTCGCAGCCAACCCCTAGGATGAGGAGGAGGCTTCCCCAGATGTCTGCTGTGGAGATCCGCTATGAGTCCCGGGTCTAAGATATCCCTTGCCAGAACCCAGCACTGGTCTTCTGGGCCATATCCCTCCCAGTCCACAAGGTACTGAAGTGTACCCCCTCACCTCCTAGAGTCCAGCAGCTTACGGACAGCATAGACTGGCTGCCCATCAATTACGTCAAGCGTGGAAGGCATGGCGCCTGGCGAGACCTCATCCAATGGCCCTGGAATGACAGGTTTTAGAAGAGATACGTGAAAGGACCTCAAAACTCTAAATTGGGGAGGTAGATCTAGTCTATATGTGACATTGTTTATGCATTTAACAATTTTGAAAGAACCCATATATATAAGGTGGAGCTTCCTACTTCCCTCTAGGTTCCTGAAGTCCCTGATGGACCACCACATGCAATCACTGGGTTGGAAGACCAGAGTGTCGCTCCTGTATTGATCTTCCTGTTCCTTGTTCCTATGTAGGACCTGTTCGATACGTAGATGCACTTGTTCCCAAATTTCCTTGGTTCATCGCATCCATGAGTCCATGGTGCCAAAGGAGGTTGATACCCTAGACAGCACTGAAAAGGGGTCATACCAGTTCCTGAACTAGTAAGGGAGTTTTGTGCATTTTCTGCCCAGGCCAGAAAACGATACTAATCTGCTGAATTCTCATGGCAGAATATTCTCAAAAACATGCCCAATTCCTGGCTCATCCTCTCGCATTGCCCATTCGATTGAGGAAGATACCTGGATGTAAAGCTGATAGAGACCCCTAAATTCTCAAAAAAAGCTGCCCACACTTGTGAGACAAAGTGGGGTCCCCTGTCCGATACAATATCCTCTGGTATGGCAAATAGTCGACACACTTGATCAAACAATGCTTCAGCTATCTGAAATGCGCTAGGAATAGAAGCAAATTGTAGGAACCTAACCCCCCTAGAAAAACTATCTATGACTGTGAGTCTGGCAAATCAGTTACGAAATCCATTGCAATGTATAACCATGGGCGATTAGTTACTGGTAAGGATACAAGTTTACGTGTAGGTAAAGTCTTTTTGGTTGCACTGAGGTTGCACTGAGAACACGTAGAACACGACACTACTATATTGTGGATGTCCTGGTGCATAATCTCTCACCAGTAATGGTGTGAGAGCAGCTGATGTGTTCTAGGCTCTCCGGGTTGGCCTGCCAAAATGGAGGAATGTGCCCAAGTAATAAGTTGCCTATGAAAGGGAACAGGGAGATACAACTTTCCTGGAGGCCACTGACGAGGAACCAAAACATTAGTCAATTTTAGTCCGCCTGTACTGTCCATTTTATCTTCTTTGGACTTCCTTTTAACAATGAGGTAAGAGGAACGGCAATAGTGCTAAAGTTACAAATGAAGCGTCGGTAAAAATTGGCGAAACCTAGGAATCTCTGTAATTCTTTTACTGATGTGGGAACAGACCACCGAGTCACCGCCTCAACCTTATGGTCATCCATTATTATGCCCTAAGCAATAATGACATATCCCAAAAAGGAGATAGTTTCAAGTAGTAGTAGTAGTAGTCGTTGCAAAACGGAGCAAACATGTTTAACATGTGTGACCTTATCAGGGGAGTATACAAGGATATCATCTAGGTAAGTGATTACATAATTCCCTAGCATGTCCCTTAGCACTTCACTGATGAACACCTGAAAGACTGAGGGGGCGATAGAGAGCCCGAAGAGTATAACTAAATATTTGTAGTGCCCCCTAGTGGTCATGAAAGCCATTTCCATTCATCCCCTTCCTTCATTCTAATTAGGTTAGATACACTTCTGAGATCTAGCTTAGTGAAAAACTTGGCCCCCTTTAACTGTTTTAAGGCTACTGGAACCAATGGACGGGGTATGGGTATTTCTTGCTTACTTGGTTGAGTGCACGATAATCAATACACAGACGTGGTCCACCATCTTTCTTCTTGATGAAGAAGAAGCTAGAAACAATTGGAGAAGTGGATGGACATATGAACCCTTGTTCTAATGCTTCTTGGATATAAGTGTCTAATGCCACTTCCTCCTCTTGTGTTAGGGGGTATATTCTAGACTTTAGAAACACTGGGTCTTCAATTAAGTCAATAGAACAATCATAGGCTCTATGTGGGGGTAATTTAGTGGCATTTTTTTTATTAAAGGCTTCCATTAAATCTGCATATTCGAGTGGCATGTCTAGCGTACTACTAGCATTAGGCCTCTTTATGGATGTAGAACCTATAGAAATGGTGGATTGTGCTATACAATGGTTAAGACAATACTTTGACCATAAAAGGATATTGTGATTGGACCAGGAAATGAATGGGTTGTTTCTCCAGCCAGGGAAGTTCTAATATCACTTCAAACTCAGACTTTTCTAGCACTAAAAAGGAAAGAGTTTCATTATGGAGAGCACTGGTTTGTAAGGATAAGGGTTGAGTCACTTGGGTTATGGTTCTGAGTCCTCCTGATCCTCCATCCAGGGTTGCTATTTTGAGTGGGGTTTTCAAGTCTTCTACTGGAACTAGAAGTCCTTCCACCAGCTGGGCATTTATGAAATTTCCCTCTGCTAGAATCTAGAAGTGCTAAAACAAAAAGAGTTCACTGATGGCAGTATACAATGACATTCAGCATTAAGGACTTGGAAATCAACCCCTTTGTGGGCACGTTCACCACATTAACACGTGGAGTGTACTGGAGTCCGCACCTAATGCATGTGTGGTCTGGCTCGACACTGCTGAAATAGGTGCCCCACCTTTCCACAATACAAACACAGATGATTCCTAAGTCTACACTGTCTTTCTTCTTTGGACAGTCTGAAAGAGTCACATTGCATAGGTTCTGCAATGTCTAGTGTTTCTGAATTGCCTCTTTGTAGTTGAAGTCTTCGACTAATTATCTCCGTCTTTGTCTTGTGACAGTTGTGAAGGAGGTGATCTATTCAAATTGCTAGACTGATGAGCTGGTCCAAGTCAAGGTTGTCGTCTTTACAAGCTAATTCAGTCAAAATATCGGAATTCAGTCCCTGTCTGAACTTAACTAACAACACCGCCTCATTCCAGCCACTACATGCAGCCAAGGTGCGAAACTCCAGTGAGTAATCCACCACTGATTTACTCCCTTGATGCAGCTTAGACAAAAGTTCTCCACTGATTTTGCCTTCATACGGATGATCAAAGACAAGCTTAAACTCTTTGATGAATTGGGAATATGACAGGCGTTGAACAGTAGACCAGCTAGCAGTTACCCATTCAAGTGCCTTTCTGTTAAGCGCGAGACTATAAACAAAATTTTCGCTTGATCCGAGCTACCGGGAGAATTTTCTAAGTAAACCGAGCATTGTAATAAAAACCCACAGCATTTATCGGGATCACCCTCATTCTTGTCGGATTTGCTAATGGGAAAGGCGACTGTAGGAGCTTCAGCCTGGAATGGAGTGTGATTAACCATAGTCTTCAATTCAACAAGGCTTTTGTTCTGTAGTTGCAGCGTGAGTCCCTTCACACTCTTAACGAGCTGAGCTAGTTGTGCCTGTGGGTCAGACTGTTGTTGAGCTAATGATTCTAATGATTGGGTTACCCCCAACAATACCTATTGGTGTCTTCCCAGCATTTGTCCTTGTTCAGCAAGAGCCTTCTGAAAAGCTCAATCAATATTCCAGAGACCTAGATGGCTGATAGGGGCCGTTGTGACACCTGTGACGTCACATGATCTCCCAGAGGATTTCCACAAGGGATTCCGGAGGCTGTATGATAGTTTAATGTATTGATTTGAGCAAATTTTCCTGAAGGGCACCAATAATTCTGGTGATAACTGTATTTGAAGGAATTTACACTGTTGGAAATGTCACATTTTCTTTAAGAAACACCATTTGACCAAATGTAACATTTGTCCGCAAAATTTAATAATCAATCAGAAGAAACACGGAACACAAAACTAAATAATGAAAGCAATAAGAAATAAAAGAGAAATAACATTGAAAAATATGAAAAGGGTTTGACACATGGATGCTTACAAGCATCATTTATCAAATGATTTATGCATAGCATCTGCAAACATTCAACAATATCAACCTGCTTGCTCAGATTCACATCACCTGTTCCATCTTAATTGTAGTTGTAGTTTTCATTGTTTCTTTTGACTGTATTCTCTGTGAAGATTTGCCATGGCTCCTCCTGATCTAGCCTTTGCTTTCAGTTGTTTGCCAATCTTGCATGTTCCTGTCTGTTTCATCTAGCTTGGCAGACACTGTAATCTCATCTTCATGCACTTATGTCCACAACTGAGTCTCAGTGTTCTCTGTAAGTAGCACCCCCTTGAGCAGTTTGACTCAAAAGAGAAAAAGTGACCTTTTGGTGACACCTGAGTGGTTTCAAGACTGAAAACAAGACTGAAAACAGTTACAACAAAAGTTCATAGCCTTTCACACACATCACAACCATGCTCATCTCTGCTCCGCTGCAACATTCATCCATCAACAGAATTATGGCTGTAACTATTGACTGTTTCCATAATTGATTAGTCAGCCTATTATAACTTCTGTTAATTGATTTTACAAGAACAGAAATAGTGCAGTTATTACATGGAGAGTAAATAAACATTTCACATTATGCACAATGCTTCATTCAAATGAAAAGTACAATGATTTTTTTTTTCATAATGTTCTTTCAAAAATAAAACACCTCCCTATTTACTAAATCATTTTAGCTAAAAGGGAAAAAAATGACTTCTATCAAGGCCATAACAACAGAAGTTGTGGCGTCAAATGTTATTTTAGGTCCAGATGATTCAACAAAGACTGCGTACACACAAACATTGCATTGCCATTCAAATTATTTCTCCACTCTGGACAGCATCTCTCCATTTTCAGTGATATAAAATGCAGATTTCCTGACAGTGGGTGGCCAAAATGCAGGAAAAAACATCAGTTTCCAAATATCAAATGCAACTCATTCCTTTAACCAACATTATGCTTTTTGCCTGCTAAATGAAAAGAGCTAGTTAAAAAAATTACAGCACTACACTAGCTTTCAGAAGGTACTCATCATGCTAAGCTTTAGCCATCTTTCCAGCTGTGGATACAACGTATTCGCTCTGGACAATCATATTAAAATTCATGCTCTTGTGAAGGGTAAGCTCAGTTTTGCACATCTTACAGAAAACCTTCTTACTAGATGACCTTAAAGTGTCTGTTTTATTTTTGTTTGTTTTTTTTTTACTTTTTGGATTAGATGGACTCTCTGCCATCTGCATTTTTCCTCATTCAGTCAAGTGAAACAAATAATGTCATCAGACGCCTTCAAGACAGCTAATCAGTAACAAGCTTTGTTGCCATCTATTGATAGCACTATGATGATGTCAAGTAGTTGTTCCAGAACTAGACAGAACCACTAATTAGGGCAAATTCTTGTATTTATTTGGATGTTTATTAACATAATTGCCTTTTCAAACATGATGCCTTTGTTCACCTTCTAGAGCTGTAAAACAGGAAATCCACTTGGTCTGTTCATCATTATGGGCATGGATGTCTTGACAGCAGACTGACAGTGACAAAGCCCCCTGCGAAAGATTGTTTTGCTCTCAAGATCACAGACTTGCCAGTTGGTTTCATCATCACTGATATAGCATTTGTAGAAATCAAAGAAATGTAGAGCATTTCAATATTTTGCAACATTTAGCAATTTCTTTTAAAGTCATTATCCTTCTACTAAACATCAATTTCTCATAAACTAATTTCAAACCGTGAATGGATCAAATGAAACAGATTATGAAATGTGTGATTGTGATTGAAATGCCATGGTATTCCTTGGTCAGACTCAGCTTAATCTCTCTACCTGCCACGCTCAAAAAGATTTTCCATCACTCTCTCATAAAAAAAAAAGTATTATCCAACTCTTTCAGAGTGGGTCTCGATAATTTTACCAGGCTTTAAGTCCACTGTGTAATTTTAGAGAGGATCTGTGAAGCAGAAACAGACCTGCCTATGGGCACAGAGTGGAGAGCCAGTTGCAGCTTCATGTTCTAAAGGATCAGTTTGGCAAGCAGGCCAAGTCAACCCTCCTGTGTTCAGGTCAAAATGTACCCATTTTAGAGCTTATCAGTGCTGCAATACCCACTGGTTATGGAAGATAGCTATGAATGTTGAACAGTGCCTCAAAACATCTGAAAATCTGCCCCAGATGACTGAGATTTATGAGTATAAGTGGGTGTGTGTATGTGACAAATGGAATTTGCAGACATGCTGTCACATGGCATGTGCCATCAAAATCTCCCAACTGCTGTTTCTGACAGTCTCACATGATTTATCTGAATTGAGTCATACTCTGAGTGCATGCAACTTGTGTAGACCACATCATTTCAATCTTTCCTCCATACTGAAACCCTTCCTCTTCCACTTGCTGATGTATAAAGATGATCTGTAGAGCAAAATATGTTCTTTTGCCTGTCTTCTGCTCTTTAAATCATAAAAAATAAGCCATGATACTTTTAAACTCAAAATTCAGAGTTTCTTTATTTTGCCAAATTATGAGAACTTTATGAAAAAATGTTCAGCACTTTTAGCTTCAAAATAAAATAGTAATTTGATGCTACATAGAATTTATGAATGAAAGGTAACAATTATGCCAGTTACTGGAATTTGTCTGGTGAGTGCATCCTAAATAGGCCAGAGAGGTGCACAGACTATGATAAATATTCAGAATAAAATAAGACATTTAACTAATAAACCAACAAAATAAAAACAGAAAGACACTAGATATAAAGATCCGATGTTAAATGACTCAAAAGAGATGAATACGTAGGAGAAGGTCATATGAGACGTAATGTACTATGATTTACAGTATAGCACAGCTGTATCATTTATACAGTGGTACAAATGTGCATTATGCTACAGAGGAGTTGTATAGTTAGACAATACCAGGCATAATACATAGTAAGTTTTAATATTCAGTCACTACAAATACTTCACTGTAGACTGGTTGAGCTATTCTTAGCTTATAGAAGTGTGTAATAAAACTTAATAATGAGCACCACAGCTCTAGAGGAAAAAGCTATTAGCATGTCTAATTGTTCTGGCTTGGATGAACCTGATTCTACTACCAGTGGGAAGTGGCTGGAAGAAGTGATGTCCAGGACAGGAGGGGTCAGCTGTAATCTTGCAAGTAAGCTTTATGACCCTGCTGTTGTAGATCTCCATAAGAGTTGGCAGATAAAATCTGATGATCCTCTTCACTGTTATGATTAGGCACTGGAGTTTGGCTACTTTTTGAGGGGTGAAGGAACCAAACCAGATGCTTACAGGTTATGTGGCGGTGGAGTCGATGCTGGCTGTGGATCATCAGCCTCTGTGGAAGGTTAGATTTTTTCAGCTGCCTCAGAAAGAGCATTTTCTGCTGTGTTCATTTACACAGGCTGTGTTTCTCTCCCACATAATGTGCCCTGACAGGGTGGGTCCCATGGACTAGACTGACTACACAGTGATTATTGCATATATCCTTTTTGTATTATACAGTATCTTTTACAGAGATACTGATACGGTACAGAAAATGAAGTTTGATGTGAATGAAGTCTGTAAATGAACCAAGATAATTGTGAATCTATTTTCATGAGCGAGCAAATATTTCTCTGGCTGCAGGGCAAAGAACCAAAGTCCACAGACCAGACTCCCCAAATCAACGAGCTGCTGGATAATGACCACGCCAGCGCTGTACATGAGAGACTACTGCATTTAATCTTTTCGACATTCGACTAGACACGCCATCGGGGTTCTTGTAATAATGTGATTGAAACACACTGATTACTAAGTATTTTTCTTGATGAAAGACCTCCTGCTATGATGCTTGTGATTAGCTCTGTAGTATCTTTTTCTCTCTTTTTACATGTATTGTGTTGTGTAGTGTGTGTAAGTGTATCGTGCTGTGTATGGTGCAGAATTTGCTTGAATTTTCTAAGAACCTTCTTTGTGTGACAGTAGCATGATTTTTTATTGTTTTTATTTTAATTTTTTTCTATATAAAATCCTTATCTTAAAATAAAGCATGCCAGATAATGAGAAACTGAGAATTTTTTATATTTTGGAAGACAAAATATGGATACTGTTTACATATTTATTATGATAGTCTGTAGCTGATCATCAGCAACTTTATCTTTTACAATTTAGATCCAGAAAACTGTAGGAAATGAATGAGATGACAGTGGAGCACCTCTGGAAGAGTTCAAGATTTTTCAGGTCTATGGAAATAGCTTTAAAGACAGAGTTAAACTAATATTGTGGTGTTCTGAATGCAGATTTGGTGTTTATAACTTTGGCGAGTTTGGCTTTTTTCTGGTGCAAAAGAGAACTGAATGGGTTCACCTGAGCTTTACTCACCTGTGTGAGTCCATCCTCTGTAGAAGAGAAGGGAAGGACGAAACCTGAACGAGAGAGAGAAAATTACATTTAAGTGTACACTGAATCATAAATATATATGTACATGACGTAAAGTAAATGTAACGATAAAAGAAGAACGGCAAATATATTTACTGTTGTCTGTAAATATATTTAAATATCTGAAGCACTTGTTTTAACCCAGGCCAGTGATGGTTTATCCTAGGGAAGGAACACCCCACATATAGGCAGCATTACTGGGGTAAGAGAGAGAACCCTTCTTTCAGTTGAGTGGATAACTGGAGGTGATGAGTGTGGAGAGCTATATGACTTTGTTTACATTGGTCTGTTTGATAGTTACAGAGACTATTTCCATTTTGTTTTTAGTTTGAATGTGTGCATGTGTAAATATGTATGTATCTATGAGTCTCGCCATGTAAATAAAGATGGCGGGAAGAAGAACCTCTTGTACCAGCTATGCTCTTTCCAGTTACTTGGACCATGGGGCCCGACGCTACCCATAAAGTGTGTCCCCTACCACAGCATACTGCCAGGGTGAGGCATGCACTTTATCACAGCGACACTTACAAGGCAACACAGTGGGAACTGCTGTCGTCTCACAGCAAAAAGTGCCTGGGTTTGAATCCCCGCAGGGCAACCAGGGTTCTTTCTGTGTGGAGTTTGCATGTTCTCCCAGTGCCTGCATGCTTTTTTTTCTTATAATACAAACATGCAGTCAGACAAATTAGACATGTCTGTGCTTCTATTCTGTGATGGATGCAAAGGTATGTTATATCTTTATTGCATTATATAACAAATAAGAGTGATGTACCTTACAGTGTCCCACACTTTGAAATTTAAGCTAATGTTACTGTGTTTTTGGATCTGTTGTTATTTGACATAAATTGAAAGTGTCAGGTCAAAAAATGTCTGGACACATACATAACAGTAACTTCCATGTTCATAGGTCTATGATTAAGCTTAAAGCAAAATAAATTAAAATCACTTAACCCATCAGTGAAACCTAATAATAATTCCAAGGAGATAAACGACATGCTAAAGCACCAGCTGAGTGAGCTGACATACTCTTTTATGCTATGTATTTATGTTTTTAATTTAATTTAACTGCTGCTCAGGTGAGTGCTATGGATCATGTCAGCGGGGCAACAGAAGTGGTTGGACAGTGTCTGAAAAAGCCAAGGGTGTAGTTTTTGCAGATCCTCACTGTAAAGTGACCATGATGTTTGTGGAACATTGCCCATGCTCCAGCCTTGGGGGAACCTTCCAAGCTGCTGAAGCTCAGAAATTGGCTTGATGAGGACCACAGACATGTGAGGGCACAGCTGTTGATAAATATTGGCCTATCCACCATAGCAAGATAAGTGACAGCCTGGTTCCAAGCTACTACAGGTGCAGAGAAGCTGACTGCCAAGCACATCTCATCAGCTGACCATGTTGATGCACTAACAGCACCTTCAGCAATGCTAACAGGCAAAACAACAACACACTCTCTTTCCAAACAAGGAAACTGCATGCAAGGCTAGATCAGTCTACTCAACCGTATTCTTCCACAGAATACACAAACAGCTAGAGTAAGAGTGCAACTTGCAGCTCTTCTGATCATTCCACACATTCTCACTATTCACTGGATGACATGTGTCTGAGATGTTTTTGATCAAGCTACGCTAAGAGAGAATGTCATGCGTAGAATCCTGTCAAACTGCAAAGTGCTACAAAAATCACACAAATTACTCCATGGCTTGTACCTTTATTTACCATCCGAAAAAAGAAACCAATAGATGTGGGTGTCTATCTTAAAAGAAGGTACTATGAGAAGACAACAGATAGGTGTTGAGCAGACAAGTGTGCTTATGAAGTGGAGTTTATGCTTTATGGAAAGGGTTGTTTGCCTCTATTGGCAGTACCTGTGCTGCAAGCCCACCTGATTACAGAGTCGTGAATACGTGAAACGTGAATAACTAGTGTATTGCGCAAAAGTAAATGATATATGCTCGAAAAAGGTTTGCCATTACAGTTCTCAATTTTTCTCAGATCGCAAGCAGTTTCTGGAATGTGATGGTAAGTTAAAAAGGTTGGAGGGGTGATGAAATGGCTGGCAAAGTCAGGGTGGTAAAACACACACAAAATGTCTTAGTCAACATCACTCCATGTTTAGCTGTGAAAGACTTCACATTCTTTCAAAGAGCTTGTCAAAGGGAAGAGCAGCCGAGCACAGACAAAGAGTGTTTGGTGATTGACCTAAACAGTGTCAACTTGAAGCAGACATTGTCTGGTATAGGATTAGATGTCTTCACTGTTACTTCAGTTACTGACATATATCCAGGATATCTTTCTGAAGAGCTTACTGAACTGTGATGTAGTCAGGGCTTTTATTCATCATATTAGATTGACAGATAAGTGTGCTTGTTAACTTTTAATGTACAATATTTTGAGGATTTGAATTTTAGCAGTCTATTATGTGATTTAGTAGTCCTTGTATTTGCACAGACAGAGCACCAAAACTTTACAGACTGATTTTAGACTAGGAGATATTCAGCATTGTCAAGATTGGCCCCTCCCAGTCCTGTCCATATGCTTTGTTTTGGTATCTGTAGTCCTGCCCCTCATTTCGTGACTCCGCCCCTGATTGTTTTCACCTGTCCCTCGTTTTCCCTTTGTTACTTAAGCCCTGTGTTTGCACTTTGTCTTTGCTGGTCTTTGTCCTTGCTCTGTTTGATGTATCGGTCTTTGTTTGATGTATGTTGGTTGTTTGTCTGTTAAATTCTGGTTTATGTCATGTCTGCCCCACGATCTCTCTGTATTGGCTCAATGACCTTGGACTGTTTTGACCACAACCCTGGATTTGCCCTCAATAAAAGTCGCTTACCTCCGCACATGCGTCCACTACCTCGCTCCTCGTTACAAGCATGGACATTTTCTAATCCTCAATTTTACATCTTTTAAATATTTTAAACTATTTGTATTAATAGTTCAATAATAACCATTAAATGATTTGTATTGCTCATTATGGATATGAAAAAGGACATAGATAGTTGATAATGTATTGTCACATCACTCAAAAAAAATTGTTTTCCTCCAAAATGCATGAAATAATTTTTGGCATCATCAAGTTTCTAAAACCATGATTATGCATCATCCACATACACTGTTGGGTTTGGCCATGCAGGAAAGTGTGGATCGGATGAATGTGGTGCTGGAATTTAGATAAAATCAGGCTACTTCTGCCACAAGGCTAAGACTGGGTTGTAGTTAGATCTTTTAATGGGTCGATGATCCAAAGCATACCAGCCCATCCATAAAATGCTTCACTGATTGCAGAATCAAGCTTTTTTGCAGTGGACATCCTAATCCCCTGACCTAAACACGTAGAAAAATGGAGTGAGCTGAAGATTCCACAAGCAATTACCAGGGAGAGATTTTGCATGAAGGAATGTTCTCAGACACCTTTATATGTGTTCTCTCACCTAATTCAGCTTTATAAATCAAGGTCTAATGAACAAAGTATTAAATGTAGGACACTTTATGAAGGTTTTGGGATGGAATGTCAAAAACACATGCATTTGCTATTTCTGAGGATGTGTTAATTCAGTGGTTTGGTGTTCTAGTAATAAATAGGTAGAAAAAGGTCTTATTAAGGGTATGGCCAATCTGAGATGGGTTCACGGAGTTCTTGCTAAAAATATTGAGTTGTGGTGAATGTACACTAAGGCATATAGGTTTACTGTTAAAAACACATTTGAGTGGGACTGGAGCAAAAACTTTCAGTTTTCTGAAGACTCTCCATTTGCTTAGGAGTCAAAAAAGGCAAATAGTTGTTTAAATACATTGTTGAGATCCAGCATACACATTCCTCTCCAAAACACCCAAAATAACTGAAATATTTTGGTTCAACAACAAAAAATACAGTGTGTAAGGATGTAGCATAGTATGTAGCTGTTCTAAACATAGTCAATATGTGTGTTCATACATTTTTACATTTACAGATTTACATCCAATTTGTTATTATTCTAAAAGCAGATTACGCTGGAGGAGCTGCACAGTGTCATTACACTGCTGAGAGTTCCTTTTGATCACCAGTCCTGGCCAAGAAACCTAAAGACAGGAGTGATGGATGTGCCAAAGTCTAGTGCATCTGAAACACCCCAACACCAGCTCAGCTCCATCCTTGAAAGGAAGACTTAGTGAGACCAGTATAAGGTGAAATACTTATTGTCACAGTTAATGTTAATTCAGAGTGGGCTGGAATGGCAGTCATGCACTGCTATATATGTCAAGCACTGCTATATTGCTCTGGTAAAGCTGAGAGAATTGTTCTCAAGTTTTGACCTGCCATAAAACATATTAATCGCAAACTGACTGCTGTTTGTTTCAAATTATTTTGATCATGATGATCATGAAATAAACAGAAAGCCAACATATTCATTCTATCTCATGTTATCCTTTCACTGACAGCCGAGCAGAGAAGTTGAAAGTCTCAGACATGCAAGCCTGAAGAGCAACAAGTACTTATGAATGCCTTTTGATGGATTCCTGGAATCTACCACATTTATTGTGAATACTCTACTAGTACTGCAACAGAGAATCATTGAAAATGAAATTTGATAATTATGGAGCTGGAGACACTATAAGCCAGAAATCTGACCTGTAAATCTGTTCCTGTATTTTGTTATTGCTGGTAGTTTACTGTTGATGTAACTTTTTTGCCACATTGTGCCATACCTACCAGTGATTACAAAATATGGGTGTAACACGGAGCGATGATGAGGTGGAAGCATGTGCGGAGACAAGCGAGATTTATTAAGTGCAAATCCAAAATCAGGGTCAGAACAGTCCATGGTCAGACAGTCAATACAGAGAACAGGAGGGATAGACATGACAAAAATGAACGCAGAACTCCAAACAGGCCAGAAATAAACAAAACACTTCAAACACAAACAAAGCCCAGCAAACACACAGGGGAAAACACAGGGCTCAAATACAACAGGGATAACGATGGTTCACAAGACACAGGTGGAAAACAGGTGGAACAAATCAGGGGATGAGTCAAGAAAACAAGGGGGCCAGACTGGGAGGAAACCAAACAAAGAAACACAAGGACATGTAAACAGATGCACATGGATGACTGGGAGGGGCCAATCATGACAACAGGATAAAAAGCTGGATTTGAAGGCATCTGCTTTAGTCACTGGGCTAGGTGCTATAGTGTTAACCAAGGTTCAGCACATAGTGAACTAATTGCATAAGCTGAACAGCGAAGGCTGTATGTCATCAGTCAGCACCAATTAAATAAGTATAACAGAGTGAAGATGGACCCTTTAACACCATTTATATAAGTTCTACCAGTGAAGCAATTTCCTCAAGTTGGCAATTATATTATCTCAGTATCTCAGAATCTGTACAGTACTGTGTAGAATTCAGAGACTGTGATGATTGGCCCCTCCTAGTCTCCTCTTGTGCTTGTATTTACCTTTGTCCTGTCCAAGTGCTCGTGTTTACTTCCTGGTCTTCCATGTTCATTTGTTTTGCTTTTTCTGTCCTGCCCCCTTGTTTGGTTACTCCACCCCTGAATGTTCCCACCTATGTTTCAACCTGTGTCTTGTGATCCCTTGTTAGCCCTCGTGTATATAAGCCCTGCGTTTGTGTTGGTCTGTGTTAGTCTTTGTTGTTTATTGTTGTTTGAACTGTTTGGATGTACTGTTTGTATTTGGTTTGTTTGATCTGTTTCTCCACTGTAGATTTCAGTCTGTGTTTATTGCATCATGTCTGACCCATATTCCCTCCGTGTTGGCTACATGAACCTGGACCGTTACAACTATGACCCTGGATTTGCCCATAATAAAAGTCGCTTAGGTCAGCGTATGCGTCTGCCTCCTCGCTCCACGTCACAGAGACCACCTTTTATTTATTTTCTAGTCAAAAGTATATATATATAAAAAAATTGATATCTACCCTTTGCTTTTATTACAGATTCAATTCTTTTCAGGAGACTTACTTTCAATTTTATTAAAGAAATGTGAACAGATATTAGAAGTCTACTGGGACAGAACACATGACAGGCATTTCATGGCTTAAGTCGTCATAAAGAGTCAAGAATCCCTAAAGAAAGACCACAGTGTCTCACCATGCTTTATGTAACCCAGTTAAAATAATACCTGTTTTAAATGAATAGACTGTGTGAAATCCCACCAAAATCCCTGTATATGGCAGCATTGTTACACGTTATGTGTGTTAAGTGTACTGAGCTAAAGGTGTACTGTCTCTTTAAGAAGTAGCTAGACTAGCAACGCCATTTTGCGATATCCCTGAGTGAGTGGGAATACAAGCTGAGAGGAGGGAGCTGTAGGCCGGAGTGTATGGCTCAAATGTGCCAGCTCACAGCTGAATGTATGGAGAGGGAGACTCGATGTGTACTCTGTCTACAATATATTGTCTCTATTTTTCCTATCCAGTAAACAACATCTGCCAACACCAGTGTGTCGCTCTTCTTCCTTCCTTCATTCGCCAATCCAAAAACAACAGAACACAACGCAGAGTAATCGTTAACGGTAGTGTGTCAGTCAGATGAACAATAAAGACTGGCAGGACACACCCGTTACAATGGTGCCGTGCCCTTAAAGGAGGACTACAGGACGGACACCAGTTCGTCCGCCAAGGTTGCTGCATTCACAACTGAAGAGACCGTGGACTTCAAGGGGGAACCGAGCGCAGTCATTCGGCAGGGGTGTTGTGCCCGCGACAGATGAGCACCCATTGCAGAGGAGAGGAGTTCCAGTGGACGGAGCTGATTCAGCATTCGCTACAGGTGGCTGCTTGCGACGCCAGTTGCGTTACTGCCAGCCTCAACAAACTGTGAGACTGACACCAGCTGGTTGTGTGAATCGCTGTATGCAAGACGGCTCACCATTGATGGACACTGGGACCAACATCTGGTTGTTTGCTAAGGTTTGCTGCATACACTAGCTTCACCTGCTTCTATGGATTCTGGGTAAAAAAAAAAAAAGAGAGAACCTGAATGCTCTGATGGTTGTGACATTAATTACTTACAATAGGTTTTTTAGGAGACTTTCCTTTTTTTTGTATAATTGTGACATTTTCTCCTCTGATTATATTCTAATTATAATGCTAATTAATGTTAGCATTAATTGTGTTTTCTTGTGAACTAGTCTGTGTGGCGGAAGAAACATGGCAGAGTCAGACACAAGTAATGTGGGGGAAGATAGTAACAGTGAGGGAAATTTAGACACTTTCAACCCAGTGGGTATGGGGAGGGGTTTTTTCAGCAAGCCCATTAGTCCCATGATGCCCGGACAGAGTGTTAATTTGGGTACTCCAGGATTATCTTCTACACGTTATGTTGAACGAGCTAGGCCAGTTCAGTCCGACCAGAGCCCTGATTTAAGCGCACTTATCACTCAGTTAGCTGAGAAATTGGGAGAATCCATCACAGCTCAGTTGAGGTCAGATAGTGGGCGTAGTGAAGGCAGCAGACTCGGTGTGGATGTGAAACAGAATTCAGAAGTCACTCTGTCTAATGTTAGGCTAGTGATGCAGTCGGACGCTAAGGAGCCTCCTATATTCAGGGGAGATAGTTCAGACAAATACACAGTCCAAGAATGGGAAAATCTCATGATGCAATATCTAAGAAAGCGAGCCATCCCAGTGCAGGAGTATTCTCAGGAAATTCTGGCTAAACTCATGGGCAAGGCAGGTGATGTAGTGCGAATCAAGCTACGTAACACTTCTGCTGATCACTTGTGTAACCCCCCAGTGATCTTTCACATTCTAAAACAGCATTTCAGCGATTTAAACTATTCTAACATGCCGTTAGCTGACTTCTATAACACGCTGCCAAATTCAGATGAGGATGCTATGGATTATTGGATACGCTTGAATAAAACAGTCGATGTGGCTGAAGAGTGTTTAAAAAGGCAAGGCCGCCGTATTCATGATCTAAGTCATGAGGTTAGTATGATGTTCCTCAAACACTGCCCTGATGAGTCCCTTTCCAGGGTTTTCAAGTTCAAAGCTGCAGAGAAATGGTTAGCTTCTGAGATTCAGGAACGGCTAGATGAGTATATGCAGGAAAAGAAAGCCTTGAAAGTTTCGCAGTCACGGAGACATGGTATTCGGGAGCACTCTGTTCACTCCCAGTCTTTTTCACCGGTGCCTAGTTCACCCAGTTTAGACACTTCTTTACCATCTACTCTTGTTCCAGCACAGCTTGAGCAATCAGCTGTGAGTGGTGATTGTGTGAAAAGCTTGGTGCAGCTGTTAGACAAACTTGTCACTCAACAGACACAGACGCCCAGTCATAATCATCCTTCCCAGTCAGTTCCTTACAAGGCCTGCAGAGTTTGTAGCGCCACTGGACATTCCACTCTTTCTCATTGTCGGCGTGAAAACCTCTGTTTGAGGTGCTTGTCCCCAGGTCACTGGAAGAAGGATTGTCCATTAAAGGGCGGCGTAGTGTCCAACAGTCAGCAGTTAAAGGTAGTCAACCCTCATTTAGAGTGGAACGATGCAGGTGTAGTTCAGGAAACACTTCATCATTCTGGTGATGCAGAGGCTTTGTTTGAACAGTGTCGCGCTACAATGCCCAGTGGTCACAAACTGATTTATCAGTCCAGCCAGAGAGTGCACACTTTCAGTGAGTTGTTCTATTGCCCGGTTCTGGTCAACTGTCTGGTTTCACTTAAGGGAATGCTGGATTCTGGATCCATGGCTTGTACCATAAACAAAACTGCAGAGGAGAAGCTGCGTGAGGGTGGTGCATTGTCCACAGAGATGCGTTCAGCGAGCAACATTGTATTGGTCGGTTGTGGTGGTGCACAGGCTCAGCCGGAAGGTCTATATGATCTGGAGCTGCAGCTGTATAACACAACGTGCCTTGTTCCAACTCTTGTCGTTCCGGGACAGCGTGATGAACTTATCTTGGGCTCTAACGTGATCAAGCACCTGCTCCATGTAATGAAGAACAGTGACAATTACTGGGATATGGCTTGTAAGCAGACTGATAGGTGCAGTGAAGGAGTTCAGCAGTTCTTGTCTATGTTTATGGGAGTGGACAGGTGGTCGGGGACTGATATGCCTGACAAAATCGGCACCGCCAAGCTTCCCAGAGCGGTCACTCTCAAGCCCAGAAGTGAACACTTGGTGTGGGGCAGACTTCCCGCACAAGGTCCCATGTCTCCGGGCAGCACAGTCATTGTGGAACCCACAAGCTCCAGGGCCATACCCCGCAATGTTCTTGTTGGTCGTGTCATTTCTCCCATGTGGGGCGACAGGTGGGTCCCTATGACCATTGTCAACCCATCAGACCATCACATAACCCTCAAGCGCAACTGTAAGCTGGCCGATGTGTCGCCATGTTTGGCGGCTGAGGACTTGGACTTGTTTCAGAGCAACCAAACAATTCAGGGTGCTCCTCATTCCAGCCCTTCGCTCTGTAGTTCTTCCACGAACTCAGCTGGCCCAAGAAACCTGTCAGACATTGGTCTAGGCGACATAGACATTGACATTAGCCAGCTCAGCGAGTCGTGCAACCGTGAGTTGGTAGATCTACTCTATGAGTACCAGGACATTTTTTCAAAGCATCCACTAGATTGTGGTGAGGCTAAGGGTTATACCCATCGTATCCGTCTTACAGATGACCGTCCATTCCGCGTACCATATCGCAGAGTTCCTCCAGCGCACTACCAGAAGCTGAGACAGGTTCTTTCTGAGATGGAGGAGAGAGGCATTATCAGGAAGTCCACAAGTGATTACGCATCCCCTCTTGTGATGGTTTGGAAAAAGGACGGTGGCCTACGGATATGTACGGACTTCAGGTGGCTCAACGCTCGCACCTTGAAGGATGCCCATCCACTACCACACCAGTCGGACTGCCTTGCAGCATTGGGTGGTAATTGTCTGTTTAGTTCCATGGATCTCACCTCAGGTTTTTACAACATCCCGGTCCATGAAAATGACAAGAAGTACACGGCTTTCACAACTCCAATGGGGCTCCTGGAGTACAATCGGTTGCCGCAGGGTTTGTCCAATAGCCCTGCCTCGTTCATGCGCATGATGCTCAGCATCTTTGGGGACCTGAATTTCTCTAAACTCCTCTGTTATTTGGATGACCTTTTGGTGTTTGCTCCATCTGAGTCTGAAGCACTAGGCCGTCTCCGTGTTGTGTTTCAGAGGATGAGGGAGAACAACCTGAAGTTGGCACCGAAGAAATGTCATCTCATGCAGAAACAGGTGAGGTTCCTTGGACACATTGTTGACAGCGGGGGTGTATCAATGGATCCTGCGAAGGTGGATGCCATAACGAAGTTGACTATTCATGACTTGTTCGACGATGATGGGTCTACCCCATCTGTCTGCAGAATTAAGTCTTTCCTCGGCATGGTATTTTACTACCAGCATTTTATTCCAAGTTGCTCTGCTATCGCAAAGCCACTTTTCGCACTGACTGGTGGACAAAAGAGAAGAGGCAAAACCATTAAGATCCAGAAACACCCAGGTACATTCCGCAAATTGTCTCCTGAGGACTGGACAGACGATTGCACTAGAGCATTTCAGGAACTAAAGAAAACGCTGTTGGAGTGCGTAGTGCTCGCACATCCAGACTTTGCGAGACCATTCATTCTGTCAGTCGATGCATCTCTAGACGGGCTTGGTGCTGTTCTTTCGCAAGTACCTGAAGGTGAGACCAAGGCCAGGCCGGTCGCCTTCGCTAGTAAGACTCTCAACGCGGCACAGAGAAAGTATCCAGCCCATCGCCTTGAGTTCTTGGCTTTAAAGTGGAGTGTGTGCAAAAAATTCAGTCATTGGCTCAAAGGCCATGAGTTCACAGTCTGGACCGACAACAATCCGCTAACATTTCTTCTGACGAAGCCGAAACTTGATGCTTGTGAACTTCGCTGGGTCTCCAAGCTTGCTTCATATTCGTTTGACCTCAAGTACTTGCCAGGGAGGAACAATGTCGTTGCTGACGCCCTGAGTCGTGATCCATTTGCTAGGGTCATCAGTCAGAGGTTGTTGGGTGAGCCCTACCATGCCCTGGTGGACGAAGCATGTGCTGTGCATGTCGATAGAGTGCAGAAAGTGTTCCAGATCAGCAGTCAGCCTCAGGTCCTGCATGGATGCTACCCCATGCAGTACCTACAGTTTGCAGAAGATCTTGATAGTGCAGAGATTCATGCTCTCTGTGAAGTCCATTCTGACTGGACTTATGCCACTGAGTGTAGGGCCATTTCATTGACACAGTCTGTTCAGCAGCTGATGGCTGGCCAAGACGTTCTTCCTGAGATCTCTACGCAGGAGCTCAAGTCTGCTCAGCAATCAGATCGTTGCATTTCCAAAGTGTTATCCTTTGTCAGTGAGAAAAAAAGACCTTCTAGGCGACAGAAATGTGGCGCTGACCTCATGACGTTGAAGCTGTTGAGGCAGTGGAACCATTTGGAACTCCGCAATGGTATCTTGTATAGGGTAGTAAAGGACCCTGTTTCCAAACAGAAGCGATTCCAATTTGTGTTGCCACAAGCTCTGAAAGACAAAGCTCTCTCTGGTATCCACGACCTGGCTGGTCATCAGGGACAGGACCGTACCTTGAGTCTCACGAGACAGCGTTTCTATTGGCCAGACATGGAAAGAGACATCCGTAGCTATGTTCGTTGTTGTCAGCGTTGTGTGGTTGGAAAGACTCCTGAGCCTGCGGCGCGCGCACCTCTTGAAAGCATTCATACATCCGCACCTATGGAGATGGTGTGCATAGATTTCTGGTCGGCCGAGGATAGCAAAAAGAGGTCAGTGGATGTACTCGTTATCACAGATCACTACACAAAACTGGCGCATGCCTTTCCTTGTGCCAATCAAACGGCCAAACAAGTTGCCAGAAAGTTGTGGGACAATGTATTCTGTGTCTATGGCTTCCCAGAGCGTATTCATTCAGATCAGGGTACCAACTTTGAGAGTAATCTGATAGCAGAGCTCCTCCATTTGGCAGGCGTGGCCAAATCTCACACCAGTCCTTACCATCCTATGGGTAATGGGGGGACAGAAAGATTCAACCGTACCCTCGGTAACATGCTCCGTGCCCTTCCACTCAAGGAGAAACAGAAGTGGCCACAACAGATTCAGACTCTCACTTTCGCTTACAATGCCACGGTCCACACCTTTCTACCTAATGTTTGGTCGCATTCCCAGGCTACCAGTGGATATTCTTTTCAAGCAAGTGCTGTTTGACCCCAATGTGTCCGACTATGACTGCTACGTCAAATCTCTAATTTCGGGGTTAAAGGATGCCATGGAAATTGCTCAGAGGCATTCATCTGCTGAGCAGCAGCACCAAACGTGCCAGTACAACAAACGTGTTCGAGGTCTTCACCTCAACATGGGTGACCGTGTCTTGGTGGCTAACAAAAGTGAACGTGATAAGAAAAAATTGGCTGATAGGTGGGAAGATGGCGTGTACACAGTTGTCGAAGCGCATCCCGATGTTCATGTTTACAAGATTAAGGATGTCACTGGACGCACACGGGTTGTGCACAGAAATCTATTACTGGAAGTCAATTTCTTGCCTGTGCTTGACACTAATCAATCAGTTGAGGGACATGATGCTAGCCTTGTTTCAGATTGTGATTCCAATCAGGAGGACAGTAATAGTCCATCTTTTTCCAGCTCTGAATCCGATTTGTCAGCGGCGTCTGAAGTACCTGTTCTGCACAATTCATATTGTGAGACTAGGTCTGTAGTTTCGTCTGAGATCTCAAATTCATTGGACATGATTGGTTTGACTGAGTCAAACGTAGGTAGTCCAGCCTTAACATCTGAACATCTACCTATGCCTTGCCCAGATCCAGCCTCTGGTGTAGTCGTAGCTGGTCCAAATGACAGAAGCTTACACACTGATACAGTAGCCGTGCCTGACTCGTTAGTTAGCACTGATCCAGTTACACAAGTTGACAGTTCTATGAGAACTCGTGCAGGTAGACTGGTCAAGTCTGTTAATAGACTGATAGAGTCCATGGTGCAGAAACCCTTGTTGAGGAATAGGGTTGTTTTGAGTTAGGGTGGATCCTGTTTCGATTAGATGGATCATTCTCATATGCTGCCTGTTTTTTGTTTTAAAAAAAAAAAAAAAAAAAAAAAAAGTGCCTTTGTGATTTCAATATGGATAGCCAAGTGCCTTGTGGCGTAAGAGGCGTCATATTTCTCTAGGGGGGGATGAGACCTGATCAATCTTGTCCTTCTCTTAATCTCTGAAGGAGATGACACTTCAGTTGATGTGGACTAGGTCTACGTATACACTTGTGCTGGTACATAGTCTCTTATGGATCTATGGCTGGGCTTAGTTCTGGTTACAGGATTTTGGTGGATTTCAGGGGGGGTGAATGTAACCCAGTTAAAATAATACCTGTTTTAAATGAATAGACTGTGTGAAATCCCACCAAAATCCCTGTATATGGCAGCATTGTTACACGTTATGTGTGTTAAGTGTACTGAGCTAAAGGTGTACTGTCTCTTTAAGAAGTAGCTAGACTAGCAACGCCATTTTGCGATATCCCTGAGTGAGTGGGAATACAAGCTGAGAGGAGGGAGCTGTAGGCCGGAGTGTATGGCTCAAATGTGCCAGCTCACAGCTGAATGTATGGAGAGGGAGACTCGATGTGTACTCTGTCTACAATATATTGTCTCTATTTTTCCTATCCAGTAAACAACATCTGCCAACACCAGTGTGTCGCTCTTCTTCCTTCCTTCATTCGCCAATCCAAAAACAACAGAACACAACGCAGAGTAATCGTTAACGGTAGTGTGTCAGTCAGATGAACAATAAAGACTGGCAGGACACACCCGTTACATTTAGGAAGACTAAAGAAGGAACAGGAACAAAAACATCATGAATAGAAAAACTCGAAAACATATATTTCACAGAAAATTATACTTATAATTTGATCATTTTCCAAAGGCAGCCAAAGGCAGTGTTAGAAATCTTGCCAAGGGACTCTTATTGATATAGTAGAGAGTGCTTGCCCAGGCAAGGGATTGAACCCCAGTCTAAAGCATAATCCAAGCATTCTCAAATATATTCCATGATGTTGAGGTCTAGATTCACATTATTGTGAAAACTTCTTATGAGTTGTTTTCTCATGTCATGACAGATAGAAACATCTGTTTAATTGTTTTACAAACATATATTCATTGTTGTTTGCACTGGCCCTTAAGATCCTAGTTATGCCACTGCTCTAATAGTCAGTCTTAACACGTACAAGACCAAAATCCTGAAGTGATTTAGTGAAAAGGAGACAATCATGTGTTATATGAAGTCTCTTAAGTAGAAGTACTTTCAATTTATTTTAACTTTGCAAACGTAGTCTAGTAATACTAAATCACGTCAAATTAATTTATCTGTATGATATTTTCCTACTCATTAGAGGAGTTTCATCAGGTGAAATGATTATTTGACATGTTTAAACACTTGGGATCAGACAATTTGATAACACTTTACTGTAGGGCACGGTAATGAAGGCTACACAACACCTACATAAGCACTGCATGACAACTGACACAAACATACATAAGCATTTATAAACACTTATTCCAAAATGTGTCAGCTGTCATAAAGACTGCTTCTGTCAACATTGATGTCAAATTGACATAACAACTATGTCAAGAGACATATAGCATGAAATAGCATGTTAAGACAACTGACTTTGTAGCTTTTTCTTTGTGTTTGGTATGTCAAGGTGACACAGCCTGAAAAAATGAGGCAGTTGGTTAAACTGAACAAAAGTGAAAACTTCAAGGGCTACACAAGTGCAGTAGTGAGGTTGGGCACTGATTCTGGGCAAATAACCCTGGCATCCATCAAAGAAGACAGACTACACAGAAAGTGAAGTAAAAGTCTATAAAATTATTTGTACAATTTTATTCCATCGTGTGCAAATTATGTAACCATTTACTTCTTCATTAAAGAGAAAACATTGGTGTAGGAAGCAAAATTCAGTGCTTTTCTGTGACTCCTCTGTTGAGATTCTGTTGAGGAAAGAAGAAGATGCAACTCTTTTGTTCTTACCTTCCAAGCACACTGGCTTAGGTCTTCCACTTCTGGGCTCTTGAAATGTCCTTCTATAAAATACAAGCATGCCTCTAAGGTTACTGCTTCAGTGTCTTGGCCCCTGGAACACACTTCTCCCTAAACTCTGCACCGCACAGTCTCTCAGCTTCATCGTCTGAAGAACCGCACACTCTTAACTCAATGTCTAGACTTGTGTTATAAATATGTATTTTACTATATTTAACTATATGATATGATGTGCCTTTTAGGGCACAGATTCCTGCAGTCTCAACCTATAGTATTCTGTTATGTTTTTGCTCTGGCCCCTAAGTAAAGTGAGCTCCATTGTACAGTTCATAATATTTTTATGAATTCTTATTCAAGCACAATGACACTCTTATGTATGTTTTCTATGGCCCTAAGTAAACCGAGCTCATTTTAAATTTTGTAATATTTTTATGAATTCTTATTCAAGTTCCATCATATGACAACATCTTTAGGCATACTTGTTAACTAGTTTTGATGTGCTGTTTGACATGCTACTTAATAAACAAACATTTGTAAATTAGTATGAAAAATGTTACTGTTAATATCTAATGGGAGCAGTAAATCAAAATGTGGAAATAAATTTACATTAAACACTTTTACTGAGAAAAAGATAATGCCTTCAGTATACAAAGTTGTTTTTTTTTCAATATTTGTGATCAATAGGCAGGTTGTTCCATCACCTAATCACTTAAAACTGAAAAGCACAGACATATTACAATACCAAGACACTCCAAATCTCTAAGACATCCTACTTAAACACAGCACACAGCTTTAATTACTTAACTATTCCTACAATATATTTTTTGTTACCTGTGAGCAGGTACTTTGCTAACTTTAGATGCGCTACTCTTTGCACAGAAGCACATGGCAAAAGCCACTACAAATTTTCTGCCAGGTTTATTAAAAATGTGATGGTGCAGTGGTATTTCTACATGAAAGTAGTCTTCTAATTGTGCTGTACATTATTCTGAATTATGAAGACTGTATTAAATGACAAAGAACATTGTATTGATCTAAGTCATTTATTAAATTACTTTTTTGAATGCTATTTCTTTCAGAACTGTGATTTTTTTCACAGTTTTCTACAATATTGCTCTTCCAACAGAAGACAGTCATTAAAATGGCCACTGCAGTAATAAGTCTAGTAAGTCATAGAACTGATACAGAGGAATAGAACAGGAAAAATCAGTAATAAGGTGGAGTCGGAAAAGGAACCAGGAAGGGAGTGAGCAGAAGAGTACACTTATTCACTTACTACAGGTCCTGCTGTTACCAAGTTGAACATTCTCGTTATCACATCCACAGGAAGACTTTTTCTTTTTACTTCTTCTTCTTTTTTGACATCTCCTCAGAAAAGATGGACTTGTATGATGATGTGTTCGACTCATCATCTGATGAAGTCTGAATGGTTTGCCTCTCCGGGTCCACAATGATGAAATAAATAAGAGCGGGAGGAAAACAAGAAAAATGCTGTTTT
This sequence comes from Pygocentrus nattereri, assembly GCF_015220715.1. Taxonomy (NCBI): domain Eukaryota; kingdom Metazoa; phylum Chordata; class Actinopteri; order Characiformes; family Serrasalmidae; genus Pygocentrus; species Pygocentrus nattereri. Next base: position 22,410,523 of record NC_051221.1, on the reverse strand, counting down.
AAAGAATATGGATTAGGTTTAAGTCTGTTGCCATGTATTATGTTATATGTGTTCATTTACCCCATGTATTACAATGCATTGTTGCTGTTTTTAATACATACATACATAAGCTAAGATAATATACTGCAGACATTGACTTTCCAGTCAATATTCAGACCTAATAAAATGTTAAATGTTCTGGGCCTTATTTAAAGTGTATAACATATATACACACACAATGTGAACAAAAAAAACACAGATGGACATGATGCCTCTGGATGATAAACAAACAAGACTACCCTCTAAAATGTTTTAACTGGTACAGCCATAGTCAAATTCAACACTAGACTACTATAATCTATAACAATTTTGGTCATGGCATAATGAGAAAGAAATTAAAAGTACCGCTCAGAAGGCAATAGTCCTTAAACAAGACACCTAACCCCCAACTGCTCCCCGGGCACTGCGGATTGGGCTGCCCACTGCTTCGGGCAAGTGTGCTCACTGCCCCTAGTGTGTGTGTGTGCTCACTAGTGAATATGTGGTGTTTCACATATTAACAGAGATGAAATTTCCCCATTGTGTGACTAATAAGGGTCACTTAATCTTAATTAATCTTAATCAATATGACTTCTGTCTTGTTGTGTGACATTCTTTTCTTGACATTCTTTTCTTGTTTGTGTGTAATCTTAACCTTAACACCAATGAGAATTTTGATCTAGACAATCTGGGGTAATTTGGTGGAAATTACATAGATGTTTTATTCCTACTGGTCATTCTAATTCCTTACAAATTGCAATACCAGACTTCCTCAGGTAAAACAAATCCTGATAGAAAGAAAATTATAAACAGCTACTATTAGAACAGTCAGAACACTGGTAATATTCAACAATAGATGTTTCAGTCTTAGTTTTCAGCCTAACTTTGAGTAGAATTGTAAAAGCTGTCAGAAATCTACCAAGCTTGACAACCTAGACCAAGTTAAATAAAATGTGGGATATGTTTACTGTGGTTTGGAATCTTTTCATTTACATACAGGCAATTTGTGACTGAAAGGAACCTATATTAATGAGGACTTTTCCCTTCCTTTCAACAATGCACATTAAATCTACTTCTAGGGTGCTAACAGAATTGATTACCCTGATTTTGGTCTGACTTTGTTCTTTTACCTGACTGTAATCGGGATGTCTTAAATAATAAATGTATATGTAATAAATAAGTACAGATAATAAGCATATACTAATAAGATACATTTTATGTTTTTTTAAAGAGATTTTATGCTTTTTGTGCATGTAAATGGTTTGCAAAGTCGCACATTCTGTCAAATCGAACTTCAGAGGGAGAAAACCTCTCCCACAGAAACCACTTTTCTCATCTGCCCAAAATACCTTGTTGGAACTTTAGGCTTTTCTCTGTTACAAGGTGATGTCATCCCATAACACAATTCTTATAGCCTGCCTACCATCAAGCTTGGCATGCTAATACAACATGGTAATGTGTTTTAGGAACACTGAAGCATGTAAATCTATTCTAGTAGACATCAAAAATAAAATAAAAACAGAATATAAGCAAAAAAGGCCCCCTTTCGCAGAACAATAATCTGTGGTTTATATCTTATTATTTTAAGTTTAATAAACTCAAACTTTTAAAGATCCCTGTTGCTTATTTTACACTGCATGTGTTTCAAATAATTAAATAATAAGTTTCATTTTCGCTTACAAAAAGTAAGCAACCTACCTACTTTGTAAAGTTTATAACATTTAAAATTAACCATGAGTAACCATAGTTTTAGTCCCTTACACTAAGCATTCAAACTATTTATATATTTATATTTATATTTATATATATGTAATAGAAAAAGCTGTCAGTGAAACATCTTCATAATATGGCATAGTAGCTCATATTACCACTATGTGAAACAACAGTCAACTGTAGATATGTTGATTTTAACATTTATGAATACGAAAAATGAAGTATAAAAGATGTTTTGCTATGCAGACACCCTTCATGTGTATTACCAAACTCAGTTATAAGGTGATGGTAGTTAGTCTGTTTTACAGCAGGGATTTTTTTTATGTGATTCTATTTATACTTTAGATTTCTAATTTTAATTAGAAAGCTGTTTTATTCCACTATATTACATATTTTTGTAATAATTTGTTTACACTTTATCTCCAAATTGCTGTACACACACTGTAATATACAGAATGAAAGACCCTTTTATATACATTCATATTGTTCTGTACAAAATTGCTGTGTCAAAGAATTATGAGAATCATGATTTCAGTTTTAAATCAAAAATCATAAGTAAAATTTAATTAAAAGTAGTGCAGCCCTATTTAAGTAACCCATATAACCCTATGCATGTTGACAGTCGAATTTATCTAGCTACTGACCTTTCTTGATGGATAACGACTGGGGTCGTTTCTTTTTGCCATGCTGTGGACTGGAACCTGAACTCCCGTCCATGATTATTTCCATATCTGTTTTTGAGAAATAAAGTTACTTTATTCAGCCAACTGGCCAAATACGTTGAGTAATTGCTACACACCATTCTTTTGTGGTGGAAGAGATGTTCCTGGTTCCCCACTTGGCTCCTTTTCAACTTGTTCCTTTGACTTAGCACGTGTATTTATATGATTCTGCTTCTCATAATCAGGCATGAAAGCAAATAAGGCCAGGAAAACATTTTGTTTTTATGTTTTAGCGATCCCACAGACCAAACTCCCTCAGGCTTATGTTACCACTTGCTAGCTAACATTTTGGTAGCTACACCTAGCAAGCTGGCTACCACTGTGTTAAGCTAGGCTAACTAGGAACTTGCTTAAATTGTTCACAAGACACTGCACATTGGGACTATCCTTTAGTATATGATTACACTGTATGTATAGTAATAAACTACTGTATGTGACCCTTAAGTATTACTTATCATGATTTTCCTTTGCTGCAGACTAAACGGCAAAACATGAAACTGGAGATAAACATGCGCAATTTTGGCACACAACAAAGTAAACATAATGAACTGATTGAACTTTTATTGTTTGCCTTACAGGTTTGCAGAACAAACCACAAAGCAAAGAAAACATCAGTACATTATGGATCTGTGATGAACAAATCTCGCAAATGTTCATTTACAGGCAACTTAGCTAGGTAGTTACACTTATTCCTCAGCGCTTCTAGACGTGACTTCTTATTCCGCAGCTTCTTATTTTCATTTCCGAAGTAAGGTAGCTAAGCTTAGATCTCACATAGCTCCTTAATGTAAGCGTTTATTTTTATTTATGGCAATGAACAGATGCCACAGCGAAATAGTTGATGCACTTTTCAGACTAAACTAGGTTTATCGAAACCCAACAAGCTCAATAAAATTATCGCTAGCATTACTCAAGTTTTGTGGTTGGCTAGCTAACTGCTGTTATCGTCACATGATATGTATGCACGGGCTGGCTTTTAGAGTATGTTATTGGCTTGTATACTTGTTTTTATAGTATACTAGCGAAAGGGAAAAGCAGAGATTGTTAGCTGTCATTGCCACTTATCCAAAGTAACATTAACGTTACTTTATTTACCAAAAGCCAGTGGCATTTGCATTAGTCACAAACAGATTTAACATTAGCTACCTTTCTGATCACAATAGTAACTTGGCTTTACCTCTGTATTCTGATATCTTCTCTGCCTGAAAATTAAAGTTTAAAAAGAAACACATATATGGAAAAATTGCCTGCTGTCTTGCGTTTGTTTGCCATGATTTCAGTTACATATATACACAGTCCTAAGCAGACAGAAGTGGAGTTATTATAGCTTTTAAATATATTTGATATTTTCCAAGTTTGACTAGATCATCAAGTCAAATAAGTTCAGAATTACTGAGATAAAGTTTTATTGTAACAATCCAGTGTCCAGCCCCTTTAGCTAAAGCTTGAATAAGAGCTTGCTTAATATTAACTTGCCACTGTAATTATTTAATGGGGCATTTATTTAATCTACATATCAGTTTTCCAGACGTGGCCCCACAAAGTCCTCTTTTTGAACAACTCAGCATTTGCCTGCTCTAAAATCTGTACAAACCACTGTGCCTATTACATGTAAAATATTTTTAATCTGAAATCAATTGAATTTAAAAATGCTAATTGATCAGTAATTGTATATTTACTTGTGTTTCTTTTATTAAGAGGATTTAGACAGTGTTTCATTCCAGTATGGCCAGCTGTTGGAGGTGGAGGTGGGCATTACTTTCAATGGGGTGGAACAGGCCTTAATGAAAGAAATGCCCAAGTTATTTGTATAAACTTGTGGGTTATTTAGACTAATGTTTTACCCTCCTACACTGAATGTAGATTTTTCCAAGGTCAGCGGCTAAGACATCTTGACATGCTTGAAGTTGGGATTCAAGTAAATCAAGCAAATACAAAGCAGAATTCTTTCAGTGTATTTTTAAATTTTGCAAGGGCTTATAAATGGGAAAATGGAAGTATATTCCAGCTATAATATTTATACAATATGTGGTATTGAAATGTACTTCTCTAGCAATTCAAAGTGTGCATGAAAGCTGTTTCCCGTCTTAAAAGCAAAGGCATGAAGGCTGGAGGTCGACATCACTTTGTTGTTCTAGATGAAAGCAAATTCTCTCACAAATGGAAGGTAATGTGTTATTTTACTAGATGTTTGATTAAGGTACTAGAGTTTTTTTTTCACATCAAATGCTGTTTTGTCTTCTGTGATCTGAAAAAAAATCACGATTAAAATCAGGGTTTGTATAGGTCCTGGAAAAAGGAAGGTAATGTAAAATAAATACACGAAAATCCAGTACTGAATTATTTGTGAAAAATATTCAAACTGAAAAATTTACTTTAGCTTGGGTTATGAAAAATATTATACATTTTTGTAATCATTTTTTATTTTATGAAATACGTTCATGTGTATTAGCACATGATGGTAAACATTACTATATTCTAGCAGGATGGTAACCCTATGCTGTAAACAATAACCTTACCTTATGGTGCAGTCTAAGGGCCTTTATACACCAAATGCAATTTTCAGACAGTGCAAATGTTCTGCGTTTAAACGTTTTCCATCAAAAGTCACTCTCTAACCAAGCACAGTCATCTCTGCTGTTGGCATGGTGACACATCAGATGATGAATTGTTTTTCAGCAACTTGAACATTTTAACAAGTGCCAAAAGGATCAGAAACTCCAAAAGCAGCTCGAACTGGGCTAAGAACATCTTATATGTGGATGCATAATATGTATTATGCCAAGAATGCATTTTATTTAAGTGCATAACTTGTCACATTTTAATCATGTAAATTTAAAGTGACATTTTTTTCAATGGAATTATATAGCTTATATTAAATATATAGTTTCAAGATCCTAAGAAATAAACTCCCAAAATCCCCACAAATAGTTACATTATTTCAAATTCTTCAGCAATAACACAAAATATTGTATATTTAATGAAAAATAAAGGTTTAAAATTAATATAAACTTTAAAGACTTTGGGCATAGATAAAAAGATGCCCTGACTAGCCACTTCATTAGGTACACCTACCTTGTGTCAGTACTGGTCCATTTTATCAGCTACACTGAAAATCTATGTGTGCTTTGTAGTTCTACAATTACAGACTGTAGTCCATCCGTTTCTCTGCTTTTTTAGCCCCCCTTTACCCTCTTGCATCAGGGGTCAGGACCTCTACCAAGCAGATATTATTTGGGTGGTGGATCATTCTCAGCACTGCAGTTACATTAGGAGTGTTTGTGCATGTGTGCTGCACATATTGGATCAGTGTTTTTAAACACCAGTTAGCAGTGTCCTGTGTCCAGAAACTGAGCACCGATGAAGGACTAGAGGACGACCAACACAAACTATGCAGCTTCAGATAAAATATGATCAATAACTTTACATCTCCAAGGTGGACCAGCATAACACACACTAACATACAACTACCACATCAGTGTCACTGCAGTGCTGTGAATGATCCACCACCCAAATAATACCTGCTGTGGGGGTCCATGGGGGTCCTGACCACTGAAGAACACAGTAACAAATTATGCAGAGAAACAGATGGACTACAGCCTGTAATTGTAGAACAAGAGTGGAACTATATGGTCAGTGGAGCTGATAAAGGGGACAATGTAAATATTAGGTAGGTGGACCTAATGAAGTGGCTTATAGATGTATAGGAGGTGGAGTCAATCAAAAAGAGTGAATCAGTAGGTTGGCAAACAGTACTGTAGTTATCAGTACAATGGTGTAATCTATGTCTACATGACTTGTATTTAATATTGAGGCTCTCTGGGTATCAAGCTGACCAGTCCTTCACCAGTGAGGTTTATGTAAATTGTAAATGTCAGTTTTTTGTGCACTCTTGCTGTTCTTTCAAACACAGGCATTGATATTGCCTTGTCAGGAAAAATGCAGAGCTTGACCCTGGAATTTCATCTTGAATTTTTTTTCTTTTTCTTTTAAAAAACATCAGATCAGTGGTATTTTTACAAATTCACAAACATTTACCATTAATTTAAAAAATGTTTTATCCCTGAGCAGTATCTAATAATGTTTTTGTTAAACACACACAAGCAATGCAAGCTATATATGATTCAGTGAAATCAAATATTAAATAATATAAGTAAAGCAGCATCTTTTTATAATATACTGCTTCACCTAATGACTCTCTCCTCACAAAATGGGCACAAGTGAATGTGTGTTGTTATTGATGTAAATTTACTAAATATTTTCATTTCAAAGCAGCACCTGACAATTAATTTGGTGGTAAAGCATTACTTTGAAATTGTAAATGTAATAAATATACAATTAAAGTATTTCTATAAATGTGGCCTGCAAAAACTATTGTGGCCCCAATTGTTATCTGTCTGCCCCTGCAGGAAAATATTGTGTGTTTACAATACTTACTGTGGTTTTAATGCTGTAGAAATATAATATGATAACAGTAACATTTCTTACAGTCCATTGCTGTATATTTACAGTTCTTTGTTTGCAACTAAGCTACTATTAATTTACTTAATTTACTGTAAATGTTACAGGATTTTTTAAGGTGCACTACCTATAAATAGATTTTTCCTCCTTTAGTACAATCAAGGATGATTTGGAAACTGCTGGCGTCGCAAACGGCAGTGGGTCTTCGTTATGCTGGAAGTCGGGATAACTACTAGAAGACCAATCCTCAAACTTGAGAAGACATGCTCTGTGTTCTTTTTCGTGTGATTAAATGCCATGTCAAGCAAGGAAGTTACATAATGAGTGACGAATGGTGTGTGTATCGGGGTCAGCTCAAGCTTACTCAGTATGGATATCAACATTTCTCTGTATGCCACAAAAACAATTTTGTTGATGCCAGGATAGGCAGCCACACTCAGCATATTGAACGCGCTTGGCAGACATACAAGGTGGACATATGGCGTCATAGGGGTAATCGCACATCCAGACTGCTTAAGTACCACCTTAGGTTGATTGAATGGCAGTACTGGCTTGGAAAGAAACACCCTGATGGTCTGTTGGGTAGACTGATCCATGATTTGAAAAAATTCCAATGATAGATGAAGGTTAGGAAGATTTGTTCATAGGTGTCACTATTTGGATACTAACACTCCTGTTTGTTTTCTCAGTAAAGTCAGTTTTGCAGTCAGGTAAACAAAAGTCAGGTAACAATTGAACCAATGAAGTGGTTACTATTGTAGATTTAAAGATGGAATAGTGTTAATTCACATTTTTTCAGCACGAAATGAGTGCTTAGGTAATTACTAAAAAACTGATTTTATTGAAATTTAATTTCAGTCATTTAACTACTGCAAGTGTCAGACGTATCTGAGGAAAGAAATGTGTAAATTTATACCAGTTTGGAAAAAAAAACAAGTTTCCTATTTTTTTTTCCTGTCTCATACATAGATCATCATAGATCATCATACATCATCACATTCTATGTAAAAAGTGTTTCAGCCATCACTTCCAAATAATGCCATATATTAAAGTTCAAGTACCTTTTGAACATAGGACTGTCATTACATTGAATATTAAATGGTACTCAGTTGCAAAAGAAAATATGCATGAAGATGTTATTATAAATTATTTTATTTAAAATAAGAATTCATAAAAATATTATGAACTGTAAAATGGAACTCACTTTACTTAAGGGCCAGAGACAACATACATAAGAGTGTCATTACAGTGTCATGGTATTTGATTATGGATTGATGAAAATGATTTTTCATAATCCACATTATTTTGTCATTTAGCAGATTCGCTTAACCGGCACAAAATGTGCAAACAGCTGAAGCAAAAGCACAGTAGACTACTATAGGTTGAGACTGCAGGAATCTGTGCCCTAAAAGGCACATCATATCATATAGTTAAATATAGTAAAATACATATTTATAACACAAGTCTAGACATTGAGTTAAGAGTGTGCGGTTCTTCAGACGATGAAGCTGAGAGACTGTGCGGTGCAGAGTTTAGGGAGAAGTGTGTTCCACCACTGAGGGGCCAAGACACTGAAGCAGTAACCTTAGAGGCATGCTTGTATTTTATAGAAGGACATTTCAAGAGCCCAGAAGTGGAAGACCTAAGCCAGTGTGCTTGGAAGGTAAGAACAAAAGAGTTGCATCTTCTTCTTTCCTCAACAGAATCTCAACAGAGGAGTCACAGAAAAGCACTGAATTTTGCTTCCTACACCAATGTTTTCTCTTTAATGAAGAAGTAAATGGTTACATAATTTGCACACGATGGAATAAAATTGTACAAATAATTTTATAGACTTTTACTTCACTTTCTGTGTAGTCTGTCTTCTTTGATGGATGCCAGGCTTATTTGCCCAGAATCAGTGCCCAACCTCACTACTGCACTTGTGTAGCCCTTGAAGTTTTCACTTTTGTTCAGTTTAACCAACTGCCTCATTTTTTCAGGCTGTGTCACCTTGACATACCAAACACAAAGAAAAAGCTACAAAGTCAGTTGTCTTAACATCCTATTTCATTTCACCTCAGAAAATGTCATGACAACCCAATATCACCAAAAATCTGTCTCTTGGCATAGTTGTTAGTTGATAACAGGACAGTCATTAATGAGTAAGGTATCTGACAGATGGTGCTGCATTACCCCTCCTCAGTTTAGCAATGATTGTTCTAGGTTCTTGAAGCAACCTACAACCATTTTAGAACAACTATTCCTAATAAAGGTGGTGGAGGTCTATGACACCATTTGTTAGCTACTTAAAATGCCATCATGACACCCTTACCCTGGCCATTTCATATCAATTTACATCTTAAGACTCAAAGAGCAGATGAGTGGCTTTATACCTTACATGACCCATATTATTGCAAATGGCATTGGTACTATATAACTTGTACCCAAATGGGATATGTATCATGTGCATTATGTGCATAAATATTATGCATTTCTGGAGGTGTTGCCACATATTCAACAAGACTGGGTACATGCAGGACATTACAGCACTACACAAGAGTCAGAGACCTTAGGAGGTACAGTAACATTTGCTTACAATGCAACTGTTCATTAAACAGTGGACTATGTTCTGTTCTACTTATTGTTTGTACATGCATCTAGGTTTCCTGTTGACATTATGTTCCTGCAAGTATTAAAGACCTGGGGCTGGATTCATGAAAGCTTTCTTAAGAAAACACTTGCAAAGGTTCTTAAGACAAAAAGATCATGAGTTCAAAAGAATGTACTTAATTACAATTTGAAGTTCTAAAAAAGCTTCTGGCAGAGAGACTCTACGTCAATGCTACGTCACTCAAGACTCTGACCAATCACAAGCTTCCACCTGTCTTTAAAATGACTCGACTTACGTGTCTGCTTTGCTGCTTACAGATGCTGATGTTTCATCATTCACCTCCATCCTCCCAACCGCCACCTTGTCCAATTACCCAGGGGGAAGGGTCCTTCCATCTCGTCCCTATATGGCAGGATTTCCGAGGGTCTAAACATTCCAAGACGTGGGCTGACTATGGGGCCTGCGCCAAGCACTTTAACTTACAAAAATGCAATCTGTCAAATTGCTAAATATTATTGAGATAAAAATTTTCTTTCTTCACACTCGTCTCTGGAGTCGTTCTGGTAGAACTAGAAGTGATGGTGGAAGAAATAGCCAACAGGGAAAAAAATCCTCATTAGAAAATATGATAAGTGTAACATGGCAGCAGAAAGCAAGAGACGAGAATAGGCAAGAGCAAAAGTAGCATCTGACTTTGATAAATTTAGATCCTCACCTTGTCAGCTCTTAAGTGCAAGGCTAGGTTCAGGTTAAGAAAACATTTAATAATACAGGTTAAGAAAAAGTTAAGGTTAAGAAAATACTTAAGAACACAATGCTTCCAAGAATATCTTGTTCATAGAAGTATTCTTATTGCAAGTTATTACAACATGTAGTTAGTTAGCAGTTATAGGAATGCATCATGCCAACCTAAAAGGGAATCTGTAAACATTACCTAACAACACACATTGCCATGCATAAAAAGAAACAAAGGTGCCCCAACAAGGTGAAAGGGGTAAAAGAAAGCTTAATGACTGGTGGTAAACAGACTGTGCAAGTTACAGATAGGGATCCTTAAATATAGGCCACAGGAGGTAGTGGCTGAGCAAGAAAACCTGCTTAGTTTCAGTTTTATACTAATGTCAGTTTTCATATTGAGTCAAAAGTTGGGGAGGACACCTTAAACAAATCAAGAGAGTGACATTGAACCACCAAGCTTCTGATATTGATATAAAAGAATTGACAATATCAATTAATTGGGGCAGTCATGGACCGGAGGTTAGGGAACCAGCCCTGTGACCAGAAGGTCACCAGTTTACATTTACATTTATGGCATTTTGGCTGACGCTCTTATCCAGAGCGACTTACAATTTGATCATTTTACACAGGGAGGCAAAGGTGGTGTTAGGAGTCTTGCCCAAGGACTCTTATTGGTATAGTGTAGGGTGTTTGCCCAGGTGGGGATTGAACCCCAGTCTACAGTGTAGAAGGCAGAGGTGTTAACCACTACACTATCCCAACCTAAGGGATAGTCGGTTGCCTTAGAGATTCCACATGGCTCTTCCATCCCAATTAGTTCTCTCCTGCTACAGGTCTACCCCAGCACATCCTGCTCATGATCACTCACACCTGTTCCTCATTCATGAACTCATTAGGTTTCATATGAATCTGAATTTGTTATAGTAGCTGTCAAAGTCTTTCAAGTATTTTCTGCAGTTCTTAGCCACATTTTCCAGTGTTTTATTTTTAATTTAATATGATTATTATTATTTATATATGGGGTTAGGTGTTACAGATGGCAGGGCTAGTTGTTTTCAGCAGCTAAAATGTCTGGTTCATTTTGTTTGGTGACAATTTATTTTAAGTGGTCCTTTTTAGGAACAAACACTTTAGATGAAAACAGACTCTCAGTAACATGTGAAAAATACATGTGTTATGATTTGTGAAAATGAGTGTTAGGATAACATTTTGGGTTGAGATTAGGGTTAGGGTTAGGGCCCAGGTGAAGATTAGGTTTTGGGTAACGTTGGCTAAGGTAAGGTCTTGTGTAATAGAAGTTATATATTAACCATAAATCTACTTAATGTAATTAATGTATCAACAGAACATCTATAAGATATTTATTATAGTGTATTCAGATGCTTCACTACTGCTGCTTTACTGATATGTTGTTAATGTGTTACTGATAGTCTGTTACAAGTTTATTAATCATCTGCAAAGGACCACTCAGAAAGTGTCACCCTGTAGGTTTAAGGTGTACAGTGCAACCTGTCCTGCTCTCTCTCTCTCCCTCTCTCTCCCTCTCTCTCCCTCTCTCTCACTCTCTCTCTCTGTCTCTCTCTCTCTCTCCCTCTCTCTCTCCCTCTCTCTCTCTCTCTCTCTCTCTCTCTCTCTCTCTGTCTCTCTCTCCCTCTCTCTCTCTCTCTCTCTCTCTCTCTCTCTCTCACTCTCTCTCTCTGTCTCTCTCCCTCTCTCTCTCTCTCTCTCTCTCTCTCTCTCTCTCTCTCTCCCTCTCTCTCTCTCTCTCTCTCTCTCTCTCTCTCTCTCTCTCTCTCTCTCTTTCTCTCTCTCTCTCTGTCTCTCTCTATCTCTCTCTCTCTCTTCTCTGTGCATTAAGTACCGAAGGGCAACAAAACATAAAGGTGCTCTTTTGGGTCAGAATCTAGTTTTGTTATATTTGTTTTAATCATATCATAGTTTGGAATGCCAATTTTTGTCAATTTCATCCTTGTGTTGGATAAACATAAACACTAGTTTGCTGTATGTATTTATTTATTTGTTTTGTGGCTGTCCGCAATAAACACTGAAGAGTGAGAGTTAACTTCATCATGACTTGTCCCTGAGAAACAGTCTAGCAACACCTTTTTACTGAAGAAATAACGAACAATGTGACAGACCAACATGAATCCAAAGTCCAATCCTAAAGTGACCTATGTGGCACTGTAGAGTGAATGTGATGGAATCTGTCTTGTATCAATTGGATGAAAGTGGTCAGTGTAACCATTAATATTGATTCACAAGCTTTCTATGAGTTTTGTATAATAATAATAATAATAATAATAATAATAATGTACTTATTATAATTGGCAAAACAGAAATATGCTCCTCACTCATTCTGTGCATCCATTTCTTTCAGGGATTGTGTGTGTTTAAGTGTTTGAGTGTGTATTAGTGACTGCAGGCTTTGGCAGAACGCTGTAGGCAGCAGGGGGTGGAGGGGTAGGAGTAGTTCCTGGCATCTTAGTACCCTCTAAGAGATATATTGGCAGAGTGCCACTTCTTGTGATTGGATCTAAGAGCCCTGGGTTTTAACGCTCCTGACAGGAGAGAAACCTCACAAACCAACACTGAATTACAAAAGCATCTGCTAATATTTCTCCGCTTGCATGTTTCACTTACTTGGGGGGTTTACTATGGTTTTGTACATTTCCTGTCAGAGCATGTTCATGCATATTACTCACACTATTTTTTAAATAAACTTTTTATTGACTTTATTTTTATTCATTTATTTATTTATTTATTCATTTACTTTGCAGTGCATGGCCTCTTTACTTTGTGGAAGGGTCATTTGAACCAATAACACTTGAACAAACCTCTTTAATATCACTTACATTCATGAAAACGTACAATTCAGGATTGTCTAAAGACCAAGTATATGCAAGTAGATCTTTCTTTCACCCCGCACATCTTTCCACATCTCCTCTTGTCAGAGGATTCATCAGTGTAGATAACAGCCGCGACTGCTCTCTGAGGACCATCTGTTCTCTGTTACATCTTATTAAAGTACTGGAAATAAGCCTTTAACTTCAATGTCTGCAGATCCTGGCCCACACCTAGTACACACATGCTGACATTCACTCTCACTTTTCATTCTTCAGTGATGTCAGTAAGTGAAGGAGGCAGGGCAGTGAAGAAATGAGGAGAACATGAGGAGATCAACACACAAGGATCAAGCCTGATTAGGAGGCTGGTAGGAACGTGAGGATGGAAAGAAAGTCATTGATATAGTCACAGAAGAGAAACATAAGAATTCATCAAAGAAAGTTTACACATTGAAATGTGCAGTCTGAATACCCCAAATAACAAGTCGTGTTGATTTTCTGTGAGAAAATTTTTATTGATTCTCTAAGAGAAAATAATTGTGTACATCCTCTATAGAGAACAAATGAAGCACACAATTTCTGTTTATTTGCTGAGTTTAAAAAATAATATAATATATGATTGTCACGGTTGGCTCCTCCCACTACTCCATGTGCTTTTTCTGTTTACTGTCTGATCGTTCATGTGCCTCTTTGTTTTGATCTCCCATGTGCATTTGTTTTTCCCTCTAGTCTGGCCCCTTGTTTCATGACTCCGCCCCTGATTGTTTCCACCTGTCCCTCATCCCTGTTGTATTTAAGCCCTGTGTTTGCCCCTTGTCTTGGCTGGTCTTTGTTGACTGGATGTGTGTAGTGTTTGATTCTTGTTTGAGGTTGTTTGTGTTTCTGTTTGTCATGTCTGATCTGCATTCTCTCTGTGTTGGCTGTTTGAACCCGGACCATTTCGACTATGACCCTGGATTTGCCCTTAATAAAAGTCTATGCATCCGCCTCCTCGCTCCACGTTATAATAATAATGTAAAATATAAAATGTGCCATAACATTTGCACAGACCATGTTTGTTTATTTATTTAAACAATGACTGTGTATGAAGCGTATTCATACTGCTTTAGATGCTTTAGAAAATCAACCAAACATGTGGTGCCCAAACTACATACACACATATATACACTCACAGGCCACTTTAATAAGTACACCTGTTCAATTATTTGTTAAGACAAATAGCTAATGAGCCGATCACACGGCCGCAACTCAGTGCATTTAGGCATGTAGAGGTGGTCAAGACAACTTGCTGAAGTGCAGCCCGAGCATCAGAATGTGGAAGAAAGGGGATTTAAGTGACTTTGAACGTGGCGTGGTTGTTGGTGCCAGACGGGCTGGTCTGAGTATTTCAGAAACTGCTGATCTACTGGGATTTTCACGCACAACCATCTCTAGGGTTTACAGAGAATGGTCCGAAAAAGAGAAAGTATCCAGTGAGCGGTCAGTTGTGTGGACGAAAATGCCTTGTTGATGTGAGAGGTCAGAGGAGAATGGGCAGACTGGTTCCATATGATAGAAAGGCAGCAGGAACTCAAATAACCAACCAAAATCTCTGAGGAACGTTTTCAACACCTTGTTGAAAGAATGTCACGAAGAAGTAAGGCAGTCCTGAAGGCAAAAGAGGGTCCAACCTTTTACTAGCAAGGTGTGTGTGTTTATATACACTTCTCAAAAAAATAAAGGGAACACTCAAATAACACATCCTAGATCTGAATGAATGAAATATTCTCATTGAATACTTTGTTCTGTACAAAGTTGAATGTGCTGACAACAAAATCACACAAAAATCATCAATGGAAGTAAAATTTATTAACCAATGGAGGCCTGGATTTGGAGTCACACACAAAATTAAAGTGGAAAAACACACTACAGGCTGATCCAACTTTGATGTAATGTCCTTAAAACAAGTCAAAATGAGGCTCAGTATTGTGTGTGGCCTCCACGTGCCTGTATGACCTCCCTACAGCGCCTGGGCATGCTCCTGATGAGGTGGCGGATGGTCTCCTGAGGGATCTCCTCCCAGACCTGGACTAAAGCATCCGCCAACTCCTGGACAGTCTGTGGTGCAACGTGGCGTTGATGGATGGAGCGAGACATGATGTCCCAGATGTGCTCAATCGGATTCAGGTCTGGGGAACGGGCGGCCAGTCCATAGCTTCAATGCCTTCATCTTGCAGGAACTGCTGACACATTCCAGCCACATGAGGTCTAGCATTGTCCTGCATTAGGAGGAACCAAGGGCCAACCACACCAGCATATGTTCTCAAAAGGGCTCTGAGGACCCCCATCTGTGGACGTTGGGCCCTCATACCATCCTCATGGAGTCGGTTTCTAACCGTTTGTGCAGACACATGCACATTTGTGGCCTGCTGGAGGTCATTATGCAGGGCTCTGGCAGTGCTCCTCCTGTTCCTCCTTGCACAAAGGCAGAGGTAGCGGTCCTGCTGCTGGGTTGTTGCCCTCCTACGGCCTCCTCCACGTCTCCTGGTGTACTGGCCTGTCTCCTGGTAGCGCCTCCAGCCTCTGGACACTACGCTGACAGACACAGCAAACCTTCTTGCCACAGCTAGCATTGATGTACCATCCTGGATGAGCTGCACTACCTGAGCCACTTGTGTGGGTTGTAGAGTCCGTCTCATGCTACCACGAGTGTGAAATCACCACCAACATTCAAAAGTGACCAAAACATCAGCCAGAAAGCAGAAAGGTACTGAGAAGTGGTCTGTGGGTCCCCACCTGCAGAACCACTCCTTTATTGAGTGTGTCTTGCTAATCACCAATAATTTCCACTTGTTGTCTATTCCATTTGCACAACAGCTGTGAAATTGATTGTCAATCAGTGTTGCTTTCTAAGTGGACAGTTTGATTTCACAGAAGTTTGATTTACTTGGAGTTATATTGTGTTGTTTAAGTGTTCCCTTTATTTTTTTGATTTTATATATATATATATATATATATATATATGTTCATACAGGGTTAGTCAAAAGTTACTTTATTTTATTTTTTATGCTATCACAAGCCTCTACGATGCTGTGCTGAAGGTGATGTTTGTTGCGGATTTTCTCAGCATACACAGTTTGTTTGAGATGACCCCAAAGATAGAAGTCGATAATAAAATAAAAATAAAATAAAATAAAACCTGTCCTATGACTTTTGACTCACCCTGTACATATATCTTACTAGGAGTGCAGTGAGTTCTAAAAGGGCTCATATCATGGAAAACATGGAAAAAAAAAGTCACCCATGTTTGTCCACCTATTATCCTGGACATTTACATCAAACACATTTCAGCTTGGACTGATTTATTTATTTTATTTATTTTGAAAACAAGAAACATTCACAGTCATTTTAGTTCAGTCTGCACACACAGATAGGCTCACAGTTTTCCCAAGATGAGAGAGAGAGACTGACCGCTTTGCCAATGGCACAACTCAGCTCTCAGCTTGCAGAGGACCCAGCTGCTCACAAGTAGCATGGTTTAGACCCAAGAGATGTTCCAAATGTCCCCAGACTGATGCTTTTCTAATTCTGACTATCATTTTCAACACATGGAGAAAAATGCTACAGCACTGACTGATGGAGAGATGGCCATCTATTTCCCCACAGCCATCATTACTAAAAGATTGGCTTCATGTCTCATGTGTAAAGACTTAACCAGGACATTGACATTTAAGACTGCCACAGAAAGCAATGGTTATCTGAAATTAGTAAACTAAAGTAACCTTACTGCATCAAAAAATATAATTATACTCTTAAAGTGTTTTTGATTGTGATTTGATAAGCTACTTTTGTGTTTGTTCACAGAAAGGGGTTCTAACCCTCCCCTTCAACTTCCATTGCTCACTAGCAGCTCAATACAAAGCTTGTTCTCTTTTTGTTAACTCATAAAATCAACTATATATATATATATATATATATATATATATATATATATATATATATACAAATATCATATATACACATATATGATATTTGGGGTGTTCAAACTTGTTTTCCATACAGCTGTGCATTTTCATATGTAAACTTCTTGTTTGAGGAGTTCTTATGTCTCTGCTCTCCACACCTGAGATCACTGCCTTTATAATCAGATGCAGGAATCTACTGTAATGTTCAGTTCAATTTCATGTGTGTGAATCATTTATACATATATTTAAATAATTTATACATACATTTAAACACACACACACACAAACACACACACACACACACACACACACACACACACACACACACACAAACACACACAGGAATTAAAGATGACCTTCCCAATAAAGATGACCACAAGCCAACAACCAAATGTAAAGGTATGTATGCTTATTTTTGTCCTAGAACCACACGTTCAAGTCATAAATAATTTAGGGACCTTTAGGATCAGATTTTACTTGAAAGCTTGCAGAAAAGATTTCATGGGCTGCAATAATTATGAAGCCTTGTTTATCAAGTAGATCACACAGTCCCCCTGCAGACATAAAGTACCAGTACCACCTCACTTTAAAGATTATCTTGTCCAAACACACCAAGGGCTTTTCATGAGTGGGCTGCAGCTTCTCATTGCTACAGTCAATAAGAGCAAGATTTGATTTGTGGGGAAAGAAAATAAACAGCAATTAATGAGGGTGATTTAAAATGGGTGAAAATGAGATGTGAGGCAATGATGTCTGCTTTGATGGAAGGCTTCTGAAGGCATTGTGGCTCTTTTATGTATAATAGAGTAATAAAGCAGGGTTTTCTGAAGCAGGTATTTCATTAGCATACCCCTCTTGGCTAATCAGCGACTGCCCACTTTTAGAAGCTGATCTCTTCTGTGTTTATCCAAGGCCAGAGAGACAATGGCAACAAAGGCACTGAACAGAGATACTATGTGTTGTGCTTTTATTGCTGATTGCCATATTCTCCCTGTTGTCATACTCTCAACTTAAACTGATTTGTTTTGTTCTGCACTGTCATTTTTTTTACCTAATTCTTTACGTTAAGCCAATCCTGCATTATTGATTCTGTAGTTTCTCTATGAATTTTATTAAATATATGTACTGAGATTTAAAGTGAGGTTTTACCATAGACCCAGTGATCTTCTGGAGGATTGAGGGTTGATGGAGGGTGTTAGTATTGGGGAGCAATTGCATTTTTATATAGATAGTCTAATGTAAACATTGGATTGATGATATGCCAGACATTCACTTGTTTGCGGTATATCAATAAACAAGCAATAAACATAAAGCATAAAGAATAAACAAGCAAATGATATTGCCTTTTTATTCGTTTAAAGTTATTTTATAATTTCATAATAACAATTAGATCTCTTGTCTGTCATCTCTTATGCATTGAATTCATTTTTTCTTTTTTGCACTGGGGCCCATAAGATCCTAGTTATGCTACTGCATGGATCCATAAGTTGGAGACATTGAACACACACTTGCTGCTAAACTATTTGGGATACATATATTTTTATGCAATATTTTAGGAAAGGTATGGTCTTTCCACATCTCATCTCTTTGCTAAATTGAGTTGTTCATCAATGTTTGTAGAATACAATGTCTACCAAAAAGGAAGGCAATCATTTTGCATGTCTGCACTTTTTTTGTGTGTGTCATTGAAAAGTTAAACAATATTCTTTATTATTGCTGAAAAAGTTGTGCTATAGTAGTCAAGCCTGCTTGCTATTTGCATTCATATCATTTTGCAGAATACCTGGCCAGCAATGGTCAGGGTCAGTTTGTGAATACTGTTAATTTGTCCACAGTGGGAGGCAATTTATCAACACTAAGCATATACTGTATTTGTGAATGTAAGGTGTGGACTGTATTCTGACTCAGTTTGCAGTTTGTGAATTAACAGAAGGTGCTGTCGAGCCATGTGCAGAGGAGAAAATGTTGTTAGTCTCAATATCTGTGTATGCCTTATTTGTTCAATATCTACAGACAATTACTGGTACAGTCACAGTCATGTGGGCACCCTTGGTCAAATCACCCTAGGCCAAGCAAAAACACAACTCTGCAATTTTGAAGGGCCCATATAATGGAAAATTATTTTACCCCATTTTTTATGAATTAAAAAGTTTGAAATAATATGTAAACACTTATTACCCATAGAGTCCATATATGGAAACTAAGCTGCAAAAACAGCCCCTTTTGAATATGTTGTTTTTGTAATGTCATGAGAACCAAATCATTTCAATTTAACAGTTTAGTTTCACCCATTCACATTTAAGTTTTGAGGATTGTTGCAACTTTGAGTACTTTTTGAATGAGGCTCAACACAGGGCAGCCAATCAGATTAGTCATTTATGCATATGCTATATACACTACATAGTATGTGAATACATGACCATCATATCTAAATTAACTTAATTTTTGAATCCCTTTCCAAAACCTTCGCCATCAGTGTGGAGTTGGGACACTTTTTTGGCTTAAACAGCCTCCACTCATCTGGGAAGGCTTCCTACAAGATTCTGGAGTGTGTCTGTGGGAATTTGTGCCCATTCACCCATTTCTGAGGTCAAACACTGATGTTGGACAAGAAGGCCTGGCTCACAATTGACATTCCAGTTAATTCTAAAGGTGTTCAATGGAGTGAAGTCAGGGCTCTATGCAGACCACTGGAGTTCATCTATACCAAACTCATCAAAATATGTCTTGTGAGCAAAGGTACTGTTATGCTGGAATACGAAAGGGTCGTCCTCAAATTGTAACCACAAAGTTGGAAGCATAGAATTGCCTAAAATGTCTTATGCATGCAGTAGCATTAAAAATACCCTTCACTTTAAGGAGCCCAGCCCAAACCCTGAAAAACAGCCACAGACTATTATTCCTCCTCCACTAAACTTTACTGTTGGCACAATGCATGTCAGTAGGTAGCGTTTTCTTTGATTCTACCAAAACTAGATTTGTCCATCTGACTGCTACCTAGTGAAGTTATCATTCCAAAGAACACATTTCCACTGCTCCAGAGTCCAAAGCTGGTACACTTTATATCACTCCAGTCGACACTTGGCATTTTGTATAGTGATAGTAGGCTTGTGTGCAGCTGTTTGGTTATGGAAACAAATTTCATGAAGTTCCCAACATAGAGCAGATTGGAACTCTATTGTAAGGGATTCAAAAGAGGACGAATGATTTTTACAGGTGGCCTCACTCTGTGAGCTTGCATGGTCTACCGATGCATAACTGATCAGTTGTTGCTCCTAGACGCATCCATTTCATGATATAGTTTAACTGGGGCAGACCTAGCAGGGCAGATATTTCATGATATGAGTTGTGGCAAAGGTAGTATCCTATGACAATGTCACGTGTAAAGTCTCTGAGCTTTTCAGCATGATCTCTTTTACTGCAAGTGTTTGTCTATAGGGATTGGAGGGTGATTTTTTATACATGTTAGCAGTGGTTGTGGCTGAAACAAATGAAAGCAGTCATTAGATGGGATATTCACATAAATTTGGCCATGTAGTACATGATACATCTCAAAAGAACAGCAACAAAGAGATGTTGGAAAATGTCTTGTAAAAATGAATTATGATCATTTGGTATACGCAACCATACAAATATTATAAATGGACCTCAAGGGAAAAATAAAATACAAGTAAAATTCAAGTGAAATGTAGGATAGTGTTTAAGAATTTTATTTAAATATATTAAAGAAATGTAATATATTGCCCTCAAATAAATAAAAAGCAAATAAATAGAATTTGTGCATAACATTTGTATAAAAATACAATTTTATAATGTGTTCTTTGAAGATGTGTTAATATATTTCCACATAGAAAATCAACCAAACATGGCAGCCAGTCAGAACAGAGATTGTACTCATTTAGTCTTAAGGCACAGCAACAAAAACATTTTGAAAATGTGTAATTCTGAAGGATGTAAAATCTTTATTTGTGTGTGTGTTTGTAAAAAAAACATATAAGTAGATTTCAGGGGAAAATACATGAAAATGCAGAATATAAGCCCTTTAAAGTAACTGGGTGGTATTAATGTGGAACTGTAGGCTTGCAGTTCATTCACCAGTGTTTTCTGTTTCTCTAATTGTGACAGTTCATAAGCAACAACTCCAGTTTCTTCAGGCTCCATGATTTGACTATCAAAGAAGCAGAGACCCACTATCTTGCAAATCTCTTCTAAGCACTCCTGATCTGGCTGCAATCATCCATGCTTTGATACTGTATTTTTACATATCTAACTAATACTAATGAGCTCTGCTCGATGCTCCAGGATTTAGCTTTTCCTTTTTAGATTTTACACTCTCATAGCATCTTAAATGCAAGTAGAGTGCCTCATAGAGCTACCACTTTCCTGCCCAGTAGCAATGAGGGTGATGTTTTATGGGTAAATGAAGTCTAGTCCTAATGGCCAGGCTGTAGAGAGATTGCTGAATAAATTGATTAGAGATGTAACTATCAGGGAACTGACCATGAGGAGGAAGCTGGGCTGTTTCCTCAGATATTTCCTTGGTGCATATGCGTCAGAGATTATTGATTCTCTGTTCTGTGATCCATTGAACCTCTGAACCTGTAGATTTTATTGCATGTGTCTTTTTCTTGCCCATATTACATGCTTATGCTCTCTCTTCAGTGATGCTGCATACCTATGTGTGTTTATCTGCGTTGTCACTGTTTACTGCTTATCGGCGAGTGTGTTCCAGCATGACTGTGAGCTCTGCTGTATGCAGAGCTAATGCTGAGAGGGGAGAGGTGCTTCATCTGGTGATGAACTGCCTGGGAAGTGATCCCATTATTCCCAGCCCTGCGCCTGGCAGCCTCCGTAAAAGACATAAACTCCTGGTGTCTAATCCTGTTAGTGGCGGAGGCTCGGCACTGCTTACTGGCTCTGTGGCACAGTGACAAAATTAACGAGAGGACGTGCCCTCAGAAATACATATCACTGCTATCAGAATAAAGCCTGCTATCTCCAAAACTGTACCATTTCAAGAGAAAGAAAAAAATACGTTAATGTGGATTTCCATAATTTTCATAAACAATCTGAAAGATTGACTTGTCAGACCTGGATACACATTTCCACGGTGGATCATTCCATTTCAGCTGAGCATTTTGGGACATTTTAAATCTATGGCTTCCATTGTGCATTGTATAGTCTTATTAACATTTGTGGATGCAATGAGGAACAGTGTTCATAGTTCTTAATGCAGTGCTGTCTGCAGTGCTGTCTGAGGGGGCAAAGGTCACAGGCATTCAGTTGTGTTTTTCGGCCTTGCCCTTATCACACAGTGTGAAATATCTAAAATCTTTCATCCTTGCACATTAACAACTGCTTCACCAGTTCACGAGGTTTAACATTTCGCAATGTTCCTAGTCTTAAAGTGACTCATAATCAAAGTATAACAACTCTTGTTTTGTTGCTTCCGATTTTTGATTACATCATCATGGACCAGTCATTGTTCAACCAATTTTTGATCATGATAATATTATAACCCACGACAAAAGGCTAAATAATTATTGTGATATATAATTTTTATGTCGGCACATGCCGATCTGTTACACGCTGCTGAAAGGCAGTAAGAGATAAAAAAGGTTGGCTGCTATAAACAACCCAACAGCAATTAAAACAGACATTTAGATTTGAGAAACAAGCCAGATGATTTCAAGTAGGATTTACAATGTTTAAACCTTGTCAAATCCTGGTTGGAGCTTATTCTTTCCATGCAAATTACTGGCAGAGGCATAATCTAAGGAGAGAACCATAGCTAAGGTAGGCTGTCTATAATTGCTAACAAATATGCTTTAGCTACTAGAAAGAGTGCTCGCTTGATGACATTATAAAAGCCCAGCAAAACTGTCTGAGAAATACTGAGATAAGTTTGTTTGCGTTCTGAAGCTGTCCTCATAGACTCTAGTGTATGCTTTTATCCTTTTGGCAAAATGTTCTTCCAAAAACCGTACATCCAGGCTGAGAACCGTTTTAAGGACCTTTGTTTTTAGAGTACAACCTCTACTCTCTTTACTGGAAATGTGTGTCACACGTGCAGAGGTACAGCACCCCTTACACAACACACATGCAACCTTGCTCTGCCATGATGAACTGTGCAAAGTTAATGCAGTGAAAAATACACAACACAAGCTTGCATATGTGACGCCGGCTGTTCATTGCCTCAGGGTTGCCAGTGCCGATTTCATAAAACCCCCTCCAGCATTTCATGCACATGCATGTCATTTTCACAATTTCTGTGACGTTTTCATGCTAGAAAAAACAGGGGTTTGAAGCCAGATCGAAGGTGGTAATATGTTTAGTGTTTGAAATACAGAGACTTTAAGTTAGACTTTATAGACCTAACTTGTTTCATCCAACACAGTCCCTCTACTTTCAAAGCACACAATGGTAATCCAATATTGGATTGAAAATTGAATAAAGAAGCCATTTTTAGCCAAATGGCTAAAGTGTCCAGCTTTATTATGATGTGTAAAAACAATAAGTGCTGCTTATAGCAAATCATGTTGTTTACACAGTGAACATATTGCTTGCAGGCCATGGATATCATATGTTGTGTAACATTTAAGCACCCATAGCTCATAAAATTGTTCAGTCACTCAGCTTGATGGACAGAGCTATTTTAGAATGAGCATCATCCTTCATTGTGTCCTAAGCCTCAGGCAGCCTAAAGGAGAGGGTGCTAAATGATAAGCACTGAGGGAGCGAATGTCCCTTACGGAGCACGGACACGAAACCTCCCTGGATACAGAACCATAACCCAACGTGTCACTTACCCATGTAGCACCATCTGCCCTTCTAAATCCCTGGAAAAGCATTTTAAACATGTGTAATATGCTCCAACTACCTAGGATAATGGCTACGACCTTCATGTGTTCATAAAGGGAACAGGAGGAGGTGGTTTGTTACGGCACCATAAAAAGAGATGTTAAAGATCCAAGCCATAAAATTGTAGTCGCTACACTTTTTGCCATCCTTCTGGTTTACAAGAGCATTCCAGCCAAGTCCTGCAGGTCAGCAGGAGACGATGCTTAAGACGGTTCTGCTTCTTTTTGCTGGTCATGACGTCAGCTCTCATGGGACGAGCAAAGGTAAGTGCAGCAGCACCTTTTAACAAGAACTGTGAATAACACAGATCCATCATATTGAGCTATTATGCTGTCCGCTGAGTTGGGGAGAGCCTTTTGCCCTCATCCTTCACCTGTGTTTTCCTTGCATCCTGCTAAAAATAAACAGAAAAAAAATGAAACCAGAAGTGCATCAGGTCCTATCTGAGATGGGATCACAGCCTAAGCTAAGGTCAAAGCCACTGGGAGCCATCCACTGAGATATCTTCAGCCACTTCAATGCTGTGTTTTTCTCTGGTTGTTGTTTGTTTGTTATTTTAAGCACTTTTAGGTGGTGTATTTTTATAGCTGGCCGACTCAGTCAACTGCATGTCAAGGGAGACCTTTTGTTTACTTTTACTCAGTTTGGAATAAATGTTGCGTGTGTGTGAGTGTACGAGTATGTGTGTATGTGTGTGTGTGTGTGGGGGGGGGGGGGGGGGGGGAGGGGGGTGACTTAGTTGACATTTTTTTGTGTCTCTGCCAGAAAGGAAGAAAAATGCTGCTTTGAGTGCTGATTCACAATGATAAAGTAAACTAATAGTGTTTCTGGTACCGTTAGAGTACTTGGGACCAGCCTCAAGGCTGCAAATTAAAAGTGCTGGAATTGTTCCAGTCCCTACATTATTTTTTGTCAGTCTTGTCACGGGCACAGCATTACTTTTACCCTGTCTTGTCTTGGTCTGAACATAAATTTTACCTGATCCTGTCTCAGTCTCAGCATTATTGTACTCTGTAATGTTTCAATATGATTTTTGCCTTATCTTTTTTGCAGTGTTAAAAGGTCTATATCATAAAAACTATCATGTTTATGCTTTTAAATAAATAGAAGCTTGAAGTTAACAATAAACAATATTAAATCAATTGAAATTAAAAGTTCTCTCCTCAAACTTTGGATGAAAACTTTAAAAAACAGCCGATTTAGACTTTATAGTTTTTGTGATATCACAAGAATTAACTCCTTTACAGCTATCCACCTATTCAGTCTACAGCAGTTTAGCTCTGCCCACTTATATTGAACTTATAAGGAGTGTTTCAGCCAAACAGCTTTCTGAATGAGCCACAACACAGAGCAGCCAATCAGAACAGAGCTACATTATATTACCAAAAGTATTCACTCACCCAACCCCGGCCCCTTAATTCCAGCGAAAGGAACTCTTCATGCTTCAGCAGACCAAGAGATTTTGGACAATTTCATGCTCCCAAAGTTTGTGGGAACAGTTTGGGGATGGCCCCGTCCTGTTCCAACATGACTGCGCACCAGTGCACAAGGTAAGGTCCATAAAGACATGGATGAGCGAGGTTGGTGTGGAAGAACTTGACTGGCATGCAGAGTCCTGAACTGGGATGAATTAGAGTGGAGACTGCGAGCCAGGCCTTCTCATCCAACATCACTGTCTGACCTCACAAAGCATTTAAAAAATTCCCATAAACACACTCCTAAACTTTGTGGAAAGCCTTCCCAGAAGAGTTGAAGCTTTTATAGCTGCAAAGGGTGGGCCGACATCATATTAAACCCTATGGATTAAGAATGGGATCTCGCTCAAGTTCATATGCAAGCGAAGCCAGGCGAGCAAATGTTTTTGGCAGTATAGTGTATTTTATATCAGTCTTAAAAGATCATTAACAAAAATAGTTTGTTTAATTGTAAGGGATAAGTAAGGGATAAAGAGAGGCCTAAAATAGTCAGGTAAAAATGGACCATTTTTGATATGTAGAGCCCTATAAATGAAAAATGTAGGATATAAGCACTTTAGTACTATTTTTACTGTCTCATTTCTGTCTGAATATTATTTTTACAGTCTTCTCTCAGTTAATGATTTGGTCTGAAGGTTGCTTTTCCTCAGCTTGTCACAATCACAGTGAACCTTTTTATTTGCATTTTAATTTGACTTGCCTTAATTAAATGTTATTGTAACTTGGTCATGTATTGACCATAGACTTGCCAGAAAATGAAAGACATCTTTGTTTGCAGTTGTAGGTAACATTTCTTAGCTGTCATTGCTGAATATCACAGCATAACAAACTTAAACAGAACAGTCTTTTCTCTACATGTTTATAATAAAATTTGCATTCAGATTGGTGTATGGGGGGAAAACAGGTCACTGATCTTCTGATGCAGTGTCCAATGTTGCTGAGTTTCTGTTATTTTTACTGAGTGATAAAGATATGGTAGTGTGTGTAAATATTCAGGCAGCAGTGTTTTGTTCAGTGTGTCATGTTGCACTTGGATCTGCTGGTAAAGTCACTGTTTATCCTCTAGCTGGTCCAGGGTTTGTCGTGAGAGAGCTTAATAATGTGTATAAAGTTCAACAGCCTTGTGCATCTCCCTTCCAGCCAAATAGCAAGATGGGCACATCAAAGCACAATAACAGTTTGCGTGCATGTGTGTGTGTGTGTGTGTGTGGTAGTATGTGATAGAAAGCAAATGTGAGTTAGCATGAGAGAGAGAGAGCATAAAGACTGCAAAGGCACTAAAGAAAGTGAAAATGAGAGCAGGGGTCTGCAAAGCACGGGTGCAGTAAGCAGCCTCCGTTTCAATGCTCTGGCAGCATAAAAGCTGTGGCTCTAGGCAAGCTTCACTGTTTACTATTCCCCCCTCCCAGTTCCCCCTCCCTGCACATGCAATCTACACTCCATTCAGATGAAATATGAAAAGAGGAAATGTTTCCATAAGGCTTCCTGACAAGATGTCCAAAATCCCACTGCAGCTAAGCACAGTTTGGGCAAACAACCCTATCTCCCCAGTGCCAGTCTGAGAAGCACTCTGTGGTACACAATTTTTTTAAAATATTTTAATATATTGCTCAGTATAGCATAGGGATTTCCTCTCCCTCTGGCATTTAGAATATGGGGATGTACAGTATTTAAAGTTTATGGTGTCCTAATATTCTTATTTACTCTGAGGTCATGGCAAACGTATCAAGAAAATAGCATTAGAGAGAAAAAAGGAAGTTCAAAAGCTTAATGCACTTCAACGCCGACATGTGGGTCACTTGCTAACTAAAGGACTTTCTTCTTTAAAAAGACAGATTTGCCAAAGGACTTTCAATAAAGAAATGTTTTTGACATTGAAGATACATCCTTAAAAACAAAAGTTGCCACTTTGCTTCCTTAAGGATTTTTTTTATAAAGGAGAGCTGATGTGAAGAACTTTTTAGTTTACTTTAAAGCATCTCCACATAATGCAAATGTTGGTACCACTTATAAGACTGTAATAAGTATATAAAAACTATAATTTCACTATTAAGCAAATAACAGATCACTATTGTCCTTTTAATTTGTGTATTATAAATGCTTATTGATGCATTGTATTTTGCATAAAATCCATTCATAATGCTTTATAAGGGTAGTCTTATTCTAAAGTGGTACCTAAATGTGACATATCAATTAATGACTTTCCCTAGAACTAGACATCCAAGACAAGAACCATTTAGGACCTTCTTATTTTTAAGAGTGAGCATGATTCTGATGCGTGTCAGTGCCGACAATTTTCATTTCAAATAGGTCTTTGGTTTACGAGCCTCTTCTCTGAAATCTCCGGGCCAGATTTAGCCTGAGCCCATTCCCCTCGCTGGGGATTAGACTTACGTCTGGGCTTTTGGATCGTTAGCCAATTAAGCTAATCATGGCCATGCTCAGGACTCCTGGTGAGAAGAAACTGCATTGATTTCCTGTGGTTTGATCCGGGCTTCCTGTTCTCAGTTCTTATTCACAGGGCTGGAGTCTGCAGGACAGACCAGCCACACATCTGGTTAGCTCCGCCAGGCAGACACAGCAATGATATGGTCAGGACCTAGCACTTGGTAAAAATCTAAACCTGCCAGATCACTCCAACCTCAGCAGTGAAGCTAGGAATACACTAATAGAGGAAAAAAGCATCAGCAGATAAGCTGTAGGGCATGTACCTTACACGTACGGTCTTAACAATAAAGCCTCTCAGACAGGTTCAGTGACACAAACCAATCATTTTGACTCCATAAGCACCTTTCAAATTTAGTGGTTTCAGTGGAGTATTTTAAGAACCATGCACATATGTTACTGTCAATGGAAAAATGCTGAAACATTTCAGTGCAACTTATTTGAGTTTTGTTGGAATGAAAATCTCTTTGGATTAAATTTTTTTTTTTCATTAACTGAAATGCACTTCCCTTCATTTTTTACTCACTGAGCATAAACCATTCAGGTCAACATGATTTATTTAATGCAAACATAGTTTAGTTTGTAAGTCCAACAACCCTCTTGATTCATTTTTTGGCCAACCAAATCTAAGATTAACTACACATTAAAATCCAGTTTTGTTCACCTTGAAATAAGGAAATAAAAAAAAGCACTTAACATTTTATCCCAGTCATCATTGCTGAATGAAATAGACTGTTGAATGTTTGAGTTTTATGTCATACTCAAGCTACAATCATGCTACTGATGGCTCCTGCAGGTTGAAAAGCTTCTGCTAAAGAGTGTCCCTCACCGCAGGTAAATCAGGTGCAAAGCCTTTTTACAGCTGTATAGTCTGGAAAGTATTGCCTCAGCTGACCTGTTAATGCACCACACACAATGGCATCCCTTTGTAGCAGCTGTTGGACAAGCTTTACAGAGAGTTGGCAAAAATCCCATTCAACCTCATGAGCAGTTGTTGCACACTTTGTTTAGAGTCACCACATAATGTTGATTCTATGGTTTAAATCTTTGCTCGTGAGTTGGACCGTGCTGTTGTAGGTAATTGAAACTATGCAGGTTGGAAACATCAGTAGTTACAAATTTGTCACCAGTCTCAACTTCAAAAAAAAAGAGCTGCATCCACTGTGTTCTAAAAGTGTGACCTCTAAATTTAGAGGGTTTTATTATTAGGTTGAGTGAGATTTTTGCCAACATTCTGTAAAGCAACTCTAACCCTAACCCTGTGCAACCTCACAGCAGATGCTGGAGGAGAATGTCTTACAGCACACAAGCTGCTAATCAACGTACATTCACTCACATCAGGGCAAGCAAAAGACCAGTATCATCCACCACTGGAGAAGAAACATAAGTCACTGTGATGGTAGTACAATGTAAACAACATTAAAAAGAAGATGGTACTTCTTTTTCTATTGGGAAAACAAACTCACTGGAGTTTTCCAGAATGAATAAAACATTGACATCCTCTCACCCGCTTAAAGGAAGTTCTCAGCTCAATGCATCTGCAGTGGGAACTTCCAAGCCCACTAGAGACAGGGGAGACATTGTTCGAGTGCACAGGTCATACAACACAGAGGAGACATTTCAATATAAATAATTTCGCACTGGATATCTGTTAAGAGAGCCTTGTAGGGTTAATGGTATGTTTAGAGAGTGAGAAAAAGAGAGTGTGCATGTGCACATGCATGGCCTATAGGGCCCCTGCCTTACTGTGACCATACTGACCCCTGCTGGATGGACACTCTGAGCCTGACTGTGACTGTAGAGAAAATGAATTCTGCATATTCTGATGAGGTTGCGTAGCATGCTGTGATATAAGCATATGTGAAGAGAAATTGCCTCAAAAGAAAAGATCTCAAAAAAAGTGTATCAAGGTATCAAAGTGCATACAGTGCGAGAGTTAGCAGGAGATAGAATGGGTGAATGAACGAGTGAGAGAAAGGGAGAGAGAGAGAGATTTTCAACAGTCTATGATTAGTCACTGTCAGAGTGTTTATAGCACTTCTTCCTGTGCCTCCGGATAAGGCATGATGTTGGTAGGCAACTGTAGATTACAGCCCGCAGCCAGATCACTGTGAAAAATGAATGCTGCCATACATGTATTATAGCGGAACACAGCATTGACTGCTATAATTGAATATTTGTGATATATGTGTGGTTATGAATTATTTTTAATACATACTGTAAAAGGTTTTGTTGTTTTAACCATTTCCCACAAAGCAAAAAGCAATGGAAAATCATTTTGCATTTCTTAGCTCCTTCTGACAATAATTATTGTATTTTCTGCGCAGTTACTGTCTTTATAATCATTGTTTTTACCTGAACCAAATGATTGAGATGCCTATTAATAGTGCATTTCAACATTTTAAGTACATAGCTTTGCATTTGTATTAATTTCTACATATTTTTACATAAATGTTATATAGTCTTCACTGACTACTTTCAAAGCTAAAGTGCTTATATATTCATTTGTGTCCATCAAGAAGATGATACAACCAGCAATAATGAGCAGGTTTTAGAATAGAAACTTAAAATAATCCTGCTAATTCAAACAATGTAACAATAGCAACAATAGCAAAACCCTTCTTGGTGCTATATAGAACCCTTTTCAAAAAGGTTCTAAATAGAACCTGAGACAACACATTCTCCATCAATCTGAAGAATGATTTGCTTAATGATTAAGCTTAAAAATGATTTTTTGAGTGTTCATGGTTCTATAAAGAACTATTGTCTTTACTAAAGAATCTTTTAAGAGCCATCTTTTTCAAGAGTGCAGTAACATTAGAAGGTCAAACTTTAGTGTTTTCCTTTATGTAGGTCAGAACTTAGTATGTTATTTAGGGTAGAATTTGCTGCATATCGCTTCTTGTGGATGACAGCTTGAAGTCTTATAGTCGTGGAGTGCATGAGTTTGCACAACTGATGCTCAGCCAGGCTTGTTTGATTTCGCCTTTTGGATGGCCAGAGCATGGCAGGTGTTGAACACTTCCTGTCGCTTTCCATAACTTTTCACTTTTCATTTTAGAATTTTTCAGTTCTTCTCTGATAATTTGTTACCAGAAGACAATATTGTTTTGACAGATCCATTCAACTGAATAAATTAAGTTTTTGAATACAATATCTTTCCGAATGATAATGAAGTTCTCAGTTGGTTGTGTTGGATGATGGCTTTCCAGGAGCAGCACTTTTTTGGAAGTAAAACGGGGGTCAGGTGAAAGTTTTCTAGCTTGCTATTGTGCAGTTAGACCAAAAGTATTGATTTATAAGTTTAATATTAGCTGGAATTATGTCATTTTAAATATATTAAATTACAATTTGCACTTGTTGTTTAGGAAAAATAGACAAGTACAAATTCTGGGAAAGGTCTTTATTTAGTTCGGAAAACTAGAGCGGAAATGTCGACAAACCAAGCTGGAAGTGTTCCACTCTGCCTGGAAGGACAGCCTTATAGAGTATAGAAATGCTCTCATTAAAGCTTGCTCAGCATCACTGGCCTCGCTGATCGAGAATAATAAATATAATCCTAGAATTCTGTTTAGTGTGAATTCCAGAAAAAAAAATCAGGCAGGTACTGAACCACAAATTCTGGCAACTCTCACCAGTGAAGTTTTTATGGACATCTTTAATAATAAAATTGAAAATATTAGACAACAAATTCAACCCATCCATCCATCCATCCATCCATCCATCCATCCATCCATCCATCCATCCATCCATCCATCCACAGTATTAAATCCAACTTGGCTGTCATCTGATGTGGCTGATATAAAACAAAACACAGCTGTAGAAAACAGGCTGGAAACTTTTTACCCACTCCCACAGCTAGAGCTAGAGAAGATTATCTCACAACCTGCACAACCTGCACACTCAATGCAATTCCCTCAAAATTATTTAAAGAAGGACTACCAGTTATTATCAACCCTCTTTTAACTCTAATAAACTCAGCCCTTAGTCTGGGCCATGTACCCAAAGTTTTGAACTAGCAGTTCTCAAACCTCTGATCAAGAAACGAAATCTTTATTTAGTGTGTTGTCTAAACAGGCCTATTTCTAACCTACCATTTATATCTAAGATCTTAGAAAAAGCTGTGGCCCAACAACTTAGTTCATATCTACATAAGAACCACATGAAACATTCCAATCTGGATTCAGGCCACATCACAGTGCTGAGACGGTTCTAGTTAAGATAACAAATGATCTTCTTGCCTCTGATCAAGGCTACATATCCCTGATACTTGACCTTAGCGCAGATTCCGATACAATAGACCACAATATTCTCCTAGAAAGGTTAGAAAACATGGTTGGAATCACAGGGATAGCCCTATTGTGGTTAAATTCTTACTTAACAGAACGTTATCAGTTCATCAGTGTAAACAATTTATCTTCCAATTATTCAAAAGTAAGACTTGGAAAGGCTCTATTTTAGGACCATTATTATTTACACTATACATGTTCCATTAGGCACAGTTATAAGTAACCATGACATTAACTTTCATTGTTACGCAGACGATACGCAACTGTACATATCAACCAAGCCTGATGACAATCAGAAGAAGAAGTTCAGAATCAGAAGAAGTTTTATTGCCATTGTCAATGAACAGGATTCACAGACTAGGAATTTGCTTCGGCATGAAGGTGCAACATAAAAACAAGTAGTAATAGGCATGCAAAATTAAGTCCACATAAATAAATACACTATGCAAATATAAAATATAGATAGAATGAATAAAAATAAAAATACAAAAGGCATGTACAACAGTACTATATATAACAGTGCACGTGGAGTAGTGCAATTCAAGTAAAGTGACCAAGGCAGGGTTATAAAGAGGTAAGTGACGTGATTATATATTGTTCTTGAGTCCAATGGCAGAGGGGAAGAAACTGTTCCTGTGGCAGGAGGTTCTGGTCCGAATGGACCGAAGCCTCCTGCCCGAGGGGAGTGGATCAAATAGTCCGTGTGCGGGGTGAGAAGGGTCTGCTATAATCCGATCCGCTCTCCCCACAGTCCTGGAGACGTACAGGTCTTGGAGAGATGGGAGGCTGCAGCCTATCACCTTCTCAGCGGAGCGCACAATGTGCTGCAGCCTTTGTCTGTCCTGGGCAGTGGCCCCAGTATACCACACTGTGATGGAGGAGCTGAGGATGGACTCGATGATGGCCATGTAGAACTGTACCATCAGCTGGGCCAGCAGTTTGGCTTTCCTCAGCTGCCGCAGAAAGTACATCCTCTGCTGGGCCTTCTTGATGAGGGAGCTGATGTTCAGCTCCCACTTGAGGTCCTGGGTGATGGTGGTGCCAAGGAACCGGTAACAGTCCACAGTGGTGATGGGGGTGTCGGTAAGGATAAGGGGGGGGCAGGGGGCTTGTGGCTTTCCTGAAGTCCAGAGTCATCTCCACTGTCTTCTGGGCATTGAGCACCAAGTTGCTGTTGCTGCACCAGGTCACCAGCCGGTCCACCTCCTTCCTGTAGGCAGACTCATCACTGTCTGAGATGAGTCCAATGAGGGTGGTGTCGTCCGCAAACTTAATCAGTTTGACAGAGTCATGGATGGAGGTGCAGCAGTTGGTGTACAGGGAGAAGAGCAGAGGGGAAAGTACACAGCCCTGAGGAGATCCTGTGCTTAAATGACAAGTACAGATTAAAGAAAATAGAGGACTGTGTAAAAGACTTGAAAGGCTGGATGTTGTGTAACTTCTTCCTACTAAACAGTAACAAAACAGAGGTTCTCTTTCTGGTTGGAAAATTGGGAAGAAATAAATGATCAGATTTAATTTTAAATCTTGCTGACTTTCCAGTTACACCTGGCTCAGCAGCAAAAAAACTTGGTGTCATAATTGATTCAGATTTATCATTCGATCAACACATAGGCAGCATCACTAGGACAGCTTTTCTACATCTTTGCAACATCGCCAAGATAAGAAATGCTTTATCCCTGTGTGATGCAGAAACACTAGTACATGTCTTTATTACATCCAGACTAGACTACTGTAATGCACCACTGCCAGGATGTATGAGCAGGAATCTAAGCACACTTCAACTAGTCAAAACGCTGCAGCCAGGGTCCTCACTAAAACTAGAAAATTTGAGCATATTAGTCCAGTGCTATCATCACTTCATTGGCTACCTGCTAAATTCCGTATTGATTATAAAATTCTTTTGTTGAGGTATAAAGCCCTACATGGGCTCGCTTCTGAGTACCTGCAAGACCTTATTTCCTATTACGAGCCACCACAATTACTCAGATCACAGAGTGCTGGCTTATTAATAGTTCCTAGAATTCATAAGGCTGCAGCTGGGGGAAGAGCTTTTTCTTATAAACCCCCCAAACTCTGGAATGATATTCAAGAAACTGTTCGGGACTCAGACTCAGTCGCAATCTTCAAATCTAGGCTGAAATCTCACTTGTTCAGTTTAGCTTTTGGTAGGTAATGTTCCCACTTAGGTCCATGGACACAGGGAATTATAGTAAACTGAGACACTGGTGCTCTCGTCCCACTGCTCGCACGTGGTTACTCAGGTTTGTGGACGGTGGAGTGAAGGGATGCCAAACTGTTTCAGAGTGCTCTCGTATCTGTGTGTCCTTCTCTCCTTTTAGCTAAGCTGTCATAGTCAGATCTCTGTCATTAGCCACACTCTGGAAAAGTTCACATTCCCTGTGTTATATGCAAACAAACAGAATAAAACTAATTCCATCCTCCTT
Source organism: Pygocentrus nattereri (assembly GCF_015220715.1). NCBI lineage: Eukaryota > Metazoa > Chordata > Actinopteri > Characiformes > Serrasalmidae > Pygocentrus > Pygocentrus nattereri. The sequence continues at coordinate 22,375,974 of NC_051221.1, read as the reverse complement.
GCTTTTTTTCAGAGTATACGACCGCCCACATGTACAGCCAGACACTGAAGGACGACTGACTGTCAAGTTCTCCTGCTACCCACTTCAGACCAGCTGCTCACACCCCAGCTACCGCCACCTGCCTTGGACTAGCTGCCTGGAAAACTACACTGATGTTCTCATAGACTCCTAGCTGTTACTACTACTAATACTACTGCTATTAATATTAGTAGTATAATCACTTGTAGGTAGTCTGACCAGAGGAGGGTGGGTCCCCCCTTGTGAGCCTTGGTTCCTCCCAAGGTTTCTTCCTCAGCTCTGAGGGAGTTTTTCATTGCCACTGTCACCCCTGGCTTGCTCACCGGGGGGTTTTTTACATTCTTGTTAAAACTTTGTCTTTTCTGGAACTTTGTGAAGCTGCTTTGTGACAACATCAGTTGTAAAAAGCATTATACAAATAAATTTGTATTTATTTTGAAATAATAAATACATTTTATAAATTTAAAATAAATTCTAAAATAAAATAAATAAAAAATAAATTTCGATTTAGCCTCTCCATCTATATGTGGGAGACCACCATCCCAAATTAAACAAGAGCTTTTCCAGAAGAATTGTTCTACACTAGCCACAGGTTAACCCCAAGGGTTTAGTTAGAATTAAAATTGTATTAGATACAATGCAATTACATTGGTATAAACAGTTACTTGAGGAAAATGTATCAAGTTTTTTTACTTTGCTTTTTTAAAGCAGGAGACAAGACCAATGCTAGTTCTTGTTCTAAACCCATGCTTCCAGTAGGGTGAATCAAAAAGGACTAAATTAGCAAACATTTTAGTGTCAATGAAGCAAGCACCAGGGCCACTAAGACAAGTAAGTCAGCAGTAGGCCAACAATGGAGCAGTCAACCAACATGGGAGCCCATTGAATACCAAGGAATATTTCGCACACCATATATGCATCAAAATACTATGAAAAGTACAGAATGCTCAGCTATGAATTGACTTTCCTTTCAGTCCTTGTGCATATGTACATCATCCTTTAGGCACCCAGATTGAGCTCAGTCTATTTTTCAACAAGATATTATAGCTAAAGATGTGTTCTATCAAACCAAAAGAAAGCAGTTAACTGAAACAGTTAACATAAACAAATTTACAGGTTAATATAAATCAACATTTGACTGGAAGAAGGAAGAAAAGTGAAGAAGTCTAAAGACTTTTTAACTCTGCCTGCAGCCACTGTAATTACATTCAGTCAGTTTAAGTGACTCAATACATTACACTGCACATTACACATTGCAGTCTGTGCTGAATTAGTAAGCACACACTTGGGTTCTGCCATGTGCGTCACTGCAGACGGGCCAGCATGATTCCTTATGATGTGTTCATTGTTCTGCAGCACCTGTCTCATATGCGACAGCTTCTGCAGGAGCATCTGAACATACAGGCCTGGGTTCCCAGTAGGCCACGCTATTTTGAATTCAAAGAAACCAGACTGTCAGTCTAGACTGAGATCAGTGACATTACTACCAGGGAAACTGGGCTGGGGCTCACCCACTCTTAGAACAACGGGTTCTATGTCACAGTAGTTCTCAAACCGGTCCACATTTTTGGTTTGGTCTGTATTTGTTGCAAGTTTGATTGTAGGAAAACCATCTAGTGGTCCAGGACCTTTGAGAACTATTGCTATACAGCACCCAAAAAGGCACGTAACAATAGTGGAACCCATTTTGTGGTATTGTGCTTGTTTCATCAGGTTTGGGACCTAGTACTCAGCGCCTGATCTGAAGAAATTAAAAATTCAACCTGTCAGGTCAGATTTAGGATTTAAACAAAGTTCTGGGAGCAGCTGTTTGATATATGAATTCTAGAGGTGAAACACCTGATTGCTCTATTTTTGGAAAACAGCAGAGAGGCCCTCTGTTATGCAATGGATAAGAAATATGTCATTTTGATTATCAATGGAAAATGCAGCATATATATTAAAAAACAAACAATCTAAATTCAAAAAAGCCCACTGTTGAAATGCTATACTATCTAACTGCTCGGTAGTCTACCTGTGCATTTTTCTGTCTTTTTATGTACTTATTTAATTATTTATGTAGTTATTCAATGCATGTGTTTTTGCTTAATACTTATTTGTTGTTTGCAGTGTTTTATTTGCCCTGTGTTTTCATAATTGTCTAATTGTAAAATATGTAAAATCCAATAAACATGATATTTAAAAAACTGCATGGCTGGTGTTTCTTTTTCACCAGTAAAAAAAAAAAGTTTCATTTTAGTTTAAAGAGGACTCTGAGCTTTGCAAGTCAAGCATAAAAACTCACTCGATTGTTGGCTTACATATCATTCCCCTAATGGTCAAATCCATGTGCTATTTTTATGCTGCATTTTTATGTGGCGCAAGGGGGATTTTTGTTGTTGTTGTTGTTTTTTTTTGCTAATGTTCTAACACATTAAGCAACAGCATAGTGAGTACTGCTTGAAACGCATCCAATCTTATGTACTGTGGTGCTCTGAGATTGAATGGTGCACCAAGCGCTCCTGATAAATATTAACACTGGCATTAAATCCATAGATTGATATGAGGGGATAAGGCCCTTTTCAAGGGGGCTGTGTTAGAAATAAAATTGTATTAGTAACATTGCAATGTTACTAGTTTACTTGCTTGCTTATTTTAAAGCAGGAGACAAGACCAATGCCAGCTCTTGTTCTGAACCCAGACTTCCAGTAGGGTGAATCAAAGGACTAAATTAGCATTTAAGATGCATCTCAGCTGATCTGACTCATTATTCTATTAGAGCAAGGAATGATCAGTTAGCAAAAGAACAGAAATGCCCACTGTTCGCCTCTCCCTGATCCACAGGGGCTTTCATAGCCATACGTATGTGAGGTAAATGAAGGTGCACAGGAGGAGCGCACCCAAATACTCATTATCTCACAGTCACCAGGGGAAGTGTCATCGCATACTAAATCCATTATTCTCAGCCGAGGTTATTTCCATCTCGTCTATAAAAGATTCTTCCTCTTCTGGCCTAAGAAAATTCTCCAGAAACCAAGTATCTGCCATGCTAATTGGGAGAAGAATTTTTCAGATCACAAAATATTTCTTTTTTTTTCTGAATGACATTACATGATGTGACAGAGGGCAAGAGGAGATCTGTTTTTATTAATTATTTTTTTTTTTTTTTTGGAAATTAATGGAAAGAGCAAAGTAAACAACTTTTTCTTTGTGGCAGTTCAGTGTGACCCTAAAATGCACTCCTTCAAAAACCTACTTCCTGGCATCCTACGGCAGAACTGAAAATTACAGCACAGTCAGTTTTTCGCCCCTTGACTGACTATCTGCTGTTACTTAATATGCTTTTTTTAAAGACGTTTGCACTCTTGAGCTTCAGTGCGCTCAGCAAAACACTAAGAAAAAAGTTCTGTTCTTCCTGAGCTGCCTCACATGACACTTCAAATGTCTACCACTGGATGAGGTTGTAATGTCATTGTTTGACTATCTATATTTAAATCTACAGCTTGTCACGGTGACTTTTCTGAGTTTTTTTATGAGCAGCTCGGGACTTAAAATGATCTTATTTGCTATTTATGCATTCACATTCAATGTGATGTAAATCTTTTGTAGCTCAGGCCACTACAATGGCTGCTGTTATAGAGGTAATTTATTTCCTAAGGAAGTTATTAAAATTTGAAAGCCAGGAATACCTTTCAGTCTTCTCTGCCAGCCTCCGTCTGTTTCAGCAATGTCATTTCACCTACCACTGAGATGAGCAATCTATGTATTTACGCATTCCTCTGAACAAGTAAATGTCATTTAGCCCTAATCCAACATTGATGCTGCTCTTCTTGTCACAGTACAAGCTATGAAAGTGCTCTTCATCCGTCTTACTTTACAGAGTTAAGCAAATCTCTATGTATTGCTGTGCAGGAAAAATAGATTACTCTGAGTCACTCAGTTCAGTACATTGCGTGAACAAGAACAAAAAAGAAACCAAGAGAATTGTATGCACACATGCAAGAATACAGTGGGATCAACAGAAACATCAGATCTTTACTGGGGTAAAAAGAGTCTTTTTCTGCATTTTACACACCGTCTTTTTGCCATTTCCTTTCCTTGTGAGAATTGCAGCCCTATGTGACGAAATAAATTAAAAGGACCAGGTATGGCCTCTCAGCGGTTATGAGGAAGGTTGGTATATTATGCTCTTTATATGACACCCATTCTCTTGTAAAGTGGGGCTAGCAGAGAGACAGAGCTGCACAATGAAGCGTGTGCACTCCCAAGCTCAAGGTATTTATGAGCATAAAAACAACAGGCCTTAAATCAATGCTCAAATGGAATGGAGAGGTGGCACTCGTTTCTACCTACTACCTTTCTCCTTTTAGCACTCTGTCCTGGTAATGAGGGCCTTTTGCAGAGACACTGCACATCTGTACGCTCGCTGATCCACTAATTACTACAAGAGACTATAAAGAAGAATCTGAGGCATCTGAGATGAGAGGCCTGTTCAGGCGACAGCACGCCTACAAGATGGGTCTTCAAGGGTTCTTTAGTAAAGACAATGGTTCTATATAGAACCATAAAGACTCAAAGAACCATTTGCATGATTAAATGGTTCTTTGTATGGTGAAATGGTTCTTCAGGTTTATGTAAAATGTGTTGTATATGGTTCTTTGTAGTTTTTTTTATTTGAAAATTGCTCTATATAGCACTGAAAAGGGTTGTGCTGTGGTTACAATGGCAAGTTTGTAACCCTAAAAGAACCCTTTAAAGCCCTTGAAGAACCAAGTGTAGAGGGCTGATTTCCAGATCAGTTCATTTAACTCATCAATCTAACAAATACAGTACACCAATACAACAAATACAAACAAATAGAAATAAGAACTGATTAACCAAATTAACCAGTGTGAATGGTGGAGAATATTCTAGAACAGTCTGACTGAGGACAGCATTCTAAATAATTTCCAAATTAGGAAGAATTCTATCAAATCATGCATGGGGGAAAACATTCTAGAATACTGTAAATCGCGAAGATCCTTTTAAATAATTGGAAATGGGAAGAACATTCTAGAACAGTATGAATAAAGAAGAAGATTCCAGAACACTGTGAATGGGGCAAACATTTCTGAATAACTGGGAAAGAGAAGAATATGCTAGAACAATGTAAATGAGGAAGATGATTCGAGAAGACTGAACGGGGAAGAACATTCTAAATACTTGGAAACAGGGAAGAAGTTTATAAAACATTGTGAATGGAGGTGAATATCCTAGAAGAGTGTAAATGAAGGAGAAGATTCCAGAAGAATAAAAATGGAGAGTAGCATTTCAGAAAAATCTGACTGGGAAAAACACTCTAGAACCATGTGAGTAGGAAGAAGATTCAAGAACACTGTAAATGGGAAAGACATTTTTAATAATTGGAAACAGGGAAGAATATTCCAGAACAGTGTAAATGGAGAGCACTAGAAAATTCTGAATGGGGAGAACACTTTAGAACAATGTGCTCCCAATAAGAACATTCCCGAGCAATGTGACTACTGTCTGTCTTTACTTCATTCACTAGACCCCAAAGTGTACTCCAGTGCCGTCGTCCACACTGCACTACATTGTATCATAACTTAAATAAATGTATATTGTCATTGTCCAAAGAAAAAACGTCTCCATTTTTGTCAGTTTTCATTTTTCTACATTTAAACATGGCAGCTGTCCTTGACCTTGTGTGAAAGTTGTTTGATGAAAGATGAAATATTCCAAATTTACTCAGAATAAAACCTTTTTACATTAACACTGAACGTTAAGACCATTTCTGCCATGTCCAGTGAAGTTTTATATATTACATTACACTGTGCATAAACACTATAAGCTGTGCTACCCCCCCCCCCCCAACCCCCCCCCCCCACCACCACCACATTCTGTCTTATACTGCATTATTCTGTGAATGGTATTACATTGTTATGCTATATTATGATGTGGAACTTTTCTACACTGTACAGAGATTTCTCCTCATATCCGAGTGACTAGCATTTTCCGGTGTTCATAAAGCTACATGATACCTAGTTCATTATAGCAACTGACATAAGATTCTAGAATCTCACAGTAATCACAGAGGTATGAACACACCAATCAAACGTTAGGATTGGTTGGTGTTTGTTGGGTTGATGTGCTCTAGCTTTTTAAGATTAGAACTAGAATTTAGAACTACTGACCTAACCATGCAATGAAATACCCAAATACACACACTTTTGAATGCACTAGGGGGCAGTAAGCACACTTGCCTGGAGCAGTGGGCAGCCCTATCCTTGCTTTGCTCAAGGACACTTCAGTCACATCCTGTTGGCCCAGGGGATCGAATCAGCAATCTTCCTGTAACAAGACTGGTTCCCTGACCTCTAGCCCACAAGTTGCCAACAGGATTCTTTGGAGCAATGCCACTTTTGGAAAGCTTTCAGTGGATGGTTCATTAAATTAATGAGATTCTCCAGTTTTTTTTATCCCAATCTCTATCTTCTACATCTGTAGCACACAATCAATTGCAACAAACTATCGTTTGGACCAGGGGTGCCTAAGCATTTTGTCTTAGGGGCCTAGCGCAATGCCTAGTGTAATGACTGTGTAATGAGGCAACAATGCAACTAAAGAACTCAGGTTAAAAATATAATTTTTAAAATGTACTTTATAAAAAGACACTATATTGTGTTACAATTTTTTTTCAGAAATACAATTTTAAAAGGAAAATAATAATTGAATAAGCTCTATAAGATAAAGCATATGCTGCTCTTTCATGTGGTGGCTTGGTTAGTGTTACTATTTTGGCAGGCCACACTTTGGGCAGCCCTGTTTCAGATGCTTTAACTTGATAAAAAAACAGAAAACCTATAGTGGTAAGCCTCTGTATGCTACAGAAACAGCAAATACAGATTAGTTTGAAAAGTACTTGAGCATTCCTTGAAGAACCTTAAGCACCAATGGGAGTTCTTCTGAGGCATTGCTGCAAATAACTGGTCTAGCTGCTTTATGTTTAAAGGTAAAGGATTAGCAAACTGGTTGAGCTAAGTGGGGAAAAAACATCATAGTCCATAGGTTCAGTGCAACTCAGTATTTTGTTGTTCTGCCATGCATTTAGCATTGCCACATAGCTTTTTGCAACTGGTATTGATTGAGAAAAGCATTCATGTTTTGAGCAGGACTTTCTCCACGCATGCATGCGCACATGCATTTTTTTATCTACTCACTCCAAGCTTAAATTCATATTGAGATGTCTTAATCATGAATTGATCAAAAACCTGTATTGCAGTTGTATCATTTGCCCTCAGCCATCTCTCAGCTGGCCCAGTCTTATTTAAAACAGGCAGAATCGAGCAATCTGCTCTGTGAGTCAGACCTTGCCCACTGGTTACGTGCTGAGTACTCATGTTATTTGTTTTTCTAGCTGGAGGCTCTGCTATCAATCAGTAGCAGAGGGGCAGAAATAATAATGTAGCTATAATAAAAAAGAAAAGAAAAAAAGCACCAGCGCCAGCCTTTGCCTTAATAGCCAGTCAGTGTGACATATGAGTGAACAGACTGCTCAGCAATAGAGACACTGGGTGACAAGGGGCCAGACCTGGCTTGAGCTCAGCAAAGACAAAAAATCAGCTTCAGGCTGTGCAGTCAGCAATCATGATTTTGATCCATCAGCTCAGGTAAGCACAGCTTTACACTAGTCATTTCTCTAAATCGCTAATGTGGGTGTTTCATTTTTCCTGTGGTTTTAAGGTTATAATTGAGAGCAACTTTGTATGGAAGTTTTTTATTTTATCAAGTGCGCATCACAGTGTTCTCTTATGACATACACATCTATTACATGTCATCAGCAGAAAAGCAGTTTCAGGTTTGACAATACCATCATCATATAAACCATTGTCAATTCACATTACACTGAAAATGGTGCTTATTTAATGGGACTGTTATTTTTCAGATTTTCTTAATATTTAACAACAAGCAAAGGTTTAAAATAACCTGAAATAATCTCATTTTTTTATTTTGACTTTGTTATACATGTCTGGCGTAAATGCTGTTTATTGAGCAGATAAAAAGTGTCTTAATGCCACTGTCATACTAGTCAGCTAGACATAACTCCTGATTTTTATTCTCATTAAGTCAGGAGTGATGGTCAAAATGTGCCAAAAGTATAACAGTGTGTATTTGCAATTGCAAATAAAACAACTGCATCCAATGTCATGACAGAAATGAACTGACTTGTCCACCCACAAATGTGTTCTTTTAACTTGTTTAGTGAAAGTGTATAAAAGTTTAGGGATGGGCAAATTTGATATTCAAAAATAATAAATTAAAAAAAACAATCCCCCATCACACCCTTCCACCCCTCCTGAGATGCTAAATCTGATATATATATTAAATTACTCTTACTTTTTACTCATTTTTATTCAAAAACTTGAGCTTGAGCTTAGTGTTTATTAGCATTTCTCTGTGTTTTCTATGCGCTTTAGCTATGCTCTTTAATATCTACTACCGGGTGCCAGATACCCTCAGGCAGTGCGGTGTGACACTTTTTGCCCAGTGTGTGGTGGCCTTTAGCCCACTGCAGTAGTCTTAGTCTTAGTAGTCTCAGTAGTCTTCCTTCTTGGGACCAAACGGCAGAAATATCTGAACTAAACATAATCTGTAGGCAGCTACACTGCCTCTGGCAGAGTTTAGAGTTCAGAAATCCCATGTTTCTTAAACTTGGGAGCATAAAGTGTCAGAGAGAAACTGATCTGCATATCAAAAATCCATCCATCCATCCATCCATTTTCTAAGCCGCTTCTCCGTCAGGGTCACGGGGGGGTGCTGGAGCCTATCCCAGCAGTCCTCGGGCAAAAGCCAGGATACACCCTGGACAGGTCGCCGGTCCATCGCAGATATCAAAAATCCAAATTTGATGTTTCATTTTTGAAATTGTACAAAATGCAATGACAACTGCAGCAAGCTGTGGACTTCAATCCGCATATCATGGCTGTCCAAAAAAAAACAGGTACCTCCAACATAGTATGTTTACAGGAGAAAGCAAGACATTCTTCACTTTCAGTGCAAGTCAATGTAAAGACAGATTCTATTCCAAAAAGTTTTGGAGCATTTCTGTCTGTCCAGTCATTATGAAATTTCCACATGAAGTACAAGATCTGAATGATGCAGAAAAATAAAAACTGTAGATACATGATTTTCTTTGGTGACGATATGTTCAACATCAGGCTTTGATCCTGTCATCACTTTTCTACTGCACAGTTTGGGAAAGCATGTGGGGGGCCTGTAAAATTAGGCTAAGTTATGTTAAATGTTTTAGGAATTTCATTAATTTAGTGCAGTCTCTTAAAGACTGTCAGACATGGAAAGCAGTCTGCCTTTTATTTATTTATTTTTTCATTAATCATTCCTCATCTCAAACACAAATCCTTATCGTAGCTGTTATATTGTTTTGTCTGTTCACTGTGAAGCCTGCAGTGTATGAGGGACAAGAGGTGCAGCACCACAGGCCCTTGCCTGATTGTTCTCTTCTAATTACCTTCCCCACCGCTGGAAGCCACTATCAGCCTGTTCAGCTGGAGAGGCAATGCGCTAATTACACTCCGGTTGAGCCACAATATGAGGGCACGCTCGGAAGGTAGAAGCAAAGGCGCCACATGGGCCGCTAGTTTCAGAGGATACGGGCTAACAAGATCTGTCATGGCTGCCTTTGGCTGTTGTTTTGGATGCACCTGCTGTCTGATCCTCCATTTCGCCCAGGCGCTGAGCGCACTGTTATGTAAACAACCACAGGAAATGTGCGCTCGGTTAAGAAGTTAAATTAACTTCAGCTCTGGCTCTATTTCATTTTCTACCAAACAGCACCTTTGCAGAATTACTCACAATCACTCTTAAATATAAAGGTTCCTAAATGGTTTTGCTCATTAATAGTTCCAGGAAAAAACCCTTTACCATTTACGTCATGTGCAGGATTTTAAAACATTTCAAAGGCATCTTGCACATTTTAGTCATACACATGGCTCTTTTTAGGACCTACTGAGAGGCTCTTTAGGGAACTGAAAGTGGTTCTTTCATGTGACTCCAAAAAGAAAAAAAAGTCGCACCTTTTTATTTCTAAGAGTTTATAACAGTGACAACCAGTGACAAAGACGTTTTAAAAGCACATAGAGGGGCTTATCAAGCACAGCTTAAAGCATGCTTCCTGCACAGAGGAGATCAGTCTATGGCTCTTATATTCTCACTGTCAGCAGATAGCAAACCTTTTCACTGCCATACACTCTTAAAAATAAAAATGCCAAAGCAGGTTCTTTGCATAATGTCATATAATAACCATTTTGGCTCCCTAAAGAAAGTTTCATTGATTGGTTCTTGGTTCTTTTGTAAATGAGATTTGTAAGTGTGAAAAACCCTTAAATTGATATAGAACCTTTTGTTTATTTGAAAGTTCTTTACACTCGCAAATCTCTTTTCAAACATGATTCTTTAGGTATCCAAAAGCAGTTCTCCCTCAAAGAACCCTTTGTAGCACCTTTTTAAAGAATGAAACAGTACACTCTGAAAAAAATATTCTTAAATAGTTCTTCACTATACATTTGTCTACTGTAAAATTGACTTAGAATCATTTTCAAAAGGCTTCAAAGTTTTCAAGTGAAGTTTTAAGGTGGGCTAAACTAAAACATTTAAGTTGAAACAAACAGAGACTATAGTGTGAAGAGAAAACACAGGGAGGTTATTTATTTGTAATATAAAACCAGAAAAAAAATGTTTTTAGGCATGCTGGCAAATGTGCTACTTCAGAAACTACAGACACAGAAACTTCATGAAGAAACTTTATTTTGAGATACTCCAAGTTCAGCAGTTAGTGTTAGTTCATCTGATGTCTCACTCAATCCTCCTCATCTGACATGAAACTGTAACGTGACCACTTTAACTTTGCGGTGCTCCGCTATCAACTAGCTCTTCTCATGGTTCTGCTTCCATTATATTTTTAAATATCTACTACTTAAAGCTATTAAATTTAATCACTTTCCTTACAGTAAAGTTTCCGTAACTATGTTTAACTGAGTAAACTCAGCAAACTTTGTCAAAATGATTTAACTTCAGTGTAGTTTTTTGAAGTGATGTAATGTATTACTCTTTACAGACGTGGCCACATGGTGCTTTCAGAATCCTTTAATTGGTATATACATGTTTCTTAAAAAAACATCTATTGAGAAGTTCTTTAGGCAACCAAAAGTGGTTCTTTTATGGCATTTTTTAAGAGTTAGTAGAAATTTAATAATGTCAAGTGACTAGGTTAAAAAGTTAATTGTGATATTTTCAGCCAAATGTTTTAAAGAATGGCTGTGAAAGGCAGACAGAACTCTGAATCAGCAGTATGAAGAATGACCTTTGTATAATACCACTGACTGATTAAAAAATCTCTCATTGATGTCAATGTCCTTCTAAAATAGTGCCACAGTGCAAAGCATCTTCCCATCAAGATGAAAATATTATTTGAAACAGTAATTTGAATTAAACCTGCACTGATGAGTCCTAGCAGTACAATGCAAAATATTTTTTGCTGTTTTTCAGTTTTAAAATTGGTAACTGTCTATTTTACTATTCTGTTAAAAGTCATTATTTTTCTTTTTATTTATGCAGTTTAATGAATGTTAGCTATCTCAGTTAGTGCTATAGAGATGAACTGGACCTTCATCCGTTACTACCTTTAGCTTTAATCAGGCAGGAGAGTTAGTTGGTGGCCAAATTCAGCTTGTGGATATTATAATTTAAGTAGTGTGTGTTGTGTGGACTACAAAGCAGTATTTAGCAGGTACTTTTACTCATGAATTCTGTATTTAAGCAAATGATGTGTCTAGACAGACAGCTGCTTTGTGTGTTTAAATGAAATAGTCCTATTTGAAAAATAGACAGTTTAAACTTTCCCTCAGTGCAATCAGAATAATTGTGAAATTAATCTTGGAGGGCTGGTGTCCAGCACAGTTTGATGTTTTACCTGGTGTTTTCACACACACCTGTTTACACTCATCTTCAATTGCCAGGTTCAGCAGGCCTAGGACGAGCTATGCACCCCTGCCATAAGAGAAACATTTTCATTTTTACAAGTGTTTTTTGACTAGTGAATTGTGTGTATAAATTACAGTGTTTACATCAATTTCATTTTAATCTACCTCTTGGTGGCTGCAATACAGCACCACTTTGAAGCAACTGACAGTGAGAGTTAGTGTACAGGAAAGGGGTTAGATATAATGTCTCATTAGTTATAATGTCTCACATATAAATTCAAAAAATGACATTTGTAATTTGTTTGCAAGCTTTTGTGCAGCTTCATCAGAACTGTACTATAGATGCCATGTAAAAATAATATATTTCATCAGAATATTTCAGCTAATATCTTCTACTTTTTCATCATCCCTCTGCCCCTGCTCTCACTAAGGACCCGAATTCCCAGAAACCTCTAATAGATGATGTGACAGTCTCACCACCAACACCATTCGATGAGCGTTCTTTGTTGCCTGAGTATTGATGTGCAGCGCCTGTGTCTGAGTATTTTTACCTGTTTAGTTTGTAAATAAGCCTTGGCTTTTAGCTTAGTTCTTTGCGTGGTATTGCATTTCTGAGTAGAGCTACTGAACATTATTTTTTGTTTTGTTCTATATATTGTATTTTTGCATTTGCCCTTTTACCAAGAAAAGTCGCAATATTCTGTTTGCAAAGGATGGTAGCAACCTTCTTGTGTTAAAAGGCACTGGCCGTTTACACAGCTATCAGTCATTACAACTCCATGCCATTCAAAGAGTGCATGTATTTTCACAGGAGATGATAGAAATCACTATCAAAATGATCCAGAAGCCAGAAGGAGCAGAACTCTGGTGTACATGGTGTCTTCATCTTCACCAGTTAGCAACCAAGGCCCCAACGCGTTATGTCAGCCCACCTACATTTAGCCCACTTTATCATTAAAATATTGCAAGTTCCTTCTTGTAACTTTGTGAAATATTGCAATTTTATTCTAAAAATATGACATTCTCTGATTTCTTTTTTTAAACAGTGGCCCTAAAATGCTGTCATATGTTTGCTCCAAACAGTATAGAACTTTGTAGAATGTATTGTGTTTCTATTGATTTAGTGAATGTTACAACCAGCCTCTTAGTCTGTTACAATTACCCTTACTTCTGACATCAATTGTAACATTTGTGCTCCTTGCAGTTTATCGTAGTGTACATTATGCTTGTTACTGCAACAGACTGGTATTTTGTATCAAGTTAGCAGAAACAATCAACTGCATTCTGGGCGAAACTAAAGAAGCAACCTGGAAATGTGAAACAGGACAACATCGTGTCACGTGATCGTGTCTTTGCCACCTTTCTACCTTGCATGGTTCCAGCTATCCCTCTGAATATGCAAGCTAAACCTCACAAAGTAGGCAAACATCTGGTCAAACTATTGCTTTCAGGACTATTTTGGTCAGTCTACTGCCATTAAAGGTAGCTGCCTTAAGGTGAATATGTAAGACCACTTGTCTCTATGCAAAAATATTGCTTCAGACAGCTGGAATATTAACAGACATTTTCTCTTCACACTGAGAGGTATGAGTGGGATCGAGTTAGTGTCCTTCTCCCTGGGGATCTTGCCTCTGACAGTGCCCATTTAAAAAGACTCATTGGCTTTTCTGCACAATATTCGTTCTCATTACCTCTTAACTGCCTTATTAGGGTCCAGCCCTGAGACCCCTTACATGACATCAAACATGTTCCATTAAGTTGGGACATCTTGCCTTAGTCGTAGAGGTCATTACAATGCAGCATAAAAGAAACATTAAACACAAACGTGGGTGAACCTCTGAATGAAACAAGATTTTTTCTCCCTTAGCCCTCTTTTAGATAATTAGCTGGGGCAGCCATAACAGCATTCAGCTTACCATACTTAATGTCCCATGGGAGTGCAGGGCTCCAAAATGTGCAATCCCTGCACATAGTCTTTAAATACTGTTTACGGGTAACCTCTTACTTCAACATTTGGAGGCGTACATGTGCAGCTTGAAATCTTTTAGAATATTTGTCTGTACCTGTACCTCATTTTGGAACATTTCTTTTCCGTCATTCTTATTTAAATTTTGACACAGTATAAAGGGTAGCTAGTGACCTCAAATTGTCTCAAAAAATGAAAAATGCCATAACATTATGTTCCACAAGCCAGACAGAGACACAATTTGCAGCCTTTTTACTTTTTGAAAGTAAACTTTCAAAACTTTTAAACGTTTAAACTTTTAAACTTTATGAAAGATTTCATAGCATGCATTATTATTCCTGTGTTAAATGTTATATACAGACATAAAGACATTCATGTATGCTTACATGAATAACCTATACAAAAATATAGTTATATACAAAGGTTTGTGTATCTCTGAAAAAAAAAAAAAAAATTACACAAGTGAAAGAAAGGACAAATCTTCAATAACGGGAAAAAAAGAAAAAAAAATTAATATTACATTGCCTGGACAAAAGTTATTGCACATTGTACATTATATGCATATTAAATAAAATTATGTACTAAAAGAAAAATGTCACATTTATACTTGCATTTTTATAAGGAAAACTGTTGATACCTTTTATGCTAATTCTTTATTTAACAGTTTCTTACATTCTAGATATTAACCAGTTAAATATGTAGTAGAAACAAATACATTCTAGGTACAAAATGATACCATTATAACATGATAGTACGTTCCGAGACAGTTTCACCAACTGTGGAGAAGTATGTGGCACAAAGTACTGTCTAAGTACTTTGGATAAAGTGGGGGGTAAGTACCAAGACAGCATAACTAAATTCCATTGAGCTGTATTGAACAGGTTCTAGGTATTATGCTGATAAAAGTTCAATTAAAATATCTTATATTTAGACATTTGAGTAATAAGTTGGCAAGTGCTCTCAACACATCTCACTGGTATGGTTAGGCTTAAGGCCAAGAAAAACTACAGTAAGAATCATCACTTTTTTCGCAGCCCAGATTCAGTTTCATTTCTTCTGCTTCTTAGAGATTTGTTTGCATTATAGTGAAATTAAGTGTACTTTTGTTTGTGCTTACTACATTTTCACTTCAAATAATTATCTTTTATCAGCTTAATAACTAGAGGGGTGATCTGTCCAGGGTGTATCCTGCCTTCCAGCCAATGACTGCTGGGATAGGCTCCAGCTCCCCCGCAATACAGAAGGATAAGCGGCTTAGACGATGTATAGCTTAATAACTATGACCTGTGTAATCCCAGTGTAATTTTGTTTGACTGCCTTGGAACTTACCATAATTTTTATAGTGATCTAGTACTTTGGAGTACATAGCACCTGAAACTTAGTGGACTTTAAAAGAAACTATTACCACTTTTTAGTTGGACCAGCTTGACAAGAATATTGACAAAAATCCAATTCAGCTTAATGCATTTAAATTTCTATTAATGTTTCGAGTTTGAAAAAGCTACTCTATCAAGCTGGAATATGTTGCTGTAGCTAATCAAAATTAGGCAGATTGGAAAAAAACAAAGAATTTTCTTCCATACTAACATTAGATCACCTACACCATATAAAAGTATACCCAATCTTTCACACACATACAATATAAATGTCATCTGTCATTAATAATGAATTTTAACTATATATTTTGACCAAATGCCGTGAGCTAAAAAGTCCATAAATCTATTAGAGGGTTTATATTATACAATCCCATTTCCAAAAAAAGTTGGGATGCTTTGCAAAATGTAAATAAAACAGAAACTAATGATGTGCAAATCTTTTAACCCCTACATTTAAATGAAAATAGTACAGACAACTTATCACATTTTTAAACTGAGAAATGTTTTGTTTTTTGAATAATGTATGCTCATTTTAATGGTAACAAATTCAAAATGGGCATACATTTTTGATACCATTATTTTACTTTCCTTCTAACAAAAATACACTCTTCAAAAAAACACCATCAATGCTTGTTTATTTTTTTTTTTAATCAGTGCATGTCATGTACCAAACACACTCTGTAGATTCATTCTAAAAAGCACCTAAATTAATATATTTACACACACCAAAGATCCTGCTAAAGCCTGAGTAGACTGATAAATCAATATGATTATCAGCTATTAATCTCAGTGTTACTGAGCTCTGCTAAAGCCTGAGTAGACTGATAAATCAATATGATTATCAGCTATTAATCTCAGTGTTACTGAGCTCTGTTAAAGCCTGAGCAGACTGATAAATCAATATGATGATCAGTTATTTATCACAGCATTATGGAGCTCTTCTGAGGGATGATCACCTGCTAGGGTGATTATGAGACCAGTAGTGAACTGAAGCAGACTTTAAGAGAGAAAAACTGTTTAGAATTTGTGATCTTCATTTAAATGATAAGTGAATTTTGATGAAACACATTAACAGAAGAATTACAGAAAGTAAACTGCCAGCCAGTAACAACAAGGAACAGTTTGAAAGTTGAAAAAATGCTCTTCCATGTGCCTTAACAAATGTATGCTAAATGCCTTCTAAATACATTAATGTTTCATTTGTTGTAATGGAATATGTTACTGAATACTTTTAGGGCAGTGTATTCAGTATTTATTTGGTATTCAATAAGTATTATTTCTCAACATGGGGGAGAAGGTGTGAGTTCAGGGCTTTGAGCCATAGTGTCTTGCAGCTTTAGCGGGCTCTGTGCCTGCTCTCCTATAGAGATAAGTGCTCCCTACACCCCCACCATCATTATAACAGTATAATGACTGACTTGACTCCACTACTTACCCAGTCAGTTTTTTTGTGAGTAGAGGTGTGAGTAGAGGTATGAGTAGAGGTGTGACTCAGGCTTGACGGTTTCAGTACCTGTACTGGTTATGCCTAAAGCCTTCAACCATTGTGATAAAGAACTGCTTAGAGTTTAAAAGCTCTCTAAGAATGCAATTGGACATTGATATTATGCCATTTGCTTATAAAGGTCATGAGCTAAATTTAGCACCCCTCCCCCAATTCCCAGTCTGTCCACATGACTGTGTACCACCAGTCTGGAAGTCCAAAGGCTGCACATGCTTCCTCCAGTGGTCATGAATGCTAATCAGGCACTCTTTACACAACTGAAGCTACCTAACTTAATCTGTACTTCACTTTTTGAAGACACAAAAGCAACTCGTACTCTCTGTTAAGGACTGATCCACACTAGGATTTAATCTCTCCCTAATGGAGAAAGAGGCTACTTGCATCTCCCTAAAGATTAGATTCAGTTCCAGCTGTCAGATACGCCTCTGCATCTCATGAAGTTTTTTTTTTTCCTCCACTGCAACATTAAAGTGCAAAAATGTAAATGAAGTAAAGTTTCAAAGAGACATTTCACTTCTGCAGTCCATTTCAGCAAATTAACCTGATCATTTACACTCGTCTTCAACTGATAAAACTGCTGCTAATGTTAGTCAATCTTTAACAGTCAGCTTGCCAGTCTGTTGCATTTTTTGTATTTATTTACTGTCTAACATTTTTCATCTAGAGTCATCCTTGAAAATGAAGCATTAAAGAGGGATTTCACCACTCCATTGACATAATTCACTGGCTGAGATGTAGACAAAGTCATTCAGAGTGGCTTAATGTGAAATGGTGCACTGTAGAGAAACCGAGTCAGATTTGTTTACAGTGCTGTAGGAACCAGGGATCAACGCCATTTTACCTCCTGTCTAAAACCACTGGTGAAGCTACATGTATCTTGGGAAATTTAACTTGTACTTATGTTGACAGTAGTAAAACACTAAAAACTTGTGCTTTGGATTGACATGACTTAAAAATGTCAAGTGGTTGCACATGAATAATGTATATTATATGAACCCAATAATTGCCAAAGTAAGTAAGCTCTATGAAATAAATTGTATTGATGTAACATATTTTCTTTGTGTACCACTTGGCACAAAAAGCACGAACCACACGCTGCATGCACATCTGTCATAAATGGCTTTTTAAAAAAGTTTTAGGCCAAAGGTGATTTTAAAAATGCAGTGTAAAGAAAGTGAGAAAAAGAATTAGTATATACACAGACAGGCAACAAGGAACAGCTAGAAACAGTAAGTAGAAGGAAAGGGTAACAGAGTACGCACAAGTGAAACTGATGAACAAGGGCTTGGGTCACCAGAGAAGATAGGCTGCTTTGGACTTGTCTTGGAAGGGGAGTTGTAATTTGGAATTTCATAATTTTTGACCCCCCCCCCCTTCAAAGTAGGGAAAAAATGGAGGTCTTCATGAAAGCAAGTATTGTCAGCAATAAACTAGTCAGCTAACAATGGTGATATGAGTGATAATGTTCATCATGTATTTCAGTGAACTTTATGCTCTGTGTTGAATGATTTGCAGCAAATCATATCTTATTCAAAAGAAGTGATTACTTATTACAATTGACAGTGTAAGCAGCCATGATGATTTTAAGTCAAATGCTGAGCTGGGAGTTGACAGCACTACACTGACTTTCCAGGAGGGACTTCCCAGCATAGGGGGCATTTTCTTTGATTTTTCCCAGTGGGAAACCCCAAGTTTTAGCTTCATTTGAATGCAGCAATAGACACAAGCTGAGGAGAAGCCTGGGTGGGGACTTGGTGACAATTTTTTGTTTTTATACATTAATGGAACAAAATTTTAAGATCATTTTGGGTCATTTTTATTGGGTGATTCATCACGCAATACACACACAATGTAAATAACAACTCGTGCTATTAAATGGTGTAAACAATGTTTTTTTGTTTTGCTTTTAGAAAATAATACTGAACCATCAAACTTGTACTTTCTGTACTTACTTACATCTATTTCTGCCAAAATAGATGCTTTGTCCTGACATACTTAGATGGGGTACAGTATCTGAAAATGACCATTTTGTTCACCAATGGTGACATTTAAATGTCAAATGGAAACTGGATTCCTGTGTCAGCCACACCTGGAGCTTTTTCAGCGGCCATGCCAAGAGACAGAAGCATTTGTGTGGCACTTCTATTATGTGAGCAGGGCACAATATTAGTGAACAGGAGCATGCGGTTGCTCCGTTGTACTCTGCGGCCTGCCCCCTGCATGGATGACTCCCGCTCTCAGAGAGCGATTTGGAGAGGAATGGGAGCGAGCCGTGCCAAGCCCTAGTTATCTGGCAGCAGATCACACAGATGGGTCGGGCTGAGCCGGCTGAACCCTCGGGCAGCTGGAGGGAGATCATGCATAGCGTGCGCCATCCACAGGGGAGACTCAGACTTGACTTTTTGGGCAAACATTTCCCTTTATGACTGCTATCTCTCATTTCTAAGTGTACGCCAAAGCCTAACTCTTCATGCAACCAAGAGTTCAATCACAAACCCTGACTGAGAAATATAATCCAAAATGTCCACTCCCCAAGAACTCTGTTTAAATTTTCCACCATCAGTGGGAATAAGCAAGGAGGGGCTGACTGGTCCACAAGGCCCTTGGATAGAGCATGTGTTTGGGGTAAAACACATCCAAAGCCTGGAAGGTAGAACTATGCTGGTTTGGGAGCAATTACAGAGATCTCAGTAATTGCAAATGCAATTAAAGCCAAAGTATGGTGATAATGGTCTCCTGCTAGGCAGAGGGAGATGGTCATTTGCATCATGGAGATAATGATATGGAAGGCAAAACTCAGTCCACTGGCTACTAACAAGCACGTGTTAAATTAATTTTGCTTACTACATGTGAAATTGAGAAGTATGTAACAAACAAAACTGAAATGTGTGACTAGATATGGATTTATTGTCTAATTTTTTAGCTGTCAAAAAAATCTATTTCATGGAACATAGAATTTTTACTTTTTGAAATAAGAGTTTGAGGTAGTACATAAACATGTTGAAGTTTCAGAATGGCCATTCTGTGCCCAGTCAGTATGGTTCAATATATTAAAATTTAACTGCAAAAAAAAACATTTTCATATTAGTGTTTTTGTAAAGTCATTACAGCCAATGTACTTACATTAGGGTTCCAACAAATATTTAATAATATATGACAACTTAAATTTAAATCAAGTTATTAAATTCTAATTATAAAATTGTATTTTTGAACTGTATTAGTAGCAATATGTAGTGTAATGTTATCAAATAACATTTTAAACACTCAATTGAAACCTGGCTAGTTTCTTTATTTGTATATTACTTTGTTTTTTTGGCCCTTGGTCCACCGTAAACACTGGACCTCACTCACCAATATCTTCCTAAATGTGTTCTTGAGAAAGGCCCTAAAAAAGTCTACGTCAGATTTATCACGTGTTCTTAAACCATTGAATTGTTCTCACCTTTGTGCTCTTGAGTGCACATAGATTCTGTTCTTACCTAAAAAAAAAACCAAAATATGAAAACACTGGTTTATATCAGAATCTTTGTGAAAACTGAATAAATGGGTTTGAAGAAATTTCTTCTTAGGAACAGTTGGTGACAGTTGGTGATTGCACTTTGGCTCTCTGTATGTTAAAAGAAGTGTTTGTGAGACTTAATTCCCAGCTATCTGTTTTAGAGCTTTAATTTGTGGCAAGAAGGTTGGTCTTAATGCCTGGTGTACTCCAATTAAGCTTCCTGCTACTCTCAATTGCTAGATTGTCTGCATGCTCTCAGTTGCATTTTTTTTTATTTATTTTCAAAAACAGATTTTAAAAATACAGTATTCAAGGTGATGATTAAGAAGACGATGTTTCCTTTGTCCTCCTTCACAGCTTATCATATTAGAACAGCACCGGCAGCCTCTTTAACAATTCCAGATCACTCAGATAAGTATTTTATGTTACTTGCTGTTTATTATTGTCACGATTGGCCCCTCCCAGTCTTCCATGTGCATCTTTTACAGTGCACCGTTACAGAAAGACCAGCCAATCAAGGACACAGCGAGAAAGCGAGACTCAGCCCGAGTTGCATCTCGTCGTTCCCATAAAACTTTGAAGAAACATCCGGCTTTGGTTTATGGTGACGAGATCCCAGGTAAGCACCTTGGGTCTACCTGTCTTGAACAACATTGCAGGGAGGAGCGACCTGTAGCGCAAGACGAGGATAGATGGAAAGAAAATTCAGTTCACCCTACAGCATACCAGTTCCTGTGGCCGCTATCCGCGGTACACCGGTTCCTGTGGCCACTATCCATGGCAAGCTTATTCCTGTGGCCATGCCCTGCAGCACGCCCGTGCCTCCAGACCTGCTGCGAGGCGCCATGCCTCCGGATCCACCACCAGGTGCCGTGCCTCCGGGCCTACCGCCAGTTGCCACGCCTCCGTGGACGTCGCTGCAGGCCCCCCTCCCTCCGTGCATGTCGTTGCAGGCTTGACTGCCTCCGCAGACATCGCAGCCCCTTTGTTCCCGCCCATCCCACCCTCGCCTGTGTCTGCTGGTCCATGTGGGCCTCCTGTTCCGCCTGTGTCTGCTTCTGTGTCCCCTATTTTTTTTTGTTCCTTCGTTTTTGCCCTATGTTCGTGCTGTGCTTTTGTTCACTACTGTTGTGTCTGTGCCCATGCCTGTTCCTATGGTAGTTCCTGTTCCTGTCTCTCCTTTTGTTTCTGTCCTGGTGTTTGTTTGTGTGGCTGTTTCTGTGCCTCTATCTGTTCTTGTTCCTGTTCCCTTGTCTTTTGTGTGGTCTGTCTTGCATTCTTGTGTTCCTCGTCCTTTTGTGCCTTCTGTCTTCCCTCGTTCAGCGTTGTTTTGTGTTGTGCCTCCTTGTCCTCCCTCTCAGCCTTTGTTTCATCCTCCATCTGTTCCTGTTTCTGTTTCTGTACCTGTGCCTTTGGTTCCTGTTCCAAGTTTTTCTGTGTCTGCTCCCGTTTCTGTGCCTTCTGGTCCTGTTGTTCCATGTACTGTGTCTGCTCCTTTGTCTACTCCTGTGTCTGCCCTGTTTCCTGTGCCTGTTCCATCCTCTATTCCTCATGTCCCGTGTCCTGTATCTGCTCTTTTCATCCCGGCTCCTGTCCCTGTTTAGTTCTATCCCTGTTTTTGGTCCCTTGTGTCTGTGTTTGGTTTTGTTTTGTTTGGCGTGCTTCGGAGCCACGTTCCTTTGCGGGGAGGTACTGTCATGATTAGCCCCACCCAGTCTTCCATGTGCATCTGTTTACATGTCCATGTGCCTCTTTGTTTGGTTTCCTCCCGGTTCTGCCCCCTTGTTTTTTAACTTCCCACTTGATTGTTCCCACCTGTTTTCCTCCTGTGTCTTGTGAACCTTCATTGTCCCTCTTTATATTTGAGCCCTGTGTTTTCCCTAGTCTAGTGCTGGTCTTTGTATTGTATGTATTGTTTGAACTGTTTGAAGTGAGTTGTTCGATACTTTGGTGTTTTCCGGCTCCGTTGTGTGTTTTTCCCTGTGTGCATTTGCGTTATGTCTGTCCCTCATTATCGCTGTGTTGGCTCCCTGAACCTGGACTGTTATGACCATGACCCTGGATTTGCCCCAAATAAATCTCGCTTGTCTTCGCACATGCATCCGCCTCATCACTCCACACTGTTACAATTATTAGCTTATCATTAGTGAAGTGTTTTTCAGTAACTTGCAGATTTCAATAAATGCATAAATAATAAATTTATGCAATGTTTTAAAAAGAAAATAACATCAAAAATTTTCAAAAATCACAAATGTTTTCAGTCTTTTTTTTGTTTAACCAATAAAGGGAAAAATTATTAAGCTTTTTTTAATTCTTATAGAGTATTCAAGATCATATTCAGAATTTTTGAAAATAAAAATATTCAATTGCTGTAGGCCTAATTTGCATGTATTCCATTTATTCAGTTCTTGGTAGGTTAGCCCCACCCATTCTTGCTGAAGTTATAAGAGGTGTTTCAGCTTGTACTACTTTTAGGATAGGCCACAATACAGCATCAATCAGAGCAGAGGTCATTTACAGAGGACATTACATATACCACAGCAACAACAACAGACTGTTAAACAAGGGTAAGATGGAATTTGCTGATGACATTTATTTTAGCATTTACAACAACCCCAAAGATCATACGTGCACCTTAGGGAAAAAATAAAGTACAAGAGAAATTTAGGATATGGCCCTGTATGGGAACTACAGCATTCCAATTATGGGATAGTATAAAACCTTTACTTAACCTGTTTACTGAGACAAAGTAAAAGGAAAAAAGTTTAGTTATTTTTGTGGTATTTGATGATATTTTTTAAAATAGTAATTCAGTTGTTGATTAGGTGGCTTGATGTAGTTCATTTCATTTAATTAGCTTCCATTCATGTAAATAATTCATGTGAAGAGCTGTTAGAGGGAGTATATAATATTGGCTACAGTATGATTTCTCTCCCCAACTGTGTATCTGCAAATTTGTTGCTTGAATTAAATCAATTTGCTCACTCCACAGTGTGCAGATGACTATTTCTTAAGCTATGCCATTTCTTAATGAGATTTAAAATAGTTCTCCACAGTTGCTAAAAACCACAGATCAACACAAAAGGAATGCAAGAAGCAGAAGCACTGCTGTGAAATTCTGATTTCAAATTATGTGATCAGTTACTTAATCAACAGGATATCCTTACTCATTTCTTGCAAGTCAATGAAAAATAAAATACGCACTGTGTTGAACAGGCCTCATAAGATATGTAGCATATATGTATGTTGTGAGAACTTGAGCCTGTGAACGTCTCCTTTACTCTCAGCTATGACCAGCATACTGTAGGCACAATTAACTGAGTGCAAAAACCTGAACAAGCAGAAAAGGAACAAGAAAACCAACCCAAATATGCATCACCACATGATCTCTGAAATACACACACACACACACACACACACACACCTTTTCTAAGCCACTTATCCTTCTGGGTTGCAGGGAGAGCTGGATACTCTGGAATAATACGTATAAACATGAACAATGAATGATGACAAATTCATTAGATTACATATGGATGAGGGCACAAGAAAAACTACAACTTTCATGTACTAAAATCCTTTGACAACAATTTAAACTTAAATTGTTTGGTGAACAATGTACAGTTTTTCACTCCAGATGTTTTTGAGCCATCAACACATGTTCGGTGTCCAATTTTTGCTTCTTTTATTCAGCGCTGAAGCTAACATTGCTGAGAAGCACTAGACAGATACTAAACATATGTCTAACATTTCTCTCAAACAGCTCAAACTGCATCCAGGTCTCATCCGTGTGATTCAGAACACATTTTGACATATTGTGCTAGATTAGATTTGTGATTTCTGTTGTTTCCATTTTAAACATATATACTGCTGCTGTTGGAAGAAACCTTGAATCTCCATTTTTTTTTTCTAATTTTTCAACTTTTGACATAATTTGAAAATACCTGTTGCCCTTTACATTGTGTGTAAATTTCTAAATGAATGGAATAAAATAAATGTCCCAAAATGACTCAGAAAACAAGTCTGGTTCCATTGACTTACAATATATTTCCAAAAGTATTTGCTCGCCTGCCTTCACATGCATATGAGCTTGAGTGACATTCTAATCTTAATCCATAGAGTTTAATATGATGTTGGGCCTCCCTTTGCAGCTGTAACAGCTTCAACTCTTTTGGGAAGGCTTTGCACAGGGTTTAGGAGTGTGTTTAGGGGAATTTTTGACCATTCTTCCAGAAAGCATTTGTGAGGTCAGACACTAATGTTGGACAAGAAGGTCTGGCTTGTAGTCATGTCAGGACAGAAAGGGGCCATCCCCAAACTGTTCCCACAAAGATGGGAGCATGAAATTGTCCATAATTTCTTGGATTAGCATTAAGAGTTCCTTTCATTGGAACTAAGGGGCTGAGCCCAACTCCTGAAAAACAACACAACACCATAATCCCCCCTCCACCAAAGTTTACACTTGGCACAATGCAGTCAGACAAGTACCGTACAAGTCTGTAGCGATTGACTCTACAGAAAGTTGGTGACCTCTGCACACTATGCGCTTCAGCATCCACTGACCCTGCTCTGTCATTTTACGTGGCCGACCACTTCATGGTTGAGTTCCTGTCATTTGAAATCACTTCCACTTTGTTATAATACCACTGGCAGTTGGAATATTTAGTAGTGAGGAAATTTCACATCTGGACTTGTTGCACAGATGACATCCTATCATGGTACCATGCTGGAATTCCTGAGAGCGACCCATTCTTTTACAAATGTTTTTAGAAGGAGTCTACATGTCTAGGTGATTGGTTTTATACACCTGTGGCCATGGAAGTGATTGGAACACCTGAATTCAATGATTTGGATGGGTGACTGAATACTTTTGGCAATATACTTTACATTAAAATTAAAGCAGGTTTTTTCCTTCTCCTGTAAACTTACCATTTTGGAGATTCAAGGGTTTCTTCCAACAACACCGATGTATACATATATATTCAGCACCT
Organism: Pygocentrus nattereri; assembly: GCF_015220715.1. Lineage (NCBI taxonomy): Eukaryota > Metazoa > Chordata > Actinopteri > Characiformes > Serrasalmidae > Pygocentrus > Pygocentrus nattereri. Next base: position 22,350,648 of record NC_051221.1, on the reverse strand, counting down.
GTTGTCAGTGGCGTATCTTGGGGGGTCTTGGGGCACCAGCCTCCACTGAAAATTGCTGGCTGCCAGTTGATTGATTCTTAAGTTGTCAACCCTATATTGTTGCGTATTTTTCAGGATATGAAAGAAAGCAGTTGTATTTTAGTGGCAATTCCCCATTTCTATTCTCTACAAGTAATGAAACCTGCATGCAGTTCTATTTATTTATTTATTTATTTATAGCAATGGCAGCCTTGTAGCTCCAGCACTACACTAAAGAAGTGCAATTTGGATTCAAAACATACTGTATCTTGACTAGTTGACTATATCTGTGGTAAGTAAAAGAAAATTATGCAAATGTAATATTTCGTTTAAGCATTCTTTTGAGATTAGTAGAGTTTGCAATGTTCTAAATCTATGGTTCCCAAACGGTGGTAGATGTTCCCCCAGGGCTACACTGAATGACACTGGGGATACATAAAAAAAATCTGACATTAATCTTCATTTAATTGCATTTACTCAGCCAGCTGCACAACTGCACAGGTACTTACCTGATGTGGGCAAAACAAACAGCTTCTAGCACATAGCAAACTCATGTTTGTTCTCATAGTTTGGTAATATATTAATCGATCATAGGCAAATGTTTCACTCTGACTCCTTATGAGCTCTACACATTCAGAAAAAACTAATGACAGCAGACTTAATTCAGTGTATCACACACTATTGTGCACATGAAGAAAGAGAGTATCTTTCACTAACTGTGGTTTAGGTCTGTATGATGCTTTTTAGTCATGCACTTGAGTTAGTTTCACTTTCACAGACATGCATTTTAGATCGCAGTTGTTGTGAGTTATTAGCTTAGCTGCTGTAATTAACGCTTAGCCGTTAGTGTTTTGTTTACATGTTTGTAGCAATGCTTCATGTTTGTAGTGCTGTTAAATGTCAAGCGAGTTATATTACTGTGATATATGCAATCTGTGGCTTGGATTAGTAAACATTTTATTACTCGCTGTTCATTTTACAGCCGCAGACTCTCTCTCACACACTTTTTGTGCCCTCAAATTGGTGCTGCAGCTTTTATGATGACCAGTGAAGAAGGTTCAGTTCTCTGCCATCCTCAGCTCTGACTAGAACTCCAGAGTGACCCACACCTAGAATACAGTAGTACAGAAACATCCCTAGCTTATTTATTTATTGAGCAATGTGCTTTTTAAGGTAAACATGTCTGTTGTAAACTGTCAGAAACAAGGTGTGTAAATGCACTTTTGTTCATCAAGGTACAAACTATGTAAATATATCCTTAAAGTTAGAGTAAATGTTTTTAGGCTCACTTATTTTTCCTAAGGCATATACTATGTATATATGGTTATAGTAAAATATTGCAGTTAAAAATGAATATAATTTCAAATTTCAATTACATTTTCAATGACATGGATGGAAATATGTAGTTGTTCTTAATCCCTCAGTATTATTATTCTATTTGTGTGTGTTGCTGCTATGTTGCTGCCAAGTTGTTTGACTACAGGGGGCTTGAAAAGTGCTATAACGTGTGTTGCATTTTGTCACCTTATAGAGCATCTTCACTACAAATGTCAGGAGAGATTGAGACTGACATTCAGACAGGCAAGCTGCCTGGAGATGGTGCATATTGAAGGCCCAGAAAAGGTTAGGAGTCAACCAGGGAATTCGAAAAAATACTACCACTGCCATCAGAAGGGACTACAAGCATGAGATATGGTAAAATCAGGAATGGAATTATGAAGAACTGTTCAGGCTGATGGCAGATTCATAAAAGAGCTGTGAGCTAAGACTCCACTAGTTCTGTTCAGCCTGCTATGGTCAGCCAGGTGCGAATAAGATGATGATGTATAAAAAAAAAACAAAAACATGGAATTGTAATGTTTTCTTTGACAGATGAACAATCTGTAGTAGCCTGTGGAGAGTATTGTTAATCAAAGAATAGGGCAAGATACTAATGGCAATGTTTACTTGGAATATACATTTCTATTTAGTGTTTGTTGCAACTTTAATCAACACTGTGTTTCCTATTCACAATCAAGGTGCAATAAACTCAATAGCCAAAATATCTGTGATTATTGGTCATTTCGTAGATCCCCAGCAATGAACAACAATTGTTTAATGCTAAGCATACTTTAACAAATGGAAAAATAGAAATATGGATGCATTAGAAAAGATGAAAAGCTTTCTCTTACAGCCTATTCTTCTGAAGAACAGCCTTTCATTTGGACATGGTGGTGCTGGAACTCCTTTTTATCAGAAGAAATAATCATCAAGATTAAAATGTATATTTGAAACAGTGTTTGTGATTTCTTTGCTTTACTTTTTGTCTTTGCCTAAAGTCAACAGACGTTGTGTGTTAGCACATATATCATCACCACAGCTGTGATGTTTAGTGATGAACAATCATGATGTCATGGCAACCTTTTAAAACCATTAATGTGTGTCTGTTGCTTAAATGAATAAGAATGTCCTGAAGAGGAGTCTCCTGGGTGTTAACTGATTGCAGTATGGTGTAATTTTGGTTTGTGCAAAGATATAATGGTTAAAATCCTGCGAGTGATATCTGTTATATGTAACACCCATGCGCCTTGTGTTTGAAACATCGAATGTCAGGCATAGTTTCTCAATAAATTACTATAAAAAATAATTGTGGTATATTATTTATCTTTTTTTTTGATGGTCCCAAAAAAAACTTTGAAATGTTGAATAAATCATATTAAAATACCTTCTGGTGTCCACATTATAGTGCTTCAATCTACACCATTGTTATATCATTACTGAGTAAAATAAGAGCATTTTTAAATTGACAAAGATAAGGTGTAATCCTTACCCTACCTTTGATGCTAAGCCTGATCCTGGTTCTAATCCTTACCCTGAAGCTTCAAACAGATGTGTTTTTTAATGTCACTCTACGGGAGGGTGTGGGTTACTGTCATGTATTCAGCTCCTTCTATGGAGGATTCAGGCTTCATCTCCCAGAATTCCCGGGGAGATCATGTGACTGAACATCCGCACTCAGATTCCAACCTTGGAGAAAACTCCATTACCCAGGATTCTATGGATTCTCGTGTGACTTTGCACTCTCACAAGCGCTCCTATCAGCGCTTGTGAGGTCATGTGACAGGTAGTTTAGACAGGTGTGGTCATGTGACAGGTAGTTTAGAGTATACAAGCCCAGGCTTTAGTTAGACTCACTGTGTTGTTGAGTTGTTGTTTCTCTGAGACTACTGAGCATTTTCTACCTGTTCTGATTGCTTACTGTGTTATTTGACTTTTTTGCTTTGTTTATTCTGTTTTTGACTTTTGTCTCATCCCTTGGTATTTTTGCTTGTTGGTTTGATCTGTGTTTTGACTTTTGGCCTGGATTGTAACTACGAAGTGTGTTTTGACCCTTTTTGACTATGATTGGTTGGTTTGTTATGAAACCACCCTTGTCTATCATCCGCACGCATCTCTTTTTTTCTTTTTTGTCACCACATTACAGTAAATCCTTTAAACATCTGTAAAGGATCTATAGAAGGCTGTCCAGGTAAAGTTCGACAAAAACTAGTTTGACCATACATGTTTCTTTATTGTATTTGTCTACATTACTTGATAGATGATTGTTGAATATCTTTTTATTTTTATACCGTAAAGACAAGAGTTATGAGTCATATTGTGAGGCACAGCAATTTTGTTGAGTTTCCAATAAATTAGATGCCAATAACCAAAAAACTTGTTCATAACTCTTCATGCAAATTTTTGAATTTGCTTTCATGAGATCTGGATGCATCTCTGCAAGGCAAGGTTATTCATGTAGCACATTTCATACCCAAAGGCAATTCAGTGTGTTTTACAACAATAAAAGCAAAAGAAACAATGAAAGAAAAACAAAATGAAAGATAAAAATAAACAGATTAAACGGATAATGAAAAGGAAGCGTAAAGTATGTAAAAGCAAAATAGAAGCAGGATTTAACCTGGAAGTTAAAAAAAAACTACCTTTGGAGCAAATCTAAGATCTTTTGGCAGTTTGTCTGAGTTGTATGTACCATAACGGCTAAATGCTGCTCATCATGTTATGGACTCTGGGCTCATTAATAGATCTAAGCACCCCAGCAAGTTTACATTAACATATCAGAGATGTATTCTGAGCCTAAACCATTCAGTGACTTATAGACTATTAGCAGCACTTTAAAATCTATTCTGTAACTAACACTGTAAAGACTCTAGAACTGGAGTAGTGTGTATAGTTCTCTTGGTCCTGGTTAAACTCTGGCAGCAGGTTTCTGACTAAGCTTTATTTGTCTAATGGTATTTTTGGGAAGTCTAGTTAAGAGACCATTACCCTGGAGTACTCTACCCTGCTGAGATAAAAGCATGGATGAGTTTCTCTAGATCTTGTTGGGACAACACATTTTTAGCTCTGGCTGTACTTTTAAGATGATAGGTTGTTTTTGTGAGTGCTTTTATATGGCTAGTGAAGGTGGGATCTGAGTCTATTAGAATGCCAAGCTTTCAGACTTGGTCTTTGATTTTTTGAGTCTGGAAAACAGACTGTTTGCTAATATGATGTCACTTCTCTTTGTTGCCAAACACAGTCATCTCTGTTTTATCCCTATTAAATGAAGAAAATGTAGACTCATCCAATTATTTGTGTTCCATACACTGACCTCTTATAATTTAACATTATTATCCAAAGTACTGAATGCAGTTTTCGAAACAGCAGGTTTTAAACAAAGATTACAAAACAGATTGCACATTCCTGTTTTAGTATTGCACAGCAAAGCTCCAGAATATCTTCAGCAGGCTCTGTCCACACACTTTCTTGCATCTGTTTTTTATTTTTTAAATAATTTTATTGGTGTGTCAACTAGCTGCAGTCCCTGCACACTGTCCAACTCCATCGTGCGAGAGCAGCACCACAGGCAAACAGACTGATGGGCTCTCAACTGAATTACAGTGCTACATCTGTCTTTGATTTTATTCTGTAATTCATCTCTACAGAAATGGAGAAACAAACACGAGAGAGAGATAGAGAGTTAGCAGCATGACATGTAATGCACAGCCACTGTGGCTCAGAAATTATACCACTGTCCTGTTAATCACTGAGGTGTAAACAGCAGCAGCTTCAAGTGTTAATCCATCTAACTTACCTATTGCTCTATTTTTTTATCCCCATATGGGCTGTACAATACATTTGTTAATATTAATATCTCACTCTTGCATGCGGTGCATCTGTGGCCCATTTGGCTGCAAGCTATAACAGGTTACAATAAATATATTACCACAAATAATAGCTTCTTATTTTTTTCTCTGTGTATTTAATTTTACACCACCAAACATTTATCCACAGTAAATTCATTACTATGTATAAAGTACAAGTGCTTAAAAAAACATTACTGTAGCAAGGCATTTATTAGTAATGGTGTAAATTTTGAAATGAAGGCAAACAGGCTGTAGTGAATTACATTAATGTCCTAGGGGGTAGTTGATTATACTAAGTGTTCCCACATAGTCATTGTCTCATTCCTATGTCAACAAACACATGAGTAAGAAAGAGCCTGGAAATATATCACCCCGCATATAAATGCTATAAACAACTTTGTTTTGCCTAAGACCAGGGTTTCTCTAGTACTGTATCTGAAATAAAATATACAGTACTAAATATAACACCACAATGAAACAGTTAGCAGTTATTAAAGCACTGCAATGGCAGCTATAGCCCAAGTTAGATGAATGTCTGTGATGGTACTGTTAGTATTAAGAAACACATAGCTCAGTTTTAGTGTACCACTGATTAAATGTAGAGATGCACAGGACACAGGGGCACAGTTAGCACAGACATTTATGTACTCAAACATGCTTCTGGTCAAGTTCTCATTTTGCCATAGCAATGTCATCTCTGAACTGTGACAACAGTTTGATAGATATTTATCAAAATTCACATTGAAGTGTTTTTAAATTCTTCAGCTGAATTTATAGTCCACACAATTCACTCCTACACTGTATGTTTTACACTAGATGTTAGAACATTGCTATGAGGATGTGATTGCATTCAGCCCCAAAAGCATTAGTGAGGTCAGGTACTTGTGTTGGATAATTTGTTCTAGATCACACACATCACTTTTTGTAGCTTTAGAACCCTCTAGCTGATGAAAGTGGACTTCATGGCTTAAGATGGTAGTGGACATTGTGACCATTATGATGTCTTGCTCCATGATCATTCAGTTCTATTGGAAATGCTTTTTTATAGAGAATATACTAGCTGTGTGTGGGCGATTGCCTGTGTCAGCGATGGCTTCACTTTAAGGTAGCTGAATTCGCTAATTAGAATGGGTCTCTGGATGTATGGACACCCCTTCGAAGTAGTAAGACATGTTATTTTAATGACCCTCTTGGTGTCTGTAATGTGGCAGAGTTTGAAGCATGTGAATAACTCACAGTGAGAGGCAGACTAAAACACAGTTTTAACAGTGTGTTACAACTAAGCTGGCCAAACTGAACAATGACAGAAGTCAACTTCCTCATTTATACAACCTTATTAAACTAATTGCATAATTTATCATACTATTCTACTGAATGGTGTAACTGCAACTACAATTAATGCTGCCAGTGGAGTAGGATGCAACAATACACACTACTTTAGGCTGAATTGTTCAGAAATAGTAGGAAATACAAGTAGTTTATGGTTTCCTACGAACTGGAGATATTCAGGTTGTTTGTATGAAAGCATATTGATCCAACTGTAGACTAAGTATCTCTAATAACTGTGAAGTTAACAAAAAAATACAAAGAATGTAACTACTGTTAATGTATTCACTGTTACAGATGAATTACAGTAATGAAGCTTAGGTTAAAACAATGTGCATCAACTCTATTTTTTATTCATGTAGTTACACAAGTATACATATTTTCTCTTATGTAATTGCATTTGTATTATAGGATGAGGGTCATTACATTTGCAGAAACTAATCTTTTTCCAATAAGACTGTTTTATTCCATTATTAATGTATACTGCATCTGCACAGGAAATTACAATTTTCCTAACAGCTAGCTAGTTTTATATTTTTGCTGTGATCTATCCAGACTTCTGACTTTAATCCATTCTTTAATGGAATGGTATTTAAACAGGACAAATGTCCATATATCTTTAAAAGCAACGTTTATGTAATTAATATATCTGTGTTATTATACTACCCTAAAAGCACTGGATTACCAATCTGTAATTTCACTGTACCTACAACCCCAATTCCAGTGAAGTTGGGACATTGCGTAAAACATAAATAAAAAACAGAATACGATGATTTGCAAATCCTTTTCAACCTATATTCAATTGAATACACTACAAAGACAAGATATTTAATGTTCAAATGGATAAACTTTATCATTTTTTTTGCAAATATTCACTCATTTTGAATTTGATGTCTGCAACACGTTCCAAAGAAGTTGGGACAGATGCAACAAAAGACTGGGAAAGTTGAGGAATGCTCAAAAAACACCTGTTTGGAACATTCCACAGGTGAACAGGTTAATTGGACACAGGTGAGTCTCATGACTGGGTATAAAGGGAGCATCCCTGAAAGGCTCAGTCGTTCACAAGCAAGGATGGGGCGAGGTTCACCACTTTGTGAACAACTGCGTGAGCAAATAGTCCAACAGTTTAAGAACAACGTTTCTCAACGTACAATTGCAAGGAATTTAGGGATTTCATCATCTACAGTCCATAATATCATCAAAAGATTCAGAGAATCGGGAGAAATCTTTGCAAGTAAGCAGCAAGGCAGAAAACCAACACTGAATGCCCGTGACCTTCAATCCCTCAGGCGGCACTGCATTAAAAACCGACATCACTCTGTAACGGATATTACCACATGGGCTCAGGAACACTTCAGAAAACCACTGTCAGTGAACACAGTTCATCGCTCCATCTGCAAGTGCAAATACAAGCCTGCAGTCCTGACCTGTCTCCCATTGAAAATGTGTGACGCATTATGAAGTGTAGAATACGACAACAGAAACCCCGGACTGTTGAGCAACTGAAGTTGTACATAAAGCTTCAACAATTAGTGTCCTCAGTTCCAAAACGCTTATTGAGTCTTGTTAAAAGGAAAGGTGATGTAACACAGTGGTAAACATGCCTCTGTCCCAACTTCTTTGGAACATGTTGCAGGCATCAAATTCAAAATGAGTGAATATTTGCAAAAAACAATAAAGTTTATCCATTTGAACATTAAATATCTTGTCTTTGTAGTGTATTCAATTACATTTTACAGAATTTGGCTGACGCTCTTATCCAGAGCGACTTACAATTTGATCATTTTACACAGGAAGGCGAAGGCAGTGTTAGGAGTCTTGCCCAAGGACTCTTATTGGTGTAGTGTAGGGTGTTTACCCGGGTGGGGATTGAACCCCAGTCTACAGCGTAGAAGGCAGAGGTGTTAACGACTACACTATCCAACCACTATTCAATTGAATATAGGTTGAAAAGGATTTGCAAATCATCGTATTCTGTTTTTTATTTATGTTTTACACAACGTCCCAACTTCATTGGAATTGGGGTTGTACAAAACAACTACACAGAACCTATCCAGGCGTAACTTTTACAAAGTTAATATTATTCGTGCTGTAACATGGTAGCCTAGTCCAATCTCATAGATTGATATTACACAGTATCAAGCTAAAAGTAAATCTTTTAAAGATAATCAGAAAAGTATTGGTAAAACAGCAGTTCACCCTATTACACATGTGCAGTTACATAAGATAAAACGGAATTGCACCTGTGTAATATATATTTTTTTTCCACTTTTCACTACACTTTAGTCATATCCAATTCCTACCCACCTGCGGAGAGCAAGGCCAATTGTGCTGTCTCAGACTCCCAGCCATGGATGGCTGTGGGATCAACGGGGATTGAACTTGTGATCTCCTAATAGTAGGGTCAACACTTAGACAGTTGCAACAGGGTTGCATAAAATTATTAACAAAGTATAGCTCACGTTAGAGACACTTAAAGTGAGACCAAATTATTTCTCTTGTACAAATATTTTTAAAATTATTTAACAAAAAAACAACATCATGCTGTTCCAGGCAATACTGAACCAACAGCATGAACTACAGTAGATCTGCCCGTGTCACTGAACGAATAACGAATCCAAGTGACAGAGACAGCAGTTAGATTGCTGAACTACCCACCTGTGAGTGATGGAAGAAAAGGATTTTACACTTAGGTCATTATGTCAAAGGATCACAGCTGTGTGTGTGTGTGTGTGTGTGTGTGTGTGTGTGTGTGTGTGTGTGTGTGTGTGTGTGTGTGTGTGTGTGTATCTCTTTGAAAAGTTCCATGTGAGGTGAAAAATCCTCTGATGACCCTTTTCTTTAAAATCTGAGAAGTGTACCTTAAAGAGAAATGAGAGAGAGAGAAGTGTCACAAAAATTCCTCAAAGACAATCTATTTGGCATCTGTGAGTTCACTCCCAAATGCTCATGAAGACACAGGCTAGTTCTTTCACCACTGCTAGCTCTAAGACCTCCAGCGAGAGCAATCAGAGAAACCCCTTCACACACCGAGAGAGAGGTGAGGGGGGGGTGCAATGAGCGACGCACAAACAAATGCCTCTTTAGCATTCCACACAGCACTTCACTGCAGCGCATTCAGTTTCCAGGCAGCGCTGCATTATTAATGCGGCCATCTCTGCCGTCCCCCCCAGCTCCACAGCTCAGAGAGTGAGAGAGAGAGAGAGAGAGAGAGAGAGAGAGAGAGAGAGGTAATGCAAATTCAGCACCATGCTCCTGTCCTATGCATGCTCTCATAATGTTATATATTAGCGAACATACAAAAGTATATAGCCAGAGTAGTTGAGTGGTACTCTAGGCCAGCAGATCCAACCCATAGACTATGTTATGCTGGGAATGTGACAATTGTAGTTTGTCTTTAATTATAGTCAGAATGCAAATCACTTGTACCTTGAAAAACGATTATATGGGATAGTATTATATAATATATGTAATACCATAAACATTATAATACTATAATGAAATGATTAAATGATTGTAATTATACTTTAAACTGATATGTTGCAGTTGTTTCAGTATATCTGCATTCATATAAAACTGTTCAGCAACGTCAGTAATGGAAACATAGGTATTATTGCAAGCACATATTTGTATTTGTTTAATACAGTACACTTTTCGAATGGAACGATCAGTGGAATCATGAACAAGCTTTAATAAGCCTGAAGATCCATCTTTTCCTTTGAAGTTTATGGATACTAGTGAGATAATAATAATCATCATAATAATAATCAATTAGATCTAAAGTTGATTAAATAGTACGCACATCATCACTGTCGCGCCTCCTGTCTCTAAGATCGCAACTTTTCAGGAGAAAGAATAAACCTTCTGTACCTTTAATGTAAGTTAATGTAAAAAGATATGATTGCAAGCCATTAGAACTGCACAGACAGAGGTAGAAGCTTTGCTTTATACTCTTAAAAAAGATGGTTCTTCAAGGGTTCTGTGGTAAATAAATGGTTCTATATAGAACCATGAACACTCAAAAAGCCCTTTGTGTAATTTAAGGGTACCTTGCATAATTAAATGGTTCTACAGTTTGATGAAGATTGTGTTATAGATGGTTCTAAATAGAACCTATTTTAAAAGAGTTATATATATCACCACAAAGGGATCTTCTATTGTAGTAGGCTTGATGTCATAACTGACATAACTGAAGAAAGCTTGTCAGTGCTATATAGAACCCTTTTCAAAAAAGATTATATATAGAACTTTCTACAGTTAACTTTAAGGTTTAAGATTTTAAGGTTAAGGTTTATTTATTTATTTATGCGGGGTCAATAACTTGCAGTAATAACAAGCTGGCAATTATCTGTCCATCATCAGAGGTATTCAGAGAGTGAAGCTAGCTCAGTCTGCTACAGTACAACACATGAAAGTTGTTGATGCTTGTACATTCCCCATGCCTTTGTCATGCACAAGGGTGCAAAGTACTGGAAAACATACAGTTGATGGTGAAGATGTAGAAGTTGTGGACAGCTTTTGCTTACTCGGATCAATTATTGACATCAAAGGATCCAACACTCAAGAAGTATGACACGGATTGGCACTTAGCAAAACAAGGATGAAGGAGCTTGTATAGATCTTCAAATGTAATGATATGTCTCTACAAAGAAAGATCAGAATTGCCCACGGGATGGTGTTTACTTCACATCTTTATGTATGTGATAGCTGAATGTCAAAAATCAGAACAGGAAAAATATGATGCCTTTGAACTTTGGTGCTGGAGAACACTTTATAGAGTATCTTGGGCGGCAATGAAAACAAATGGATTCTTGAACAAATCAAGCCTCACTTCTCAGTTGAACCCGACCTGAAGCTCTCATTTTGGACATATTGTGGTGAGAACTGATTCACTGGAAAAGACAGTTGTGTTTGGAAGTGGGAGGTAAAAGACAAAGAGGACGAGCAGCTAAAAGATGGATGGAATGATCAGTGGAATCATAAATAACCTTTTAAGAGGCCTGAAGATCCAAACAGAAGAAAGGATGTTCTAGAGAAATGGTTGCCAGGAATGGGAACTGAGTTGACAGCATCAATACAGCTAGTTAGGCAGGTTGAGAGTTGTCATTAGAAATTGTCAGTTGATGACATTTCTAGAGCGTGATGACTTCTCTGACTCTACATACTAAAACTGCTGCAAATTCCATGTTACTATTTCTTGAGAGCATTTTGAGAATTGAAAGAGAGAAAGGGAGAGAGAGAGAGAGACAGAGAGACAGAGAGAGAAAGAGATTTATTTTGAACATATTGTATTGTCAATAATCTGTGTGCTTTTCCACCACCAGTGCTTTTCCATTTTTACTCATTTCACCGAATTTCTTCAAGGTCTCTTAACACCATTAAATGAATCACTAAATACCAAATTAAAGAGAAATGGTGGGGGAAAAATACAGTCTCGAGATTCTTTTTATTCCACACTCTTCTCTCTTGTTGCAATTAACACAGTCAGATGTGCCTGGCACACTGAGTTCAATCTGTGAGTGCTCTGTGGGTGAGATAAAGATTCCAATTTCCCCTGCCACACACTTCAGAAAGAAGGCTCTGGCATGGCCAGCCGATTGCCATCGAAATTTCCCTGACGCTGCACTCACACAACACAAAATGTTAAGAGTTAACCTCCGCCGACCCTTACGAAAGCTTGCTTTAGAGAACAGGACCTTCTTTCTTTTTTGTTCCCCCCTGGCTGCCTCCTCCCTCTCTCTCACTTCATTCTTTATTTCCATTTCACATCTTGTCAGGAAACTTCTTTTTCTATTCAAGGTAGCACAGACAGGCAATGAATTCTCAGAGAGGCCAAACTGCACTGAGCAGCTTGACGGCGACCTCCGCTCTGTGAATGGAGCCGTCAGCAGTGTGGCAGAGCTGGGGGGTCTCAGCAGCCCATGACACAGGACTTTCAAACAAACTTCTGTCCAAGGAGCTAAAAGGCCTGCTTTTAGAAAATCTGTTTATTCAAATTTCCAGATGGAAAATATTTCTACATCGATTTGAATGCCACTCTTAAGTGTCAGATCAACATATTCTTTAAGGAGCACATATCTCAAATATCAAAAGTTTGATGTACTTACTAAACACTTTTAAAACTTCAAAATATACTATTCACTCCCAGTTTATAAACTGAACTGACAAATAGCCCATTTTGAATTCATTGTGTTTGTGATGTCACAACCTTAAACAAAATTACTAATGACCTCCCATTCAGCCTGAACTGTGGCCTGGACAACCTCAACATGGTAAAAGGTGTTGTTACAGCGCACTGTAGCAGAGTTACTGAAGTAGGAAATGTGTCTAATAGAAGACTTTTCAACCAAGGCACAGTGCAGGGCAGCCAATCAGAACAGAGGTCATTTGTATATAGTAGTTGTACATACAGTAACAACAGCTTGTTTAATTTAAAATCCCAGACTTGTCACAAACTGCAGTGCACTGATATTTTTAAGTTACAGGAGCATCTAAAACAATCTGGACTCACCACGATCCTGGCTATTTAAGAGATTAACCCCTTAATATCCCAGACCTATTACAAAACTTATTATACAGTCACTATAGGAACTTCAATGCGAACTAATGGGGCTTTTTTTAGGTTACAGAAGAATGAAATAAAACTTTGGGCCAGCTGGACCCACGGCTTGGAAAGGGGCTAAGGAATAAAAACTAATTGGAATATGGTCACTAATTACTACACTGTAAAAATGACTGAATTTTTGTGAACTTTAAAAAGTTAGCATCCTGGTTGCCTGAATGTTTTAAGTTCACTGGACATGAAATAATAAGTCAAGAGATCATTGTTCTGTAAACTTACTATTAGACATTCAAAGAATTTAAAATTCCAAATTTCTTACTTTTTTAAAACATTGAATTGCATTTTACAGTGTACTCTTCTTTGGTACACAAAATCACATTAAATACTACAAGTGGGCTTCAAGGATGAAAACATATTTTTACTTTTTCAAGTACATTAGGCTTGTTGAGTCAAAACGACTTAATTCATTGTTCAATAGCATAAGCTACTGAATAAGCAGCACATCCTTCTATTTAAGTCTGCATTTGATAATTAGTAGGTTCTGGTGGAACGTGTCCTTGCACAGGACAGAGCTGGTCTGGGTGTTTAGAAGACCCTTGGTAGTCCACACAACTGTTCTGTGTGGTGTCAGTTCCTGTACAGTACTGGTATGAAGTTGTATGCCTCAGAGCTGCAGGAGTGAAGAAAGCATGAGTACACAAACACTCCAGCGCCATCAGAGACACTTCAGTCCTCACTCATCCTCTGAGCACAGAGCAGGGCTCAGCACTAAAGCACTGCAAAAGCCTGAGGTTACAACACCCAAAATAGGCAGATGCACCATGTGAGTGTTTTGGTGCTCAGTGTGAATAATCAGCCATGATGTGAGCTAATAGAAATGATTATTATTTCTCAACTATGATCGTTCCACGTCTAGTTCTGTGAGCTAGAGTTTGACACCAGAAAGGCCTAGCATTGTTTTCCAAACCTGTACATCAGTGAAGGTCAAGTATCAAGTATAACTGACCTCTCCATGCTCCACTCATGTAGCTACAGGTGCAGTGTTGAATCGGTTGTACTGGACTTATTAGAAAGTCTCATCTAGTAACAGTGAGTGTGCACACTACTGCATAGAACTCTTGGACATGATTATGGTGGGAGGAACAGTTTAGCCAGTCATTGCCACGCATTGCTAGCTCAACATCCTTTGAGCTCTACAAGGAGATGGAAATGGCATGTTCACAGTGATATATACCTGGAATTCATTCAGAAGGTTCAGAGTGAGATGCGGGGCTTGGGGTTTGAGCTGAAACAAGTGATTGCAATGTGACCAACTTGCATAATGGTGGCCTATGAGAGAGCCTATCATGAAAGTCTCCACAGTTTCCCACAGGTCAGTCATGTTATGTTCTTTCTTTAAATAGCCACACAGAACTGCACCCAACAGGGTATATTTGTACCTTTTCTCATAAAAACTTCATAACTTCTGTTTAAAAAGAAAACTAAAATAAAAGCAGTGAGGATATGGTATATGGAGTCAATACAGCTTTAAAAAGAATAATTACAACAGAATATGGTACAATTATTTTCATTAGCTAAAGGTACTGAAGACCATCACACAGTGACTTGAGGGTACCAACCCAGTGAAAGGTTTTCTAAATATGTACATTTCTCACATTATTGATTAGCAACAACAATTCCTGCATTTTTGACTTTCTTTACTGCGATGTATTCCTCTGGTAATTCCTATTGATTATTCCATATAAATTCAGAAATTTATTTTTTGCTTCATTTGTAAAGATAAACAGTTAACAGTTCCTAACCTGCAGCTACATACAAACAAAGTCAAAGGCGACTGAGGGAGACTTACAGTCAGATTGTGCTCTGTGATGAGGTGACAGAACAAAACATCTCTGAATTTTGGTAGCATAATCTCTAAATTGAGATGGAGGAGCAAATGTATCTTTGTAAATGCGTCTTTGGGTCTCAATCACTGTGCAATATAGTCAAGTATATATTTAAGGAACACAGAAACTACAAACTCTATTTCCCCTAAAGAAGCATCGATGGCTTTGCTAATTTCTTCCGTGTGGCAATATTGGTTTTGTTTTGTCTGTTTATGACAGATTTCATAAACATCAGCAAGCCACCAGCCACAGCCTTTGGTCAAGATGTCAAATAAAGCAGAAAGTGAGAAACAAATCTGAACACCATCAGATTTTTGATATAAATGGTTTAGAGTCACTGGAGAAAATGTGTATTAGATTACTTACAAGCCCATATGCCTTCAAAACTATGGGTGCAAAGAAAATCATACGAGTAAACCATATGGTTTTATACGTATGCTAATGTTAGGTCAATTACACAACAAAAAAAGGAACACTTTACATTAAAGGTCACAAATTGAAGATAAATTATGCCAATTATTCACTGTATATATTTCAATTAAGTGTTAATTAAGCAGTAGTTATTAGTAGTAACTGATTATGTACTTAGTAATCAATAATTAAGTACATTGTAAACTGATCAGTTTATTAACTCACAGCTTAAATACTCTGTATAAAACTGTATATTCACTGCTGCTTATCACACTGCTAATAATAACTGATGTGGGCTTTCTCACATGAAGAAGTAATATGAGAACAAGGTAGTGTCATTAATCATATGTTAACTAATCTACTTCAAACTTAGAAGCAAAAGAATGAATTAAGCATATATTGACAGTGTGTTTCATACTGTTATTTTATCATCTTAAATCTCACAGTGCTGAAAATAGCTCTTTTTGCAGCAATGCCAATGCAAAACCCACTCTTTGATCCCTACAGAACCTTCAACCAGATGTGATGTGTAAGTACGAAGGATGCATTTTAGCTTAACTGAATTGTTCTTGACTCCTGTTTGATTTATTGTGTGGAGCCATTTAGAATAAATGTTAGCTGATGAAATATGTATAGCATCAACTTTACACTTGAAGGGACACAAACAATAGAGATAAATTAGGATATCAGTACCTTGTCAAGTCTTTAGAATTAATTTATAGCATAATAAGTAATTCAAAATCATGGCTTTACTGGGAAGCACACAAAGTAGCAATCAGTACAATAAATCAAAAATGTGAATAATAGATAATAAACAGGACTAGCACTAAGTACTAGATAGTAACTAGTAACTATTAAGTTACTTCTTTATGAGTAAATGCATATCAGTTCTTTAGCGGTGTGATAAGAAGCAGTTAGCTCACAGCTCATGAGTAATTAAACTATAAACTAATAAACTATCCGTTAACAGTATCCTCAATTACTAATGATTATGTACTTAATCAGTAACTATGTAATAACTAATACTTAATAAACAGTTAACTAATATATGAATGAGGACTTTAAATACATATAAGCATATAATGATCAATTAGTTTGTGACTCTTGTAATGTAAAGTGCCACCAAAAATCTGTGCTTGCTCCACTCTAACAGTATGCCCATTCACATATATACAAAGTAAGCATTTGAAGTTAATAACACGCTTAATATTCCAACACAAACTGAGTGCACCACAGTTTATCATTGAGTTGAATGAGATTTTTGCTAATGTTCTTTTGCCTACAGCTTGTCCAACCTTGCAACATTTGCGCCACTTTAAATATATAAAAATATTAGATAGAAGTGAAAATATCAGAACAGCCCTGAGTAATTTCTCTGAAATGCAACTGGTGACTCAACACCCTGCACAACTTCCCCATAGCGGCAGTCAACTGGTGAGCAAACAGACACAGAGGGAGCTTTAGCATCAGACTCCTGAGTGTTAAAATGGAGCTGATTGTGAGCTTTTCCTTGATTGCTCACGTCAAGCTTGCTGTGTGTGTGTGCATGTGTGTGTGTGTGTGTGTGTGTGTGTGTGTGTAATGTAATGAACACACTAATAGATAGATCCACTCATCAGACTAATTGCAGTGAGACAATATGCACTGATGGCATACCCAGATTAAGTGTGCTGAGCACTCCAGAAAATTTTGTTAAGTAGGAAAAAAAGGAGCTAGCAATTAAAAGCCAGAAGAATAGAATTTAATGTGGAACTCAATCAGGCACATGGCAGATTTGTTAGGGCCCACCAATGAACAGGCAGTGCCTTCATAATCCACACTACAGAGATAAAGGCAACTATTTTAGGCATTCAGATTGTTATTGTCTCCATTATGATCTGCTCCATCATGTTTAGCATGTGTGGCGGAGGTGGAGGCGGAGGTGGGGGCACACAAAAGTCACTCCTGTCAAAGAACTTCCCTTTCCTCCAGAGGATGATGATACAACAGCCCATCAGCAGCAAACTCACTCATTTTTACAAATACTGCTTTCAATTTATGCGCTCGTTCTGCTCCCTCCACTTTATCTCCCACGCTCCTCGTACTGTAGTGACGTTTATCAATAATCATTGTGCACACTCGAATTACATTCCAACTTAATTAGTCAAAACAAGCACCTGACAATAAAAAGCAAATTCACAGCTCGCTGAAAGAATGAGCTTTAGAAAACAGGCGCCTCTCAGAGCAACATCAACAACAGCCAGAAGCTCCGACACTCAACGTTTACTGGGGTTTCATTGTGTTTGCGTTTGACCAATAAACAATAAAAATTCAACTCTGCCGACACACGAGTTTCCAACAGCACTCTGTAGTGGCATTAACTGCCTCCTCCACCATGCAGAGTGTGAAGGAGAGAGAGAGAGAGAGAGAGAGTGAGAGATGATAAGGGCACTTTTAATTATTCTTCTCTCCTTTTTCTCCTCTCTCTCTCTTACCCTCTCTCTATAATCTTTTCTTCAAAAAAAAAAAAGATAACAGTTCCCCCACAAGCAATCCCACATTTACGGTGAATGGGGGAAACAAAGTAATGAGTTATTAGATTTGTTTTATTGCACCTCCCTCCTGCCCTCCCTCCCTCTCTCCATCTCTCCCTCTCTCTCTCTCTCTCTCTCTCTCAGCCCCCTTCTCAAGGTCCAGATTGCTTTGATTTATGTAGCCATTGTAATTTGTTCCCCACAAATTGCATCTTGCCCAGGCAGAAAATACAAATACCTTTCTTTCTTTCTTTCTTTCTTTCTTTCTTTCTTTCTTTCTTTCTTTCCCCTAAATGTGACTTGCTTTTTATATCAACCCCTTTGTCACAGTAGCCATAAAATCTAATTTCCACCTATTTTGGAAGAGGTTTCTCGGGTTGAACTACATTTTTGACCTGGTCTTCATAGGTGAGCAAGCGTGATTACTGTCGTTGTTGAAGGAGTCGTCTCTTTGAGCTGAATCTTTTAGGTGAACGTTGGGAGCCAACTCACACTGTGAAAAAATTAAAATGAAACAAATAGTTCCTTCCCTCATTATTCATATTTATTCATAACACCTGCTATTGTCTCAGTTAGTTCTTTGTCATGTTTCCAATTGTGCCTCGTTAGTTATTCTGATTTTTGACTCTGACCTGCTTTGTTTGCTGATGACTGGTTGATGGTTTTGCCTGCATTTTTCTCATCTGCTTGTTTTGTGAAAGCTGATACAATTGTAATGTTTGTTCCATTGAAAGTATGCTGGCGCAATATGGCTGCCACTTTACATGGGTTTTTCGTTTGTTTTGTTTTGTATTGTTTGTATTTATGCTTTGATGTTTCTCTGCTGGCTGAGAAGTTTTGCCATCTTTCTACCAAGATAGCAACTGAGAGTAATCTTCCACCTGTGGCTCACAGACTTCTTGAGCTGGCCGTTTGGGTAACACTACATCACAGCTATGATGTGGCCTGGACTGGCCCATTAATTGATGCTATATTGCAGCTATGAGGCTCTCTGGCTGTTGGACTGACTGCTTGGATTATTTGGCACTGTAGGTGTGGGGCCGCCCTGACTGGTAGTGTGGTAGTGTTTGGCTGCATGAACTGCACTACGCCGCGGCTAGAAGCTGCCTAAACAATGCTACATTGCAGCTACATGGTTGCCTGGCACTTTTTAAATTGAACTTGAAGAAGTGATAAACAAATGATATGTAACAGACAATGCTATTTAATGAAAAACTGTTTGGGGGCTAAAAGAGTTGAGTCTCACTGGTGAGTTAAGCCCAGTATTCTGACTCACTTAAAAGAGTTGCAATGCTCATCACTACACAGCACAGCAAGTGAGGAGGTGTGAATTGTTTGCAGCAGGAAGTTCTTACACCTCCCCTTTCATCTCATCGCTAGCTAGCAGCTCAACACAGAGCTGAGAGTTACAGATAAATTAATAGAGTTAGAGAGAAAATTAAAAATTTTATTTGAATATAAATAATAAAACAAATATCTCAGATGATTTGTATTTCTCCAGTTGTTAGAGACAACACTGAAGATCTACTTCATATAGACCAAAACTTCCACCTTGGTGCAAGAACAAAGACATGTTACATTCTTGTCCTGTTTTTCGGAGAAGCAGTGAAACTACTTCAAGGCAACAATGATAATGACCTAAAGAGTAAACAGCTGCATACCAAATATGGACATATGGACATATAAGGACAGCTGTGCCATTCCATAAAGAAAGAACAGATGTGCAGTGGGTAGCCATACCACAGCAGAATCTTTGTCATAAACAAAACCTCATTCCTTTAAGACTTAAAAGTGTTTGTGTTTTGTAAGACAAAAACAATAAATCATAGAGAAAATCAAAGGGAATTACACTCATTTGCATTCTTGTAATATTTACAAAAGCAGTACATTCAGTCTTCTCTTTCCTAAAACCTAAAAGTCATAAGCCACTCTGTCCAATAAGGATACAAACAGTACAATAAAATACAAACAGTTATAAACACAGCTGAGGCATATACATTTACTGCTGTAACATGCAGTTTGAAGTGCTTTAGTGACCAAACATGCATATAAACACATACCACAAAATTCAGCCCCTTACAAAGGATCAACAATCCTATGCAAAAAGATAACAAAAGTTCTAGAAAGACACTCCAGACATGCAGCCTGTGCATATTGTGATGTGTCCTAGGCTTAATGTCATTCTATTCTCCACAGCAGAAGTCAAGCAGAGCAAAGAGACTGCACTGTATAATTCATTCCTTTGTCATTCACTCTTGTTTCCCAGGTGTTTTGCGCTCACATCGTTTTTAATAGCAGACAGACAACAGACAGCAATCACGCTTGTGCTTGATGAGGTCCATGTGGAGAATTTCACAGAAACACTTTCAGCAAACTTTTCCAAACAACTGTTGGAATCCATTTTATATATATATATATATATATATATATATATATATATATATATATATATATATATATATTTTTTTTTTTTTTTTTTTTTTATTCCAACAAGTGAGCAGGCTTAAAATGTGACTGGAAAGCTGAGTCACTGTCAGCTAAAGCAAAGGTTATTTATTGCAAATGGTTTCTCTGATAGCGCTAAGTAAGCTGTCAATGCTCAGCCAAAAAAATCCATTCTTTTTTAGCCACCGATGAAAAAGTCAAAGGCAGTTCTTCTGTGGTCCACTTCTAAACGGTCCAATTAAATGGTGCATTTAATTTCAGTTGAAGTATGAATAACACACAAACCAATGATGTCTAACTGGACCAAACACATGACGAACCATTGTGTCCCCTCTGTAGACCCTTTTGTCCTCTGAAAGAGACTATATTCTAATGCTGTTTTGATATGTGCACACATTTAATCTCTTCATGAATTCTTTTGGTAATTATAAAATAGGTACTTGAAGTTTTACAAATGATGCTGAGGCATGGTCAAAGCAATCATAAAATATCACTTCACACATCAATTATCTTATGCATTCATTTTTCATTTCAGTTTTTCAGCCTTAAAAAAAAAGAAAGCCACTCAGGGCTGTGATCCTACTCCTACTATTTCTCATTGTGGGGAAACAATACTAATGCACAGCTACTATTGCCTTATTATTTTAAAATATCAAAGATAAGACAAGATATACAGAAATGCATACAACTCATAACTTCAATACAAAATGGTTCAGAAAGTTTGTTGGATATTATCCCAGTTATTGTCACCATACGTATGTTACAATCTGTAAGTTGTGATTAGTTTTATCTATTAGTTTTATGACCTCCGTTTAGATCTTTTGCTTTAACATTAAACATGTCAGAGTGAACACAAAGCAAACCTAAAATGCGACAATCTACTATTTTCTGCTTTGGTCCTAACCAAAGGAACCAAACCAAAATATGCAAGCATTCTTACATTGCATGATTCATTTAATTGGATATTTATTTTGCATTCATATGAAAGGCCATTTGTTTTGTTTTGCACTAATGTTAGCATGATGTCAAATGTGTTGCCATTTTCAAACTTGCCTTGGTTAGCTTTGATAGCGTAGCTCTGGTCTGCTATAATAGCTTAGTCCAGCTTGGCAGTGTAGCATTCTAAACTCAACTGGAAACTCAATTAAATCAAATCACTAGAGTTTTTCATTAGATTGAAAGGAAGTTTTGTCAGCATGTCAAAATTGTCCAACCTACGGAAGAACACAATTGTTGAAGAAGCATGAATAGGACATTTATTAGCAATGCAGAAAATGTGTCCATCTTCCACAAAACTACAGACGCCCTATTGTACTGCTACAGATCATTTTCTGTACAATATGCACATCTATACAAATATCTTCCATTCATTTTTGAGACACATATAGCTGCTCTACATTTAACAGATTATTGACTGAGATTGGGTTGTTCTGATAATATTATTTGCTTTGCATTCGGTAAGATATAACCACAGGCAAATTTGCAAGCCAGAGTGAACAGATAGGGCAGTTATTTGAGGGCAGTATTATTTTCTCTTAGTAGGAGCCTGTAGGCATGTACTATAACTGGCCCCAGATCTCAGTCCTCTCTCATAAAGGCTAGACTGCATGCCCTCAGGGCAAGGGCTGTAATGGTAGTGTGCTGTGCTTGTGCTGCACGGCTGGAATAAGCTATCTTCGCCCTTCCTTTCCACATGTCCTCTCACAGACGTTTTGACAGCTTTATTAAATAGGTTCTGATTAACGACAGTTAAAGAACTGCGTCACTGCATTAAAGGCAAGAAGAGACTAAATGAGCTGTTTGTGAAGTGTGAATGTGTGTGTGTGTGTGTGTGTGTGTGTGTGTGTGTGTGTGTGTGTAGGACAGACTGATGGACTGTGAGAATCTGTGGGGAGGCGGTGGCGTTCACACTATGTCCTGTCCCTGTCCATCCTGAAGATAAATGATTACACACAATGATAAATGATGATGCCTAGTGTGTTTATGATGCATTGTGTATCAGTGTTAAGAGTTAAGATTAGATTAGTTAAATTCCTGTTTCTTACCACAACAGAAACTTAATGCCCATCTGATGAAGAATGATTTGTCTTCTTCTCTAGCCATTCCACAGTGGTCATTTTCTTACCACAGAGCCATTCTTGGCATGATCATTTTGAATGGCTACCTTTGCCTGATACACTCATACCACTGCCATACAGACCACCATCGGACTAGCAGTGGCAAACTGCGACTATTAAAGCTAGGCCTTGAATTCAAGCCTTAAATGTCAAAACATGAGGAAAAAAAACAAATTCTACAACAATGCTAACTTCTACTAGTGTCCCTATGGGATTTTAATATCTTGTTAGCACTATGCTAACAGCTGTGCATATGTATATTTTGTGGCAGATGTAGATTAAACACAGACATTTGCAGCTTCTAAAACACATTCCATGCTTTACATTTTCACATGGACTTTTTCAGTAGAGAGTGCTGCTGCTGTTCTCAGTCAGTCACAGATCAAGAACTTCCAGAAGGCCTAGTGTGACATTTTTTTCTCACAAAATTGGTTCCACCCACTGGAAATCAATATGTTTGGTTGATTCCTCAATCACTTTGTAATGATCCTGATTGTTAATCCAACACATTAGGGCTTCTCTTCAGCTTTTAGAAGCCCTGACTGGCCAATTTTCACCTGGGCCTTTCAAAAATGTAATCATTTTTATTCCATCCAAAACTTTTAAAGAAACAAGATGAGCAATGTGATACATAAATACAAATTGTTCTATTGTTCCCAGAAACCATTAGGCCTTCTCTGAAGGCCTATAATGCCCTGAGGGTTCACAACTGCCCACTAACACATCAGTGTCACTGCTGTGATGGGAATGGTCCACTCCCCAAGTAATATTTGGTCAATGTCAGTGCTGTGGTCAGAGCAGAGATGAATGGGGTAGAGGGTGGGAGACATATCGCAGATCATTATATAGACTACAGTCTGGAATTGTACACCTACACTCTCAGAAAAAGGTACTAAACTCTCAATGGGGTGGCACTAGAACTGAAAACTATCTTCTGAAATGCCTAAATTTACAGCTGAATGTTTTCCAAATATGATAAATATATTCATGAGAATATATTTATATATGTAAGTCTGATTGTATGTGAGTTTGTTCCCCTCTCAGACTGATGGAGACTCAAACTATGTTTAGAATTTAGTCCTGTCAGCTGGTGTGATTGATATGCTATAAAAGCCTGCCAATGCTGTCATAACCATTTTCAGCCTTTCATGTCATAATATATTACTTCAGCCCTCAGATGACACTGACAAACATGCTAGTATACCTGCCCTGACAGGGAGGCTACAGCACCAACCATCACACACCCAGACAGACATAAGCATGCACACACTGAAAGGGTCTTTCCCAGGTCCAGCGTCAGAGTGTGGCTGCTTCAAAGTGTTCAGAGCAAAAGGGAGACACCTGGTCCCCCTCATGCTCAGCCAAACCTCCTCAAATTAGGACTCAGCTGCAGCTCTGTCTTATCTGCCACATCACTACCCTGCTTGGCCTACACAGGGAAACACATCTATTGCTCTTGTTGAGAATAGACCAGAGGTGGGCAGAGCAGTGTAAAAATCTAAAAGTTCCAAAATGCAGATCAAGTGAAAGCGCAAAAGAGGCAAGTCAGTCTTAAGTACCTTATAGGACTTCAATGGAATATTTCAGTACATTCACCATCTGTCAGCATAGAACTTTGGTCTAATGTAAAAGGCTACAGATCCTAAGTAAGCAAGGGTACAGACATGTTAAGAGCAGGGGCTCAAGAGGATAAGATGGGCAACCCAAACATGAATTTAACCTGATTTAATTAACAGCATGTTGAAAACACTCTTATAAAGAGAGACAGCATAAGTCTGTTTAAAAGGACACCAAACATAGTGTTGAGAGTTCTTCCCAATGTAATGTAACTGTGCTATCTCATCACGAAGAGCAACTGGTTTAAAATGTGTTTAAGAGCTCCAAGTGCTTAAGTGAATTGTAGCCTCATTTATTTCCAAGTTCATGAAAGCATGCACTCATTAACATCACGAGAGCATAGATAAATACTGTATCATAATGGAACAGGCAGTTGCTGAAATACTCACAATATCGATGTTCTTTCTCAGTATTTCAATATGACAATGTAAGGGTTAGGGGTAGCATGGTGATGCAGTTACCCCATGACAAGGAGGGCCTCAGTTTGACTCTCTAGCCTAAGGTGCCAAGGGTATTTCCTGTGTGGCGTTTGCAGATTCCCTTGTGTCTATGTGGGTTTCGTCCAAAAGACATGCAGCCAGGACACTTGGAAGACACAACATTGCCCCAAGGTATGTGTGTATATGTCTGTGTTTCTGCCCTGTAATGGACTGGCAGCCTGTCTAGGCCATGTTCTACCTTCCAGCCATTGAATGCTGGGACAGGCTCCAGCAACCCAGGAGGACAATTGGCTAAGAAGATGAGCGAATGTGATGCATATTGCTTTGCTAAAAAGATTATCAGGGATTTTATATGTGGCGTTTCCAATGCTTCCAGGTCACGTCTGACTTACAGATGTGAAATTTCCACAGGTGGTTGGTATTGCACTAGAGGGGGCATCCAAGAGCTGAGATATGTGAGCTCTGTTCCTGGTATAAAGCTTAGATGAATCTCGCTTAAATAATCTTGAAGGATCTCCTTATAAAACACTCTGACCAAGAGGGCACTTATACAATGTGAGGGCAGGACCCCACCACCCACATGAGACCTGCCTCAAATTCAAAAGTGTGGCCAACTGTGAAGCAGCACAGATGCTGTCACCAACATACCATAATGAAATAAAAGAAATTAACTAAATGTAAATGACAAATGTAACTGAGTAAAAGTAAATTAATGTCCTTCCAAATATAGTAGAACTAAATGTATTCTCATCAACATAGGAAGGTACAAATCCATTCAAACTTTACTTTAGTACATATAACTGAGTGAATGGAACTAGATATTAGCCACCATTGATATAAAGTACTTCTTGTTTAATGCCATCTAAAGTTGGTTTCATACCTGAGATGTAAAGCATGAAATTAAGAACCACATCAAAAAGCAGTGTGTTATTCATCCTTTTATTGCATATGTATTTAAAATGACTGAAATTAATTAGATAATTATTTGAGAAAGGCACTACATAAGTGGAAGTTGAACCCACCCCTGCTCCCATGGGCTCTCCCCTCACGAAGGTGTCCTCCGCTGCAGTGCTGTCTTAACTGCCCTTCACTTCCCAGCTTGGCTCAGGCTCTTGGGAGCACATTTATGGCCTTGATGATCTCATGTGTTTCTTGCTGTTCATCCACATATGTCTAAATCATCTTTGACGTAATCACACTTAGAAGCGTCAGTAGAAGCAACCGTAACAGCCACCACAAATAAATAAATCAGTTGATGTCCTACACATAAGCTGGGATAGGTAAGAAATCTCCCACACTGACTCATTATATTCAAAAAGCTCAAAATTCTTTGCTTGGTAGTGCAAAAAATTGGAACATTTTTTTCATTTTATGGCAATAAGATGTTCCTGTTATCATTTCTAATCCAGGATGGATAACGTCCTGGAGCTTGAGAGGTGAATTAGTGTTCGCGCTAATCACTAAGTGGCAGAAGCTCAGTCAGAGAAGGACAAATATCAACAAGTCCATGAGCAGGCTTTTCTCTTTTCTCATTAGCCAGATAGATGGTAGATAACGGCTATAGGGAGAGAGACGGGGGCAGAAACAGATTAGTCTCTTCTCGCAAACAGCAACGTATCCTTGACTTTTAATTAAAAATGCCATCACAATTAGACACGGTAGTTTAAACGGACTGCAAAACTAAACCGGGAAAGTTAAGATAGAGCTATAAAGCTGACCAGGCACTGCTCCAGGAGAATAAAGCTCTCCACTTTCCTCAATGTGGATTTTTTTTTCTCAAATCCGCTTATATGTTTCACACACACAAAAAGGAAAAAAGAAAAGAAAAAAACAAGCTGGTGCTGAAGACAGAAGCAGCAAAGAGAAAGACCTCAAAGTTGCACTGATACTAAAGGACAATCAGAGATTGAGGTCATAGAGAAAGAGGACAGCGTTTTGCACAGCACAAATGAGATCAATTAATCAGCTCTTAATGGAAGTTCCACCATTTACTCATCTGTTCAACTGAATTTTATTAAACAGAGAGAAAGAATAGATGAGCGTGTTCAGATTCGACCCTGATAGGCACCAGAATTCTTATCTACCACGCTCTTTTGACCCTGAAACGATTCCCCAGTACAATAACAAATAACCCAACTGCTCCTCTTTAGTAGCCGCCAGAATATCTGCTTTGTAAATTAGATATTAATAAGAAAAGCTGCCAAAAATAAAAACACATTTAATGATGTGTTGCTGATTAAACTGCAATGACATCTTAAAACAATTACAGCCTGGGTGTTTCCTCTTATCTTGCATTCATTTTTGTTAGCTGTTCATTAAATGTGCCATTGACTAGCTTATTGCATTCCACATTTTAATAACCTCTCCTGGAGATGCACCATAAAGATGTAAATTTCAACTTTATTTTTCCCTTCTTAATTACTTAGAACACAGAGGCATATGTATTGTGCTGATAACAATGGGCATCAGAAAGACTGTGTTGTTGTTGGAGAGAGAAAGTAAAATTACAGTGCCATTGTTGCAACGTGTTCTTCTGACTTTCATGAGAAAACAGCATCAAATTGGAGCTGAGCACATACGGTGATGCAGCGCTATCCCCCAAGGTAATTGGTTTTCTGGAATGGCGGCCATGTGGAGATGAAAAACAATCGGCGAGCCTCTTAACAGATGCTGTAATTACCTGAGCAGTGTTCGAATGCTTGAGCACAACAGGGTTCTTTACACTTTTTTGTCTTTAACGGGTGCAGAGAGCTCTCTGATCAGTGTGTGTGCTGGGAAAGGCTGCCTTTTTCCTGTATGCCCCTGACTGACCTAGCCAGGCCCATGCATGGGCATTTTGGAGGGCAAGGGAAAAGGAGGAAAAAGGCAACATGAACATGAATTAAACTTGATTTAATCTACAGTGTATTGCAGACACTCTACTCTATGAAGAGTATAATATTGTAAAACCAAACATAGTGTTTGAAGTTTTTCCAAGGGCAGCCAAAACACTAACATAACTATCTGTGAGGGAATTGGAGCCCCAGTTGTTAGCATGCAAAGCCATGGCATTACTCATTACATGAACTAATCAGTAAGCAGCACTGAGTTTAGTACTCTATTTATAAGCTCTACTGTCGCATATAAAGACCTGTTTTTCTGCAGTGATGAAAACTTACGGTGACAATTTATTAACACTGCCTATTGCTGACATTGGATCAGGTTGTTGTTCAAAACACAGTATTATGGAATGTTACACTTTCTTAAAGATTATCAGTGTTTTATTGATGGAGCTTCCAGCACTGGAAAAGACTCTGTACTGCATTAGAGGGGGTGCCCAAGAGTAATAAATGTTGTCCTCAGAAAACATTGCCTAAAGGTTGCTTTAGATTTTGTACATTGGCTTGGACAACCTATGAATTCTATTCCCAAGGTGGGATTGAGCCTCATCTCACTGAAATAGAATGGCAGATGCAATATAATACCATAAAAGCCTACAGTCTGAGGGCAAAGTGGCAGAGGCTCAAGCCTACCCCTAGGGTCTGTCTGTGTACGTGCCTGTGCCTCTCCACAGGAGGCCTTGCCTCACAGCCCAATTTCTAGATGTTTTTAATTGGACAGTGTGCTTTTCATAACAGTAAGCCAAACTTAACAGAGTGGCCTCAGTCCTACACAGTTTAACACTTAAAAATCACTCATTTGGCAACTCAGTATAATGAGCCGCTTTGAGTAAATCTGAAGGAGATTAAGAACAGAGGATGGAATTTAGATCTAAAAATATATCTTTGCCACTTCAGCTTTGGTGACCACTCTGCCTCACAGCAGGGTGACCAGCTCCCAACATCAGAAGTGCCACCAACCCAGAATCAACACTGGGACACACTGACATCAGCTTTTATTCCCAGCTTTCTGCTCCGTTCTCTATTATACTGTCACCACAGCACAGCATCAGCAGCCTTCAAACTGTGTTAGTGCAGTCCATTTGTGGGCTTCTTTCATAATGTCCCCCTTTAAAATAGCATTTATAAAAGTAGTAATTGCAAGCAAATGATGACTTTAAGATGCCACTCGGTCTTAAATTGCGAATAATTTTCTTACTCCGTCTTCACAACCATCAGTCTGTTTGCAGTGGGGTGTGTTGTCATGGAGACAGCAGCACTGTCTTATTTAAGTAATGTGTGATGTGCAGTGCACATGTTCATGGATCAGTAACACTAAGACGCTGGAGCTTTCTGAGAGACTGATAAGCTCCACTTTCCATAGGATATCAGAGTAAACACTGCCGATTACTCATACGTGCAGCAGCTCCGACGCCTTCGAAATATTAAAGCTCAGAAGGAACCTTTTCACTTCTGACTCAAACAAGTGTAAGCACAGCTCTGGCACCTGCAAAATATTGTGAGCCACACAAACTTCACAACAGATGGAGCGAGAGATTTCCATGTAACCATGACCACCTTCTACCACCAGCCAGTATGGATTTTCCAAAGCTATATGCTGTGCCTCAGCGTGGCTTTTTATTTCATGGTTTGTAACATTCAATTATCAAAACAATGATTTTTCTCTGCTATGTGCTTCATGAGAGCTAATCCTTTTTATGAACTCTCTCTCAGGATTTTTTTTTCCAAAAGTAAATTCTCAAAAATAGGTTTCTAAATGGCCCTTGGCTTGGACATATGATTCTAGGGACAAAACGTTCTTCAGTATAGAACCTTTACATTATGTGGTTCTTTAAACTGTAAAAAGGTTCTTCATACTCACGTTTTATTTACAAAAGGAGGTCTTTAACACATTTTTCAAAGCAATTTCTGCCTTTGGAGGAATTATGCATTTTTTTCTTCAAAAATGTTGATGGATTAAATTTTGATTAAGATGTGTATGATTAACAAAACTGGACGTCACCTGGAATTTTGTCTTTGTAAGTGAGCAAGCAAGTAAAAGTGTTTTCTGTGTGTATAAATGTGATTATTTTAGTCTTTCACATACTGCCCCTACACATCACCCTGATAGGCTAACATACACACATGTACATTAATCATCAAACCCTACTGAACTCTAACACTCATACATTCATTAAGTGCTGCTGTCATTCTATTGTGACAATAATGCACAGTGCACTTTATGACCACTGCCCACTGTCACCTTATGACAAGCTGCTCTCTGCTCTTTGCACAATACTGCATAGTTTACTTATTTATGTCTACCTCTTTATTTATGTCTCCATTTTTTTCAAATAGAGGATTAGCAAAGTAAGAATTTCAGTGTACAGTGTAAATGCCTGTTTTACTCTTGAATCTTGAATGCTGAATCTTTACTGTAGCTTTACTTTACATCATTTTTTTCAAGAAATCTCAGTATGGCATGTATGGAGTTCTCTCCCCTTTCCATCACCCATCATTGCACACCAACAGCTCAACACATAGGTCCAATGTATTTATGAAATCCACTCTGCATGCATCTTATATACAAAACCAGCATAGCCTATATTTGTGTATGGTACACGCAAAATATACTTTACTTCTTTATGAATATGCATTGATGGAAGGCCACACAAAGCATGGGAGCATGAGGTGAAAAGTGATGGGATGTTTTACACATGCAACTGATTAAATATTCCACTCCACTAAGGTCTGAGCAAGCCCTGGGGGCCAATTTTGCATCAACTTTTCTCCATCTTATAAAACCTTTCTGAAACCTTTCTTTAAAACCGTTTTTAAAACATTTCTGGTAAAGTCTTAAAAATGTGCTGTTGAGAGACTTTCTTTAACAGCAGTTAGATGGAAGATTGAGCCTCAAAATATACTGAAGGAATGTTTACCATCACAACAACGCTGTTTACACAGACTAGTACACATCAGATGGCGCAGTGCAAAATATGCCATGATGCAGCTGTAATATGCCCACTCAGCCTGTGTTATGGTTTAACAAACTGGTTATTATTAGCTGGAATAACACCATGTAGAATGTTTTGGTGGGTAAAAAATGGCTTAACTCAGCCATCTCTTCATTACTAAACTCTTTTATTCTGTTTTGTCTCCAGCTTGTTGACACATCCATTAACCAACTGTGACTTTAAACTCTGTGATTTTAAACTGTGCCTAATGCGTAGTTAGTTTGCGTAACGAGCTAGTCTTAGTAAATTGGATCTTAAATTCAGGCACGTATTGAAATCTTAACAAGGGACTTTTTGCACTCATAAGTACATCTTATACTTCACACAATCACATTTCACACAGGGAGTCAACAATTCTGGTTATTTTGATAAGAGAGTTTTTATTTAATGTGCTGGTGTTGGACAGTTCTGTGGCATCACTCTAAAGAACTATTTTTGGCATCTTTATTTTTAAGACTGTATTCCAGTAGAAACAACACTATAATTAAATATAAAATATATAATGTATAACACCAATATAACATAATGAACAATCTAAATTGCAACTCCAACTGTCTCAACTGATTCAACTTTTGCTGTATGCTTTTTCAAAAATAAACTTGCTTAAAAGGATTCTTAATGTCATAGAAGAATCTCTTTTTGTCTCCTGAAGAATCTTTGATTTAATGTTGTGTGTGTGTTTTTTTTAAGAATCAAGCACTAAAAGGTTCCTCTATGGCTCTTCCCCAAAGAACCCCTTTTGGCACCTTTATTTTTCAGACTCTACCTGCTGAAGGAGAAATTGCTTGTTCTGGTCTCTGTGAAGGAGCTGTGTAGGAGGTATAGAGAAAGAAATACAGATTACAAGTGCAACTTTGCACTAATAAATCATCTTCAACAAGGCACCAACTTACTGCCTGCTCTCAACTGACACTATTCATCTTCTCTCTGCCTCCTCAACTGTTCAGTAGAGTTCCAGCCAGACCATCAGAGGCATCTTCACTTTCATTGTTCCCATATGAGGGACACAGTGTTCCCAATGAAATATTCTCTCTGAATAAGAGGAGAGAGTTCTATACTATAGTATTCTCTCTTTCTCTTTCTCTTTCTCTTTCTTTCACTTGAACTCTTCATAACTTACATCTTTTCCTTTTGTCCAACAGGGCTGCTTTCAAATCTTTTTACACTGACAGAGCTATAGGAGAAACAGCTGCCTAAACCTGACCTGCTGTGAAACCTTTTCAGTACAAACCACAGAGGAGAAAGAGTGAAACTACAGCTTTTTATAGGTGATTACAGCTTGTTCCAAACGAGCCTCTGATCTTGGAGTCTAAACACTGCAGCGGATGAGAAGCCTACCTTCTTGGTGGATACTTTGGGTTCAGCTCCAGGTGTTTACTTCCTCATAGTAATTGTGTCTATTCAAAGCCTGTCTCTGATGTAAAAGACTAGATACACTGAGAAGATTCAACCATTGCGTCCATTGTGATGGGTTCCATAGCAACATATAGATAAAACATGTGACAGGGGTCAGCTCAATACGTCAAACAGGATACAAAAAAAATCCCTCGTTGACTTGTTTTAGACATTGATCTAAATCTGGACTGTTCATCATGAACTGACAAATGCACACAGAAACAGTTCTCTCGTATCACTACGGTAACCTCTGACATCATCTGCTATGCTGTCGAAGAGGTCCAAGACATACACGTGGTGGCAGAAATAAAAACAGCAAAGGTTTACATTTAAATATTCAAGAAACAAAGTGGAAGTAATTACAGCTGAGGAGCATTGTTTGGTGAGATGTCGATGGAAAGAAATTGGACTGTGAGGGATTTAAAAAGATGATCAATGTCAAATAATGGAAAGTTAAAAGAAATATATAAGGCTTCTCAAGAGAGCATAATCAATTCACTTCACTGGTCAGACAGTCTGAACGGCCCTAATACACATTAATTTAACACTAACTGGCCCCTAAACGGTTTCTAGTGAAAGCAGTGAATGAAATATATGGCCTTTTTTTATGCTATGCTTTACAAGCATTTTCAATAAAGTCTCCTTACTGTAATTTAAGACCAGGCTAACAATTCCCTCTTAGAAAATAAAGGTGTCAAAAAGGTGGTTCTTCTTGTACATTTGCTCATAGCAAAGGATTAACTTACATTGGCAAAGCTAGTTAGTAACCTACTTCCTTGGTGGAACCCTTTAGCCTTCAAACTATGTTTTAATTTTCCCCATAGAAGAACTGCTTTCTCTTCACTAACGAGCCTTTGAGAATTCAGACTATGCTTATGAGAAGATATGAATCTGATTGTTGGGGGGGTTGAAGTCCTGGATGGTTAGAAGACCAGATGAGCAGAGGTACAAAAAGGTAAAAATGGTTCTTAGATGCTTCTTTATGAAAGACATTGGTTCTATATAGAACCATGAGTACTTTTGTGATTTGCCGCTCACAGGTAATTAAAGATTCTTCTGTGTTGCCTGTCCTTCATTCTGCCTCTCTGGGCCCCCAGATTATATATATATATATATAGGGGCAAAAAAGTATTTAGCCAGCCACTGATTGCGCAAGATCTCCTACTTAAGAGATGAGAGAGGTCTGTAATTGACATCATAGGTAGACCTCAACTATGAGAGACAAAATGAGGGAAAAAAAATTCAGGAAATCACATTGTAGGATTTTTAAAGAATTTATTTGTAAATTATGGTGGAAAATAAGTATTTGGTCAATAACAAAAGTTCCACTCATTACTTTGTAACATAAATTTGTTGGCAATGACAGAGGTCAAACGTTTCCTGTAAGTCTTCACCAGGTTTGCACACACAGTAGCTGGTATTTTGGCCCATTCCTCCTGCAGATCTCCTCTAGAGCAGTGATGTTTTGGGGCTGTCGCTGGGCAACATGGACTTTCAGGTCCCTCCACAAATATTCTGTGGGGTTGAGGTCTGGGGACTGGCTAGGCCACTCCAGGACCTTGAAATGCTTTTTACGGAGCCACTCCTTCATTGCCCGAGCGGTGCGTTTGGGATCATCGTCATGCTGGAAGACACAGCCACATTCCATCTTCAATGCTCTCCCTGATGGAAGGAGGTTTTGTCTTAAAATCTCATGATACACGGCCCCGTTCATTCTTCCCTTAACACAGATCAGTCATTCTGTCCCCTTTGCAGAAAAACAGCTCCAAAGCATGATGTTTCCACCCCCATGCTTCACAGTAGATATGGTGCTCTTGGGATGCAACTCAGCATTCTTCTTCCTCCAAACATGACGAGTTGAGTTTTTACCAAAAAGTTCTATTTTGGTTTCATCTGACCATATGATATTCTTCCAATCCTCTTCTGGATCATCCACATGCTCTCTGGCAAACTTCAGACGGGCCTGGACATGTACTGGCTTAAGCAAGGCATACCTGGCACTGCAGG
The DNA here is from genome assembly GCF_015220715.1 of Pygocentrus nattereri. Classification (NCBI taxonomy): domain Eukaryota; kingdom Metazoa; phylum Chordata; class Actinopteri; order Characiformes; family Serrasalmidae; genus Pygocentrus; species Pygocentrus nattereri. The sequence goes on along the minus strand of NC_051221.1, from coordinate 22,316,871 downwards.
ATTTGAGTACCTCTCGGCGTAGTGTGTTACTGATGGTAGCCTTTGTTAAGTTGGTCCCAGCTCTCTGCAGGTCATTCATCAGGTCCCCCCGTGTAGTTCTGGGATTTTTGCTCACTGTTCTCATGATCATTTTGACCCCACGGGTTGAGATCTTGTGTGGGGCCCCAGATTGAGGGAGATTATCAATGGTCTTGTAGGTCTTGCATTTTCTTACAATTGCTCCCACAGTTGATTTACTCACACCAACCTGCTTGCCTATTGTAGATTCACTCTTCCCAGCCTGGTGCAGGGCTACAATTTTCTTCCTGGTGTCCTTTGACAGCTCTTTTGTCTTGGCCATGGTTGAGTTTGGAGTCTGACTGTTTGAGTCTGTGGACAGGTGTCTTTTATACAGATAACAAGGTCAAACAGGTGCCATTAATACAGGTAATGAGAGGAGGACAGAAGAGCTTCTTAAAGAAGACGTTACAGGTCTGCGAGAGCCAGAAATCTTGCTTGTTTGTGGGTGACCAAATACTTATTTTCCACCATAATTTACAAATAAATTCTTTAAAAATCCTACAATGTGATTTCCTGGATTTTTTCCCTCATTTTGTCTCTCATAGTTGAAGTGTACGTATGATGAAAATTACAGACCTCTCATCTTTCTAAGTAGGAGAACTTGCACAATCAGTGGCTGACTAAATACTTTTTTGCCCCACTGTCTATATCACTGTCTTAACTAGAATCATCAATTTTGAGTGTATAATCAAAATTTCATAATTGTTTTTGTAAATGGGATGTGCAAGCTTGAAGAAACATTTTCACGTATTGTAAACGGTTCTATCATTTAAAAGTATTTATGTTTACTTTAAATTGTATTTTCAAATCAAGAACCATTTGAGAATAAGAGTGTGTATTTCTAGGAGACCAACCCCGCACAGTCAACAATGGGTACGATTTCTTTAAAAGACTTTTAATCATTTTGTGCTAAAGAGATTGTAAATGCTAAGCGAAGATATCAGTCTACCTCAAGGTTATTTTTGAAGTCGTTGTTAGTGCCTTCAAACAGAACATCCTTCCCTCGCCCTTGGCTCAGGTGCTAATAATATTCACAAAAATGACAAAAACACCCTGGCGAGAACAAAGGCTGCTCCCCTCCACTGCCTCCTTCTCTCCTGCTCTCCACTGCCTCTCTTCTCACTCTTCTGTGCCGCCTGTCCTTCATTCTGCCTCTCTGGGCCCCCAGGCCTTCGCTATCGAGTTCAGGGAGACAAGCTGATGAAAGTAAAGTGGCAGAACAAAAAAAAAAGAGGCAGGGAGTTCTTTTAGGAATAACACAATGAGTAAAATCAGGTAGGTCGAAATCAGATCATTCACATTAAAACACTCACATTGGGGAGCCGGTGAATTGATGTTAATTGAGTGTTTTACTTTTACAGCTTCTACTTTTGACCAAGTGCCCAAGAACTGCTTCAAAGGTTTCATTTTCTTTTTTTTTTCATTTTCAAATGTTTCATTATCACCAAAGCAGGAGTGGACTAGCGTCCTAGATAGTCCACACCTGCTCCCCCTGCTCCGTGCCATTGTGCTGGAGCTGCACTTTTCCAGGCTCTGCTGTGCCATTGGTTCTTGAAGAGCTGTGCTAGTCTTTAACTGGCTTGAGGGATTTCTGAGTGACATGATTGGGCCACATCTCATGTCACAGTGTCAGACATAAGGACAGATGAAATGCTCAGTCAGCATGGCATCAAATTATTTACAAATCTTTCTTTCTTTCTCCTCTGTTGCTTTGCAACCACTCTGAGTCATACTAGCCTGCTGCAATCTCAACAAAGCGCCTATAGATAAATATAAAAGGCTCGCACAACATTTTACGTACAGTAACATAGTGTTGCTGTTATATAAGACAGGTTTGGTAGAACTACATGTTTCTGAACACAAAAAGCACACATGCTTCAAACAGCCTTTTATGTCCAATAACATAGCAGCCCTATAATATTAACAGGATTGCTATGGCATCGTATATACCAATGTGAAAGGCTCAAGTGCTGCAAACAGATTTTGCATCCAATAACATAGCAGTGTTATTGTATTAAAAGAATTGATATGGCATCATAAACACAAAAGGCTCAAATGCAGCAAACAGATTCTATGTCCAATAGCATAGTGTCCATATCATATAAAAATACTTGCTATGGCTTCATGTATATGAATACATTAGGCGCAAAGACTATCACCATCCTTTTACATCCAATAACAGACTGTCCCCATCATGTAAAAAGGTTAGATATTTCTTCAAGTTTATTTAATAAGCCACCATGCAGTCCATAACATGCTAAATGTTATCAAACCTCAAACAAACTGCATTTTTAGCTGATTTCCTCACACTGCAGGAAGTTTAAATGACTTAGCCTAAATTCAGATATAAACTGATGCATGTTCCACCCACTTATCAGACGTACTGCCCACGACAAGAGCGCTGTATATTTCATTAAAGCCCAGTGGTTGTGCAAACACGTGACACGCCATCCGCCCCCATTTATCTCTCACACACAGACACACAGACACACACACTTCAGAAGCTGAATGAAGGAAAAAGATGAAACCTACTACATAGAAATAGATGATGTCAGAGAGATTCCATGGAAATGTGCATGCTGGCAAAACTAGAGCAGAGTTTGCTGCTGGCGAAAACCTCTTTCTTTTAATCTGATGCATGTTCAAACAGAAAACGTGAGGTGGTTACAAGCGAAGTAATAATGAAACTGTTTTCCCCTTTTCCCCAATCACATAAATAAGGAACAATGTATTCTCTCTCTTTTGAAACTTAAAACATGAACACCTTATTTATATCTACATTAATATATGCAGCTACACTGCAGTGCTTTCTGGAATGTATAAATATATAAATCTGCAATTATAATGGAGATATAAAGGTGCACTATTTTAGTTCTGTTTAGATACTGTATAGTTGGCTTTGGGTCAGCATGGTGGCACAGTGGGCAGTGCTGTCAATTCACAACAAGTCCCTAGCCAGGTGACCAGGGTCCTTTCTATGTGGTGTTTACATGTTCTTCCTGTGCATGGGTTTCCTCTGGGTGCACCAGTTTCCTCCCACAGCTCAAACACATGCAGTGAGGTCAATTGGAGATGCTATATTGCCCCTAGGTGTGTGTGTGGCTGTATATGTCTGTCTGTGTGCCCTGTGATGGACTGGCAACCTGTCTAGGGTGTATCATGCCTTCTGTCTAGTGACCATTCTGGCACCCCCTGCAACCCAGAAGGATAAACGGTTTAGAAAATATGTGTGCGTGGGTGTATTTGGCTTTGAACACAGAACCAGTACTCAGAAGGAGAAGGGATCCATTGACCTATCTTTGCTCCACCTTCCAATTACTAATGTCATATATTTATTTTGCATGCATTTGAAAAGTCACGCAACTATATATGCATATTGGCTACATTTGTCCCTGTTATTTCCAACTTTCATGCAACCTTGCAAACAGCAGAATTTAAGAGAAAAAGATATATATATATATATATATTTTTTTTTCCTTTTAGATTATATATATATATATATATATATATATATATATATATATATATATATATATATATATATATATATATATAAAATCTAAAAGGAAAAGCAATTGATTGCAGAAGTATGCACATCCCCAAAGCTAATTCTGTTGCAGCACATTTTACATTTAGTACATCAGTATGTCTTTTTAAACAAGCCTTTATAAACCTTTTACATGCAGAAATTTCAATCCCACCCATCCTTACAAAAATGGTAGAGTTTCTTCAAATAGCCACATGATCTCCTGTGCACAATATAATTTAGGTGATTCCATATGTTTTCTATGTGACTGCAGATGGGGCTTCTGAGAAATTTTTTTTCACTTTTTTCAAGAATTCTTAGTTGATTTGGAAATTCTTGAAATTTGTGGCTATGTAATTGCACCAACCATATCTTTTAGAGTTCACCAAATGACTCATCAGATGCTGTAGAGTAATTTAAAGTTTTGTTTTTGTTTTTAGATGGGCTTGGATGGACCTTTTTTGTGAAAAATGGCTTGTTTTTATGCTCTATGCCATAGTCCAAACATATGTAGAATTTAGGAAATTGTTGTCACATGCAAGGAGTGGACTACCAGAAACTCCTCCAGCTTTTTTTAATATTAGGTGGACTCTTGGTAGCCTCCCTGTGAAGCTTGGTCTTGTCATGTCACCAAGTTTTGAGGATTTTCCTGACCTTGGCAATGTTCCTGTGGTGCCACATTTTATCACCTCTTTATGAAAATCTTCACAGTGCTCTGTGGTCCTTCTAGTGCTTTTGATATTCTTTTACACCATTGTCTTGAGCTGTACCTTTAGGCAGTAATATTCCATGTATATTTTGTTAGCTCCTCAGGAACCACAACCTGAAGGATGCAATCATGAAAATGAAAGGAACAGCTGTAGATACAGCTTATTTTATTTGGGGATTTTTTAGTGATGGCAGGTTATGCTTCATATTATTTGACATGATTTTAAGAAAAAAATTGTTCACAACACAAACTCTGAACAAGCTAAACCCTCTATTATGTAAGGATGTGCACACTTATGCAATCAGTATATTGCAATGTTTTTTTTTATTTATCAACTGTTTGTTTTCCCCTGAATTGTGTTGAAGGAAAGTTCACATTAAAGATGGAAAAATGTCTAAAATTTGTTTTAAATAGCAAAAATGTGTTTAAACTTTTCATATCCACTGTATATTGTATTGTAGTTGCTATTGCACCACATGTTCCTGTAAACACATTTCATGTGCGAAATGAGGCCCTGGAGGAGTGTTGTTTAGTTCTACTGTTTACTTGTATATGTTTGGGATGGCAACAAAGTTCTTCTTGACCTTCTTGATTGTAAACAAAGATTGCTACATAAGATTTGATAGAATTCTTGCTAGTGTTGTCTAAAGTTTGTTCTTGCTCACATTTCCTATTAGAGGGCACACGTGGGCAGAGCATGGATAGGTCAATTAGTTCTCATAAATATCAAAGTGCATGTATTCTTTGCACTGCCCAAATATGAGGGCAATCGTGTTGGGAATCGAAGAAAAGGCAAAGATGCACTGCTGACCTTCTCTGACAGTGCAGACCACACAAAGATCAGTGTACTTGTTTCATCAGCTCATCGTGCACAGTCTCTTACAGTGAAGGGTGACAGCATTCTTTGTACAGTATTGCTGTAAACCCATCTTTCTGTGCAGGGCACCAAGGAAAGTTGTTACATTTCCAGCCTTTGATTTTTCTTTCAGTTCCAGACAGAAGCACTTCATCACGGTCATAGCATCGCACCTCCTTTTCCTCCTGACCCATGTTCTCTCTCCTTCCTTCTCTTCTCCCACTCTTCCTTTCCATCTATCTATGTCTGTCTCTGTCTCCCTCACTCTTGCGTCAGGTTGACTTGTGTGTAGAAGCTACTTCAGTGCAGTTTGTTTCTGTCACCTCTGATTAATGACTAGCAATAACATTACAACTTACATGGATATGGCAGGGTGGATATCTACGACGAGCAATCAATAAATCACTCAAGCACTTCCCAGATTTAGAGGCTGTATGAAGCCACATCACACATCATATTTCATATGCAGATTAATAAACGTTTGCCTTGAATGCGAACCAGTTGGGCTTGACCACTTCTAATGCTATAGAGCTCCATCCTTCATGACCTAGCAGGTGATCACTAGAGGACCCATGTCTAAAGGAAAAGACAAGCTTACAGTGCGTTAATGCACAGAGCCTGTAATTGGATTTATATGACTATAGGGGATATACTTCATAATCCGCCTCCCGGAGCTCCACTGCATGTTCTGCTACTGCTAAGACGATATCCTCCTTTTCTTCTGCAAATCTCCACAAGGCTTCAATCAATGTCTTAATCAATGCCGAGGGATGCTGAATGGGTAACTCTTTTTTAACAGAGTTTGACGTGTCTGGGATACATAATTTGTCATAAAGGTTGACATAATTTGTCATAAAGGTTGCATTTGTGAGCTTTAATGTCAAGTGGATTTTAAATAACATTTATATCATTAAACTGCTGAAAGAATTATAACACAACTTAATGAATAGTTATAACACAACCCATTAAAAATAGGTAATCTTGCAATGCAAAGTAGTTTACTTACATCCACTTGGCTATCCAGCATCTACAGGGAATGGATGAGTACTTTAAATCTGTAAAATATCTTCATGCAATGAGTCCCAGCACCATACCAATTCAGTTCTTTTTCTTTTTTAAAATACTTTTCAAAATAAAAAAATGTAGCCTTATATTTTGAATGCATCTCTAAAATTACCTCTAAAATGACAGAGTAGTCCATACTGATATCATGTAAAATATGTATACTTTAAACTTTATACTGTAAGTTTAAACATTATTGAACATGTGAAGCATTTATGTAAGATGTTATGAAAGTGCCCTTCAAGTACACTGTTAAAAATACATAAAGTTAATGTGCTGGTACATTTTAGTTCATCAAGGTACAAACTATGAAAAGTTCAAAGGTACAACAGTGGTTTTAAGATCCAATTGGGTACCTTAAAGAAGTTTTTCCTAGTGGAAAAGTACATATTTGTACCTTTTAATAAACTAATGTTTTAAAACAGAACAAAAAATTAAACAGCCTGGAGATGAGACGGGGTGTGTGGAGTTAATACAACTCATAAAATATAATTCAATGGATTATGTACAATTATTGTATGGTGCATGTGGTCTGTGACTGTTGTCCTTTGGTAAAGTGAGTTTGATTTGACCATTTATAAGATTCAAGGTTCAAGAGTTTTATTGTCATATGCACAGCAAAAACAGGCTGTTACACTGTACAATGAAATTCTTACTTTGCTGTTCCTCCATTCACCAATCTTATATATATATAAATTATATATAAAAAAAATAGAAAGACAACCAAAAGTTAAACCAGTTCAGATTGGGAGGGCGGGGAGAGGTAGTGAGTGAGGTGTTTACAAGCCTGATGGCGGGTGAATAGAAACTGTTCATCAGTCTTGTAGTCCTGGACTTGACACTCCTGTAGCACCTGCCTGAAGGTAGGAGTGTGAAGAGTCTGTGCTGGGGGTGTGTGCTGTCCCTGATGATGTTTTGGTCCCTCCTGATGACCGTGGTGTGATCAATGTCCTGTAGTGAGGGGAAGGCTGCTCCTGAGATGGACTGTGCAGTTTTGAACATGCTGGACAGCCTTTTTGTCCTGAGTAGTGCAGTTTCCATAACAGACCGTGATGGAGCTGGTAAGAACACTCTCAATCATACTCCTGTAGAAGATGCTGAAAAATTTGGCTGGCATGCCAAATTTCCTCAGACTTCTCAGAAAGTACAGTCGCTACTGGGACTTCCTGATGATGACCTTGCGTTGTGAGACCAGGTGAGATCCTCACTGATGTGGATGCCAACAAATTTCTACCTCTGTCTCGCTTATGTACAGGGGTTTGCGCAGCTCCCGCTTCCTCCTTGGATCAACAATCATTTCCTTGGTCTTGTCTGCATTCAAGGAAAGATTGTTGTCATGAGTTACGATGTGACTGAAGCCCAGACGCTTGCGGATGAAAGGTTACACTATTTATTCGTTTAGCTAGCAGCCAAAGAAACAAAACACAAAGGAGTAGTCAAAATACAGCCCAAAAGTCCGATAACAAATCCACACAATCAGCAAAAGAACCAAAAGGGAGAGGCAACAGACGTAGACGATTCTAAACGGTCAAAAATCACGCTAAGACAAGCAATAACAAGAAGACAGTAAGTTTACAAGAAAACAATACCTCGCACTGACTGAGTGTCAGAGCCGGGCTTAAATGCTCAGCTCTAATGAGGCACAGGAAACATTCCTCAAAAGTCTGGGGATTGTGGGGGCAGATAGGTGCGCATGCCCGAGTCCGGAGTCACATGATCTCCCAGGGTGTTCTGGGAGTTGCAGTTCACTCGACGAGCTGAATGCGTGACAACACCAGGCCACCAGCTCAGCCATCTCCTTCTTGTATGCTGTCTCATCCCCACCAGTGATCAGTCCAATGACTGTAGTATCATCAACAAACTTGATGATGCTGGTGTTGTTTTAGGAGGACACACAGTCATACATGAAGAGCGTGTACAGAAGGGGGCTCAACAGAGCCCTGGGGGAGCCCTGTAGTCACTGTTCTTGTGCTGGATGTGCGGCTGCTGACTCTGACTGATTGGGGTCTGTCTATTAGAAAGTTCAGCACCCAGTTGCAGAGGGCGGGTGTCAGTCTGAGGGTGAGAAGATTTTCTGAGAGAAATTTTTCACGATTGGCCCCTCCCAGTCCTGTCCATGTGCTTGTGGTGTTTATTTCCCAGCCCTGTCCATGTGCTTCTTTGTTTTGGTTTTTAGTCCGGCCCCTTGTTTCATGACTCCACCCCTGATTGTCTGCACCTGTGTTTCCACCTGTCTCTCGTTTACCCTTATGTATTTAAGCCCTGTGTTTTCCCATGTCTGGTTACTGGTCTTTGTTTGAACTGTTTGAATTTGATCATGTTGATTGTTTATTGTGTAATTCTGGTTTGTCTGTCATGTCTGCCCCCTGTTCAGTCCATGTTGGCTTAACAAACCTGGACTGTCTAGACTATGAATCTGGATTTGCCCTGAATAAAAGTCACTTATCTCCGCATATGCATCCACCTCCTCGCTCCCCGGAGTTAAAACACCAACGTTGACACATAGCAATTATGACAAATGTTGCCTATTGGAACAATCCTTTAAAACAGGCTTGTTTAAATATGTTTTATTAAATATGTTTAATTCAATTATTAGCAGGCACTGATAAACTATTAGATGTTTTTTATAGGTATGTGTAAAGTTTAATGCAGTCTCTTGTTAAAGTATTTCTCTGTTAAACTTCTTCTTCTTCTTCTTTCGGCTGCTCCCTTTAGGGGTCGCCTATCCATTGCCTCCTCTACTTTCACACCAACCATATCCATGTCCACCTTCACTATATCCATAAACCTTCTCTGAGGTCTACCTCTTCTCCTTCTACCCGGCAGCTCCATCTCCAAAATTCTTTGGCCAATATATCCACTATTCCTCCTCAACACATGTCCAAACCATCTCAACCTGGCCTCTCTGGCTTTATCTCCAAACTGCTCCACCTTCACTGTCCCTCTGATCTGCTCATTTCTAATCTTGTCCATCCTTGTCACTCCCAACGAAAATCTCAGCATCTTCATCTCCGCCACCTCCAGCTCAGCCTCCTGTCTTTTAGACAGAGCCACAGTCTCCAAACCATACATCATAGCAGGACGCACTACTGTCTTGTAAACCTTCCCTTTCACTCTTGCTGCTATCCTTCTGTCACACATCAACCCTGACACACGTCTCCACCCACTCCATCCTGCCTGCACCCTCTTCTTCACCTCTTTTCTACACTGTCCATTGCTCTGGATGGTTGACCCAAGATATTTGAAGTCATCCACCTTTACGACCTCTACTCCTTGCATCTTTACCTTTCCCTTCTCTGTACTTCTCTACCAACACTATCAATGCAAAAACTGCATCTGTGGTACTCTTTCTGGGCAAGAAACCAAACTGCTGCTCACTGATCTGAACCTCTCGCCTTAGCCTTGCTTAAACAACTCTTTCCCATACCTTCATGGTGTGGCTCATCAACTTTATACCTCTGTAGTTACTGCAGCTCTGCACATGTTCTTAAAAATGGGGACCAGTACACTGCTTCTCCACTCATCAGGCATCCTCTCACTCTCCAGGATTTTGTTAAACAACCTGGTTAAAAAGTCCACTGCCTTCTCTCCTAAACATCCCCATACCTCCACAGGTATTTCATCTGGACAACTGCCTTTCCATTCTTCATCCTTTTTTAAGCTGCCCTCACTTCCACCTTACTAATTCTCTGCACTGCCTGATCTATCTCATCTACTATGCCACCCCCCCCCCCCCCCCCGTTGTCCTCCTCTCTCTCTCGTTTTCCTCATTCATTAGTACAAGTATTCCTTCCATCTACTCAACACTCTCTGTTCACTCACTAGTACATTTCCCTCTCTATCCTTTATCAGCCTAACCTGCTGTACATCCTTTCCAGCTCTATCTCTCTGTTTAGCCAAACGGTACAAGTCCTTTACTCCTTCTTTCCTGTCCAGCCTCTCATACAGCTCATCATAGGCCTGAGCCTTTGCCTTTGCCACCATTCTATGCGACTAGCCTCACAGTACTCCTGCCTACTTCCTTCATCTCTCTGGTTATCCCACTTTTTCTTAGCTGCCTTCTTCTTCTGAATACTCTCCTGGACTTCCTCATTCCACCACCAACTTTCCTTGTCTTCTTTCCTCTGACCAGACGAAACACCCAACACATTCTTGCCAGTTTCTCTCACCATCTTAGCTGTATTTTCCCAGTCCTCAGGTAGCTCCTCACCCCAATGTCCTGTTGCAATTTTTCCCTGAACTGCCTGCAACCATCCTCCTCCTTCAGCTTCCACCATCTAATCTTTGGCTCTGTCTTCACTCTCTTCCTCTTCTTTGTTTCTAATGTCATTCTACAGACAACCACCCTATGCTGCCTTGCTACACTTTCCCCTGGTGCCACTTTACAATCTCCAATCTCCTTTAGGTGGCATCTCCTGCTAAGGATATAATCCACCTGTGTGCACCTCCCTCCACTCTTGTATGTCACCCTGTGTTCTTCCCTCTTCTGAAAATACGTGTTCACCACAGCCATTTCCATTCTCTTTGCAAAATCTACAACCATCTGACCTTCTGCATTTCTGTCTTTCACACCATACATACCCAGCACTCCTTCATCCCCTCTGTTCCCTTCACCAACATGTCCATTGAAGTCTGCAGCAATCACTAATCTCTCCTCTCTAGGGACACCATCTACCACTTCATCCATCTTACTCCAAAATTCCTCTTCCTCCTCTAACTGACAACCAACCTGTGGTGCATATGAACTGACCACATTCAAAATCACACCATCAACCTCCAACTTCAGGCTCATGATCCTGGCTGACACTCTCTTTACATCCAGAACACTTTTCCCAAGCTGTTCCTTTACGATTATCCCTACTCCATTTCTCTTCCTCTCTACACCATGATAGAACAGTTTGAATCCACCTCCTATGTTCCTGGCCTTGCTTCCTTCTGGTCTCCTGGACACACAGAATATCTACCTTCCTCCTCTCCATCATGTCTGCAAGCTCTCTGCCTTTACCAGTCATTGTCCCTTTGTTCAGAGTCCCTACTCTAACCTCCACACTCTTGCCTTTCCTTCTCTAACCTGCCTTCCTCCTCTCCTCTTTGATGTTCTTCGACCTACAGTAGTCAAATTTCCACCGGCACCCTGCTGGTCAACAGCACTGGAGGCGGTCGTTGTTAACACGGGCCTCGACCGATCCGGTATGGCAATCATATTTGTGATCCGCATGATAGTTTTACGCCGGATGCCCTTCCTGACGCAACCCTCACCATTTATCCAGGCTTGGGACCGGCAGCAGAAGTACACAAATTACACCCCTAATGGCTGGTTCATTTTTCTGTTAAACTAAAAAAACTAAAACTAGTCCTATGAAAAAAGCATCCCAAAGCACCTATATATACTCCAGCTATTACACCGGAATTATGACAGAATTCTTTGTGGTGAATGCATTTTTTTTTTTTTTAAGAGTGAATGTATATTAGCAATTATGCAGTACAAACTGGAAACCCTCTTTCACCATCTCAGACTGAACTTTTTTCTTTTTTTATTGATGTCCATCCCACTCCTGCTCTCACTTAGCCTCGCTTTCATATGATTTGCAGCGATATTCATATTCATCACTTGCCATCTCTCACTTTCTCTTTTCTAAAGCATCAAAAGCAGAGGCTGAAAAGCGGGGAGTACAGATGAAAGCTGTACCAGGACTGCAGCTTTTTAATGACTAAAGACCACAGAAAATGCAGAATTACAGACCACTCCATGCGTGTCTATGTGTGTCTGTGTGTGCATGCGTGTGTGTGTGTGTGTGTGTGTGTGTGTGTGTGTGTGTGTGCATGTATGTGTGTGTCTGTGTGTGTGTGCCTGTGTGTGTGTCTGTGTTTGTGTGTGTCTGTGTGTCTGTGTGTGTGTGTGTGTGTGTGTGTGTGTGTGTGTGTGTGTGTGTGTGTGTGTGTCTCTGTGTGTGTGTGTGTGTGTGTGTGTGTGTGTGTCTGTGTGTGTGTGTCTGTGTGTGTGTCTGTGTGAAAGAGAGTTTCCAAACCGCCATCTTGTCACTCTCATCACTTCATCTTCTCATCCAGATGTCCACCATTGTTGTTGGTGATGCAAGTTAAACTGCTCATGTGTAACTGTTTCTTTCATCATTTCCATCTGCTGCTCAAAATAAAAACTCATGTCAACAAATTCCAAAAGTTTTTTCAGTGAATGTGAGAGTCTGTCAAAACCTATAATAATAATAATAATAATATTATTATTATTATTATTATTATTATTATTATTATTATTAATAATAATAATAATAATAATAATAATAGAAAGAAAAAAGAAATAAAAGAGGAGAGGTAAGCAGAGAGAGAGAGCGAGAGAGAACAATATAGACAGATAGAAGCAAACTGATTGGTAAACAGAGACAGAAAGAGCGAAAAAAGTACTGAATGAGGAAGAAGAAGCAGAAGAAGAAGAAATGTAAACAAAGAAGAAGAATAATGGTAGATGAAAAAGGAAGAGAAGCAAAGTAAAAGAGAAAAGGAAATAGAGAGAGAGGATTGTTATGTTAGAGGATTGAGAAAAAAGAGAGATGGAGAGGGGGGGACTGGTAAAGAGAAAGACAGAATAAAAGAAAGTAAGAGAGAGAGATAGGGACTAGTAAATAGAGAGAGAGAGAGAGAGAGAGAGAGAGAGAGAGAGAGAGAGAGAGAGAGAGAGAGAGAAATTCCAATATAATGTGATGCCAAATATGACAAAAATGTTTTAGTCTGACAGACATACACACATGCACACACACACACACACACACACACACTCACACACACACACCTTTACCTCTATCTTTTTTATTCTCAACCCATCATTCTCACTCACTCAGAGACACTGAAGGACTGATGAAAAAGCATGAGCAGAGATCAGGGGGATGCGGAGTCTTGCTTAGGGCCACTGAACACATTCTACACAATCAAATCAGAGCGGTCAAAGGTGGAAGACTCCATTGCCTGGGGGGATACTTTAACGGCAGAGCACCACAACAGAATATTGACATTTCACAGAGAGGAGAAACATCAAACTTTTAAGACTGAACTTGTGTACTACATATCAGGATTCAAACTCCCACTGATACACGTTACAGCCACAGCATAGACTTAAACCACAGGGCCAACAGTCACTACTTTCATCTTCCCATGCTCTTCAAATAAATCACACAATGATTTACATTTACATTTCAGTTTACATTCCTGATGGGTTTGTGTGAATGTCCTGTTAGTTCTCTTAGTTTCTATGTCAGCAAATCTACATGTTACTTTTTTACTATTTTATAATCTAAATTTTACTGCTGAGGATTTATTTAACAGTGTTGACAGATGTGTTTGTATGCATTATCCATTTCAAAAGCAGGTGAAGTGTGTGCATTTCAGGCTCCTCCCTCTCATGTACCAGACACGCAAAGCTACTATTGGCCTAACATCACCCAACATCATCTCATCCACTCAACAAGTTCTGCTCCTCTCCTCACCAGCTTATCCCCACCACACTCTCATATTGTCTCGGCCATTTTCTGTGGGTTTCTAATGAATCCATTTAAGCTTGATTAAAAGCACAAAATCTTTTTTGATTAGCTCTACATTAGTCATGTCTTTAAAGTTCTGTAGTGTTGACGCTTGATAGGCCATTTCTATCAGGGAAAGATAAAGGACAGGCGAGACATCATTGTGGCACCTTATCTCCAATAACGTTATAGAGTGCAAAGTGGCGTGTTTCCCAAACCCTGCATTAATTTGATCTCTGCTCAAGTGATGGAGGTCTTTACCTCCAGGACACCCAGCTATCAGAAAAAGAAAAGGCCAAGCCAATCAGATTGGATTATGCCAGACAGCTAGATTGCAAAAAAGAAAAGGGAAAAAAGGCCCATCAACACAATAGCAGCAGTTAGAGGTCTGCAATGGACCTCCCCCATCAGAGAGGGAGAGTTCACTGATTAGGCTACAGAGAGAGAGTAGCCTTTCTGCTGCTCTGTCAAGGATAGAGAGATCGATTTAATGGCATGATTGAGATGGAATTCAGACTTTGATTCCTTTATAATCAAGTACAATGAGGGCAAGTCCTCATACAACATCGCAGCTATATCAGATAAAATACAGTTCAGTTCAAAACACAGGTTTGGTTTACCTGCCACTTTCAGATTATCAGAATCAGAATCCTTTATTGATCCCAGAAGGAAATTGCAGTTGTTACAGTTGCAACCATTCATGTAAAAGAATAAACACTTTAATAATTTAGAACAAAATAGCAAGAGAAATTTGCAATATGTACACGAGATTTAAGTTCTTATGAATACAGTAAAGTGGCAGTGACAGTGATAATAAATATTAAACATCTAGTATAAAGCAGTTCAAATTATTGTACCTCTGAGTTATTGCACACAATTATTATTATTACAGATATGAACAGCACTGTTAGGTATTGAGTTTTGCACAGATGAACCACACTTTGAGAATCACATACTGAGGGAGGAGTTATAGAGTTTGATGGCCACAGGTAAGAATGACTTCCTGTGGCGCTCTGTGGTGCATTTTGGTAGAATGAGTCTTGCACTGAATGAGCTCCTGTGTCTCATCACCGTTGTAGAGTGGGTGGGAGCCATTGTTCATAATGGCCTGCAGCTTAGACAGTGTCCTCCTCTCTGAAACGGCCGTCAGCGAGTCCAGCTCCACACCCACAACATCACCAGCCTTATGGATCAGTTTGTTGAGTCTGTTGGCATCTGCCACCCTCAGCCTGCTTCCCCAGCATGCAACAGCATAGAGGATAACACTCACCACTACAGACTCATAGAAGATCCTAAGCATAGTCCAAGAGATGTTGAAGGACCTCAGGCACCTCAGAAAATAGAGATAACTTTGGTCCTTCCTGTAGAGGGCGTCAGTGCTCTTAGCCCAGTCCAGTTTATTGTCAATATACACACCCAGATATTTGTAATCCTCCATAGCGTCCACACTGACCCCCCTGATCGACACAGGGGTCACTGGTGCCTTGTCCCCCCTCAGGTCCACCACCAGTTCCTTTGTCTTTGTCACATTGAGCTGCAGGTGGTTCTGCTTGCACCATGTGACAAAGTCGTTCACCCTCTCCCTGTACTCTTTCTCATCACCCTTGTTGATACATCCAACTATTGCAGAGTCATCAGAAAACCTCTGAAGGTGGCAAGTCTCAGTGCAGTAGCTGAAGTCTGTGGTGTAGAGGGTGAAGAGGAAAGGTGAGAAGACAGTTCCTTGTGGAACCCCGATGTTGCTGACCACTCTGTCTGACACACAGTGCTGCAGGCATACATACTGTGGTCTGCCAGTCAGGTAGTCAACAATCCAGGACATGGGGGGGCATCTACTTGCATCACTGTGAGCTTATCACGCAGACGAGCAGGCCAGATGGTGTTAAATGCACTGGAGATGTCAAAGAACATGACCCTCACAGTGCTGGCTGGCTTGTCCAGGTGAGCACATACTCGGTTGAGAAGGTAGGTGATGGCATCCTTCCAGGTGGTGTTGATAGGCAAACTGGAGGGGGTCCAGAAAAAGCTGGACTATGGGTGGGAGCTGATGCAAGTCTTCATGACGTGGGACATCAGTGCCACTGGTCTGTAGTCCTTGGCGTCACTGGGTCGTGGTGTCTTTGGAATAGGGGCGGACAGAGCCTGCGTCCACACTGCCTTCTAGTCTTCTGTTGTTGCTGGACCTGAAGCTGGTGATGGTCCCCATTCCACTCCAAACCTCCCCCATGTTCTTCTGCTGGAGTTTCCACTCCAGCTTCCTCCTCTAGTTGTTCTTAGCCTCCTTGATAGCTGTCTTCAGTTCCCACTGGATCGTTCTCACCTCCACTCTGTCTCCAGCTCTGAAGGCCCTCTTCTTCTTGTTAAGGAGAGCTTTAATGTCCTTTGTTACCCACGGCTTGTTGTTTGGGTAACATTTAATAGTCCTGGTTGGATCCTGTGTTGTCCACACAGAAGTTAATGTAGTCCTTGATGCACTCTGTGAGCCCATTGATGTCCTCTCCATGCAGCTCACAGAGTACCAGCCAATCAGTAGCCTCAAAGCAAACCTGCAGTGCCTTGTAAGTCTCCTCAGACCATCTGCTCACTGTCCGCGTGGTCACAGGCTGACTCTTCACCAGCTGCACATTACAGGGCTTGAGGTACACCAAATTGTGGCCTGACCTACCCAGAGGGGGGAGGGGGGAGCAGCTGTATGTGTCCTTAACATTAATATATAGCAGGTCCAGTGTTCTTTCCTCTCTGGTGGGACAGTCCACATACTGAGTGAAGTGTGGTAATGCCTTGGCCATAGTGATTTGGTTAAAGTCATCCGATATAGGCGATAAAGGCAGTCGGGTGTTGAGTTTAGAGACACGCTATAGTTGAATAAATTATGTCGCACACCAACATCGGGTTGGCAGGGGGGACGGGGTGTAAACAGTCACGATAATAGCATGTGAGCACTTCCGTGGTAAATAATATGGCCTGAGTCCAACAGCCAACAGCTCAATGTCCGGGCAACAGGCACATTCCTTGATGGTAATGTGACCAGGGTTACACCAGCAGTTATCAACTAGCACAGCGAGCCCTTTCCTTTGAGCTTGCCGATTTTGGTGCAGCCCTGATCATCGCTGGAAACATTGTCATCCAGAATGTCCTGGTGTAGTCTCCAAAAAGCACATTAGACTCCACTCCTGGTACTCCCTCTGACTCCCCCTGGGTGTAAACAAAGCGGCCACGTTGCTGCACAGCGGGGGACTAGGAGAGTGAAAGAAGCACTTTCATGGCGAAAAAACAGACCAAGACTCTCTCTTCTAGCATGTTTTGAGAGGGAACAGCTCCCCTAAGTTGTGTCGTCAAATAAATTAACTATTAGAAATCTAAATAAAAGTTAAGAAGAAAAATTAAAAAACACAATCGGGAGCTACTGTGACAGGCAGCATGCACGCACGCACATGCGCACTCATAGGATAGGTTGTTATTACAGGTTTCAAATGATGGACTTTCCTTTGGAAAAATTCCCTTTAAAGCCATACAAAAAAGTAATATAATGATATTAATAGCAATGTTTTGTTTATGTTGTGGGATATAATAAAGAGCCCATATCCTACATTTTTCATGCACTTTACTTTTTTCCGCTGAGGTCCCAGTAACATTTATTGGATTATTGTTACCAAATTCCCATAAATCATTTTTATATAATTTTTTTCTAACCATTTTGTATAGCTTAGAATTAAACAGGTTATTATTTGTTACTTCCCTGTATTATACACTATATTGCTAAAAGTATTCACTCACCCATCCAAATCATTAAATTCAGGTGTTCCAATCAGGTCCATGGTCACAGGTGTATAAAACCAACCACGTAGGCATGCAGACCGCTTCTACAAACATTTGTGAAAGAATGGGTCACTCTCAGGAGCTCAGTGAATTCTAGCATGTTACCATGATAGGATGCCATGAAAATTTCCTTGCTACTTAATATTTCACAGTCAACTGTCAGTGGTATTACAACAAAGTGATTGGGAATGATAGCAACTCAGCCATGAAGTGGTAGACCACGTAAAATGACAGAGCGGGGTCAGCAGATGCTGAGGCGCATAGTGCACAGAGGTCACCAACTTTCTGCAGAGTCAATCACTGCAGACCTCCAACGTCATGTGGCCTTCAGATCAGCTCAAGAACAGCATAGAGTTACATCACCAAGCATAATGCAAAGTGTCGAATTCAGTGGTGTAAAGCATCACCACTGGACTCTAGAGCAGTGGAGACGTGTTCTCTGGAGTGACCAATCACGCTTCTCCGTCTGGCAATCCAATGGATGAGCCTGGGTTTGGCGGTTGCGGTTGCCAGGACAACGGTACTTGTCTGACTGCATTGTGCCAAGTGTAAAGTTTGGTGGAGGGGGATTATAGTGTGGGTTGTTTTTCAGGAGTTGGGCTCGGGCCCTTAGTTCCAGTGAAAGGAACTCTTAATGCTTCAGAACCAAGAGATTTTGGACAATTTCATGCTCCCAACTTTGTGGGAAAAGTTTGACGATGGCCCCTTCCTGTTCCAACATGACTGCACACCAGTGCACAAAGCAAGGTCCATAAAGACATGGATGAGTGAGTTTGGTGTGGAATAACTTGACTGGCCTGGAAAGTCCTGACCTCAACCAGACAGAACACCTTCTCTTCCAGGCCTTCTCATCCAACATCTGTGTCTGATCTCACAAATGTCCTTCTGGAAGAATGGTCAAAAATTTCCATAAACACACTCTTAAACCTTGTGGAAAGCCTTCCCAGAAGAGTTGAAGCTTTTATGGCTGCAAAGGGTGGGCCAACCTCATATTAAACCCCATGGATCTTCTAAGCTGCTTATCCTTCTGGGTTATATAAAGCCCTTTTATTTTAAAACAGTCATTTCTAAATTAAACATTAACAGTGGATATTTGTAAAAGACATGAGCATATATTTGACCAGTTTTACAGTGACTCTTTCAGTAAAGAGCCCTGGCATAGAGCTGCTGTGACTGTCCATTTCTAACTTTTGACTGAAACACAGTGGTCAGGGTACCACTCGTATTCACAAACAGTGACATATGTAGGACATCTAGAAGGCCTTGAGTGATATTTTTTCACCCACTGGGGATCAAAATGTGTCTGGTTGTTCCAGTGTCAGTTTTTCATTATGTTAGTGGTTAATCCGATACGTTAGGCCTTCAGTTCAGTTCCTGATTGGAGTTTCAGTTGGGTGTTTCAAGAATTAAACTTGTTTGTTTGCAATCAAAACAATGAGATATTAGAGTATTAATACAATATTTGCAGAATTTAAATATAATAGGCATGATGATTTTATTAAATAAAAACAAAAATTGCCTAGAATGCCCTGAGAATTTCCAACTGGCAACGTCCTTCCTTCAGTCACAAAATCCAAACAAAAGTGGTCACAACAAATCCAAACAAAAGACACATATGAGACACATGAAAATACCAGTCTCAGTTCTTAATTGCATTAGCAGAGAATGTGACACATTAGGTCTTCAGTTCAGTTCACTAAACAGGTATAAATCTCTGTGTTCTACTTTTGATCAGATGTATGAGTAGGTATGAACAGGGCTTTAGCAATGTTCTTAATTTCTACAAATCATCACTGCATGCGTTTTTTAGGAAGAAATGCAGGGCTCATTTGTGTGGGAGTGATGTGATTTCTGCATCCTCTGTCTCACCATCATGTTAGTGTTTGCATTTTTCTATATAGATTAGACAATAATACAGAATTTCAGCTGACTGTTTTGTATGAAAATATTTTACTGATTGTATTATCATTAAACTAAAAACAAAGGAAATTTGCATTCTTTCTGAGAAGGCAAGCAAAGAGAGAAAGTGTGCATCATCATTATTTAGTCAGGAGTTCACTGACATACTCGATCTAATATAAAATGAGTTACTATCTAGAGTGCACCACGCAAACAAAGTATGACCTTATATTTACCGACAGAGTGTTAGTGAAAAATCAGTATGAAGATATTGAACGTGTGAAGTGACCTGTCTCTCCCCCCTCTCACCTTGAGACTTAAGAGCGAATGACGGAAATTGGTGATGAGGAAGTTTCTGGCGCAGCATTTGCATTTACGGAAAAAGCTGCACAATAAAGCACTCTGACAGTCTGGTGCACTTACCCAGCACAGGCCATAAAACATCTGCTGAAAGTCAAAGATAACTCACCTCAAGCCCCCAAACACACTCACATGCATGGACTCATGGCATATGCACAAACGCATATGCGCCACACACACACATGCACATAAGATAAGATAAGATAAGATAAGATAAGATAAGATAAGATAAGATAAGATAAGATAAGATAAGACAAGATTTTTATTGTCATTGCACAGTGTACAATGAAATTGAGCAGCAATCATTGGTACATAGGTACATAGCACATAGGTACATAGGTACATCAGCACATAGGTTTATTTATTTTTCTTTTTTACAGACAGTAACTCGTACTGTCTGGCAGCACTGTCTGTAATAAGGTCCTGCACAAGACCAGAGTGCACTTATTTCCATTTGTAATATGGCTTGCCTACTGACATGCAATAATGCACTCGATAATTGGGATCTAGATCAACTCTAAGTCAGCTTTAACTCATGACCTTTTTTCTCTTCACCCTCTTCACTTAGCATTGTCAGTGAGTTGTAGAGATTCTGTGGCTTCTGCTGATTAAACAGCAGTTAAAATTGAGGTCAGATCACAGCTGTATGGTTTTTAGTCTGGTAGGTTCTTATCACTTTGGTTTCTATTCTATTCTAAATATAAGAAAAGATCCACAGAGACTGGAATTCAGTTTTTGATTCCTTTCGGACTAAATACAACCAATAAGCCAAAGCTCTCATTTAGTATCTGATTTAGGAATTTTATTATAGAATGCTTCTAGTTCAGAAATATTCATAGGTCGTCTTGCGTGCACAGCTTGTTTAACATCTAGCCACAAATTTTTCATGATTTTCAAGGCAGGGGACTCTCCACTCCCTGTACAATGAAGGCCATTTCAAAACCTTAATCTTTGTTTCTGATGGCTATTTTAATCATCTGTCCTCAAAAAGATTCCTGGACCACTGGCTGCTACACAACCCTAAAACATATATAGATCCTCCCCATGCTTAACAGTTGGTAAAGTGAGCTTCTATTAAAAGGTGCTCCTCTTTTCATTTTTTTCATTGTAATCTATATTATCAATATTAACAATATATATACATATATATATATATATATATATATATATATATATATATATATATATATATATATATACAGTACTGTGCAAAAGTTTTAGGCATCTAAGCAGATTTTTAAACTATTTACCTCAGCAGTGAGTTTATCACAATATACATTAGAATAAAATCATATTCATAATTCAAATAAATATAAAAACAATAAAAAGTGACAAGAATTTCTTGGGTCCATATTTTTCCTTGACACCTTCAGCCACCACAGAGACTTGTTAATATCATCAATTACATCATGAGCACAATTTAATGAAGCACATTGGTCAAACCAGAAGTTGCTTTTTAATTATTACATATAATACTCAAGGAGAGGTTTGAAAATGGTTAAACAAACACACTAACATCCATAAAATCACTATTTATTTATATATATAGAAGTGATTTCTTGACCTCTTGACTTCTGTACCAGAGCCAATAAACTATTATCCAAGTGTTTAGCTCAATGTCATTTCATTTGTGCGTTATGTAAACATGAAATACAATTTTTCTGTAAGTAGCAGAACCCCACAGTAAAAAAATAAAGATGGCTTAGACAGTGCAACGGCAGTGCAAAGATGGCTTACATTGTGCCATGGTAGTGAAAAGATGACTTGCACATGGAGAAAAATACTTACATCACAAATATTCAATGCTCTCAAGAAGTCAGGGTTTCACAAAGGCAAAGAATCTGCCTTTCTTATCAGAATGGCACTATACATTTTCTGTTATGCCTCTCTGCTGACATACCTTGATAAAACACTTCCACATGTAGGCTGTTTTGCCTGAGGAGATGAGGTAACAGCATGTCTTACAAATAAAAGACAAGGAAAAGCTTGAAGTATTTACACTGGTATCTGGTTTGTACAGACTCTAGCTGAAGCAGAGGAGGAAATGGGAAATAAAGAATTCAAAGGTATTTTGCCATTATAGGTGCATACACAAATGCAAAAGTTTTGTGCACTTAAGAAAAATTTGATTTCATTTAATTTAGATGTTTATTTGCTCAGAGCTTTCAGGTGTGCTTTTAATGAAATTTTACAAGTACATTTTATGGCATTGAGCAGAAATCCAGAACCAAACTTTGTCCTTCAGACTATCATACAAGAAATCAACAACTTTTTTGAAAACGTAATTACTGCAGTTATGTTTATTCACATTTATTCTAATGGTATATGGTATTTATACATATATATGGTATATATTTAGATAAGTGGTCTTAAGTGGAAAGCTTTCATTGTTTTGTTTTGTGAACTTAATTTCTAAATAAAAATGATAGAGGGCAACCCTGAGTGTGTCCAAAACGAATGGGTTAAGATGAAGCATTTGAGTCTAAATTTCTTAAACATTTTTTTAAGATAAAAGAATGCATTCATATCCTGAAGACCAAACAGCATGAAGCATTTTAACAAAGCTGTTATATTATTAAGAACATTTGAACTCAAGTCATCTAATGTACACCCCTCACATTTCTGCATTATAGAAATGAAACTTAGATATAACTTAGTCAGTGTGCAGCTTGTATAGCAGTACAGATTTACTGTCCTCTGAAAATAATTCAACACACAGCCATTCATGTCTAAATAGTTGGCGACACAATTGAGTACACCTCACAGTAAACACGTCCAAATTGTGCCCAATTGTGTCATTGTCCCTCCCTGGTGTCAGGTGACTCGTCAGAGTTACAAGGTTCCAGGTGTGAATGGGGAGCAGGGCTGTTAAATTTGGTGTTTTGGGTACAATTTGCTCATATATACCACTGGATATTCAACATGGCACCTCATGGCAAAGAACTCTCTGAGGATGTGAGAAACAGAATCGTTGCATAAAGATGGCCTAGGCTATAAGAAGATCGCTAACTCCCTGAAACTGAGCTACAGCACGGTGACCAAGGTCATACAGCTGTTATCCAGGACAGGTTCCACTTGAAACAGACCTCACCAGGGTCGACCAAAGAAGTTGAGTCCACACGTTCAGCATCATATCCAAAGGTTGGCTTCAAAAAAAGATGCATGAGTGCTGCCAGCATTGCTGCAGAGGTTGAAGAAGAGGGAGGTCAGCCTGTCAGTGCTCAGACTATATGCCTCTATATGCCTAGAATTTGGACATGTTCACTGTGAGGTGTACTCACTTGTGTTGCCAGCTATTTAGACATTAATGGCTGTGTGTTGAGTTACTTTCAGAGGACAGCAAATCTCTACTGGTATACAAGCTGTACACTGACTACTTTAAGTTATATCCAAGTTTAATTTCTATCGTGTCCTCCCATGAAACGATATAATAAAATATTTGCAGAAATGTGAGGGGTGTACTCACTTTCGTGAGATACTGTACATTCATGACATCAATGAGCCTGAACACTGAACCCACTCACCCAACAATCAGCACTCAGTGGCAGTGATGTCACCCCATTCATTGAGCACTTAGTTTGGGGCGAACTCTCGTATTTTGCAGTCCTGTTTTTGATATAAAGGGGGAAATAGGAAGAGGCTATGCTCCTCATAAACTGCTTCTGACATCGAAATCACAAAGTTTTAGTCCATAGACGGAGCCTAATTGTAGAAACCTCAGTAGAGAGTCAAACTGCGTCCCTGTCCTTCATAGCCACATGTTGAGAAATCTGAACAGCACTGTGTAACAATAAGAACTGCCATTTGTAAGTCACTCTGGATAAGACTGTCTGCTAAATGCTGTAAATATAAATGTAATTGCCAATACTGAAACACATATTTTCTGCAGTTAAGTAAACTTTTTTTGTTTGTTTTAATAAAATATTATGATTTTATGTGTGTACAGCTGTTCAAAGCTGTGTTTGCTATTCATGTGCTGACTAGCGTTTTCAAGTTTTGCCCAAAATTAGCTAAAATTGTCATTACTGAAACAACCACTACCAAATTATTTGGTAAAGTTTCGATAGTGTTATGTGTTTTGACCTTTGAGCCAATTGGGCAGAACAACCCATATAGTTATTCAAAGGATCTGGATCAATTGCCAGTTGAGTGCAAAATGTAACCAGAATAAACATGATATTTATTAACACATGTAGACTCATGTGTGAGATGATCATACAGCAAATCTTTAAACTGATTAGGTGGAATTAAATATAATTTTACAGAGGTCTAAATCTTATTTTGTATTAAAAATATTTTGAACCAGATTGCTTTCTTGGCAAATGCAGCGGCAGCAAGTGCAGTTTCAAAAGTACGGCAATCAGTTGAGCGAGCAAGATAATCCACATCTCTCATTGTCAACATAGACAAAAATGTTTGGCAGCACAGTCTGTAATAAGGCCCTGTGTAAGACTGCAGTGTTTCCAACTCTAATACAGCAAGCCTGCTGAAACTGTTCCTAAATGTCTATATTTAACTTATTAGCTGACTATCAGGATGACAGGTATCCTGCTGCATCTTTGGCATCATTCAAATATAGAAACAAGGAATGCCTTCCTTAATAAGTGACTTCCTCTTACTCAGCCGTGCACTTATTGTTTGGGTATTTATTTGTTCATTTATTTAGTTTTAAGTCTGGATAGGACTTGTAACTTACTAATAATGTATTCTTCACTCATAAAAGAGCTAATCAATATATGACTAAGTGCTCAAACTCACACATTTTACCATTAGAAGATGCAGTTATGGCCCATAGCAAAAGCATGTTGTAATTTTACAATAATTATTTCCCACTTAGAGCTTGTTGAAGGAAGTAGAGACGTTCTTTAGAAAGTGAAGATTCTTACCTGAAAAGGAGATACTGGATATGTATGAGCTATTTGATGAAAAGTTATTGCAGAAAGAAAAAAACTCTTTACATGTTTGCCACATTTCTTTATTGACATTGAAAGAAATGAAAAGGTCAAAAGTACAGACTCAAACCTGTCAATGCAAAATATAAATCAAACGTAAATATAATTCCTTATATAATTCAATTAAATATATACACATATATATTTGTGTAATTACATTTATATAGTATAGCAAAACGAAAGTAATAACATTTGACAGTAATGTATGCATTATGGGTTTGCAGTAAAGAGGCAGTCGTGGGCTGGAGGTTAGGGAACTAGCCCTGTGACCGGAAGGTTGCCAATTCGATCCCCTTGGCTGACAGTCCATGACTGACGTGCCCTTGAGCAAGACACCTAACCCCCAATTGCTCCCCGTGCGCCGTGGATAGGGCTGCCCACTGCTCCGTGCAAGTGTGCTCACTGCCCCCTAGTGTGTGTGTGTGTGTGTGTTCACTAGTGTGCATGTATGTGGGTGTTTCACTGCACAGATGGGTTAAATGCAGACGTCTAATTTCACATGTCTAAACACAGTGAGAAATGGTTCTCAATTCAATAAAGTATACAGAGAAAGGAAGTGAGAAGCTGCTTATTTTAAATCTGATTGGGATCAAGCTCTGGTGCTTTGCCAAGTTTCTGTCTTTAAGTCATCTAGGGTTGGTCATCTTTTGGCTTGCTTCGAGCTACAGGTACCTGCTCTGTGGCAATGTCTACTGTGAAAAGCACAAATCAGACAATATTAATTTTAATTTGGTAACAAAAAAACTTTCTCAATCATCTGAAGGTATAAGATCTTTGTTCATAGTGGTAGCTTTTATATCATTAATATCACTGTAACAGAATTGAGATAAGAAAGCTCACTGAGCAATTGATTTGTGTCTCTCCAATATAAAGTGCTACTAATTGCAACTGAAAACAACCTGTTCGATTGTCAGTGTCTCTCACACTGTGAGCTCTAAATAATAACTTCAATGGAATTGATTTGAAAATAGCAATGTAATGTCAGTATAATGTAGAATGCTGGAGTAGACAAGTAGAAGACAGTGTCAACTGCATGCAAGCTGATCTTGTCAAATTACATGTCATGTTAAGGTGAAAATAAAATTCTGTACTAAGAACACACATCTGCACACTCTAATGTACAATTATTGTTTATTCGCTGAATTTGGCATATTGGGAAAGCAATAACACATAATGTGTGGCCTGTGCAAAAGTTATGCCACAATTTTTATTTGATGTTTTTCAAATATTGTTGCTATCAAAGTATCTCCATTATTATAATTTTCCAGTTTTTAACATAATTTGAAAATGCATGTTGCCTTTTGCAATGGAGCAAAAGCAATGGTCCAAAACTACTTGTAAAAAAATTTCTGACAGCAGTTGTTAAACTCAGCAAATAAAAAGTAGTTGTGCACTAAAATGTGCAGAAAATGCCATATTTGAGGTTTTGCCTTTTCACAGAGAATATACAGAACATGTACTTTGGCCAGGGATGTCCCAAATTTTACATTCAACTGTAGATACTGAGTAAACTACTCAGCAATAGTAAGACTATGGAAAGAGTTATGACAGTTGAGGCAGACTATAGTTTACACCACAATTACCTCTTTTCAGGTCTTTTCAGGTTTCTCAGCTGTCTATTCAAATGACACCTTTATTTAGAATTACTATACAAAATAGTTTGTCTTTCAATAATAAGGCAAAAATAATGAGTTTGCTTATCCAGCTCAAATCAAATCAAATCAACTCCTTAAAGAAGATAAACATGATTAAATGCATCAAAGAAGAAATCCAGAATATGAGCGAACTCACAGGTGTCACATTAGTTCCATGGTTTCCTTGTACACTGTTTTTGCACTTGAACAAAGCTTTGTGTTATTTACTAATGTTCTGTCATTACAAACACTATAAATGAGAGGCTGTTCTTTTTTTTTTTCAATGAGCATCATAATGCAAATCAAATTAAGCTCTAGCTCTCTTTCTCTACAAGTTCTCTGTTCTCTTTTTATCTCTGCTAACAATATTCAGATTGCTTCAAATCATTATGACTAACATATAAGAATGAATACAGCAATAACACTCAAACAAATTCAAAAGAATTAACATATGTTTTCAATACAAAACCCCAATCCAATCTTCTAATGCTAATCCCATGTGTGGCCATTAATCACTATGGTGCTGAACTGATCTATGGAGAGCACTTGAATATAAATAACAGAATGACTGAGGCTCAGATCTAGGTTCATTGCAGCGGGAATCATTTAAAAAAAAAGTTAGAAGTTACTCATTCATGCTGAGCTGGGACCCGTATGTGACTGTTGCAGTTGTAATGGATTGGGGTTGGATTCGGGTAGGTCAGTGCAAAAGCAAAACAGGCACACAGAGCATAATTAGAACAGCTATAGCTCCACCTAAGGCCTCCTGGGATTGCCTAACTCCATGCATCCTCCAGAAATGAGGGGTGGCCTTGGATTGGCCCTCGTGTCAACTCCATATTCTAGATCACACCCATTTAGTGGAGCTTAGATTTGTCATCAGTTCCTTCCCTCCCTCCTCCTCTCCTCCTGCTCTATCTTTCCCTCGCCTCAATAGACAGACAAGGCCACTGAGGAGAGAAGCCATGGATTATGTGTGCCATTCTTATTCTTCCCCCACCCCCACCTCCAACTCCCCCTTTTTTTCAAATGGCAGCTATGAATCTTCATTGCATCCGGTGCCGTGGAAAGCATCTCTGCTCCAAATGACTATTGATGACAGGGCCACACTGTAAGGAAAGTGAATGCAGCATTGAAATGATCCAGTGCAGAGCGCATAGCCATTCCACTGAAGTCAAAATCTCCAGACATCTGCTGAAGGCACTGAAAATACTGTGTGCATAATTTATACACATTCCTCTATAGGCATGTGTGGATGGGTATATGTGGCTGGCTTGTCTATGTACATAATATAATAGGCTCTCCCTCTAGAACATAATCTCATAAAGTATTTCTAAGAATTTTTGCAAAAATCAGGAAGCCATGTGAAATCTGTGAAATACTGCATGTGTTCAAAAACATAATGCATGCCAACCCTGCCCTGCAGCTCAAACCCGAACTAATTATACATTTCCACACAACCATACTTGTGGCAGCCATATGAATTTGAACACCAGCATTACAATGAACAGAAGGCCAAAAGCAACCCATGTAACTATACAGTGCAGCCTTAAAAAAAGATGGTTCTTCAAGGATTCTTTCATAAAGACGATGGGTCTATATAGGACCATGAACACTCAAAGTACCACTTGCATGTTTAAATGGTTCTTTGCGTAGTGAAATAGTTCTACAGACTGATGGAGAGTGCGTTGTATATGGTACTATATGGCACCTAAACAGGGTCCTCTATTGTCATGATGTCAAGCTTGTAACAATAGAAGAAATATTTTTAGTGGTACATAGAACTTGATATGTGATGAGGGTACAGGGTACAGAGCCTTAAAGAGCACAAGCATTGAGGCAAAGAGGGTCAGAAATGTTGTCAACCACCCTGACATACTGTTTCCTGTTGGACAAGAAATGTGCATCCAGCAGAAGACAGCTGTCGGGACACTAAGCTGCCACAGTTTTGACTAGTAGGAGGCCAGAAATGATAGTTTTTAAAGTAGAACTAAAGTCTACAAACAGCACACAGGCATTAGTGTCAGGCGTGGTGCAGGATGTAGTACAGAGCCAATGGCATCATCTACACACCTGTTAGCTCCATATGCAAACTGTAGAGAATTCTGGAGGGCATTAATCATAACTTTGAGGTGCTGAAGTAAAAGCCACTTCAGAATTCAGAAACTGGTATGATGACAGGTTTAAAAAAACAATCAGGTACAACAGACTGGGTAAGGGACAGACTGAAGAGATGAGTCAGGATAGGAGAAAGCTGTTCAGAACAGTGCCAGAGTGCTGGAGGTGAGAGCCCATCAGGATCAAGAGCTTTCCTAATCTTCTGTTTCCTGAGAAAACAGCTGACCTGCTGTTCAGTGATGGTGATGGAAGCTGGTGGGAAGGTGGATGTAGGCGTTGTGGAGGTGAGAGCAGCTGGGGGTGAAGTGGGAAGAAGCTACAGACAGTGCGTAGCAGATAGATTGAAGCTAAACTGGGGGAGAGGGGAGATGATCTTTGTACTTCAAATCTTTTGTCCTAAGTTTAGATCTGACCAGTTCAAGATAAGAAGCAGCTGAAATATAAACACGATCAAAGTTAAAAATGTAAATTAGTCAGTGAACAAGAAAACATGCGAAACGCATTACAAAAGCCAAACATTCAAACAGTCTCCTTATTTTTTAACACCTTCACTGTAATAGTAGTATTTTATTTGATGGGTTTTCATGAACATTAACAGGCAAAGGTAATAAGACAGAATAGTGGAGAACGTATCTGCTGCATTCAAGGTTTTTTCAACCACAGATTTAAACAACAGACAAAAAAAACTCTCAAACATGAAACCACCATTTTGCAAAATGAATGTGGCACTGTTATGCTAGTTATGGTGAACTTGCTATGCAGTTATGCTGTTATAGTTGCCTAAAAATTATAGAAATGGACTGTTAAAACAGGAGTTAGGACACTTAAAAACTGCAGACTCTACAGCTATATGTGCTAAAATCAATTAAAACTTGTCATATAAAATATTACAGCAATGGTGGTAAATAATGAGGACAGTTGAATGTGCGGCTGTTCATTTTGATACATAGACCCAAACAAACATCATAATGTCAGGGCTGGACACTCACAGATTATGAAGGGAGGTTTTAATAAATGGCTTAGACACAAAGGGATAATCAAAAACAGTCAGAGTCAGCAATAGCAAAAAATATAAGTAGTAAGGGGCATACCAAAAGACGAAGTAGAAAAACAAGCAAGGTTCAAATCCAGTAAACAGAGTCCAAATGGGAGCAGCAAAACACAGAGTCAAAAAAACAAACAAAGGTAAAACACGAGAAATAATACAGACAAGGAGCACTTTGTAATGCTAGTGGGCTAGTCAAAACTTGGCAAAGGACTAAACATCAGGGTGGGAATATATAGGCTAAAGCACAGGTGAAAACAGTGACTGTGAGTGGTGGTAAGTCATGTGACTCTGGTCAGGTGTGTAGCATTATGGGAAATGGAGTCCTTTTCAGCTTGGGAACTGGAGGGAGTGTGACACATAAATGGACTTCTGGGGAAAAAAAAATATATATACATATATATATATATATATATATATATATATATATATATATATATATATATATATATATATATGTGTGTGTATATGACCTGAAATTCACTTTCTATTTTTGACCAGGTGATATTAAGGACAATTTAAGCATTTAAGCATTTTTTTCTGCAATCTTTCATCATAATGTATTGACTTTTGCTTGATGTCATGCACCAGCAGGCAGTGAAAAACATTGCTAACCACTGCCACCTCATTAAGCAAAAACACTCGGCTAGCTCAGAGACCCTCCCTGATACTGTTTTTCACTTGCAAATAGACCACAGTACAAAAGAAAAATGCATTGTCAATTCTGATTCACATTGACTTTAACATTACAAGTCACAGCCATCACTACTGATAGCTAAAACACACAATTTGATTGGTAATGTATTAACGAAAATAATGCCAAATAAACAGAAATGAAAAAAAATGTTAGTGTGTATTATTAAAGAAAATATAGCTGACTACATTCTCCTTTTCATTCAGTTTTCACATCACATCTTTATTTCTCCAAGACAGCTTATGAGGATGAAAAGATGTGAAAGTATCAGTTAAGAAAAGTGAATGAATGGCTTTCAGGGTCGTCTTCAAACTGCAACACCACCAGCCATATTCCTTTGCTCTTGTATGCTGCAACTCAAGCTACCAGCTGAAGGGGGTAATATGTGCCGAGGAAATCCAGCGATAAACTGCTGCACATATTCACAGAGGAAAATCACAGCAGATGTCCTTGACTACTGGAATGTAGAAACAATGAAGCAGCTAAAGTTTGTTGGTTGTCAATTCAAGAGTCTTTCACATGAAATGATGTACACATGGAACATATAAAAACTCCTACCTAACACTATTCTTTGTTTTTTATGATTTATCTAGTTCAATAAGTACAGAAATGCACTCTATAAACAACTACACAAACATAACACACCAAACAAGGAAATGTTAGGAGTGTGAATTCTCTTTTAGCTGACACAACTATCTCTCTCTCTCTCTCTCTCTCTCTCTCTCTCTCTCTCTCTTACATATATAGATAGATAGATAGATAGATAGATAGATAGATAGATAGATAGATAGATAGATAGATAGATAGATAGATAGATAGATAGATAGACAGACAGATAGTTGTGTCAGCAACTCACACTCCCAACATTTCCTTGTTTGGTGACAGCTGTGGGTCCTATGAGTGAGAGAGCTGATTCACAGTGAAGAAATGTCACATGGTCTAGTCATTTCTGTCAGACATTTTAACACAATAAATATGTGCAGTAAAAAGATTACGTACATCAAAAGTAACCATCTGCATAAAAACACCATCACTTCCCAAATGAACATTAGCAGTCTATCACAACTTCACCTGATGACTCGCTTAGAGGTTGAGAGTTATTCCTTTTGTTTTAGTATACTATTCAACTATAGTTACATGTTAGTTTGATTGTAAAAGACATGTTGTTGTCCAAGAAAATAATCTCCAAAATGGCAACATTCCAGGAGAATGCAAAAACGTTTTGGAGTTTTATTTTGGAGCTCATTTCAAAGGGTTTCACACAGTGTAAAGGACAGCTGCAGTTTTCACATGATGCACACACACACACACACATACACACACACACATTTTCTAAGCCCCTTCTCCCTCAGGGTCGCAGGGTGGAGCTGGAGCCTATCCCAACAGTCACTGGGCGGAAGGCAGGATACACCCTGGACAGGTCACCAGTCCATCGCAGAAAACAAAATACGTAGAAACTCATTGGTTAAAAATGAATTTCAGGTTAATGTAGATGCAAACGTTTGACGTACATAACATGTACATTGCTAGTTGAGGTTCGGGTTGAATCAACAATTGCCTGATAGCATCTCAGAGTTGCTTAACTGGAAGCAGAACCACAACTAAATCCTAAATGCTTTCACCCATAATATCTAACATTGTAGTGAAAATCCTGACCAGTGGTTATGTGCTCTTTCAGCCAAGGCAAAAGCAGCATCAGTCTGAAGGAACTTCATGGACTCTGACGGCGGATTCCAGTCCTAATCAAGACCTTATTACTGTACCAAATGCATAGATCTTCCTCAGCTATTCGCTCAACCACTCAGCCAGCACCTGTTTCTTGGGTCTTTTTTTCCATGGTGCCCCTTTTTCCCTAACCTGCTCCCTCCTTCCTCTCCTTTCCTCTGTTCATCCAGCAACTCCAGGCTGAGCAGGGAGAGAGGCAGGCAATCGTGTCAGAAGAGATTTTCAGAAACCTTGACAGGACGGATGGCTCTCCATTTAGGTAATGAGGCTCCAGGAATGGCCGCGGCGGTTCCCTCATTTAGACCATCTCAACCCTGCCGCCTCCTCATGAGGATACACTCTCCGCTCCATAATGGCCTACTCAGTCTTGCTTTTCTACCTCTTTTTTCCATTTGCCTCACTCCTGCCTTGCTCAAATACTACATGGCAGGGAGGGGAGTGAGAACCAGGATGGGATGGTGTGGTGAAATCCATTGTATGAATTATAATCTAGCTGAAAATATACAGAAACAATGTGCCGAATGCTGCAGATGAGCGCTAGGATCATATCAGAGCAAACCCATGTAAATGTACTGTCACTTAACCAGAAATCAAGTCTCAAAGACAACCCCAGTATCACTTTGGGAAGTGTTAATTTAGTAATGCCACTACAAGCTTGGCTCTGTGTTCTTCAGCCAAATAGCCGTCAGCAGGATCAATCGATCAGAGCACAATTCGCATTATACATCACTCAGCTTGCTTAAAACACACCTGTTGCTGGAAAGCAAGGCTGTTGCCAAATGGACCTTGAATGCTGACAGCTCTTAGACATAAGTTACTTGAAGGGTACAAGAGAGAGAGAAAAATCTGATAAAATTACAGAGCTAAATCCAGCTTTCCACATTTAAGGGAAAAAAGTGTTCATAGTATTTGTAGTAACTATCATTTAATAACATTTATCTTAAAACAATGTGTAGTAAATAACATTTAAATTAAAAAAAACATTTCCACTTTCTGTAATCTTGGCTGCATTGAAGCTTGTTGTCTGAAAGAGCCTTCAACACAAAGCTTTGCATAAGATACGTTATTTAACATATATGGTAAAATTATGCAGACTCCCCTTCTTATTATTGAGTTCAGGTGTTTCAGCCACACCAATTACAGGTGTATAAAACAGGTTGCACTGAAAAGCTCTATGATTTTAACCGTGGCACTGTGATAGGATGCTACCTTTGCCACGAGTCTGTTCATGAAAGTTCTGCCTGGCTAGTTCTGCCCTGGACAACTGTAAGTCCTATTATTGTTAAATGGAAGCATCTAAGAGCATCAGCTTCAGTGTGGGAAAGGTCCTTTCCTATTTTCTGTGCCCCTCCAGTGACCTGCACAGAGTGTGTGCAGTGTAGTGCAGTAAACTTGTGTAGTTTAGATGTGATATTTATTTAGGTGAGCAAAAAATTGCATTTTAAGTTAGCAAGCTAAATTAGGGGCACCTAACTATCCAGAATTGATAACCTAACAACCAATTAACTACCAGTTTCAGTAGGGGGAGGGCACCAGGAGTGGCCAATCAAATTTTTGTGGGGCCTATGCCATCCCAGGCCACTGTTAGACACAACACTGAAATTAACAACTCATTGCCAAGGGCAATCAAAGAACATGACAATACAAGAATGTTTACAGCTGTAAGCATTGCATTACAAACCTCGTCTTTAATGTCATGACATCATTCATCCCCTAGAACTGTGGTCAATGGATGGTCATTACTTTTGTATAATGGCCTCTGATTAATGATGGCTGTTTCCAACCTAATCATAACACACTGCAGGAAATGTCACCCTCACTTTTGCACCAGGGCCTTTATCACCCTGTTGGAGAATTGTCAAGATTTTGTCTGCAGTACATTATCCCTTACATAATACTCTCTACAACAACAGTAGGGTCTAGAGGGCAATCGGTGGTGATTTACTGTGTTTATCTTTAAAAAAATGAGGTAGTCTTGTTGAGCTTATTTTAGCAATAGAAAAAGCATGTTTCACAGACGGTTACTGAACAGTCCCTGAATGGTTTCACTTGCATGGATACATTTGTTGACAGTTACCAAATGGCTTATTTGTGTGAAGTCACACTGCACCGTTTCCTAATCAACTCACTGTTGCACAGCAACCATTACTGCATACCCAGCTCTGCCACCCACTGACCAGCACACAGTCAACACTGACAAATGTCCCTTTGACAATCTGCAGAGGACAGCAGGCAATAGAGTGAGAATTAAACTTCACACTGGCTGACCAGTCTCCAGCATCTAAAAAAAAAGAAAGAAACCATGAATAGCAGCCACTGCCACAATTTGGATCGTTCGCTGTGTTTTGGGGCTGGCTGCAGAGCAGATTGATCTGTTGTGGTGTGTGTGTGTATGGTGGTGGTGGTTGGCTATGGTGGCAAGAGTTCAAATGCTATTGATTTCTTAAAGGCTGAGGGAACTGGCAAGCTGGAAGAGGAGCTGGATCAGCACTTTACACTCTAGCAGCAGCATCAGAGCCATCTCAGAAGTCAAAAAACACAGCTCAACTCCACAGTTTATCAAGCTAGGCTTTTATTTAGCATTGCAAATAGTCCATCATGTGGTACCATTAAAAATGGATTAACCCTATTAAACCTAATGTCTCATCATGATTATGTTCAGAGACTTGAACTTTGTCCCTGTAAACTCATTATAGAGTAGGTGGGACACATGCCAGGGCTTTTTATCCATTAGGGACTAGGAAATAACCAATTGGAATATGCTATTCAGGTTTATTAAACATGGCTAATGTAATATACCCTGCTATTATACTTGAGGCAGTAATTTTAACATTTTTTTTTTATTAAATATTAAACAATTACATTTAAACGGCCCACTTTATAGTAATTTTATGTTACCCATGTGGTGCATTTATTACCGCTGCATGTATTTTGATTATTCTGGTTGATATGATCTGTGAGCTCTGTGATTAAAGGTCTATATATTGGCATGTTAGTTTACTAGACATCCATTATCGTATTTTTTAGATATTTCATATATTTAGTGTTATTTGTTGAATGCTGCACTAGTTTTTGATGAAGGCTGTTTTCAAACTGGCTGTTTGTGATACAGTTAGTGTTGTTTATCTCTAGGTTGATGTGCCTGGTTGATGCTGATAATATGTGCCGTCTCGTTGTTTTGTCATGTGTTTTTGCTGTGTGTGCCTCAAGGACCTGGCTTGTACTCATTTAGCTTTAGCATACTGAAAGTTCTCCACAAGAAAGAATGATTAGCACTCAAGTAGCTTTTGCGTGCATCATTAAAACAGAGGAATTTGCATAAATAATGATTATGAAAACAACATTATGATATGAGAGACATTAATTTCATCAGTTAGGTTGTGGATGACCACAGGTGAAAAAGCAGCAGGAGTGCTGTGGATTAGAGCTTGGCATCAGTGACAGTGTGAATAAGGAAACGCAGCAGAATCTGGGAAAGAGACTGGGCCACTGTGCTAGAGTTATGAAAAGTGGCAGCGCACCCCATTTGGCAAAACCACTGGCATGTCCTCATTGGGCAGTAAAATGGATCTGCATGTGTAACTTTTGCTTTCTATGTGCTTCTGTGTTTTCTATCACTAAAAGAAACATGAGGCTGTTGTACACACTGCTGTATGCACTGCAACACTTCCCAATAAAGCATGCACACATCCAGAACACAGTTCATATCACTAAGGAAATGCTTCATATTCATTCATTTTTTTCTTCTAAGCCACTTCTCCTTCTGGGTGAGGGGAGGTGCTGGACACAATGGACAGGTTGCCATCCATTACAGGGCACCTACTATTATACACATGTATAATTTAAGTCAGTGGGTTCGTGGTCTATGTAGTTACTGAATAATAAGTGGTACAATGTAATATGCCTCAAACAAGAGTAAGAAATAGCCAGGGCTACTAATCTCACAAACTACATCTCTGTCTCAATAGCTACAAAATTCCATGAAGATTCTATGAATCAACCACATCTAAGAGACTGGCTGAAAGGCAGTCTATTAATTCCACCACATTAACCCTTCTCTATCTGTTAAGTGTGAATTTTCTCTGGTATATACTCTAGAACACACAAGTAGTCTAGGAGGCTGCACACTTTTGCCAACACTTTTCACTTTTCAAGCTAAAAATCTCTGAGTACTGATAAGTGCCTCAGCATGCTTGGATGAGAGCACTTGAGTTGTAGATATCGTATTGAACTTGTTCTTCTCTCCACCACCATTGACCCAGGAATACATTCAGTTATAATCGCACTGTGCAGAAAATGGTACAACACTACTTGAATTCCTCTGCCAGATCTCCTCTGCTTGTCATTGTGTTATCTCAGCCCCCAAAAATTTCAAAACAAAATTTACTTCAGGGCTTCAGAGCCTTATAGTGTGGTAATCAAGCTATAAAGCTCTTAGCAAGGGTGCTTCAGAATAATTACTGCATATAGCTCTAGTGTCTATTGGTACTTTGAATGTTGTTGGGGTAAAACATATTATAATCTCAATTAATATAGAGATGTGTATTGAGATTCGAGGAAGATGAGGAAGTCAAAAGGGTAAACTGATTATCTTTCATAATCTTTTAAAAGGATATACTTAGTGAATTAATTAATGACTTAAATCAATACAGCTTAATAATTACTTTCCGGGGGAAAATGTCCCCAGTGTATATGTATAACTAATTAACTCAATTCCACTGAGGTCTTGAAGCATAAACTGGCTCTTTTCCATAACTTTTCTTGGAGCAAAAATGTAAAACCATTTTCCAGGGTATGAGCGCTCTTGATGAATTTCATATAAGTCATCTCTATGTCCCTGAGCAAAGCAACACTACACACTAAAAGAAAAATGGATATTGTTCCCTGTTGGGAAGTGAACACAAAAACAAAATGTTTGAAATAGTCCTGCTCATTTCCCTCTAGCAAGCCTTTTTACGTCTTGACAAATGTTTATATTTATTTGTCTTTTGTTTGTTTATCATAAGGTCATAGATGGGTCATACTACTTTGCTCAAATGGCCTGTTTTATTTCACCTTTAGCTAAGTGATATATGATACACAGTCTTGTTTGTTTGTGGGTGAATGTTAATCACTTTTATCGGGCTAAGCAAGCTCAGAGGCAGATATATAACCCATACTCTAGATTGCAGTGAATGAAGCAGAGTGGAGATCAGTGTATTGGCAAAGCCATATGTCACATTTTATATGCATTTTAAAACATGTGAGGGAGAGTCATTAAAGAGGCTGTCTGAGCAATTAATTGCAGTGTAACTTGTTTTAACTGTGTAACAGTGTGACTAACAATGCCCGTGGAGCGTTAAGAAACAGAAGAAGGAATCCTGTGAAGATAGATGGGACAGATTAGATGAGGACAGAGTCAAATACTTCTATACACATAGAGTACCATGCAAAAGTCTTGGCAACTGGTTTAAAAAATATTTCAGATGATAATAAGTGATTTTTTACTAGGAAAACATGATATCACATTAGAATAAATATAAAAAACATAAATACAACAAACAATAACAAGATTTCTTCATGTTTTTAATATATTGATCGAAGACGATAGATTTGAATAGAATACAGGTTTGGATCCTGAATTCTTAGCGATCTCCAGTCACAGTTCCAAAATTCAGATGGTAGGGTATTAGGTATTGAAGATGTTTGGAAAAGGTTAAGCTAACACTCTTAGAGACACACACACACACACACACACACACACAGTTTCTAAGCCGCTTCTCCCTCAGGGTCACAGGGTAGAGACATACAATCACTATCTATTATTTATTTGTACATATCCCATTTTTTACCCACAGTGTTGGATCTGGAACCAAACTCCTGGACAGGGGTTGGTCCCTCTCCTACTCAGGGGTTGCACATGGTGAGGAAGCTGGGCAGGTGTGGGGATACTCACAAGTCCCCGGCTGACAACCATGCAGTTGGAGACTCCCCGTGTCCCAGTGGACAAGAGGGTTGCCTCATTGCGAATTACAATTCTTCTTGGAGCAAGTGGGCAGAATTCTGAAAAGGGTCCCACCTACAGACTCCATCATTTTACTTGGAGACTTCCATGCTCATGTTGGCAATGACTGGGGAGCTGGAGGGGTGTGGGTTGGATGGATGGATGGATGGATGGATGGATGGATGGATGGATGGATGGATGGATCGATGGATCGATCGATCGATCGATGGATCGATCGATCGATCGATCAATCTTTATTGATCCCAGAGGGAAATTGCAGTGTTTCAGTAGCAACACATATAATTACACATAAACTTGCATAAAGTATGCAGAAGAATACAAAATAGAAATAAATCTAGACATAAGTTAAAGTACAAGATAAATAAAGTATAAAAGTATATGTATTTACATATTTACATGGCATATGAGACAGATTCGCTGTATTTACAGACAGCAGGCACTGAGTGGTATGAGGTAGTCTAACAGCACATATTCTAGACATGGCTATTTTGAGTTGCATCAATATTGTAGTGTAAAGTAAAATGCATAGTGAAAAGTGTCATTACAGTAACAGTTGTGATATATTGCACAGTGTGTATTAATCAAAGAGGAGATACAGTGATGTGGTTCAGCACAGTTCAGACAGCAGGGGATCAGTACCATCTCTGCAGTAAGGAGAATTGTTGTAGAGCCTTATAGCAGTAGGTTAGAAAGATCTCACACGACGCTCTTTAACACAGTGCAGCTGTGACAGACGGCCGCTGAATGTGCTTCTCCGTTCATCCAGTGTAGCATGCAGAGGGTATGAGTTGTCCAAGATGGCTAGCAGCTTCGTGAGCATCCTCTGTCCTGCCACAACCTCCAAAGCACCCAGCTTGACTACTACAACAGAGCCAGTCTACATAATAAGTTTGTTAATGCTGCTGCTCCAGCACACAACAGCATAGAATAGAGCACTAGCTACAACAGATTGGTAGAATGTCCATAAGAGTTTCACACCAAAAGAACTCAGCCTCCTCAGGAAGTAGAGACGGCTTTGGCCTCTCTTGTACACTGTGAGAGTGTTACAGCTCCAGTCCAGCTTGTTGTCCAAGTGCACACCCAGATATTTGTATGTCCCGACCACCTCCACATCAACACAATCAATAGTGACTTTTGTGAATTGTTACTGGACTGTAACGAACACCAAGTTTGAACACAAGGATGCTCATAAGTGTACATGGTACTAGAGCTCCATGCGTCAAAGGTCAATGATCAACTTTGTTGTCGTTTCATCTGACTTGGGACCATATGTTCCAGACACTCGGGTGAAGAGAGGTGCTGAGCTGTCAACTGATCACCATCTGGTGGTGAGTTGGATCAGATGGCAGGGAATACTGATGGTCAGACCCGGTAGGCCCAAGCGAATAGTGAGGGTGTGCTGGGAACGACTGTCAGAGGCACATGTTCGGAATGATTTCAACTCCCACTTCTGGGACATGAGCAAAGCTCTCTCTGAGGTGGGAGTTAAAATCATTCCAGGTAGGGGACATGGAGTTTGAATGTTCAAAACCTCCATTGTGGAAGTTGCCAGGCTTAGCTGTGGCTAAAAGCGTGTGGGTGCCTGTCAGGGCGATAACCCAAGAACCTCCTGATGAACACCGGTGGTAAGGGAAGCTGTCAAGCTGAAGAAAGAGTCCTTTAGGGACTGAGTGGCCCAGAGGACCCCCGAATCAGCAGACACATACCGACAAGCAAAAAAGGTTGCAGTGGTAATGGTGGCGAAGGCAAAATCTAGGGCGTGGGAAGAGTTTGGTGAAGCAATGGAAAAAGACTTTTTTAAACAAACCATTTACACATAAAAGCTTTGCATTTAGATAAAAAGCTTTACATATCATTTTCTCTGATGCATAAGAAAACAGTATGTATACACATTTTTGCATTAACGTTTCTCTTGCAAATGGAGTTGCAATTAAATGAATGGTGCTTTTGCATAATATTACTCTAATATGAAAGATAATATAATGCCAAAAATCTAATGTGCACCAGAATTGATTGATTTCTCAGATTTCACAAAACAAACACTAATGTTTCACAGTAATATACATTCATTAACTGACCATCAATAGCTGTGAACAAATCATTAATCAGAATTTGAAATTGCATGAATATTTTTTGTCAAGTTATAACATCTTTGTAAATATGTTTTCTATAGTTGTAGATCTTTTTGCAGCAGCTGAAGTGAACAGTAGAACACTTTGAAGTTGTTTTCTGCCTTGAATAACACTAATGCTCCAAACAAGGCAGTGTCAGTAACACTAAGAATTCAAAATCCCAGAATTGTTGCAACCTGATGACTTTTTGACTTGACTGTGTTCACTTTGCACAGTCCAACACAGACGAGGATCACCTGCTCCATGTACACATGGAAAAAAAAGCTCTTTTGTCATTTTTGTCATTAATATGAGAAACGTAACAATAAAATGTATGCAGATTTCCACACATTACATGTTTAAAATGGGATGATCTAAAGAGTGATTGAACGCGTGTTTAGTGAATTGTCATGTTGTAAAGGAACAGAAAAACACTGTGAACAGCATTTATATACCTGAATACACACAACAAGAACTACATGATAAATATTTGTACATTTTAAAATAATTTTGAATAACAAATTATTTGTTCATAGCTATTAATGGTCAGTCAATGGTTACTTAAGCAAAGTTATTATGAAGTGTTACCTAAAATACTGTGTCCATCATTTTATTGTGAAATCAACTCATCTCAAGATATTTTCTGTGTTAATGCAACAAATTACAGCAGGGTTGGTGTTGAGCTTTACTGCGTCACCCTATAGGATAGGACAGCAATTGAAAAATGAAAAGGCATAAACAAATGATTTTATTCTGATAATTCAGATTTTGGTGTTTTAAAGACTTTTTATTTTTATTTGTTTATAAATTTAATTGTGAATAAATGTATAGGTCTGGTAAAAATAAAAAAATTGTAAAATTACAAAGCTTACTGAGTTGCATTCATTTTACAGGAGACTGCTGTATTCTAATTAGAGCTTTCCCTATGAGTGTACAGTAGCATGCAGAGATTATTGTATTTTAATTACCCAGGCCTACCCATGGCTATAATTCTAACTTGAACCTGTTCAACTACATAAAATATCATTGTTGCATTTTTCTTTTGTTGCTGCATTAGTTTGTGCCCTGCTCTCCACGATATTCTTTTCTAGGTCTCCTATAGGAGTTATTACTGAACATGTCATTCTTAACCTTTCTGAAAGCTCATACCTTCCCTTAAATAAACTACTTTATTCACTGTAAGACTGACATTTTGCAATATGGCCTTTTTCATCTTTTGACGTCTTTCCACTATCTATTTCAAAGCCAGTTGTGACAGAAACATACATCAAAACATATAAGGAAGCTGCTTTTCATTTAAAAAAAAATCATGTATCTCAAAATGCCACAATGCATACTTTCCTCCAGTATACTCCATCCAATCAAACCTCAGCAGATGTGTGAAGCGCTGGACGCATTATGTTTCCAGTCTCAAGGTCAGCCAAGAAAAGTTTCAGGTTACTGTTCAAAAAAGGAAAAAAGCACCATTACTACACAGCTGAGATGAAGCAGAAAACATTTCCACTTACCTGCACATGCTCTCTGGGAGGCCAAAATTTCTCATTTGGAGTTGACAGCATCTCTGTAGTGGCTGGCTTCCTTTCACGCAGGAGCAGTGCACCGGCATCCACCACAAAGATGCCAGAGATGT
Organism: Pygocentrus nattereri; assembly: GCF_015220715.1. Taxonomy (NCBI): domain Eukaryota; kingdom Metazoa; phylum Chordata; class Actinopteri; order Characiformes; family Serrasalmidae; genus Pygocentrus; species Pygocentrus nattereri. The sequence goes on along the minus strand of NC_051221.1, from coordinate 22,275,138 downwards.
GCAGTCTTCAGCAGGAGTGAACTGGCCCCGCTAGCTCTTACACACCCTGCCAAACACACCTTACTTCACTCTCACACTGCCAGGACTCAAAGTTTGGTGTGAGATGAGGAAGAGATTGTGCCCTTGTCCAAAGCGACCTCTATTTCCAAGTCCGACAGCTCATGTAATAAGGCCTGGAAAGAGAAGAGACGGAACAGAAAGTTAAAGGGCCAGAAAAACAAAAAAGGACTCGCTCCTCTGATGTTACCACTGTCTTGGTCACAGAGGCTGAAAACAGAAAATGGTGGGGGTACTCAAGCCTTTAACTCCTTAAATTGTAATAGGCTGTATGTGGATTGTACAGTGGCCTCCACAAACATTGGTAAACAAAACTGGTCTTTCATTTAACATATTTTTAAAGAATCTAATCTTTATTTGAAGTACAATGATTGAAAAAAAACCCTAAATCTTATCAAGAAATAACAATTTTTCTCAAAGCTATGCGCCACAATTGTTGGTGTCCCTTCATTTAATAGTTTGTGCAGCCACCCTTTGCAAAGAAAGCACACTAAGTCTTCTTCTATAATGCTGAATGAGACTGGAGAACACTCCAGATGCTTCAGATTCCAAGGTCCACACTGTGGACTCCACCTCAGCTCATCTTACAGGTTTCCTATGGGGCTTAGGTCAGGGGACTGTGGTGATGAATATAATGTAATGTTTACATCAACTATCAGAATGGGGGGGGGGGGTCCTGACAGGCTAATTTGAGCATTTCTCCAGAGTTTACTCAGAATGCTGTATTAAAGAAAAAACATCCAGTGAGCATCAGTTTTGCAGACAGAAATGCCTTGTTGATGAGAGAGGTCAATGTAGAATGGCCAGACTGGCTTGAACTGACAGAAAGGCTGCTGTAACTCAGATAAACACTCTATTGTGTACAATTGTGGTAAGGTATCTTAGAATGCACAACATGTTGAAACCTTGAGGTGGATGGGCTACAACAGCAGAACACCATGTCACGTTTCACTTCTGTCATCCAAGAACAGAAAGCTGAGGCTGCACTGCTTGAGTGTAACAGCCCATTTGAGTATCGTTGCTATGGGCATCTCTTCATGGACACAATTTAACCATCTTCTAAAAGGTCTGTCAAGCATGATAATACTCCATGTCACAAAGCAATTGTCATCTAAAACTGGTTTCATAAACATGACAATGAGTTGAGTGTTCTACAGTGGCCTTCCCAGTCACCAGATCGGAATCCAATAGAACACCTTTGGGATGTGGTAGGGGATTTGTAGCATGACAGTACACCTCAAAAATCTGCAGGAAATGCATTACACAATCATGTCAACATGGACCAAAATCTCAAAGGAATGTTTCCAACATCTTGTAGAATTTATGCCACAAATTGAGAACAAAGGGAGGTCCTACCCAGTATTAGTGTAGTGATCTTAATAAAGTGCTCAGTGTGTGTTTAAAATAACCCTTTAAAGCTAAAGGACCTCTCTCAATCTCACACCAACACCAAAACTCAATATTTAAGGTATCTCCTAATGTGATCTAGGGCTTTAAAAAGTATTTCCAACATGCCTACTACTTTACTGCATTTACTGCTAAACTCCAATCCTATTACATTAAGTAGAGTCATTGCTTTATCAATTGCATTTACTCTCAAATATCTGTATAGATATGATGGTCCTTGTTCAACTCAGCCACATATATTCTTTGTGTGAAGTTAATATCCACTACACTAACTCTGTAAATACAAGGTAATCGTTTTTTCTAATTCTTGAAAGATTATAACCATGTTTTTGTGGTCCCAGCATTGCAGGGCTTATTGAAAAGGGGCTAGAACTCAAGAGATCTATGAACTTATAGATATGCATGAACATAACTATATATCTATATGATCTATATCTCCCCCACTAGCAATAGCAATACAATGTCCCTCTGGTCCCAGTAATATGTTAGCAAAAATGCTGACTGTTTTTATTGTGTTGCTGTTGTGTTTGCTTTGTACTCATTATTCTTAAATTGATCTGTTTCTGCAAACCAAGAACTAGGACTGCAGCTCAGTTAGTTAGCTAGTTCTGTACCATGCTAGCAACAATGCATAACACTTTATTTTAAGGATCACATATCAGTGGTTTATTAGGCTCTTATTTTTTGTTCAATAATATCCAAATTAGACACATTTAACATGGTTTGTTCACTATGCTTTAAGCATGTATTAATTGCTTGAATTCACATCTTAATAGTGTACAACACATTTTATTCCTAAAGGCTCTAGATAGCATCAACTTCTGGAGTTTATTGCTTAAGAGCTATTAAGAGTTTATTAAGTCACGAATACTTCAAAAAATATCCATATTCTAAAGTAGAGTTTTATTCACCACTTGCTTGAGGCTAAAAGGTGAAATTATGAATATTTAATATGACTTAATTAAATTAAAACTCAACAAACAAATCTGGATAAACTGAACTCTTGTTTGAAAGAGTTTTTTGTGTGTCCTGCAATCAAACTACCAGGAATAGCTGAATTTGTGATGCAAACATACAAGTTCACTGAAACTTATTTAGCACTGTTTAGCCTCTAATCAGTGATGTCTTAAACTCTACTTTAGAGTATGGAAAATCCCTGAGGTGTTGATGACTTATTAAGCTCTTCTTCGCTCTATAGCAACCATAAACTCCAGGAGCTGGTTTCCCAGTGGTTAAACCTAGTCTTGGACCAATTGGTGCCAATGGTGGATCTCCATTAGAAATTATTTTTGGACTAGGATTAGGCTTAATCTGGGTTTGCACAACTGACCCTAGAAGACATTTAACATAGAATCTATAATGAAAAAATGTTGCTAATTACACTATAAAAAGTATTTACTGTGTTTTGTTATAATTACTGATGCAGTTATTAGTGATTTTCAGATAACAGGCCATACTACAGGCCATAATGAATAACACTTAAAGCATATAGTGTGAATTAGAAGTGTTAAGAATAAGAAGTGTTTTGGGCTAATGTGGGCTTCAATAAACAAAGAACAAGACCTTAATAAACCCCCAATAAAAGTTCTTTAAAGTCTTGCACATGCCAGTTTTAACACCAGTCACATGCCATCCTACAATGACATTGTTTTGCTATTCATTTCAGGTATTTATATATTTTTACAATCAGGCAGTGTCAAGGGATGGATTCTGCAGGAAAAAGCCAAAACCTTCATATTGGGTGGAAGATATGCATCGCTACATTCATGAGATACATTTGCATTATTGCCCTGACAAAGTAATAACTTTGGTGAAATTTTTGTGGAATTCTCCTTTAACAGAGGTGGATTAGTGGCAAGACCAATTTCCTTTCACCCTTACAAATGGCACTTCATTTAGGCAAAGGAAACAATACATGGATGTTATCTATAACCAGATATGAGCTCATTTATAAGTAGTCAACATTAATGTCTCAGTAAATATTTAATAAATAGCATTTGAATCAGCATATTTCCAGCACATGACACCCTACCTTGGCATTGCTGCAGCACTCTGCTACACAGGAAGCTGTAATAAATATTTATCTCCTAATACCAGTGCTGCATTTTCAAAGGGAATGATGGATTCCCCTGTCTGTGCCCACCTTGAAAAGCCAGCCTCATGCATATTAAACATGCTCTTATAAACAATTTTTACATTTTGTCTTCTTCAGTGATGCATGCCATCAAACATTTCAAAAGCATTTTCTTCACATGCACTTGTGAAGATCTACATGCTGATTTTTTTCGACTGGCTTTTTATGACAAAAAAACTTTGGGAACCTTTCTGTTTGGTGCATAAACTGGTCACTGACATTACTTGGTGTAATTTAGACAAGAGGGCTATTATATTTCACATCTACCATTGTCTCAGAAAAATAAATGTTCCACACACTGTACAAATGTGTAAATAGCATTTCAAGTGAATGCAGCTTATTCTAAAGGACTTTAAGTTAACCAAATAACCTCAATCATTCTGGGGAAAAAAACCTAAATAAAAGATAGCTCTATCTAATCTAAACATGTCTGTGCAACTGGGGAGAGTTATTGAGTTTGGGAACGAGTGGAAGATATGTGCCAAGCCATATTGATCAGTGCCATATCTCTGCGACACTGCGAGGCGGGCTGTACTGTTCGGGCCCCATTAATCTCGTTGACATGCGTGTGTGTGTGTGAGTGGTCCCTGGCAGCTCCAGCCATTGGCAGTAACTGAGACACCATGGTGACCCTGCTGGAGGGGAAGCCATGCAGAAAAACATGGAAATTGCCTCTTGAAGCCCTCTGTGGGCTGGCATGTCGCATGCAGTGTGCGCTCTCATTGTCTGCCTCATGCATCTATTTGCCTGCTTGCCTTTGGACACCACTGGGCCTGGCTCTGCTTCCTCTGCTGCAGAGCAGTCGGCCACTATGACGAGAACCGTCTCCGCTGAGGCTTCTGACAAGCGCACTGCTGTGGACTTATTTGATAAAAAAGAGTCTGAAGACATGTGACCAAACAACTCATCATACTATCATACAGGTGCAGGTGTGCAGCTGAGAGAACTTTTGAGAACTGCTTGATATTTGTGGATATATGAGAGACCAACTGCTGTACATTTGAAATTGAAATGTTTTCTCATTCTTGTTTAATATAGGATTTCAGCTGCTCAACAGTTCAGGGGATCATTCGTCAATTTTTTTAATTTGATAATGTGTTAAATGTTATCAGTGGCCAGTTTAGCACTCAGACTCTTAATACTCTTAATGCTGCTGTAATACATGCAGAATGTGGTTTGGCATTATCATGCTGAAATAATCAAGGCCTTTTCTGAAAAAATACATCATCTACATGGCAGCATATGTTACCAAAACATGTATCTGTCATTCAGCATCAATATTGCCTTCACAGATGTTCATGTCACCCATGACACGTGCACTAATGTACCTCTACAAGCATAGCGGTCTTTAGCCCAGAAGACGCTGTCCATGATTTCCAAAATGAATTTCAAATGTTGATTTGACAGACCATAGAACACTTTTCCACTTCACCTCAGTCCATTTTAAATGAGCTCAGGCCCAGAGAAGGTGGCAGCATTTCTGGATTCTCTTTATATATGGTTTCTTCTTTGTGGTTTAGAGTTTTAACTTGCAATTGTAGATGCACTGATGAACTGTTTTCACAGTCTGTGGTTTCAGAAGTGTTTCTGAGCCCATGCAGTGATTACCACTACAGAATCATCTCTGTTTTCAACGCAGTGCTGCCTGAGGGTCAGCAAACAGTTTTTGTTTTGTTTTTTTTGGTCTTGTCCCTTGCATACAGAGATTTCTCCAGATTCTACAAATCTTTTAATGATACTATGCTGCACATGATGAAAAGCAAACGTTCTTTGCTGTTTTATGTTGAGAAACATTCTTGGATTTTTCATTATTTGCTTGTGCAGTCTTTCAGATAGTGGTGAACCCCTCCTCATCTTTACTACTGAAAGATTCTCTGAGATGCTTTTTTATATCCCATCATATTACTGACCTGTTGTTGATCTACCACCAGGTTTTTTTTTTTAGAATTATACAACTTTACCAGCCTTTTTTTGCCCTGTCCCAAATATTTTGGAAAGTGTTCTTGTAAATGATAATATTTTTCAGTTTCAACATTTGACATGTTGTCTTTGTATTGCTTTCAATAAAATATAGGGTTTAAATCATTTGCACATCATTGCATTTTGTTTTTATTTACATATATACAAATATTTTAATACCCCTGGTGAAATGAAATGTAGATTTTTTTAGGTGAAAATAAGTTAACACGCCTTCTGCCCAATGACTGCTGACTGTTAATACATTCTCAATAGACAGCATATTAAATTATTAAATTATGGCATTTCTCTACAAACTTTTGGAGCACAATTTCTGTAAAAAAATGTAAATAAAAAATGTGCCATAACTGTTAAACAGGCCAACAGATTTTATGTTTTACTATCCCAATATGTTAAATTCAGCAAAAAAACAGTAAATGTGTATTATAACATTCAGGAGTGTGTTCATTGTAGAGAATGTTTATGTAGAGGATGTTACTTGGAACTTATTTTCGCGTAAAGAATCAACAAAACATGGAATCATGAATCTTCCTGAGGCTTAGTCTCAGATATGTATGACCTGTTGACTCGATTTAAGAATTCTCCTTTAGGTTCAGTACAGGTCTGGAACAGAGTCTGGCACACATTCAATATTTACCCAAATTGGAATATGACGTGGCATAACAAGAATTTGTCTTACCAGTTAATTCACTTCAAATGATCTTACAGGATTTACATCACTCCCTGCCGTGGCTATTTATCTGTCAACATTCCTTTGTCACCAACTTTACTTTTGTCTTTTGATGACTCTAATTTGATGCTTAGAGTACAACAAAGAAAGGTTATGATGGCAGCCTTAACTGCTGCCAGGAAATCAATTTTGAAAAGCTGGTTTGAACCGAACCTTTCTTTATCTCAGTTATGGTGTGGATATTTTCTGCACATTCGCATTCATTTTTGAACTGATACATTGGTTAAAATAAATAAAATGTTATTAAAATTATTATTTATTGGACCAGAATCAGAACAGAGATCATGTACATATATCTCTTACAAGCATATATATTACGAAATGTATAATAAATCATAATAAAAAAACAAAAATGTAAGATATGTCTCCTTTCAAGAATGATGGAGGATGTGGAGTGTAAGATCTTAGAAATATGTGGAGTGATGCTTCTATTAAAGCAAAAGTCAAAGGCATTCATCATAATAGGCCTGTGTTTAAAGTAATCTGTGTACATCTGCTGGGTGGAGCGTTGCTGTTTCCAGTCAGCTCAGGAACATTATCTGTTCAGACTAGTGTCATATGACATAATAAAATGTGGTGAACATCAAAAAATTTGGAAATTGAAACTGGGCACTTGGGCTTTGTGAACATACCAGTCGTGTTTGCTGGACTAGTTTATTTTCTAGACATATAATGTTTTCGGCCTGTTTGTGGAAAGAATTTGGAGGTGGAACAGTGTTTGACAGCGTTCAGAGAGGTTCAGGTGTTTTTAGTAACAGGGTATTGCACTTTCTCTCTTGTCGACACCAGAGTCCATGTAGGTGCTTATTTTCAACAGCAAAGATTACATTCTGAAATGCAGAACTCTCAACAGTCAGGCAGCGCAATTTCAAGTTGTTTTCAGCATTGAGAATCAATTAAGATAAAAGAGCAGTTGGCAATGGTGTTCTCAGTTTCTTCAGATGAAAACGGTTTGTCACACTTAAGTTGAGAGAGTAAAGACAATAACATTACTCACAATTCTCTCCAAGGTTGAGCTGCAGTCCAGAACGACACAACAAAAGAACTGTTTTCCAATAAATCTCATCAGTGTCTATGCTGGTTCACTGGTTGCAGCACAGACTATGAAAAACTGAGTTTGTGTACACCATGGTGTGTTTAAGCATGGCTGGTTTTTACATATTACAGTTAAAGATATCAGCTCTGACTCCGTAAGACATTTACCACAAGCACATTTCAAAATCTGGTGGGTGGCATAAGCTGCTAAGTAAACAGCTGTCATAATCCACCTGAAATAAAAACAGGTACATGACAGGTTACAGCAGCTGCCATCAACGGACATGGACTGCCATGGAAATTGTAATGACTAGCAAATTACATGACATGTCACTATTAAGTCAGAGGCACCATGTAAAGTGTTATCTGTAACACTTCAATCACACACTATAGACCTGAAATTAAGGTAGTGTCCTCAGACACACTGGCTCTGTACTGGTCTGCTCTGGCATAGAAGACCAAATCAGACCATTGTGGTTTTACTGCTTATATCTTCTGACCAAGACTGTTTGTCAGGGGGCAGATATTGATTATAATAGCTTTCACTGTAATTACTATGAGCACGCCCCATTGCTCTGTACTGGTCGTCCAAAACACGATCTGTCTGTACTGTGACATGAAAATAATTTTGATAAAGCACAGGGAAAAGAGTGGACAAGCAAGGACCAAGGAGGGGAAAGACAGAGAGAGAGAGAGAGAGAGAGAGAGAGAGAGAGAGAGAGAGAGAGACAGAAATAGATAGGGAAAGATAATGTGAAAAAAATGAGAGAGAGAGAAAGCAAAAGGGAAGAGTGAAAAAGACAGAAAAGAGAAAGACAGGGAGAGAGAGACATGAGAATAGGAAATGGTAGAATGAGTGGGAGAGAGAGAGAGACAAAGAAAAAGGAGAGACATAAAGAGAAAGAGAGAGCAGGAAATGGTAGAGTGTGAGTAAGAGATGGGAGTGAGAGAGAGAGAGAGAGAGAGAGAGAGAGAGAGAGAGAGAGAGAGATGGAGAAAAAGTAGAAAATGAGACAGACAGAAAGAAAGAGAAGGAAATGGTAGAGTGAGTGGGACAGAGAGGGGGAGAGAGAAGAGGAGAGAGATCGAGAAAAATTAGAAATTGAAAAAGAGACAGAAAGAGGGAGTAGGAAATGGTAGAGAAACAGAAAAAAATGAGTATAAATAGTAAACAATAGCCAGACAGAGAAAAAGAGTAAGAAATGATACACAGTCACATAGAGAAAAAGAGAGAATAGGGAATGGTAGAGAGAGAGAAAGAAACAGAGAAAGAGAGAGAGAGAGAGAGAGAGAGAGAGAGAGAGAGAGAGAGAGAGAGAGAGAGAGAGCTGTGCGAGGTTCAGCATAACAGCAGAGGCAAACAAACATAATGGCAGGAAGCCGGCTATGAAAAGGTCCCTTATGTTTGTAATGCAATCTTTTAATTAGGGCCAAATTCCATTAACGGAAGCCTGTCTTCAGCAAAATTTCTGCTTCATTAAGAAGGCTAGGGACCCTACACATCTCACCAGCACGCACACACATGCCAAATTTAGCTCAGGTCCCTATTTTACCCTGGCCCTCGAAATCCACAGAGCCAGGAATAATTCATTTACTTTTTACCTCCTGCATCCCCTCAAAAACATAATTACAATGCTAATGTTAGGGTAAAAGCAGTAAATTGGAAGGGGAATAGCAGCTGGAGTTCAGCTTAGCCTGCCACTCCCTTCCTCTCAGCACCACCCTGATGAAATCAGTGCAGAGGCACAAAGTGCCTGATCAGCAGCAGACCTGCTGCCCACAGCTGGGACTGAGAGAGGGAGCTGGGACGTGTGCTCACTTAGCACTGCTGAGCAGAACACACTGCCTGCTGGGAAGTCTCTGACCTCACTCTCCACCCCTTCACTCATACTTTCACAGTTCAACGTGAAATTCACATACTCATGTATCAACCAGAGGAGAGAAGTAACTAGTTCCATTTATTCGCTTTCATGTACTCAAGTAAAGATTTGGTGGATTTATACACTCCTGAGTGTTTTCACATGATAATTATTCAACTTCTACTCACGTACATTTGTTAGGAGGATTCTCTCAGTTACGTTTTACTTATAAACATTTAGTTAATAATACATTTTTGTGCTTAATTTCATTGTGTTTTGTTGATAATAGCATCTGTATTGCTTTAAAGGGCCCATACCATGGAAAAATGCATTGTCCTCATATTTATGAAATTACAATTTGGTGCAGCATGTAAAATTGTTTTCAAAATGTTCTTTTCAGTACAGAGTCCATACAGTTTGTATATGGACTAGGTACTGAATGCAACTAAAATGGGCAAAAACAGTTCATTTTAAATTCATAATTTTTCTGATGTGTCTAAAACCAACACATTTAGATATTGTCACTTATTAAGCCCACAGCGTTCTAGCCTTGGCCATTTATGCTGATGTTATAAGTAGTACTGCTTTTTGAATGAGGCACAATACAGAGCAGCCATTCAGAACAGAGGTCAGTTACATAACAATAACAAAAATTACCTGTTTTTTCTAAAGGATAAAGAGAAGTTGGAAATAATCATGAGATTTTTAGGACTATTGATATATAAATCCCTAACCCCTGCGATGGACTGGCGTCCTGTCCAGGGTGTATCCCACCTTCCGCCCGATAACCGCTGGGATAGGCTCCAGCACCTCCCCTGACCCAGAAGGAGAAGTGGCTTAGAAGAAAAAAATGAATGAATATGAAGCATTTCCTTAGTGATATGAACTGTGCTCTGGATGTGTGCATGCTTTATTGGGAAGTGTTTAGAAAATGGATGGAAGGTACATAAATCCACTCAAACCTAATCAGTGGATTTCAAAGGGGAAAAAATCCAAGAAGGTTTAGGGTGTTGGCCTTTTGAAGTTGGTTAATTGCATTCTTCTGTGTATTTGACCGCAATTAATCGCCTCTCTGCTCAAATTTGTACGTAAAAAGTTGTTTTTTCTTTGTTGTAAAAGCAGCACATTTTATTATGTAGACTTAGTTATGTTATGTGAAGCTTCTTCAGTATTTAGGTTATGTCAAGAGGCTTTTATTGTCATTCCATCTATGCTCAAGTAAACAGTGGAACAAAAAGTACAAAGTGCAAACATGCAAACAAAAAATTAAGCTAGAAACAATATAATAAATACAATAAATTGAACAGACATTAGACACAGTAAACAGACAGGACAGTGCAGCAACAACACAGCACTCATTCTGGACACGAGGTGGTGGAATAAGGTGCAGAGATATTAACACGCTGTGATCTGTGAGTCACGCAGTCAGATAACACACATAAACACAGGAGTTACTGAGTTTTACGTGTGAGCGCCTTGTGCGTGTTTTCTCTCTCTCTCTCTCTCTCTCTCTCTCTCTCTCTCTCTCTCGTGCTCCCTCGTTAGCTCTCCTTTCTCCTCTCTTTTCTGCGCCAGTCGGTCTATCTTTCACCTTATAGGTGGATCGGGGTGTCATACACCATCCTCGCAACGCTCTTACTGGCCAATCAGAGGGCGCGTCCGGACCAAGAGAGGGGCGGGACTTCGTGTTCAAAAGCTGCGCGGGGGCACTTGCTCAGAAGCCTTCGGCTCGCTTGTTGTGTTCATGCTGTGCTGCTCGATTAGATATCGCTGTGTTATGAAGTCTTTTGTGCCTCAGTTTAGCTCTTTGCTGTTATATGTATTGCTGTTGTCGTTGTTAACCGTTTGGTGCTGGTTGTTGTTACTGTCTCCCCTTTCTCCCCGCTGTGTTTGAGCTAGTTACCTCCTGGGAGGAAGAACAGTCTAGAACGTGCGCGCACTTGCCACACGCAGGTAGTCTGAGTGTCCAGACACACTAGATTAGAGGCGGGCACCACCCCCTGTACTTTTAGTCTAGTCTAGCTTAGAGTAGCAGTCAGCTCTTTTATTTTGTTAGTTACATAAGATACAAAAATACGAGCTAGTGTAATTCTTCTGTTATTTTCGTAACCTCAGGTCTTCGGAAGCAGGCCTTCTAGTGGTCCCTAGGTTCAGGCTCAGCTCTATGGGTGGTCGTTCCTTCAGTGTTGCGGCCCCCTTGCTCTGGAACTCTCTTCCTCTCTCTCTTCGCTCTACCTCTTCTCTTTCTCATTTCAAATCTTTATTGAAATCTCATCTTTTTCTCCTTCATTTTTCTCCTGCATCTTCCTCGGGCCTTGTGTAAGGTGATATGCATTTTTGTAAAGCGACCTTGGGTTTTGTGTAAAGGCGCTATATAAGTTCAACTTATTATTATTATTATTATTATTATTATTATTATTATTATTATTTTTATTTTATTTTCTTTGGTGCCGTCTGCGTTCTCCCCCAGGCTGGTCCAGTTCTTCAACGTCCTAGTTTGTTGTCTTGGTGTTTTTGTAAACATTTCTGTCCATTGTACACTGTTGTGTATGAACGTGGATGTCCTTGAAATAAATCTGTTTTCTTTTCTGTATACTCCAGTTACCTCACTGATCGGCCATCTCCACCTATTCACACTGCACATGTTACTGTTACTGTCCCCACACCCTCCCCGGGACTGTAGCTTTTTGTGGGAATGTAACACTCAGGTAGTAAAACTTGAGTAATCAGTGTAAACACAGCAATTCAATAACAAAAACAATTTCAAACGGGTCATTTTGTTATGGCTGATCATTTTCCTGCTGCTCTACATGTCCGTGTCATTTTCTCCTCCAATTTCATTTTAGCAACTGCTCCACTTTCCACCATTACATCATTGAGCTTTCAGGTTTTAGCAGTGAAATAATAGCAGTAAAACCAGGACCTACCACTGCCACATCAGCAGTGTGTTTTGCTTGTAAATAATGCTTCAGACTGGATGTACTTTGGCGATGATCAAACTCATGCCATGGCAGTAGCTGGAAATACCTTTAAATGTATACAGCAATAGCTGTACTTGAACAAGAGGGCTACAATCAGTCAGTTATAGCAGCAGTGTGAGCAGCTTGGCTTCAGAGTGGAACTATAGATGGCTTGAAGTGTTAAAACAGGATAATGAATAAAAAGTATTAAAACATTGGTGATGTAAATGATTCGGTACATAAACGCTTTACGCTATACATAAACTTTGACACTCCTAGTATTTTTCCATGGGGTTTAGGATGCCTGGCTCTGTCAGCAACTTCAGCTTTGTATAGTCAGGATACGTTACTGAGACTAGATATAAAAAGTGCTGCAATGAATTTAGTTCTTTTAATTTAATGCATCATCATTTCAACACAAAATATAGAATATTATTTCTCACCATTGGCCAGTCTCACCACTGACAGTCTCTGCCAGCTGATTTGATGTGAACACATGGACAAGCTTCATCCTCCATTATCTGCTATATTGTAAACTTGAAACGAACAAAATGGTTCTTCACGAGTTCTTTAGTAGAGGAAATCGTTCTATCAAGAAGTATGGGTTCTATACAGAGACATCTGTGTTCTTTGCATGATGAAATGGTTCTTTTGATTGATTGAGAATGTGCTGTAGATAGAACCTATATAGAACCTTTTTTGAAATTGGTTCTAAATAGCATCAAAAAGGGTTCTTCTATTGTAACATCATAATAGAAGAGCCCTTTTTGATCACACATAGAACCTTTTCAAAAAGATTCTATATTAAACTATCTACAGCACATTCCCCGTCCATCTGAAGAACCCTTAGATCATGCAAAAAGTTCTTTGAGTGTTCAGGGTTCTTTATAGAACCACTTTCTTTACTAAAGAACCCTTGAAGAACCACCTTTTTATAAGAGTGTAGAATTAAAGAAACACTCACAGGAGCACAGAGATACATTAGTTTCTTAGTGCGGCTGAGTAGCGGACAGACTATAGGCAATTAGCATGACAAGACCACCATTTTTCTCTGGAAAGAATGTAGCAGTTAACTGCGGCAGGTAGACAGGATGTAGCACTTAAATGGTTTCTTTTCTCCTGTCGTTGGCTTCTCTGAAAGTCAGTGGAATGAAACTGAAGTAGGAGTTGAACTGTACTTTTCAGGGTCTTGTCCTTCTTCTGCTGAACATCTGTCATACCCATCTTAGACTTCTCCATATCTAATGTTCCAGCCTAATTAATGCTGCCGAGTTACGTTTGATAAAGTGATAAGTTTAGTTTTACGCAGCATTTCCTTTCCAGGAAAGGACAGAGGGATTAAATTGCATTAGGCATGTAATTATGCCCTATGTGATAGATCACGACATGAAATTACTGTCTTTGCAGGTGTGAAATAATGGATTAGCAAAACAACTGTGTTGAATATTCCAGTAGCACAGGTCGGAGTAATCTCATGTACAGATTCACATAATGAGCAACTTCTGCACACGGGCAAAAAAAAAAACAAAAAAAAAAAAACTTGTGTATGCAAATTCAGACCCAGCTCATTTGCCAATTGGTTCCTTACATGATTGCTAGGAAAGTAATTTGCACAGCTCACCACTGCAGTCACGAAAACTGTAATATGCAATGTAGCTTCTCATAGTCCACATCTCTGAGACTGAAAGGGCTTGCTAAGAATTAATCAGCCATTTCTTAATCCTCTGGGGTCCACAAACTCACCCCCACATTAAATTCAATGCTTCTATATAAGTTTCTTTATCTTTGTAATAATAAAGGGCAGAAATACAGTTCAAACAGTTCCATGTAGAGTCGCCCTTTTGATTTCATCTTAGGAGATTGTACGTGAGTTGCGCGGCTATGAAGAAACACATCATCTGCCTTGCACTGTGTGTAATTAGTGGATTTATGTGTCTGTCTACATTTAGTGTGAAACTGACCAACAGACCAACAAAAAACAAAAAAAACTTACCCATCACATGAGAAATCATTCATTCTTTAATCAGTCCACATCGCAGACACATGTGAAATGGTGTGCAAAGAGTTTACAGCTGCTGAAGTTGCTGAAACAGTTTTGGAAAGTAGCGATGAAGATAACAGAGCATTTTCATATGAAACATGTGGGTCTCATTTCATACGCAAGTGCCTTTAAAGGCGAATTTGAGAGCATATGCAAAAATCGAGAAAATGTCCTCAGACCCCAGAGGGTTAACTGTACATTACGTATTAAACACTGTTTAGTGGGTCAATAGCTGTTGCAGGAGTGCAAATATGTGTCTTGTTAGAAAAAGAAATGAAGATGTGTTCATCTGAAGACATTGCCTTGGAGATGGGCTTGATGTCACTCAAACAGCAAGGCAGGCATAAAATTGTCCTGCAAAAATTGAGTTCACAAATGCATTTACATATGTTCACTTTGCTTAGTGATGTGGGCAAGACAGAGTGAGCGATGGCTCTCCCTTTCCCCCTCGCTCTAAACTGTGGGAACTGTCCGGAGGCAGCTTTAATGAGATTCCCTGTCTAACAATGCAATAAGAGCCACCCAGAGAGGCACAGACAGCATTTCTGCTCCTAATTCACCTGGAACAGGGCACGGAGGCATGACGCCTCAACGGAAAATGCAATTATCTTTGCAAACTCTGAAACACAAGAACAACTAACCCACAGCACTCCACCAAACAAAGTTAAAACCTAAATAAAGCAGGCCAAGTTTGCAGGAGCCATCAGCCCCAGAGCTTGTGCTTGGATAAAACAGGGCCCAACTGTAAGGGCACTGTTAAGTGAAAAATCAAATTTACATAATTTCCCACTTAGCCCAGATGTAGTCAATCAGCCAAGACATCTTTTGGAGTCTACATTTGGCTCACAGTGTTAGCTCCAGCTTTAAAATGCTAACAAACACTAGAAGTCAAAGGTCACCCATTTTTTCAATAAATACATCTGATAAACATCTGTACACATACATGTGTGTGAATGAGAAGGAGGCAGGTGGAAAGGTGAAGATGCAAGTAGTAGAGGTCGTAAAAGGTGGATGACTTCAAATATCTTGTGTCAACCATCCAGAGCAATGGACAGTGCAAAAAAGAGGTTGCAGGCAGGATGGAGTGGGTGGAGACAGATGTCAGGGCTGATGTTTGACAGAAGGATAGCAGCAAGAGTGAAAGGGAAGGTTTACAAGACAGTAGTGCGTCCTGCTATGATGTATGGTTTGGAGACTGTGGCTCTGTCTAAAAGACAGGAGGCTGAGCTGGAGGTGGCGGAGATGAAGGTGCTGAGATTTTCGTTGGGAGTGACAAGGATGGACAAGATTAGAAATGAGCAGATTAGAGGGACAGTGAAGGTGGAGCAGTTTGGAAATAAAGCCAGAGAGGCCAGGTTGAGATGGTTTGGACATGTGTTGAGGAGGAATAGTGGATATAGTGGGCAAAGAATGTTATAGATGGAGCTGCTGGGTAGAAGGAGAAGAGGTAGACCTCAGAGAAGGTTTATGGATGTAGTGAAGGTGGACATGGAGATGGTTGGTGTGAAAGTAGAGGAGGCAATGAATAGGGCAAGATGGAGGCAGATGATCCGTTGTGGCGACCCCTAAAGGGAGCAGCCGAAAGAAGAAGAAGATCTGATAAACATCTCTTAACACACATAAAATGAGTGCACGCAAATTTCATCTTTCATATCATATTCGTATTCACATAGTCTAACCACCTGGAAAATGCTTGATTTGCAGTTAACTAACCAAAACAAGCATCAATATCATATGTAATGACATAATAAGGATAAAAATAGAAAATAACAGTAACACTAGTAATTTGTGCACAAGGTAATCTATTACACATAGTTGATATCTTTGTTACATGTACACTGGTATAAACAAATGCTATTTCATATTCCATTTAAAGCCATATTACACCATGACTTTGTTTTATACTACTGACACTGCCCAAAAAACTAAACAACACAAAACACAAAACACTCCAGAAGCATCTCATATACTGCATTTATAGTACATAGTGCAGCATTTTAAAATGTTATCTTAAGAATTAATCGCACTACACAATCACATCATTCTACTATCTTTATATCAAAATAAAGATATTTTGTTTATTTCACAACCTTAATGATGTGGTTTGGGTGGCTTAAGGGACTATTGATTCTAATGTTTGTTGGCAACTTTAGTCTTGTAGCTCCAGCGCCAAACCAAAGAAGCACTGTTTGGATACCAAACATGTCTCAGCTGATCAAATACACCTGGGGAAAGTGGAAATTTGTAAAGAAACTTCATTTTTTTATCGAACCACTCCTTTAAAGCACACACACACACACACACACACGCACACACACGCACACACACACACACACACACACACACACACACACACACACACACAAGGAAAACCACTGAAAATGTGCTCAGAGCTGCTTGTGAATCAATAAAACTCTTTTTCGCTATCAACTCATGGTGGCTATAGCTCAGCCAAGTGTATAAGTCACCTAATGATGCTGATTCAAATGCACAATTTGATAACAGCATCTGAATCCATAAACACACTGGAAAGTTCTTCAGCTTCAGGTGTAGGGTTTTTCTCTTAGCTGCTTGAATCCATTCTAACTAAGGGGCCATTAAATCAGACACCACTGGCTTTAGTGGTGGCAAACAGCTAAGGAGTGCAATTAGCTTTAACATTCCCCTAAAGACAGTGAGCAGCTCACGTCTATTCCAGCCTAGCCACTCCACAGGGATGGGTCACTGCCCCACTGCGGCAGCTTACTGTGTCTTCTTAATTAAATTTGCTCATTGATTAGCTCCTTGGTTTAAGTCTAAATACTGCTCTTTGAGGCTATACTGCTGCAAACAGTGCATTTACATTGGTAAACATGATGAACTGTCATTACTTCTTGTGTTTCTTTTAAGGATGACAAGTCCAGAGGAACAGCCAGTACAGCTGTCTCAGCCCCAGGGCTTAGAGAGGTCAGGGAGGGCCCATGAGTCATGGGCACATCATCAATCAAGCATAAACAAATCATAACTGACAAGCAAAATATGCCCATTGATTGTGATGACAACTTTATGTCAGATGGCTTTCAATGTAAACAGAAAGTACAACAGGGATGCCCCAACAGGAATTCTTCACAAATTCATGTCTTGGTGCTAACAGGGCCTTATATTAAGTCTACTAACAAAGCAAAATAATTATCTGTGCAATACTGAAATGCTAGAACAACTAACCCACAGCACTCCATCAAACAAAGTTAAAACCTAAATAAAGCAGGCCAAACTCACTAGTGCTCTCAGATTTACTCTTCTATCAGCACCACTTCTCACAAGCACTTGTACTTGGTTTAAATAGGAAACAATTTAAAAGTAGAAAAAAGGACACTCATACTGTATGAGTGTCCTTTGGGCATAAAAGGACACCTACACATATAGTAGTGTGCAAAAGTCACAGACCACCCTTTATTTATTTAATTTTCTGTCAAAATGGCCATTAAGTACAATTGTTTTTCAGCATTAACAAAAAAGCAGAAAACACTTATTTAACAGACAATTACACAAATGGTTCAACTACATATAACAACACATATTTAATTTGTCCACGTTTTGCTATTAGTACAGCTTTCTTTCTTTTCAGGAAACTTGATTTGAGTTTTTCAAAGATATTTTTCCACACCTGTAAAGCTCAGTGTTAGATGTTGGTTGGATCACCAGTGCACCAATAGCTTCTTTGCTTGATTTTCAAATTTTGTCTATTTCCTTTTCTCAGTAGCAGCTTCTTGATGGCTACACATCCTTTCAGACCAACAGCATCGAGTTGTCTTCTCACAGTGGAAGGATGGACAGAAACATCTGTGGATTTTTCAGATTTGAAGCAAAAATGGAGCTTTTCCCTTGCCTTTCCCCTTCCTTATACAATATTATTTTATATGGACCATTCTACCAAGTTTCTTTGGAATGTGCGTTCATGCTCTGAGAGTATTTTCTAAACACAGAATACACAGCCATGATGTCTTTCACTCATGACTTGTGGAAAAAAGACAGCTTTGTTGGCTGCTGCTGCTATCACACTTCAAGCTTGCCTACTTTGTGTTGGAGATGATGATGAGCTGATGATGATGCATAGTGCATATCAGACTAGCCAAAGTTCAAATAAGCTGATGATCACCTAATATTTATTTAGTACTTGAGTATTGAGTATTTGTTTTTGAGTATAAACAAATATTGGGGTTTTGTATGTGCATTAGCCTAGGTGCTCTTTGACGCAGTGAGAGATATAATATAAACTATCAAAGTGCCGTTCTGAATGTTTCGTTGTGCCAGTATGTTTTAGGCTAGGTTATTATCCAGCAGGCTGGATAATAGCCACAATCAGCCACAAGAGATGTCAACTCAAGTTTAGCCTCACAATTAATAATGCTGCCTCAGTTTACATTGTGTTGTCCTGCCAGTGGCAATAAATGACATTTATTATATATAAGTAGTTTAGTGTCAGTGTTAGTACTTGCTGTAAGTGCATGGCTACAAGTGATCTGCCGGCAGGGTTGGGCAAAATACTATGAAAAGTAGTGAATACTCAATACACTGTCCTGAACAGTCCAGTAATGTAGTCAATTATAATACATAAGAAGTAATGCATTCAGAATATATTTAGAATACATTTACATGGGAAAAATTCAGCTGTAATTCATACTGTTCTTTGTTGTTATAGGTTGGCAGTTTTTGTCATGTCATTCTAGTGTTAATATGTTTTGTGAAAAATTCAATTATTTAAATGATAATACCTGTCACAATTAGGAAAAAAGCTAACAAAAAAGTATAATTTTTCATTTTAATTTTTGAAAAAAAGTCAATTAATCTCCAGCCCTAGTAACAATATTACTGCTATAGGGTACTTGGTATATATATTTCAGCCCTTTCTCGAAGGAGCTTAAAAGTGTTCTGGCTTTAATATTCTTACCCACCCATCATCATATGTACTAGGCTAGAAAGTATACAACTGACTCTCTTGAGACATGGTACTTTATCCCATAATGTAGACTTTTTTGCAGGCCAGAGGTCAGTGTACCATAGCCCTGTTCTTCTCTGCAGCGTGCTCTATCAGCATTGTTTTGTTATGGCTGCAGGGTGCTTTGAGTTCAACTCACAGGTCAAAAAAATCATTTTCTCACAGCTGTACTTTCAGGACCTCCTGGAATTTCAAGGAGTGACGTCAAAACACAATAAACTTACAAAAATGCATATTTCCGCCCTGATGTTTCAACACAAGACATGAAAAATAGTCACATGAACAGTGTAGGGAAACAAGCATTCAGACAGTTTTGTTATTGTTTTTAATAGACTTCCAGTGCATATATACATCCATCCATCCATCCATCCATTTTCTAAGCCACTTCCCTGTCAGGGTCACGGGGGGGATGCTGGAGCCTATCCCAGCAGTCATCGGGCAGAAGGCAGGATACACCCTAGACAGGTCGCCAGTCCATCGCAGGGCTGCATATATACACATAAAATTAATACCAAATAAATAACATTAATACTTTGTTGCAATGCCATTGTTGGTGAATACAGACCTGGTGCCACTGCCTCTGAAGGAAGACCTCATATGTGGTCACCCATACAGCTCAGCTGTCCTTGTCTCCGTGTAAACAAGCAAAATACTTTAATCCAAACAGAAAGCACCTTATTAATATGTAATATTGTTGGATTAGTGGATCTGAAGGTAGCTTTGTTTGTTTGCCAAGATTGATGCAATAAACGTTGACAAGCAGGTGTGTCTGTCAGTCTCAGATTTACTGGGATATTTACCAAGATCCTTTACTACACTGTCCTAAAAAGAACAGAGCACGCATTTCAGTAACCATGAATCTAGTTAAGTGTGCATGTACCAAGACAGCTACAGTCATCATCATGTATATCCTAGCATGCCTGGAAGCACATATGTTTTCAAAATGACTTCATCAGGCTCCATATTTAAAGGGGCTGCTGTACATTACATCAGCTAATGGCTGTGTGCTGCTGGCAATAAAAGCCATTAGAAAGGAAGCTCTGGACATCAGATTTCCAGGTTATGGCTCTGTGTGCTTAATCAAGATTTTTGCATTTAGATTCCTCACAGTGCTTTGTATAGTGTGCCATATAGAGTTCTTGCATGAGAAAGCCTTTAACACATGAATATTCTAATGTAGTCCCACAGCTTTCAGAGACAGCGATAGACATATCGAACTCCTGTCTGGTGACAGGTGAGAAGACAACAGCATGGAGAGAAAGAGCAGCTAGCTGGCTAGCTAGACATCACCAGTGCTAGCTCACGTTAGATCAGAACTCAAGATCTCACACAGCTCCTCCAGGGAGCACTCAATTCATTTCTTCAGCACACTCAATAGCTGGCAGCCGCAGCCTTTAATTGATTATCAGCTCTCTGGAAAGCAGGGAGAGACACTGTCCAGGCAGAGCTTTTGTTTCAGATGTTTAAAAGGCGCTGCTGGCTGAAGCTACTTTCTGCAATTAAAGTCTCAATACATCAGAGGAAGTTAAGCCCGTGCTCAAAGGCAGCACAAATGGAGAAGATTCAGCACCAGTCCAAACAGCAAAGGTTTGAGTCAACTCCCAAAAGTTAGTAATGGATGTCGCTCTGGAACACACTAAGGGTGCTTTCTCTTGCTCTCTCACTATTTAGAGAACTGATGCAAACTCCCAGCCACTGGATGTCAATATGTCATCATTTCTTTCTCATGTGTCATCCAACTTTTATTTAGCCGTGGCATGACCAAGAAAGAGTACCACTTTGCTTCCAGAAGACAGGCAACTCCATTGATAAGGGAGAATGAGCTCTGTTCAATGCCCTGGATTTGGAAGCATTATCTAAAAAGGGTTAGGTGGATGAGACCAAACCAGTGGTTAATCAGGAGAGCTGAGAGAATTCCTAGTGGGCTGGTAATGTTTTGGGCCAGTTACTGTAAATAGCACAAACCCATGTATATAAACACAAGAATGCACAGAAAAACTATAAACATTACAACCAAATCTTACTGTAAACATTACAACCAAATCATCATATTTCCAGTGATTCAGGATTAAATCAGCAACCTCCTCCTCAGTGGGTTTACTGATTGTAACTGGCCAGATTTTGTAGAGTGGCTAAAGATCAGCTCTAATTCAGATGCAGCGAGGTGGTATGAATGGTACTGGTTGACACAATAGGTAGGGTTCTACAGAGTGCATTACTTTTTGAATTGCTTACTAATGTAGCCATTTTCATATGTCAATCACATTAAGATGGACAGTTGTGGCAAAAAAAGTGAAAAAAAAACACTTGGAGGAAAATGTTAACTAGCCTTTCTCTGCCAGCTTTGCTGTTAGCTAGTAAAGCTGCTATTATGAGTTTTCAGAAATGAAAGAATGTGGTTTGATTTATTCTCAGTTCTTAATTCATTCTCTTCTTTTGAAAGAAGGTGGTGTTGTTTGTTCATGTGTCACAGGTATAGCTTTGGAGTGGGATGATCCCACGCCGGTCCTGGTTCAAACCAGTTCAATCGGTCAGTCACTCAGCTCTAGCACTATGACTTACGGTCCGCCACCTTTGATTTAGTCCCTTTACCAATAACAGTGAGCTGGCTCAGGAAGGGCAGGGCTCCAGGGAATTTAATCCTCCTTACAGAGTCCATCTTCACCATGGAAATGAAAAAGCATGCTGGACATCAATTCTCTGGAAACAGGCAGTAAATGGTGCATCTAAATGGTGTCCAGAGGAATGAGTGTACATTTGTTGTCCTCCCTTAAGGTTTAGTTGATTTAATAAAGGATTTGGTATTTAGAAGCTGGGCTGGGTTTGTTCGCGTTATGCTGGAAATGTGCTATACTGTGTGAGTGTAAGAGGGAGAGTTATGAAGGAGATGACGAAGCTAGTCAACAATTTGGACAGGGAGTGCAGTACATTCAACCTCCTCTAAGACGTTTTTGGTACAAATTCATTGCAGACAGCAAGAATTAGCTCATGGAAAGCAGAGGTCTAATTGCGAGGAAAGGTGTTAGAGATTTTTTCCACATTTTCACATTTGGAATACAAACTTAAAAAGACCAATACCTGTGCTTATCATGAGCTTTACACTGAACGGGCAAGCGCATTAACTGAACATGGTGGATAATATGAATGAGAAGCTGGCATCTTGGTGGATGCAAAGATTTTCGTCTTGGACTCTTCAATGGGCTTTGGAAATCTGTATGAAAGTGCTGTGCTGCCCCCTAGCAGGTCTGCTGGGTAGTATAGCCGAACTGCTGGAAAGAAGGGCTAATGCAGTGAACTACAGCGCATGTTTCTGCTCTTCCTAAATGCGTTGAACAAACCTCAATCAGTTTGGTAGATACCACGTAGGATACCAAAGCACATCACATGGATTGCAAACCACTGCTGCAGAGGTGGTAAACATGCAGCATTACTTTTAGTGCACCAGTAAATTGCGTGTTGAGTTGGAGCCAGGTAAGGCACAAATGTGAATTGATCTGTGCAATCAGGCTGATGAACAAGGGAAGCCAGAGACTCGTTTACAATGCCAAGTGCTGCGGCCATGATGCTGCTCCTTGTACTGAATCTTCATATGACACAGTAAGAGCGAGTCCAATCAATAATTCATGTAATAAGTGCTGAGAAAAGAAGGACATACTACAGTTTTCTGCCAGTGTACTGTCATGGCTTTTAAATATAAGCATTCTAAGGCTAGGAAGCCTCTTCATTAGAAATGAGAACTGGATACACATGAATATATATTTCAAGTATACTGGTTCAAAATGTATTATCATTACAGATTATCCAAATACCAATGTATCTATAACATTCTCGGGTTCATTTTTTGTTAGTTTTATGTAAACTGCTTTCCACATATTAAAACATGCATTGGCTACATTTTTAGTCCACAAAGTGTTCACACATTCTCTAATACTGAGGTTCACATTATCTTACTTTAGAACACTTAAATGTAATTCTACAACATTTAGAATCTGTAATTTGAGTTGAGTCTTCTTTGAAAATGTTTTTAGATATGTAATCCTATATCATTAGGGTTGCACTGAAGTTTTAGCCACTAAAAATATGGCACTGTTTTTGGCTGGAAGAAAAAAAGATGGAACATTTTGGTGGAGAAAAGCACAATAATGCAGTAATTCTTCAATAAATTGTCAAAATTTAATGAAAATCTGAAAGGGAATGAAAATGAGAAATAATGAATAAAAAAGTTTCCTTCACTCTTCTGTGTTGGACAGCACAGATATATTCAAACACGGAAATCACATAAATGATAGCTACTAGTAAATCCATATAGTTTGGTTAATAACTCTTTTACATCTTGTTTTGAAACTTGTTAATGCATTCATTATTCTGTTGAGTTTTATGGCTGATTCTTCTCTAGATGACGACTACTAAAGGGACTTTTGCGCCAATAGATCCCCCTGCTGGAGAATCTTCAGATGGCTAGGCTGGAGTTCCGAAACCACATCCACATGCTTTGCATATTATAAATCAAGGTGTTTTCTGTTGGTAAGGAACATGTTCTCTGGAATTCAGCTGCAGATGCCTATGGAAAACCATAAAGTATTACATTAGTATTAAGCAAACTGTTTAAAAATAAATGAGTCCCCTAATTCTCTGTCGTTTTTCTTTACTAAAATTTCAATTCTTCACCCACATTATTATGTTAATTCAAAAGCATAAATAAAATAAAAACAAAAACAAAAAAATAAAAACATTACATTACATTTTTGTCACATTTTATTCTTTCTACTGAGGTCCACTTATGATTGTGTGGATTTATGTACCAAGAATTAAGTACTTTTACATGATCACTTTCCAACCTCTCTTTATCCTTTAAACAGGCTTCTTTTGTTACAGTAGCTTCAGGACTGACATAATTAAAAGACTCTGTTGTGATAGGCTGTACATTATTGGGCCTTTTTCAATTTTCAACATTTTGAAACATTTATTGCATCAAATTCTAGTGTTAAAAAAGATAGACATCCTTTTTCCTGATTAACATGAGCCAAAGTAATCATTACAAATGTGCATCACACAATTGGTCTCAATGTCCATTTAAAATGCTGTCAGATTTCAGATGCAATGAACACCTGTGCTTATTTTGATGGTCATCACATCATGCAGCAATGGAGCAAGATGCAAAATAATATTAACATGATACCTCATCTAAAAATGGAATATTCTGTTCTTTCCCAAAGCAACGACTGAATAGTCTATTGATAAGTAACTCCTGCTCGAGTGAATAAAAGCTATTCAATCTGTCTTTATTTGCCATGAATAGCAAAATTGCCAATGAATTCAAAGGTTGTAAAACATGCTACGCATCACAGAACCACCTTCATCATTTTTCTAATAGTGGAATGTCGTGGTTGAACTTTAAATTCAGCTCATCAACTTCATAGCAAGCACAGAAAGAATCTCTGCATCCCTCTTTGCCGATAAGTGGCTAAATGGGAGTCTTTCATGCTGTTTGTCTCTCCTCTCCCTGGGTGAATGTCACTATGTTAAGACCCTTTAGAGTGGATCAATGGTGCCACATGACATGCATCAAGTGGACAATTTTGGTCCACGGCTTCACACTGAGTTTCCTGAGGAGACTGGACGAAAACGGCAGTAATAGAGATGTGGGGTTGGTGCAGAATACTTGATGTGAAGCAAAGCAAAGAGTAAAGAGTTCCTTACTGGACTGTTCTTGGATCTCCTTACCTTACTCTACACTCTACACAATGAAGGAGAACCATGTTTCTTAAAGAACCTTTCAGTGGATGTTTCATAAAAGGGTTACCAGAGCTGTTGAAACAAGGTTGGCCAAGCTTTACGGACCAATGGGAAACGTATTGTTCCTCCTATGAGATTAAGAGTTTAAAGTTTAAGGATGCTATGCTAACATAAGCTCAATTACACAAAAAGCAAAAAACAGTGTCAGTTTTTGTTTACTGCCTGTATCCTACACTCTTTGTGTAGGGTTCTTAGGAAGGATGCCAGAGAAGACTGAGTTTTGGTTCTTTAACCCTCTGGGGCCTGAGGGCACTTCTGCAATTTTGCATATCTTCTTAAATTCACCTTTAAAGGCACTTGCATATAACATGATACTCATATGTTTCATAACAAAATGCTCTTGTTTCTTTGTCACTACTTTCCAAAACTGCTTCAGCAACTTCAGCAGCTGTAAACTCTTTGTACATCATTTGAAACATGTCTCCATTGTTGACTGAATGGAGAATAAAGAGTTTCCAATGTGATGGTTAAGATTTTAGGGATTTCCTGTGTGTCCATTGGCCAAGTTTACACAGTATGTAGATGGACACATGAATCCACCAATTACACACAGTGAGAAGCAGATAATGTGTATCTTAACCTTCTGCATAGCCTCATAACTCCAGATCTTGCAGTAAGATGGAACCAAAGGGCAGACACTACAGAGAGATATTTGAACCGTAATTATGCTGTATTATTGCAAGAATAGAGAAACATTTGTAAACATATCAAACTTGACTCTCAGGTGAGTACGTGGATCCCAGATCGTTAAGGTACCTTTCAGTGGATAGTTCATTAAAAACATAGCTACTGTCGCAAGGCTGGGCAGACTTTATAGAACGCTGGAAATATTCTGTTCATTCTATGAAAAACTGTTGTATTTGTTCAGAGTCACTAATTAACACTGAGTTTCCAGTTATAATTCTATGCTATTGAGATGGACTATGTTATTGTAGCTAATCAAACTGAAACATCAGTAACAAGTTTGCCACTATGCTAACATAAGCCCAATTATGCTACAAGCAAAAAATCATGTCACATGACATTCATCAAGAGGACAATTTTTGTTCACTGTCTTTACCCTACAGTCTTAAGATAGGTACAAGTGCCAAAAAGGGGAATTTAGAAGGATTCCACAGAAAAACCACGTTTGGTTCCTTAACACGCTTTTTAATGGATATTCATTAAAGAACTATCATAGCTACTGTTAGAAGCTTTACAGAACACTGAAGAAAGAAGGCCTCATATGAGAAACTGTAACAGTCTTTGTTTAAAGTCACTACATAACACTGAGTTTCTAGGTTAAAATACCACCGTACTGTAGCAGCACTGTGTTGTTGTGGCTAATTGAAACTGACAACTAGGACAAAGGATTTGCCACAATGTTAATAATAACCCCTTTGCATGACAAGCAAAAAGTGGTGCCACGTGACGCGTATAGCGAGGACAACTTGGTCCACGGCCTCTATCCTATCCTTCACTCTTTAAAATAAAAGGGCCTCAAGGAGTTCTTTGGAATGATGCAATATACTCTTCAAAACAGAGGTGTTAAAAACAAGACAGTCTGTCCTTGAGTTACTTTTAACACAAAATGTGTTCAAATGTTTCTGCTCAATTAGGGGCAACACATTTAGTATTACGTTTAGTGATCAACTGCAATATTTATTTAGAGTTGCTACATTATGTTGACTTTTCAGGTTAAAATGCTACACTAACAAGATGGACTATGCAGCTAATCAAATATATACCAATGACAACAAATTTCCCATTATGGTAACATTACTGGCAAAAAATGGTGCCACATGACATAAGAGGATAATTTAGTCCAGAGCCTTTATCCTACCCTACACTTAAAAATGCAAGAAAAACAAGCTTTAGGCCCAACCCCCTTTCTTAGTTTTATCCCTACCCCTTGTTTTTCGAGGGTAACCCTACCCCTTGAAACTGAGTTACACAGGGTAGTGGTTGAAATCCTCCCCCTATGAAATGGGACAACCCTTCAAGAACCGGATATGTCATCAAGTTTTCTTCAGCAAATTTCCAATATGCCGCCACCATCTGTGGTAACCTCACTTGTGTGTGACGTGACAGGACAGGTGAATCATATTTAAAACAGCCTGGAAAAATAATCAGGATGTGTTTTCCTGCTGTGTCTCCATACTATAGCAATAATGATACATCACACTGACATTTGCCGTTTATCCGAAGGAGACTGAAAAGCATTGGCGCTCGGGATTCATTCACAACTTCAGTTTTACGCATCAATCAATCAAACGAGTCACCAAATAAAAAAAGAGCACAAACAAAAAAACTACATCGCTTCACTAACAGCTACTAGCGCTGCACTGTATGCCATCCTGCCATCCTGCCAGCCTGCGGTGACAGCAGAGGAGGGTAAAGTTCAGCTCCTCACTGCTCAAATACATTTAGGGCATCATACGCCTTCAAAGAGGGGGCAATTAATTATTATCACCACCAAGAATTCTTCGGTGACATGAAGCTGAACTTGGCTTTCTAATCGCCTGCTTCATGATCGATTTACTGTTCCAACTTAAATGGTGAGGCAACCTCACTTACCAGAACGTAACTGCTGCGCCATTTAAGGTGGAACGGGACAATTCGCCAGGTAGTGACCGAGACATCAGTGTATTACTAGCAATTTGTATGTGTGTTATGAGGGAAATGACCATAAAACGCTATTACAATGGTTCTCTTACAATACAACAGCTTTTTGACAGAGAAATACTTACATTTATGTGTCTCTCTGGTCGTTTGTGCAGCCATCATGCCGATTCGCAGGGCATTCTGTCATAATCCTCCGTTTGTAGTGCGCCTCTGAAAAACAGCCCTAACACTTCACCCTACCCCTCCATCTCAACACCAGTCCAGACAACCCTACCCCTACACGTGAAGGTGCAAAACAGAGGGGTAGGGCTAAGTGTTAGGGGCAAGGGGTGAAATGGGATTGGGCCTTAGTTCCCTGATGAACCCTGCAGTGTGTGGTTCCTTACACTTCTGACAAAATAGTTTTCCAAATTGTTTTTCTTTTGTAATTTATGGAATTGTGTTTAGAGTCAGCATTTGTTAGTAATTGAAATAAGTGAGAACTCTGAAAATCTGATAGGAGTGGGCCAGAAACTGGGTTAGAGGAAAAGTGTGGGCCATCTGGGGGAGACTGGTGTGAGTCTAACTGTCAGATGTTTACTGTGAAACGTTTCAGTACTTGTCCTCCAAAAGCTGCCATAATGGAGTCTCCTTTTCTCACCACTCCCCACCCAGTGTTTCCTTGAGAGCTGTGTGTGAGAGAGATAGAGAGACACAAGTGGAAAAAGAGA
Source organism: Pygocentrus nattereri (assembly GCF_015220715.1). Classification (NCBI taxonomy): domain Eukaryota; kingdom Metazoa; phylum Chordata; class Actinopteri; order Characiformes; family Serrasalmidae; genus Pygocentrus; species Pygocentrus nattereri. The sequence continues at coordinate 22,246,850 of NC_051221.1, read as the reverse complement.
GAGGGAAAAGTGGATTGTGGCCACTCTCACTGTTCTCTACATCTGTGTTGAGTCAAAGAAAAGCAGGAGAGGAGGGAGCCTCATCTTATCGGGGTAAAAGCAGACAGATAAAGAAACAGAATTGAGACACAGCGCGTTTGTATTCCAGTCATGGCTGACCACGGCTTGTTAAGAGATCAGCAGAAAGCAAGGAGATGTAGAATGGAGGGAGAGAGCGTGAGAGAGAGGAACAGATGAATAGTGACAGAGAGAAGGAACGCACGAGAGAGACAGCCAGGGGTAGAGAAAGACAGAGGAAGGGAGAGAAAGAAAGAAAGAAAGAAAGAAAGAAAGAAAGAAAGAAAGAAAGAAAGAAAGAAAGAAAGAAAGAAAGAGAAAGAATAGAGAGAAAGACATAGAAGGAAGGAGACGGACAGAGGGAGGGAGAGAAGTACAGACAAAGAGAAAGAGCAAGAGAGAGGAAGAGAGAGAGCGAGACAGAGAGAGGAGAAAGAAAGAAAGCAATAAAGACAGAAAGAAAGAGAAGGAGGGAGAGAAAGAAAGACAGGGAGAGAGGGACAGAGGTGAAGACAAAGAGAAGGAGCAAGAGAGATGAAGAGAGAGAGAAGGGGGCAGATAGAGAGGAGAAAAAAGGAAGCAAGAAAGAAAGAAAGAAAGAAAGAAAGAAAGAAAGAAAGAAAGAAAGAAAGAAAGAAAAAGAAAAGGAAAGAGGAGACAGAGGGAGATGGAGAGAGACAGAGAGAGTACAAGAGAAGGAGTGAGGGAGAGAAAGGTAGAAAGGAAGGAGCAAGAGAGAGATAGACAGAGAGAGAGGGGGGGGAAAGGAACAGAAAGGGAAACAGATGGAGAGAGAGGGAGAGAGTGAAGGCAGGAGACAGAAAGAGACGGAGTGTAACTTTAAAGAGCACTTGCTAAAGACAGTGTGGAGTTTGATGATGGCGGTGGTGCTGGAGCCCCTGTTTAAAATCATCCTCGTAGAGTGGGATTCATCGTCACAGCGGCGTCTGGACTATCACTGTCAGCTCCACATCAGAGAGCCAGCATGGCTGAAAAGTGATTGCTGACACACTCTGCAAACATTAATCATACACACGCCCTTGTCTGCTCTGATTGGAGGAAGCGGAGAAGAAAACAGAGATGGGAACAGAGACAGGCAGCCTTCAGACTTTTAAAAGCTCTTTTTTCCCCAGAAGAAACACCACAAATTGTTTAGAGAAGAAAGACAAAGAGATGCAGAGCAAGAAGAAAAAGTGTGGGGGTGACAGAGGGAGGGAGGGAGGCAGAGAGGGAGAGATTGAGGGAGGGATAGGTTGAGGAAGGTACAGAGGGTGAAAGCGAGGGGGTGGGGGAGAGTAAGCAATGCTGTAAGCAATGCTAATGTCTAGCCTCTCTACTGCAACCAAGCTGAAGTAGCAGGCAGGAGAGCCACGCTAGAAGATGCCCGCAGTAAAGCCGAGCACACGCGCCAACTCAAGCCCCTGCTAATGTTTACACATTATCACAGCATGTAAAACAAGGTTTGAGTGTGCGCTAACAGACGCCATGACTAATTACTCCCAATTCATTATCGACCACTCAGTTGCAGATATGCCATCGGGAGAGATTAAGCAAATGTAGATGGTAGAAAATGAAAGGTATGAATAAGGAATGTAGGGAGATCTGAACTGTTATAGAACAAATTAATCTCAATTACCATACCATCACATCCTCAGCTATGCTGAGATATCCCAAAAGCAGATAGAAATGCAGATGTACAAGTTAGATACTACTTTAGATAGCTTTGAAATGAAGTGTACTCCACCCACAAATATATCACTTTCTTTAAGCCGTTGTTAGGTTGTTCAAGCTTTACAAAATGCTGGCAAAACTCTTATTGAACCTAATAGCAATAGTTTTCTTTGACTTTCCAGTTGAAAGTGTTTACCCTCCCAGGCAAGCATAGTGCTACACCGATGAGAATCCCTGGGCAAGACTTCTAAAGCTACGTTAACCTCTGTAACATGATAAAACTGTCAGTCACTCTGGATAGGAGCATCTTCCAAATGCATCAAAGTAAAAGCAAAACGCTATACCACCAAACTGGACTACACTGTTGTAAATAGATCCTGTTGTAGAGTGGAAACCCATCCTTCTCTGGTCACTACCCTTTTGAGTCTTGATTCTTCTCAAGGTTTATTTCTCTTGCTCTTAGGAAGCTTTTCCTTGCCACCATTGGCTTGCTCATGGGGGTTTGCACCCATATTTTTCTGTAAAAAGTGGCATATAAATAAATCTAAATAAACCTGAACCTAGATAACTTGGAAATAGGGCTGTTACATAATTTCGATTAGAATGCATTTCTGTCTACTGCGGTCTACACAATAGTACACAACGATACACAAAAGTTGGTGAAATTGGTTGCTTGGTTCTGTGTTGCATCGCAGCACAAGGATACACATCTGGGTTGCTGCAAAATCTGCTGGAAATATACCCCCTCTAAAGCCTGCCCCCAAATCCCTCCATGTTCTTTTAATGCCTGGTGTACAATCTATAACACAAACAAAACAAGCTAGCTATCAAAATGCTTTCATTAGCTAACATAACTGTTTTTCCTTGGAAGAAGTAATATTCCCCTCTCCTCCATTTTAAAAGGACAAAACTTCCACCATGCTAATATTATCTTGATAACACAACAACAGCCTTAGCTGAACCTACACAGGTGAGGGCAATTTGTCTTCAAAAGAAAGTTAAGAGAGTTGCTTCATGAGCACTGATGATAGCAAGAAGCTGTAACATTTGCTCAGTTTGTGTCGGGTTTCCATCCATCCATCCATTTTCTCCGTCAGGGTCGCGGGGGGGTGCTGGAGCCTATCCCAGCAGTCTTTGGGCAAAAGGCAGGATACACCCTGGACAGGTCACCAGTCCATCGCAGGGCAGACAGACAGACAGTCACTCACACCTAGGGGCAATGTAGCATGTCCAATCGACCTGACTGCATGTCTTTGGACCGTGGGAGGAAACCGGAGAACCCGGAGAAAACCCACGCAGACACGGGGAGAACATGCAAACTCCACACAGAGAGGACCCTGGTCACCCGGCCTGGGAATCGAACCCAGGCCCTCCTTGCTGTGAGGCAACAGCGCTACCCACCATGCCACCGTGCCGCCCTGTGTCGGGTTTATTTTTTGTAAATTATTCAATGGAATAAAAATATGTTTTTGCTAGACTTGTCTAACTTTACAACAGTGTGCTGGCAATACCTTTTCTACTCTAATTAATTCAGACATTTCTTTCTTTATTTATTTATTTTTGCTTTGCACAACAGTAGTAATCTATTTTTTATGGAGCACAACAATAATTTTTGTTCTTTTTTGATTACAGTAACAAAAAAGCAGCATGATCTTTCTTACACATACAAAACAAGTTTCATCTAAATTTAATAACCTACTATAAAAGTGGATTATTGACAAAAACAACATTCTGGAACGTCGAAAGAATTGCTACAAAATTTGAAGGAGGAGCATGGATAGGTCAAAAGCATGGCATTGAAGATCAGCATTCAAGCTCTGATAATGTGCTTTCACCCCTGTGTGTAATTGACTTTCACAGCACAAGTGATGCTTAATTAAAGGTGGTTTTGTCCCTTGTCTGTGGGCAGACCCTGACGAAGCTGATCAATACAGTGTGTGGCTCATTGTGGCTGTGCAAACTGCGCCTTCTGCAGTGGCTTCTGTCATTGCGGAATAAACCACATCTAAGACCCATTCACCCTCACATATTTCATAAAAAACTGTACTTTACTGTGAGATTGGCTAGCCGTGAAAGTAATACTAACATTAGCATGTTAGAATAGTAAAGTAAACTTCCTCAAGTAAAATAGTAAAAAACAGTAGAATCATCTACCACCGTATTCCAAACAACAAACCATTACATGGAAATGTTAAACATGAAAAAACTGTGTCTTCTGACAAGGGCTCTATCCTGTTATAGAAGAATGCTATGCTTCTGTCATATCAGCTGGGAGGTGCTGACGGCGTGGCTTGTGCAGCGTGCATTATAGTAACACTAATGATACATTACTCCTACGCCTCATGTCAGCTACTGGTGAGGAGGCAGGAAAGGTCCCTTCAATCAAATGCTTCCTGCCACCTCTAGAGCTGCTGGTAGAGCAGTGCAAGAGTATTTCCAGAGCGGCCCTGCTGGACCTCAAATGGCCCGCTGGCCTTAAAGCAGCAACCAGTCCCGCCTGACTGAACTGCTATGGACTTTTCATTATTACACAGCTCCTACTAAGGAACTGACAGTCCTTCAATCATCCCCCAGCAGACTCCACACAGCTGCCCTTTTCCTTCCCCTTGCACAGTGGTGCCTCAATAACATGCTCACATCTAACTTAGGAAAATCTGTAACTGTAAAAAGAAAAATGTGACAAAAACACAGTATATGTGCAAAGAACTGAAAATGCAATTGTGCATCTGAGAGAGAGAGAGAGAGAGAGAGAGAGAGAGAGAGAGAGAGAGAGAGAGAGAGAGAGATTCAGAATTGGCTGAGATTGAAATTTTTCTCCAACCAAGCAATCAGCCTGTTTATATTTTATTTTGGCCGACCTGTGCAACAATTTTAATTACATAATTAATGTGAGTCAGTAAGTGTACTATCTGAATGTATTTGAATGTTAGATGTATTATTATGCAGTGGGAGAGTACATTTTACACCTCCACATATACTGGCTACAAGAAAATAGCTGAACAGTTGAAAATGCCCATTTCCACAATCAGGGCAATAATTAAGATGTTTAAAATAACTGGAGATGTGACGAACCTGCCAGGAAGAGGATGTATACTGACCCCACACAGTGAGGAGGATGGTTCATATGGACAAAGAATCTCCTAGCATCACAGGTGGGGAACTGCAGACATTATTTAGGTCTTGGGGTCAGAATATCTCACAAACCACAATCAAACACCACCTATATAACCACAAGCTGTTTGGGGAGGTATCCAGAAGAAAGGCCCTGCTAGACCAACAAACTCAAGCTTTTACAGTTTGCCAGATGTTATTGGAACTTTTAGTAGGACTCTGCTCCATGGTCAGATAAGACCAAACTAGAGCTTTTTGGAAACAAATACCAGGGATGAGTCTAGCATTAAGCATTGACACAAATATATCCATGCAGAAAGGTACCCTATCCCCACTGTGGAGTATGGTGGTGGATCTATAATGCTGTGGGGCTGATTTTCTTCAAAATAGTTCACTCAGACTCCAATAAGTACAAGCAGAAATAAAATTAAAACCTGACTGCCTCAGCCTGGTTATAATTGAGGTCTTTCAGCATGATAATGATCCTAAGCACACCTCAAAAGCATCACAAAAATGGTTCACTGACCAAAGAATTGAGGTTTTGCCATGGCCACCACAGTCCTCTGACCTAAACCCCATAGAAAACCTGAGAGATGAGCTAGAAAGCAGAGTGTGGCCCTTGGAATCCAATAGTTCTGGACAGGTTCTGTATTGAGGAATGGTCTCAGATCACTCACCATGCGTCCTCCAGTATCATTTTTTTTGCAAAATATTTTTGCAAAGGGAAGCTGCACAACGTATTAAATGAAGGAGTGTCAATAATTGCAACACACAGATTTGGGAAAATAGTTATGCAGAAAACAGTTATTTTCTGATAAGATTTAGGGTTTTTAAAATCATTGTACTTCAAAAAGGTTTGATTTCTGTTAATATTTTGAAAGAAAGACCAAAAGCATAAGCAACAAAGAATGTTTTTCAGCCTGTTTTACTCATAGGAATGGCAATATTTGTGGAGGGCATTGTACATGACTCATTGTGCTGAACAGCTTACTTTTGATATAGCATTTTATTTAATTCAGAGACATTTTCACACATTTAATTTCTAGTCCAAATGGTCACTAAGTACAAGTATGTTTTACAGTATTTAATGCATTCACTTTGCCTTTATTACACCTTCCATTTTTTCAGGAGACTAACTTTTAGCTTTTCAAAGAAATCTGCAGGGATATTTTTTCACACCTCCAAAGTTCAGTCTTAGAAGTTGGTTGCATTTTTTGCTGCTCATGATACAAGTAGTCTCAATTAACTTTTTGACTCAACTGTCCGAAAAACTTCTGATCTCTGATGTGCCGTTTATATATTGTTTCCTTTTTCAGTGGCGGCGTCTTTTCTTCTTTGATCACTGGTTTCCTTATACTACTACCTAAACATTTACAGTTCAAGCCAGCATTTTACTCACATATTAAAATGTGTTTACCTTTACAAACAAATAGCTGTCTTGGTGTGTACAAGAAGTTGTCTAAACTTCCATGAATGTACCATTACCAAAATCCCTACATGGATGACTCCATTGAAGGTGGGGTAATTAGCATGCTCTGCGTTTGGAAGAGAGGCTAAAGGAGAACTAAATGATTTCTCCAGTCGCTCTAATTTCCAGGGTTCAGCTCTGTGGGTCCAGACTACCCACAGCGAGTCTGGCCTCTTTCACTCCTCTACAGACCAAAACATCCATCCAACTGGGAATAACAAACAAAGAGAGCAGTTACAGCACCTCCATTTTAATGAGCCCACAGAACATTTCTGCCTTAAGCCACTCTAATGGGGTCTAAAAGAAATTAAAAATGAAGGAAATTACAAAGAAAAGTGGACAAGCTTGACCCATGCAAGAGTCAAATGTTTTGTAGTGGAATAAAAAATCTCATCAAATAACCACTGCACTAAGAAAGTTATCCAGCCACAAAGCTTACTAATATGCACACTATTGAGCCTGTCCTCAACACATAAAGACAAGCATCAAATTCCAGTTTTAATAATACCCTAAAGAACCACTGAAAATTGTTTATTTTTTCATTCTGTATGTGAAGAACTAGGATGATACACCTCTTGATAGGTGAATTTAAAACTGCACTGTGATATCTATGCTGTCAGCCAAAAAAGAAAAGGCATGCACAATCAATCAGCATCTAAGATAAGATCAACAGCATAGTAAAGCTGAACGGCTAATGTGGCTACGCAATGTTGCGTGTAAATAGATAAATATTCATCTGGAGCGTAGGTTGTTTTATATTTCACATTCTTACATAACCACCACACTCGCATAAATAACATAATCCCATATTTCTGTACACTCACAGGGCACTTTACTCAAAACACCTGTACAATTACTCATTCATCCAACTGTCTATTAGTGCAGCAGCTTCAGGTAATGGTCACATCAGCCCATTAAGATTGGGTTAAAAAATGTGACCTAAGTAATTCTGACACTGGTTCATGAAGATGATAGTTAGTTTAATGTTCTTCACTCACCTTCGCAGTCACTAGTTCTGAATTCAACAGAACGCCTTTGGGATTCGCTGCATGAAAGTGCACCTGAAAAACCTCTCAAATCTCAAAGGAATGTTTCCAACAAAAGAAGGTGCTACCCAGTATTAGAAGTCTTGATAAAGTGCTCAGTAAGTGTATATCCATGCTATACCTACTTTTCAAAAGCCTACATAATAGTGTTTTTAGTTCCACAACCTTTCAAAAATTGTCAAAGAAGGAAAATCATTCATGATAATATGCAGTTTTGAAAAACTTGAGTGATGTGTCAGTTTGTGGTCAACTGTACTGTGGTATGTCTTTAAAAAGCAATGTTACTATACACTGATGTGCCAAAAGTCATGGGATAGTACAGGGTGGGCCATTTATATGGATACACCCAAATAAAATGGGAATGGTTGGTGATATTAACTTCCTGTTTGTGGCACATTAGTATCTGGGAGGGGGAAAACTTTTCAAGATGGGTGGTGACCATGGCGGCCATTTTGAAGTCAGCCATTTTGGATCCAACTTTCGTCGTCGTGGGCCAGTTGAATGGCCCCCAAGGTCTCCCGATCTGACCTCCTTAGACTTTTATCTTTGAGCTCATCTGAAGGCAATTGTCTCTGCTGTGAAGATACGAGATGTGCAGCACCTGAAACTATGGATACTGGAAGCCTGTGCTAGCATTTCTTCTAAGGTGTTGCTGTCAGTGTGTGAAGAGCGGGAGAAGAGGGTTGTATTGACAATCCAACACAACGGGCAGCACTTTGGACACATTTTATAAATGGTCAGAAACTTGTAAATAACTAATGAAAGAATAAAGTTACGTTAAAACCAAGCACACCATTGTTTTTCTTGTGATATTCCCAATAATCTGATGTGTCACATGACCCTCTTCCCATTGAAAAAACTAAAGTTGGATCCAAAATGACCGACTTCAAACTGGCCGCCATGGTCACCACCCATCTTGAAAAGTTTTCCCCCTCCCATACACTAATGTGCCACAAACAGGAAGTTAATATCACCAACCATTCCCATTTTATTTGGGTGTATCCATATAAATGGCCCACCCTGTAGTATGGAAATTGATTATCAAGTGGCACTACCTCAGTGGACGACTTGGGAATGCCCACAGCTCTATTAGTTATGAGGTGTTATCTTGTATGTAAGGTTGAATGCTGGCCAGTGTGCTCATGGCAAGGCGATGTGAATTATCAGAGTTTGAACAAGACATGATGGTGGGTGCCAGACTGATGGGACAGTCCATTTCTGAAATTGTGCAGGTATTTAATATTCAATCCACAGTGTTACATGTGAACCCAGGAGTATGTCACAGAAGGCATTACCACCCATAGTGGGCAGTGTAGTGGCCACCCACAGGTGCTTAACAATCATGACTGGTGACGTCTGGCTAGAACTGGCCATGCGAAGAGACAAGCGATACTGGCAGAAATCACATCCATATTCAATGCAGGAGGCCCTACATGCATACCTCACAGGTCAGTAAAGCGCTCTTTAGCTTTAATGGGATATGGGAACAGAAGGCCAAAGTCCCTATGTTAACTCCATGACACTAGACACAGTGCCTCACCTGGGACTGTGAGGTTACTAACTTGGCAACATGTGGTATTGTATGTTGAGTCAAGGTACCAGTTGTTTCAGGGTAAGGGTAGGGTTCATGTCTTGTGCAGACCCCATGATGCCATGGACCCCAGTTGTCAAAAAGGCACAGGCTGATGGTGGTTGCATACTGGTATGGAGTGTGTTCTTATTGTATCGATTGGGTCCACTAGTCCATCTAAACATGTCATTGACCGGTGATTACTACGTCTCACTGCTAGGTAGCCATTTGCAGCCCTTCATGGACTTTATGTACCCCTAAAACAATGGGATATTCAAGAGGGATAATGCACCATGCCATCAGTCCTACATTGTCCAGAATTGGTTTGAGCAGCCTGCATGTTTGCATAACATGAGCCCAATTGAGCATTTATGGGATGTGGTAGAGAGGTCCATTCACACCTGAGAGCCTACACCTACAAACTCCACAGAGCTGTGGCTGGCCATCCAGACGGCTTTCGTCCACTTGTGGAATAGATGCCACATAGAGTTGCAGCACTTTGTCATCTTCATTTAGTTTCAATAACATTAACAAGCAAGTGTTGTAATGTCATTGCCAATTCATTTCCTGTAGATGCACTGAAGTTCGTGATACTGTACTGGAATTTCAATGTAAGGTTTTCACTGATTTCTTCTTTATCCATAACTAAGCTGAAGGTCTTTTTCACTCGCCTTTACTGATCTCACACAACATATATCCACTCTCCTATGTCATGCTGTTTGCTGGTTCAATGCTTCCAATAGGTGGCATCACTGGAAGTGCCCCATATGTCTTTTTGAACCAAAATTTTAAACAAACAAGCAATACCTTATGAAATATGAACTTAGAACCAGATGTTAGCCAAATTTCCAGGCCATATGACTGAACTGTAGCATCTGGATGTGATTTAGTTAAAGAACATGCCAAGGTTGTAGTGTTCAAAGATAAAATGCAGTTTTTAAGCTGTTTTCTTCTTAGTGGTCCTAGATCACTTTCACATTCAGACAAGTATGCATACAGCAAATAACATCACTTATATTTGTATTCAAGCTCCACTTATAAGTAGAAACATCCACAATAAATATGATCTTAATATTGTTTTATACACTACTGTGCATACGTCAGAGATCACCCTTATTTACTTTATTCCTAATTAAAATGGACATTTAGCACAAGTTATTCATTTTTCAGGGAATATTTCTCAGAAAACTAGATATCAGTCAATCCAATTGTGCCAAGAAGGGGACAAGCAAAGAATAATTGAAAAACAAGCAGTTTCCAGAACAGCAGTTCAAGAAATTATAAAAACAATGTAGAGAACATGGGACTCCTAACCACCATGCAAGACCTGGTAGACCACCAAAACTGTTAACATAAGATAAATAGTACAGGGAGATTCACTCAAAAGAGGCCCAGAATATTCTGTATTAACTCCCGCTGTGACAAAGCAATCAGAATGAAACAACCGGGATGCCCCTGCATCACAGCGATGAGGTAGGTGCCGGACAGCCATCATGACATTTAACCACTTCCACTTTCACTGGCAGTATCACATATAATACATTCGTTTACACATACCTCAAGGTATGTAACGTACAACCCCAATTCCAATGAAGTTGGGACATTGCGTAAAACATAAATAAAAACAGAATACAATGATTTGTAAATCTATATTCACAAAATCTATATTCAATTGAATACACTACAAAGACAAGATATTTAATGTTCAAATGGATAAACTTTGTTGTTTTTTGCAAATATTCACTCTTATTTAATTTGATGCCTGCAACACGTTCCACAGAAGTTGGGACAGGGGCAAAAAAGACTGGGAAAGTTGAGGAATGCTCAAAAACACCTGTTTGGAACATTCCACAGGTGAACAGGTTATGTGGTTGGTTAGTGTTGTGGTTAACACCTCTGCCTTCTACACTGTAGACTGGGGTTCAATCCCCACCTGGGTAAACACCCTACACAATACCAATAAGAGTCCTTGAGCAAGACTCCTAACACCGCCTTGGCCTACCTGTGTAAAATGATCAAATTGTAAATCGCTCTAGATAAGAGCGTCAGCCAAATGCCATAAATGTAAATTTAAATGTAATTGGAAACAGGTGAGTGTCATGATTGGGTATAAAGGGAGCATCCCTGAAAGACTCACTCGTTCACAAGCAAGGATGGGGCGAGGTTCACCACTTTGTGAATAACATTGTTGAGAACAATGTTTCTCAAAATGCAATTGCAAGGAATTTAGGGATTTCATCATCTACCGTCCATAATATCATCAAATGATTCAGAGAATCTGGAGAAATCTCTGCAAGTAAGCAGCAAGGCAGAAAACCAACACTGAATGCTTGTGACCTTCGATCCCTCAGGCAGCACTGTATTAAAAACCGACATCATTCTGTAATGGATATTACCACATGGGCTCAGGAACACTTCAGAAAACCACTGTCAGTGAACACAGTTCGTCACTCCATCTACAAGTGCAAGTTAAAACTCTGCCATGCAAAGTGAAAGCCATATATCAACAACACCCAGAAACGCCGCCGGCTTCTCTGGGCCCGAGCTCATCTGAGATGGACTGGCGCAAAGCGGAAGTGTCCTGTGGTCTGACGAGTCCACATTTCAAATTGGTTTTGGAAATCATGGACGCCGTGTCCTCCGGGCCAAAGAGGAAAAGGACTGTCCAGATTGTTATCAGCGCAAAGTTCAAAAGCCAGCACCTCTGATGGTATGGGGGTGTGTTAGTGCCCATGGCATGGGTAACTTGCACATCTGTGAAGGCACCATTAATACTGAAAGGTACATACAGGTTTTAGAGCAACATATGCTGCCATCCAAGCAACGTCTTTTTCTGGGACACCCCTGCTTATTTCAGCAAGACAATGCCAAGCCACATTCTGCATGTGTTACGACAGCATGGCGTCATAGTAAAAGAGTGTGGGTACTAGACTGGCCTGCCTGCATTGAAAATGTGTGGCGCATTATGAAGCGCAAAATACGACAACAGAGCCTGTTCACCAGACCCCGGACTGTTGAGCAACTGAAGTTGTACATCAAGCAAGAATGGGAAAGAATTCCACCTTCAAAACTCCAACAATTAGTGTCCTACGTTCCCAAACGCTTATTGAGTGTTGTTAAAAGGAAAGGTGATGTAACACAGTGGTAAACATGCCCCTGTCCCAACTTCTTTGGAACGTGTTGCAGGCAACAAATACAAATGAGTGAATATTTGCAAAAAAAAATAAAGTTTATCCATTTGAACATTAAATATCTTGTCTTTGTAGTGTATTCAATTGAATATAGGTTGAAAAGGATTTGCAAATCATCGTATTCTGTTTTTATTTATGTTTTACACAACATCCCAACTTCACTGGAATTGGGTTTGTATTTCTTTGGTTCAGATTGCTTCATCCTAATGGAAGTTACAACAGAATATCCAGGGCCTCTTTCTAGTGAATCTCCCTGTACTTAGAGCTTTCATCTTTAAGAGAGAGGAAAAAATCAAGCTCCACTCTTGCTTTAGATCTGAAGAAATCCACATGTTCTTTCCATCCATCCACTGTGATAACTCAATGGTATCACTTTGAAATGTGTAGCTGTCAAGAAGATGTTACATAGAAAAGGGAATAAAAATCAATTTTAGGGTATTAAACATCAAACAAAAAACTGCAGGTGTTCTCAAAGCAGTGGACTAACCACCCCAGAGTCCAGACTTCAACAACATTCAATGTGTTTGAAATCACTTGGATCATAAGAAGCAGAAATTGCAACCAACTTCTCAACTTCAGGAGCTGTAATACAGGCAAAGACCGGTGCTGAAAATGAAAAATGTACTAACTTCTTCAGAGACTATCTCTGTCTATATCTATTAACTGGTGCTGACCATGAGAAGAAATACAGCCCTCACTACAGCACTTATAAGTTACCATGCTTTAGTGTTTGTGTGTACCAAATTTTCACGTATACATATCAAGTACTGTGGGGGTTGATGCTAACTGCTAAGAAGCATTCTGAGTCATGTCATTACATTTTTCACAGTCACAGTTTCCAAATAAATAACTGTCCCGCCAGATTTCCCATGATACTTGGCTTAAAAAGACATGAGCAATCAGATTGTCAGTGACTCAAATTGAAACTTGTTAATATGACCAAGTGAAAATCATTAGTAAGACATCCTTCACATTAATTTAATTCATAATGTCACCCCAGTTAAGGAATTATAATAGGCTTCAGAGTTTGAGAGAAAGATTGCTGAAAAAGAATATATTTTTCTGTGATGAAAATATTTTATAATTCCGACAGTTTGAAAGCAAGAAGAAAGAAAAAGAAGAAGAGAGAAAAGACAGAAAGAGAGGGAGACATTATGAAACAGCATGAATGGTGACCAGCTGTAAATGTTCCACCATAAAGATGTGTACTGTTCATATGGAGCAGTTTTAATATTTTCATATGACACATTGGATAGCAGATCATGCTGATCGTAAACATCTAGTATGAGTTTGAATAGCAGCTGAGTGCTTCTGAGAAGAGAAGAGAAGAGAAGAGAAGAGAAGAGAAGAGAAGAGAAGAGAAGAGAAGAGAAGAGAAAGAAAGACAGACAGACAGACAGACAGACATACAGACAGACAGACAGACAGACGGACAGAAAGAAAGAAAGAAAGAAAGAAAGAAAGAAAGAAAGAAAGAAAGAAAGGACCCCATTTACAGACAGCAACAGGCCTCCTGTGAGAGACAGACTAGAATGAGTCTAGTAGAAATAATACAATTTGTTTTTCCCCAGAGAGGAGGCTTAGGAAGCCGGTTGGATTTTGTATTTCTGAACCGTGCGTATTGCCCCCTCTCCCTCAGCCACCGGTGGACCTGTCAGTCTGCTCTATTCCTGAAAAACATGACAGGCATCAGACAGAATCAAAACAGCCCTGACTGCAGCAGAAAACAGAACTGCAGTTCTGTGTTTATTTTCTGTTCTGTTTTGCCTGCTGTCTGAAACCCGAGGATGAATGCTCTAAAAAGCATCAAGGTGGAGAAGTCATGGAATAATGGGCCACATTATACACAATTCATTTGACTTTAAAAAAAATGTAAAATAAATCATAAAATTAAAATGACTTGTAAAAAAAACACGTAACTGAAGTATACATGAAGCACAAATGTGGAATGAACACAGTAGCCTACACAATAGCAGAAGGCGTCCGGGATGAATTTGGGGGAAAACAAGCCGCAAGAATCCTTTTAGTGCCACCTTGTTCTATTAAATGAGCACTCTTTGGCATCAAAGGCACCTGAAGGCCCAGTGTGTGCAGAGATAAAGACAGTTCAATCTCCCCTACTCTCTTCCCCAACTTCAATTCTAAACATTGCTCTGCATCTCAGTCTGAATTTTGTCTATTTTATATTTGTTCTGGGAGGGTATCTTCATGCCTGTTTGCAGTGATAAGATTATTTACCCACCATTTCAGTTATCCGTTTGTTTGCGATTATTCATACATTACGCAATACGGCTTCACCCACTTCGCTTCCCTCCTCAAAAACACCCACACTGTCTCCTTCCTTTTCAAAAGTCTAACAAGCAGCAAATGGAGAAAAAAAAATTAAGTGAATCAGATAAACACCTGCAAAGAAAAGAGTTTGAGTGCGTTGTTTTCCTTCCCTGGAAATGAAAATATTGTCCTCAGGGTCTGAAAGTTTTACAGCAATCTGCTTTATCAAAGCAGTGCTCCTCTCTTTTTGGCCTTTTGTACTAAACATGGACTGATATACGACTTGCTTCTCCTAACAAACTCTACCTTCAAACAAGACAAAATGAAAGTTTTGAAAGAACTGTTGGCAGTCTTTCCAGACCCTAATACAATGAATCCAGACCTTAAATCCAGTTTTCTGTCTTGAATTTTGCAATCACTGTTAGGAATGATACTAGGTGGCCAATTAGTCCCATCAACAGTTCCACTAACTACCAGTCATTATAAAATACAGGACCAGAAACTGGAATCATGGTCCAGATTTGGTTACCTTTGTCCCTGTTCACCACACCTATTCTTAATACTTACACTCTTAAAAATAAAGGTTTCCATATGGTTCTTGGCTCAATACAGAACCTTCATGTTGTGCGGTGTTAAACCCACACATCTCATTTATAACACTAGCCACGTTTACATGCAGCCTGATTAATAATCTGACTAATAGCTCAATCGTAAAAGAACACTTGCACGTATACACCTGAGTTGGACTAGACTAATCCAAATGAGGCCATTCGGAATACAATTTCTATCTGATTGAACAAGGTGGGTAATCCTGTAAATAATTCATTAAAGTTTAAGTATGCTAGGTCATTTATAATGATTAAGATGGTGGGAGCAGCAACTGGTCTGCAGAAGAGACAAAGTTTATGCTTTACACTTTAAAAGATGGTGGTGGGACGGGCGTCCAGCTTGTGTCTCAGAACATGACGTCTTCCTCTTGCCCTTCTTTAATAAGTATATGTGAAGCATGTTTTCCTGAGTCTGGCATAATTTTAAAGTAAATTAAAAACATAAGCGGCCAGGTAAAAGCTCAGGTAACATGCTGCTGCTCATTTCTCTCTGAATGGACTCACGTGATGCTTGTTGTCGTGGCAACGTCTGCTACTCTATGCATGCACATTATTTTGTGTCTGATTACTTGTAGTGTGAATGTAAACAGAGATTTGCCATCAGATTACTGAGTCGAGTGAGCATATAAACGTCTCAGTCTGAAGCTATAATCAGAATATATTCACTCAGATTAGCAAAAATCCTTGTATGTAAACACAGCCACTGATTCTTCAAAGTAGTATCTGCTTAAAAGTACATTAGAAAACCAACAGTATTTGTTCTATGGTATCACCCAAAAAACCTTTTTGGCACCTTTGTTAAAGAGCATAACATTGCGAATTTATTGCAGGGCAAGACGTAGACAAGGCAGGCCTCGCCTACCGGCAGAATAAAAACTTAATGAGAAAAACTACAGTAAAAATGAAAATCCTGATAACGCATGGATTAAAATATTGATTTGCTGTTCTCTATCTCCTTACCCTTTGCACCACTGTTGGAACAGAACTTCATATCTATAATTTATTTAGGAGGAGGAAAACATTTCTTAACCTAAACCCTTTCGTAAATAATTTCTGGCTCCAACTGTACACCAAAGTGAGTTCTTTTAGCATGTCCATGGCTGCAGTTCTATCCTGTGCAGCATATGCTACACATCATCTGCAGAACTGTGTGGGGAATCAGCCTGAACTCCAACAATATCATGAATTCTGAATATTTCTTTGAATAAAAGTTGAAAGATTTAGATCATTGTGGATTTTTTAAATTTAAAAAATGCAGCCCCACATATCACTACCAAAACACAGACAGTTTTCGTCAAAGCCTTATTTTAGCCACACCCCTGCATTTTAGAGCAGGAGGTAAGACTGCATCCCTGTACCTCATGGCCACAGGATGAGCAGATACTTATACTGTCGCAGTGCCTGAAAATCTTTAATTAAGAATTTAATTAAGATTTTCTGCAGTTAAGTAAACTTTCACTGAAAAAATAGATTTTTCTTCAAATAAATATATTTTATTTGTGTTCTACTGTTTAAAGCTTTATGTGCTAGTCATTTTTCAGTTGTGATAAACATTAGCTAAAATTGTCACTACCTGAACAGTCACTACTGAAACATTTGGTAACATTAGAAGATTCAGTGGAATCTTAATGTTCGATGTTAAATCATGATTAAGATAAAGGGTCACTCAAAGCAAAAGGATCTTAGCCTAAAGTCCAACCTAGTTAAAAGTCTGCAATGTGATTTAAAATCTGACTTTACACCAATTCAGTAGAATGATCCATATAGGAAGGAGGGAGCTGTTTGAGATTCAGCCTGGGTTTAATACTGACTAAACCAGACATTTGAAGTGTGTAAGACATTCAAATGACATTTTACAGTTTTTTATATTGCAGTTTTTAGTGAAATATATAGTATATGCTTTAATTCAATGGCAGGGTTAGTAATGGATGAGTTGTTTAGTCTGTTAGCTTACTTATTAGTCTAGTCCTAGTTTGAACTTTTCTTAATGAACAAGAGCCTGAACAGGTTCTTACACCATCAATACACTTGGTGGCCAATGCAAGCAGCAGTCAAAGATTATTCCATTCACAGGTGTTGTAACACACAATTCAGTTGTTGTAAGGCAGTTGTAGGTATTCTACCAAAGATTAGAACAGGCATGTTTGGCATGACGGTGGCATCAGTGTTTGAAAACGCTTGTAATCAAATCCCACCGGTGGGGCTGTACTATCTAGGGACCAACCACAGCAGATCCCACCAGTGGGACCATATTTGCATTCATGAAACAAGTTATTTTGGTTCAGTTCTATTGATCCATTCACCATGAAGTATTCACATGTGATGTTCAAATGATTTAAAAAGCTAAAAATGAAATTACACATTATGATATGGTATATATGGTGACTATATACAAAAGTTGCTTGAGATCTTTGTGCTTTTGGGAGCTCTGTCAATCTGTATTTATTTAAGGGGCAGGGGTGAGGGTGGTAGTTTCACAGGGAGAGGTGGCCTGTAATTACATTTCCTATCATTTGCTGGCCCCTTGGCTCTGTCTCACCATCAAGTTAATGTATGTGGCCCTCTCTGTTTGGCTGAAAATGGATTTACGCTGCATTAGTTGATGAGAAGCATAAATTACATTAGAGTCCACAATGTGATCTTAATGTCACTCATTCAGGTAGACACCACCCTTAAGCCAGGGTGCTTCAGTTTCAGCACTTTGTGCGTGCGTGTTGCTCCTGCTTTCAAAAGACAGGATATGATTCATGCTCCTTAGACAAAAGCATGCTGCCATCTACGCCAGAGAGTCAGCTACAAGGTCTGACAAATTACTGCCTTTAAATTGAAATTCTCCATGAGCCTATATGAAAAAGTGCTTTATTCTACTACAAGTAACTGCACAGTGCTGCAGATTTCGCAGCTGTTAGATTTCTACTGAGTGTTTTACCTTTAAGAGGCATGAAAGGCAATTAGAGTCCGCCTATCAGCATCAAGGCCAGTAAGCCCACTCAAAGGAAGTGAGAGAGAAACAGCAGAGAACATTTCAGCCCACACATCTAACACTTCAGGTTCAATTCATGATCCTCTAATACTGCCAAGGTGGAAAGTGAAAACAAAAATAATAATAATCATCATTATAAAGACAAGCTATGAATCAGTCCACATTCTGGGCAAGGAAACCATGTTCAGACAAAAGAATGTTAGAAAACTTTAAATGGGTCAGTGCATGCGTGCATTCCTAAACACAGTTAAAAATGAAAAGTGTGTGGTACATGTTGGGTTTTTTCCCTACAAATAAAGACAATTTACAGACCAATTTCTCTTACTTACTCTTGGTAAAGATGGGTAGTAACTAGTTCTATTTACTCAGTTACACATTTGAGCAAAGGTTTAATAGAATTGTACTTTCTTGTACACTTTTTTTGTATTTTCAAATTAGAATACTTTTACATCTACTCAAATATGCACTATATGGGTAAGAGTATGTGGGCACCTCTCCTTATTATTGAGCTTTGCTGTTTCAGCAACCCATTACTAACAGGTGTATAAAATTAAGCAAACAATGGATGGATGGATGGACATACAATCCCTATAGACAAACACTGGCAGTAGTATGGGTGGCACTAGAGAGTGACATTAAATTGTCCAAGGATGCCACCTTTGCCACAATTCAGTTTGCTTTATTTCTGCCCCACTAGATCTGGCCAGGTCAACTGTAAGTGATATTATTGTGAAATGGAAGTGTCCAGGAGCAACAACAGCTGAGCCACAAAGCAGTAAACCACACAAACTCACATCACAGGGTCAGCAAATACTGAAGGGCATTGTACATAATGACTGCCTATTCTCTGTTGCGTATCTCACAGTATAGTTGCAAACTGCTTCTGAAAGGAACATCAGCACATGAACTGTTTGTCCAGAGCTTCAGGAAGTGAGCTCTTCATGGCTCTTCAAGGAGCTGCACACAAACCTAAGATCACTATGTGCAAAGGCATGCGTCATCTGAAGTGGCATAAAGTACACCACCACTGGACTCTGGAGCAGTGGAAATCAAGCATTAGTGCTTCAATGATTAGTGCTTCAATGCCAGGAGAACAACAACTACTGGAATGCATAGTGCCAAGAGTAAAGTTTGGTGGAGGAAGGATAATGGTCTGGGGTTGTTTTTCAGGGTTTGGGCTCGGCTCCTTAGTTCAGTTAAGTGAAGTGATACTTTTTATAATCCCACAAAGGGGGAAATTCCACCTCCGCATTTAACCCATCAATAAAGTGAAACACCACATACACACTAGTGAAAACACACACACTAGGGGGCAGTGAGCACACTTGCCTGGAGCAGTGGGCCCTATCCATGGCACCCAGGGAGCAATTGGGGTTAGGTGTCTTGCTCAAGGACACCTCAGTCGTGGACTGTTCGCACTGGGGATCGAACCGGCAACCTTCCGGTCACAGGGCCAGTTCCCTAACCTCCAGCCCATGACTGCCCCATATTTAGTTACAGTGAAGGGTAACGTTAATGCACATGCAAAAAACATTTTCAAACAAGACTCTTTCCTGTTCCAGCATGAATCTGTTCCTGTGCACAAAATGAGGTCCATAAAAACATGGTTTGTTGAGTTTGATGTCGAGGAACTCCAGTGGTCTGTACAGAGCCCTGACCTCAACTCTGCTGAACTCTGCTGGAATATTGACTGTAAGCCAGGCCTTCTTGTTTAACGTCAATCCTTGACCTTACAAACGCTCTTTTGACTGAATGGGCACAAATTGCCAGACATACTAAAAAAACGTTGGATAGCCTTACCCCTGTTATAGCCACAACTGAGGTGGCAACTCCATATTAATGTCCATGGGTTTAAAATTAACAAGCTCCTACAGGTGTGATGGTTAGGTGTCCACATACTTTTCACCATATAGTGTATTGTTAAAAATGTAATCTACTTTTTTTAGTAACATTCAGTAACATTTTAGTCATTTACCTTTAGCTACAAATTCCTTTTTGGGTTTAATTTCATTAAGTTACATCGCTGACAGTATCTGTTCTAGGAATGGGCAAGTGTACAACCCACCCCTGAACCCAACCCACAAAGCAAGAAAGGCGATCTAAAGTCTCAAAATAAACAGACAAATGATAATTGTTACCCTAGGTAACATTACTAGCCTAGTCCCACTGTACTTCACCTCGTACTTTAACCTTTGAAATAGCAAGTTTATGAAAAGTTAGTTGTTAAAAGTTTTATTCCATTAAATCCATGTAAAATGATCTTGGTGCTTTTCTGCAATGCTTACAATGTGCAACAGCTGCAATCTGTACTATGTGCTGCCTGATAGAGATTCTTTGCTGACATTGTGCGGAGCTTCGCCTTTTGGTGTGTGGTAGCCTTTAGCTGGCTGCAGCAGAATTACGAATCTAAGAATTCTTCTTTGGACTAAATAGATAAGAAACTTGGACTAAAACATAAAATGCAGGCTCTACACAAAGATAGAGTACAGAGTTGTGAAAGTTGAGAGGCTAATTTGAAAACCAACAATCCTAAACTACTCAATGTGGTTTCATGGATATTTTTTGAGGTTCAATAATTCAGATGCATCTCTAATCTGTTCTTCTTTGTGAACTATGACTTTGGAGCTTTAGCATTTTATTTTAGACCAAAAGTATTAAGAAAAGCTCCTAACACACTTCAGTTCCTATGCTGCGAGATGCTGGATGCACTAAAAAGTTGTGCTACAGCTCTGTACATTATTCAGTAGGTTTTTTTTTCAATTGCTACCTTTACATTTCTACTGAAGTTGTTCACTGATGTGATTCATTACTTTACAGAGTTATAGTTTCACATTTTTGCCTTTTTTCCCCTTTTCTATGTGGACTACTATGGTGTAAGTATGTGGCAGCTTGTCTATGATCTTGTATATAGTATGATCTCTTTGACCTAGAATGGTTTTATCACTGAATGATTTTATCACTCAATGTTTATAATCCTTGTCCTTCTCTCTCGCACTGATGCAACCACAAAGACATTTGCCAACAGTGACCAACTCACAAAATGTGTCTGTCAGGAATGTAATACTCCATAAGTACTGTGCAGGTATGTTCATTTTTTCTTAAGAATAGTCCCCCCTTATTAAATTCACGTCATTTGTACCTATGCTACCCAAAGAAAATAAGATAACACATCCTCTACAGAGAACAGACTGTTTCTTTTTTCTTTTGTTTCTTTTTTTTTTGCTTAAAATATTAGGGAAAAAATAAAACATAAAATATAAAATTTGCCAGAACATTTGCACAGACCACATTTTCTGTTTCATTTTTTCGCAGAAAGTTACATGCAGCAAATAAACACTGTGTCTTAAAATTATTCTCACTTAGAAAACCAAGAAATTTCAACAGAGATGCCCAAACTTTTGCGAATGACTTTTTAACAACATGACATTGTCTATACCACGTTATACTGTTTATTCGTTGTTAACATGGCAATTAAAGCAGCTCCTACTTTCACCTTTATACAGTGAACAAGAAGCTATCAGCCTTTCAAACCACAGAATTAGTTCAAAGATGAAAAAGAGAAATAAACAAAAAAACAAGATAAGAAAAATAGTTGTTCTCACCCACTGGCAGCAGCAAGTTCAGATGAGACTATTGTCACATATCAAATAATTGGCTGGCGGCCTGTGAAAACGAGAAAAACATGGACTGCCTTGGACAATACATTTGCAAATGCCAGACACACATTCACACCCAAGGCACACATATACATCCTTATGACTGCCAAAATGCCATTATCTTCCATTAGAGCAGGTATGCTAAACAGCAGATTAGAAAGAAGCTATAATGGAGGAAGATGGTTTTGAAAATGGAATTGAAAATGCAATACAAAGATGTTTAGTTTTTTATAAAGCATTCAACAGTGAATTTCAACAGTGACCCACCGATTGTCTGTGGCGAAAATTCACACCAGGGGCATGACCTTAAAGGGATTTTTCACAGATCTTTCAAAATCTCTGCATAATTCAATCATTGAGATGTAAACAAAGTCTTTCTGAGAAGTTTGATGGAAAATGGTTCATTTTAAAGAAACATATATATAATATATATACACACTTACATATCAGAATCAGAATACTTTATTGATCCCAGAAGGAAATTGCAGGATATGCAAGAGTATATCACTGTTGTCACTGTCCAAAAGGATAACTTTACGGCATAGGAAAAAAACATACTCTACTTTTAATGTATGTCTATGGAACAGTGTTTTTTTCCAAGCAAATTTGTGTAAATTTCTGTTTCTTCTTTCATCATGAAATTTATGTACAATATAGAGCACCACAGGTATTTTCAAATTATGTCAAAAACTGAAAAATGACAAAAATGGAGATAGGGGGTGTTGTTCTGAAAACAGCTATATATATATATAGCTGTTTTCAGAACAACATATATATATATATTTATATACATACATACATTCAATGGAGAGATACGTGCAGGGTGTTGTGAGGACCGTGTGACACCTTTAAAGTGTAACTGAAGTATTCTCAGCAAATACCATCTCTAAAAATAAGCAGAAAAAATGTTGAACTTTTAAAGAATAAAATCTAATTCATTTGCATGTGAGAGAGAGAGAGAGAGAGAGAGAGAGACAGAGAGAGAGAGAGGGAGAGTATTTTGAACATAATCCCTACAGCCTACAAGAGACATGCCAGTTGTAATAATACAGTCAAACAAGCGTATCCTCCCATGCATGTCTTTACTCAGAATCTAATATCCGTGATGACTCCATGCAGATCAGAATTGTTATCCAGAAGGATGTGCGGTGTAGAAAAAGAGCTGACCTGGGATCTGTTCCACACTAAATCTCATCATATGCAATACAGTAATACTGATTACATTATGAAAAGGTAAAAATATCCCAGATCTCCCAGATCAGTGTGATAACATTGGGAAGTTCTATACACCTGTTTTGTGCTATTTTACATCTAATACCTTGTTCAAGGACTGCCTTCCATTCCTCCCTC
Organism: Pygocentrus nattereri; assembly: GCF_015220715.1. Taxonomy (NCBI): domain Eukaryota; kingdom Metazoa; phylum Chordata; class Actinopteri; order Characiformes; family Serrasalmidae; genus Pygocentrus; species Pygocentrus nattereri. The sequence goes on along the minus strand of NC_051221.1, from coordinate 22,223,868 downwards.
TTAGATTAAAGAGAGAATTTCAGGGTGAAAAAATAGGTAGAATATTAATTTGCCTCTCTTCCCTACTGGGCCAGGCTATGCGTCAGATAACCTTTCATCATTGCCTTTAATCTGCAGAGATGGCAAAAGGAGCCGCAGCCCCCAAAATTACAGCTCTTTCTCTCACTGCAATGACATTTGGCTCATCTGTAGTTTATAGGGTGCAAGTGAAGTCAGGGGGATTTAAATGAGAGCAAGAACATGAATACCATTTCATTATTATCAGTGACCAGAGGCACTGTCCATGACTGATAAATAAGCAATACAAAAATTCACAGAAAAATTGGCCTTCACACAGTTGGATCATTCATGGCTAAATGAAAGACAGAAATGTAACCTTTGAGTAGAGATTCCAACAAAAAGCTAACCTAAAAAGAATGACTTTCATATGACTTTGAAAAGCCAACTTTTCTTATCTACCATTTAGATGATTTATTTAGAAGATGCCAAAGCTTTAGGAAAAAAAATGTTTGCAATTCTATTCACACCCTAAAATGTAGTGCCTGGGCCAGGACCCTTGGTTCGAATTGGGGTTAGTGTCTTACTCAAAGGTCTGCAGGGCTGAGGACCTCTGGGGCAAGAGCAAGATCCTGCAGCACTCAAACAAGATGGATCTACTTGTGATAAAGAGTGGCACTAACCACTGAGCTGCCTGAACCTCTCTTGTCATGGCAGGGCCTTCTCCTAATCTCTCTCACACAGCAGCTTCAGCCAAGTTAACCTACACTTCTCTTGGATTTTATTTTATTGTATTTGATTTTTTTTATTTATTTCTAATCTCTGATGTCCCTTTATGACAGCTGTGTACCATAAACAGTAGTCATTTATTTTTGTACAACCATTTTCCAAACTCTCTTCATCACAGAGAATTAAACAGGCTGAATTTGTTACTGAGCCGTTAAAACTGATAGACTTATGTAAATGACCTTCTGATTGGCTGTCCTAAATTACACCTCATGCACTTAGCAATCCAGTCTCAAACACTCCTTATAGTACAAATGGATGGGGCTAAACCACTGTATGCTGAACAGGCAACTATAAACCATATGTCCAGAAGTATCCACCCTTTTAATCAGTGAATTCAGGAATTTTTAAGGTGCCCCCATGGCTGACACATGCATTAACCTGCACACACAGCTTGTAATCTTCACAGAAACCGCAAATAAAATAAGATGCTCAGGAGGTCACCATACCCTACGTTTGGGATGAGCTGAAATGGCATTTGTTATTCAGACCTGATCGTCCAATATCAGTAGCTGACCTCACTAATGCTCTTGTGGCTGAGAGCAATGAGATCCTCACAGCAACGTTCCAACATCTAATCTAAAGCCTTCCCAGAAGAGTAGAGCACTGCAGCAAAGGAGTATATATATGTTCTATTAATAGTCTTGATACTAGGAGAACGGCTTGGATGAGCAGGTGTCTCCAAACTTTACCAATCCATCTAAAATAAGCTTGGGCCCAGAGAAGGAGGTGGTGTATCTGGATCATGTTTATATATGATTTCTTCTTTGCATGGTGGAGTTTTAACTCGCATTTGTGGTTTTTGGAAGTGTTCCAGACCCCATGCCATGATTTCCATTACAGAATTGAATTTTCATGCAGTGGGTCCTGAGGGCCTGAGAACCACGGCCAGCCATACTGGTTTTCAGCCTTGTCCCTTGCATACAGAGATTTCTCTGGATTCTCTGAATCTTTTCATGATATTACGTACCATAGATGATTATATCTCCAAGTTCTTTTTTTTTATGTTGAGAAACGTTACTCTTGAATTGTTGCACTATTTGCTAATGCAGTCTTTCACAGAGGGATGATCTTTACTTCTGAATGACTCCGCCTCTCTGGGATGCTCTTGTTATACCCAGTCATGTTATCTTTTGCCAATAAATTACAGTGTTTTTTCGCATTAAACAACTTTATCAGTCTTTTGTTGCCCCGCGCAGTCCAGACCTGCCACCCACTGAAAACATTTGTCGCACTATGAAATAAAAATACAACCAAGAAGACCTTGAACTGTTGAGCAGTTGAAATTCTATATAAAGCAAAAACAGAAAAACATTTCACTTTCAAAGCTACAGCAGTTGGACTCCTCAGTTCCCAAATGCTTACAGAGTGTTGTTAAAAGAAGAGGTGATACAGCACAGTGGTAAACATGCCCCCGTCCAACTTTTTTGATGGCATCTTTTTTTCTGTTGGCATCAATTTCAAAATAGGAATATCCATTTCCATTCATCCGTTTTCCAAACCACTTCTACGTCAGGGTCGTGGGGTGCTGGAGCCTATCCCAGCAGTCTTCTGGCGAAAGGCAGGATACACCCTGGACAGGTCGCCAGTCCATCGCATGGCAGACAGACAGACACAGACAGTCACTCACACATTCACACCTAGGGGCAATTTAGCATGTCCAATTGGCCTGACTGCATGTCTTGGGACTGTGGGAGGAAACCGGAGAACCCGGAAGAAACCCACGCAGACACAGGGAGAACATGCAAACTCCACACAGAGAGGACCCTGATCACACGGCAGGGGAATCGAACCCAGGCCCTCCTTGCTGTGAGGCGACAGCACTACCCACCATGCCACCGTGCCGCCCTATAAAATAGGAATAGTTTTTCAAAAAACAATAACATTTCTAAGTTTCAACATTTGATATGTTTTCTTTGTACTATTTTCAATTAAATATATGGTTTAAATGATTCACACATCATTGCATTCTGTTTTTATTTGCATTTTGTATAGCATCCCAATGATTTTTGAAACAGGGTTGTATGTAAACATATTTTTTGATAAATCGCAATAACACCAAATTCAAAAAAGGCTCTGTTTGCAGTGTGGATAGTAGAGACTGAGAGATAAATGGTGTATTCTATCAGTATACTACACTAAGTGTATTTCAGTTCATTTCTCCTTTTTATCAGCACTTTAAATAATAAAAAAACATTAGATTCTACTCAAGTGATTAAAATTTCTAGCAATATTTTAAAAGTGTAGCTTGAAAAGCACCAGAAATGTCATTGTACTGTTATTAAATTCCTTTGCTTTAGAAATCAAGCAATGATTCAGTTAAGCAATTTGTAAGAGATTTGTTCTCTATGATCCATTTCAACAAGCACAGTAAAATACCTTGATCGCCCTGTCATGACCCTCAAATTATTGATCAGAGCTCCGTCAAATATTGATAATGCCTCAAAGATTTAAGAAAACAACTTCCGCACAGTGCCTTTTCATGTCTTATTGAAGCTGTACTTAGTGACACAAGACAACAATAGTGGCCTAGTTATTTCATTTTGTATGCAGAAGTGTGCAGTTCAAAATACAGTGTTTCCAAACCTCAATGGAGTAATGTTGCTATGTTATCCCAAAATGAAAGAGACACTTGTCAAATGTCTTGAGGAGAGCGCTGACGAGAGCTTGGCAAGGTTCTTTTGCTGTTTTTTCGACCTGACTGTCAAATTGACTCCTTATTTCAAACTCCCCAAAAAACAAGCAAAGATAAATGCTGCGTTCTTGAAAAGATCTTCCCCCTGTCAGCCATTGAAAAAAATATGAGTCACTATTTATTTTTTTTCTCTCGCATGCTGTGAACACTTTCACTTCCCATCACAATTAGCACACCAAGGTTCTTTCACACTGTCTTGAGAGTGTCCAGCAAGGGCACACTCCAATTTTCTCATTGTCTTAAAGTACTGGCTGAGTGACAGACAGTGTCGCTGTATGCTAGGCACAGAGGCTTCACATGCAAACAATACAGCCAGCACAGCTGCCAAAAGGTTCTCTCAGTAGGCATCATGGAGTCAACTTTTATGAAGCTGAAAAGAAAGAAGGAAAGTTGGACTGAGGAAACTAATATATAAGAAAGGTGGGCTTTGCAACCAACAACAAACCACAAGCAGAAAGGCTTAATATGAATTTTCCTGCCGGGCATGATCTCATAAAGAGATCTCATAACAGAGACAACCATGAGAAATAGTAGGCTAAAAGGAGGTGTGAATGTAGATTTACAATAGAGAGAACTGTGAGATTTTTAACCTAAGACAGCATCTCATAGAGGTGACTCTCAAAGAAGAGAGCAATAGTGCACTGATCAACACTGTCCAATGAACAATGTGCCTGTTAGCCCATGAAAGCAAAGTAAGTTAGCATGGCTGAAAAGTCACCCAAAAAACTCCTAATAACCATGTAATTGTGTGTTGCGTGTACCAAGAACATATTATATGTGCTTAAAATACACATCGTCTCTTGCAGGACAAAAAATGCTCTGTTCACCATTGATAGAATTTTGCTAGCAAGCTTGTTTTGCTTGTGTTATTGATTGTACTCTGGACATTAAAGGAGCACAGACTAGAGGAATTTGTTTCGATTTTAAAGGGGACTTGTTAACAGTGAATTACGCCAAAATCCAACACCAAAAGTTTAACAAGTTATTCTCAGATGTGTATTCTTTTCACAAGATTGCGTCTGACCCGACAAGACTGTGAATGTACTTAACTCAATTGTATACATCATTTCCACATGAATGAAATACATCAACACAGCCACTGCCACATAAAACGTATTAAGCTGGAAGTGGGTAAAGTGCCTTTGTGTACTTCTGAGTTCATGATTACATCAATGAATACAAGCTCCCTGAGACCACTGTAAGAAAAACAGCCCAGATTTTGAAATGTATACCTCTTTGCTTCATGATGCTTTTAGTGTAGCCTGGTTTCAATCCTTCTCTAGTCTTCTCCACACAGAGAGTCTCGCATCAGCATTTTTCTCTGTCACTTTACTGCAGCTGCAGCTATTTTATTTTCTTGATTAAAGTTTGTGAACACTTCAATTGTTTTGCCCAAATGGAAAAAATAATGTTTCCAAATACTTTTCAGAGCCCTGTATATATATATTTTTTTTTTATTATTATTTTGTTATTTATTATTATTATTATTATTATTATTTATTTTGGCAGTGTGTTTTTGCCAGAACACTACATAATGGCAAAATAAATTCAAACAAACTTAAGTACAGTAAAAGCAAAGAGAAGGTCTCTTTGAAGTCACACTGCACTTCAACCATTGAATGAATTTAAATTCCATCAGCAGCAAGCTAGTGATTAGATAAACTAGGTATTACACAGTAACAGTAAACACTGACTTCCTTGAGGAGAGGTTTCAAAGTATGCTTACATACATACAATCACAACGTAATGCCTGTTTGTATTATTTGAATTTATTCAAATATTTGTGTTTAGTTGTGCTTTTAATAATGTTTTCTGCCCAGATCAAATCAAACAAATAAATGAAATAAAATGCCTAAAGTTATTGTCTAGTACTGCATTATTGTTATAGTCTCTTTCCTGAACTATTAGTTACTCACAGTTAAATAACAAACTGTTTTGAGACATAATGAGACAAAAATTGAAAGAGCTTGAACAGATTTTCAGAGGTTAAGATGAATGAAAGATCAGAACTGTCCAGGTGACAGGTCTTTTCTGCAGATCTTTATGGATACAAGAGCCGGACAATAAAGAAGCAGGGCAGGAAAAATACTGATGCCTTTGAACTACAGTCTAGGTGAAGACTTTAAAGAAGAGAATATCTTGGATGGCAAGGAAAACAAACAAATGTAGTCTTGGCCAAATCAAGCCCGACCTCTCAGCTGAAACCCAAATAACCAACCTTAAGCTGTTATTTTGGACATGAGAAGAACTGATTTATTTGAAGAGACAACTATGCTTGGAACAGTTAAAAGCTAAAAAAGGGAGAGGATGACAAGCAACTAACAACCAAAAAGAAGCTTTAAGACCCAAACAGGTGCATGTGATTCATTAGATTCCACCAATAAGAAAACCGTTTTGGTATCTGAGAAAGAAGAATAAAGCTTCATGAAGGATGTTAGTAAGTATACTGAGAGTGCTGTAGCAAAAGGAATGCTTTCATTTCAATTTGTGTGAAAGCAGTGAGTGAAGACGGCTGCTGCTCTCTGCTTGAGTAAAATTTCGAGAGTCAGGCCACAGCCACAGTAAAGTGACACAGTGCCATTTAGCCTGGCTCCATTTCTTCCTGCGCTGGATTGTACATACGTATGCAGTGATGTTAATGAAAACAAATGACTGTAAACAAGTTTCTTTAGAGAACAGAAGACAAGGGAGAGCTATTTGTGTGTTGTGTGTGTGGGAAGACAGCGCAACCTCGGCAGCTCTTCCTCTGCGCTGAAGGTTATGGAGCAGCAAGATTAAAGTAGTGTCAGTCAGCAGCCTTAAGTGCCTGGCACTGAGAGCAGCCCTACTCCTTTTGCAGAAATCTAGGCAACAGAGTGTGAGGGGAAGAAGAGGGAGAGTGCAGAGAGAGTATGAGAGTGCAGAGGAAGTGAGAGAGCTAGAGAGAGGCGGAAAGAGAGGGAGCGAGTGAAGATGGTGTGGTGAGATGAGCATTGTAAAGAGACCTGAGTGAAATTTGGGAGAGATGGGCTAAATAATGATGGGTGAATAATAGAATGATGGACATGAGGGAGATGGAGAGAGGGAGGGGGTGAGGGTGGTGGGAGAAATCGCAATTGTCCAGTGTTTGACACCTCCACAGAAAACATCTCGCTGGCCTGTCAATCAAAAAGCTCTGCTGATTGATTTTCTCCTGCTCTCAATAAGGGTCTGGAGTAGCCTCTCACCTCTCTCACCGTGTCCGCCTGCCAGTTTGCCCTCGCTCTCTCTCTTTCTCTCTCTCTCTCTCTCTCTCACACACACACACACACACCCACAGACACACACATCTGAACCCAAATATCATGGTGTCCTCTGCCACTTATCAATCAATATAATGAATTGCAAAACAGGACAAACCCTGCAGTTAAATTAGAAAATGTACTTTTTTTGCGTTTTAATAGGGCAATTAAAACAACCACTGTAAAACAAACTTTTAAACTTGCCTAATAATAGCAGAAATAAATCAAATGAACAAACAAAACAAACATATACGTTTATCAAATGATTTCTTTTTTAGTTAAATAATTATTAGCTAGATGAGACCATGCTTTATCATCTGGTTGAAATATAAGAAGAAACTGTATGACTGATACAGTGGCGCAAACACTGAGAAATTGGGCTGGGAGGCTTCTCCTTGAGTTAAAAGGCTAGACCAGGTCAGCGGTGGGGTGTTAAAACTGTGTCACCAGAACTGGAAGGTAAAGATGGGCATTTATAGGGCAGTAGATTAGAAGGTTTTATATATAGACTGAAAGATCACTTCGTTAGGCACATTTATACTGTTAAAAAGGATGATCCTTCAAGGGTTCTTTGGTAAACAAAAGTGTTTTATATAGAACCATGAACACTCAAAGAAATCCTTGCATGATTAAATGGTTCTTTTCTTTATGAAGGTTCCTCAACTTGATGGAGAATGTGCTATATGGTCCTATATACACTTTTTCTGAAAAGGGTTTTATATTACACCAAAAAGGGTTCTTCTATTATAAAAAGACTGACATTGTAGCACTAGCAGAACCCTCTTTGGTGCTATACCAAACCCTTGTCAATAAGGTAGAACCATTTTCTTTACTAAAGAACCCTTGAAGAACCATCCTTTTTAAGAGCATGTGCCTAATGAAGCATTCTTTGAGTCCACATATAACTATCTAATCTAACGCCTTATACATTTCCATCTTTACCTTCCAGTTCAGGTGGCGTGGCGAGTAGCTGCAGCGGCCACTTCGGGAACAGCAAAATGGTGCTTTTTTGCTATTTTTGTTTACTGTCTGTCGTGACAGACAAAAATTAGATATCATCACTACTAGGCCTGCTATGGTCCCCGGCGCTGCGTGAGCCTGCTGGCCGAAAGCGATACACGAGGAGGCAGAAGAAAAGTAAGCGAGCCGGTGTGCACACTAGGCTAATGGCTCCTACCCAGGGTGAGTTCAGAGACTCTTCGTTTTTATGGAGACGTGGATGACGAGCTCCACTCCTGACTTAGCGGTTCAGCTCAATGGCCTGTTGTGCTTCTGTGCAGACAGAGACGCTGAACTGTACGGTAAGACTCGAGGTGGAGGCCTGTGTTTACATCAACACTGAATGGTGTAAAAACACGGTGCTATTCTCCAGTCACTGCTCACTGCTGGTGGAGTTTGCAATTATCAGAGCCAGGCCATTTTATTTGCCTAGAGAGCTAAGTTTGCTGTATATAATAGCAGTGTATATAGCTCCCAGTGCTAATGCTAACGCCACACTGAACGAGCTGTACAGCGACCTCCAGAACACAAACCCAGGTGGACTGTTTATTGTTGCCGGTGATTTCAACCACGCCAATCTGAAGTCAGTACTCCCCAAATTTAATCAGTATGTGAACTTTGCAACCCAGGGGGCTAATGTGCTGGATCTTGTTTACACAAACATTCCCGGCGTGTACAGGGCTGAACCCCACCCCCACTATGGCTACTCAGACCACAACTCTGTGATGCTCATTCCAGCATACAGACCGCTGATCAGATGCGCCAAACCAGACCAGAAGCAAGTGAGACCCCGGCCGCCTGGAGCTATCTCTGCTCTTCAGGACTGTTTTGAGCATACAAGATGTTCAGAGTAGCAGCAACTACCGGTGACTCCATCAACCTAGAGGAGTACACAGAATCGGTGACTGGCCACATCAGCAAGTGCATTGATGATGTTACTGTCTCCAAACCCGTCACAACTCAACCCAACCAGAAACCATAGAAGACTGCAGAGGGGCGCATGCTGCTGAGAAGTCAAGAGACAAAGCAAGCCTCAGGGTGGCAAGAGCCAAGCTCTCCCGGGCCATCAAAGAGGCTAAGTGTGCGTACTCAAAGAAAATCCATGATCATTTTCAAAACACTGCTGACACACGGCACATGAGGCAGGGCATCCAGGCCATCACCAACTACAAGTCACCTCCACCTGCTTGTGACAATAATGCCTCCCTTCCAGACATGCTTAACAACGTCTATGCTCGGTTTGAGGCACAGAACGGCATGACAGTGAGGAAAACCTCACCTCCTCCAAGTGAACAGGTACTGTGTCTGTCCACTGCTGATGTGCAAAGAACTCTACACAGAGTCAACCCACGAAAAGCACCAGGATCCGACAGCAGACCAGGCAGAGTGCTCAGTGAATGCAACAAAGAGCTGGCTGATGTTCTCACGGTCATATTCAACATCTCTCTGAGCACTGCAGTCGTTACACCATCATCATCCCTGTGAAGTCTCCAGTGTCCTGCCTCAATGACTACCGTCCCATTGCACTCACTCCCATCATCATGAAGTGCTTTGAGAGGCTTGTCATAAGCCACATTAAAGACCAGCTTCCTCCTTCACTGGACCCACTGCAATTATCTATCACCCCAACCACTCAACAGATGATGCTCCCCCACCCATCCTCACCATGTTCTACAGGGGGACTGTGGAGAGCATCCTGAGCAGCTGCATCATCGCTTGGTTTGGGAATTGCACTGCCTCAGACCACAAGACCCTACAGCATATGGTGAGGAAAGCTGCAAAGATCATCGGGGTCTCTCTCCCCTTCATCATGGACATCTACACCACACGTTGTATCCAGAAAGCCACTAGCATTGTGGACGACCCCATCCACCCCTCACACAGACCTTTTTAACTGCTGCCGTCTGGAAGAAGGTACTGGAGCATCCGTGCCACCACTGCCAGACTCTGCAACAGCTTTATTACTCAAGCAATCAGGTTTTTTAAACTCACAAGGACTGAGCCAACCCCCGCCCCTCACACACATACTCCACACACACAACTCTTTTGATGTTCTACTTGCACTATCTGGATCATTGCTGCTACACTGTGTTTTCACTGTTTTACTCAGGTTTTTCTACATCAGCAATTGCTGTTTATGTATGTGTTTATGTATGTCATCTGACTGCGTGACTCACAGATCACTGCACCTTATTCCACTACCTCATTTCCAGAATGGGTGCTGTGTCTGTGCTGCACTGTCCTGTCTGTTTACTCTGTCTAATGTCTGTTTAATTTATCATATTTATTGTTTCTAGTTTAATTTTTGTTTGCTCACGATGTCTGCACGTTCGCACGTTGTACTTTTTGTTTCTTGTTGCACCGTGTCGTTCCTGGAGGAACGTAATCACAAACGCACACGCACAATTTCCGCAATGCATTGTATTTCAAAAGTGACAATCACAAATAATCATGCTTTATAGCAGGAAAGGAGGCACTGGGTGAAGACAGTGAACTGACTTTAAAAGCAGAAAGGATTAACAGAGAGCTAAAAATAGACAATGTCAGTATTATGGAGCTGAGAGCTATGATTTTCTCTTGTTTTTTCATTGTGTTTTCCTGTAAATGTAAATAAAAATAAAATGCAATGATGTGTTTTCCTTTCCCAAATAATTTTCTATGGATAATAACAGTATATTTTTAACAATGAATGTTCTTCTTGTTGTTTAAATATTGACAATCATCTAAAATGAGTTACCAACAAATAACCAAAAATATCAATATAAAAGTAAGTACACTTTTCAATGACTAAGAAAGCTATAAGGTATATTATGGAAAGCTGGAATTTGAAATAAGTATGAAGTTGTCTAAGTATGGAATGCCTTATATTTGAAAGCTGGTGATCAAATCTTCACCCATCAAGAAATTACTATAAACAGATAATTACAGTACATTATTAAACATTTAATAATTTCTTGATGGTCCCAAAAAACTAAGAGTCCAATAGTCCAATGGTATAAGTTCAAGCTGTATAAGTTATTATGGAACAAAATAACAATTGGATTGGATGCTGTCTTTTGAACACTTAACAATGCACAATCAAATTGTTTTCACAATCTCAACAGATTCTGGCTCTGCATAATATTAAAAAAAATATGTAGGCTCTTGTTACTGACGCACCTGGTGCAAAGGATTGCTGAAATCCCCGTTTTAAAATGGATGCTAAGACAGGTCTGATGGAGTTAATGCACGGCTCCCGAACCTTGTAAAATTGGTCTGTAGTAGAGTGTAGTGCACAGGTTAAATACTCCGGTGGGATTAATTCTCTTAATATTTCATGTCAACCTCTCACAGTTGGAATCTTCTCAGTAATCCACTGTAATAGAATATTCTTCCTTGCTGCAAAGGTAAGCATGTTGTATAACCTTCTTTCATTCAATGAAGTTATTTTCTTACTGGGGATACCAAAAATCAAAGATAACGGATATAAATCAGCTTCTACATCAAAGATGTTGCCAATTTCTTGTACAACCCCAATTCCAATGAAGTTGGGACATTGGGTAAAACAAATAAAAACAGAATACGATGATTTGCAAATCCTTTTCAACCTATATTCAATTGAATACACTACAAAGACAAGATATTCAATGTTCAAACGGTTAAACTTTATTGTTTTTTGCAAATATTCACTCATTTTGAATTTGATGCCTGCAACACGTTCCAAAGAAGTTGGGACAGGGGCAACAAAAGACTGGGAAAGTTGAGGAATGCTCACAAAACACCTGTTTGGAACATTCCACAGGTGAACAGGTTAATTGGACACAGGTGAGTGTCATGATTGGGTATGAAGGGAGCATCCCTGAAAGGCTCAGTCGTTCACAAGCAAGGATGGGGCGAGGTTCACCACTTTGTGACCAAATGCAAATAGCAAAACAGTTTAAGAACAACGTGCAATTGCAAGGAATTTAGGGGTTTCATCATCTACAGTCCATAATATCATCAAAAGATTCAGAGAATCTGGAGAAATCTCTGCAAGTAAGCGGCAAGGCAGAAAACCAACATTGAATGCCCGTGAGCTTCGACCCCTCAGACAGCACTGCATTAAAAACCGACATCATTCTGTAACAGATATTACCACATGGGCTCAGGAACACTTCAGAAAACCACTGTCAGTGAACACAGTTCGTCTCTCCATCTACATGTGAAAGTTAAAACTCTGCCATGCAAAGTGAAAGCCATATATCAACACCATCCAGAAATGCTGCCGGCTTCTCTGGGCCCGAGCTCATCTGAGATGGACTGGTGCAAAGCGGAAAAGCATCCTGTGGTCTGACGAGTCCACATTTCACATTGGTTTTGGAAATCATGGATGCCGTGTCCTCTGGGCCAAAGAGGAAAAGGACTGTCCAGATTGTTATCAGCGCAAAGTTCAAAAGCCAGCATCTCTGATGGTCTGGGGGTGTGTTAGTGCCCATGGCATGGGTAACTTGCACATCTGTGAAGGCACTATTAATGCTGAAAGGTACATACGGGTTTTGGAGCAACATATGCTGCCATCCAAGCGACGTCTTTTTCAGGGACGTCCTGCTTATTTCAGCAAGACAATGCCAAGCCACATTCTGCACATGTTACAACAGCGTGGCTTCGTAGTAAAAGAGTGTGGGTACTAGACTGGCCTGCCTGCAGTCCAGACCTGTCTCCCATTGAAAATGTGTGGCGCATTATGAAGCGCAAAATACGACAGTGGAGACCCCGGACTGTTGAACAACTGAAGTTGTACATCAAGCAAGAATGGGAAAGAATTCCACCTACAAAGTTTCAACAATTAGTGTCCTCAGTTCCCAAACGCTTATTGAGTGTTGTTAAAAGGAAAGGTGATGTAACATAGTGGTAAACATGCCCCTGTCCCAACTTCTTTGCAAAGAACAATAAAGTTTATCTGTTTAACCATTAAATATCTTGCCTTTGTAGTGTATTCAATTAAATTTCAGTTGAAAAGGATTTGCAAATCATCATATTCTGTTTTTATTTATGTTTTACCCTACACCCAACTTCAGTGGATTTGGGATTGTACTATCTTAGCCCAGTATTCCTGTAACTTATAACATGCCCAAAAACAATGGGTAAGAGACCTTCTCTGAGTTTACACTGGAGACAAAGTGGTGAGGCTGAACTGTTGAAAGCATGCCTTCGATTTGGAGAGATATGTATACGATGTATGATTCGGTACTGAATTGCTTTTGCATGGTGTTTCCAAAAGTTTTCGCAATCCCCTTCATGTATATATTGTTCCCTCTCCCAAAACATTCTTAAACTCAGATGTATGAATAGCTGGTTTAACTGCTAACACATTTTAGAACAGACTTGCCCATATTTTAAACTTAAACTGGCAGCATTTGGCAGACACTCTTATCCAGATAGACTTACAACCCCTTTTCCAAACAAGTTGGGACACTTTGAAAATGTAAATAAAACAAAATGCAATGATGTGCAAATCATTTATATCCTACATTTCTTTGAAAATGCATCAAAGGCAACATATCAAATTTTATTGTTTTTAAAAATATAAATGCCCATTTGGAATTTGATGCCATCAAACACATTCCAAAAAAGTTGGAACGAAGACAACAAAAGGTTGGTAAAGTTGTGTAATGCTAAAAAAACACCTGGTGGTTAATTGGCAACAGGTTAATAACATGATTGGGTATAAAATGAGCATCTCAGAAAGAGAGATGAGGAGGGGTTCACCACTCTGTGGAGTGATTATTTAAAAGTGGTGTTAGAACAGTATTAGGTATTTGTTTTGTTTGGCTAATGTCAGTTTCTTTTCTGCCTCTTGAGTGGCAGAATGGCTTATTTGCAGTGCTGATATTTTTACATTTTCTATTTGTCTGCCCGTTTGGTCTCAAAAATCTTTCTGGATTTAGATATTCTACATTTCTTAGTAGATGACTATCTTACAGTTAGGCCTCTGGCTATGCTTTACTGGTTTCCCACAACAATGAAGCATCTACATCAAATTTCATAGAAAGCTTTAAAATAACAGTTCTTATTATGACAAGTGATTCCAAACTTTTGAACAGAAATAAATAATAATAAATCAATCGCTAAAAAGGTCACTAAAATGGGCCTACAGGTAGAAACCAATGAGTTCAACTGACTGAAGGGTAAACAAATTGTTCACACTTAAAAAGATGTACAGTTAAAAAAAATGAATGGAGTAAAAAGAAGAGCACAGAAGAGCGGCGAAGGAGCACAGTAACCTTTTCATTCTCTGCTTAAAGGTTAATAAGCAGCATGCAAACTCAAAAGCAGCTCTCACTGGCCTCATTTAGAAAAAGTCAGAGAGTGCTGCACATCCACGGCAGTATACTACACGTGCCCTCTGCCTCTTGCTTCCTAAGATTCTGTTCCTCACACACATGCAGGACGACTCTCTCCGTCCTTTCTGCTCTAATGCTCACTCAAACATGGATAAACTTACACACCCACACGCAATCTGCTGATGGGCCTCATTCATTACATACTGCAAGATATTTTTCACATGATTTGTGTTTGCAATGCCCTGAGCTTAGGAGTAAACACTGCAAAGTTTCTCTGTGCCGTTTTGTTGGACTGCAGCCAAATCCATTCGATTTCATTTCTGCGGGGGCAAAAATGTCAAATTGTGCTCGTCCAACTCTACTGTGGGGTTTTATAGCTGTGCAGGATGCGCTAGAAGCAGACAGTGAACTCGACTGAGCTTTAAAAGCAGAGGGGTTTAACAGCTGGCTAATGAAAAATATAGACACTGTCAGCATTATGGGCTCTGGAGCTGAGAGCTATGTTTTTCCCTTATTACAGCACACAAACAAACTGATCTCCATTCATTCATGTCAAATATATTCTTGTTACAAACCAAATTCCGACATTCCGAGAATTGCCAACAGCCAGCTGTACCCCGTTGACTGCTGTTGTATGATCCAGACCAGATTAAATCAAATAAGTGCCTCCATACTTCTGTGTTTTACAGGCAAACCATTAGACTTATGTACCGGCTTAATGTGACTCATCGGAATGTAGAGAGGAAATAGAATCATGAAAGAAGGAAAAAAAAAAAGGTGTGGAGGTGTGGAAAGGATGGAGTATGTCATGTATTAGGCATGATTCTCTCTGCACAACGCAATTCCACCATTTTATCAGCCCATCTCCTCCAAATCATTCAGCTAAGCTTCATTTAAACCCCTCTTCCCCAGCTGTCAATCATGTTCTCCAATCATTCCACTGCCTTGGCGAGGACAGAGATCAATCACAGCACCGTCCTCACTGCAGGACACTCAATCAACAAGTCTGAGAATATGGCATTTACCAAAAGATATGGCCTACATATATAAAATGTATGACCCAGATTAAAAAGGTGTATATAGCTCTGATCCTGCTTTACCACAGAGAGTACAGAGGCGACATCTAATAGGCGACCGGTCGAATAGGAGCTCATTTGGTTTGGTGGATGGGGGGGCACTGCAGGAATAACAGAAAGGGAAATGAAAAAGCCAGCTATCTAATTTCCTGCATGCTACAGCGAGCAGGTGGCTGTGGGGCTTGGATGCTGTAGATGTTTCATGAAACGATGCATATCACTCAGCACACACACTATATGCTGTCAAGCATGAGTCAAAATTACTCTCTCGCCATCAACCATCCTGCAGCAGACAACACACTGTTCTCTACTTTTGTTCAAAATCAGTACACAAGATCTGCATGATGTTTTCATATACAGTCAAGGGCACCGTAAGCAGGGGCCAGGGGCCCTCAAAGCTCGAAACTATTTGTAGGCTTATGGAAAAATAATTGAAATTCTTCATTTACTAAATAGATTCTGTCAAACCACCAGTAGGGCCCTCTGTTAATGTGTTTCATCTTTGCCGGTCATGGTCTGAAAGATGAATAAGAAGAATTTAACATACTGGAGATGTTAATACACACAACAAACTGCTTTCCAACAATAAAATACAACACCATTTCCAAAAAAGTCGAGACGCTGTGAAAAATATTAATAAAAACAAACTGCAATGATGTGCAAATCACTGAAACCCTTTATTTCACTGAAAATACTTCAAAGACAATATATCAAATGTTGAAATTGAGAAATTTTATTCTTTTAAAATATGTCCATTTGGAATTTGATGCCAGCAACACGTTCCAAAAAAGTTGGGAAAGTGGCATCAAAAGGCTAGTAAAGTTGTGTACTGCTAAAAAAACACCCAGTGGTTAACTGGCAACAGGTCAATAACATGAATTATACATGGGTATAAAAAAGGTCTTTCAGAATAAAGATTGGGAAGGGTTCACCACTCTGCATGATCAAAGACTGCATAAAATAGCATATCTCAATGTAAAACAGCAAATAACATGTATTTCATCATCTACAGCACATAATAACATTAAAAGATTCAGATAATCTGGATAAATCTCTGTATGCAAGGAACAAGGCCAAAAAACAGTATTTGTTGGCCAAGATCTTTGGGCCCCTCAGGCAGCACTGCATCAAAAACAGACATTTACATGTACATTTACAGCATTTAGCAGATGCTCTTATCCAGAGCGACTTACAAGAAGTGCTTTGTCAATCTAGAGAAAGTATCTTTGCTAGTTACCAATAGCTTAGAGAAAAAGACAGTCCTGAGCTCAGATACTGCTAGAAACAAATATGTCACTGCAGACACCAAGAGAAAAAGAAACAGAGTTGAACGCAGAACTCTGTGCCATTCAATGCATGATTCTGCAGTGAAAATCACTGCATGGGCTCAGAAACACTTCTGAAAAACACTGTCTATGAAAACAGTTCATCGCTGCATCCACAAATGCAAGTTAAAAACAGGACCCAGAAATGCTGCCACCTTCTCTTGGCCTGAGCTCATTTAAAATGGACTGAGAATAAGTCAAAAAGTGTTCTGTGGTCCGACAAATCAACATTTGAAATTCTTTTTTGGATATTATAGACACTGTGTCCTCCGGGCTAAAGACCACTCAGCTTGTTATCAGTGCACAGTTCAAATGCCAGTATTCATGATGTTATAGGGGTGCATTAGTGCACATGGCATGGGTGACTGGCACATCTGTGAAGGCAGCATTAATGTTGAACAATACATGCATGTTTTGGCAACATATGCTGACATCTAGATGACGTTTTTTCAGGGAAGGCCTTGCTTATTTCAGCAAGACAATGTCAAACGACATTCTGCATGTATTACAACAGCATGGCTCCGTATTAAAAAGTGTCCAGGTAATTAACTGGTCTGCCTGCAGTCCAGATCGCTCACCACTGAAAAGGCTTGGTGCATTATGAAAAATACGACAATGGAGACCCTGAACTGCTGAGCAGCTGAAATCCTATTTTAAGCAAAAATGAGGAAACTTTTCACTTTCAAACCTACAACAGTTGGTCTCCTCAGTTCCCAAACACTTACAGAGTGCTGTTAAAAGTGGACGTGATGTGGCACAGTGAGCAACATGCCCGCATCCCAACTTGTTTGGAGCGTGTTGTTGGCATTAAATTCAAAATCTTTCAAAAACCAATACAACTTCTCAGTTTCAACATTTGGTTTGTTGTCTGTCTACTATTTTCAATTAAATATAGGGTTTAAATTATTTGCACATCCTTGAATTTAGTTTTTATGTATATTTTGCACAACATCCCAACTCTTTTGGAAATGGGGTTGTATGTAATAAAGCAATGAACTATTCAGAACTTTACAAAGAAAATTATGATATATTTCAACCCAAGGCATTCATTAGGACAAGAATAAGCTAAATATATACAAACATTTGTTTCAATGTTTTGTAAAGATATTTTTAATTTCCTTTAAAGTGAAGTTAAGGTTAGGGTTTAGATTTAGATTTATAATTCTTTTTTTTTTTAATTCTGAAAATTGTCCCATGTTTTCAAGACACTACTGAAACACAAAGAGTTTTAATCCATATGCAGAGCCTTATTTTACCAAACCCCTGACTTTTAGAAGTGCATTTAGGAAGTGAGACTGCATCCCTGTCCCTCATGGCCACATGGTGAGCACTTGGATCACTTTGTATTGAAGTAAATGTGTCCCAAAGTAGAAAAAGCAGTATGTAACATTTAAAACTGTCACTATTGAAACTCAAAGAGTTGTAAGTCCATAGGCAGGGCCTTATTTTAGTCACGCCACTGCATTTTAGAGCAAAGCAAGACAGCATCCCTATCCCTCATTGTCACTACTGAAACACATTTCTGCATGTGAGTAAACTTTTTCGTATTTTTTTTTTTTATTATTACAAAAATTGTTCGCTAGTGGGGCGGCACGGTGGCGTGGTGGGTAGCGCTGTCGCCGAGCGAGGAGGGCCTGGGGTTCGATTCCCCGGCCGGGTGACCAGGGTCCTCTCTGTGTGGAGTTTGCATGTTCTCCCCGAGTCTGTGTGGGTTTCCTCCGGGTTCTCCGGTTTCCTCCCACAGTCCAAAGACATGCAGTCAGGCCAATTGGACATGCTAAATTGCCCCTAGGTGTGAGTGTGTGAGTGACTGTCTGTGTCTGTGTGTCTGCCCTGTGATGGACTGGCGACCTGTCCAGGGTGTATCGTGCCTTTCGCCCGAAGACTGCTGGGATAGGCTCCAGCACCCCCCCGCGACCCTGACGGAGAAGCGGCTTGGAAAATGGATGGATGGATGGATGTTTGCTAGTGATGTACCGATTAATGCTTTTGAGTTGTGCTCAAAATTAGCTAAAATTGTCACTACTGTAACAGTCATCAAAACATCTGCTAGTTTTAGGAGTGTTATGATTGTTTTGGTAGTGACCAAACGGAACATTCAGTCATTTGCTTTAGTAAAAATAAACATTAATAAGATAATAATATAGAGTCACTTAAAGCAAAAAGATTTTAGTCTGAAGTCCAAGTCAATCAAAAGTCCAAAAAGTGTTTTCAACTCTGAATCAGCTTGGTAGAATGATCTGTATAGTTTAAAGTGAATTTGAAGGAAAAAGTGGTGCAGTGTGCGCTATGTATGCTAAGACACTCTCTAACCTTTCCTCCTGTCTTTCAGTCTGGGTGAAGTGTCTGCTCTACAGTCCAAAAACAGTTCTTTACAGAGTTGTGCTTTAATAGCCAATAATATTTATATTTAATAGCTAAAGTATTAAAATGTCTAAAGCTTGTTGCAAATACAAACAAATGTTGAGTTAAATTAAACTTAATTTTTCAACAGAATTACTACTTTTTACTGCAGAATTACTCCATTTTCTCTCATTCTGACTCAAATATATGACTCATTTTACCCGTTTTTGCTTAATTCTTTTTTTCTAAATGCTGAATTTGCCTATATTTTTTTAATTTCTGTATTTGCTCTTGTACTTCTGAATTTTTTCTTTTGCTTTTGACCTTTGGCACTTTTGAACAGAGGCACTCACCTGCATTTTCAATTTTCAACTGATTTGGAGTGACAGGTCTTTTAAACATGTAGCCACTCAGCATTAACCGCCCTAGCATGACAGCACACATTGTACAGTGTTCTGCCATGGGTCCAGTGTTGTACTGTCATATCTTATATTATGAGCAATTTTGTCGTATTCCTTTTAAATTATTAACATAAGACATGTGAATGAACAAAGCTGTCCCATCTTTCGAGTTTGCTAATGCTAGCATTGTCCTCTAGGGCTAACTAGGAGAGCCATCCTGATAATGGAACTAAAGTGATTTGGAGCAGTAGCATTCTGCAAATGGGTGTGCTGAGATACACAGCCTGTTTCAGTGACTGACACAGAGAGATTCTCTGGGTAGAAACAAGACAAGTCATGAGACGAACATTGCTCATAATGATGGACATGTCAGAACAATCCTGGCAACACTGCACTCCATCATGTTTGAGGCAGATCACAGCTCACAGAGTGGGCGTGGCTACATGTTCAGGAGACCTGTCACTCCAAATTAGCTGACCAACAGAAAGAGCAGGTCTCTTCTAAGACCAGCACCCTGTTAAAAAGCGGCAAAAGTCAAAAGCAAAAGAAAAATTCCAGAAGCAAATCAAACAAAAAAAAATCAGCAAATAGTAAAAAAAAAAAAATCAAGCAAAAAGTAGCAAAATCAGTAATAAATTTATATCAGAATGAGAGAAAATTAGTAATAATATCAATAATCTTTTTGAACAACTGAGCTTGATTTAACTTTATTTGCATTTGAAACATATTTTGCTCATGGATTTTATTATTTTATCTAAAACATCTAGCATAAGATTAAGTCATGCATGAAATGTTCAGTTTCCACTGATGCCTGTGTATATAGACTGAGATCCAGACTGAGCCAGTCCAATATCTGTGACAATTATAGTCTATGCAATTGCTGACCACTGTGTAGCTAATATACCACATGGAACTGCACGTGGAACTGCAAAAACATATAAAAATCCCATTTGCTTACACAGAAGCATCAGAATCACAATATGCAGCTTCTAAGGGGTGGTTTTGAACCCAGGAGATGGCAGTGTTATTTACTCTTAAGCTGCATTCTATTTTCACAGTGGTGTACAAATTGTTTTGCTCTAGGCAGCTGTGTGAATGGTAAAGAATGGACTCTGGGGTGGATCATTTCAAATCATTTATGTGTCTCATTCCTTCAGCAGCCAGGGACAAACGTGTTCATTACTCAGACACAGAGTGTGATCTCCACAGAGGAACATACTGCGATTATCTCGTAGGGTTGGCCACACGCAAAGACCGCGACATACAGACATAAGCTTGCAGCCTTTGTTCCCTGCAAGTATGTGACAACAAACCAAACATTTGACTCTTGGAAACTGTTAAAATATAGTCTGAAACAGTGACCAAAAAATCTGCTCAGATCTCAGCACTACAGGCATTTCTAAAGTGGATATGTTTATAGAGTTAATGGTAAAAGGGTATCTACTCTCAAAATCTGGATGTCATACATGTAAAGCAATGCAGTGCAATTCAAGTCACAGCAGCAATGCAACTCATGGTAGCTACTTTTATCTGCCATTCATTGGTCTGTGATGTTTAAAATGTTCTGACATTTATTAGCATAAGGTGAGCGCTTTTCACATCAGCATATGTGTCAAATATATTAAGAGTAACGCTTAAGATGCTGCCAAAGACATCTGCTATGGATATTTCTTCAAGAAGATTTCTGTAATTTCATTATGTTGGTGGGCCAACAACAAGCACCTACTGATCAAGTAAAGAACAGATAGAAAATACTTTGAGAATGAATCCCCCAAACATCCACTTTGACAAAAACAGCTGTGTTAAATGTATTGCATGAGAAACAAAGTGCTGGTAAAATCAAACTGCCTCAACTACAATTCCAGACGAGGCAACCATCACAATTCAAAGGAAGACTGTGGTCACTCAAACAGGAAAGAGGTCGAAGAGACTGATTTAAATGCTGACAGGTGGCTAAGTCTTTAAAGAGCATTGTGTATCATGTTAGAGGAATAAAAGAGTTTAAGATGACATCCAGTGGCAGTTCCCTTCGCTAACCTTTCAAAATCAACCTGAATCAGGAACTGTAATGCACTTTATGGTAAGACACCATATCTGGCATATCAACCTATCAGTTTAAATTATTCTTAATGTAT
Organism: Pygocentrus nattereri; assembly: GCF_015220715.1. Classification (NCBI taxonomy): domain Eukaryota; kingdom Metazoa; phylum Chordata; class Actinopteri; order Characiformes; family Serrasalmidae; genus Pygocentrus; species Pygocentrus nattereri. Next base: position 22,202,549 of record NC_051221.1, on the reverse strand, counting down.
TAGTTTTATCATAACCTTTATATTTATACAGGTATGTACAAGTAAGTGCCAATAACACAATGTACAAATATAACAAAGTATGTTGAGTGAGGATATTTCAGGCAACTCTCCTCCCACTGTGTAGTTGGAGTCTGAAGTAACAGTACAGTGTGTTTAAGGAAGTGAACTTTAGAGGGATTTATGTAAGGAATAGCTGGTCTCTTGGGGCTGGCCCAAGAATTATCAGAATATTTATCCACTGACAAAACAGCTTTTCATAAGCATTTAATACACCTTATATATATATATATATATATATATATATATATATGAGAGAGAGAGAGAGAGAGAGAGAGAGAGAGAAAGAAAGAAACAAAATTAGCTGATGTCTTGTGAGCTAGATGAACAAAGGCTTGGTTCCAGATTTCTCTTGGATGCCCCCAGCCTTCACACTGATTTGGTCAGTTCCATCAGCAGTATACTTTATTTTAACATAATGAAGTATTTATTAGCCAAACCAGGAGCTGGATGATAATTACCAAAAAATACTGGGCTGCCATGAGGAGCAGTTAAACAAACACATTGTCATATGCAAAATGATTATTTACTGTATTGATGTCATTTGGATTTATTGTAATACTGGTGTTTTTCTGAGCATATAAAACAAAAACAATACACAAATATTTACATTCTCAGCACATTTATTTTCAAGACATTTCAGCAAAAATGAACCAAACCAATATTTCAAATTTCAAATTAAGAGCATTTCTTTAATTATTATCATTGATTATAATCTTATCTAAAATTTCAAAATCAAAGCAGTTTAATTGCCACCTTGAGATCAATGTATTTTTACACCCTTGCATTGTATCTGAAACACATATGAGTCTTATGGTCACTATTTCAATTAGCAGGTGATTTGTTCAAGCACTGATTCTCAATGCATGGTTTTAGAGGGAAACACAGAGCCAGGAAGGGCCAAACTTGAGAGGGTACTGGCAGTTTAGCTATATGCACCATGACTCATTCCCTGACTGAATCCGTCTGATCCAGCACGAAATCCAGGACCCAGACCTTGCCTCAGAACATCTCCCTCTGGCATGGTTTCTCTACCTCACCGCGCAATCTAGTTCCTACTGTAACTCCGTCTGTATCACCCCCTGCCCCACTTCCCCCCCTCAGCAACAGTAGCAGCGCCACTGCAGTGCTGTCTCACAGGACCTGGGCAAGGTGACGGCAAGCATTAAGAAGAATAACAGTATTTGCATAAACAGTGCTTTAGAGATCATCAGCAGTGTCCCCTCTCTCTCTCTCTCTCTCTTTCTCTCTCACTATCCCTCTCCCTTTTACCTCTCTGCGGCATGATGCTTTATTATCATACACTTTTATTACAGCATCATTTCATCTTGTTGTAAATCAATGAAACCTTAGCGGTGTCCAAGGGGATATAAATGTGTGCTAGAGCGGTGAAATAATCAAATAACACAGAGACACTGTTAACGCCTGTTTTCCACAACTATAAACATGCAGAAAGGACGCAGGCGTAAATCTAAACACCACCAGTCCATTAATCCCAAGTCTCTCTTGAAATCCATTAAGGGCTGAGCCATCAAGACCCATTACTGGGTCTAACGCAATGCAATGTTAGAGAAGTTACACTAAACCCACACATACACATAGCAGTGGAAGGTTAACTCAGGCATTGTTCATCTATAACCCTCAGCATTGCAAGTTCAAAGGGAAAGCTCTCAACCTCAGATCAAGTGTGCTTTATCTTTACCGTTACTCATCAGATTATTTATTCATAGCTATTAATTGTGTAAAGCATGAAAGTCATAATTGTACACTATCTTTACTAATACTCATTTTTAGAAGAGGCTTTTGAAAGAGGTTCTTTCTTTTTTTCAGGCTCTATGTTGTCATGTGTTCAGAACAGCAGAAACCTTTTCATGTAGCACTGTTCTGTAAATTTCATTCGGTTCTATCTGTGAGAGAGCAAAAAGGCATCCATTCCATACCTGATGAGTCTTTTGTCTTCAGTAATACAGCAGGTAGAGGCAGGATGAAGAGGACTGCTCTGGCTCACGGGTGGCCTGCCTCTTTCTGAACAAATTCTTTCTTGGTTTTGGGAGAATTCCTACCAGCTGCAGGAATTTCTGTTTGCATTTCCAGAAAAAAAGGCCCTATCAACTGTATTTTCTGAAGAAGAAGTGTAATCATGTGAGTTATTTGTCCATGTTCACATGCTGAGTAATAGCATGAGTCATCAAAGGCACACGATGTTAAAGCCACATGCTGACCTGGTTGTTCACCTTAGGCCGACTTCAAAAGCCACACATCATCAAGGGAACTTTTATACCTCTGCTGTTCATGCAATTATTGTACGTTCAGCTATCGAGTTTAAAGGTCCAGCTTTGTGGTGAATGATGACTCACTATATGCGTTATTGCTATTAATATTATTACCTTATTAAGGAACTTAAGCCGATGCATATCATTATTCATAGTGCTCTTAGGATGTTCATGAACAAACTGATGATCAACCAACAACGCAACAGTGACCCCCTCAGGAGAAAGAAACACCTTGACAAACACAAATATCCTTCATATCACAGCAGATGACATAAATGGCATGACAATTTATTACATTACAGAACAATACAGCAGACTCCAAACACCAACTGCAGGTCAGACAAAGAAGCATTAAAGTCACTTATGATCCCACCTTCTTATTAAAAGGATATAAAACTTAGCAGTTAATAATAATGTATGCCAGAGAATCAAAGGCATAATCACAAGGCATAATTTCTTTACTCTGTCAGTTATGGGTCTGAAGTACATACAGCATTATAAGAATTAATACATTAATAATACATAATAGATATGCACATTTTTGGCTAATTCTTTTGACTGATAACTGACCATCATTCATCAGTGATTAAATATTAAAATCAAGTCTAAAATCAAGGATGGACCCATCAAAGTATTAGTGACACGTTTGAAGCCATTGTCAAATACTTGATATACATTCACTTTCCAAAGCATGCATTAGTTGAGTTCTGCATTAATGTACTGAGATACTGATCCGTGTTAATTGTATGGACAACGGAACATAGTACCGACAGTTAGGGCCAGATAAAAGCATGTATGTGAAGTAAATGTCCCAAAACTGTATTAGACATGGCCAACATAAGGGCAGCTATGTGGTCATGTAATGTTCACCATTACATGGCCAAAACCTAAAACCTAAAAAGTTGATAAAATGAACGGAATACACAATGATGGGCTATAGAAAGTCCTATATTATAAAATGTTAAAGTTACATTTACCACTCATTACTAGCCCAAGTTAAAGCAAACACAACTGCTACAACCAGGGCTAACTTTGGCTCAGTATACCACAGTTGACCATTCACTACATCCTTCTCTACAACTTTTGACACAATTTTCCAAAGAGGCAGTCAGATTATTGAATGTCTTTATATTACCTAAAATCCAGCTGGACTAATCTAGACCCTTTGCACTCCTGCACTCAAAATCTTTTAATTCTTTGAATACTATTGTGGAACCTTAATCTCACTGTACAGTTTATACATTTCATTCTAATATATACAGTTTATATTGAGGAACGGATAAAAACCACTGGACTACACATACGTGTGATTTCCTCACACCACTGTACATCACTTGTGGTGTCAAAAAGTATACAGGCAGTAAATGTAGTTTACTGTAAATTAAATCAAATTAAATTTACTATTTTTGAACCGACAGCAATGGTTGACAGTAGTTTAATTTTGGGTTAATCGGTTAATCAATTACATCCCTAATACATAAACTTGAGCATTTCTGTAGCAGCATTCTTTTAGATACACAAGTTCAGCTTTTTTAGGCTTATTCTGACTTTATCATCTGGGAAAGACTGTTAGAATTTTGTCTACTGACAAACACAACCACACGTGTACACCTGTTTCTGAATGCGGGGGCAGAATACGGGGTTGCCCCCTTTATCTCTATCTCTTTACCACTCTCTCTCTGGAACTGTTTTGTAATGTGGGTCTAGGACCATTGGAGATAATTAGAAAATGCACACTTCTAGAAAATGTGATCTAAGCCATGAAGGCACAGTTGAATCCATTTAGATGAACATACTGGACTTTTTCCTACATAGTTCTTTCCAAACTTATCACTAAGGCCAGGCTGTTAAGTGCTTCACTATAAACACCATACACATAAAGACACCTCAGTCTTAGAATGCAGAGGAAGAAAGGGGTTGCCCTCTTTATCTCTCTCTCAATCTCTCTCAGGAGCTGCTCTAACTGAAAAGCCGTGGTTATGACACACATGGGCTAACAGAGCACACTGAGGTTGCCCACCTGGCAAACAGCGACCGCTTCCACCTGCTGGGACCCCCTTAGTGCACGTTGGAACTGTCAAATGTGAACCCGCACACACATACAGTCTGCTCTCATCACTTAGCAACAAGAAATCATGTTATAGAAAATGGCCAATTAGCATACATGAAATTCTTTCAGACATATTTTGTAAATGTGCAATTTAATAAAAAAAAAACATGCTGTAGTTTTGCACTACAATGCAAACTTTCATGCATTCATTCACAACAAATTTAACTACGCTGAGTGTTCTCTGTTTTTCACTAACATGTCCGTTTTCAAATTGCATAATAGTGCGTCTCTGTACACTGAAAAGGTCTCATTTCTTTCTGGCTTGTTCCAGCCCTTCCACCCACCAATTAAATGTGAGATGACAGGAAAGGGCATTAAAAATGCATGGCCGCAGACAGAGCAGCCAGCTGAAATATGCACACAATCTTCTTAATGTTTTAGAGAGGTAAATGAATAGTCATGGTTCAGCTATCTTGCTTGAATTCCTGGCATCCCCTGTGACAACAGGACTCTTACAAATTTGTGAAAAAGGTTAAAGGAAAAAAGAGAAGTGCAGCAAGCTGGCAGACATGTATGTAAGGAGGGGGGAAAATTACAGAAAGCACAGTGAGAAATAACTCATAGTACTTAATAACAGACACTTCTAGTTTTTCTGTAAAATGTGAGAATAAAAAGCAAAACCATGAACAAAAGGGCAGAGCCTGGTCAGACTAAAACACAGGACTTTTATTCAGGTTTTCAAATGCTCACAAAGAGGAAACAAAAAAAAAGACTTGAAGCGTTTTGTTCCAGTGAATAAAGCACAGCGCGATGCAGCTTGTAACGACAAGAACTTAATTGCTCTCCCAAGAGCATTCTCAGTGGGATGCTCAAAAAAGCGGCATGCTGCAGATTTTTGCATGCAAAAAAAGTAATGCTGGTTTTGAACCCTAACTGGCTGCAGCGCCATAGGCCTCTTTAAGCGTGGATGGCTTTTTTGGAGGAAATGCCCTGCGCTTACACGCTGATTAGAGCAGCACAACATCAAACCACCATTATCACTGTTTATGGGCTGAACAGTTGCTGGAAACAGTCTTTAAAAAAAAACATCGAGGAAAAACACACCACAGTTCAGCAAATGCTCAAAATCACAGCACAATGTGTTCTCTTCTACCACACTCTGTAAATAACATAATGACTTGTTTATGAGCTGTTTATTTGGCAGATACAGAGCTGCTCCATTTCCTAGGTTCTCTAAGTTCGACTGTGGTCACTTATGCTTCAAGAGGATCCACTCATGATGTGCTGGGTGGGATGTTTGTGAGACAACACTACATTGTCATAGTCAAAGGTGTCATCCAGACTGAAAGGTACAACTTCTTCAGTTTCACTCTGGAAAAACAAAGATAGCCCTTCATATTCGACACACGAATCACAAGCTTCACTCTAATTTCACAGTGTGTTTATGCAATTAACCAAATTACATTGTTTACATCTAATCCCAGCAGTTTGAATCAATTTAGTTAAATTGCTATTTCACTTCTGTGCTATTTAGTGTCTGATGAAAGCCCATTACTGAATTGAGTTAGGCCCCAGAGTGAGTAATATAGTGAAAAGTAGGTATGAAGGGAAATTTAGAGACAAAGAAATAGAGCACTGGGAAAAGAGTGTGTGTGTGTGTGTGTGTGTGTGTGTGTGTGTGTGTACCTGGCACTCGTCAGTGGTCTGGGGACTGTGTGCCATGTGGTCCTTGGCAGTAGAAGAGAGTTCCAGCAGTGTGTGATGACAGAAAGAGGGTGTGTAGACTGGCAAATCCTCCTCAACTTCTCCAGGAAGCCTTGATACATCTGACAGCAAGAGGACAACATGAGCCTACTTCATATACATATATACATATATACCTCTATGAAAACTAGTGATGCCTGATGTGATCAAAATCATACAGCTTTCAGCAGATAATTACTGAAAGAATGTTTCAGTATCAGACAGAAAATCCTATTTGACCGTTATTTTGAATCAATGTTTAATTAGGTATTTTGTGTACTTCAGAAGAGCAGAACACTTCGGGGACACTCGGTTACTATGCTAAAATATGTGCATATCTTACTGCATTTGTAACCCTATAGAAGTAAATGTCATCTTTCTCTATAATGTTAGTCCTAGCAAAATCTCGAGTTGAAAACACTGCCAAAAGATGTAGAGAAAATCCATGCAAGACCTGATAGACCAAAATTGTCAGTAAATCAGTAAACAGTAAAGCTTTCATCTTTGAGAGATTGGAGAAAATCAAGCTCCACTCTTCCAGGTGTTTCTGTCCATCCTTCTCCTCTGAGAATACTATGGGTCTGAAAGGATGTGTAGCAGTCAAGATGTCATTACTCACAAAAGGAAAAAGCCAAAAAAAAAAAGAAAATTTGTAGAACAACAAACTTGCCAGACTTGTTCAGACCTGAAGATCACTGAGTATGCTTTGGGATTATGTGGCTTGTGAGAAGCATTAAATTCAACCAACTTATATGACTGATCTTTTGAAAAACTAAAGACAAAGGGCAAACACAGCAAATGCTGAAGAAAATCTATTTTATTTAGTTGTTGGCGCTTGTGTGTAATTTTCTGTATAAATAAATATGCTTTCTGCTTTGTTTTCCTGATACTGAAAAAAAACTAATGACTTGTATATAATGGCCGTTTTGATGGAAACCAAAAAAATGAAGGGTGGTCTCTGACTTTTGCATAGTACTGTACATACAAGAAAAATCCTGGATATCGGCATCTGCCCACAATTCCCACATCAATATGGTAGGTTTTCCTGATGGATGAGTTACACGACAGAGATTGCTTCAGATTAACTAACAGCTAACTGCTACAACACTGGATACTAATGGAGACACATTGTGTTTTTCCCTCTTCAGTGGACGATGAATGAAAAGAATACAGTGACTTCAGTACCTGAATACTGAAATGGTTAACTAAGTACTCCCGTGCACATCCCTAAACCTAGTTGTAGTTGTCTGTAACGCTAATACAGGTAGATGTAGTGCCACATGCTCCATTTTATAAAAGCTTCTCTATCGATATCTGCATTACCAATACTGCAATAACATTAATAATGCTTCCCTGTATTCACAGAAATAAAGACACATGGATACATTTTCACATATACACAATAGCCTGCCTCACAAGATTATGGATATATATATATATAACACTCAGTGTAATTGTTAGTAAGTGCTAGGGTTTTGTTCCTAGAATCTAATAAGACAGTAATAATTGTTGGTTAGATCATACAGTAATACAAAGGTGCAGGAGAAAGTATAATCCTCAACACATTCACTGTTGATCAGCTTGGGCCTGAAAAAGACCACACCACACAAAGAAGTGGAGATAATTAAAGCAGTCAAAAAACCTTGTCTCAATGAGTTTAACGAAACCATAGAGCTGAAGGAAAAAAAATCACACTCTCTCACACTCACACTATAACTCAAGATCCATCTGCTGACAGACATATGAAAGGCTTTATAGTGATGTCTAATCTCTATTAAATGCACGGGTGGCTATAATCACCTCTCCGCCTGGATGCTAATTGTGCTGGGGCTGATTATAGAGACAGGTGAAAAGCACTGCAACTGAATGTGTGCACTCAGATGAACACACATATATATACACTCCACAGCTATATCAACAATGACTGTAATAATATGGGGCTGCTGAGGCTGAGGTGCTGACAATGACTGTCAAACCAACACCCTTTATGTGTACAGACTTTCATTATGTAGCATCATTAAATGTTCTCTGTTTGGACTTCTTTTCACAAGTCAATTCATGCCAATCCAAGATGAGTCTCACTTCTCTGGTGTGCAAGTCTGAGACAAGTCTCAAGTCTCTGGCATGTGAGTCCAAGACAAGCCTTGTGTTTTGGGTGTCCATGTCTAAGTTCAGTCTAGAGGCTCTGGCGTGCAAGTGGTCTGATTTGAGTTTTGAGTATTTGGGGTGTGACACCACGTCAAGTCTCCCATCTCTGGTTTGCAAGTTAAGTCTCGATTTCTCTGGCATGCAAGCCTGACTCGAGCCTTGAGTATCCGTTGTAAGAGTCTGACTTAAGTCTCAAGTCTCTGGCATACAAGTCCAAGTCAAGTATTAAGTTTCTGGCTTGCAAGTCTAATTCAAGCCTGGAGTTTTGGGTGTCCAAGTGGTCTGAGTTGAGTCTTGAGTATTTGAGGTGTGACATCAAGTCGAGTCTCACATCTCTGGTTTGCAAGTGCAAGTTGACTCTCGAGTGTCTGGTATGCAAGCCTGACTCAGGCTTTGAGTATTTGTTGTGTGAGTCCGACTTATGTCTCAAGTCTCTGGCATGTGAGGCCAAGTTAAGTCTTAATAAAGTCTTGATAAAGCACTATATAAAAATAAAGAATTATTCATTATTATTATTATTATTATTATTATTATTAAGTCTAGGCCAGCCCAAGACGAGTCTCATGTCTCTGCTTTACGTGTCCTAGCTGAGTCTCGAGTCTCTGGAGGGCGAATCTGAGTTGAGTCTTAAGTCTCTTATACAAGAGTCCACGTTGAGCCTTGGGTCCACCGTGAGAGTCTGTGTCTAGACTGTCGACTTGAGAGTTCAAGTCAAGTCTTGCGTATTTTGGCTGTGTGTCTTGAGTCTCTGGTATGCTGAGTTGGGTTCTTAAGTCACTAAGTGCAAATGCGAATTGAGTCTCAAATCTCTAGTAGAGAATTTTAGCTTAGTTTTGCTAGTAGCAGCAAGAATTGCATTGTACAGAAGTTAGCCCCCGCTAAAAACCTGTCAGTTTCAATACAACTTCAAATAACAAGCATTCCATTATAGGATTAACATCAAACTCTAAGAACAGAACTGAAGTAATACAAAAAGTAAATGTAATAATTAAAGGAAAGAGGCAAAACAATTTGATAATGAGGGTTAGTCTACAGTTTCAGTGAGTTTTTCAAGGAATGAGATCTGTAACGCAAGATTAGTTTGCAATTTCAGCTACAATAGCTAGTTCTTATAGTGAGTATGAAGTCGTGAGTCAGTCAACATGGGATTCAAAGTTGCTGACTCCAGTCCTTATCTATGGCTCGCTCCCTACGTTTAACCTATGCGTGCATCGGTGTGTTTCTGTGATTATTCTTAGAGGGTGTGCAAGCAATGCTGATCTTAATTAAACAGCTAATTATCCCAACAGTGAAAGTCATGCTTTCGGTTGCCGAGAGAGATCCACGCATCTTTGAACGTGCATGTGTGTGTCTGTGAGTCAGAGGGTTCATCTCTGTGTGCGCACACACAGTAATGTTCAAATACCTTTTAAAAATCCATATCCAGATTCTGAGTAGCTACTATTAGGAAAGCAGCATCAAAGGCAAGGTCATTAAGTAAACACAAGAATAATGCTCAGCCTAATGAATCAGAGTGCTACTGTAAGGTTGTAATGCAAAATCTTCACCGCACATAAACAGCTGAAAAAAGTCTGTCAAATGATGATCAAATGACAATTAACCCTTTAATGCTGAAGCAAAGAGGCATGCACGTCTTCCTTAATTGTAGTATTCTTCTTTAATAATGATTTCCCAATGCTCTTGTTGCACTTATTTTGATATGTAAGCATCATGACCTCACAAAGCCAAAAATGTGTAGCTCTTTGTTTTGTTTACAACACAAACTATCATACTCAGCAAGCAAGCATATGAATAGGATTCACACTTCAATTGCTTTTTGTTACGCTGACAAAACAAATCAGTGATAAGTGGAGCTGGGATTACTTATTAATTGGTCAATAAGTACCAACAATAGCCATGGAATCAATAGGTAGAATTTAGCAGGGCTCTTTTTGTATATGCATGAGTGTTCTGTGCTCCAATCCTGAAACAAAATGCCTGTTTGTTTGTTGTTTTTAATTCACACACACAGCAGCGAGTTGTCCTGTGAGCCACAGTGTGAGTGAATGCTGAATCACACTGGTGCACTGCTACACACCATCAGACATGATGGCTTTTATTTTTTATTTAGTTTAGCTGTTGTGAGGTCTTTTGACATACAACAATTCTTTACAATGATACACAACCTCAGGAAGAAGACGAAGTGGAAGAATAAACAGATTCAGTAAAAACTGTAACTAAGTTATCATTTTTCAGTGGCTAATAGCCCATTCTGCTAAAAAAGTTCACCACTGAGAGTTTTTTAAAAAACACAGGACCAAGCATGACCGCTGGCGTGAAAGACAGTAGTAGTGTTCATTTTGAAAATTAGTTTTGACAGGTTTTATTTTTGGTCTCGGGATATTGCGCACCCTTCTGGTACAAATCAGAATCAGATTTTATTGGCCAAGTATGCTTGCACATTTGTTGTCATTTACATAGAATCTTATGGTAAGTGATAACACAAAATTCACACTTGTACATATTCTACAATGAATGAATTTGCTTACCGTCTCAACCCTGATCATACACGATTATCAATCCAAATTCTGTTCTGATTGTTCTTTCACATTCATTCAGAAACTATCACAGTGTATCCAACAACAAAGGAAACACTGTGCTTCTTTCATACAGTTGGGGTGTCACGATATAAATGTTAAGATTCTGAATATTGTTTTGTGATAGAAGGGTTGCGAGACAATATGCACTGTATTAAATACAGTTAGATTTCATGTTATAAAATAAGTGTTGTGAAGGGTTTCTATAGGTCTATCTAGCAAAACCAATGTTTCTGCATTTTTTAAATATGAATATGAAAAAAATAGTGCACCACACAGCTCTCAAAACTGGGAAAAAATGTTTTAGCTAGGTTATCTTGGATTTTGATTTACCTTAAATGGTGCAACAGTTACAATCAGGAACCTGAGGGGAAAAAAGCCGGCGAATAAGAAGCGAACTTCAGCTTTGTCTACCTTCGTTGATAAGCAGGCCATTTGAAATGCTGAGCAGAGAGCAATCTAAAACACACCTGCAAGTCCACCTCTGAATGGCTTAAGAAAAACAAAATGAAGACTTTGGAGTGGCCTAGTCCAAGTCCTGACCTGAAACCGATTGAGATGCTGTGGCATGACCTTAAAAAGGCGGTTCATGCTCGGAAACACAGCATTCATGCTTGGAAAAACAGGATTCATCTGGACGTCAGCCGCATAATTGCCATTGAACTCTGCAGTAATGACAATTATGCGGTGCTTCATGTAAGGCTGGGCTTTGCACTCTCTAGAACGTTCACTCTCTCCTGGTCTGTCTTATTTTACACACCACAGCAGCTACATAATTACTAATGCTAATTGGGGTGAAGTTCACACTACCTTTCTGTTAGTCAGCGCCTTTGACTGGCACCCCAGACACAACATCTTGTGATTTGCACATATTGAGTGGTGCAAGACTAAAACCACCTGCCCTCTCTCTCCGCTCTCCTTCTTGCACTGTCCAGCCTTCACTAGAGAAAGTGGCTGGTGGTTGAAATGGACATCATCTGCACTATGAGCTTCCTTTCACACATATAGTTTTTATGGCATGTTTCTGTGGTCCAGGCTTTCTTTAATTAGAGGTCATTAGCACTAAAACAGAGACTTACAGAGATGAATAGGAGGGCTGACACATGTTCCCGCTCATTAAAGGTCTGCTCACTGAGCACATTAAGGCTTGTCAGCAAAAGCAACTGCCCGCCCCTCTAAGAACAGGGCAGTTGTTCTTAATTTGCATGTATGGACTGAATATGCGTAATACATGGTAATATATTTATATCAGGTTTATGGAGACTCTAATTACAGAAATAGCATGAATGAGTGGCACTAAACCATATTACATATGAGTTGAACCCATAAACAATTTACATATGCACCTGAGTGGAATATCTATGTAATTAGAATTTACTACCACTGTATAGTACAATATTTTAGTGAATTTTCCGGTCAAGGTATAATTCTGCCTCTACATCACATTTCTTCTGGAAATAAAGTACAACCCCAATTCCAATAAAGTTGGGACATTGTGTAAAACAAATAAAAACAGAATATGATATGAATATTTGCAAAAAACAATAAAGTTTATCCGTTTGAACATTAAATATCTTGTCTTTGTAGTGTATTCAAATGAATATAGGCTGAAAAGGATTTGCAAATCATCATATTCTGTTTTTATTTATGTTTTACACAACGTCCCAACTTCTTTGGAATTGGGGTTGTATATACAAAAGATATATAAACACATTTAAACTAAAGTTACTTTCCAAAATCAAAGGACCAGATTAATAAAATGCACTGCCAGATTTACTGTAATGTTAAGATCAAATAGCGTTGCGGTAACATGTTTAGTCATTCATAAATTACTGGTGTGTTTTACTGCTTGTACAATGTGAGATGTTGCTGCGCTTTTATCTCATTTGTGTTCACTAGTGGCACAACAATCACAAAAACAGAAAAAATAGCCTGAACCACTCTGCTGTTGTAGGAGAATGCAAGGTAGAAGAAGATAATCTTCAGCAGGATTCCAGATGGGTAGATTTAACTGCCAATGCGCTTACAACAGACTTAAAACAGAACTTAAAAATTCTATGCTTCCTGACTCTCCCTCCTGCGTGTGGGAAGAAAGTTTAGCTTGTAATCCAAATAAAGTTTGCATGTTGAAGTTTTAATTACATGCTTGAATTGATTTTATTGCACAGTGAGTTCATCCAGTTTTTCCAATTTACATATGCTTTATATTAAGAAATTCAATTTACACATGTGACAATGACATTTTTACTAGTAAAGAATTAATTTCTTACAAATAAAAACTGAATTTTTACTAGCCGAAATGTAATATTTACTAGTGTAATGTCTATGTTGACATTAAATTCCTGCTATCAAGAATTAAATACTTTATGACAGAAATGTAATTTTCACATGTGTAAACTGCATTCCTGAGATCCATAAAAATAAGCAATTAAAAAAAAGTAAAGTGGCTTGGCTTGCCATAGTAATAAGAATTTCAGCATGTCAGTTTTTTTTTTATTTGTGCGGAAACAAACAGCAAAAAACGTTTTACCATGTTAATCTTAAATTCATGTAGTAAAAATGTTACTGCAATTACAATGAACTTGAATTCTCACCAATGAGCAATGAAATCTTAGATGCTAAAATACTTCTACAATTAAAATATTATTATTATTATTATTAATATTATAATTATATAAGATGTTATGATTCGATTTTGTATATACAAGTAATGATTTTCTAGCATTAACAACAAACTTTGTTTCTTGATTACAAGGTACAAACATTCTTACCTAACAATTTGCCATTATTTGGCAGAATGTCTTCCTTTAAAATTCGCAGCTCTGACAACATGAGTAAACATAAAATGTAACTTTTAAACCATCATTCCATTTATTAAAGATAAAGACTTATTTAAAAGTTTTATCACCCATATGAAGAAGTTATAGCCCCTCTAAACCTAATAACTGGTTGCACCATCCTTGGCAGTAACAACTGCAATCAAACATTTTCAATAACTTGAGTCCTTTACATCATTGTGGAGGAATTTTGGCACACACTTCTTTACAGAATTGTTTTAATTTGGCTACATTGGAGGGTGCTTGAGCATGAACTGCCCTTTTAAAGTTTTGCAACAGCATCTCAATGGGATTCAGTTCAGACTTTGACTTGGCCACTCCAAAACCTTAATATTGTTTCTTTTGAGCCGTTCAGAGGTGGCTTGTGTGCTTCGGATGACTGTCCTGCTGCATAATCCAACTGCATAAACTGATGGGCAGACACTCTCCTTCAGGATGCTCTAACAGAAAGCCAGATGTAATAGGAGCCATGCCTTTGAGTCATCAATCCACAGAATATTTTCCCAAAGTCTTGGAGGTCATCTAGATGTTTCTTGGCAAATGCAAGACGAGCCTTTGTGTTCTGCATAGTCATTGTGGTTTACACCCTTCAGCTCTCCCATGGATGCCATTTGTGCCCACTGTCTTTCTCTTTGTGGAATCATGTTCACTGACCTTAGCTGAGTTAAGTGAAGCCTGCAGTCCTTTAGATGTTCATCTGACTTCTTTTGTGACCTCCTGGGTGAGTCATCTATGCCCTCTTGGTAAAATTTTGGTAGGTCAGCCACTCCTGGGAAGGTTCACCACTGCTCCAAGTTTACTCCATTTGTAGTTAATGGCTTTCACGGTGGTTCACTGGAGCCCCAGAGCCTTAGCAATGGCTTTGTAACCCTTTCCAGACTGGTAAGGACTGATTTCCATAATATAAGCTAAGAAATTCCTTTATTAGTCCCACAACCGGGAAATTCTCAATGTTACAGCAGCAAAGGAGACAGCACCATACTCAAGAAAAAGAGAAGTAACAAGAAGAGAATGAACAAGCAAGTAATAAACTTTGTTAAGTACTTAACAAAGTACTTAGTTTTTTTTCAGTTTGTTACTTGTTACTATATAGACAATGTCTATTAGAGTTAAACATAAAAATAAGATAAAAAATATATCTAGAAATATATAGAGAGAGATAAAACTCTATCCTTCACAGAAAATAACAAAATAAAGAATTATAATTAAACAAAAAAGCTAAGATATTCACACGGTAAGAATATTTTGCCTGAGTATTGCACATGAGGTACTGTTTCATATTACACATAGGATGGTGAGGACTTAACAATATGAACAATTATATAAAAAAAGCTCAAGAGTATTTCCACTATAAGATGTTTAAAAACATATTGCACATGGAGTTTTGATTATATTGCACACAGGAAGCAGGTGATAAAATCACAGTATGTTCTGTAGGTGTGTGAGCTCTAGTGGGGGGGTGAAGGGGGGTTCTACTGGGAGCAGTGCTGGTTGTACAGTCTAACAGCAGTAGCAAGCAAGGACCTGCGAAAGCACTCCTTCACACATTTGGGGTGAAGCAGCCTGTCACTGAAGGAGCTGTCCAGTGCTGCCAGAGTCTCATGCACTGGTTGGGAGCTGTTTTCCAGCATGGATGGACATCTAACATCCTCCTTTCTCCCACCGTCTGCACTGGGTCTATGGGGCTACCCAGGACAGAGCTGGCCCTCTGTCAAGTCTCTTCCTGTCTGCAGTTGAGATGCTGCTGCCCATAGCAGACCACTCCAAAGAAGATGGCTGATGCCACAACAGTGTCAAAGAAGGTCCTCAGGAGTGCCCCCTGCACTCCAAATGACCTCGGTCTTCTGAGCAGGTAGAGCCTGCTCTGGCCTTATCTATAAAGTGCACTTGTGTTTTCTGACCAGTGCAGTCTATTATTAAGATGAAAACCCAGGTACTTATAAGAGTCCACCCTCTCAATGTCCCTTCCCTGGATGTTCACTGGTGACTGCGTCTGCAGAAGTCCACCACTATCTCTTTGGTTTTCCCCACGTTGATCAGGAATGACTTTGGACGTATATTTGAATCTCTTTAGAATGTCAAATCATATGCTGCTTGCTGAGACCTTCTAGCCTGCTTCACATTGCCAGACTGGTTCTATTTAAGTGACGCTTAGATTCAACAGGTCGGGCAGTAATCATGCCTGGGTGTAGCCAGTGAAATTTAACTCAATAGTCAATGTTGATGATTTAGTAGGTAAGGGGGCATTACTTTTTCACAAAGGGCCAAGAAAAGCTGACCAACATTTTTCCTTCGATAAGTGAATCATCATTTTAAAACAGCATTTTGTGTTTACTAGGGTTATATTTGTCTAATATTAACAGCAGTTTGATAATATTAAACATTCAAGTGTGACAAATGTGCAAAAATAGCAGACATTAGGAAGGGGAAAAGACTTTTTCACAGCACTGTAATTCATGAAGATACAGTATGAAGATGAATGTACCCTCTGGACTTTTCCAGAAACTAACATACTTACTTTTAATACACTAAATATTACAGTGAAAGGCATAAAATTTGTGTCCTTGACTCAAAGAAAGTAATACTGCACCTTGGTAGCCAGCATACAAGGGCTCCTCTTCTGGCTCCATGTCATCCAGATAGTTATCAAACTGGTGAGAATAAGAAGAATAATCCAATCAATTCAAATATAGACCATTTATTTCCAGGCTATATATTTCTTTTCTACTGCACTACTATAGCACATTTCTTTTAGATCTGCGATTAAAATAAATAAATAAGTGGATGGCTTACAAGGCTCTATCAGTCCAATGAGTCCTATTAACTGCAGCTTTCAGTAGTTTTACTATGACCAAGTGGCCAAAAAATATATGTAACAGACTGAGGCAGACTGGACTTGATGGAAATGATTTTTCTGATAAAAAGTTAATGCACTGGTAAATGCAATGTAATTCAACAATGAGACCCCATATTCCCAATATTCCTACAGTGTCAAATTCTAAAGCAAGGAAAATGCAACACTGAAAAGAAAGACGCTATTAACAGCTGAGAGTTTAGAAAGCAATACTGTATGATTTTAAGGTTACTTTCATCTAGGGCTGTAACAAATAATCAATGGCACTGATAATGTTAACACAACATTTGGCAATTTCTTTATTGATTTGTTAGGTTGCTGCAGAGCTTGCACACTCACTTCCCTCAGAAAGAGAAAGATGCCAGAAGACAGTTTAAAAAGGCTGAACCTGCATGGTACAGAAGCATGACAGTGGTGGATGACCACCTGAAGTGAAAATAGCTCAAAGAATGAATGGCATAGTCATCTATGCCACTTTATTCTGAAGCTGCAGGAAGCTGTTAGCAAGAACAACCACGAAACCCCCAGGCTCTATAATACTCTGAAAAGCACTCAATTTAAAAGATTCTAGTGAGAGCCAAGAGCTTTACCTTGGCTTTTACTTGAGAGTTCTGTGGCAATTCTGATTTTCAGAAAAGATCAGTTTTATCAGATTTTTTTGAATGTCAAGAATTTTCTTAATTATAACACTCAAGCTTAAAAGTCCTGTGGCCTAGCAATGGCAGCATAAATGTTTTCGCTTTCTATTTTATAAGAAACAGCTTTACATTTTGTAGATATTATATAATACAGTTACATTTTCAAAAGGGCCCACATCCTACATTTTTCTTTTATTTCTATTTTTCCCTTGAGGGCCACTTATGTTTGTGTTTTACGTGCCAAAAAAAGATTTCAATAATTTTTACATGACCATTTTCCAACCTCGCTTTATCCATTACATTTAAACAGTTTGTATCTATTTCTACACCATTAAAACTGTTACTATGTCATTAAATGATTTCTGTTCAGATTGGCTGACCTGTGTTTTTACTTTATAAAAGCAAGTTGGCTGAAATGCTTCTTATAACTTCAATGTGAACAGGTAGTGCTAAACTTATGTAGGCTAAAGAGGTAACTATATATAAAAGTTTTGGTTTCTGTGACGTCACAAAAACAACCAATTAAAAATGTGCAGCTTATATTTTGTATATGGTCCATTTGGACTGAGTGAATATTAGGTTTTTAGGTATTAGGTTTTGAAACTTGCAATGTTTACACACTACAAACTCTTTTATCAAAAAAAAAAATCATTTTCCACAATATGAGTCATTAAAGGTAGATTTGATAATAAATTCTGCCTTAAATATATTTGTCTTAAATTACTTTGCCTTAAAAAAAAAAAAGATTCATCACTCTAAGCAGAAATCAACAGACTGATGATAAAAACAGTACCTGTACTCCTACTTTATTAGTTCAAGTAAATGACACTACAAGCAGCAACATGCCCATAAAGTTGAATTCTCCTGCAAGTAATTACAATGACATCATTCCATTACCACATCAAGAGCAAGACTGGAATCAAGCACCTTTATCCACCTCTGAGGCTAACAGCTAAATATGGCATCAGCATTCTTCCCATTGATGTGTCTAGTGCCGTAAGTGCTGGATGGTATTGACAGGCACTAGTGCCCCACTAACCAGAACCCTGCAGAGATCAATATGTTACACAGCGGGGGGCCTTAAGCACCGTTCACAGACACAAGAACAATACACACACCTGGATGAAGTCATTAATGGCTGGAGAATGGTGTGTTCAAAGTGTTTGTGTGTGTGAGGACAAAAAAGGAAGAGGGCAATTAGGCTCTGACTGCGACAGGGAGTAGACCGATCCTCGATCAGTCAGAGCTGGAGGACAGAGGGTAGATCTATAAGGTGGGATACACTATGGCTTTCCTTGGTCCATCTGTATTCCTTCATCCAGCTGCCACTTTAAAGTTTAAGTTTAGCATGAAGCTGCTTTATGCCTTTGCTAAGTAAAAATTAAGACAATAAAGATGAACAATTTATTCAAAAACTGTTGAACTTACTTGCTAACTCAAAAAATAAATAAAAATCAAATATATTTTTCCTGTTGAAATTTAAAACCATGGAAAAAGCATCATAAAATGTAGCAAATCTAAATCAGGTTTTGCTTAGTTTTTTTATTTACTTAAATATCTAAATTTAAATTGTAAACAATGCAGTCTGTGTCTACACCCTGATGCAACAAAATTTTACAATCACAGGTCTTTACTGAAATAGAGGAAAGTCAGCATCTCTCCATGTTCCTGTGAGAGGCTCACTCTCCTCTGAGAGCAAATATTTCCCGCTGCAGCGAAGATGTGCTCTAATGGAACAGATGGGAAAATGGTGAATGCGTAAGTTTGAACAATTTTGTGTAAATGTTTCATTTCAACTGTAACCATTCGTCCAGCTGCTTTGTATGTTCACATAGAACAACCTCCTGAAACCTCCTATGTTCAGCCGAATTCGAACGCACTGGTGGCCTCGATGTTAAGACAACAATGCAGTGGTAAAAGTGTAAACGTTAAAAAAAAACTGTTACTTGCTTCCCTGAGACCAGAGACCATACATTTGGAAAGAGAAGATGTTACAGCTCATAACATGAAGTAGGACAGATTTTTGTATTAAAATTACCAAACTTGCTCACTAGCACAACCATCTTACCGAGATGAATTGTCTTCATCCATTGAGCCGATGTGTTTCCCCTTCAGACGCTTCAACATGAAGGAGGTGCTCCCATGCCAGATAAGGTCCGCTTTACAAATAGCACAACTGATTGCTTTTTTCTGAGTTTGGCATGAAATGCTCTCCCACTAGTGAGGATTTTGTACCTGAGGCTGTCATCGCGCTTTTGTCAACTGTCCAGAAAGCAGTAACGTCACAACATTCCTAACCAGCACGACAAAGGTGCATAATAACGTCACCAACTGATTAACTATTAAATTAGTTGCCAACTAATTTGGTCGTCGATTTTAGTCGCTGCACCCCTAGTATGCAATAAGCCTGTGATAACAGTTCTCATCCAATCACATTACTGTTTCTGCTGCCAGCATACAGAATGCTGCATGAAGGAGGCACAGCTATCACCAAAAACATCAGAGTGTGGCCCTAGGGTGCTGAAATGGCATTCAATAACTGTTTAAAAAGGGCTGACAGAGGTATGTTCAGAGAAGCTTCCACACAGGACAAAACTAATGACAACTGCATCCAAATAAATTGATGATATAGTAGTGACAGTGGACTACCAACCTGAAGTGGATGAACATTGAGGTCCATACACAATAAGAGCTTCCAATGAGAGCTTTGTCACCAACAGACAGGTGACAAAGCTGCTCTCTGCACAGCAGTGAAGATTCACACTTCAGCTCATAATAACAGACCAGCCACAAAGACCCACAGTGCTTGTGGCTGTGCACCCAGGCCACAAGAGAAGGACTAGTTCTTACCTTGGAGATAATTAAGTTTCTCTACTAGACACATTAAACAACTTCTTTGTGGGATTTCAGGCTGGCAAAACTAAAGCATGAAAACTCTTCTTTGAAGAAAACTCAAGGAGTCGACTCTCCTAAAGCTGTAAAGCCTTATGGGATGCTTAGCTGTACTCCAACTGCCAGTTGTCAGACACCTTACATCTTCAACATCTCATCAACGTCCTAATAAATAAACAGACAATCCAGTCTCTGAATTGGAACCATCTGGAGAGGGAGTACATCTAAATGAGCATGCTCTCTGTTGATTTCTGCTCCACTTTCAACAAAGGTACTACATTTACATGCACACAATAGCTGACAGTTCTTAAGTTAGTCTAAGAACCTGGAATAAAACCAAGAATTATATAAATAACTAATCCATTTATAGTCCTGTTTACAGCATGCTGGCAAAGTCTGACTCTATAATGTCAAGAGCACTCTTGATGATGCATGACTCAAGTTTACATTTTTTTGAGTTGCCTCTATTTGGATCTTGAAGTGAAGATGAAAGGATTTCATGATGTGTATTTCTGACAAAATGCTTAACATGAGAGATGTTGCCTCCTCCCTCAAAAAGTGTGAGCCTTTTAGCTTTTTGTCACTCATGTTTGTTTTGATGTCATAAAGCTGTCATCACACAGAATCCCATGCTGCAGAAGGATGCCTCAAAATTACACAAAAATTCTACATCAGTCAGTAAAGTGATGTAAGCATGTCTAAATCTCGAATAGACCGGTCAGTTTTCACCATGACTACTTGTTTAAATCGTGCATATCTCACACTTTGTTGTTAACTAAAACCTTATTCAGACCATGATAATCGAGCCATGCTACCAGATCTAGACTAACATCGAACCATTTATGTGCATGTAAATAAAGCATATATCAGTCCATCAGACTAATCAAGGTCACCTCCCAGTATATCACCACTGATTCATACTGGATTCCCTCATACCTGTGCACTCAGCCCACTCTTGTTCTTGATCTTCACACATGACTGTGTGGTCATGTATTGACTGTGTGGTGACATTGTCACCATGTTTACTGATGAAACTGCTGTTTCGGCTAATATCGGCTAATATCCGTTCAGGAGTCACTACGCTTGCTGCTTGGCGCATGAATAACAACTTCTCCTTGCGTACTGACCAAAACAAAGAATTGGAAGTTGAATTTAGAGGAGTGCAGACAGACCATGTCCGTTCTTACATGGGTTTCCTACTGAGACAGCAACCAGATTCCAGTACTTATTGCATCCACTTATTCAAAAGATCCACTTCCTCAAGAGATATAAACCATTGGGTATATATCTCAAGTCTCTACTGTAGAAGATGCAACAGTGAATCCACATCCTTAAAAAGATCCAACCAGTCTTCCAGAATTATTTACAGCATGCTCACCAGCAGCATCATGACCTGCAATGGCAACTGCACCATGTGAAAGTACAAAGGCCCTCCAGAAGGTGGTCAAAATGGTCTGGGCATCTCCTGGTTGCAACTATCACTCATCAGCACATAGTATAATAAGGACCAGACATATCCCAGCTCTTCACACTGCTGCCATCTGGCAAACTAAACTGGAGCATCCAGTCCAGTACAAACACTTAAAGAACAGTTTTTACAAATGTACTATACTTCCTCAAAGCTGTATTAGGAAATGTTTTCATTCATTGATTTGGTTTTAACAAAGACATTTTCACTGCTTACTGTCATGTTTCATACTTTAAGCCTAAAAATTTATATCTTGCTTTTCCTATATTGTCTACTTACTGCTCGTCACCCTTCTGTATTGTGTGTCACTGTTTAAAGGGGAATTCCAGCGATCTTTGAATTTTTCTCACAATTTAACAGTTAAGTCAGATTTGGTGGGGATAGGACCCAGATAACTGAAGAGTTTTATGTCACTAAACGCTACCTGACAGTTATTAAACAAAATGGCTATGAATACATTGTCTGCTGCCTGAGACACTGATTTACAACAACTACATCATATGGTTTTTCCCTAATACATGTTTTTCTAATTCATTCATGTCAAAGAGATACATGCAGAGCTCTGTAGGGCAAAACAGTCCCTAAAGAATTTTTTTTCCCAAATTCTTTCAGATATTACCATCATCGTTATATATAAAAACTAAAAATCCAATGTAGGTTCACTGATGGATTTAGATATTAAATAAAATACTATATTTGTTAGTTGTGGTTGTTCTTTGTTGACATTGTGACCCGTGTTTTTTGTCACCACTATTGTAAACAAATCTGAGTCACTGCAGAGAAGCACTACATATTAAACCACTCTGAATAACTTTGTTTACTTCTCAAACATTGAATTATACAGAAATTCTGAAGAATTGGTAGAATTCCCATTCAATTATTTTCCAAGCCTCAGGTTACTCCATAAGACAGTCTAACAATGTTTTATTCATGTTATACAAACGTGCACAATTGATATAACAAAGTGGAATACTCTGATAAGGTAGTAACTTCTAGCTGTGTAGTGAGTGCGTGCTGATTCTGCTCCACTCTTAATCGAGATTCTCCCTCATCCACCATATCCAGCCCTCTGTCTGTAACCTCCCTGTTTCTTCTGTTCAAACTTCCAACAGAGGTGCTGTTATCTCCCCTAGGAACCTCCAAATTCCCCCTCATCCTGTTCTCTATGAGATTGAAACAGCAGAGATAAAACAGGATAAAAATTGCAAAGGTAAAATTACTTACAGCTATGGAGTATTTAACTTTCCTTTTGGGTATGTGACACGTGACTCTGCTATGTAAGATATCATTATTTTGACAGAGGGACTAACCTGCAGTCAGGTACGTGAAGGTGGACAGAAACTGCTCATAGGACTGTTCTGAAGAGTTGCAGAAGTGTTCGAGAGTGTCCACCATGGCCCGATCATGAGAAACAGCACCAGAGTTACTTTGCAATCCAGGCATTCCCCTACACCTACAGAGTAAGAGAGGAAGAGGAGGACATTAGAAAAGAAAAAAACAGAAATGCCCAGTTAGAGAGCGCTGATCATGCACATTGTGCCTTGTACAATGAATCAAATCAGACAATGTGCTCTACATCAATGGAAAAAAGATAAGGGTGTAAAAAAAGAGTAAAAAAGGGAGACAGATGATTGGAGAGTAAGAGTAAGACTGCTCTCTTCTCGTTAGGTCACTTACTCACACAATGATACCCATAATAGCCACATTAGCCCTGATTAAGGTGAAATTATCTTTTTGAAGTTCAGCTCAATTACAATCAGTAAAGAGGGGGGGAATGATTACAGTGACATTAAAGAGTAATGAACGACCACACAAAACGATCATCGGAACATCTGAGCTGTCACCATGTAATTTGTCAAACCCTTCCTTCAGGGAAGCCATCGTCAGGTAGCACGACATTCCAAGGGATGGAAACAGGTGCTACACTAGAGTCTAATTAACTTGTGCTATCAATTAAACAGTGCAGTCTCCTGCATGGCCCCAGGCTTGCGCTATACCTCCTACTCACTCAGTGCTCCCCAGGTCCATCTCTGCTGCACACCTGCAATGGCCAATACCACTCTCAGGGTTGCGGTATTCTGTGTTGCTTTGAGAACAGGAGAATGCAAGCTCATTCTACAGAGCCACAGTGAGTAGCTTGAGTATATGCATTTCAAACACATGGAAAAAATCCCTACAGCTTATTGAAATGCTGGAGGCATCCCATATTTTTTTTTTCAGTTTTCAGACTGGCACTGCAGGGAGTCGATTAAGCCCCATCTCCTGCCCTGAAACTTAGCAGCAGCGCAGAGACACAGGTGCTTGAGTGTTTGTGTTTCTGAGCTGTAACGTTCTTCCAGGCACTCGTGGTTACAGCTTTGTTTTGCACATACACATACACACAGATGCACACACACAACCCCCAATACACAAAAACATTATGCTAATGAACTCCTAACAGCTGTTACCCACTTTCTCCATCTCTTTTAGACTCTCTCGATCATCTTGTGCACTTCACCACCTCTCTCTCCCTACTTTATTCTGCTTCTTCATGGCTGGCTAAGCAGAAATGGTTAATGTAAAAAACATGTCAGTCTCAGCAACAACAACAAAAGGGCTAACTTGATAAATATGTACTCTGCTGCCAGTGGCAATGCAGCAGACTGATATATGAGTCTTTCACTGGGCTCAGGGTGGCATGCAAGCGTAAATACAATTCTGTCAGACTTTGTGATGTTAGTCAAAGCTGAAATTCAGAGCTGTTTGATGCACCTGTTGACGAGATCACTATGAAGTACATGTATCGAGTAACACTGAACAGATTCTACACTATTATTCAGATTTTCTTATATAGAAGATAGCAAGATATGCAAGAATAACTTGAAAAGAACTTCTATATAAAGAACAATGCAGGATGCTGGATTTGATAAAGCATTAACCGTGGAGACAAATTATCAAAACTCAGCAATATCAATGTGCATTGTAATTTTTTGTATTAATCTCCATGAACTTTGGGCTTAATACCCAGTTATTAGTCTTTATTTAGCGACTACTACAAATTTATTTCTTTACTGCAGTATGCTATGTAGTTATGACAGCCAAGAATGGAATCGTGGGCTTACATATAGGCCCAGGAGTTTAATGCTTAAAGAGATTAAAGTTTAAATTGTTATAATGTAAAATCATTCAGAGTGGTTTGATGTGAAATGCGTCACTCCAGAATGATTTACAGTGTCCGAATTGTTCACAGTGTTGGTGATAGGAACAACCAAGACATCCAATGCGTTGAATCCCTTAAAATCTAACTTACAGAATGTAACATGAAAATGTTACAAATACACTGCCTGATGGTTTGAGACACACTTTTGACCTTAAACATACATACATACATACATATATACATATATATATATATTCATGGCAGAAAGGTACAATAAAGACCACGGTAAGGCAAAATAGTTCCCAATAAAACTTTTTTCAGGATTCAACACTATATTACCACAACCAGCATTACATAAAAAAGGTGTAAGTGTAGATTTGGACCGTAAATAAAACAGCAACATGTGTGTCATAAACCTTGTAAACTACGGTGATTCCTATCATTACCACTGTAAAGACATACAAAAACGGTAGTTTTCTCCACAAAGAATCATTTCACATCAAGTCATTCTGAATGAAAATGTTTACACCTCAGCTCAACTCAACTGAACTACTTAGGAATTCAGAAAAATCTGTAAAAGTTCCCCTTTAATATCCGATCAGTCTGATGTATTGTGTGCATGTTCTTTTAGGTTTATGGTTTTCAGTCCTATGTCATATTACCAGCACAAGTCAAATCCTTGCGTGTCGAGCTAACTTCATGCTTGTTTTCATTCAAACGAGGTTCTGGCGTGTTGTGCTCAACCACCTGTTGAAGATAACACTTCACAGACGGTTAACCTCGATGTGAAACTCTCATCAGCAATCATTCGACCTTCACAAGCTTCTGAGCTCTAAAACTATAGGAAGCTAACTTGCAGTTCTTGTGTAAGAACACAGTTTGGGACAACTACTGCAAGCAAACAGTAATCAGCCTTCGGAATTTATACTGTAAGAGGTAAGAACTTGAGAGAGGAAGCTGCAGAAACTTATCGTTAGCCTGACAGCAGGGCACGCAATGCACTGTATGCATGTTTGCAGCAGTGGTTATCTTGCATTGTTTTGAGACGTACATGGGCACGCAGAAATATTCAAAGAAATCGAGTGGTGAAAGATGTAACGGGGCTGTATTAGCGCTTACAGACAAAGGTGGTTAACCTAGCTAACTAGATATCTGAATACAGCTGAAGTTGTTCTTGTCAGACAATTAACCTACACCGGCGCTGTACAACTGACTAAACCTACAACTTTAAAGAAACTAGTTGCAGACAAATGCAGGTTAATATTAAAGTTCCATTTCTGTAGGTTAACTGACAAAAACAGTTTTGACATCGGGCAGCACTGCGCGTCAGCCGTTTCAACAGAACGGATGCGCCGTCTGACTGCCCGACTTTTTGCTTGACACCTGACTGTTATCCTCGCAGGCGGCTTGTGATGTTGCTAACTAGCTAACATGCTAACTGAACTAACCTACTCTCCGGCTCGAATGCTACTCGATTAGCCACCATGCCGCTGGCTTACCTCGCGTTATTTCTTTTCATAAGAAACTGGCTGCGTTTAATAAGACAGCGGCAAAATGAAAATAAACCCCACCAAACAGCTTTTAGCTCAGAAAAGCGGCCACAGAGAGAACCTACCAACTATACAACGTTCCTCAGGCAACCGCGTTTCGCGTTGAATTCTGGGTATTGTTGACTTTGGGTTCTGTTTTGAGTGGAGTCGGTTGGGAGGGTAAAGCGAAAAGAACTACAAACGTTATGGCGCAGTAATGCATACGTGAACGACGGATACAGGCACGAGTGGGGCATTGGCTAACATCCAAACCACTCACTCAGCACCGAAGTATTATCTGTTTCATTTAGGCCTATCTGTATCTGCATGTCTGCTGAAATTAGTTCTTTTTCCCACTTCGTCTGAATCTAATCGCCTTGTTTCTTACATGTGGCTGGGAGAGAGAATTGCACTTGAAAAATGTTACTAAACCTTACTAAAGGCTTGACAAAAGAATATTTTTAGTTTTAGATATTTCTAGTTTTAGAATATTCTGTGCAAGTATACTCACCATGAGCTTTTTATGCATTTAATGTTTAAAACGCAGTTAAACACATCCATCACAAATATTATTCTAATTCAGCACACATATATCAGCATCACCGGAGGCTTTATTACAATTATGCGCATACATAGCAGCATCCAAGTGATTTTTCCAACAAAAAACAGAGAAGCACAGCGCCACTAAGAAAACTGTCACACTTTACTAGAGGTCCCAGTTAATCTGACCGCTCCCTATCCAAAG
The DNA here is from genome assembly GCF_015220715.1 of Pygocentrus nattereri. Classification (NCBI taxonomy): domain Eukaryota; kingdom Metazoa; phylum Chordata; class Actinopteri; order Characiformes; family Serrasalmidae; genus Pygocentrus; species Pygocentrus nattereri. The sequence goes on along the minus strand of NC_051221.1, from coordinate 22,175,600 downwards.
GAGCAGGCTTATGTAATGGTTCTGTCTTTGCAGTTTCATGGTTTAAAACTGTTAAGATCATTTAAAGTAAATAAAATTACCTGACATATTACTTCTCATTAAACCCTACAGACATCCACAACAGAATGTCCTTGAAGCATCTGACTGCTATAAACTGTGCTGGACTTCTGCAACCTGGCTGCTCGTTACTGTATCTGGAAGGGGATGTTTACCTTTTCGGTCAGAAAGGCTGGCCCAAACGCTCCTGTCCAACAGGCTTATTCGGTGTACGTATTAAACATGGGGAGCTCAAGCTGCGTGCCATCTCATTCTCCAACAATTCCTGCTATATTCCACCTCTGCGGTGTCCAGCAATCACTCATCTAAAACCTTGTGATGGAAGCCCCGAGTGTTACCTCATCCATGGGGGCCGTACACCCAATAATGAGCTGTCCTCTAGCCTCTATGTGCTAAGTGTCGACAGTCGCGGATGCAATCGAAAAGTCACATTGAAATGCCAGGAGAAAGAGCTGGTGGGGGAGCTTCCAGGGCCTAGGTATGGCCACTCCATTAGTGTAGTCCACAGCAGGGGAAAAACAGCCTGTGTTCTTTTTGGTGGCAGGTCTTACATGCCACCTGCTGAGAGAACCACTGAGAACTGGAACAGTGTGGTGGACTGTCCACCCCAGGTGTACCTCATTGACCTGGAGTTTGGCTGCTGCTCAGCTCATACACTCCCAGAGCTCACGGATGGGCAGTCATTTCACATGGCACTGGCTCGAGAGGATTGTGTTTACTTCTTGGGTGGCCACATTCTCTCCACCGACTGCCGTCCGGCTCGCCTGTTCAGGCTGCGTGTGGAGCTTCTCTTAGGCAGCCCAGTGCTCTCTTGTGATATGTTTAATGACGGTCTGTCTATCACAAGTGCCATTGCAACTCCTGTGGGTGCTGCTCATGAGTATATCATCCTTGGTGGCTACCAGTCAGACTCCCAAAAGCGAATGCAGTGCACCTATGTCGCACTGGATGACGTAGGCATACGTATGGAACCACGAGAGCCACCACAGTGGAGCAGTGAGATCAGCCAAAGCCGTACTTGGTATGGTGGAAGCCTGGAAAAGGGAAGTGCATTGATAGCTATTCCATCGGAGGGAAATCCTGCACCTCCAGATGCCTATTATTTTTACCAGGTAAGCTTCCAGCAAGAGGGAGATGTGGAAGATCCAACCCAGACATGCAGCCAGGAGTCCACAGACTTTGAGGATTCAGCTCCTCTAGAGGATTCAGAAGAGCTGTACTTTGGGCGTGATCCTAATGAGATGGAGTATAGCAGCGATGGAGAAAGAGACACTTACAACGAAGAAGATGAGGAGGACGAATCTCAGACTGGCTACTGGATCAAGTGCTGTCTCACCTGCCAGGTAGACATCAACACCTGGGAGCCTTTCTACTCCACTGAGCTCACCCGACCAGCCATGATCTTTTGCTCTAGAGGTGAAGGTGGACACTGGGTGCATGCTCAGTGCATGGAGCTCTCTGAGAGTCTACTGCTACGCCTCTCTCAGGACAACAGCAAATACTACTGCCTGGACCACGGCGGCCTTGCCAAGCAAGAGATGACCCCACCACGTCCATCAGTGCCTCTGAAGAGAGAGCCAATGAAGATAATGCACCGCAAAGCCCCTATCATGCTGAAAATGACTCCAGCCAAGAAAAGCTTCCTCAGGAGACTGTTTGACTGAGCGGTTCTTGCTTCACTGGTTATATATCAGAGCTAAAATTGAATGTTCAGACAATTATGTGCTACTTGTTGAATGACTATAATGCCTATTGCTATAATACCTATAAATAGTGCTATTTGCTGTACCTTCAACTTGATCTACTGTTACATAATGATATTTCTTCAAGTTATGATAATATAATTCCAGTGTTATGGAGAATAATTGCTTGGAAAAAACGCATTTCTTGAGTGGTTTGAAATAAAAGAATAATAAAAAATAATAATGTTGCTACTTATTTTATTACAAGGCATTTTATTAATCATGAACACATTTAACAATTATGTTTTAAAGTGAATATGAAACATTTCATTGACATTCTGAACAAGATCAATGAATTTGTGTTAAAGCAGTCACATTTATGCTCTCATAAGAAAGAAAACTGGAGAGAGAACAGTGTTTATGTGCAAATCAAAAAACCATAAAGACAATGTGAGTATAAATTGTGCATGAAAGTATGTTGTTTCAAATTAAGAGACATAGTTAAAAAAGTGATATAAACATAGCTGAGACTCTTGGGAAACAGCCATATAATCAGTCTTTTTTACACAAATCATGTCCATCATTTGACAAACATATGTTCAAATGTAAAAAGTACATTACAGCTGACAGCATGTCACATGTCAGTAATAATAACATATCAAAATGAATAACAAACTGCGTTTCCACAAACTGCTCATTCATTTTGGTTCAAAATAACAGGTTCAACGGTTACATTATGCTGGGTATTGAAATAATATCAATCAATCAACCAAGTAAAGATATCAATAAAGTACATAATGCTGTATATAAAAACAATTTAATCAATCAATAAATCAATTAAAGATACCATTAAAGTACCTATGTATGCATTATGTAATAAAGTAAAGTAAATAAAGCCAAACAAGTAAATAAAGTCAAGTAACAAATCAATCAATCAATCAATCAGACAGATGTCACTAAACAAGTAAGTTATAATGAAAAATGAATAAAAGAGCACTGTGATGTAGCATAGTGGTTTTATCTGACTCTTCTGCATTAATGCTAAGTGTTCAGTTGGGTGCAAAATCTCAAGATGATTAAGAATGGAGGTAGAATAATAGCGTGTCTCCTGCAATGTGCAAACGTGTAAATATGCAGTATGAGGTCGTTCAAAGTCATTTTTGCTCCTCTGCTATTTTTCAAGAGGTCTCTGATATATGGCACTAAAGTAATCCTTTTCACTAGCTCTTCTGAAACTGAAGCAGTTTGAGTTTTCCTAATTCCATTTTGTCTCTGCCCTCTGTGATAAATTAATACAGCGATCATAAACGGGGCTCTTTTAAAGCAATTCCCCTTCTGTGACTTACAGTGCTTTCATCTGGTTCCATAAATAATCCTTCTGTATAAATTCATGAATGTGTCATAACCCAGTAATACAATAAACTATCCCATATTTCACAAGCAGCCAAGGATGAAATACAAAAATTTGCCTGCAAACCCTGAGAAGAAAGAATAGCCATTCCCTTCTAATCTTATCTCAGCCATGAAAAAAATGACACCTTAACTTTAAAGACAAGCATATAAAATGATAAAGGGTAATCAATAAGATAATTCAATGTGGTGTTGAACCTTATCTGAAGAGAAAAGTCAGTTATTTGAGAAGTGTCATATCAAGACACCTATAAAAGTATATTAAAGTCAAATGACCCCAATACTCATGCTTTCAAAAGTCTGGTATGTCTGCCATATCCAAGTTATCTGGGCATTCCTCTGGGTTGATGGTGGCTTGCAGTGCTTTTGGAGAATTCTTGTGAGCCTCCATGAACTTCTGCAGGTACTTGGATGTGTATAGCCAGTGGTGTTTTAGTATGTCTTCTAACTCAAATGTCTTGGACTGCCTGGCGTTCATCTTACGGAAGCGGCGGAAAAGCTTGTTCCCAGACTCATTCCCCTCACTGGCCCATGCACCAATTGAGCCGTCTCTTTCCACAATCTCAGGCACATGGGCCAAAGTCTTGTGGAGGTAGTTGGTAATCTTGCCATCATAACGGTATTTGAATGTGGTGGACAAGAGTTCGGCAAAGCGCTGGGAGTTGAAGCTGTAACGGCAGAGTTGATCGGGGCAGTCTCTGGCTGGGCAAGTGGAGCGCCACACAGGCTTCATCTGGAGGTACAGCTCCATCAGCTCTCTCAGGGCCTTGCGGCGCTCCTCTGAAGGAACCAGCTCACACACCACCTCCACAGCCTCACGGGTCATCAGCCGCCGGGCATAGTTTCCATTCATCCTCATCACTGGCTTCAGCTTCACCTTCTTCCTCAGCTGCTTGTCAAGGGCTGATCGCCAGCGTCGGCGCTCCTCTCGAGTTGGATTGTGTTTCAGGTACATTTCGCCGATCTCATCTTGGAATATCTTGTAAAACTCGGTAGCATTGCCAATGTCACAGTGCAAGGCATCCAGAGTAGCCTGGGTCTCCATAAAAGGCTTAGCTGAAACCCCTTTCACTCGATCCCGCAGCTCATCTGCAGACTCAGAGAAAGGGTTGGTTCTCCAAATCTCATAGCGCTCAAGGTTTTCCTCATGGCTTCGGGTGATAGAGTGCAGCACCATGTTCTGAGAGGCTTCAGCTCGTGTGGAGTCACACAGTGTGCAGATGTAAGTGGAGCCTGAAGCCTCCAACCCTTCCATTTCTCTCACCATCTTCTCATCATAGCCTGTGCCTCGGAAGTAAAAGCGAAAGGAACGAAGAAGCCCACCTATGGACAAAATGAGGCGACTCTCCTTCATAGCTCTACGTTCTGCCACTACAGGACCTAAGATGGCAGTCAGCATCTCATGATCAGACTCATCCACGAACATCAAACACATGGGCCTGCAGGAGAGCTCTGAGTTGGGTTTTTGCTCTTGGAAGATTGTGACTGCTTCTTCCTCACCTTCTGCTTGAACCGTGATTGACATCACAGTAAAAGAGAACCTCACCGCCTTCTCCGGAACAGCTGGCCCTCCTCCATGCTTCTCGCTGACATCTCCCATGCCATCACATGACTCCTTGATCACCACAGTGAAACCGGAAGTGCAAGTGCTGTCATCCAAGCCTCTCTCCCTTAGACCCTCCATGATATCCTCCTCCAAGTCTTTAAGAGCTGATACTAGTGCCACATCATAGCGAAATCGTCTAGAGATGGTATCTGCTGGTATATCATCTACAGAGACTGTCCAGCCAGAGAGTCCATCAATGATGCCTACATCCCAAGAGGTAGACACATTTTTGAGAGCAGGCTGCCACTCAAACTGATGGAAGCCAGGGAGAAGCTCCTTCTCAGCAGTACGGAGGGTGTGCAAGGGCTGGAAGATCTGGCGTCCACTAGTGGCCTTGACGGTGCGATACATCTTGTGGTACTGGCTACAGCTGAGGAAGGTGTTGACCCGTATGGCCAGACACACTGCAGGGTGCAGGCCAAGCCCCCTGCCTGAAAGAGCAGACAGAGAGAAAACAAAACCAGTGTGAGCCAGACACAGGCACTAATAACGAGTTCACAGGACCGTATAGACCGGAGGGTGTGGATATGAGAGGAGTTGGGGATGAAGGATGAAGTGGGGGGTGAGGAGAGAGAAAATGTGTGTATTGTGTGTGTTGTCTGTGTGTGTCTAATTCTCTCTCTGTGTTTATCAGCAAAGAAAAAGCCCTTAGCGAATTTGAAATTTCTGATGATAATTGCAGTATGAGCTCTGTCCTAATTGCAGTGTTAGATTTGTGATCATTATTAATTTTAGAGAAACAGAAGAGGTGATTCGACAGGGCTGGCAAAGGGATCTATTGGCTAGTGATGAAAACAGACACCAGCTGGCCCCATTTCTCTAGAGAAGAGAACGGCGCTGCCTGTATCATTTGTAGATACAAGAGCTGTTGATGTTGTTTTCAGTCTAACAGGCTCTTGACAAGAGGTGTTACTGTGTGTTAGATTGACATGCACAGGGCCTGGTGGTGACAATCCAATTTAAATTAAATAGTTAGTCCAAATGACAAGGAGTTGATATTATTCTTTGTGCAGCTGCCAGAGAACCATTATATGAACTTTTATCCTGTGTACATCGTAGTAGAAAATCAGTGTACAAGAATAGGAATAACCCTGTTACTTACACTTGAGTTAGAGGTGTGCTACCAACCTGAGTCTGACTGAGCATAACAAACTAATGGGTTTCAGGCTGATTTTTAAATATAACATTTGGCTCATTTATTTTTAAAGAAGTGGTTTTGTTTTCATTTTTATTATGCTTACATGCATTTTATGCACATCATTTCATGAGCCAGTTATTGGTGGATTTTTATAGCTTATTACTATTTTGTACTTAACACATTGTAAAAATTTTTATATTGTGCACAATAGCGGAGATATTATAAAATGAGACTATTTTAAGAGCTTGTAGTTTGGCCTACTGATGTGCATCTGAGCCTTACCTTGCATCATGGCCTCCAGCTCATCAGCCTGCCTGTGTTCATTCCCGGCCCTTAGTGCCAGCAGGAACAGTGTCAAGCACACAGCCTTCACATCTCCACCCTCCTCCTTGTCAGCGAACGCCTTCACCTGATTCTTCAGCTCTCTCAACCTGTGCTTCTGTGCTCGTCGTGTTAGCGAGAGCAGGTGCTGTCGGGGACGACCACCCTTGTTGACAGGCAGGTAGCCATCCAGATTCTGCTCTGAATTATCCTGTCCCTCGTCATCATTTGTTTCAAGGCAGTGATTCAGGCAATGATCTCCAAAGGAATCGAATCTGACCCACTCCCCACAACCTTCTCTTGGACAGACCAGAGGAAGAGAGTTGAGAACGGAGAGAAAGGCTTTGGCAGGGCTAGTCAGGTCACATGGGTTAAAAAGGATGCCACAAGATGGACACTGGGGACCCAAAGATTTGCTGTATTTCTGAATGCAGGTGCGACAGAAGAGGTGAAGGCATGGGGACTGGACTGGGTCAGAGAGCAGGTGCTCACACACCTGGCAGGTAACACCATTCACAAAGTCTTTTGGGAGATCGCCGGGGAGTAGCCGGTAGCTTAGGTGGTCTTTCTGACAGCGAGTTATATTCTTCACCCAAAGGGTTTTCTGAGCAGCTGGTTTTACCCATGCCCTCAAGCCAAATGCTTCTGGGTTGTCTGTGGTCTGTCTCCACACTCTGTTGCCCCCCGTGGGTGTTGAAGAGTCTCTCTTGGTCCTCTTGGGCAGGCAGTGTGCATTACGTAGTGGTTTGCTTCTCTTCCTTCCCCTCCGCTGAAGTATGAGTCTCTTGGGGAAGCAGAGCAGGCAGTGTGAGGTATGAGGCTTCCACACAGGAACCCTTGTCCTAGTGAAGCTACAGAAACCACCTCCTCTCATGGCTACTGTCCAGCATCGATGACAGAACCTTGAGGGGTGAATTGTTTCCATGTCTCCACTCACATCCACTTTAAACACTTTCAGAATGACCTCAGACCAGCTAGAAGCCTTGCAACCCATCCTACGCAGGGCACACTTGCTGGAATCATCCAAGTTTCCCTGGACTTCATGCTCTGGGCCTTTGGCTTTCCTGAGAATCACGCCACATAAGCGACATAAAGACCTGAAAAATAGGGAAAATATTAGCTATTAAGGTTCATTTAAATACAAAACATTTGTGTTCATGCATATTTAGGTGTTTACTTAACCCTTAAGTTCAAATTCATTCATTGAATTGAGTAAATGAAACATATCCAACAGTTACTAAAGCAAACGCATTAAGTCTGCTCAACAATTTCTTCCTTTTTAACTTAGAAAACGGGTTACTTATAATGTTGTAGAGTTTTGATGATAATAGAGATGGTGGAGCTTTATAGCATTCTTGGCGATTTTGTTGGTGTCTGTTTATCAAATCTTCTTATTCTTTTTAAATTAATTATTTACAAATGATGTTAAATCCCCCTAAAATCCCAGCCTTATTACATACTAAGGCTTATTATTCTATAAATCAGGTAAACTGTTTGAGTTTTTCTTAGGTCACAGAAGTGTGGTATAAAACTTCTATGGCCATTTAAGGGATTAATTATGGGTTAGCAAATTATCTCCATACTAAATGTTAGGTTTGAATATATTTTACAAGTAGATGTTATGTTTATCAAATGAGGTTGTCAGTTTTACTGGTTTAGTAGTTTTGTTCAACTCAAGAATCACTCAAATTATTTATTTAATAAAACTAGATAATTGCCTAAATAGCACATTAAATATTTTTTTTATGTTGAACTGATGAACCAAATTTTACAGTGCCTGATAATGTTTATCAAGTTTATCAAGTTGGCCTATATTAACCCTAACATCAAGGTAGATAGTTGATTCTTGAACGGTTTCTGAACAGACTGGTACAAATACATAAATCCAATGTATTCTCCTGAAATTAGTGGTTGTGGTCATTTTAAACCCAATTGTTTATTACTTTTGGAGTAATCTATTAATCAGTTGTTACAAGGTATTTAAGTAATTACAAATAAGTTTGAGTAGTATATACTTAAATGGTTTTATTGCATTGACTTAATTAAATTAATTCCAAAAGTTTAGAAACTGAAAAAGAGGACATTCAATTTATTAATTATTTTGTTCTCTGCTAACTTGTGCAGGTTTACAGTTTGCAGTTTACACCTCAAGGCTTATTATTGAGTAACTAAATGGAAACCATGAAAACTGACTCAGTTATTCGTAAATTATAGAAGTATATAATAATGATTTGGACCCACTGACTGGTCCTGGCCAGGAATTGCTTATTAGCTGATTTGCATCAGCAAAACACCAAAATATGCAGTGTTACTGTAGGACAGCACTGGAATCAATTCACCATATGGAGAGTGGTGTATTAATGTTTTACCACAACCCTGCACTTACTGAACTGACCTAAAACATGACAGTGACAATAACAAAAACATTAAAATGAAAAATGATATTATGCTGCATTTTCATATTTTGTTACACCGTTTCATATTTTTGTATTCATATTTTTTGTTTTCACATTTGTATTCTTTTAAAAAATTGATGAGGTTAGGGAGGACAAGGAATGGGGAAATGAATATTTCACAAGCATTACATCACCCACATTCTAACAAACCAAACAATACACCTTCAGCTTACCTGAGATGGTTCATGTGTGTGTCAATCTCCTGTAGCTTGAGATCCACCCGCCTACCAGCCCCCTCCACATTCTCCTTGCTCTTGCCCCCCAAACAGAGCTTCATAACACTACCAGGAAGGCCCCTGGCATCCCCCTGCACATCCACCCTCATCTGCGCTTCCTTCTCCAAGGGTGGTTCACTGGGCAAGGGCGCCTTCTCCATGGAGCGCACCCGGAAGAGCTTGAACTTCCAGTCAGAGAATTTGGAATAAGGATGGCATAGCTCGTCCGGCATGGAGGCTCTCGGCGCATCCGCCGGAAGGCTCGGCTCTGTCTCCATGGTATCAGCACAGTCTTGGCTTCTGTGGAAGACGAGGACAGAGTGCAGAGAAGGAGCGAGAGATTAGTTTTGTGAACTATGAGACTATGAGATTAGTTGGGCTGCTGTGGAGTATTTTTTTTTTTGCACATTATTAAAACGGGGTTCAGACTCATAAAGCCTCAAATGGTTTAAGTACAGCTTTTCTTTGAGTCCTGGACACAATCAGGCAGATTTACTTAAGTCTTTGAGAATGTTTTGTACAAAGTACCCTCAAATCCCAGCGCAAGATGAAGCGCTCGGCTCTGACCCACAGTGCCGCATTATTCCATAAATGGCATTTAGCTCCTCTGTAAAATGCATGAGACAAGCATTCAGCAATCGATCTGCTGCTGAAAACTTCATTTCTTCTCTCCTTTACGCTCCTGCTCTGGGAGTAACTGTGTCTAGCCTTTCTCCCTTTTTTCCTGGGGTATAGCAAGTTTGCTAAATGGGCACTTCTATCCCTTCAGGGCCGTCAATCACTTATATTACTCATTTTCTCAAGTGGAACTTGAGTCAGGGCCTCAGGAGCACTACACTGGCATTTTAAGAGCAGCGAACAGGAGAATACAAAACCTGTGATGCTGAGAAGGTTGATTGAAGGGAAGAGAGAGCTCACTGAAAAGCTGTAAGGCCTACTACAGCAGATGAAAAGTACAAGAAAAGCGACCGCACTCGTAAATACTGCAAAACTGCAGATGCAGATCGACAAAGCAACAAAACAACACTGAACCACCAGAATCTCAGTAGCTGTCAACCACTCACTTACAAAGTCTTTCAGAGCAACTCTGTCATGATATTCCAGGCAGCTTTCGTCTCCGACATCAAAAACCCTATCAATCAATAAATCAACTAGGGCTTACCATGACGCTCCCTCGGTGGCCACATAATGGCATTATCTCTCACTCTTTCTCTCTCTCCTCTTACTTTGTGCCTGTGCCCTGCGCCTCCCTGACTGTCAGCATCAGCCACAAAGCTACACTGAGCCCCTCACTCACACACACACACTGGTATACACAAACAGACTCAAGCGAACACATGCAAACAGCTGAGCAGCCCCAGTCTGGCTGTCAGCTGGGTTCTCCTACCTTGTTTTTGAGGCTCAGCTGGCGTAGAGTCCCCTGGGGACTTTTCTGCATGGGAGCACTGAGGAGGAGGTTTGTGTGTGTATGTATATGCGTGTTTGTGTATGTGTGTGGGTGTCGGACTGGCTCTCCTCTCACTGTGTCTGTTTGGATCTCAGTGTTCCCACAAAGGATTGTGTCTCTCCATAGGAGGGAGAGACTCCTATTTATACCCTGCTGAGGGGTCCGTAACTGACACCCCATGCCACCTGAAGGATATGGAGTAGATGGGGAGGAGTGATAGTGCCAACCACAACCACACACACTTGCACTTGTTTTTACACATATTGAAAACGTGGAGCCATATGTTTATCTTCACTGTTGGAACAAAACTGGCAGATTAGTAAGTTTATAGGAAAAGGAAAAAATCTAGGAATGCTCCTGAGTGAAGATGGAACACACTTACAGCCTGGTACACTGCGGCTATATCAGCAGGGGTTAGCTTAAGTCCACCAACTCCAAGTACATGATAACATAAATAATACCAGCCAAGCTCACTGGCTGGGCACATTAACATGCACACAGCATGCTGGTGCATAAAGCTAGCACAGCTAGATGGACAAATAAACACCATAACTGGAGAGGTCATGGAATATGTAATTGAGTTGGACAGTCACTCAGAACTTAAAATCACCAGAAATCACCAAAATCATCTAGTACACATCTTAGATGTCTATATTTTTATTAGCAGCTTCCTAGTGTCTTACTATTTCTTTGAAGGCTGCAAAGTTAATATATATGATTAATTTTATACATTTATCTGCAACCAAGGTGGTTTTATATTGTTGAAAATGGTGACTCTCAATTTTTGAATGGTAGTGTACATGTTATTGTTACTCTCACATAACAAAACTGTTGAACTCTGAGAAGGTAACATTGTAGAAGAAAATTTGTTGTTCATTAATGTAATAAGATTTCAAGAATTAATCACTGATGTCAATTGGAACCACACATGAAGCATTTCTATTGGCCTACTCATCACAATGTTCAGACAAAGGGCAAAAAACATGGCATACAAGATTTTGATATGAGGACCATTCTACCAAATTAGTTCAGCAGTCCTACAGAAAAAAAATTACAAAAGTATTCAAACATTACATATTTACAAAGATTATGTTACATTACTTCAACCCAAGGTATTAATTTAGATAGTAATAAGCTAAATATATACAAAATCATCATTTATAGGGTACTTTCTATTAGGAAGTGTCTTTCCCAAAGTAAAACAAATACCTGCATTTTTAAAGATTTCTTTCAATGTTGTTTTTAAAATATTATTTTGATGTGTTTTAAAGGGAAGTTAAAAGATTTAGATTTATTTTTATATGAAAAGAATTTAGTCTATAGGAGGAGACTTATTTTAGTCACACCCCTGCATTTTAGAACAGGAAGTGAGACTGCTTCCTTGTCCCTCATGGTCACATGCAGAGCAGTTAAATCTTATTGTTTTAAAGAACGTGTCCCAAAATCTGAAAATCAGTGTGAAACATTAATGACGGTCACTACCGAAACGTACTTTTTCTGCAGTTAAGTAAACTGTTCCATGCTATGTTTGCTGGTGATGTATTGGCTCACTACTGAAACAGTCACTACTGACACATTTGGTAAAGTTTCGATAGTTTTATGGTTGTTCGATTAGTGACTAAATGGAATGTTTAATCATTCATTTTAATAAAATAAACATAATTAAGGTTTAGGGTCATTGAAAGTACAAGGTTTTTAGACTTTCAACCAGTTTGATAGAAAGATAGTATTATTACTGTCACAACTGGCTCCTCCCATTCCCCCATGTGCCTTGTGTTTACTTCCCGGTCATCCACATGCTTCTTTATTTTGATTCTTCACTGTCATGCCCCCTTATTTTGTGACTCTGCCCACCTGTTTTCCGCCTGTCCCTCGTTATCCCTGTTTGTATTTAAGCCCTGTGTTTTCCTGAGTTTCTGGATGGTCTCTCATATGTATGTATGTATTGTTTGATGTTTGATCTTCTGGTCCTGTTGTGTGTTTAACCTGTTCATTTTCAACATGTCTGTCCCTCCATTTCTCCGTGTTGGCTTGTTGAACCTGGACTGTTATGACCACGACCCTGGATTTGCCACAAATAAATCTTGCTTTTCTCCACACATGCGTCCACCTCCACATCACTCCATGTTACAAGTAGATAATTTAATGTACTAATTTACTAACTTAACCTTTACCCTTTGAGCCCTTTGTAAATCTTAACGCCTTTGTAATTGTTTACATTTAAATAATTAATTTACAAGTACTTACATGAGACACATGCCATATACTGTTATTGTCAATACATATAAGTCTATTCAGATATGTCATCATTTGATATGAAAATGCTAAGAAAATTCTATCTTTTTGAGTTTGTCCATTTTTAAGGCTATTTATTTATTTATTTATTTTTGCATGTACAGACAATCAAAAAATATCAATGCGGATATCTTATTAGAAGTTATTGGACTAGAGTGTCCTACTGAAAATAAAATCATTTTGATAGTGTGGATTATTATGTGAAAAAATAGATGAGTAGCATAAGGCAGAGATATTTTTATTGCTTTTCTCTCCCCTGGGAGTCTGCTTAGTTTGTTCTAAGATGAAGATGTTGAATTGGAACAGACCGAGTCTTGCACTGTTACATAACCTCAGTAATCACAAAGAATGGTTTTACTCTTAGTCTTAAAACAAATGTAACACACTACTTTTGCACACACCTGACCTTGTAGGTTACCCCTGCTTTCCTGAAGCACATTTTGTCCTGAAATGTCTGAAAACAAACTCAGGCACACACACATAACCTACACCCCGAAACAGATGCCTTTTGCCCTCGTTAAACACATTCACTCACACACACACTAACATCTGTACACTCTGACATACTGTAAGTAGGCCTATGTGCACATGAATGGAAATGCACAAATTTGGCAGCTGGACGCTCCAGCCTGCACCAGCCTCCTGGAGCAGGTCCAGACGCAGCCAGCTCCAATCCATCAGCTGTGAACCCCTAACAGAGCATCAGATCCTGCACTTCAGATGAGATGAGCATTAGAAAGAGCTGACAGACACTGCTCAAACGCTTTGCCCTACATACAGCAGTCTGGTTTCTAGGCCTGCTCACAAAAGGGTTATATCCCAAAAGACTGTCACCACTCTAATGACCTGTTCAGACAGTTTTTTTTCTTCTTGTCTGACAGATTGCTCGAGTGTCACCCAGCGCTCACAGAATCTCTGACGACTTTCTTGCTTTTGTTTCGGGCCCCATGAATGAGTGTTACATTTTACGAGATGCTCCGCTTCCACTCCTAATGGAATTGTCTTTTTTCTGTGTTTTTTTTTTTGTCTTTTGCAAGGATGAGCGTTAATGAGAGCGAATGATTTGACAGTCTGTCTCTGCAGATCGCTGGCGTATTTGCCTAAGAATCAGTCTTGTTTAAATTCGACTGGTGGATTAATCTGCTGTGCTCTCCACAGGACTGCGCACTGCTGCGCCAGATCTGTCAGCCTACTTATTAGAGGCGCAATTGGTGGCTACAGGCTCTCCCTTTGGTCTCAGTCTTTTGCTGAACATCATTACTACTGTATGTGAGGACCAAGGATTAATAGCCAGCATCTACAAAAAATGACTCTGAGATATCTTTAGGGAGGCTGATTCATATGCTGAGGAGGGGAGGGCTGCGATAAGCATGTTGGGCCAAGTCATAATGGCTATCTATAAATTGCAGAGAATGGGGTAGTGGATTAGACTACCAGTTTGTTTTCGAGTGTCACTCTAACCCCTTGGAACTGAGTTACAAGGGTAGTGGTTGAAATCTTGTCCTACGAAATGGGACAAACCTAAAAAAAAAACACACAAACACACACATAGCAGCGCTATATGATATATATATATATATATATATATATATATATATATATATATATATATATATATACATATATATATATATATATATATATATATATATATATATCGCTTCATTAACAGCTACTAGCGCTGCTCTGTAGACGACCCAGCCGGTCTTCAGTAGACACGTTTACATGCAGCCTAATAATCCGTTAATAATCCGACTAATAGCTCAATTGGAATAGAATATGTCCATGTAAACACCTCAATCGGAATAGTCTAGTCCGATTGAGGCCATTCGGAATACAGTTTCTATCCGATTGAACGAGGTGGGTAATCCTGTAAATAACCCGTTAAATAGCAGAATAATATCCGTGTAAACGCCTGAATCCGATTACATTCTGCGCATGCGCGGCGCGTCATAGTGAAGGGTTTATACCGTTCAGCATGGCGGAGCAGAAGCTGGTCTGCAGAGGAGACGAGGTTTATACTCTGAGCTTTAAAAGACGGCGGTGGGACGGACGGCCAGCTTCTGTGTCTCAGAGCCCGAGGTCTTCCTCACGCCGCTTCCTTTATAAGAACATGTGAAGGACGTTTTTCTGGTCTGACGTCAGTTTAAAGCAGTTAAAAACTCAAGCGCGTCAACTGGAAACTCATCTCACGCCGACTGGACCTCACGTGATGCTCGCTGTCATGGTAACGTTTACTCTAAGCGCTGCTCCACGCATGCGCGGTATTTTGGCCAGTGATCGCAGAGAAGGGAAAAGTTCAGCGACCTCGCTACTGTGCTTTAGTTACATTTAGGGCATCATATGCTTTCAAAGAGGGGTATAAGACAGTTATTTACTATGACCCACTATTAATTCTTTGGTGATACGAAGTCGCCAGCTTCTTGTTTGAATTTTCCTGTTCCACCTTAAATGGTGCAGCAATTACATTCTGGCACTTTAGGCGTCAGAACTGCTGGAATATTTAAGGCGGAACGGGAATGTTAGCTAGCTAGCTACCTAAACATTAGCGTGCTATTATTTTTATGCTTGTTATGAAGAAAACGACCATAATACCAAGCAAGCAAGCAAAATTTATTTATATAGTGCTTTTTACAACAGGTGTTGTCACAAAGCAGCTTTGCAGAACAATCAGTATTACAGAGAGAAAAGAAAAGAAAATCCAGGTCCGAGCCCTCATGAGCAAGCCAGCGGCGACGGTGGCAAGGAAAAACTCCCTAAAAGAGGAAGAAACATTGAGAGGAACCAAGACTCAGAAGGGGAACCCATCCTCCTATGGTCAACACCGGATAGCAAACATTAGTATAAAGTATTATAGTACAAAGTGGGAAAAGAAAAGATCTGAGGGTGAGGATTCCACAGCGTTGTAAAGCAAGAAGGTGGTGGACAGGCCGGTCCAGAAGGCTGGTGAGCAGCAGCACCCAATCAAGGCAGAAGAGGCAACAGCATCAGACGCACAAGATGGGCAGCTATTCAGCTCGGCAAAGGAAAGAAAAACGCAGTCAGTTCTGTAAAGAGTGGCTGACCACATGACATCATTAAACTACCACATGAACTGACCACATGGAATGACATTAAACTAAGATAATATGGCTTGTTTTCATATGTCAAGACTAAAATGTCCTCACTATGTAGAGAAATCAGAGAAACTGTAATGGCAAAATATTTATTTTTTGATTAGGCTATTGTTAAAGTTGCTTAGTATTAATTGAGCTTTAACAATCCAAAATTACTATATTATCATTGTTATACTGTCACAGTTGGCTCCTCCCAGTCCTGTCCATGTCCTTTTTTTTCATTGAGTTCTTCCTGGTCCTGCCCCCTTGTTTTCAGACCCTGCCCTTGATTACTTCCACCTGTGTCTGTTTAGCCACCTGTGTCTTGTTTGTCTTATCTCAGCATTTGCGTCCGTGTAGTCATCGCTCCATGGCACTACATATACAAAAACCTTATATGTCTGAAATACGCTATACAGAACCATGATCACTTAAAACCCTTTGCATATAGAACCTTTTTGGAAAGGGTTGTATATAGCAACAAAAGGGTTCTTCTACTATGATGTCAAGCCTGTAACAATAGAAATACCCTTTTCAGAAGGGATCTATATAGAGCCATATAAAACACATTCTCCATCAATTTGAAGAACCCTTTCATAAGGCAAACATCCTTTTAACCATGCACAGGGTTCTTTATGTATTCATGGTTCTATATAGAACCATTTTCTTTACTACAGAATCCTTGAAGAACCACCATTTTTAAGTGTGTAGGAGAAAGAAAAGGTGCCCACATTTTACATTTTTCTTGTATCGTAATATTTTCCCCATACATCTTCCTAAGATACTTATGTAGTTTTATACTAAACACAGTCATAATTAGTTTTACATAAGCATCTCTTTATCCTTTAGAACTTAACCAGCTGTTTTTGTTACTGTGCCTTTAAGACTGATACATGTAAATGAGCTCTGTTCTGACTGGCAGTCCTGTTCTGTGCCTTATTCAAAAAACAATCCAAATTGAAAGACTACTTTTTGGAATGAAATTTTATTATCAGGAAAGAATCTCCAAGACATAAAAATTAAATACAATAGGCAGAGTACATGTTGACAAATGGAGCAACCAGTCCCCCGACCACCCACCCACCCTCATGGTGCTCATCAACTTGACATTAATCAAGAGAAGGAGAGAAAAATGAAACACAAACAAACTCTCAAATAAATAATGTGATATAACAGACCAAGACAATACATTATTATAATAGATATAATGCCTGTTTTCACAATGTCACCAAACCCCAAGTGTCTAAAATTCCCCCCCTAGCACCATGAACTCTTAACGTCAAAGTGTCATATTAATCATATTCACATAGATGAGATGAATAGTACATTTTTGAGGCATGTACCAAAAAGAGTGACAGCAACAACATATATAATACATATGGGACATGAATGTCTTCCTGTGTACTGACAAGATATAAAAACAAACACAGAGGTTTGTCTGTGTGTTTGAAATGTAGGGCATAATAAGGTCTGCCATTCCTATACAGAGCCAGAGTGATAGGCCCATTCTGTGATGAAGAGGACAAAGCTACAGATGTCTGTCTAAAAAACATGCGCTGACCCCCAGAGACCCCCTTCCCACCTGCTAATTGACTTGTTATTGATAAAGCCACCGGCAGTTTGATTTATGGGAAAAATGTCTGGCGCTGGCAGCCACCTGGCGTGGAGTGGAGTGTTGTTGTGCTCTGGTTGGATCTGAGGGTTAGGTGGAGGGAGCGGGGCTGTTGTTTAGGTGGGTTTTGTTTCAGTTATCATCAACTGAACAGCACACCTGCTGAGTGTTGCTGGAGCTGCTAGGGGGTTTGCCCTTTTATGCTGATCTGAGGCCAATTTCGTACTTTCTGCTGTAATGGATTCAGCTGGAGCTGTAAAGGGGAAAAGATTGTCCTTAGACGAAGCAATGATAATACCTGGCAGGAGGGAAACCACACATAGAAAATGTCTGAAATCAGTAATGTGAGCAGAAAAAAATACTTAAAGTTCACCTGAAGTATAGAGAGAAAGATAAGTTGTTTACTTGGAGCAGACCTTGTGATGAGATCAATAATATTATACAGATTATCTTCGAAATTACAATTGAATAGCTCATTCATCTTGATGCTCTTGTAATATTTATCATAAGTAAAGAACATGGTCTAAAAAGGCAAAAAAGTAATTTTATTTATGCTTTTACCCAATTTTCTCCCCAATTTAGTCACTGCCAATTGTACCTGCTAGCTAGTCTCCAACAATTCTACCAAACTAGGAAGGTGAAGGCTAGCAATAGCTTCCTCCAAGTCATCTGAAGCTAGCTATCATATCTTTTCTAATTACTGCTAATGCAATGTAATTGGACAGCTCATTGTACTTGGACACCACACAGAATACTAACTGACAATTGTATTATACTAGCAAACAGATGCCCACATTGGCTAGCATCACGCTGGGTGATGGAGGATAAAGGTGGGCTGTCCTACCCACCAAGAGAGAAAGAAAGAGATCAATTGTGCTGTCTTGGACCCTTGGCCAAGGACTCGCAATTGCCCAATGATAATGTCCATGTTTAGACAGTGCAAACTAACATTATGAGCAAACAAACATGTGAATGGAAGTAAAATTCACATTTCACAGTCATATTGTTACTCTAACATACTGCAGCATTTTTGCTATTATGAAGGAAGGTGACACAACTATTCACAAGCATTATGCTTGCTTATTGGAGCTATGCCATTCAAACAAGCCAAGCTTCAGGCTACCAGCTAACTGCAGTATTGCTAGGGCCACACTGCTCCCTTCCTAGCTCTCCCTGTCCAGTTATTCTTGTGTGGAAGCACACCCCCAAAAAATGGAGGCTCTCAGTACCGCTCCCAAAAGGTCCCCAGCAGAACAAACACATTCTCAGAACACATTACAATACCAAATCAATGACTCAATGGGGGCAGTCATGGGCAGGAGGTTAGGAAACCAGCCTTGTGACCGGAAGGTCGCCGGTTCGATCCCCAGAGCTGACAGCACATGACTGAGGTGTCCTTGAGCAAGACACCTAACCCCCAACTTCTCCCCGGGTGCTGCGGATTGGACTGCCCACCACTCCGGACAAGTGTGCTCACTGCCCCCTAGTGTCTGTGCTCACTAGAGTGTATGTGGTGTTGCACTTCATGGATGGGTTAAATGCAGAGGTGAAATTTCCCCGTTGTGGGATTAAAAAGGGTCACGTAAACTTAGTTCTGAATGTGCTCAGAAAGACTGTTAGCGCATCCAGTCATGGCTGCCTGATTTTGTGCAAAAATGGGGGAACAATGTGAAGTGAAGGGGGAGCTGAGTCAGTAGTGAATCAGACTAAGAAGTACTGCCAGCTGCTGATTATTTGATGACTTAGATTTATAAATAATCCCAGATTATAATCATGCTACAACATTAGCTCAAAAGGATAGTGCTTGAACTAGCTCACTAGCATATTAAGTTAGATCAGCAAGACGATAGCTATCTTCACTTTATTCCCACTATAAAATGCTGAAACTGTTAATGGCCAACACAATCACTTACAACTGTTTGCAATGATTATGTACTCAATTGCACACTTTTATATTTATGTGAGTGTTTGGGTGGCATTACTCACTCTGCTAAAACATGCAATTGGCTGTTAAGGACACTCAGGCAAAGCAAAGAATGAATTTTCATGGTAACATCACTGCATGCTTGAGCTCAGGCTTTGCCCCTTTCCCCATCTACCCTAGTTACATTTACAAGGTTTGATACTGTCTTTTCTATCACTCTAACACTGCTCCCTCGAGTTCGCTTACAAAGATTTGAGTCTTTATCCTCTCAAGTTGTTAGTGGAGCATCAGTCAGCTGGTATTGAGCCTGCTTTGTGGTATGTAAAGCAGTGTACACCAATGAGCCAAAACATGACAGGTGAAGCAAATAACATCTCATGACAACAGCACATGTCAAGTACTGGGATGTATTAAATGATAAGTAAAGAGTCAATTCGCATAGTCGTCTTGTTGGATGCAGAGGAAATGAGCGGCCATGAAGACCTGAGCAATCGTTGTGACTGAGCCAGAGCATCTTCAGAATGGTAAAGCTTGTGCGGTGCTCCTGGTTAGCAGTGGTGAATACTTACCAACAGTGGTCTGAGGAGGGATAAACCATGAACCCAGGGCTCACCAATGAGAAAAGGTGTCTTGTCTAATCTGAACCTAAAGGAGGGCTGCTGTGGCACATAGTCAGAGTATTATTAATGATGGTTAGGAATGTGTCACAACACAGAGCATCACATCATGCTGTGCTTGTGTTGATTTGTCAGAATGCTTATGCTAAGCGCTGTTCACCATGAAAAGCACCTACAACGGGCATGCAAGCATCAGAGCTTTGGAGCAACGAAAAAAGCTTTCCACTGGTCCACTGTGTCCCATTTTCTTATATATGTCAGAAAATTAACCACCACGCTTTTGAGTACAATGGGCCTTTAAATTCAAGATCAAACAATTATTCATACCAAACGAATACAAAGTGGATGAGCTATGTATATGTTTACCAACCCCTAGCAAAAGTAGGCTAGCAGATGCTCCACTTGCAGGTGTCTATGCAGCCCACAATAAAATCAACACTGTGCTTCTTTTATAAAGTGGTAGAAAACACAGTAAGACACGGCAAACTCCAATTCCATGTGCTGATACATTTTACTATAACCGGCATAGACATGCACATGTACAAACTGCTCTGGGAGCAGACTTTAATGCGTTAAAAACGACAAAAGCAACGTCTTTGAACGTGTCTCAGACAATACACTAGGAAAGAAAGAGTTAAAGTGCTGCTAGGATCCAGCTTAGCGGATGTACAGTCATAAACACTGTGCATCGCTCTCTGCCTGGTCTTCATAAATTGATAATAGGTGTGCCATTAACAGGTGTGCTGGTTCTTCTCTTTGATTGGGAATAATTCTCTTTTTCTGTAGTCTGTTTTGTATTCACGTATGTTTCTGTCATCCTATCAGCTGGCCTGGAACAGCCTCATCTCTCACATCTCCCGTGATACAGCAGTTGATCATTAAAAAGACTCTTTATCATTTTAAATCATGAGTAATTGTTCTGCTGGGGAAAAAAGAAAGACAGGCTCCAGCACGTTAAACGAGTTCAGCCCTCCGTGATTCCTCGCATGCTCTCATTTCTGTCTCTTTCTCGTCCTCATTCTTCCTTCTCTCTCCAATCCTCTTCTCTGCTCAAAGTTTATTTTCTGAATTACCATTCCAAGCAGTGGCCCCCAGTGCAGTGTCATTTGTCAAAGGTAGCTGCCAGAATGGCTCTCTGGCTGTCCTATCCAGTTCTAGAGTGCTCATCTATCTCTCTCACTCCCTCTTTCCTCTCTCTCTCATCACCCTCCCTTCGGCCCTGTCTAATAATCATTAATGCCAGGATGCGGGCCTTTCATTACCCACTCTGTCTGTCTGTCTATCTCCTTCTCTCTCTCTCTCTCTGTTTTGAATGATTTTGTATGTGTAGGCCCACCTGAGTGGCTAATTAAGAATCTGATTTAAAGGGATACTCCAGTGTTTTTTCAACCTAATCTCTATATACTGCACCAATACAGTGTGGTCGATTACTGCAGACAATAATTTCGACATGCTTTCTTGTGCTGAAAAAAGAACAGAAAATCCACTGTTTCTGAACACACTTGTTGTATAAATCAATGGGCAGTTGATGAATTACATAAACAAACATTTATGCAAGATATGTGTTAACACAGTTATGTGTTTCTGAGCCTGACAAGTTTTCCAAATGAAAACACTTGTAAAATACATATCAGCGTAGTTGTGGACAGAGTCATGCATGCATATCAGATCATGTAATAAGTGAAAATAGAGAAAAGTTGTATAAAACTTTTTAAAATGTTTTTTAAAAGTCCAGCTTTACATTTACATTTAGATTTACAACATTTAGCAGACTCTCTTATCCAGAATGACTTACAAGAAGTGCTTTGTGTAGAGAAAGTATATTTGCTAGTTACCAATAGGTTATAGAGAACCAGTCCTGAGCTCAGATACTGCTAAGAAACAAAAGTCACTGTTGATACCCAGAGAAAAAGGAACAGAGTTGAGCACAGAACTCTGTGCAATACAATATACTACACTACAATACAATAAACTACAATACACAGTGAAATACAATAAAATACAGTACATTACAATCATTACTTAATTCAGTGCTCATTTAAGTGCTGTATAAAGAGATGTGTCTTCAGTGTTTTGCGTTTGATGACAACAAGAGACTCTGCTGTACGGACAGCCAGTGGGAGTTCGTTCCACCACTTGGGTGCCAGTAAGGAGAACAGCTTCAGTAGGACATCTCTCATGTCAGTCTAACCTTAAAGACTGTGATTTGTTTGTGTGATTTATTTGAGCAATATATTATTTTTGATAATGAAGTTAACAGATCAGCTGTGTCCCAGCAATTACAACTTCGTAAAACACCAAAAGGATTTAACTTCTCCTCTGCTTTGTAACATCTCAAAAACCACTTCAAAACACTGCTCAGAATGAGCTGCAGGCCTCTGATCAAAATACAATAGCACTCATTGATGTTTTCAGTTCTCAAAAAGGAAAGTAGTGTTTTAAGAAATACATTTCCATTAAGTAAGATATTCTGCACCATATGTTCACTTTTAATTGTTTTCCACAAGTATAGCCAGTTTAAGGGGAGCCTCTTCCTATTTCACCCCTTATATCAAAAACATGTCTGCCAAACAGTAGAGGTCACTCGCGAGTGAATCTACAGTGAATGAGTTGAATGGAGCTAAATTTATTTTCTAAACATTTGTGCATGACCTTCCCATAATTTTGTAAAATACACAGATGTATTCTATTAAAAAATCATAGAAATCTTTTCAGTAACTTTGTTTTTCTACAACAAACAGATTTTGGGCAGAATGCTACCAAGTGCTGATTGGTTATCCTTACTGTTAATGAGTGCTGATTGGTTGGTGAGCTGATCATAGATGTCATGAACATGCATGAGGCATTGTTAGAAAGTCTTATTAATGAATGTGTTGGCATGTTTTATGCTGTTATGAGTTCAGAAGATTAGTACATTACTTAGGAGCGCCCTCTAGTGTTAGACAAATCTGTAAGACATTGCCGAGTGGATAGTCCCCTCACTACACATTTTTTGGCCAAAACTATTGGGATTTTGTCAGTTGCATTTTGTTTGATCTGCACATGTATATATATATATATATATATATATATATATATATATATATATATATATATACTGGAAACTACAGTGACATATTTGTTTCTAGCAGTATCTGAGCCCAGGACTGTCTTTTTCTCTAAGCTATTGGTAACTAGCAAAGATACTTTCTCTAGATTGACAAAGCACTTCTTGTAAGTCGCTCTTAATAAGAGCATCTGCTAAATGCTGGAAATGGAAATGGAAACAAAATTCTTTTGTTCCAGTTAAATTCTAATGAGCAGTAGGAATCATCTGCATGCTCTAGACATCATGATGAAAAATTTACTTTTCAGAACAAGATATGTCTGTGGGATTTTCACTATTGCCATCCCTTACCTGTCGTGCCAAAACAATGAGCTGTGATTGGCCGTTTTGCATGTCAGTTAAGTGGTCTCTTTCTGACAAGGTAGGCAGTTCTTGGCCAGGGTCACTGCCAATTGGTGGAAGCGTGGTTTGTAAAACAAGTAAAAGCCCAATGGCTTCCACTGTATATGAATTGAAAGCTAACAGGTTTTCTGTCTATTTGTAAGTAGATGCAAAGTTGTTGTCTATGGTAATCATCTGTACGCTACAGATGCGGAAGATGGAGGTTAAGTTGAAAGCACTGAACGATTCATATAAAATGCTGAATTCTCTCTCTCTCTTTCATTCCAGTAGCACAGCTCTGGTGACTGATGCAGTCTGAAGGTTCATCTCTGGTGGTCTGCTTGCCCTACTCTGCCTCACTCCGGTGCATGTGTTTCTGACAGATGGGGACTGGCACATAGCAGAAGTGTGATGCTACACTACTCTTACTGCTGTTGCTCTCACTGCTTCTATGCCCCGGGGTCACTGTCTCCTTTCTCTGCACTCTCTCTCTCCCCTCCAAGAGACATTCAATTAACTTCTTGTATTGTAGCCATCCATGTACATGCTCCATGCTCTCTGGCCTTTCGCCAGCGAGAGAAGAAGAGTGGGTTCTCTGAGGCAGAGGCAGGCCCCTCCTAACGGCTTTGTTTGCGCTTCTTGGAACAAACAGACATTAAGAAGCGCATGTGTGCATGTGAGGGATGGAAGCATCTCCAGATGGGTCTTATGTTCTCTAAGTAAACTGTAAGAAATGAAAAGCATGCTTCAGAATCAGGCTGGTGGAGAGCATAGGGGAAACGGAGCTGGGCGTCTTTAATCAAAATAACAATGCTCTTTAATTCTGTCTTAATTAAATCGCCGTTTCCCCCCGGTGAGGCTCAGGCGCGCCGCTCACGCTCCCTCTTCGGATTTGTGTTGTGTTTAATCATCGACTTTGTGTTCCTCCATCAGGAGATTTTCACTTTTTTTTCTATAGACTGGTGCAGGTTTACACAGCCGCCGTGCTGGCAGGAGAGAAAGCTTTAAAAAAACAAGAGAATTAAAAAAAAAACTACTAGATCTATGTCACACAAAGCACACACGAACATTCACACACACACATGCACCTGGTCCAACTTTCTTTATCTCTTTGTCTGTGTGTGAGTTTGTTTTTCGGACTAATTAAGAAAATCAGAAGAAAACGGGTCAACTAGATGTACCTAACATGCCATTTTAAGTGCTTTTTACAAAAGTTGCATGTTTATTGTTCTAAAAGGAAAATGAAAAAGCATTTTTGGTTACTTAGGTTAAGGTTAGGTTCAGGATTTGGCTCTGAAAACTCCTATTACATTATAACTGTGGCAGAGAGGGGAAGCTGCCATTACCACTCCCCCCACATACACATGCGAGGTGCTCCTCTACCTGATCAGGGACAGCTTTGGTAAAAGAGGGGAGGAAAACGGCTCTGTGCAGCATGGCAGGAGAGGGAACTCCATGGTTGGATAGAGATCCTCATCCACACAGAGACAAAGATTCAAGTCAGAATTGACCTAAAAAAGAAGCAATAATAATTAAATAATAAACAATTACATTTCCTGATCGTTGCATTGCACCCGCTCTGCTTTATAGTGTGTGTGTGTGTGTGTGTGTGTCTGAGCCTGCAGAGCGGCTCAGCATCTCCCCAGGCTGTCGCCACAATATGCAAAACTGACCACAATTTCATTTATTCAGTTTCCAGTCAATACAGCAACTACCCAAACTCACCTCAGCTGCCTTGCACATTTCTCAAATGTCTGAAAAAGATTTCTGAAGAGATTATATGAGATATTTGCATATGGAAGCAGGGCAACAAAGAAAACTAAATGAAAAAACAGGAGTTTATAATAAGATATAGATCACAAATAGAGTTTATAAAATGGAGAACATGAGACTAACCATGTTGGTAGACCTGGTAGACCATCAAAACTGTCACCATCAGATAAACAGTACTTAAAGCTTTCATCTTTGAGAGACACTAACTTTTCATCAACTAAACAAGTAATTTGACCAGGGGTTAGACTTAACTTAAACTGGATTTTTTTTTCTGTTTGAGAGTGGAAACCATATTTTTCAACATGCCATTAAAATTGTTGCACCTTTGCTTGTTACAAATATACAATGGATACAAGATATATCATTATATATTCTATGTTTATTACATAAATATAACTCATAGGACATATTATTATTATTACATAAGCAGTTACATACATATCATTATATATAGGTACTTGCATACATAATACATTTGGGACATATTATTTAAGCAATAGAACACAAGAGGGAGCGTATTATGGCAAAATAACGTTAACACACAACCTCTAGTGTTCTATTGCTAACAGCTAAATAATTAAAGCTAAATAATTAAAGTAAGAAATTAATCAATTTGAACATGAACATGTCATTTAATATGTTTTAATAAGTTTTGTAACCAGCAACTTGTTGCTATGTCACAGTAACGAGCTCCACCCACTCACAGTGGGCAGTTTGCTCTCC
Source organism: Pygocentrus nattereri (assembly GCF_015220715.1). Taxonomy (NCBI): domain Eukaryota; kingdom Metazoa; phylum Chordata; class Actinopteri; order Characiformes; family Serrasalmidae; genus Pygocentrus; species Pygocentrus nattereri. Next base: position 22,149,802 of record NC_051221.1, on the reverse strand, counting down.
AGCTCCTTACACTAAATAGTTTTTTATTCCTGGTTTTATGGCTCAGTCCAACTCTGAAGATGAGACTACATGTTTGGCGAATGGTATTCAGTTCATTTCTGGCTGATTCCAGGTTGTTTAGGTTTTCTTCTGTTGCAGCTGCCGACTGAAAAGCTCCTCAGTGGTGATGACAGTTTGGGAATTTAGTGTCTCATCTTCAGAGTCTGACCAAATTGGCTGTCAGTCAAATGTGATTTTAAAGGTATCCATTTTCGGTTTGTGCACAAAGTGAGAAGTACAAACTCATCAAACTCATTGCTTAGCAATGGCATCTCAGCGGAGTGATACAATGTTTGTGAAAAACCTGTGACGTTATGGCGAAATATCAGTGCTTCTCAACCAATCAGCTTGCATGGGTGGAACTAACTGTTGTATAATATTGCATATAGATACCTACACACTGCTATTCAAAAACCATATATCTTTAAACTGGTAACTTTACAGGAAAAGACAAAAATGTTATTAACTTTTAATGTAAGTACATGTAATGAATGAGATTTTATGTTGTGGAGTTATGGAATGTTTCTATTAAAACATTCATTAAGAGATGTTCATACAGCAGAACAGGCACTTGCTGTGCTAAAATGAAAGTAAAAGTAATCGAGATACATGGCTTTGATATGACAGTGATGAATGTACACGGCTTTTAAACACTTCAGTGTCACTGCTGGACTGAGAATAGTCCACCAATCAAAAATATCCAATCAACGGCGTCCTGTGGGCAGCATCCTGTGACCACTGATGAAGGACTAGAGGGTGACTAATACAAAACCAAGGTAGGAGTGAGAGTGGACAGTGAGTGGAGGCGGCCTATAGAGAACGTGGGTCTTTATAGTATATAGAGCTAAAAAACTGGACAGTGAATGTAGATATGAGGAGGTATACTTAATGAAGTGGCTGGTTGGTGTATTTACTACATATCATTACATGCATGTAGCCTGACTAGGTGTACAAATAGCCTGACTAGGTGTACAAATAGCCTGACTAGGTGTACAAATCATACATACAGGGCTGTGGAAAATACTTTGACATAGTAGTGATGACTGTATACTGAATACACTGTTCTATTCAGTAATGTGTTCCATAACACATAAATAGTAAGGTATTCTGAATACATTTAAAAAACAAATAGAACACACATTGCTAAGGCACATAGGGAAAACTCCACACCCACACCTGGACAGTTTCAGAGAAGCACCTCACCTGAATTCTGAATTCATTCACCTGTGTGTGTTTGGCTGTGTTTGTATAAATACCCATTTTGTTTGTCATGCTTGTTGCAAAGTATTGCCATTGTTTCTGTGTGCACACAGAGCTTTTTCTTGTTTCAGGTTTTGACCTGTTTTGATTTTTTTTTTACCTGGCCCTCTGTTGAGTCTACCTGAATCTCTGCATTTTGGTATTTGACCTTAGCCTGTATCTCTGTTTAGCCTGTAGCCTTAGCCTGTAACTAAGTTTTTACCTCGTCCATGTATCTTTTTATTCTCCTCATGGTTTTGACCTGGCCTGACTTTGGTTAATTGATTTCAAACTGTCCTTTCAACATTAAAGCCCTTTCTCTATTTCTCTATAAGCATATGGTTTGTCACAACTGCGTTACAACTCCACATTCTAATAATAAATTCTTGCAAATGTGCCTATAAAGGGAGTAGTTGTGTGATTTTCAGTTACTGACGTGTGTAGCCTGCCACAAAACACATGCAGGAGTCCAGTACAACAGCACTGCTAAGCTTCTTACCTCTTAACATCACCACTGAAGAGACTGTTCAGTTCCATCATCCAACAAATGAGTAACACTGAGATTAATAACTGGCTCATCACAGATTAAGTTATCAGGCCACTCAGTTTTTAGTTTTAACTTGAGTGAAAACTGCTTTCACAAAATGCAACTTCGACTGAATACAGAGACTTAATTTCTGTATTTTGTATATACATAGCCAGTCCTTGTATTCCATTGCACCCCAGCTCTGCATGTGTGTGTCCTGTAAAAAACAGCAGGCTCTTGGGGTTTGGAAAGTGGGGGACTTTGACTTGCCAAAAAAAATGTTGAGCATGTTAAAAATCAGGCTTGTTTTATGTGCCTGTGTGTAGTCTCCCTTTTGGCAGCAGAATCAGCAGAAGCCGTACAGCATGCCGGCCTTTTCAGCAATGGACAGAATGAACTAGTGAAAAGAGCAGCTCTGTTGTCCATCATGGCTCACCCCCAATCGTCCCACCACCGTCGACTCATAGCGTAGACAAACAGCTGCTCCCCTCCGCAATAGATCTGCTTATTATTTTCCTGTCCTTTGACTAAAAAGTCCATTATAGGAAATGCCAGGGCAGTCATGGCCTTTTCAGTGGCGCGTGTGTCATACCTCAGCCCTCGGGACAATAGAGGGTCTGACACCGGGCCTGGACTTAAACAGACTGATCTTTAAATCAATTCACCCTGTAATTATAACGGAAGGATGAGGAAAGGGCCTGGCTGTCATATCGCACGACTGGGTTCAGAACCTAGCACCACTGACAGGAGCAGCCACTGGTGCTCGGTCTCAGGAGCATCTGTCATATCCATCACTGCGGCAGCGATGGCATATGGACAGTGTGAATACTCTACAACCCACCGCTGGTCAGAGCAAGGACTGATTCAGATGGATGATCTAGGTGTGGAAAGGCTGGTCATAGATCAGAGCAAAAGGCCAAGTTGTACCTGCAGCTTCTCTGTCCCTATGATAGTGGCGTCTGTGCAAGATCCTGTCCTCAAAGCAAAGAAGTGTAGAGGCTACTGTAATCTTTTATTTTTGCCAAGAACAAGAGAGCTGCAAATAACGTAATGCATCAGACTCAACATAGCCTATAGGGGAATGTAGAGAGGACTACAAAACAGATAGCTTATCATAAAGGTGGTGGGAACACCCATGCTCTCTCTCTCTCTCTCTCTCTCTCTCTCTCCCCCTCTTTTTTCTTTCTCGTTGTTCTGCTCTCTTCTCACTCTCTCTCTTTCTGACCCTCTCTATCTTTCGGTCATTTTTCCTTTTCTCTCTCTCTTTCTCTGCCTCCTCGGGGAGCACATCACTCTAATGGAAATGGCTTTTCATTCCCAACCCACTAAAAGAGCTAAAGATGGATGGGAAAAGAGCAGGCAGAGAAAAGGAGCTGCTGTTTATACAGTCAGATGCAGAAACATAGCTGCTGTAAATTTGATTTTTGGGTGAGCTGCCACTGGGATGATAGTAAGCGAAATTGCAAAACCTGTTAAAAAGGATCTTCCCCATTCTGAGTGTGTGTGTGTGTCTGTAGAGAGAGAGAGAGAGAGAGAGAGAGAGAGAGACTCAGAGAGAGTATTTCTGTGTGTAGTGCTATGAGTAAGCTCTTATACTCGCTTCAGCTGCTCTCTGTGTCAACTTAGCGTTTAATCTCTAGCTCACCTAACACTATTACACATTAAATCCTTTTATCGTATATCATGGTCACCAGAAATGAGAAGAGATGGAGAGAGATTCGCCTGTGCCATGTGTGTTTCTGTGTATGTTTGTGTATTCTACAAAAACTACGTTTCACTGTTGAAATATAACAGGATCTTTTATTTTTTTTAGGATTTTTTTTGTTTGTTTCTGAGGTGAAGGTTAGGTTCAGGGTTAGGCTTCCAGGAAAGGCAAATAATCTAATTTACACACATTTCCACTTACTTCCGAAGTAGTAGATTGATTTGGTGTCCAAATTGTGCTTCTTTAGTTTTATTGCTGAGGCTAATATTATTAACAAACACAAGAAGCCAGTAGACACCCAGGGTCTCCTCAACTTGCCAATATGGTTTAGAACACAGTATAACTTACTGTGAGCTATGAAAGCAAACAAAACTGTGGCTGGACGCTGTGGGCACCCATTTAAGTTGTACTGAAGTCCACCTCATCTACAGAATCTGGCTCCCCATCATGTGCACACGTCACACAGGCCACAAGTTTTCAGTTGGGTTTTTTTTTTTCAGTTTAGAAACACAAATATTCAGTTTGAACATTCAAGATAAACACATTCATGAATTGAAATTACAGAAATCAGGCAAGTGAATACGTTTTAAGGATGTATTACAGATAAAAATTTGACTTCTAATGTTTGTTTACAATGTTAGACATGTAGTTCCAGTGCTGAGATAAAGAAGCAAGAGTTGAACTTAAGTCCCCCTTATTCGAGTTGGATTAGTTGTCTCTGGGAAAGTACTATACATTATATAAAAATGAAACTGCAATGTTATTATTTTTATCAGTTCTCTCGTTGATGTTATCTGTCAGTTGCATGTAACTGAGTGAATCAACTGTGTGGCTTCAGTGAATGATGTGTCAGGTTTACTTGATGAATGTTTGTTTGGTCAGTGTAACATTTACACTCCTGCTGGCTCTTGGTGCCTGCTATTCGTGTATTAGACATTTTCTTTGCATTTCTGTGTTGTCTTTTTCCTGGCTTGTCCTTTTCCCTTTTCTTTCTGTGTGTGGGGGGGTGTATGGGGCGTTCCATTCTAATCATGATTAACTACATTGTCTCAGTGTTACTGGCTGTTATTTCTCAGTGTGTTTCTATGAGAGCATGGCACTGCAGAAACAGTGTAACTAAATTACAAACTAACTTTATTCCATAGCATCTGTTGCTTTTGTTGACTTAATGGTTATAGTAGTTTAGCACAAAGATATTAAGTTAGATAAACAGATAATCCATGCAAAGCACAATTTAATTCATTCACATTTGCTCACTTTTGAGTCGTTTAATTGAAGTCCAGTTTGAGTGACTAATGAGAAGATCAATGACTTTATTCCAGTGTAAAATCTATGAGCATACTTTTCATGTATGAATGTATGAATTGATCGCATGTTAAAGTAATAATAAAACCTGAAAACAGACATGTTTTTATTGTTACCGAGTGCAGCAGCAGTCATGAAACCCTAACATGAACATTAAAGCTGTGACATTTTAATCTGGTCTGTTGGACTGAGAATATAAGACACTCTATCCCAAATTAGTCCCCCATTCAAATATCTTACAAATTATATCATAGAACCTCATAGAACATCATAGTTTCGACAAACTTTTAGAAAATACTTTACAAAGTACATAAGCATTTGCCTCTAGAGGTGTTTTATCATGAGCAAACAATACTTGTGAAAGTATTTTGCAAAGCAATGTACAGTCAGAGGTCAAACTAGTGGGAGTTGTCTTGTGCAAAACATACACACTACAGCGTGAAAAATTTGTCCTAAATCAGTGGGACAACCTGATCATGTTGTGTTCGGCAGGGTTTGGCCCTCATCTCTCAGATATGTGTCAGGCTTGTGTCAGGTTCAGATTTCACATTTAGGTTCTCTCCTGCCTCCGACTTTTAACTCCTAATTTCTCCCTGCTTTAGATATTCATCTTACTTTTCTTCTTCTTCTCTACTTGCCTCACCTTAAAACAGCTTTCAATCTGACATCCTGAAGTCACACACTTGTGTTGTTGATAGAAATTGGAACCAAAGACCCATGCTTGTGAGAAAATGGTGGCACAGAAAATAAAACAGAGATTTGACTCAGGACTGGACAGTTTAATGCAGCTAAAGAGCACTATTATTTATTATTGATGTAATGATGACTGGTGTTGTCACAGAAATATTTTGTGACACTGTGCAATGTAGGTGATGATGGGCCAGTTCAGGGTAGTCTTGGACAGAGTTTTGCTTGGCTTGGGTCGTTATTGGATGCAAAATGGATCAGATTCTGGCAAAATTTTTGCTACTTGGGTCGGTTTTATACTTCAACTTGATGTACAATACTGTAAAGAAAGAGATCACGCCTTATTTATTTCAACAGCACTTAAGTAAAAGCTATTCATTTTTAGGGGATATTTCTGAGGGGATTAGATATAAAACAACATACTTTCATAAGGAAGAGGAGAGTCAAAAGATACAAGTGAATAAATAGGAGAATCTGAATCAGGAGAAGCAAAAAATACAACCATCTCCCAAGACTGAACTTTGGAGGTATAACCCCCCCCTGCAGATTTCATCAAAAAGCTGAAAGCAAGCTTCTTTGACATCATGTTAGCTGTTGAGGCTTCTGTGTCATTTTCTGTATGTGTTTTCTGCTTTTTTCCTGACACTGAAACACAAATAACTTATACTTAATGGTTTTAACAGGAAATTCAACCATATCCATATATCAACTAAGTATTAACTAAACTATGGCTCATGGTGTCATGAGTTTATGTAAATCTCTTCAGTGTTATTAGAAAAGGCAAAAGTCCTAGATCAGTCTGCCTGCTCTGAGAAGTTTGATAAATTTGGGCCCTGGAGTGTGTAATCTGCATAGCAACCTAATGAAACAAACCTGCAGCCTGAAAGAGCCGGTAAAGTTCTACCAGTAAGTGTTTGGCTAGGCACATTGCTTCCACCTTCCACCCCCAACCACACACGCACACACACGCGCGCACATACACGCACAAACGCACGCGCACACACACACACAGAGTCATTCCCCCGTTGCTGCTATTGTCAGTGTGAAGCCCACACTGTCTCCACTGCAGGTAGGACGAACTCTATTGTGTGTGGTGGACGCATGAGCAGCACTATCTACCAACACAAGTGCACGTCTCTAAAGGCACGCTACTCTATATGCAAAGCAGAGGGTGATTTGTTGGAGGAAAAAAAGAAAGCAGAAGAAGAAGCCTGGTGTGGAGTGATTATATTTGTAATTTAATTTCACTGGTCACACAGGGGACAGATAAGAGAGAGGACCACTGCAGTTGTCTGCATCCAGCCATGAATGGAGTCATGAGAATGAGACACACAAACAGCTTCATTGTGCAGAACGGAGACGTGTGACAGGAGGCTGTACATGTGGAAAGACTGTTTGAGGACATTCACACTAAAGTGCATTAATGCATATGTATGTATCTACTGAGCCTATACACTCACACTCATACACATAAAGTTGGTTTTGCACACATAGATAGGAGCATGTGTAACTTTGTAAAGCGAGATTTCTACCCACATAAATAGTAATATCTTAAGGAACATATAGGAGCCCACACCTCAATCCTTCAATCTCATGACTACATACCTTGAAGATTAGTTTGATATTATTTACTTAATTGCTAATAGTAGTTACCGGATAGGACGTTTTAAACAGGCACTCTGGCCAAACTGACAAATTTAACCAATGCAGCATTGGTTGTAAGATAGGCCTATTCATGTCCAACAGCTTTGCCACAATAGTCTCAAGAGTTTGATTTTACAGTTTAAAGAAAATCCAGATTGTGTATCGTAAAGGTGGAGGGAAGTACTTTGGGGCAAGTGGGCTGTTTAAAATGTTGTTTCTTTGTTTTTACTAATGCAGAAGGAAGCCAAATAGCTAACATTCCTGCTAGGAAGTCAAATATAATGTCTGTTTTTATTACCCTCTACAGCAGTGGATCTCTTTAATGTCATAAGGAGGATTCTCTAATGGTTGGATGATGTAAATTCACAATGCATGCTGGGCATTGTAGTGAAAGAACATTGATAAACGTAAGCACAAAAAGGATACAAAACTGTAAATTCTTTTAAAATGACAAAGCTGCACTATAGACCGTTATACAACATGACAAATAACATAGTTCTAGTTTAAGGCTGGAAAGTTCATTTAAGATTAAAAACTGAGTAAAAAGCTTTGAATTAAATAATTAATATAATTACTTGTTTAATATTATTACTTAATTGCATTCTAATTACATAGTGAGTTACACAGTGAGTTACATTTACATTTGCTTTACATGCTCTATCAACAGCTTCAGGTTTGCACTTTTGACATTCATCATTGTTTCAATGTCAAGCAATGACCAAAACAAGGCAGAAATGTTAATGATAGTTTTTCTTCTGCAAAACAAAATACATTATAATTTTTCATTAAAATAAAGACCATAATAAAACATCACCTCTTCTTATAAATGTTGAATTGATTGAAAGTTTAGAATCTTCAGTTTCGACAGAATGTCTCTGCTTGATTCAGTGAGCTATGAGTGAGAAATAATTAATACCAAATTGCATCATGATTCTGTTATTGCTATATTGCAGTTGTTATATAACTGAGACTTCTAAGGGTTAGGAAGAAAATCAAAACTAGCCAGTATGGTCAGACGTATACTGATTTTCTTGACTGTAAGCTTTATATTATGACTTTAACTCATACAGCTGAGCATAAAGTCTTTCTTTGCAGAATATCCTCCAAGTCTTAGATTTAAATTAAAAAGTACAAAGCACACACCAACCCATGATTCTGGAGTATTTGAGATTTCGTTATTTCTTCCCTCTCTATCTCAACATAAAATGTAATCAGCAGGGGGAGTCTGAGCCGGACCCTCTATCTCAAAGAGCAAAGACACATTTAAGATTCCAAAGGAGAACACACAGAGCCGCACAAAGCCCAAGAATAAAAGACAGAAAGTGAAGGACAAGAAGCCTGACCCTGACTACACTTGTCTTTTTCTCTGCAGGATTTATGTCTGGGGCATGTGTCTCTTGTTCCTGATCTAGAACCAGCATCCCCTATAGAACACACTAGCTTAGCTAAAAAGAGCTCACTGACTTTAGATCAGCAAGAGAACTGATCTGCTGTAGAAAGACTGGCTGTGTAGAATGGGTGAATATAAGTGGATCACAAGACTGTATTCTGTCTGGATCAAGTATGGGGTGAACTCAGTGACTGCGTTTTGGGGAAAAGAAAGAAAGGATAACACTGAAAATCCGGGTCTTAAATTCAAAGAAGAAGCCTGACAAAATTCTGTCTGAACCCACCTGAAATTGATTATAGAACACCAAAAATGTCTGGACTTGACTATAGAACACCAGCATTCTGTCTGAACCTGACTATAGAACACCAGCATTCTGTCTGAACTTGACTATAGAACACCAGAATTCTGCCTGAACCTGACTATAGAACACCAGAATTCTGTCTCTACCTGACTATAGAACACCAACATTCTGTCTGACCCTGACTATAGAACACCAGCATTCTGTTTAAACCTGACTATAGAACACCAACATTCTGTCTGAACCTGACTATAGAACACCAGAATTCTGTCTGACCCTGACTATAGAACACCAACATTCTGTCTGAACCTGACTATAGAACACCAGAATTCTGTCTGACCCTGACTATAGAACACCAGAATTCTGTCTGACCCTGACTATAGAACACCAGAATTCTGTCTGAACCTGACTATAGAACACCAACATTCTGTCTGACCCTGACTATAGAACACCAGCATTCTGTCTAAACCTGACTATAGAACACCAACATTCTGTCTGAACCTGACTATAGAACACCAGAATTCTGTCTGAACCTGACTATAGAACACCAACATTCTGTCTGAACCTGACTATAGAACACCAGAATTCTGTCTGAACCTGACTATAGAACACCAGAATTCTGTCTGACCCTGACTATAGAACACCAACATTCTGTCTGAACCTGACTATAGAACACCAGAATTCTGTCTGACCCTGACTATAGAACACCAGAATTCTGTCTGAACCTGACTATAGAACACCAACATTCTGTCTGACCCTGACTATAGAACACCAGCATTCTGTCTAAACCTGACTAAAGAAAACAAGAATTCTGTCTGACCCTGACCATAGAAGACCAACATTCTGTCTGAACCTGACTATAGAACACCAACATTCTGTCTGACCCTGACTATAGAACACCAACATTCTGTCTGAACCTGACTATAGAACACCAGAATTCTGTCTGAACCTGACTATAGAACACCAGAATTCTGTCTGACCCTGACTATAGAACAACAGAATTCTGTCTGACCCTGACTATAGAACACCAGCATTCTGTCTAAACCTGACTATAGAACACCAACATTCTGTCTGAACCTGACTATAGAACACCAACATTCTGTCTGACCCTCAATATAGAACACCAGAATTCTGTCTGAACCTAACTATAGAACACCAGAATTCTGTCTGACCCTGACTATAGAACACCAACATTCTGTCTGACCCTGACTATAGAACACCAACATTCTGTCAGAACCTGACTATAGAACACCAACATTCTGTCTGAACCTGACTATAGAACACCAACATTCTGTCTGACCCTCACTATAGAACAACAGAATTCTGTCTGACCCTGACTATAGAACACCAGCATTCTGTCTAAACCTGACTATAGAACACCAACATTCTGTCTGAACCTGACTATAGAACACCAACATTCTGTCTGACCCTCAATATAGAACACCAGAATTCTGTCTGAACCTGACTATAGAACACCAGAATTCTGTCTGACCCTGACTATAGAACACCAACATTCTGTCTGACCCTGACTATAGAACACCAACATTCTGTCAGAACCTGACTATAGAACACCAACATTCTGTCTGACCCTCACTATAGAACACCAACATTCTGTCAGAACCTGACTATAGAACACCAGAATTCTGTCTGAACCTGACTATAGAACACCAGCATTCTGTCTAAACCTGACTATAGAACACCAACATTCTGTCTGAACCTGACTATAGAACACCAACATTCTGTCTGACCCTCACTATAAAACACCAGAATTCTGTCTGACCCTGACCATAGAACACCAACATTTTGTCTGACCCTGACTATAGAACACCAACATTCTGTCTGACCCTGACTATAGAACACCAACATTCTGTCTGAACCTGACTATAGAACACCAGAATTCTGTCTGAACCTGACTATAGAACACCAGAATTCTGTCTGACCCTGACTATAGAACACCAGAATTCTGTCTGAACCTGACTATAGAACACCAACATTCTGTCTGAACCTGACTATAGAACACCAACATTCTGTCTGACCCTGACTATAGAACACCAACATTCTGTCTGAACCTGACTATAGAACACCAACATTCTGTCTGACCCTCACTATAGAACAACAGAATTCTGTCTGACCCTGACTATAGAACACCAGCATTCTGTCTAAACCTGACTATAGAACACCAACATTCTGTCTGAACCTGACTATAGAACACCAACATTCTGTCTGACCCTCAATATAGAACACCAGAATTCTGTCTGAACCTGACTATAGAACACCAGAATTCTGTCTGACCCTGACTATAGAACACCAACATTCTGTCTGACCCTGACTATAGAACACCAACATTCTGTCAGAACCTGACTATAGAACACCAACATTCTGTCTGACCCTCACTATAGAACACCAACATTCTGTCAGAACCTGACTATAGAACACCAGAATTCTGTCTGAACCTGACTATAGAACACCAGCATTCTGTCTAAACCTGACTATAGAACACCAACATTCTGTCTGAACCTGACTATAGAACACCAACATTCTGTCTGACCCTCACTATAAAACACCAGAATTCTGTCTGACCCTGACCATGGAACACCAACATTCTGTCTGACCCTGACTATAGAACACCAACATTCTGTCTGACCCTGACTATAGAACACCAACATTCTGTCTGAACCTGACTATAGAACACCAGAATTCTGTCTGAACCTGACTATAGAACACCAGAATTCTGTCTGACCCTGACTATAGAACACCAGAATTCTGTCTGAACCTGACTATAGAACACCAACATTCTGTCTGAACCTGACTATAGAACACCAACATTCTGTCTGACCCTGACTATAGAACACCAACATTCTGTCTGAACCTGACTATAGAACACCAGAATTCTGTCTGAACCTGACTATAGAACACCAACATTCTGTCTGAACCTGACTATAGAACACCAGAATTCTGTCTGAACCTGACTATAGAACACCAGAATTCTGTCTGACCCTGACTATAGAACACCAGAATTCTGTCTGAACCTGACTATAGAACACCAACATTCTGTCTGAACCTGACTATAGAACACCAAAATTCTGTCTGACCCTGACTATAGAACACCAACATTCTGTCTGAACCTGACTATAGAACAAAAGAATTCTGTCTGAACCTGACTATAGAACACCAACATTCTGTCAGAACCTGACTATAGAACACCAACATTCTGTGTGACCCTGACTATAGAACACCAACATTCTGTCAGAACCTGACTATAGAACACCAACATTCTGTCTGAACCTGACTATAGAACACCAACATTCTGTCAGAACCTGACTATAGAACACCAACATTCTGTGTGACCCTGACTATAGAACACCAACATTCTGTCAGAACCTGACTATAGAACACCAGAATTCTGCCTGAACCTGACTATAGAACACCAGAATTCTGTCTGAACCTGACTATAGAACACCAGAATTCTGCCTGAATCTGACTATAGAACACCAGAATTCTACCTGAACCTGAATATAGAACACCAGAATTCTGTCTGAACCTGACTATAGAACACCAGAATTCTGTCTGAACCTGACTATAGAACACCAACATTCTGTCAGAACCTGACTATAGAAGACCAACATTCTGTCTGACCCTGACTATAGAACACCAACATTCTGTCTGAACCTGACTATAGAACACCAGAATTCTGTCTGAACCTGACTATAGAACACCAACATTCTGTCTGACCCTGACTATAGAACACCAGAATTCTGTCTGACCCTGACTATAGAACACCAGAATTCTGTCTGAACCTGACTATAGAACACCAGCATTCGGTCTGAACCTGACTATAGAACACCAACATTCTGTCTGAAGCTGACTATAGAACACCAACATTCTGTCTGACCCTGACTACAGAACACCAACATTCTGTCAGAACCTGACTATGGAACTCCAGAATTCTGTCTGAACCTGACTATAGAACACCAACATTCTGTCTGAACCTGACTATAGAACACCAGAATTCTGTCTGAACCTGACTATAGAACACCAACATTCTGTCAGAACCTGACTATGGAACTCCAGAATTCTGTCTGAACCTGACTATAAAACACCAGAATTCTGTCTGAACCTGACTATAGAACACCAACATTCTGTCTGAACCTGACTATAGAACACCAGAATTCTGTCTGAACCTGACTATAGAACACCAGAATTCTGTCTGACACTGACTATAGAACAACAGAATTCTGTCTAAACCTGACTATAGAACACCAGCATTCTGTCTGAACCTGACTATAGAACACCAACATTCTGTCTAAACCTGACTATAGAACACCAGAATTCTGCCTGAACCTGACGATAGAACACCAGAATTCTGTCTGAACCTGACTATAGAACACCAACATTCTGTCTGACCCTGACTATAGAACACCAGCATTCTGTCTGAACCTGACTATAGAACACCAACATTCTGTCTGACCCTGACTATAGAACACCAACATTCTGTCTGAACCTGACTATAGAACACCAACATTCTGTCTGACCCTCACTATAGAACACCAACATTCTGTCTGACCCTGACTATAGAACACCAACATTCTGTCTGAACCTGACTATAGAACACCAACATTCTGTCTGACCCTCACTATAGAACACCAACATTCTGTCTGACCCTGACTATAGAACACCAGCATTCTGTCTGAACCTGACTATAGAACACCAGCATTCTGTCTAAACCTGACTATAGAACACCAACATTCTGTCTGAACCTGACTATAGAACACCAACATTCTGTCTGACCCTCACTATAGAACACCAGAATTCTGTCTGACCCTGACCATAGAACACCAACATTCTGTCTGACCCTCACTATAGAACACCAACATTCTGTCTGACCCTGACTATAGAACACCAACATTCTGTCTGAACCTGACTATAGAACACCAGAATTCTGTCTGAACCTGACTATAGAACACCAGAATTCTGTCTGACCCTGACCATAGAACACCAACATTCTGTCTGAACCTGACTATAGAACACCAACATTCTGTCTGACCCTGACTATAGAACACCAACATTCTGTCTGAACCTGACTATAGAACACCAGAATTCTGTCTGAACCTGACTATAGAACACCAACATTCTGTCTGAACCTGACTATAGAACACCAACATTCTGTCAGAACCTGACTATAGAACACCAATATTCTGTGTGACCCTGACTATAGAACACCAACATTCTGTCAGAACCTGACTATAGAACACCAACATTCTGTCTGAACCTAACTATAGAACACCAACATTCTGTCAGAACCTGACTATAGAACACCAACATTCTGTCTGACCCTGACTATAGAACACCAACATTCTGTCTGAACCTGACTATAGAACACCAGAATTCTGTCTGAACCTGACTATAGAACACCAACATTCTGTCTGACCCTGACTATAGAACACCAACATTCTGTCAGAACCTGACTATAGAACACCAACATTCTGTCTGAACCTGACTATAGAACACCAACATTCTGTCAGAACCTGACTATAGAACACCAACATTCTGTCTGACCCTGACTATAGAACACCAACATTCTGTCTGAACCTGACTATAGAACACCAACATTCTGTCTGACCCTGACTATAGAACACCAACATTCTGTCTGAACCTGACTATAGAACACCAACATTCTGTCTGACCCTGACTATAGAACACCAGAATTCTGTCTGACCATGACTATAGAACACCAGAATTCTGTCTGAACCTGACTATAGAACACCAACATTCTGTCTGACCCTGACTATAGAACACCAGCATTCTGTCTGAACCTGACTATAGAACACCAACATTCTGTCTGAACCTGACTATAGAACACCAACATTCTGTCTGACCCTGACTATAGAACACCAACATTCTGTCAGAACCTGACTATGGAACTCCAGAATTCTGTCTGAACCTGACTATAGAACACCAACATTCTGTCTGAACCTGACTATAGAACACCAACATTCTGTCAGAACCTGACTATGGAACTCCAGAATTCTGTCTGAACCTGACTATAAAACACCAGAATTCTGTCTGAACCTGACTATAGAACACCAACATTCTGTCTGAACCTGACTATAGAACACCAGAATTCTGTCTGAACCTGACTATAGAACACCAGAATTCTGTCTGACCCTGACTATAGAACAACAGAATTCTGTCTAAACCTGACTATAGAACACCAGCATTCTGTCTGAACCTGACTATAGAACACCAACATTCTGTCTAAACCTGACTATAGAACACCAGAATTCTGCCTGAACCTGACGATAGAACACCAGAATTCTGTCTGAACCTGACTATAGAACACCAACATTCTGTCTGACCCTGACTATAGAACACCAGCATTCTGTCTTAACCTGACTATAGAACACCAGCATTCTGTCTGAACCTGACTATAGAACACCAGCATTCTGTCTAAACCTGACTATAGAACACCAACATTCTGTCTGACCCTCACTATAGAACACCAGAATTCTGTCCGACCCTGACCATAGAACACCAACATTCTGTCTGACCCTGACTATAGAACACCAACATTCTGTCTGACCCTGACTATAGAACACCAACATTCTGTCTGAACCTGACTATAGAACACCAGAATTCTGTCTGAACCTGACTATAGAACACCAGAATTCTGTCTGACCCTGACCATAGAACACCAACATTCTGTCTGAACCTGACTATAGAAGACCAACATTCTGTCTGACCCTGACTATAGAACACCAACATTCTGTCTGAACCTGACTATAGAACATCAGAATTCTGTCTGAACCTGACTATAGAACACCAACATTCTGTCTGAACCTGACTATAGAACACCAGAATTCTGCCTGACCCTGACTATAGAACACCAACATTCTGTCTGAACCTGACTATAGAACACCAACATTCTGTCAGAACCTGACTATAGAACACCAACATTCTGTGTGACCCTGACTATAGAACACCAACATTCTGTCAGAACCTGACTATAGAACACCAACATTCTGTCTGAACCTGACTATAGAACACCAACATTCTGTCTGAACCTGACTATAGAACACCAATATTCTGTCTGACCCTGACTATAGAACACCAACATTCTGTCTGAACCTGACTATAGAACACCAACATTCTGTCTGACCCTGACTATAGAACACCAACATTCTGTCAGAACCTGACTATAGAACACCAACATTCTGTCTGAACCTGACTATAGAACACCAACATTCTGTCAGAACCTGACTATAGAACACCAACATTCTATCTGACCCTGACTATAGAACACCAACATTCTGTCTGAACCTGACTATAGAACACCAGCATTCTGCCTGAACCTGACTATAGAACACCAGAATTCTGCCTGAACCTGACTATAGAACACCAGAATTCTGTCTGAACCTGAATATAGAACACCAGAATTCTGCCTGAACCTGACTATAGAACACCAGAATTCTGCCTGAACCTGACTATAGAACACCAGAATTCTGTCTGAACCTGACTATAGAACACCAGAATTCTGTCTGAACCTGACTATAGAACACCAACATTCTGTCAGAACCTGACTATAGAACACCAACATTCTGTCTGACCCTGACTATAGAACACCAACATTCTGTCTGAACCTGACTATAGAACACCAGAATTCTGTCTGACCCTGACTATAGAACACCAACATTCTGTCTGAACCTGACTATAGAACACCAGAATTCTGTCTGACCCTGACTATAGAACACCAGAATTCTGTCTGAACCTGACTATAGAACACCAACATTCTGTCTGAACCTGACTATAGAACACCAACATTCTGTCTGACCCTGACTATAGAACACCAACATTCTGTCAGAACCTGACTATGGAACTCCAGAATTCTGTCTGAACCTGACTATAGAACACCAACATTCTGTCTGAACCTGACTATAGAACACCAACATTCTGTCAGAACCTGACTATGGAACTCCAGAATTCTGTCTGAACCTGACTATAAAACACCAGAATTCTGTCTGAACCTGACTATCGAACACCAGAATTCTGTCTGACCCTGACTATAGAACACCAACATTCTGTCTGAACCTGACTATAGAACACTAGAATTCTGTCTGAACCTGACTATAGAAGACCAACATTCTGTCTGAACCTGACTATAGAACTCCAGAATTCTGTCTGAACCTGACTATAAAACACCAGAATTCTGTCTAAACCTGACTATAGAACACCAACATTCTGTCTGACCCTGACTATAGAACACCAACATTCTGTCAGAACCTGACTATAGAACACCAGAATTCTGTTTGAACCTGACTGTAGAACACCAGAATTCTGTCTGAACCTCACTATAGAACACCAACATTCTGTCTGAACCTGACTATAGAACACCAACATTCGGGCTGAACCTGACTATAGAACACCAGAATTCTGTCTGTACCTGACTATAGAACACCAGAATTCTGTCTGAACCTGAATATAGAACACCAGAATTCTGCCTGAACCTGACTATAGAACACCAGAATTCTGCCTGAACCTGACTATAGAACACCAGAATTCTGTCTGAACCTGACTATAGAACACCAGAATTCTGTCTGAACCTGACTATAGAACACCAACATTCTGTCAGAACCTGACTATAGAACACCAACATTCTGTCTGACCCTGACTATAGAACACCAACATTCTGTCTGAACCTGACTATAGAACACCAGAATTCTGTCTGAACCTGACTATAGAACACCAACATTCTGTCTGACCCTGACTATAGAACACCAGAATTCTGTCTGACCATGACTATAGAACACCAGAATTCTGTCTGAACCTGACTATAGAACACCAACATTCTGTCTGACCCTGACTATAGAACACCAGCATTCTGTCTGAACCTGACTATAGAACACCAACATTCTGTCTGAACCTGACTATAGAACCCCAACATTCTGTCTGACCCTGACTATAGAACACCAACATTCTGTCAGAACCTGACTATGGAACTCCAGAATTCTGTCTGAACCTGACTATAGAACACCAACATTCTGTCTGAACCTGACTATAGAACACCAACATTCTGTCAGAACCTGACTATGGAACTCCAGAATTCTGTCTGAACCTGACTATAAAACACCAGAATTCTGTCTGAACCTGACTATCGAACACCAGAATTCTGTCTGACCCTGACTATAGAACACCAACATTCTGTCTGAACCTGACTATAGAACACTAGAATTCTGTCTGAACCTGACTATAAAACACCAGAATTCTGTCTAAACCTGACTATAGAACACCAACATTCTGTCTGACCCTGACTATAGAACACCAACATTCTGTCAGAACCTGACTATAGAACACCAGAATTCTGTTTGAACCTGACTGTAGAACACCAGAATTCTGTCTGAACCTGACTATAGAACACCAACATTCTGTCTGAACCTGACTATAGAACACCAACATTCGGGCTGAACCTGACTATAGAACACCAGAATTCTGTCTGTACCTGACTATAGAACACCAGAATTCTGTCTGAACCTGACTATAGAACACCAGAATTCTGTCGGAACCTGACTATAGAACACCAGAATTCTGCCTGAACCTGACTATAGAACACCAGAATTCTGTCTGAACCTGACTATAGAACACCAGAATTCTGTCTGACCCTGACTATAGAACACTAGAATTCTGTCTGATCCTGACTATAGAACACCAACATTCTGTCTGAACCTGACTATAGAACACCAGAATTCTGTCTGAACCTGACTATAGAACACCAACATTCTGTCTGAACCTGACTATAGAACACCAGAATTCTGCCTGACCCTGACTATAGAACACCAACATTCTGTCTGAACCTGACTATAGAACACGAACATTCTGTCAGAACCTGACTATAGAACACCAACATTCTGTGTGACCCTGACTATAGAACACCAACATTCTGTCAGAACCTGACTATAGAACACCAACATTCTGTCTGAACCTGACTATAGAACACCAACATTCTGTCTGAACCTGACTATAGAACACCAACATTCTGTCTGACCCTGACTATAGAACACCAACATTCTGTCTGAACCTGACTATAGAACACCAACATTCTGTCTGACCCTGACTATAGAACACCAACATTCTGTCAGAACCTGACTATAGAACACCAACATTCTGTCTTAACCTGACTATAGAACACCAACATTCTGTCAGAACCTGACTATAGAACACCAACATTCTGTCTGACCCTGACTATAGAACACCAACATTCTGTCTGAACCTGACTATAGAACACCAGCATTCTGCCTGAACCTGACTATAGAACACCAGAATTCTGCCTGAACCTGACTATAGAACACCAGAATTCTGTCTGAACCTGAATGTAGAACACCAGAATTCTGCCTGAACCTGACTATAGAACACCAGAATTCTGTCTGAACCTGACTATAGAACACCAACATTCTGTCTGAACCTGACTATAGAACACTAGAATTCTGTCTGAACCTGACTATAGAACACCAACATTCTGTCTGAACCTGACTATAGAACTCCAGAATTCTGTCTGAACCTGACTATAAAACACCAGAATTCTGTCTAAACCTGACTATAGAACACCAACATTCTGTCTGACCCTGACTATAGAACACCAACATTCTGTCAGAACCTGACTATAGAACACCAGAATTCTGTTTGAATCTGACTGTAGAACACCAGAATTCTGTCTGAACCTGACTATAGAACACCAACATTCTGTCTGAACCTGACTATAGAACACCAACATTCGGGCTGAACCTGACTATAGAACACCAGAATTCTGTCTGTACCTGACTATAGAACACCAGAATTCTGTCTGAACCTGACTATAGAACACCAGAATTCTGTCTGAACCTGAATATAGACCACCAGAATTCTGCCTGAACCTGACTATAGAACACCAGAATTCTGCCTGAACCTGACTATAGAACACCAGAATTCTGTCTGACCCTGACTATAGAACACCAAAATTCTGTCTGAAACTGACTATAGAACACCAACATTCTGTCAGAACCTGACTATAGAACACCAACATTCTGTCTGACCCTGACTATAGAACACCAACATTCTGTCTGAACCTGACTATAGAACACCAGAATTCTGTCTGAACCTGACTATAGAACACCAACATTCTGTCTGACCCTGACTATAGAACACCAGAATTCTGTCTGACCATGACTATAGAACACCAGAATTCTGTCTGAACCTGACTATAGAACACCAACATTCTGTCTGACCCTGACTATAGAACACCAGCATTCTGTCTGAACCTGACTATAGAACACCAACATTCTGTCTGAACCTGACTATAGAACACCAACATTCTGTCTGACCCTGACTATAGAACACCAACATTCTGTCAGAACCTGACTATGGAACTCCAGAATTCTGTCTGAACCTGACTATAGAACACCAACATTCTGTCTGAACCTGACTATAGAACACCAACATTCTATCAGAACCTGACTATGGAACTCCAGAATTCTGTCTGAACCTGACTATAAAACACCAGAATTCTGTCTGAACCTGACTATAGAACACCAACATTCTGTCTGAACCTGACTATAGAACACTAGAATTCTGTCTGAACCTGACTATAAAACACCAGAATTCTGTTTAAACCTGACTATAGAACACCAACATTCTGTCTGACCCTAACTATAGAACACCAACATTCTGTCAGAACCTGACTATAGAACACCAGAATTCTGTTTGAACCTGACTGTAGAACACCAGAATTCTGTCTGAACCTGACTATAGAACACCAACATTCTGTCTGAACCTGACTATAGAACACCAACATTCGGGCTGAACCTGACTATAGAACACCAGAATTCTGTCTGTACCTGACTATAGAACACCAGAATTCTGTCTGAACCTGACTATAGAACACCAGAATTCTGTCGGAACCTGACTATAGAACACCAGAATTCTGCCTGAACCTGACTATAGAACACCAACATTCTGTCTGAACCTGACTATAGAACACCAGAATTCTGTCTGAACCTGACTATAGAACACCAACACTCTGTCTGAACCTGACTATAGAACACCAGAATTCTGCCTGACCCTGACTATAGAACACCAACATTCTGTCTGAACCTGACTATAGAACACCAACATTCTGTCAGAACCTGACTATAGAACACCAACATTCTGTGTGACCCTGACTATAGAACACCAACATTCTGTCAGAACCTGACTATAGAACACCAACATTCTGTCTGAACCTGACTATAGAACACCAACATTCTGTCTGAACCTGACTATAGAACACCAACATTCTGTCTGACCCTGACTATAGAACACCAACATTCTGTCTGAACCTGACTATAGAACACTAACATTCTGTCTGACCCTGACTATAGAACACCAACATTCTGTCAGAACCTGACTATAGAACACCAACATTCTGTCTGAACCTGACTATAGAACACCAACATTCTGTCAGAACCTGACTATAGAACACCAACATTCTGTCTGACCCTGACTATAGAACACCAACATTCTGTCTGAACCTGACTATAGAACACCAGCATTCTGCCTGAACCTGACTATAGAACACCAGAATTCTGCCTGAACCTGACTATAGAACACCAGAATTCTGTCTGAACCTGAATATAGAACACCAGAATTCTGCCTGAACCTGACTATAGAACACCAGAATTCTGTCTGAACCTGACTATAGAACACCAGAATTCTGTCTGAACCTGACTATAGAACACCAACATTCTGTCAGAACCTGACTATAGAACACCAACATTCTGTTTGACAATGACTATAGAACACCAACATTCTGTCTGAACCTGACTATAGAACACCAGAATTCTGTCTGAACCTGACTATAGAACACCAACATTCTGTCTGACCCTGACTATAGAACACCAGAATTCTGTCTGACCATGACTATAGAACACCAGAATTCTGTCTGAACCTGACTATAGAACACCAACATTCTGTCTGACCCTGACTATAGAACACCAGCATTCTGTCTGAACCTGACTATAGAACACCAACATTCTGTCTGAACCTGACTATAGAACACCAACATTCTGTCTGACCCTGACTATAGAACACCAACATTCTGTCAGAACCTGACTATGGAACTCCAGAATTCTGTCTGAACCTGACTATAGAACACCAGCATTCTGTCTGAACCTGACTATAGAACACCAACATTCTGTCAGAACCTGACTATGGAACTCCAGAATTCTGTCTGAACCTGACTATAAAACACCAGAATTCTGTCTGAACCTGACTATCGAACACCAGAATTCTGTCTGACCCTGACTATAGAACACCAACATTCTGTCTGAACCTGACTATAGAACACTAGAATTCTGTCTGAACCTGACTATAGAACACCAACATTCTGTCTGAACCTGACTATAGAACTCCAGAATTCTGTCTGAACCTGACTATAAAACACCAGAATTCTGTCTAAACCTGACTATAGAACACCAACATTCTGTCTGACCCTGACTATAGAACACCAACATTCTGTCAGAACCTGACTATAGAACACCAGAATTCTGTTTGAACCTGACTGTAGAACACCAGAATTCTGTCTGAACCTGACTATAGAACACCAACATTCTGTCTGAACCTGACTATAGAACACCAACATTCTGTCTGACCCTGACTATAGAACACCAACATTCTGTCTGAACCTGACTATAGAACACCAACATTCTGTCTGACCCTGACTATAGAACACCAACATTCTGTCAGAACCTGACTATAGAACACCAACATTCTGTCTGAACCTGACTATAGAACACCAACATTCTGTCTAAACCTGACTATAGAACACCAACATTCTGTCTGACCCTGACTATAGAACACCAACATTCTGTCTGAACCTGACTATAGAACACCAGCATTCTGCCTGAACCTGACTATAGAACACCAGAATTCTGCCTGAACCTGACTATAGAACACCAGAATTCTGTCTGAACCTGAATATAGAACACCAGAATTCTGCCTGAACCTGACTATAGAACACCAGAATTCTGCCTGAACCTGACTATAGAACATCAGAATTCTGTCTGAACCTGACTATAGAACACCAGAATTCTGTCTGAACCTGACTATAGAACACCAACATTCTGTCAGAACCTGACTATAGAACACCAACATTCTGTCTGACCCTGACTATAGAACACCAACATTCTGTCTGAACCTGACTATAGAACACCAGAATTCTGTCTGAACCTGACTATAGAACACCAACATTCTGTCTGACCCTGACTATAGAACACCAGAATTCTGTCTGACCATGACTATTGAACACCAGAATTCTGTCTGAACCTGACTATAGAACACCAACATTCTGTCTGACCATGACTATAGAACACCAGCATTCTGTCTGAACCTGACTATAGAACACCAACATTCTGTCTGAACCTGACTATAGAACACCAACATTCTGTCAGAACCTGACTATGGAACTCCAGAATTCTGTCTGAACCTGACTATAGAACACCAACATTCTGTCTGAACCTGACTATAGAACACCAACATTCTGTCAGAACCTGACTATGGAACTCCAGAATTCTGTGTGAACCTGACTATAAAACACCAGAATTCTGTCTGAACCTGACTATCGAACACCAGAATTCTGTCTGACCCTGACTATAGAACACCAACATTCTGTCTGAACCTGACTATAGAACACTAGAATTCTGTCTGAACCTGACTATAAAACACCAGAATTCTGTCTAAACCTGACTATAGAACACCAACATTCTGTCTGACCCTGACTATAGAACACCAGCATTCTGTCTAAACCTGACTATAGAACACCAACATTCTGTCTGAACCTGACTATAGAACACCAGAATTCTGTCTGAACCTGACTATAGAACACCAACATTCTGTCTGAACCTGACTATAGAACACCAGAATTCTGTCTGACCCTGACTATAGAACACCAACATTCTGTCTGAACCTGACTATAGAACACCAGAATTCTGTCTGACCCTGACTATAGAACACCAGAATTCTGTCTGAACCTGACTATAGAACACCAACATTCTGTCTGACCCTGACTATAGAACACCAGAATTCTGTCTGAACCTGACTATAGAACACCAGAATTCTGTCTGAACCTGACTATAGAACACCAACATTCTGTCTGAACCTGACTATAGAACTCCAGAATTCTGTCTGAACCTGACTATAAAACACCAGAATTCTGTCTAAACCTGACTATAGAACACCAACATTCTGTCTGACCCTGACTATAGAACACCAACATTCTGTCAGAACCTGACTATAGAACACCAGAATTCTGTTTGAACCTGACTGTAGAACACCAGAATTCTGTCTGAACCTGACTATAGAACACCAACATTCTGTCTGAACCTGACTATAGAACACCAGAATTCTGTCTGTACCTGACTATAGAACACCAGAATTCTGTCTGAACCTGACTATAGAACACCAGAATTCTGTCTGAACCTGAATATAGAACACCAGAATTCTGCCTGAACCTGACTATAGAACACCAGAATTCTGCCTGAACCTGACTATAGAACACCAGAATTCTGTCTGAACCTGACTATAGAACACCAGAATTCTGTCTGAACCTGACTATAGAACACCAACATTCTGTCTGACCCTGACTATAGAACACCAACATTCTGTCTGAACCTGACTATAGAACACCAGAATTCTGTCTGAACCTGACTATAGAACACCAACATTCTGTCTGACCCTGACTATAGAACACCAGAATTCTGTCTGACCATGACTATAGAACACCAGAATTCTGTCTGAACCTGACTATAGAACACCAACATTCTGTCTGACCCTGACTATAGAACACCAGCATTCTGTCTGAACCTGACTATAGAACACCAACATTCTGTCTGAACCTGACTATAGAACACCAACATTCTGTCTGACCCTGACTATAGAACACCAACATTCTGTCTGAACCTGACTATGGAACTCCAGAATTCTGTCTGAACCTGACTATAGAACACCAACATTCTGTCAGAACCTGACTATGGAACTCCAGAATTCTGTCTGAACCTGACTATAAAACACCAGAATTCTGTCTGAACCTGACTATCGAACACCAGAATTCTGTCTGACCCTGACTATAGAACACCAACATTCTGTCTGAACCTGACTATAGAACACCAGAATTCTGTATGAACCTGACTATAAAACACCAGAATTCTGTCTAAACCTGACTATAGAACACCAACATTCTGTCTGACCCTGACTATAGAACACCAACATTCTGTCTAAACCTGACTATAGAACACCAACATTCTGTCAGAACCTGACTATAGAACACCAGAATTCTGTTTGAACCTGACTGTAGAACACCAGAATTCTGTCTGAACCTGACTATAGAACACCAACATTCTGTCTGAACCTGACTATAGAACACCAACATTCGGGCTGAACCTGACTATAGAACACCAGAATTCTGTCTGAACCTGACTATAGAACACCAGAATTCTGTCGGAACCTGACTATAGAACACCAGAATTCTGTCTGACCCTGACTATAGAACACTAGAATTCTGTCTGATCCTGACTATAGAACACCAACATTCTGTCTGACCCTGACTATAGAACACCAACATTCTGTCTGAACCTGACTATAGAACACCAGAATTCTGCCTGAACCTGACTATAGAACACCAACATTCTGTCAGAACCTGACTATAGAACACCAGAATTCTGCCTGAACCTGACTATAGAACACCAGAATTCTGTCTGAACCTGACTATAGAACTCCAGAATTCTGCCTGAACCTGAATGCATTGCATAATTCTGTTTGAACAAACTGTAGACCGACAAATTTTTTTCCCAGCCTCTCTGTAGCCAAGTTTCTTTCTGAGGCTGACAAATTTCAGGTTTTGAATCCAAATAAAAAGCCTGACAAAATGCTGTCTGGACAGACAAACATTTGTCCAAATCTGACCTCATTCCAACAAGGTTCTGCTCATACCTGTTTTCAGAATGAAACGTTTCTTACTAGATTCTGTCCAAACCAGACTACTGCTTGATAAAATTCTTTCTGGACCCAGCTATAGTCTGAAAATTTCCATCTGAATCCAATTGATGCATCCTAAACACAACAACCCAAACTGTTATTACTGATAGTAGTGACAGCTGAAACACCTTAGCTACAATGAATGATTGTCATGGTCTTTCCTGCGTATCCATTTTAGCACGTTGGCCCTTTGGACCTGGCTACCAAAAACATAGGTTACTCCAGTATGCCAAATTAAAACAGTGATAAAGGTAGGTGGAAGAAAAAAGTAGGGAAAAAACTAAAGTGGGGGTCATTCAGGCCAAAATGAGTTAATAGTGGGAGGCAGCCTATAAGAATGTGAAATTGGACCTGAGGCCCAGAAATAATTGAGAAATGACACTCAAACTCGACTGAATCCAGCATGAATTTTAGGACCCATCGAGGTCAAACAAATGTTTCAATTCCAGTGATAGCGTTATAGCATTAGCCTTTGGGTTGTGCAGATGACAAGTTTAGCATACTGTACAGACCATAAAGTCTAATGCTCCTTCTGGCCTATGTAAAGTATAGACTGCAGTAAGGAAGCAAGGGGAAGACTTTGAGTGGGTAACTGAAGAACACTGTGGTAAAGGGGCTCAGTGGGGAGGAAACAGGATAAACACTCGTCATTAGTCTCTGGCAGTCGAGTGATAAATCTGAACGGCCTTGGGGAAACCGTTAAAAGATATATTGTGTCTGAGCGGAAGAAGTGCGTAAGTGAAGCACACTCGGGATAAGTAGGAAAGAGAGGGCTGAAGGACATGTGCCACAGCCAGGTCAAACACAGTCCAAACTGATAACGCCCCCGAATGAATTTAATCCTATTTTACACTCATCTCCAGTGTCACCTCACATTCTCTCCATCTTGCCATCTCTTTCTATCAATTTATCGGTTAAAGTGCAGACTCTCAGGCTGCCCCAGCCTGTGTTCCTGACCAAAAAGGCAGCCAAGCTGTGAAATCTCAAGTCAAATGAGATTTATTCAATGATCTAGAGCCTGAACAAAATGTATTCCATAATTTCTCATATTGCTGGACTCTGTGCTGCTTTTTTAAAATAAGTCAGAAATTGAAGTATTTTGTCTGAATTTGCACGTGTTGAACAGATGAGCTGTTTCACACAGTTACACATACACGTGCGTGTACACAGGCTCACATACACACACACGCACACACACACATAAGTGAGCACACGTTCGGCTCTGGCGTGAAACAGCCCACTCTGATTTCATTAAATGCAAAGAAAAGGAGGGTTGCTTGTTTCCACAGTTCATGCAGTGATGTCCATTTCCACTAGACAAGCTCCAACAGTGCCACCAAGTGGCCAAAGCTGAGAATGCGGTCTCCTCCAACAGTACAGGGGGGAAAGGCAGTTTACAGCTCGGAAAATCTGATTAAGGCCAGCTTGCCTTGGCAGTCTGTGTCTTTATTTATTTATCTCAATAAACACACACTCACTTTATTCTGGGTATGGGAAGCAGTGGCATAATTAGCAGGACGTGGCTCCCTAATTGGATTGTAATTGATACGAGGAGTGTGGCAGGGCCCTGCACACTGCCACCTGCTGAGCTGGGGGGCGTGGCCATGCTGTCACTCAATCACAGTGGCGCAGCTGACGGATGGTCACAAAGGAAAGCTCCGCCCACTAATTAGTTAGCAGGTGTAAAACATATTAGCGCTCCTCTGTGCCAGTTCCAATGTTGACTTATAGCATATGTTTGTCATGGCTCTGCAGCAGATACCTGAGCGTTTTTCTATGTTTTTTTTTTCTTTTTCTGTTTTTAAATAATTTAACATATTCAAGACGGATCGAGCTTATTCTGAGAAAAGCAATATCACACGTGTAAATCTTTAAGAGAATATAAGTATTTGCCTCTCACCAGAATTCTTCAATTTTTTCTAATTTGTCACATTTAAATGTTTCAGATCATCCAACTACTTTTAATACAAGATAAAGACAACATGAGTAAACACAACATGCCACTTTTACATGATCATTCCATTTATTAAAGATAAATATTTATTCTAACCTTCTATCACCTATGTGGAAAAATAATTGCACCCCTAAACCTAATAACTGGCTGCACCACCCTTGGCAGAAACAACTGCAATCACACGTTTGCAATAACTTGCAATGAGTATTTTTTTTTTTTACATCACTGTGGAGGAATGTTGGCACTCTCTTTTTTCACAGAATTATTGTAAATCGGCTACATTAGAGGATTTTTGACCCTGAACCCATTAGGTCTTGACACAGCATCTCAATGGGATTCAAGTCAGGACTTTGTCTCGGCCACTCCACTGTTTTTTTTTTTTTTTTTTAACCATTCAGAGTTGACTTGTGTGCTTTGGATCATTGTCCTGCTGCATAACCTAGCTGTGTTTGATCTTTAGATAAAGAACTGGCTTCAGGATTTCATGGTGTAGAGCGGAATTTATTTCCATCAGTTATGACAAGTCATGCAGATTCAAAGCAGCCCCAGACCATCACACTACCAGGACCATGTTTCAGATTCAGATTCAGATTCAAATTCCTTTATTGATCCCAGGGGGAAATTGACTGTTGGTATGATGTTCTTATGGTGGAATGTGATGTTAGCCTTATGCCAGATGTAACAGGACCTATATATTTCACCTGTGAATCATCAGTCCACAGAATATCATCCCAAAAGTCTTGGGGGTCTTCTAGATGTTGCTTGTCACATTCGAGTCAAGCCTTTGTGTTCTTTTTTGGTCAGCGGTGTTTTATGCCTTGCAGCTCTGCCGTGAATGCTGTTTTTGCCCAGTGTTTTTCTTATTGTGGATTCATATTCATTGTTTGTCTGGGTGTTTTCCTGACCTGGATGAGTTGTTGATGCGGTCTTGGTCAAATTTTGGTAGGCCGGCCACTCCTGGGAAAGTTAACTACTGTTCAGGGTTTTCTTCATTTGTGGATAATGGCTGTGACTGTGGTTCACTGGAGTCCCATAGACTTAGCAATGGCTTTCTAACCCTTTCCAGATGTTGTTTCTCATCTGTATTTGAAATTCTTCAGAGTGTGCTTTTGAGACCCTCTAGCCTGTTTCACATTGCTCTTTTGCTCAAGTGATCTTTAAATTCAACAGGTCTGGCAGTAATCATGTCTGGGTGTAGCTAGTGAAACTGAACTCAATGGTCAATTGAATTTGGTTAAATGGTTGATTTAGTAGCTATGGGGTGAATTACTTTTTCATGTTAGGGCTGATCAGATTTTTTCCTTCAATAAATTGATTCATTTAAAAACAGCAACCATATACAACTTCACCCCCCCCCCCCCCCCACACACACACACATACATACATATATGTGTAAATTTCATGAAGAATGGACCAAAAGAAACGACCCAAAATGACTTGGAAAAATACATTAAAAGTAAAGCAGTAAAGTTACCATTTTGGAGATACATGGTTTACACACTATATTGCCAAAAGTATTCAGGTGTTCCAATCACTTCCATGGCCACAGGTGTATAAAACCAAGCACCTAGGCCTACAGACTGCTTCTACAAACATTTGTGAAAGAATGGATTGCTCTCAGGAGCTCAGTGAATTCCAGCGTGGTACCATAATAGGACAGTCGTGAAATTTCCTCACTACTAAATATTCCACAGTCAACTGTCAGTGGTATTATAACAAAGTGGAAGCAATTGGGAATGACAGCAACTTAGCCATGAAGTGGTAAGCCATGTAAAATGACAGAGTGGGGTCAGCAGATGCTGAGGCACAAAGTGTGCAGAGGTCATCAATTTTCTGCACAGTCAATCACTACAGACCTTCAAACTTCATGTGGCTTTCAGTTGAGCTCAAGAACAGTGCATAGAGAGCTTCATGGAATGGGCTTCCATGGCTGAGTAGCTGCATCCAAGCCTTACATCACCAAGCGCAATGCAAAACTTCAAATGCAGTGGAAGCGTCACCACTGGACTCACAGTGGAGACATGTTCTCTAACATGGACACTGCGTCCACTGGGCTGAAGACCACTACGTTTGTTATCAGTGCACAGTTCAAAAGCCAGTATTCATGATGGTATAGGGGTGCATTAGTGCATGTGGCATAGGTGACGTGCACATCTGTGAAAGCGGCATTAATGCTGAACAATAGATATAGGTTTTGGCAAAATATGCTGCCATCCAGACGACGTCTTTTTCAGGGAAGGCCTTGCTTATGTCAGCAAGACAGTCTGAAACCACATTCTGCATATATTACAAAAGCATGGCTTTATATTAATTAGAGTCTAGGTGCTAAGCTGGCCTGTTTGAGGTCCAGACTTGTCACCCACTGATAACATTTGGTGCATTATGAAATGAACAATACAACAAAGGGGACCCCAAACAGTTGAGCAACTGAAATCATATATCAAACAAGAATGGGAAAATAGTTCACATTCAAAGCTACAGCAATTGGTCTCCTCAGTTCCTAAATGCTTACAGAGTGTTGTTAAAAGAAAAGGTGATGCAGCACAGTGGTAAACATGTCCCTGTCCAAACTTTTTTGGAACGTGTTGTTGGCATCAATTTCAAAATGGGCCTGTACTTTTCAAAAAACAATAACATTTCTGTTTCAACATTGATATATTGTCTTAGGATTTTCCTTTAAAAATATGGTTTACATGATTTGCATATCATTGCATGCTGTTTGTATTTACATTAGTGTCCCAACTTTTTGGAAATTATTGTTATTTAATACCCAGCTAAACTACTTATTTCCTCATGAGGCACAGTTTCTAGTTTGAATGATAAAATATTTCTACAGTCTATCAGAGCTCAGTGCATTATAAAGTTTAGGGCTTTTTTTTACTGTTCTGAGACACCTGACTTAACTTATCAAGCTTTGTATGAGTAGATTCAGGTGTATTAGAGCAGGAAAAGCCCATAACTGTGCAACACATGGGTCCCCAATGTCTGGCTCTGAACAGTTCCTGAGAGTGGAGCTGAGGAACTGCGCAACACCAGCACTCCCTTAGTATCTCCCTTAGTGTCACAGTTGACTCCTCCCAGTTGGCTCCTCCCACTACTCCATGTGCTTTTTCTGTTTACTTTCTGATCGTCCACATGCCCCTGTGTTTTGATCTTCCACATGTTTTCTTTGTTTTTGGTTTCCTAGTCCAGCCCCTTGTTTTGTAATTCCGCCCCTGATTGTCTCCACCTGTTTTCCACCTGTCCCTTGTTATCCCTGTGTTTTATAAGCCCCGTGTTTGCCCTTTGTTTTGCTGGTCTTTGTACTGGTTGATGTTTGTTTGTTGGATGTACTGGTTGAAGTGTATGTGTTGTTTGAAGTTTTGTTTATTTCTGGTCTGTTTGGAGTTCTGTGTTCATTTTCTCATCTCTGTCCCTCCTGCTCTCCGTACTGGCCATTTGAACCTGGACTATCTTGAACCTGATTTTGGATTTGCCCATAATAAATCTCGCTTGTCTCCGCACATGCGTCCACATCAACATCGCTCCCCATCATCACACTTGCCTTGCAGTACATGGTTGAGCTGCTGTATTGCAAAATGAAGATATGAAGAAGTTCTAAACAGCAGTCTTCAGTACATCTAAATGTATTTTTAGGGAGTCATACACAGAGTAAAAAGAGGAACTTTTCAAAGCTGCACTAGAGAAGTGAGAGGGACTGTATTTGACTCTCATTTGAACTGATTAATTCTGAGGAGCTTTGGTGTGTCAGTCAGAATTGGAAATGAGGAAATGAGAGGGTGTAGAAGGGCTGAGTAGAAACCATTATGTTTAAAGGGCTTCCTTTGGGAATTCTGGAATTCCAAAGTTGTCCCTATGTTGAAAATGCAGTGGTTAATTTACACACAGGCCACATGCAGACTCAGCCACACACACATAGTGACACATAAACTGGCTTTGATGCTGACTTGGAGGCAGGCTGGCTTGACATTCAGTGAACACTAAAGCACCCTGCTGTCATGACCTTCGAGGACACTCAACTCCCATTAAAACCAATAAAGCGTTATCCTGTTGGTAAATTAAAAAAAGAAGTCCTCTGTGGATTTAATAACAAACTCATTAGCCACTGCTAACAGGGCAGAACTGCCTTTTAATTAGTGCAGCACCTGATTAATGCACAATTAGCACAAGCCAGATCCACTTCATTCTTCTCTACTTTGGTGGGATCAAACAGTAAACACAGGCTCAGCAGCATCCTTGTCTGTCTGTTTCCACTTTCAACCTCTCTCTCTCTTTCTCCCCCTTCCTCCCTTCTCCTCCCTTCTCCTCCCTCTGTCTCTACACAGCATTCTAAATATCTGGCAGTAGCTGTGATTGGCCTGGTGACACATGGGAGGCCTTTATCTGCTTATATAAACTCCAAAGTATGAAATATTTACTTATAAACTGAAAAATTGAAAGCTAGAAAATCCATTTTCTGAAGAAAATGCAATGATTGTGCAGCTGAAACAAATGCCAACACTGGGTGCTGGTGTGTTGCTAAATGGTGGTTATGGAATCCCTGGTGGTTGCTAAGCAGTTCCTATGGCATCCCAGGTGGTTGCTAAGGTATTACTAGGTGGTTACTACTGTGGTTATCTCTGGTTGTTCCTAGGAGTTTGCTATGTGGTTGCCATGGTATTGCTAGGTGGTTGCTATGGTATCCCAGGTGGTTACTAGGGTGCTGCTAAGCGATTGTTGTGGTATCTCTGGTAGTTGCTAGGGTGCTGCCAGGCAGTTGCCATGGTATTTTGTCTACAGTCTTTTGGCCACATAGGTCTGCCATTCATTCTATAGGGAAAAACATTCTGAATCTGAACAGACGCGATGCAGAAGCTAATCATAAATCTCACAATCAAACCAAATGCGTTGGAGTTGTTTTTTGTCGATATCTCAAAAACTGTTGGACACAGGTGCAAATAAAAAGAAAAAAAACAGAAGAAAAGAAAAAACCTGTTCTGTCCTTGGATCCTCACGTTTGCATGTTTTTCACATCTTTCTTTGTCTAGCACACCTTACTCAGCTAGTGAGTGGTTTGATAATACAGCAGGCATAATATGTACATAATATGCAGGGAATATAAGCCAGGACTTAGAACCAGTGGCCTTGATGTTCAACATCCACTGCAAAGAGACCAAAACTTTGTCAAGTAAAGTTTTTGTTATGAGACAGCACTGCCACAAAACAGACCACAATACAAAGTCAAACAAAAATAGCACAAAGGAGACAGACTTATAAGCAATATACGCATGACTAATGCTTTAATTGTTAACTTATTTATAATTACAAGACAAGAATACAAAACATAAATCATTATATTATCAGTATAAAAACATTCTAGGTGACTACATTACATCATATCTGAGCTGGTCGGATAAGAGTATGAGCACCCTTTTGTTTGTAGATACAAATTGTAGCAATTGTTATAACACAAATTGACCACATGAGGGGGCTGGTACAACAAAAATAAATCATCTTCCCTCACATATCCTTGCTCACAATAACCTGTAGCCTTAAATTAATGCATGTTGATTGAAGTACAAAACTTTTCAACTAGGTCCATGGTTGCATTAAAGTCAGTATGTAATGTAACAGGGGTCTTCACCATGCACCACTTAGCTCACTGATGGTTTTAGTATTTTTAGTCTTTAATGTGTTGTAGTTTACAACATTAGCTTGAAAGAAATTATTAGGAAAAGAACAGTCCTTTAATGTCCATCCATCAATGAATTTCAGCCCATTCGTTCTTCAGGCTCTGAGGCCTGACAGATCCTGGCTAAAGTGCAATAAACCATCTACAGCCTTCTGAGATTCTGGAGGCCTTCTCCTGCTGCTCAGTCCTTCCACTGGCTAATCGAGGGTGCAGATACTGAGACAGCAGCAATATTCAACTCATCCTGTGTATCTACAGTCGTCCTCAGGGCACTGACAGGTGCCTCTTGAACCCATTGTCAAATTTTGCCCCCTTGTAGTAGCAGCTCTCGCTGAATGAGCGAGCGTACGCCACCTCGGGAGCTTTCCACCACGTCTCAGCTGCTCTCATCAGCTCAGGCAGGACGTCCGGCACCACACACTGCTCTACCAGAAACACGACCGGCAGCACGGCCAACAGCAGAGCCCAGCCCACCACGCCCAGCCAATAGGAGGAGCCCAGGCGTGTGATGTCGTCCTGGATTTCAGCAATGTGCTGACTGGTAAATAGTGCCCAGCTTAGAAGAAAGAGGAACCCTGTGGAGAGAGAGACAGAGAGATGTGGAAGGGAGTCAAAGACAGCTGAAGGAGCTGGAGGGAAAAGAGATCATTGCTTGTTCAGTGCAGTATTTGTTGATACAAGGAATCAGTTCACTGAAGCGGTTGTGGATTCTGTTCCCGCTGCGCTGAGAAAAAAGGGGAGAAGGAGGAAAGAAATGGGTAAAAGCGGCTAAATGTGAGGACGACTACAGCGCAGGTACACAAGACATCCTCCCCCATCTATCGTACTTACCAACCTGCCCTTGATACATAATGAGATGACAGGTATGACAGGTATGACAGGTACTGCTCTGAGTTTGCTGTGTTTTGCTGTGAGTTGGTTATCACCCCCATCTCCGACCCTGTCTAAGAACTTGAGTGATTTACATTTGTGTGAGTGGACAGAAGTGCTAGTTTGAGAAGCAGTAAAGGAGAGGGTGTTTGTGTGTGTGTGTCATTCTCCATTTGGGTTAGGAAACCCTGTCACAAAGGTTGCAGGGCTTAAAAAGATGTTTAAAAAATCAGGCACAGCTCCAGAAGTCAATATGTATAATGACACAGTTGATCTAAGATTAAATAATACATTTTAATCATCACAACACCAATTTTTGTTTCAACATTTTTTATATCATTAACGTTCTACTACATTTTAAAAATATGCATGTGGCACGCTGCCCTTAATGAGAGCAGCTGATGCTGATCTGGCTGGCAGCATGAGTGCTTTAAAAAGAGCTGAGAGGGAACAGTGAGGGAGAGAGATGAGCAGCAGCTAAGGAAGGCAGAGCTGAAAAGCTCCACTAAAGAGAAGGCCTGAAAAGTCTAACTAGCGTCGGCCGCTGAAAAGTGGCCAGCTGAGCGTTTGGTTTGTTTATTTTGGGAAATAAATAATGGCTGCTGCAATTGTGAACCCTGCCTCCAGTGTCCTCCTTGGGCCATGTTGTGCTACAATATATTTATTTATTTATTTATTTTTATTCATTTGTCACAGATTTTGGTCACAGGTGTTATCAGGACTCTTTCTTTTTTTATATTTTCAGCTCTTTTAAACTACCTCCTGGGGTCAAGGCTCATCAGAGAGGAAGCATCTCAATTCATGACCAGATGAGTCCACACTCGCTCTGTCACGGTTGGCCCCTCCCAGTCCTGTCCATGTGTTCTGTTTTGGTTTTGTTACTCCGCCCTTGATTGTGTTCACTCCCTCATTGTCCTGTGTATTTAAGCCCTGTGTTTGCCTCTTGTGTTTGCCAGTCTTTGTATGAATGTATTGGTCTGTTTCATGTCCTTGCTCTGTTTTTATGTTTGCTTCGTTGGACTCTGTTTGCATCATGTCTGAACCCCATTCTATCCGTGTCGGCTATATGACCTTGGACCGTTATGACCCTGATTCTGGATTTGCACTTAATAAATCTCGCTTATCTCAGCGCATGCATCCACCTCCTCGCTCCCCATTACACGCTCACTATATTTCAATAAGTTTAATTTTTTTTTATGAGGCAGCATGTAACGTCTATGCGTCACTCGTATTATGTGCTTTAATGGCTAAATAATTTTGCTTAAATAATGCTATACATCTCTTTTATAACTAATGTTATATAGTTGCACAGGGTCGCCTGACCACCAATGAGATGGCCAACTTTAACCAGAATGTCACTGGTGTTACACCATATTTATATAAAACCAATGACTTGTATGTTTAAAATTAAGCTCTCCTTTTTGCATATATGCTTATAGGAGATGTTAATGGACATATTAAGATTTTTTAGTTTTGGAAATTTTAGAAATTTTATTTTTAAAAAATTTATCCACCAGAATTCCCACTACAAATGGAGAGTGATCCAAATATTAGCAACTGATGGTGTCAACTTTACACTGTTAATGAGAAAAAAATGCCACAAAAATGTTGAAATTCTGGACATAACACGGAGACCTTTCTATTTCCAGCCAGAATTCAGCTGCATTCTGTTGTTTGCCTCTTATGTTCCTCTCAGTGTTAAAGGGACAGAAGCAGCCACTGTTACTGTGGATTGTGTATATCAACAGCATTGGAAACACCTGAATGCTCCAACTATAGTGCTGGGAGATTTAAATCTGTGCAAACTGAACAAGACGATTCCTGGGCTTCACCAATATGTTGGGAATGGGACAAGGAAGGAGAATATGTTGGACAAGTGTGTTGTGAATATAAAAAGGCTTATTTGTCAGAAATTAGGTCACCTTTAACAAAGTTTGATTATAATGTGGTATTTTTAATGACCAATAAGTCAAAATAAAAAAAATGTCCACCATTTCATTCTCAAACCTAGTAAAATGACTATTCAGTAAGTTTGAGATTTTAAAGTTATTTTCCATCATGTTCCTCATAGTGTCCCAGAGTCTCTTTAGGTTTTAAAGGGTTTTAAAAACCTCCTCCAGTCTTTTCTCATACATCCAGTGGAAGAAGAGAGGAAAGTACAAATGAGCTGAAAGCTTGATTTGAATGCAGAGATTGGAATATATTCCAACATAGTTCATTAGATAAAATTATTACAGTTACAAGTGATCATGTACGTTTTGTGTGTACAGACAATTTCTACAAAAAACATGAAGGTTTACCCAAATAATAAGACTTATATCACTAAGGACGTTAAACTTGCCATCAATAAGAGGAGGAAGGCTTTTAGAGATCGAGACTGGGGTGCTGCTAAACTGGTGGAAACTGAGAGTTGCAAAAATGATGTATAGGAAAAAGGATGCTTTTAAAACAAAGAACCCAAAGAGACTTTGGGTCACTATGAGGAACATGATAGGGGTATCTTCATTAAGGAAGTCCATTCCAGTGACTTTGAATTCTCAAACTTACTGAATGTTCATTTTACTAGGTTTAAGATTGAAAGAGTGGCATTGAGGACAAATGTACTGATATTCTCAGGGTTATTATACCATCTAGCAGAGATAGGATAGTAATTTCTGTAGATGATGTATTAAGAACATGCAAAGGCAGTAATGTAAGCAAAGTTCATGATCCAACTAATGTTAGTGCTTTTGTTCTAAAATCGTTTGCAAGAGGAACTGGCTTCAGTCTGGCAAACGATATTCCAGCTTTCTGTAGATGCACATGCTGTTTCTAGAATATGGAAGACATCATATATTACTTCAGCCACTAAGATACCCAGAATTGTTTTTCGTCCAGTAAAGGTTACATCAGTTGTTATGAAATCTTGTGAGCAGATCCTAGAAAATGCAGTAACTACACTGGTCCATTTTGTGTTAACTTATTTGGACAAGCCTCATACATACGCTATAACATGGATTTCTCATCTGCATTTAACACTATTGGACCTGATATTCTACTCTTAGAAATGGTTGAATTAGATATTAATCCTTATCTACTGGTATAGGGATTTTCTGATTGATAGAGTACAGCAGATGAAAGCAAATAAAGTGGTATCACTGTCTATTATAATTAATGTTGGAGCACCACAAGGATGTGTTGAGTTCTCTGCTTCTGTTTACATCGTATACAAATTATTTCAAAGTTCAGGAACCAAATGATTATTTGATTTTTAAATATTGTGATAATTCTATGTTATTAGCTTTGTTGATGAATAATAATAACAATCTATATCAACAGGGTGTTAATAGGCTGGTAGATTGGTGCAATCAGAATGCTCTTACTATGAATACAAAGAAGACAGGGGAGATTATCTTTGGTCTCTTTCTTGATTAATTTCCACCTCCTTTGAGAATTTACAATCAGGAAATTAAGCAGGTTATGTCATATGAATACTCTGATGTACATATAAATACAATGTTATCATGAAATAGTCATATTTATTATTTCTCTAGCAATGTACATCAACATATTTATTTTATTTATAGGTAAGATTGTT
This sequence comes from Pygocentrus nattereri, assembly GCF_015220715.1. Taxonomy (NCBI): domain Eukaryota; kingdom Metazoa; phylum Chordata; class Actinopteri; order Characiformes; family Serrasalmidae; genus Pygocentrus; species Pygocentrus nattereri. Next base: position 22,111,866 of record NC_051221.1, on the reverse strand, counting down.
TGGGGTCAATAATCTTTTATCTTTGTTTTATATTACAGTAATCCAGAATGTGATGCAATACAGTGGAGCAGGCTTCTACAACAGCCTGTAGGAAAGGTATTGAAAGATTATCATGTGGTATTTTATCTAATCCACTGCATGTGCTATATAGAGAATATAATATTTTGCCTTCAAATAGACGTTTTAGAGTGCCAAAGTCAAGACTTAAACTAATTCCTTTATCCACTTGTTACTTAATCAAAAGAGCGAACTGTTTACATAGATACACATATAGTATCGTGTGCGCCTGTTCAGTATTAGGGGTAGTAGCTAGTACAGTGGAATTTGGTGGTGGTATAAAGTATATTGTTGTGGTTTGTTGTAATGTTTCTGTTTGTATGGTTGTGAAAGTCAACTCCTGCTCCCCCACTTCTCAAGCAGCCGCTGTGATGCGAGATAAATTGCACAGAAATCTGACATACCATATCGTTCTAAACAATGATCCTCACCCCAAAGAAAAGTTAATGTGGCAAAACCTTTGCAGGGCCAAAAACTCAATCATTTTCTTTGTAAAATTGTATAAGGAAAGCACAAAACTGGAGATAAATGTCTGAAATCCTTTTTTAGTTTTCATTTTAGTCCTTTGAACCCTGGGTTTAATGAAGTTTGTGTGGTTTCATGTACTAGAAACCATCATCATTCATTTTTACATAACCATTTTCTAACCTCTCCTTATCCCTAGAATTAAACATGTGTGTGTACATCGGGTGTTTAGTATTCAGGCTTATTATTCGATTATTTATTTAACACCTAAAAATCCCAGGTGTACCGTATACTGAGGCTGTTCTTAGGTTATAGAAGTATGTAATCAAGCTTTGGCCATTTAAGGGGTTAAAGGCTTAGATAACACCAATGATACATTCAGCAACTACCATGTGACTAATGTATAACTGATGTTATGAGAATGAGGAACTTAAGTGTAGAAATAAACCGTTCAAAAGGTTTTACTTCCACAAAGGGATTTACAGAATAAAAAGGTGATCACTGAACATCTGCTGTGTTAGTACTGACCTGTAGGGGCGAGTGTGATGAGTAGCAGGGTGGTGGGGTAGAGTGCCTGCCCTGCCATCAGCAGAGAGCGCGTGTTGGAGTAAGAGCGCACTGTCCGAGACGTCCAGCAGAAAGCAAAGACCAGACACAGAACTCCTGAGCTAATGGCCATGAGGAAAGAAATGGCAGCAAAGATCCTCTGAGCCCCCAGACCTGTTTACACCAAAACAAACAATAATTAATTACTGACAAATACTATTAAATTCCACTGACACAGTTATGACACTATATCTGTACAACAATTCAGATATTCCAAGACTTTCATTCCACAACATAAATCTGCTAAAGTAATCTACATGAATTTTCATGGTACAAGCAATCAATCTTACTACAATCTGTCTTGTCATTTACAGGAAAATGACAAACAGCCCTGCTGAAATTGTCATCCAAGTAGCTATGAAACCTCAAAAAATCTCATAAAAATTTTGTCTCTGGTAGTTAATATTCTGCTTTGCTCAAAGCAGAGGGGAATAGTGGGACATCCCCACAAGAAAAATTTCAGAAATTCTGGAAACACAAGCCTGAGCATGCCAGCTTGAACTCAGACCTACCATAAAAACTTGATTATGTATGAGTGGACAAACTTTGTGCATATCCAGCTCAACAATGGCAACAAAGATGTTTTTAAGGCATTTCACACCAACACCTTCTTTAATAAGAAACCACTGTTCTTTAAGATGCTTTATTAAAAGAGATATTCTTTCACAAGCACAAAGATTTTCCTGTCACTAATTCATAGCTTAACAAGTTGGAACCTGCAAGTCTTTCAACCTTTCATTAACCGTCCTGCTTTCAAATGGCTTCTGGAATTTCCATTCAACTTGTTTTCCTACAGCTATTCAAACAGAACATAATAGCACACTTTCAATTTACAATTGTTGCCGTATATGTGTACTATAAATGTTCATCTATAATTACTGTATTAGACCCCACATGAAAAATATATGTTGCCTGGAAAGGTTAAGGGAACAGTGTAGTGGAACCACACTCTTATAACAGCAAAGGTGCCAAAAGAGCTCTTTGGAGCAATGACACGAAGAACCAGTTAATGGATAGAAACAATAACACTAGAATAAATACAAATAACACACATCTTACGTTAATATGTTCTCTTCCAGACCTCTGGAAGGAAGGTCTTTATTTAGTTAATCAGTGATTCATTAAGTTAAATCAGGTGCTGCTTATGGAATTTTAAAAAAATCCCTTCAATGGCTGGAGGCAAAGAGGAGCCAAACCTGTGCTTTTCTAACCAGCTCATTAGGTGCTTTTTGAAAGCAATACTGCTTGTTACATTTTACTGTATTTATGTTTATTTGTGGGTGATGGTTTCTGCTTTGCACTTAGGTACATTGATTAAAACTGTATGTTGAAATGATGTATGTTGTTTATCCAAATCAACCTTCATCAGTCACCATCAGAATCACACTGCTGACCGCAGAGACTGGACTCAGGCACTCACCTTCGATGCCCTGTCCATCTGCCCAGCTACCATCTGGACTGGACTCATTCCTATTTGCCCACAGTCCCTTCTTGTCCAGCCAGTGAGGCGTCCAGACAGCGTAGCTGATACACAAGCAGCCTGCCAGGCCCAAACATGACTGAGCGAATCGAAAGCGGCTTGCGGAATCCTCTAGCTCTAGTCCTTTCATCACTCTCTCTTTGCAAGACAAAAGTCAAAACACAGAGAAAAGAAGGAAAGTTAGACATGGAGGTGAAAAACTCAACTTGCATATGAAGTGTTTTACAGAAATAATCCATGCCAGTAATCCAGATTAAAACATCCAGTACAATGCAGTCTAACATTGGCATACATTAAAGGTTAACATTTCAAGGGTTGTCCTACCTTAAGATGGAGTCAGTTGGAGCCTTTATAGATGATTCCACACAAACAAGAGAAAGACAGAGAGCCGTGGCGACACACTCCAGCGTTAAAGACGGTGAGAGTGAAACTGAGATGTGATGAACACTAGTCATACACACACGCACCCTCATTTCCCCCTCACACAGTGTAATATGACACCAGAGGTTTCCCTCTGCCTACAGTGGAGACTTACAGTAGATGGAAACTCCCCCTCACAGAAAAAGCACTCAAGACCAGTTTGGTTAAATTCCCCCAGAAGTCCATCTGACTCAAACTAAGGTTTGTGCTCACTGTAATTTTACAACACATATTGCATTCATACAGGGTGGGCTGTGACATTTTGTGTCAGTAACCAGAACAAAGCAGCTCTGACTGTAATCAGAACACAACTTTGTGGGCCTTCTGACCAGCACTGTGACTGCAATTTAAACTGTGATCTTTTCTTTATAAATTGAAGTCAAGGTTTTTTTAGACCACCAGCATTTCCACTTTTTCTGACTTGTGGTTGTGATGTCACAGCACATGGTTGCTTGTGTTTGGTCTAACTTATCTACAAGCTGTCACAGGCTCTGTGTTATTAGCTTAAAACTCCCCACTTAAAACTTGTTGATAATACTCAAATAAAAATTGCACTCTTTCATATTTTTCATATTTTGATTTAAAAATATAATTGATATTCCAGACCTATAAAAACATGAACACAGTCTGGGTTAAATAGTTAAATAAGATAAAAAATACACAAATAAGATGTTACAAAGACAATTTTTTAAATCATAAGACAACGTTTATACAAATATATTCGTCCTCACGTGTCACATATGGAATCATGTTCTCACGTATGAAGTCATGGTAACTTTCTGGCAACCCAAAATAAATAACAACCCTGTTTAAAGGCAACATAAAATGTGCTGTCAGTTGTGTTATTATCAGTATTATTTTTTTTTTTACATAATTCAACTTCTGAAATGTAAACAAACATTGAGAGTGGTTTGATATGAAATGCTTCGTTGTAGAGAAAGTTTTTTTCTCTCTTGTGAAGTTATCATTTTGACAGTCTGACAGTATATAATGTGTTTCACAACGCTGCACATGTACCTCTCTGATATAATTTTAAAAGTTCCCAAAGTTTATTGCAAAATTATCATAGAATAATGACTTAGGTATCAGACAATATATTCCTAACCATTACATAAAACAGCTTTCTGTGATGGACGTCTGGTTCCGATCACCACCATAATGAGCCATTCAGAGTCAGTAAGTTTCTCTAGAATGGAGCATTTCCCATCACCACTCTAAATGACTTTGTCTACATCTAAATGATTTACTTTAGATTTACATTTTAAAAGGTGTTATTTCCCCTCTAATAGCTCATGGTGTGTTGAGTTGAACACATGTAATCTTTAACATTATGCATGTTCTTCTGATGTCATACTACATTTTACATTTACATTACATTTACAGGATTTAGCAGACGTTCTTATTCAGAGCGACTTACAAAAAGTGTCTATCTAGAGAAAGTATCTTTGCCAAATAGGTTAGAGATAAAGCTAGTGCTGAGCTCAGATACTGCTAGTAACAAAAAGTCACTGTTGATACCCAGAGAAAAAAACGAACAAAGTGGAACACAGAACAATACAATGCATAAGTGCAGTACAATACATTACATACTGATGTCACACTTGTTTTGAGAGCGGAAGTTGAAGGTTAAGGGCAGGAGCCGCAACTCTTAGCTGTGGTGATTCGGGGTTGCTCTGTCGTCATAGCAACAAAAACCTACACAGGAAAATTGAGCCCACTCTTCACTCCACCAGCCCAGTGGGCTCAAAGCAAAGCCTGCCCTCTTTTACTTCCTCTTCATTAACTGCACATCTCACAGCAGTATTGCTCTCTCTTTTCATCCAGGCTCAGCATCGGGAAGATAGTTCTGACCTTAGAGCTAAAGCTTCTCAGGGTTGGCTCACCAGGACAAATAAAACATTAATAGCAATAAACAATACTCTCTTTAGTTTTAGCTGTTATTTAGTGAAGGGTCTGTATCCTGACAGTAATTTCACACTGAGAAAGCTCATGAAATATGCAACAGCACAAAAAACAAGTTTTTTAAGGTTGTAAACTCCTTAGATCCAGCAAAAGAATGCTTCAAAGCCTGTAAATAAGCCTTTTAAAGCTGTTTAGCGATGGCAGACTGAAAACCCTAAAGGCATCTGAAATCCCAGCCCTTTTCAAAACAAAGTACTAGTGCAATTCTTTATTGTGCCACATGAAAAATAAAACTGACAAAGGAATTTACAATATTTCAAGTAAAAAGACTCTGCTTATAATAAAAAGTGCATCATTAAATGTACTGTTAAAAACAGTAATTTCTTAACAGTAATTTGATGTATTGTTTATTACTTATTATAGAAAACAGTTGATCAGAATGCCAGTCTCATATGTTAAACATAATAACTAACTCTGCTGTTACTTACAAAGAACTGAACAAACACGGCCCTGGTATAAAGAATTCTGCTCTCTCTAATGTGTCATTATATCCTCGCCCGGTCCAACAGCTCCTTAAAAACATCCAGTTGTGTCGGGTCCTCTCCAGCAGCCAGCTCTGGCCTGTTTTTCCTTAACCAAACCAGACGACTGTATCTGTTGTCTCAGAGCACCAATCAGGGAGTCCAGACTCTCTGAGGTAGAGGAGGATTGACAGTTGAAGACCACAGTGTCCTCATCAGCCAATAATAAGCTTTCAGTCTCGGTATTATTTCCCTCACAATGCAGCTTTGTTGGTGCACTGAAGGTGGTGGTTGTCATTTCTCTGGCATTGTCTTCATAGTTTTTTTCCTCTCTATGTGTGGCGTTCTCTGTTTGTCTTTCTCTGTGTTCTCAGAAGTAGGCAGCATGCTGGAGGCCTGGAGCTCCTCTAACATCTCTCAGTTTCTCTTCAGGCCTGAAGAAAGAACAGAGCAGTATAAATGCATATGTACATACACCAAACACCAATTAACATGATACAGAATAGAGCTCAAGTTCAATTCAGAATCCTTCATAAGAGGTATAATGTGTAAACAGACCCAGTTAGAGGTGGCACTGCTGGTCAGAGAAGATGATCTGTGCTTCAGAAATCACCTCCACAAGCACAACTCCTCCATGAATGTCTGTTCCTTCAGATACGGAATCACACACACACACACTCACACAGACATACACACACCCACCCAGACAGATGTCAGAGTCAGTGCCACAGATCAGAAACAACTGTGCTTCAGAAAACACCTCCACTAATATGACCGGCCTGCTGATTATACACTATACTGTATGTCCAAAGGTTTGTAGACAACTGATTATCCAACATTTCTTCTGAAATTAGGGGTATTAATGCCAGGTTAGTGACCCTTTGTTGCAGGAACAGTTTCTACTCTTATGGGAAGCCTTTACACTAGATGTTGGAACTCTGCTGTGAAGATTTGATTGCATTCAGCCACAAGAGTGTTAATGAGGTCAGCATCTGATGTTGGATGATTAGTTCTAGATTACAAATGCCACTCCAACTCATCACAACTCAAGATGCTGATCCATCACTCCAAGTTGGTTTTGACTAGACCCTTCTGGGTTTAACTAACAGTGCTGTGCAAAAGTCAGAGCCCACCCTTTATTGGTCCTGTTCATTATGTTAATTTCAGCATATAAACAGTGTTGTGTAAATTCATGATTTGTGTGATGCAATAAACCCCAAAACGTAACAAGAGAACACCACAAATTGAATTTCAAAAGAAAAATAGATTACATACATAAATATAGATGCAAAAAAAATAGATGTGTAATAAGAATGACATATTCTGATGACAGCACCCACAGGTGTCTTCCTCTTCTAACATAGATTTGACCAAAGTTACCTTCAGAATTGAAATTGGTTCAGGTACATGACTGAACACAGTGGCACCAGGCCTCGATTCCCAGCTCTGTTCCCAGTTCTATAATGATGGAAATGCCCAGTTCCAACTCCAACTAGAATACACTGGAGATAAACATAAATAAGTTTTTATCTTGAGTCACAATAACTTTAGCAAAAAAGATGGCTATGTAGATGCTTTATGGGAAAGAGAGCATCTTTATAATTCACTGAGTTATAAGGCAACACTGTTAGGCTTCAAACTTCATTTGAAGCTTCTGCTTTTGGAAATGGAGAAGAAAATGAAGACAAAAATATTGACTATTGAATGACAGCCATAGCAACAAGATAATCTCTGTTTTGACCATTTATCAGTGCAGAAATACTGAAACAGGTTAAAACAAGATTCAGTGTTGTAAAAATTACACCAACACAGCACAGAAACATTGACATATTTCAGAGGATATTTTATAATCTGCAAACAGTGTTCTTGGCCTGTATTAGGGGCTTGTATCATGCTGAGAGTCACTTCTGAATCGAATGCATCGCCTGTGTGTAACGTGGGGGAGTGATAATGAGGCGGACACATACAATGAGAGAAGCAAGATTTATTAGGGGCAAATCCATAATTGTAGACCCAAGGCACTTACCTGGGATCTCATCGTTATAACACAAAGTGGGACCTTTCTTCAAAGTTCTACGAGAACAATGAGATGCCCGTGTACCCTCAGCGCCAGGGGATTTGCTGTGTCCAGCTTGGTGGCATTGAGACATGGCTAACTCGGGCTGCATCGAAACAGCCGGAGTTTCATCCCAATGAAACAATCACATACTGGAGTCTCTCTCTCTCGCTGCATCCTTGGTAGGCTGGTCTTTCCGTAATGTGGAGGAGCGCTGATGAGGTGGACGTATAAGATAAGATAAGATAAGATAAGATAAGATAAGATAAGATAAGATAAGATAATGCTTTATTAGTCCCACAGCAGGGAAATTCACAGTATTACAGCAGCAGCAGAGTAACAGGAGTAAGGCACTCAGTAATAAAAACGGGTGTACGCTGAGAAAAGTGAGATTTATTAGGTGCAAATCCATAGGGGTCTAAACAGGAGCAAATCTCATCAGGGTCTAAACAGTCCAGGGTCAAATAGCCAACACAGAGAGATCTAGACAATACAACAGAGGCCAGAAGAAACAACACCATACAAAGACCAGCAACCAACAAGGGAAAACACAGGGCTTAAATACAAGAACAATGAAGGTTAACAAGACACAGGTGAAAACTTCTAGGAGTCTAGAAACAAAGGGGCAGAACAGGGAAGAATTAAAACAAGGAAGCACATGGACAAGACCAAAGGTAAACAAAATCACATGGAGGACTGTGACACTGTTCCAGAAATATCATAGGAACGTGAATATTCAAGTGTTGTGAAGGGGCACATTCTATGTTATGGGGAAGGATCTAGTTGCAGTGAGAAGTAGAAATAATTGGAACAATGAGGTGAATCCTCAAGGACAACAAAACTACAAGGAAAATGTAACTTTTCTAGGCCCCCATGTTGTTTATGCCATGAAACCCCTTTTCTTACATTTTGTTTAATTACCCAATCATTGCTCATCAGACTAGGGCTGCAACAAACAATAAATTTCATAGTCGAATAATCTGTTGATTACTGAAAAGAATAAACGATTATTTGGATTATGAATTCCTACATTACCCAAATACTTTTATGTAGCTATTAGTTTTTAAATTTAGCTTGAGGTTGTTTTATGCATTTGTTAACTAACAACAAAGACAATAAAGATGAATAACATTAAAGAATTGACTGTTTTAATAAAATACAATACAAAAGATAAAAAAATAAACCTCCAATATATTTTTCCTGTCAAAATTTATAACTAAGGATGTGCAAAGTAGCAGTAATAAAGTATAAAAAAAACTAAATCAGTTTTCTTTTCATCAAGTAAATTAAGAAAAATCAATCTAAATGTTCATTTAAATGTTAAATGTAAACAGTGCAGTCTGTGCTTCTGCTGTCTGTTTACACTCTGCTGAAACTGAATTCTACAATCACAGGTCTTTATTGAAATGGAGGAAGCATCCAAATACGTTGTGGCAGTTTTGGAAATTAAATAAATGAACTGTGGTCTCTGACTTTTACACAGTGCTATACACTGAATATCTACTGCTTGTAGAGCACTGTGGCCTAGCAGTCACCAAAACAGAGAGTAAGTCACTGTGGCAGAGGTAAACAGAGAGTACACATACCTTTGTCTTTCAGCAGCTGAGCAACCTGGAGCTGTAAGGGTCCTGCTACTCCATGAAAGTTGCCCAGCTTATCCAGAGCCTGCAATCCCTGTTTTTTGAGTACACTGTACCCACACGCACACCTGCCATAGCAAAGTCCTGCACACACAACACAAAGCCAAGGAGATTTACACTCTCATGCTGTCTGTTGTACCAAAGCAAATTCAATTACTTTGAGCACATATGCACATTTCTTTGCTCTCACCTTGCTAAGACCTCACATGAGTTCTCTGAGCGTCTGGTATCCTGACGATAAACACTATGATTACTGCAAGTGATTATGATTGTGTATCCAAGACACACCAGAGTAAAAGGTGGTATTTGCTATTACACAGAGTGTTCAGTTTATTTTGTACACTGAGCTTGTATAACCACGCATTGGTAATTTTATCAGAAACACTGATGATATAGGTGCACTTTTTATGTTTGCAGTTACTGACTAAAGTCCATCTATTGCTGTACAATTTCTCAACCCCAATTATCAATGGAAATTGACACCAGAACCACCACTGAGCAAACAGTATTTAGGTGGTGAGCCATTCTCAGCACAGCACTGATGAAATACTAATAGCTACTTACATCAGAACTGTAAGAACATTTTTGTGTGTTGTAAGGCTGAATAAGGATGGGCTGTGTGACTGATGTAAAGCACTGAACTTATGAAGCATCAAAAGCTATTTGATTGCTAATGGCACCCCATTATGGAGAATCTGTAGCCTGCAAAATGTGAGTTCCATGAGGTGCTTTAGTGTAAAAATAATTAGGATTCCTTGAACACACACACACACACATTTTCTAAAGTGCTTATCCTTCTGGGTTGTAGGGGTACTAAAGCCTATCCTAACCTGTTCCTAGCTGTCATTGGCCAGAAGGTAGGAAACACCCTGGATGTTATGCCATTCTGTCACAGATTCAACAGCTTTTTCTAATTATGTTTGTAGTCAGTCTACAGACACAAATCAATATGTATATATATTTTTTTCAATTTAGGCCTACAAAAAATGCACTAGAAACCTGAAAGTGGACATTGAGATGTCAGTTCTTTGGACTCATGAGTCTAAATTTACTATTGGGATTAGTTGAGTCACACAGGAAATGCAAAGAACTGAGACTAAAATGTGGAGGTATTTTTGTCTGTTTTTCTTTCTCAGGAACAGCTTCTTGAAAACAACACATCATTTAGCAATAAGCTAGACTCATAGCAATAAGCTTTCATCTCAGAGTGGAAGGATGGACAGAAATACCTGTAGTTTTTTTCAAAGTACTGTTTATCTGATGGTGACACTTTTGGTGGTCTACCGGCTCCTGCATGTTTGTTAAGAGTCTCATTTTCTCTAAACATTTAATAAACTGCAGTATTGAAAACTTGTGATTTTCATGTTCCTTTGAAAAAGGAAAATTTAATAACTTGTACTTAATTGTCATTTTGGCAAGAAAATAAGGTGGCTAATTATGCACAGTCTAGGTACAAGTTCCATCCATCCATCCTCAACCTCTTATCCAAGTCCACCCGCGGGGGCAGCAGCCTAAGCAAAGAGGCCCAGGCCTCCCTCTCCCCCGCCACCTCCTCCAGCTCTTCCGGAGGGATACCAAGGCATTCCCATGACAATCGAGAGATATAATCCCTCCAACGTGTCCTGGGTCTTCCCTGGGGTCTCCTCCCCATCGAACATGTCTGGAACACCTCTCTAGGTAGGCGTCCAGAGACCATCCTTACCAGATGCCCAAACCACCTCAACTGGCTTCTCTAAACATGGAGGAGCAGCGGCTCTACTCCAGGCCTCTCCCGAATTGTCGATCTTCTCACCCTATCTCTAAGGGAGAGCCCAGCGACCCTGCAGAGAAAGCTCCTTTCGGCCGCTTGTATCCGCGATCTTGTTCTTTCGGTCACTAACCAAAGCTCGTGACCATAGGTGAGAGTCGGAACGTAGATTGACCATCCTTCTGGCTCAGCTCTCTTTTCACCATGACGGACCGGTATAGGGTCCGCATTACTGCAGACACCGCACCAATCCGCCTTTCAACCTCTCGCTCCATTCTTCCTTCACTTGTGAACAAAATCCCAAGATATTTAAACTCCTCCACTTGGGGCAAGAATTCACTCCCAAACTGGACAGAGCATTCGACCCTTTTCCAACTGAGGACCATGATCTCAGATTTAGAGGTGCTTACCTTCATCCCAGCCGCTTCACACCCGGCTGCAAACTGGTCCAGAGAGAGCTGGAGGTCCCGGCCTGATGACGCAAACAGGACCACATCATCCGCAAAAAGCAGATGTGAAATCCTGAGGCCACCATACTGGACACCCTCTGACACTTGGCTGTTCCGAGAAATTCTGTCCATAAAAGTTATGAACAGAATCGGTGACAATGGACAGCTCTGGTGGAGTCCAACTCTGACTGGAAACCAATCTGACTTACTGCCAGCTATATGAACCAAGCTTCTGCTCCATTTCTACAGGGACTGAAAGGCCCGAAACAACAAGCCCCTCACCCCGTACTCCCAGAGCACTCCCCATAGGATCCCCCAGGGACATGGTCAAATGCCTTCTCCAAATCCACAAAACACATGTAGACTGGTTGGGCATACTCCCACGCATCCTCCAGGACCCTGGTGAGGATAAAAAGCTGGTCCAGTGTTCCACGACCTGGGCGAAACCCGCATTGTTCCTCTTGTAGCTAAGATTCAACTATTGGTCGGACTCTCTTCTCCAGTATCTCCAGGGCACTCTTCCCCTGCATAGACCTTACCGGGTAGGCTGAGAAGTGTGATATTGCTGATAGTTGGAACACACCCTCTGGTCCCCTTTCTTAAAAAGCGGGACCACCACCCCGGTCTGCCATTCCACGGGGACTGCCCCAGATGTCCACACGATGTTGCAGAGGCATGTTAGCCAAGAGAATCCTACAACATCCAGAGCCCTCAGGAATTCCGGGCACCCCCAGTGCTCTGCCACCAAGGAGTTTTCCAACCACCATGGCTACCTCAGCCCAAGTGATGGACAGACCCTTGCTCGGATCTCCAAGCTCTGCCTCCTCTGGGGAAGGATCGTTGGTGGGATTGAGAAGATCCTTGAAGTATTCCTTCCACTGTCCAATGATGTCCCCAGTCAAAGTCAGCAGCCCCCCAGCCCCACTGTATACAGTGTTGGTCGGGAACTGCTTTCCTCTCCTGAGGCACCTGAAGGTTTGCCAGAACCTTCTCGGTGCCTGTCAATAGTCTTTCTCCATGGCCTCACCAAACTCCTCCCACACCCGAGTTTTTGCCTCAGCAACCGCCAAAGCCGCGACCCGCTTGGCCCTTCGGTACCCATCTTTTGCCTCCAGAGTCCCACAAGCCAACTAGGCCTGAAAGGACTCTTTCTTCAGCTTGACGGCTTCCTTTACCCAAGGTGTCCACCAACGGGTCCAGCCACAGCTCCGATTCGCTGCATTTACAATGGAGGCATGGAACCCAATTGGACTCAATGTCACCAGCCTCCCTCGGTACGTGGTTGAAGCTTTGTCCATTATTGAAGGTCTGTCCATTTATTTTCACCCGCCATCTGATCCAACTAGGTGGTGATCAGGTTGACAGCTCCAATCCTCTCTTCACCCGGGTGTCCAAAACACATGGTCGCAAATCCGATGACACAACTATGAAGTCAGTCAATGAACTGTGGTGTAAGGTGTCCTGATGCCATGTGCACTTATACACACCTTTGTGTTTGAACATGGTGTTTGTTGTGGACAGACTGTGGTGAGCACAGAACCCCAATAACAAAACACCACTCGGGTTCAGATTGGGGAGGCCGTTCCTCCCAATCACGCCCTTCCAGGTCTCACTGTCATTGCCCATGTGAGCGTTGAAGCCACCCAGCAAGACAGTGGAGTCCCCACAGGTGCACTTTCCAGTACCCCCTCCAGGGTCTCCAAGAAGGCCAGGTACTCCGAACTGCCATTCAGTGCATAAGCACAGAAAACAGTCAGAGCCCATTCCCTGACCCGAAGGCACAGGGAAATAACCCTCCACCGGAGAACACCCCAATGTACAGGCGCTGAGCCAGGGAGCTATGAGTAAGCCCACTCCTGCCCAACGCCTCTCACCCTGGACAACCCCAGAATGGAATAAGGTCCAACCCCTCTCGAGAGAGTCTGTTCCAGAGCCCCTGCCATGTGTTGAGGTGAGCCCAACTATATCTAGTTGGTATCTCTCAGCCTCATAAACTAGCTTGGGCTCTTTTCCTGCCAGAGAGGTAAGATTCCATGTTCCGAGAGCCAGTTTCCAGTAGCCGAGGATCGGAACGCCAAGGCGCCCACCTTCAGCCGGCACCCAATTCACATTGTACCGGACCCCCATAAGCGCCTCTCCCATGGGTGGTGGGTCCATGGGAGAGTGGTCCCATGTAGCTCTTTCGGGCTGAGCCCGGCTGGGACCCATGGGTAAAGACCCGGCCACAAGGCATTCACAGATAAGCCCCTCCCCCAGGTCTGGCTCCAGGGTGAGGCCATGGTAACCCTAATCCGGATGAGGGAAACTGGGTCCTGGTCTTTTTGGATCACCCTTTGACTGGCCCATCACCTAGGACCTGTTTGCCTTGGGAAACCCTACCAGGAGCTTATGCCCCTGACAACAAAGCTCCTAGGATCATGTATGCACGCAAACCTCTCCACCACGGTAAGGTGGTGATCCAAGGAGAGGATCAAGTTATTTAAAATAAACTGGCAACTCACTGTATCTGTGTGCACACAGTAGAAGCATTTGAACAAACAGCACAACTGTCACTGACCTCTCCAGACTGAGGACGCTGTGAAAGGAGAAATCCTCACCAAACACAGACAGCATGTAGACCTCATCCACTACAGCATGCAGCTCATGTCTGTGGCGCACCAAAGAAGAGAAATGTAAAGCATCAAAAGGAATGGAAGCACAACGTGTTGTTTATAAATTCATTATCAATCAACTACTTAATGAAAGTAAACCAAAGCAATGCAACTCCCTCTACACCAATATACAGCTTAATTACTGGCAGTTAAGACTAAATGTAACCGTGTAGAAATAACATCCAGTTGTGGACCACAGGGGATCATTAAAGATGAATTTTAGTAATTCACTTGGAAAACAAGTGCTTCTGCAGTATGTTTATGTGTTTGTTCCAAAAAGGAACAAATACAAACAGTCACCAGTTGTGATTTAGTACTGAATGAGTATTTGTTAAAATGACCTTTGGCAAAGTTCAGAAAGCTGGTCATCTCTTCAGCAGTGTAAATCTCCCCCAGAGGATTGTGGGGGTTAACCAGGATGACAGCTCTTACATTCACTCCCTGCAAAACACAACAGAGCTCATTCATTTTGTATGTGTGAGCTTATGAATGTTTATGTATATGTATGTGAAACTGTGAGCTCCATGAATCACCTCTTTCTTTGCCCTTTCAAGAGCGTGCTCCAGTTTTTCAGCAGAGAGATGGAATGGTCTAGCATCACTTTCACTGACCTGAAGGTAAACAAAAACAAATGATGCTTAAAATCACACACCACTCCAGAAATAAGCCCCACAGAATGTACTGAATATTCAATGGACCCTTGATGAGTACCTCACTGTCAAGAGGAACACAGTTGAGTTTCACACCACTGTACAAATCAACATCCTCTGTGATTACGCCATAGAACGGGCTTGGAATGAGGATTGCATCTGCAAAAGACAAAGAATAATAGATATATTAGTTTACACTGCTTGTCATAACTGGCACTTGGCTCATTTTTCTGAGTAATGCTTTTCAATTCTGTTATTTATCATTTAAGAAAGAAAAACACCTATTAATGTATCTACTAAATTAATCCAGCTACATTCCAGATAATCCAGTTTTAGGTACATTTTGTGACATGCAAATTCATGACAATCAAAGTGTCTTCACTGGTATTAAGAGTAGGTTTTGCTTAAATAATTCTTTAGTATCTTTCTTTTCCAATTATTGTTCTAACCAAAATCTTTTGACTCAAGGATTCATATAATTTATATGAATTTTTATTCATTTATATAATGAATTTATATAATTTGGAGACTGAAGATAATTCATTAAACTTGCCATGTTAATTAATTACAGGGAAACAAAAAGAGCCCAAAGCCAGAGTGTTCTCAGAAAGAAACTACTGGTCACGATTGCTATTGTCACAGTCACTCCTTGTTCTTGTGTATGTTTCTTGCCATGTGCTGTCTGTCATGTGCTTGTGTTTTTATTTTGGTTCCCCATTAGTATCTTCACTGTCTGTAGTCTGTCTCCTCCCTCTCCTAGGTGTTCCCCATTTGTTGTAACCTTTATCTAGCCCTTTGCTTCATTCAGTGTTGGTCTGGTCTACTTGTCACCTGTCACTCGTCCTGATGTTTTTGGTCTTCCCCTGACCCGTGTTGTGTTTACTCTTTGTTGCATTCCATACTTGACAGCTATAGAACAAAAGAAATATGAGAACAGTCTTAGAAATATGGTTTAAACATAAATTGTACCAGGAAAAATATTATATATGGTGGTTTTGATTTGAATAAATGGGTATACATTTGCATAATAATATATTATATATGGGTAACAAGAGAAAATACATCAACAGAAATTTTTTTGTCTCTTCCAAACAAGTTGTTAAACAATGTGTGGTTAAAAAGTGAAATATAAAATTATAAGGAACAATATAAATTTGCTGTAACATATCTTGACGTCTTTAATATGGCTGAAAACTATTTCTGAAAAATTATATGTGCATCTTGACTTAAAAATAATTTTCTGTAATGACTTTTGATATTGGGATGTGACAAAATACCTGCATAATGTGACACTTTGTAAAATGGTATGTGATGTGATTGTAATGACCTTTGTTGATATAGATGCAATGCTCATGGTACATTTTATTGTAATGAACGTGTTTTACGTAGATCGCAAGAAGTCGAAAAACTGACTACCTAGACTGGAGGTGGAACTTTGGAGGTGTGGAAAAACATCCCAACAGATTTCTTTGAGAAAATGAAAGCAAGCCTCTCGAAAAGAAGAAAAGCTGTAGTAAAGTCATAGGGTATACACACTATACACACTGGTCTCTACCTTTTACACAGCACTGTATACACAGGAAATTTGTGCTAAGCAAAGATTGTGGTCATATGGACTCTTACCATCAGGATCACAGAGCACAGCTGCCACAGCACAGAAGATAGACCCACAGCCGTTCATCACAACCATCTGAAAAACACAGACACACACACCATTGTGTCTTCTGCAAAGAGGAAATTTAAATCTAACAACAATTCACTTCTTGCTGATACGGCTAAAGTCTGCGAGAAACTTACATTCTCAGCTTTCAGTGGGACGGGAGAGCGGCAGTGTTCTGACAGAAACTTAGCTACTTCCTCTCTCAGGCTGAGGAAAAGAGAATTCAGCACAGTTAATAATATCATTACAATGAAAGTAAAGGGAAGAGGGCTTTTGACAAGTTTACCTATCGATACTGCTCACCTAGTCGTCAAAACCCCATTTGTTAAAAGTATAATATACCAGAAAAGCACTCAACAGACTGAATGTTTGCATACAAGCAGTGGCCTTTCCAGTCTGGATACTGCAGCAGGGACGGCTCCATGAGCAGCATGTCAGGCTGAGTCAGCTGAAGCAGAAAACACAGAGTCAGAGCCATGTGCAGTACACCATAAACAGCAACCATTTCCTGAAGCTAAAAGATCACTGCACTCCCTAACATTAGAGTCTAATGCATGATGGCTGATGTCTAAACAATAACAGAGAAAAATCCACGGCATGCTGACTGATGTGTGCCCTTTAGCCTCATGCTGTTTAAAACGCTTGTAAAAGCAGTGCATGTCTAATGTGACAGACTTGTGTGGGTGATTTTCACTTCAAAATGCCTCACCCGTTCTTGCAGCAGGTCAAAGCAAAGCTTGTTCTCACATCTAAATTATGCCCTGAAAAAAAGGACAGGAAAACACAGAATGATTAAAACTGGCAAAACACTTTACATGACTTTATGCAAAAAAATGACAACAATTAATACACACACAGGCTATATTGCTCTGCTTGGGGTAAACATAGTACAAAAAAAAACAAAAAAAAAAACTAATTTATATGCTTGTATTCGATTAGCCAAGACATGTTTGATGTCCAAAGTTTGCTTGCATCATGCATGACCTGTCTCTACCTGGCTGCTACTACTGTCTGTAGATATGCGACGTGTAGTCGAAAGTTTGAACACTCCTAGTCAGATGATGTTTTGTTGATTTTCTAAGTGAAAATATCTCAACATTCTATACAGAGAACAAACATATATGGCATATTACTGCAAATTTTAACATACTGAAAAAATAAAGCATAAAATACAAAAAGTGTTATTTTTCCCCAATATGGCAAATTCAAATTCATTCAATAAACAGTAACTGTGCATTAATTTGTGCAGAAGTGTGTTGTCTGTAGGGGGTGTGTAATATTTTCACTTAGGAAACCAATACAACTTTTGCATACATAAAACTGTACTTTAGTACTTTTATCCTTTAGAAGAGATGACAGCATGTCATACCACATCAGTACCAACATAACTGAGTGTATTTAAGATTACTTAATAGATTGACATGGATTCAGAAATGATGATCTAGACATGTAATTGAGTGATGACGTGTGTGCTAACCGATGTGACAATAAGCTTCCATTCAGGGCCTAAGTGGGGCTGGTTTTCAGACTGGGAGCTACTAGACGACCTGCCCTCAATATGTAAGTGTAGTCTTTCTATAGCTGATGTCACACCCATATTAGGAATTATAAGTCTAAACAGATTTCTAAACAGCCATTTTGATAAACTGTCTCATTCACTTCCCATGATAAACAAAAATGCTCCAAAGGCATGACATTTTAACCCATGTACATTTTCAATCTGCCCCTGGATCCTGTGAATAATGAGGTTGTTAAGGAGTGGAAATATGGATAAAATTAAATCCACGCAATAAGCAAGCTATAACTCCTACACATTGCATGAGAGTAAATAAATACTATAAAACCAACACCATCTACTCAAACTGTTGACTACTACCGCCAAAGTAATTTAAATACCATATTTGACAAAGCTCACTGGTTTATATGGGGTAATTTGGTGAGGTTATCAGTCTTACAATGTGTGTAGCACAGTGCACAGCTTGTAGGTCAGCATGTATGTAGCAATAGTCAGCAGTGTTAGCTTGCAAGTAGCAACAGTCACATTTCGACTTCTAAACTACCCCATAATTCAGAGGATCTGGTGACATGTAGAGCAAAAATGTTCGTACTGCAAAACATCAGGTTTGGAACACTTTTGTTCACTACATGTCGTAGAAGCTATTGGTATTAGCTAGGTTGAAAATGTGAAAGCCAACTACTTTTCTCTAAAAGCTGGTCATTTTCATCTCAACATTCAGTCGATACTGCTGACTCTTCTTATTTGGTATGGTGAGATAAACAGGGCTGCCAGCTTCAGATGAAAACTGAAGAAAACTTTATGTGAAATGTGACC
Source organism: Pygocentrus nattereri (assembly GCF_015220715.1). NCBI lineage: Eukaryota > Metazoa > Chordata > Actinopteri > Characiformes > Serrasalmidae > Pygocentrus > Pygocentrus nattereri. The sequence continues at coordinate 22,093,230 of NC_051221.1, read as the reverse complement.
TAACTACAAACCTAATTCCAAAAAAGCTGGAATAGTATGTGAAAAGCTCAGTCTAAAAGTAAAATGTATAAAAGTAAAGCCAAAAATCTCTCAGCTAATCAACTTGATCTGTGGTCTGTATTGACTTCATTTATCAAGTGTGATTTGTAAACACAAGCAGAAAAGGCGTGACACAAACAGAGAGACTAACATTAAAATTGCTGTTCTCATCATATTTGGTAGCATGGTACTGCACAAAGCCTTGCCACAGGATGCCTTGGTGCTGCTGGATGCTGTTACCTCTGTGGAACAGGTAACAGCTGTACTGGGGCACCTCGTCACATCTCAGCATACTGGATATAAAGGGGACTGTGGAAGGATGTACAGCGAGGGATACGGGTTCTGATGCTGCTGTGGAAGGAACTGGAAATAGGCAATTTTTCCACTTGCTGCATCCTGCGCTCCCTTCAGAGTCCTCTACATCACCATGGATACCCCCGTCTTCAATCACCACAGGAACTGTTGCCAAGGAAATGCCTGCATCACGAAAGCAAACCATGTTATAGTGGCTGAAACCTATGAGGAGAGACGTAAAAGGAAAAAGAATGATTGTTGCTGGCAGACACTGATGAAGTTTCTGAGACCATATGACCTACTATCATCTACAAAAATGGACATTAGTACATGCACATCTCAGGCTTCATAATATCTGCTGCCACTGTTTCTAGCTATGCAACATACTCTGTACTACTGTTCTACTGCATTAGTACTACAATGTAGTACTTCCATTTATACAACACTTAGTTCTGATGATTGAAAAGTATTCTACCCATACTGTTATTTATGATCACAGCATGTTTTATTTTCCACAATTACTGGAGCATTCTGTTGTTATTTGGCCAGAAATACTAAAGTATTGAACAAGCTGAGATGAACCTGTCATTGTGGCAGTTTTATAGCTCTATCCGTAACGCGGAAGAATTCTACTTTCATTGTGGAAGGAAGTGCCAATATTCTTCAGCAAACAAGAATTTATACAGCAAAACTAAAGAATTGAACATGTTTGGCTGATCAACAACATTTAGCATAAGAAAGTCACTGTGTAAACTTGACAAAACTTCTAAGAAAAGTGTTAGAAAACTGACAAAAACAGTGAACTGAAAGACAGAAATTCACATTATTCTATTCAGCAAACATCTTTAAATATTCAAACAACACTTACCTACAAATCTCACTCTTTAGATCAGTAATGAGGTCAATGTGCCTCAATTAGCAATGCCGAGCAAGATATAGCTCAAAGCACCACAGAAGTCTTTATTATGTAAAAGTGTGTTTTATTCATGAGTTTGTTAGAATCGAGCCTGTATTGAGGTGGGAAGCACTGTACACGGGTGTTCAATCAGATCAGGTCCAATTTCAGCTTTCTGTCACTTCACCACCAATTTTACGCATTCTGTGTCAAACCATGGAAACAGTGGAAAAGCCACTGAACAGGTTACCATCCATGCTCAGAACCATTCAGCCCTGCAGTGGAAAAGAGGCAATAGTGTTCTAGGCTCTTTTATGTCCTGAAGTCTACAGAGAATGTTTATGCACAAATTAATTGAGCTTAAAATGTTGAGTCAAGTGTGTTGTGGGCAGTGAGAATACAAGTATGTGCTGGACAGTGGTACTTCAATAAAAATGCAGCACTATCCCTGTATTGAATGACTTGTATGGAACATTTTCAGTGGGTGAAAATGTTGAGCACTGTTTTACAAACAGAGCAAATCTGTGCATGTCATATATACAAACACCCCGGCACCCAGGAAAAAGTTAATATGATCTATCAAACAAGACAGAACAACATTCTGTGTTTCTGTGACCTGTGCACTTTATTTCTTCTTAAAGTGATGGAAATTTTTGTACATACATTTGCATAAGTGCAACAGTTCCTTTAATTCTATTTGTTTCTGATTTTGTGATTAGTTTATGAAACTAAAAAGCTATTTGACACATCGATTTTTCCACTTAAAATTGAATCATTTCTCATTTTTCAATAATGGATTTTGACATTAAAATCAAATAAACAGAGGGTACACAGTCTGTGTATGTAACAGCCAAAAGATTTCCAATTTTTTAAAAAATGCGAAAACAGTTCCATCTTTAGTTTTAGCTTTCAATGTACAAATGAAAAATCGGTAAATACTACTGTGCCTAACCAATTCTAAGTAAGGGTCAAACGATTACTGGCCTGACTGCTAAGTGTTAATATAAAATAGCTCACTGGGGGCATCCTGGGGACATCCTGGACAAATAAAAATAATAATCTTGTTCCCACACTTTACTAAGTCGTGGCCACAACTCATCCCATTCCTACGACTTAGTAAAGGGTGGGAAAGAGATCTTAATGCATGGCAACGACTTAGTAAGCTGTGGTCTCGTTCCCACACCTTACTAAGTCATGGCCACAACACAATCATCTCGTTCCCATGCATTAATAAGGTGTGGCCATGCATTGTTTTTTATTCATGCAGGATATCACCAGTGGGGCTCTGTAGTTCATAGAGAGGTTCGCCACAAACATTCGCTACTTTCCCCTCTGCTATCAGAGCATCTCCTCTGCAGTGGGGAGTATCTGCTCTCAGAGGACAACGAGGCTCTCACAAGAGCACAGAGATGCTTAGTTTCCTCCATTTCAATACCTGTGATTGTAGAATTTAGTTTCAGCAGAATGTAAACAGAGAGCTACAGAGCCCTGCTGGTGACATCCTGTATAGATAACAACAATGTGTGGCTAATGCGACTTAGTAAGGCATGGGAATGAGATGATTAAGTCGTGGCCATGACTTAGTAAGGTGTGGGAACAAGATCACGGCTTACTAAGTCGTGGCCACGCATTAGGATCTCATTCCCACGCTTTACTAAGTTGTGGCCATGACTCAATTATCTCATTCCCATGCCTTACTAAGTCTTAGCTTTATTTTTAGTCTAAGTATTATTTTTATTTATACAGGATGTCACAAGCAGGGCTCTGTAAAAAGCAGAAAGCACAGACTGCACTGTTTACATTTAACATTTAAATTAAGATTTAGATTGATTTTTGTTAATTTAGTTGATTAAAGGATTTTTTTAAAATATAATTTATTGCTGCTACTTTGCACATCCTTGTTTATAAATATTGACAGGGAAAATATATAAGTTTTATTTTTTTTATCTTTTGTAATGGCAGGAAAGTTTATTAAAACAGTGAATGGTATTCATCTTTATTGTCTTCATTGTTAATTAACAAATACATAAAACAACCTCAAGCTAAATTTAAAAGCTACTGCTACATAAAAGTATTTTGGTAATGTTCCGCATGAATGCATTGTAAAATTACAGTTTATATACAATTACACACCTCGGTTTGAGTCAGATGGACTTCTGGGGGAATTTAGCCAAACTGTTTGGTTGTGTTTTTCTGTGAGGGGGAGTTTCCACCTACTGTAGAGGGAAGAGGTAGAGGGAAACCTCCACTGTCGTATTACACTGTATGTGTGTGTGTATATGACTAGTGATCATCAACTCTCAGTTTCACTTTCACTGTCTTTAGTGCTGGAGTGTGTTGGGTCACGGCTCTCCGTCTTTCTCTCGTGTGTGTAGTGTCATTTACAAAGGCTGTGACGGCAGTACACCACTTCACTCCAACTGACTTCATTTGAAAGTAGGTCGACTCTTTAAATGTAATGTGGTTGTTTATAAGTGGTATCCTGAAATGAATAATTTAATTGTTTTTTCACCTCCATGTCTAACTTTCCTTCTTTTCTCTGTGTTTTGACTTCTGTCTTGCAAAGAGAGAGTGATGAAAGGACTAGAGCTAGAGGATTCCACAAGTCGCTTTCGATTCGCTCAGTCATGTTTGGGCCTGGCAGGCTGCTTGTGTATCAGCTACGCTGTCTGGACGCCTCACTGGCTGGACGAGAAGGGACTGTGGGCGAACAGGAATGAGTCCAGTCCAGATGATATTGAAGGTGAGTGCCTGACTCCAGTCTCAGAGATCAAGGGTGTAATTTTGATGTTTGATGGAGTTTAATTTGGGATGCTTTATTGTTCTTTAAGGGTAAATTCTGTTTTACGGTCTGTGCCAAACACTTGTTTACTCAGACACTATTTTAACACAAAATTTTTAAACAGTGTGTGTAGGTGCCTAGTATATTTGCATACTGTTGTACATTAATGACCAAAGCAGAAACCATCACCCACAAATAAACATAAATACAGTAAAAATGTAACATCAGCTATACATTAACAGCCAGCCATTGAAGGTATTTTTTAAATTCCATGAGCAGCACCTGATTTAATTTAACTTAATGAAGCACTGATAAACTAAACAAGGACCTTCCATCCAGAGGTCTGGAAGAGAACATATTAACGTAAGATGTGTGTTATTTGTATTTATTCTAGTGTTATTGTTTCTATCCATTAACTGGTTCTTCGTGCCTCGCGCCTTTGCCAACTTTGTTTTAAGAGAGTGGTTCCACTACACTGTTCCCTTAATTTCTCATGTGGGGTCTAATACAGTAATTATAGATTAACATTTATAGTACACATATACGGCAACAATTGTAAATTGAAAGTGTGCTATTATGTTCTGTTTGAATAGCTGTAGGAAAACAAGATGAATGGAAATTCCAGAAGCCATTTAAAGGAAGGTTAATGAGAAGGCTCAAAGACATGCAGATGCCGACTTGCTATGAAACTATGAATTAGTGAGAAGAAATCCTTGGAGCCAGTGAAAGAACGTCTCTTTTAATGAAGTGTCTTATAGAATGGTGGTTTCTTATTAAAGCAGATGTTGGCGTGAAATGCCTTAAAAATATTATGGTTGCCACAGCCAGATCTGCACAAAGTTTGTCAACTCATACATAATAAAGTTTGGTTTTTATTGTAGGTATGAGTTCAAGCTTTTTCTTGTGGGGATGTCCCACTATTCCCCTCTGCTTTGAGCAAAGCAGAATATTAACTACCAGAGACAAAATTTTTAATGGGATTTTTTGAGATTCATAGCTACTTGGATGACAATTTCAGCAGGGCTGTTTGTCATTTTCCTGTAAATGACAAGACAGATTGTAGTAAGATTGATTGCTTGACCATGAAAATTCATGTAGATTACTTTAGCAGATTTATGTTGAGGAATGAAAGTCTTAAATTGTTGTACAGATATAGTGTCATAACTGTGTCAGTGGAATTTAATAGTATTTGTCAGTAATTAATTATTGTTTGTTTTGGTGTAAACAGGTCTGGGGGCTCAAAGAGTCTTTGCTGCTCTTTCTTTCCTCATGGCCATTAGCTCAGGAGTTCTGTGTCTGGTCTTCGCTTTCTGCTGGACGTCTCGGACAGTGCGCTCTTACTCCAACACGCGCTCTCTGCTGATGGCAGGGCAGACACTCTACCCCACCACCCTGTTATTTATCACACTCACCCCTACAGGTCAGTACTAACACAGCAGATGTTCAGTGATCACCTTTTTATTCTGTAAATCCCTTTGTGGAAGTAAAACCTTTCTGAAAAAACTGTTTATTTCTACACTTAAATTCCTCATTCTCATAACATCAGTTATACATTAGTTACATGGTAGTTACTGAATGTGTCATTGGTGTTATCTAAGCCTTTAACCCCTTGATTACAAACTTCTATAAATTAAGAACAGCTCAACCAGTTTGCACTGAAGTCCCTGTAGTTGCTGAATAATAAGTATGTGATCCATTTTTTAAGGGGTTAAATGTTTGGAAGGATAGGAGGATCCCAGAAGGATAAGCAGCTTAGATGATGTGTGTGTGTGTGTGTGTGTGTGATGTAGTATGTAAAATAGTATGTAAAATGTATGTAGTATGTAAAATGTAGAGTTCACTCCTCAGTCCATACAGCCTATTTATGTAAGCTGCAAAAACAGCCCATTTTGAATTAAATGTTTTTGTGATGTCACATAACAAATAATTTACACACTATGTCTGTCTACATCAGCTAGCCTTACCTTTTCATGTTGAATTTAAAAGGGGTGTTCTGGTCCAGACAGCCAATTTGCACAAACCAGCGCAGCCAATCTAAAGAGAACTCAGCTATATGTTCAGTCTTTAATGTATACCACCAAAACAGCCCGTTTAAATCTAGGGGGTAAAGAGAGCCACATTATCTATTTCCCTAGAGGTGAGGATCACTGTTTATAAGCCCAAATACTGGTCTGAAAGAAGGCAAGCAATGATCTCTTTTCTCTCCTCCAGCTGTCTTTGACTCCCTTCCACATCTCTGTCTCTCTCTTCACAGGGTTCTTCTTTCTTCTAAGCTGGGCACTCTTTACCAGTCAGCACATTGCCGAAATCCAGGACGACATCACACGCCTGGGCTCCTCCTATTGGCTGGGCGTGGTGGGCTGGGCTCTGCTGTTGGCCGTGCTGCCGGTCGTGTTTCTGGTAGAGCAGTGTGTGGTGCCGGACGTCCTGCCTGAGCTGATGAGAGCAGCTGAGACGTGGTGGAAAGCTCCCGAGGTGGCGTACGCTCACTCTTTCAGTGAGAGCTGCCATAACAAGGGGGAAGAATTTGACAATAGGTTAAAGAGGCACCTGTCAGTGCCCTGAGGACGACTGTAGATGCACAAGATGAGTTGAATATTGCTGCTGTCTCAATATCTGCACCCTTGATTAGCCAATGGAAGGACTGAGTAGCAGGGGAATGCCTCCAGAATCTCAGAAGGCTGTAGATAGTTTATTGCACTTTAGCCAGGATCTGTCAGGCCTCAGAGCCTGAAGAACAAATGGACTGAAATTCATTGATGGATGGACATTAAAGGACTGTTCTTTTCCTAATAATTTCTTTCAAGCTAATGTTGTAAACTACAACACATTAAAGACTAAAAATACTAAATGTTTGCCACCATCAGTGAGCTAAGACCACACTACTGTAAGTTGTTGGTGCATGGTGAAGACCCCTGTTATGTTATGTTGGATCATTTTGAACCTGCATTCTGAAGTTAATGCAACCATAGTCTGAGGTGCAAATTTGTACTATGATTAGCATGCATAGATTTAAGGCTACGATTTCATGTGAGCAAGGATAAGTGAGAGCAGACGATTTATTTTGTTGTAACAGCACCCTCATGTGGTCCATCTGTTTTGCAACAATTGCTCATGTACCTACCATCATTAAAGGTGTTTATACACTTACCGGATCAGCTCAGACTGAGCTTACATTAAGATATGGTATTATACTGTTCTGTATATATACTGTGTATATATGTATATGTACAATTCAAGTTGCTGAAATTGGCTTTTGGAACTTGGAACGTTACCTCACTGGCGGGGAAAGAGCCTGAGTTGGTGCGCGAGGTTGAGAGATACCGGCTAGATATAGTCGGGCTCACCTCAACACACAGCTTGGGATCTGGGTCCAATCTCCTTGAGAGGGGCTGGACTTTATTCTTTTCTGGAGTTGCCCATGGTGAGAGGCGGCGGGCAGGTGTGGGCTTTCTCATAGCCCCTCGACTCGGTGCCTGTATGTTGGGGTTTTCTCCGGTGGACGAGAGGGTAGCTTCCCTACGCCTTCGGGTTGGGGAACGGGTCCTGACTGTTGTCTGTGCTTATGCACCGAACAGCAGTTCAGAGTACCCAGCCTTCTTAGAGTCCTTGGGAAGGGTGCTTGAAGGTGCTCCTCCTGGAGACTCTATTGTCCTACTGGGGGACTTCAATGCTCACGTGGGCAATGACAGTGAGACCTGGAGGGGTGTGATTGGGAGGAATGGCCTCTCTGATCTGAACCCGAGTGGTGTTCAGTTTTTGGACTTCTGCGCAAACCACAGTTTGTCCATCACGAACACCATGTTTGAACACAAGGATGTCCATAAGTGCACATGGCACCAGGACACCCTAGGCCGCAGTTCAATGATTGACTTTGTAGTCGTGTCATCGGACTTGCGGCCATGTGTTTTGGACACTCGGGTAAAGAGAGGAGCTGAGCTGTCAACTGATCACCACCTGGTGGTGAGTTGGATCAGGTGGAGGGGGAAGATGCCGGTCAGACCAGGCAAGCCCAAACGTATAGTGAGGGTTTGCTGGGAACTTCTAGCAGAAGAACCTGTCAGATTGATCTTCAACTCACACCTCCGTCAGAACTTTGACCAGATATCGGGGGAGGTGGGGGACATTGACTCAGAATGGGCCATGTTCCGTTCCTCCATTGCTGAAGCGGCTGACTGTAGCTGTGGCCGTAAGGTAGTTGGTGCCTGTCGGGGCGGTAATCCTCGAACCCGGTGGTGGAAACCCCAGGTGAGAGATGCCATCAAGCTGAAGAAGGAGTCCTACCGGGCATGGTTGGCCTGTGGGACACCAGAGGCAGCTGGCAGGTATCGACAGGCCAAGCGATCTGCGGCTTCAGTTGTCGCCAAGGCAAAAACCCGTGTATGGGAGGAGTTTGGTGAGGCCTTGGAAAGTGACTTTAAGTCGGCTCCGAAAAGATTCTGGCAAACCGTCAGGCGACTCAGAAGGGGAAAGCAGTGTGCCACTAGCACTGTATATAGTGGAGATGGTGTGCTGCTGACTTCGACTGAAGACGTCATTGGGCGGTGGAAGGAGTACTTTGAGGACCTTCTCAATCCCACCGACACGTTCTCCAGTGAGGAGGCTGAGTCTGGGGACATGGGAATAGGCTTGTCCATTACTGAGGCCGAAGTCGCTAAGGTAGTTAAGAAGCTCCTTGGTGGCAAGGCTCCAGGGGTGGATGAGATCCGCCCTGAGTTCCTCAAGGCTCTGGATGTTGTGGGGCTGTCTTGGCTGACACGCCTTTTCAACATTGCGTGGACATCGGGGGCAGTGCCACTGGATTGGCAGACTGGGGTGGTGGTGCCTCTTTTTAAAAAAGGGGACCGGAGGGTGTGTTCCAACTACAGGGGAATCACACTCCTCAGCCTCCCTGGCAAGGTCTATGCAGGGGTACTGGATAAGAGAGTCCGGCTTATAGTCGAACCTCGGATCCAGGAGGAACAGTGCGGGTTCCGCCCTGGTCGTGGAACACTGGACCAACTCTTCACCCTCTCCAGGATTCTGGAGGGTTCATGGGAGTTTGCCCAACCAGTCCACATGTGCTTTGTGGATCTGGAGAAGGCATTCGACTGTGTTCCCCGGGGTATTCTGTGGGAGGTGCTTCGGGAGTACGGGGTACATGGCTCTTTGCTACGAGCCATTCAGGCCCTGTACAAACAAAGCAGGAGTTTGGTTCGCATGGCCGGCAGTAAGTCAGACTCGTTCCCAGTGAGAGTTGGACTCCGTCAGGGCTGCCCTTTGTCACCGATTCTATTCATAATTTTTATGGATAGAATTTCTAGGCGCAGTCAAGGGATGGAGGGTGTCCGGTTTGGTGACCTCAGGGTCACATCGCTGCTGTTTGCAGATGATGTGGTCCTATTGGGGACATCAGGCCGCGAACTTCAGCTTTCGCTGGATCGGTTTGCAGCCGAGTGTGAAGCGGCTGGGATGAGAATCAGTACCTCTAAATCCGAGACCATGGCTCTCAGGCGGAAAAGGGTGGAGAGCCCTCTCTGGGTCGGGGATAGGCTCTTGCCTCAAGTGGAGGAGTTCAAGTATCTCGGGGTCTTGTTCACGAGTGATGGTACAAGGGAGCGGGAGATTGACAGGCGGATTGGTGCTGGGTCAGCAGTGATGCGGGCTCTTTACCGGTCTGTTGTGGTAAAGAAAGAGCTGAGCCATAAGGCAAGGCTCTCGATTTACCGGTCGATCTACGTTCCCACCCTCACCTATGGTCATGAGCTTTGGGTAATGACCGAAAGAATAAGATCGCGAATACAAGCGGCCGAAATGAGTTTCCTCCGCAGGGTGTCTGGACTCTCCCTGAGAGATAGGGTGAGAAGTTCAGTCATCCGGGAGGGACTCGGAGTAGAGCCGCTGCTTCTTCACGTCGAGAGGAGCCAGCTGAGGTGGTTCGGGCATCTGGTTAGGATGCCTCCTGGACGCCTCCCTCGGGAGGTGTCACAGGCGAGTCCACCTGGGAGGAGACCCCGGGGAAGACCCAGGACACGCTGGCGCGACTATATCGCCCAGCTGGCCTGGGAGCGCCTCGGAATCCCCCTTGGAGAGCTTGTGGAAGTGGCTGGGGAAAGGGAGGTCTGGGCTTCATTGCTTAGGATGCTGCCCCCGCGACCCGAACCCCGGAGAAGCGGAAGATAATGGATGGATGGATGGATGGATGGATGGATGGACAATTCAACAGAAAGGCAAACTCTGCACGGGAGTCAGGATATAGCGTCCAAGCTCCAGTGCTTTTTTTGTATGACTAAATTGAGATTAAAGTTCAGTCCTTCTTTCTCATGAGCAGGATGACCCCAGATACATGTCTCAGGAACTTCTTGCATATCCCCTTTTTTACCTTAAGTGTGACTTTTCAAATCTTTCCATTATCACTTGGGAAAACACTGGTGACTAATGCCACTCACCGGTCATTTCTCACTGTCTGGTCATCTTTTAGCAGCACAACGTTGCCTGCTTGAGTGTTTGGTAGCGACTCTAGCTATTTATAATGCACTTACAATGTATACTGTCATTTCAAAAGGTTCCAAAACTGGTTTTCCAGGCTCTGAACTTGGTGCCACTGTTGTTTGTACCAATCTTTTCCTGTGAAGTTCCCAGGAGGAGGCTGAACGTTTGCCTTGTGGGTGAGTAGCATTTCTAGGGTAAATATCAATGGTGAGTGTACATCTGTGGAAACAGGAACAAGCGGTGTTGAGTTAATAATAGCTGACACTTCTGCCATAAGCATGCAAAGTACTTCATGGGTGAGGCTGGAGGACTCTGTGCATGTCAGAATAAAATCCAAGATTCTGTGTGCAACACCAGACATTCGTTCCCAAACTCCTCCTATGTGTGAAGAGTGTGGTGGATTAAAGATCCGAGTGCAGCCTTAACTGTTGCCATGTCTGTGAAGCATCAGCTTGTTTGCTACTTTTTGAAACTCAAGCTTGTTGCAGGCTCTAATTATTATTTGTTCTAATTATAATTAGTTCTGCAATTGGAAAGAAACTGATTAGCTGGACCAAGAGTGGCAAAGAACTCTTTATTGCATTATTGCATCGACTCAATGACCTCAATGTGAACTGCACGAGTGCTCATATAAGTAAAAAGCACCACACAGCATTTGGTGAAAGCCTGGCCTCCTCTTATGCAGTGTGCATTAACAGGCCAAGGGCTGAAAACATTCAGGCGAGTGTTTGTGAATGGCAACTCGGTCACTCTTCAGAGAGATTGGGAGACATCTTCTGTCTCTCTCTGTTCTGCCACAAAGCTTCCAACAGATGATACAAGAATGTAAAACACTGTTTATGCATCTTTTACCACCAATCAGACAAAATCCAGCAGCATGAATGGCACCTTCTGTGAATGTTCGGCCTTGATGCGGCACTTTTTAATAATAGTGGCATATAAGTAGTATAGAAACTTGGTGCTTTCCAAGTAGGATGAGGGGATTTTTCTTACCAGTTCTGATAGTTTCAGTTCTGAGGGAGACTGATTACAGCACACAGTATTAACAGAATGCAGCAAAGACTCAGAGACTGGCAGGTCTAGCTATTACAACCTAGGGAGAGCCAGAAGGTAACAAAGATACAAAGACAACCTGAGATGCCAGCACACCTCCGCTCCACCGTCAGCAAATTGAGTCAACACAACATCTGAGAGCAGAAGGAAGACAGCACCAACACTCCTAGTTTACCATAATAGCATGGTTCTCGTTCTGGACTATCTGCAGCTTGTTGAGGCTTTTGCTGGAAGATCCAGACAGCAGGGCAGTGAAGAAATCCAGCCTTGAGGTAATAAATGCATGAACTAACATTTCTGCATCCTGTGGAGATGCATTTCTCAATTTAGCAAAATGGCGAAGACAGAGGAAAGCTATTCTGCTAATGCTGGACATGTGCATTGAATGACAGATCGGGACCTATCGTGACACCAAGGTTTTATACAGATGTACCTAATGCAACTGAGAAACTATTAAGTCTAAACATTAAATTAGTCTGTTTGTAAGTTAGTTGTAGCGATGCTGGAGCCTATTCCAGCAGTCATCAGGCGGAAGGCAGGAAACACCCTGGACAGGTCAGAAGAACCTCTGTTTTGTCTAGTAGCATATATAATGTGAATAATAAAGGTCCTTAAACAGAGCCTTGTAAAATTTCCATTTACAGACTGATAGCAATCAGTCAGATAAGATCTGAACCACAAAAGAGCTATTCCTGTAACTCCTACAAGGTTTTCTCGCCTATCTTAAATTAGTAACATAGAGTGGTAGAGTGGTAAAATAGAGTAATCTATCATATCAAATGCCACGCTAAGAGCAAGCAGAACCAGCAAAGATACATTTCCTTGGTCAGAGAATAACAACATTTACCATTTTCACTAGTGCCGTCTCTGTACTATGCAAGGCCCAAAAATTGTCATGTATGTGATTCACATTCAAATAGGAACTTAATTGTTTTGCCACAGCTTTTTCCTAAATCTTTGGAATAAAGGAAAGATTTGAGATAGGCCTATAGTTTGATAGCCTGCAGGGATCAAGATTAGCCTTCTTAAACAGATGTCTAATTACAGTCTAGTGCTGTCTGTCAGTTACTGTGCGTTTTGTATATTTTGCCTGAATGTTTCAATATCCTTATTAAAGGAATTCATAAAATTGTGCTAAATAATAATCTAGGATTATTCTTATTGTTTTCAATCAGAGAGGAGAGATAGGTTGAGCATGCCACAGTAAGTACCCTTCTATAGTCTATAAGGCTCTCCTTCCAGGCTCACTGGAATACTTCTAGTTCAGTGGGGTGCCATTTTCACTGTGTGACAGTCTGATTTGAAGCTTGAGCTTGATCATTGTACCATGGGGCAAGCTTTTCTGCCTAATTCGTTTACTTTTTAATGGAGCTGCATTACCTAAAGTAGAACAAAAAGCATCCCACAAGCATGCAGTCATATTATTTTATTTGGTAGGTTCAGATGGATAGCTGATAGAAACGGATAGATCTGGGAGGTTTCTGATAAAGCTACTAACTGTGGAGGGTGTTATAGGTCACTTAACGACACTGTGGCAAAGAACATATATTATGATCAAAGCGACACTTAAGTGAGATTAGGTAATAATCTGACACTGTGCTCTGGGAAGAATGGCTAAATGATCTATGTTTATATCAAAGGTCAAAATTAAGTCAATACTGCGGTTGAAATAATGAAAGTGCCCCTTTGTATTTTGAGTGAAACCAGCAAATTCCTGTAAAGACTCAGAATACGGCCCTGGTTGCCTATAGACTGTAATTAGTGAAATTAAATTCTTATTTGTTCCTTGATCTATTTTACTAAGAAAAAGAATTTCAAAAGAAGACACTTTGTAGCCTGCTTTCTGGATCATGCCTGAAGCTTGCATAAAAGGTTGCCATACCTTCACCCTGGCCGCTTAAAGGAGAACTGTGTACATAAATGTAGCCTTTGGGGATGGCTTTGCTCATTTAGAGCAAAGAATTCATCAGGTCTAATCCACGTTTCTGTGAGTCACAAAGTGTCAAAATCATGATCAGTAATACGTTCATGTACAATGACGACCATGGATGTAAGAGCTCTTATGTTAAGCAGTCCTTGTTTAAGACCCACGGTGCTGTTATTGCAAGTTTGTTTTACTGGTCTGAAATTGATTAGGTAGTGATAGAGAAAGAGGACTTAAAGGAATGAGCTATATGGATGAGAGATGTGATAGCTCATACAATACAAAAAATATGTGCTCCAGGAAAAAAATCTTTCAAATCTGTCAGGGGAAAAGTTCTCTCTGTGCTGGTGACATAACTGATCACTCAGGGATCAATCTCTCTGTTTGCTTCGGGGTCACCCAGCTCATACACGTCCTCTGCTCTGCCATAAGCATTGTGAGGTTTGTACTGAGAGGCTGGTCCTGTGAACCATGTGGTGTTGACTAGCTGAGTTGCCTGAACAGACTTTGAGGCATTATCAGCAGGATTGTCGTCTGTGGGCACATAATGCCACTGCTCTGGTCATGTGGACTGACTAATCCTCTGCACTCTGTTATGGAGATATGGAAACATCTTGACTGTTTATGTATCCAATACACTGTTTATGTATCCAACCACCACCTTACTGTCGATGAAGAAAGTCACTGCATCCATCTTCAAATCAGTCTCTCGCACTATGGGCTCTGGGCCCAACTTGAGGTGCAAGTCGTGCCTTTCTCAGGGTGAAGCCAACATTGTCTTGGCTTTCATTGTTTGGTGTCTCGAGATTTGTGACTGCACTTATTTTCTTTGTGGGTGCATCTAAGTAGATACAGATGTCTCTTCTTTTTACAGAGAGAGCTTGCTGTGTACATGTGGGGAATATGAAGTTGCTGTAAGTCTTGCAGGGATCCTGGTCTTCCCACAATATGAAACTATAAAACATCTGTTCTGTGTCTGCTGTCACTGCCACTTGTTCTCTTTCTGAAACAGATTAGGACATCCAGTAGACTATTATTTAAGTCTGGCCCAGTAAGAATGACATTGTTCAGGGAGATGCCATTATACTTTGTGCTAGAGTCAAATACAACTCTGATTTGATCTGGCTTTTTTGGATGACGAACAACACATATTGGCAAATACCAGCAGTTTTTTCCCTCTCTTTAGTGGAGGTGCAGGATCAGCATCATCATTGTTGAATATCTTCTGCGTGAAAGTAATGAACCAATCTTTCATCTTAGGTTTTCTTTCCAGAGTGCCTTAAAGAGGAGAAGTGAGTTAAACCTTGTTCTCCATTGTTAGAAAGGGGCTGTCTGGGGCTTCTGAAAGCAAAAGGGGATACCCTGCTTTTTGAGTTGTCTTGGTAGACCTCTTCATCCGTAAGTGTTAAAAAGACATCATCTTTGATAGAAAGAGGGGGCTTGTCATCGTTGCAATCTCTTTTGAAGACAGTGAGCCCAAACCCATCATCTGATTTGCTCCTTCAGTGGCCTTTGAAAGCATGTAGCTCAAGGCTGCGGTTTACACTTTCTTTTAAGTGGATGTTGCTGTGGCACGGAGTGGAATGGAATGATGGCCTTCCATCCTCAAGCACATTCGTCCTGTAGCTTTGCACAGTGGGATTGTGGACTAGGCAAAAATCACCTATGAGAACCCACCCAAGATATTGTTTCTGAGCAAAGTGTGCAATATTAGGTCCATCGATCTGTCTCACTTTATGAACTCTGGGAATTTCTCTGCCCAAGAGGAGAATGTGGGCATCAGGTTCTACTTATGGGATCTTGGTTGCAATGTACTTAAGGTGAGAATGAGGTAAAGCTGGGGTGGGAATTTAATCTTGTTTTTAACAGGATTTTAACGTGTGAGGAAATGCACTGCTGCAAATGCCAAACAGATCAAAGAACTCTGATGTAGCTAAAGATCTGTTGCTCTGGTCATCAAGTGTGACACACATCTTAATGCAATGTCCAGGATTCTCTTTAGGACATACTTTGATGCGACATATTTTGAAGCAGGATTTCTCTGAAAACCCTTTACTACAATTCTCAGTGCACAGGGGGTTCACAGCAGGTGATGATGAAGCACACACTTCTTCCTCCCTGCCATGCTCTGATAATGGGTTTGATGCTTTCAGTGCCCATGGGGTAGACCAGGATGAAGGTTTGTACTGTGATTGCTGCTGTCACACTCATTACTTTCAGTGTAGCTTTACAGTTGTGGACAATGTGTGAAGCTGATGTGCAACACTTGAAGCATATTCCTTCATCTTTTAGGTAAGCTTTCCTTTCTTTGATCATTTTAAGCCACATCACTTTCTCAGTGGGTTGGTTTTGTTGTGAATGTGGCAGTGTTTGGCTGTATCATCTGTGAAAGTGCTGCTTGTGTTTGGGTCTACAGCTGGAGAAATATCAGTTTTGTGTACAGACTCCAACATCCTGTAACTAGCATGTTTCTGTTGGGATTTTTCAGTCCATGAGCTTTTGCTGTTTGAATCTTTGCTGTTGGGACATTCTTCATTTTATCTTGGAAAGGAGACATTATACACCTCCTTAAAAAAGCCTTTTTCCTGCAAACCATAGGGGAATTTCTCCACCACGGGCCCAATACCACTGGCAGTGTCCAAGTAGGCCAAGCCAGGTAAGTAGCCATCTTCCTTTACAGAGAGTAATTCCATGAAGAGATATTAAAGTTTCCTCAGCTTTAGACTGTCTTTATCTGAAATCTTAGGGAAGCTGTCTAGTTTCTTAAAAAGACCACTAATTTAGTCTGTCCCACACCATTTTCAAAGCTGTCTCAGCGTTGTATATGTCAACTGCCATAATGCACTTCACATATGCACAAGACTCTTTCCCAAGCCATTTTGATAACAAATCTAACTCCTTGCTAGCTTTAAGGCCTAAGTCTGTAATTGCGTGAACAAAAGAGGATTTCCATGCTTTGTAGCTTTCATGACGATAACTGAAGTGAAATATTTCACTAGTTCTTGTCGAGCTAAATATCTAGCTAAATCCATCATTAGAGGGCCCTCTGAGAGAGCCGGTGCTGATGAAGCTAGGGGCTGTGAGGGGGCTGACTTAGGTTGTTGAAACCAATCGCTAAACTTTGGGCCTTCCCTTTTAGCAAGAGGAGGAATCTACACAAGGTGTTAGCTGAATGTTGTGTTCTGTTGTGTAAGATGCATGACTTGATCACTAACATACTCACTTGTCTAGCTGTGCTTTGAGCCATGATGGGGTGGCTTTTCTAAATATAGAGCTCCTCACTCTCTTGTTCTGCAGCTGCCTCCAGTATCTTTGCTTTAGTGCAAGATACTTCCAAGTTAGCCTCCAGCTTCCAGAGAGAGAGAGAGAGAGAGAGAGAGAGAGAGAGAGAGAGAGAGAGAGAGAGAGGGAGAGAGAGAGAGAGAGAGAGAGAGAGCGAGAGAGAGGGGGGGGTTGAAAGTGGAAACAGACAGACAAGGATGCTGCTGAGCCTGTGTTTACTGTTTGATCCCACCAAAGTAAAGAAGAATGAAGTGGATCTGGCTTGTGCTACTTGTGCATTAATCAGGTGCTGCACTAATTAAAAGGCAATTCTGCCCTGTTAGCAGTGGCTAATGAGTTTGTTATTAAATAGAGGACTTCTTCTTTTTTTAATTTACCAACAGGATAACGCTTTATTGGTTTTAATGGGAGTTGAGTGTCCTCGAAGGTCATGACAGCAGGGTGCTTTAGTGTTCACTGAATGACAAGCCAGCCTGCCTCCAGTCAGCATCAAAGCCAGTTTATGTGTCACTATGTGTGTGTGGCTGAGTCTGCATGTGGCCTGTGTGTAAATTAACCACTGCATTTTCAACATAGGGACAACTTTGGAACTCCAGAATTCCCAAAGGAAGCCCTTTAAACGTAATGGTTTCTACTCAGCCCTTCTACACCCTCTCATTTCCTCATTTCCAATTCTGACTGACACACCAAAGCTCCTCAGAATTAATCCGTTCAAATGAGGGTCAAATACAGTCCCTCTCACTTCTCTAGTGCAGCTTTGAAAAATTCCCTTTTTTACTCTGTGTATGACTCCCTAAAAATACATTTAGATGTACTGAAGACTGCTGTTTAGAACTTCTTCATATCTTCATTTTGCAATACAGCAGCTCAACCATGTACTGCAAGCTAAGGGAGATGCTGGTGCTTGTGTTGCAGTTCCTTAGCTCCACTCTCAGGAAATCTACAGAGCCAGACATTGGGGACACATGTGTTGCACAGTTATGGGCTTTTCCTGCTGTACTACACCTGTTAAGCCAGGTGTCTTAGAACAGTAAAAAATGTCCTGAACGCACTGAGCTCTGATAGGCAGTAAACAAATTTTAGCAGAAAATGAGATAACAGTTTAGCTGGATTTCTTTGAGTCAAATGTAAGTAAACAAATAAGAATTTACACATGCACACACACACACACACACACACACACCTATATATATATATATAAATTGTGTCTGTTTCCTAACAGCCTTTCCTGCCCAGTGACCGCTGCGATAGGCTCCGCACACACACACACACACACACACACACACACACACACACACACACACACACACCTATATAATAATAATAATAATAATTAATTAAAAAGTATGCAAACCAGGAAATTCCAGTTCTGACTGCCCTAACATCTCTTCTGTCATCAGGTCAGGAGTTGCAATACAAATACATGTGGGCAATACAAAAATCACACCTGAAACCAGATAAAAAGGAGAGAAGTCTTTGCTTTGTGTGTCTGTGTGTGCCACACTAAGCATGGAGAGCAGAAAGAGGAGAAGAGAACTTGAGAACCAAAACTGTGGAAAAATACCAACGATCTCAAGGTTACAAGTCTATCTTCAGAGATCTTGATGTTCCTTTGTCCACAGTGCGCAACATAATCAAGACGTTTACAACCCATGGCACTGTAGGTAATCTCTCTGGACGTGGACGGAAGAAAAAAAATTGATGAAAGGTTGCAACGCAGGATAGTCCAGATGGTAGATAAGCAGCCCCAATCAAGTTCCAAAGAAATTCAAGCTGTCCTGCAGGCTCAGGGTACACCAGTGTCATCGCAAACTATCCGTCGATATTCGAATGGAATGAAACGCTATGGCAGGAGACCCAGGAGCAACCCACTGCTGACACAGAGACATAAAAAAGCTAGACTGCAGTTTGCCAAAATGTACATGAGTAAGCCAAAATCCTTCTGGGAAAACATCTTGCGGACAGATGAGACCAAGATAGAGCTTTTTGGTAAAGCACATCATTCCACTCTTTACCGAAAACAGAATAAAGCCTACAAAGAAAAGAATACACTACCTACAGTCAAATATGATAGAGGTTCAAAGATGTTTTGAGGTTGTTTTGCAGCCTCTGGCACTGGATGCCTTGACTGTGTGCAAGGCATCATGAAATCTAAAGATTACCAAAGATTTTGGGTTGCAATGTAGGGTCCAGTGTCAGAAACCTGGGTTTGTATCCTAGGTCATGGGTCTTCCAGCAGGACAATGATCTCAAACATACTTCAAAAAGCACCCAGAAATGAATGGAAACAAAGTACTGGAGAATTCTGAAGTGGCCAGCAACGAGTCCGGATCTAAATACCATTGAACACCTGTGGAGAGATCTTAAAATTGCTGTTGGGAGAAGGCACCCTTCAAATATGAGAGATCCCTCAGCAGTTTCAAAGAAGAGTGGTCCAAAATTCCAGTTGAGAGGTGTAAGAAGCTAGCTGATGGTTATAGGAAGCGATTGATTTCATTTCTTTTTTTCAAAGGGTATGCAACCAAATATTAAGTTGAGGGTGCCAATAATTTTGTCCGGCCCATTTTTGGAGTTTTGTGTGAAATTATATCCATTTTTATATGAAATTTTTTCTCTGTTTTTTGAGTTGTTCCAATACAATAATGTAGAAAACTAAAAAGTAGCTTATGGACCTGATTTAAATGTGTACATCATTTCACATTTATGAAGCAAATCAACATTTATGAAGTAAATCAACACAATCATTGCAAAAAGTAAGTAAATTAAAACATTTTCTCTTAAATGTATGACTGTGTCATTTTTATTCAAGCAGGTTTCCACACTTAATTTGTGAAAGAACATTTAGGCCTACATTCTAAATTCCCCAATCACAAAAATAGCCTACCTGTTGATAGCCTCTTTCTTTAAGTGTCATATACTTTAAAGAAAAATAGTTTTTATCTTTTGAAGTCATTACCTGAACTTGTTAATTTGCTTGTGCAGGTGCAGGTTTTAGAGTCTCAGCAATAGGAGACTTTCTTTTTCTGAACAATAATCACTGTATAAACAACAGGAATACCTGCAAAGTGCTAAAATTTCTTCACAGAAAGAATTTAGACTCACATTTAATCACTTTGCACATAGGGGAGCCATTCAGGAGCAATTTCTCCCTCTTCCCGTTCAGGCTATAGTTGCTCCAGACAGCTTTTGTTGCAACTGCCCACATCACTCTCCAGACACGCATTGTCTTGCAGAGAAAGTGAATCTGTAAAATAATGTATTAAGAAATCAAAACTAATTAACCAGATAATTTCAGTTCAAAGGCAATTTGTCATTGTGAAAGAACTTATTTAGAGTTCATGTTAGCAATGCAGTATTATTGTTTGAGCAATATTTCACCATTTAAAATTATAATGTATAATTAATATTTTTTTTTTTAGCTTCTACAATTTAATCAGTAAGGACAAAAAAAGCATGTACATTATTAACACACTGTTTAGCCATGGATTGGTATATACTTTAAGTGAGTTATCACATATACAGTGCCCTCCATAATTATTGGCACCCCTGGTTAAGATGTGTCAAAAGCCTTAAAATAAATTCAGTTTTTATTGTGGAAACATACTGTCACACTGAAAATTGTAGAAAAATGTAACCTTTAACTCAAGTAGAGTTTTAGGGGGAAAATAAAATCCCTGACTAAGAAATAATTTTTCTTCATAAAATCACCTGTTCCACAATTATTGGCACCCCTAACAATTCTTAGGAAATAAATGTAATTAAAGAATTTCTGTCACTTCTACAGTAGTTTACGAAGTTAATCAAAGTATGTAGGAACATTTAATTAGCAATTCACAACTTCCTGTTTCCCTGGGGTATAATTATGACGTGACACAGAGGCCATTTCTCTTCAACATGGGAAAGACAAAGGAACATAGCATTCAAGTAAGGCAGATGTGTGTTGACCTTCACAGGTCAGGCAATGGCTACAAGAAAATAGCCACTCACCTACACCTGTCCGTATCTACTGTCAGAGGAATTATTAAGAAGTTTAAAACAACTGGAACAGTGGTAAACAAGTCTGGACGAGGACGCAAGTTTATTTTGCCACCACGCACAGTGAGGAGGATGATAAGAGAAATAAAAAGTTCTCCAAAGCTCACTGTTACGGAACTGCAACAAATGGTAGCATCTTGGGGTCACGAAGTCTCCAAAACAACCATCAGACGCTATCTACACGCCAACAAGCTGTTTGGGAGGCATGCACGGAAAAAACCTTTTCTCACTCACAATCATAAACGTAAACGTTGGGAGTTTGCTAAGCAGTACTGGGACTTCAACTGGGACCGTGTGCTTTGGTCAGATGAAACAAAGATAGAGCTTTTTGGCAACAAATGCTGTAAGTGGGTCTGGCGTAACACAAGAGCTGAGTATGCAGAAAAGCACCTCATGCCCACTGTGAAATACGGGGGAGGATCAGTGATGCTGTGGGCCTGCTTTTCTTCCAAAGGCCCAGGGAACCTTGTTAGGGTGCATGGCATCATGAATGCTTTGAAATACCAGGACATTTTAAAACAAAATCTGGTGGCTTCTGCCCGAAAGCTGAAGATGGGTCGTCACTGTGTCTTTCAGCAAGATAATGACCCTAAACATATGGCAAGATCTACACAGAAATGGTTGACCACACACAGAATCAAGCTCCTCCCATGGCCATCTCAGTCCCCAGACCTTAACCCCATTGAAAACCTGTGGGGTGAGCTGAAGAGGAGAGTGCAGAGGAGAGGACCCAGGTCGCTGGATGATTTAGAGAGATTGTGCAAAGAGGAATGGTCGAAGATACCTCTTTCTGTGTTCTCCCATCTTGTGAAACATTATAGGAGAAGATTAGGTGCTGTTTTGTTGGCAAAGGGGGGTTGTACAAAGTATTAACATCAGGGGTGCTAATAATTGTGGCACACATTATTTGATGTTAAACAATTATTTCTTAATGTGGGATTTTTTTCCTACTGAATAAATGCACTTGAGATAAAGGTTGGATTTTGCTCTTCTTTCCATCGTGGTCCTATATTATTTAAAAAAACCCTCAATTTATTAGAAGCTAAAGAACACATCTTAACCAGGGGTGCCAATAATTATGGAGGGCACTGTATCTTGAAGGTTTTTCTTAGTTGGAGGCTTCCAGGTATCCTTTGTTCATGAAGGTCTCTCATCTAAAAAGGTCATACAATATACATGTGCTGGGTAAGACAGTCGGTGTGATATTACTCTGACCTGTTTTGCTGCTTCATTTCAGCAGTACACAGATATTTATACACAGAACAGCCAGTGTGTCATTTCTGGTTAGTTATCTCCTACCTTCACTGCTGTCTCCAAGTTTGACGGGTCTCTCTGTTGTCCATTTTGGATGTACAATGCCTTCTTCTCTTTCGACAGCAGATTTGTACTTTCTGCTCTGGGGGCTTTCTGAAACTTATCCAAATATCAAAAGGTAACAGTGAAATAAAAACAATCTTGTTAGGTAGAAGACTTGTGCTGCCTCAGGTTCATTCCACAACAACTCATTTGGGTCTGTCCATAAAGCTGATTTGTCAAGCTTTAAAAATGATTTGCTAAACAAAATATTTGGAGCACAGCTTTTAGAATTTACATGGTTTTCTAAGTCAAATAGAAGTTTTTATAGTTTTAAAGTAACCTTTAAACCTGGAAAAAGTGAATGGAATGGAAAGTGAATATTTGTGGCAGTTATGGCTGAATTAAAAGGCTTATTGAAAGATTGATTTCATGCAATCTTGTCAGCAATGAGTCAGCATGAGGTAAATGAAGTCTTCCTTCATGTGAAATGTGTCAAAAGAATTTTTTGTATATAGCCATCCTCCAAGGCTTTTTAATTCAGTGGAAGTGCCATGGACATTTTTTCCAAAGCTTTTAAAGACCAATTTATAAAAATCTTTCAAGATTTATTTCCCTTGCATTAGACCTTAAGATTTTGCAGTTTTTAGAAGGAATCTATAATGTATCAGGACTGGCTCTACGTGAGTTTGTGTGGAATTAACAGTGATGTACAGTCAATTAATCAAATAAGACTTTAAAATAAGACTACCCTTATAAAGCGTTTTAAATGGTTTACAATCAGCTTATTAATGGTTATTAATTAGGCTGTAAACACCTTAAAAATTATTATTAAGCAGTTGTAACAAAACAGGGCCAAAGTGATCTGTTACTTGCCCAATAGTGAACCAGCATTAATTTATATAGTCACTTAAAAAGGATGGTTTGTTAAGGGTTCTTCAGTAAAAAAAAAAATGGTTCTATATAGAACCATGAACACTCCAAGTACTCGGTGCATGATTAAAGGGTTCTTTGCATCATGAAAGGGTTCTTCAGAGTAATGGAGAATGTGCCGAAAAGTGTTCTAAATAGCACCAAAAAGGTTCTGTTATTGTTGTGATGTCAGGCTTGTTACAATAGATGAACTGTTTTTGATGCTATATAGAACCCTTTTCAAAAAGATTCTATTCTACATCAATCTGAAGAACCATTTCATAGTGCAAAGAACCCTTTAATCATACACAGGGATCTTTGAGTGTTCATGGTTCTATATAGAACAAATTTCTTGGCTAAAGAACCCTTAAAGAGCCATCATTTGTAAGTGTGTAGATAAACTGCAATTCATGCAGTTATAATGTGTTATAACTGTTTACTAATGATCGTTGAGGTTTTTATAATTAATAACAATTAATACATTCATTTTAAACCATTCATAAACCACTTATAAGGGTCGTCTTTTTCTGAAGTGGTAATCAAATAATTTGTCTTCTCACTCTGACTTTAGTTCAGTACATAAACCTCATACACATTAAAAACAAGTAAAAGAACTATGAACGCTGCATTGGCCACCATTGTATATAAATTTTGCATGCTTGGAAACTCAACTTTACCTGTTGTGGCAACGACACATATTTTTCTGGACATCTAGTTGTCTTCATCCAGGATCTCCTCCTTTTTCACCCTTCTGGTAGGACTGGTTTGCAGCCTGTAACTGTACTCTTACGGAAATACACACAGCTTGCACACAGCTACTGTATATTACTTTTAGAAAAGCTTTAAAAAGACAATTAGATTTTTATAAACGGTACAGTTCTGACATTTTTATTATCATAATAGAACATATAGAGCATAAAGGCTTTCGCCAGAGCATCACACACGCACACACATGCAACATCACACAAGCAAAGACTGTTAGTTCTTAACGTTCTCTCCTTGTACTGTAGGCCACTACTCAACACTTCTTTGAGGTCTGCTACTATGTCATCCAGAAAATGCAGACTGTTGGACATTTGTTTCCACATAATTCTCCCTGAGTTAGCCTTTCCACCACCATGGACATTTACACCTCCAGATGCAGAAAAAGGGCCACTGGCATCATGAAGGACCCCACTCACCCAGCACCCACACTTTTTGTCCCGCTCCCCTCAGGTAGGAGGTTGCGGAGCATTAAGAGTAAAACAACCAGACTGAGCAACAGCTTCTTCCCTGAAGCCATAAGACTCTTAAATTGCAATTAGACGTCACTGCAATGGCACTTTGTGTCCACTTATTTATCACCCCTAACACGTCACTTTATACATATCACTTATACATCACCAGTGGTTCATGCTGCTATTATTTGCACCTTTTATTTATTTTTTATGTTACTTTTGGGATTTAAGTGGGACCGAGAGTACAATGTTTAGTTCCACCACATGTACCACATGTGATGCAAATGAAAATAAAGCCTTATCTATCTATCTATCTATCTATCTATCTATCTATCTATCTATCTATCTATCTGAGCTCTAGAACAGTGACTGTCCATCAGCATTAAAAGACAGGTTAACTGTGTCATAATCTGACAGATGTTCACATCTACATGCCTGTTTAGGCATGTAGAGGTGGTCAAGACAACTTGCTGAAGTGCAGACCGAGCATCAGAATGGGGGAAGAAAGGGAATTTAAGTGACTTTGAACGTGGCGTGGTTGTTGGTGCCAGACTGGCTGGTCTGAGTATTTCATAAACTGCTGATCTACTGGGATTTTCACACCCAACCATCTCTAGGGTTTACAGAGAATGGTCAGAAAAAGAGGAAATATCCAGTGAGCGGTCAGTTGTGTGGACGAAAATGCCTTGTTGATGTGAGAGGTCAGAGGAGAATGGGCAGACTGGGTCGAGACGATAGAAAGGCAACAGGACTCAAATAACCAACCAAAATCTCTGAGGAATGTTTCCAACACCTGGTTGAAAGAATGCCACGAAGAATTAAAGCAGTTCTGAAGGCAAAAGGGGTCCAACCTTTTACTAGCACTAACCGGTGAGCATATTTTTCCTGTCAAAATGTATAACCAAGGATGTGCTCTTGTGAGAGTGTCTCCCCACTGCAGAGGAGATGCTCTGATAGCGGAGGGGAAAGTGGCGAATGTTTCAGCTCCATTAGCGATTCCAGAGAACAGCATTTTAACGGAAACAGTTCCGGCTCAGCTCACAACATGGCGCGAGGCGGGGTTTAGCATTAACATTAGCGAACTAGCTCGCTAGTGTCCCAAACCACACACTTCTGAACTTCGCATATTACAGTAATGAGTGCACTTCTAATGGTATATGTGCCATTTTACACTTAGTGGTCATGTGCGCGATTTGGGACGAGGCGTATCTTACTGCGATTAATCTTCTTCCCCCAACTGCTCCGGCATGGAGGATGTGCTCCCGTGCCAGCTACGGTCGGCTTTACAAAGCCGTCAGCACTGCTGACAACCTTTTTTCTGGGTTCAGCTTCCACACTTCTGAGGGCTTTGTTTTTGAGGCTGTCACCGCGCTGTTGTTAACTCTCCAGTAAGCGGTAATGTCTAAACATTCCTGGCGAGCGCGAGAAGGACGCGTAATGACGTCATCAACCAATCGACTACTAAATTAGTCGCCAACTCATTTGGACGTGGATTTTAGTCTAATAAGTCGAATAATCACTGCTCCCCTAATTGTTACTTCAATTTAATCTCTGATAGTTTTCTATTCATCGAAGTCTAAGTTTGTTTATTTTAGACCACCAGCATTTCCACTTTTTCTGTGGTTGTGATGTCTCAGCACATGGTTGTTTGCTTGCTTCTGAGTGACTGATCTACAAGCAGTTCACAGGCTCTGTGTTATCAGGTTAAACCTCCCCACTTAAAACTTGATAATATATGCTCGAATTAAAATTGCACTCAGTCATGATTTTATTCCACAACAACCGGTAAACTGACACACACTCTTCTGTGTTGTCGTTTCATCTTTTTTCCCTACTTTTTGCATAATTAGGAAACTCCAGATACACTTTGCATTGGGTTAAAATTCCATTATGATGGAACCAACAGAAAAAGTCATTAACAAGTCCTGTTAAAAATGTTAACAGGTTAAAAATGTTTTTTCCTTCTCTCATCAAGTTACCATTTTGGAGATACAAGGTTTTGACAGTTGTGTTTTCTTTGGTACTGTTCTGTTGCACAATGCTGTGCATGTACTTCTCTGCCATAATTTCAAAACTACCAAAAGCTTTTCAAAACTATCAGAAAACAATGACTTGGTGTGAGGCAATGTATTCCTAATCTCATCCAACAGCTTTCTGTGAGTCGGTAAGTTTCTCTAGAATGGAGCCTTTCCCCATCACCACTCTAAATGACTTTGTCTACGTCTAAATGATTTAATTTAGATTTACATTTTAAAAGGTGTTATTTCCCCTTTAATAGCTCATGGTGTGTTAATTTGAACACATGTAATCTTTAACCTTATGTATGTTCTTCTGACATCATACTGATGTCACACTTGTTTTGAGAGCAGAAGTTGAAGGTGTTAAGGGCAGGAGCCGCAACTCTTAGCTGCCGTGACTCAGGGGTTGCTGTCGTCATGGCAACAAAAACCTACACAAGAAAGTCAAGCCCACTCTTCACTCCACCAGCCCAGTGGGCTCAAAGCAAAGCCTGCCCTCTTTTACTTCCTGTTCAGTAACTGCTACGGCACATCTCACAGCAGTATTGCTCTCTCTGTTCATCCAGGCTTCTCTATGGGAAAATTCTTCTGACCTTAGAACTAAAGTTAATGTCTTGGTGTGGGCTCACCAGAACAAATAAAACATTAATAGCAACAACGAAATAAAAGCTTTTTTTTGTTCAAGCTGTTATTTATTGACAGTAATTTGGCGCCGAGAAAGTTCATGAAATCTGCAACAGCACAAAAAATGTTTTTAAGGTTGTAAACTCCTTAGATCTAATAAAAGAATGCTTCAAAACCTGTGAGCTTTTTAGCGATGGCGGACTGAAAACCCTAAAGGCATCTGAAATCCCAGAGCTTTTCAAAACAAAGTACTAGTGCAATTCTTCATTGTGCCACATGAAAAATAAAACTGAAAAAGGAATTTACAATATTTTGATGTATTATTTATTACCTGTGATAGAAAACAGTTGATCAGAATGCAAGTCTTATATGTTTAACATATTAAGAAACTCTCCTGTTACAAAGAACTGAACAAACACGGCCCTGGTATAAAGAAATCTGCTCTCTCTAACGTGTCATTATATCCTCGCCCGGTCCAACAGCTCCTTAAAAACATCCAGTTGTGTCGGGTCCTCTCCAGCAGCCAGCTCTGGCCTGTTTTTCTCTAACCAATCAGACGACTGTATCTGTTGTCTCAGAGAACCAATCAGGGAGTCCAGACTCTCTGAGGTAGAGGAGGATTGACAGTTGAAGACCACAGTGTCCTCATCAGCCAATAATAAGCTTTCAGTCTCGGTATTATTTCCCTTACAATGCAGCTTTGTTGGTGCACTGAATGTGGTGGTTGTCATTTCTCTGGCATTGTCTTCATTGTTTTGTTTCTCTCTTTGTGCAGTGCTCTCTGTTTGTCTATGGCTCTCCTGTTTGTCTTTCTCTGTGTTCTCAGTGGTAGGCGGCATGCTGGAGCCCTGGAGCTCCTCTAACGTCTCCCTGATTCTGTCCAGCCCTGAAGAAAGAAGAGAGCAGCATAAATGCATAAGTACAAAAAATATACCACCAGTGTAAATGCATATGTACATACACCAAACAGATTGTAAACAGACCCAGTTGGAGGTGGCGCTGCTGGTCAGTGAAAACAATCCGGAACCAGCCTGGAGAGGAACAGCTAAAGGCCTGGCTACAGCTCAGCAGCACTCTGTGCTTCACAAAACACCTCCATAAACACAGCTCCTCCACGAACGTCTGTTCCTTCAGATACTGAATCACACACACACAGATGTCAGAGTCAGTGGCACAGATCAGAAACAACTGTGCTTCAGGAAACACCTCCACTAATATGACCAGCCTGCTGATTATACACTATACTATACGTCAAAAAGTTTGTAGATAACTGATTATCCAACATTTCTTCTGAGACCAGGGGTATTAATGGGGAGTTACAGACCCTTCGTTTCCACTCTTCTGGGAAACCTTTACACTAGATGTTGGAACATTGCTGAGAGGATTTGATTGCATTCAAGCACAGCAGTGTTAATGAGGTCAGCATCTGATGTTGGATAATCAGTTCTGGATTACAAATGCCACTCCAAAATAATAATAATAATAAAAAAAAAGGAAATGTATTAAAAAAAAAAAAAAAAAAAAAACACAACATTCATATGTTATGGAATAAACCCCCAAAACTAAAAAGGGAAGACCACA
The DNA here is from genome assembly GCF_015220715.1 of Pygocentrus nattereri. NCBI lineage: Eukaryota > Metazoa > Chordata > Actinopteri > Characiformes > Serrasalmidae > Pygocentrus > Pygocentrus nattereri. The sequence goes on along the minus strand of NC_051221.1, from coordinate 22,064,810 downwards.
AATTGAATTCAAAAGGAAAACAGAGTGTCCCTTATGTGCATCCTAATGGCATCAGTTAGTGTCACCCTCAGTCAGGCACCAGGCCTTGATTCCCACCTTTGTTCCCAGTTTTACAATGATGAAAATACCCACTTCCAATAACTGTACCATAGGCCGCCACCATGTCTCACAGGATAGACTAGAGACAAACATAAACAAGTTCTTATCTTGTGTCACTTTCTCAAATAAATCATTCTCCAAATGCCATGATGTTCATTAAAACAACAAACGCCACACAAAAAGACACATTCACACAAAAACACAGAGCCAAAGAAATATACTTTATAATAAAAACATACACGTTTGATAACAGGAGATAATCTATATCACTTCTGTAACTGTGCATGAAAATGTGCAGTAATGTTTTCAGTGTAGAGCATGTGTTAACTGATTTTCACGTAGAAAATCAACTAAACGTGTCGTTTAACCCGGGACTTCCAACTGTAATGCTTAAGGTCAATGCTCTGTATTATCTCTCTCTCCAGTATCAGTAAACAGGGCCTTGGCTGTGATGATGCTTTAAGGAAAAGAGAGCATCTTTATAATTCACTGTGTTTATTTTAGCAAAAATATATATATATATATATTAGCCAACAAGGCAACACTGTTAGGTTGCTGATTCTTCACATTTCATTTGAAGCTTCTGCTTTTGGAAATGGAGAAGAAAGTGAAGACAAAATATTGACTATTGAGTGACAGCAATAGCAACAAGATCATCTCTGTTTTGACCATTTATCAGTGCAGAAATACTGCATGAAACAGGTTAAAAGCAAGATTCAGTGTTGTAAAAAAATTACGTCAACACAGCACAGAAACATTGACATATTTCAGAGGATATTTTATAATCTGCAAATAGTGTTCTTGCTCAGTACATTTCTTGGCTTGTATCAGTGGCATCACGGTTGTCACAGTGGAATCAGTTCTCACTTCTCATGCTGATTGTCACTGAATCGAATGCATTGCCTGTGCCAGAAATATTGTAGGAATGTGTGAATATTCAAGTGTTGTGAAGAACAGGCATATTCTATGATATGGAGAACAATCTAGTCGCTCACACAGTGAGAAGCAGAATTAACTGGGACAATGAGGTAAAATGGGTTATTTTTTTATATGTATTCCAAATCAAAAGATGTGCAAAAGACTTAAGCGCAAAATTCCTGGGCAATGTTTTCCACACAATCAAACTTTGTCATTTGTTGTGTGAACATTTTCAGCTGAAAATAAACACTAGGACAAGTACATGATGGGAGATTCTGAAGACTCTGCTTTTATTTATTTATTTTTATTTTTTTTAAATGGAGCAATGATTTGAAGAAGAATATTTGTCAAAGTTTAGGGAAGGAAATGAAAGGTGAAAAGAGAGGGACTGCAAATATTCCTAAGGACAACACCTTATCTGTGAAGCATGGAGGAGGACTTGGGCATGCATGGCTGCTTCTGGAATGTGAAGAGTTTGTGACTGAACACTCATTTTAAACACCGTCATTTTGCTTCTAATTTATTTATACCAATACTTACACTAAGCCAAAAATACTTGTGTATTAATTACATTTTACCTTATGGTTTACACTGTATGGAAAACACTGCACAAGAATAAAAGCAGACATGCTATGCTCTAGTCTCAAATTTTTTATCTGGAAAATAAACATTATAAATACATAACTAATTGAACCCATAACTGTCTCTATATTTTTGCATCTCAGTATAGTACTTCCTAACCACGAATCTGTGTGTGCTGTACTGCGTATTGGATGATATGAAAGCTCTATGGGCGTGGGGTATCTTATACACAATTTGGATTTTAAGTTGGTTTGTGTTAAGGCACTCCAGATGTCTCTGGTGCTGCCCAGAAAAACAGGACAACATTAATTAGGATCAAAGGGAAGTTTTGGAATTAAGAGTCAACAGATGCAGTAGGGTCACCAGAAAGCTGTAGAAAACACATAGAAAAAGAGGAGAAATAAATGGAAAGAAGAAATGGTGGTAGTAGTTAAGGTGTTAGAAAGCTGAAGTAAACAAACTATCTGCAAGAGTGACAAAGAAAGAGGAGACGAGTTTCAGACATTCAAAAAACTTTATACAAGAAATGATGACCAGCTGTCATGATTGTACAATATCATGAGATGGACAACCGTTTATGTTCATTCATTAAAGTCTTTTTCGTGGGCAACCTGCAGTTTACTTCTTCAGCATGTTTTCACATTCCCACAACATCATGTGAATGCATTAGTGGGACTTTTGAAAGGAATAGTTGGATAGTGCAGTGTAAAATGCCATTGTCTTGCACAGAAGAGACGGGAGGTTTGATTCCCTTCCAGACAAGAACACCACCAGAACAACACTAATCAGATTATTGGGGCAAAACTCTGAACACTACATACACCATTACCATTCACCACTGTCAAGAGCATCTCCCAAATGTGCAAAATCATGAGGAAGGTTTTTTATGTTGATTTGTTTATGCTTCTATTCTGTTTTGCATCATTACAACACATAATGTTTTCTTTTGAAGGCATAATTTGCCTTCAATTAACCATCAAACCACAAATCTGTGAAAAACACAACTGAATCGTATTGTGACTCTAGTATCATAACACAACTGCATGTTTGGGGTTGTTGTCTTGTTGAAAAATCCACTGTTGTCCTAGATTGTTTCTTGATCTAAATTCTCTTTTAAGATCTCCTAGTGTGTTGTACCATCCAGGCAGGGCTGGACGATATGACAAACATATATATTATACGATATATTTCTTAATTTTGGTCGATACGATATAATTCCGATATCGATATGAACTACATAAAACCACAGAAAACTGCCAAGAACATCCACAACGAATGTCTGTACCTACAAACTTCTGAAAAATAAATTTGCCAAGTCTATGAAGCCTCCTCCCTTGTAAGCTTTTAGAAATACAAATGGTACAAATGAAACAGTGTTCACCTTTTATTTGTATTCAGCCGAACAAGAAACATGACATTGCCTTCAAATAAACAAACTTCTTGGCTTTGTCAATATTAATATCTTCAAACTACAACATGGGCTGATTATCTTATTCTTATGTACATATAATGAAACAAAAGTGCTTCATCCAAGATAAGGAATATGAAAAGTGCTCAGAGTTTCTGCAGAATACAGAAAAATGAGCGGGCAACAATAAAAACACATGTTGCTGGTGAAGTGACATGTTTGAGGGTTGATGACACCCTATGGTGGGCCCTAGAGGTTTCTGGCAAGAAATACAAGCTGGTCTACATTATCTGGCTTCAAAGCTGCCCTTTTACATGTGACGATGTTGCCACCTGTGCTAAAAGCCCTCTCAGAGGGGGAGCTTGTGGCCTGAATGCACAAGAACTGTTTTGCCAGTTTTCTTACATTGGGGAAATTCTTTTGATAGACTTTCCACCAATCCAGAGGATCTGAGTCACTGTCAGCATCTGGAGTCAGAAGGTAGTTGCCGAGCTCCCTCTCAACTGCCTGCTGTGCACTCAGACCTGCTGTATTGCTAATGGTGGGCTTGTTTGAAAAAAAGCTAGCCAGAGACCGCTTTGCTTTCTTGGCTGGTGGCACTGCTACAGAAGCTTCTTCCATGGCTTCTTCACTGGACTCTTCTGCCCTTACCACAACAGCTCTCTCTCCCTTCAGCATCTCCAACATGGCTCTGTCTTTGATGTATTATCTCTTCTCCTCCTGAGTGTAATGAAGCTTGAATCTTGGGTCAACAAGACATGCCATGTCAAGCAGATCATCCATTGCTGGGTCATCATACTTTTCGTTGAGGTATCCCATCACTGTCGTCTTTATGGTCCGGGTGAGCTCTGTGTCATCCTCTGCTTCCTTCAAGATGGAGGTGTTGAAGAGATGCATGACTGGTTTTAGGAATGACACACTGACGTAGGACTCACCGGACAAGGCATCAGTGAATTCAAGAAGTGGGCTCAGAGCTGCATCTATAGACTCTAAAATATCCACATCTTGCCAGGTGGGAACCAGTGACCTGGTCTTCTTGTCCTTTGAGAGGACCTCTGTGATGGCCCTTTTCTGCTCCAGAACCCGCTTCACCATTTGTTGACGGGAGCCCCATCTTGTTGGTGTCTCACTCACAAGCTTGTGCTTTGGCAAGTTATACTCTTCCTGAGCAGCTGCAAGGTCCCGCTTTTTCTTCCAGGAGAAGGAGAAGGCAGCCACCACCTTTTTACAGACCCCAACTGCTCTGTCTACTCCCTTGTCTTGGTTAACTTTCTCTGTAGATAGAGACAGAAAAATGTTGCAGTGTATGGTTCTCATTTGTAGCTGTATTTTAACTACAATTTTTAAATTATTTATATCACTCTTATAGGAAAAACACAATTCTCCTGCTTATTCACATTTTTGTTATTTCACACTTGATTTGGCAAACATCTGTTCCAACGGTAATAAAACACCTTTGAATTTGAGAGAATTGCTGTATGTATCACCCATACAAATATGTATTTCTTGACTAAAGATGAAATAAATGGCCTACAAAGTCACATAAATCAGGGAATTAAATCACCTAATCAAAACTTTAGTCCTAATAAGTAATAGTGTCTGGGTATGGTATGGAGCATTATGCTGAGTAGTGAGCAGTCTGTGAAGGGTGCAGTGCACCACATTTATCAAATGCACAGTGTAACACATGCTCAGTGAAATTGTCATGGCAAGCAACAACTAGAAAGCAGGCATAAACCTCACACAATAAAACTGTGTGAATATGAGAAATACAAACAAATATAAAGAATATAAAACAGATATCAAAAACATGCAAGCACTGCTGTGATAGGTTTAGGTTATTTTGTGTATGGTGTGAGTATATTTTTGTTAGGGAAGTCATTGTAGTAACAAATAGACTATGCCATACACAGAACTTAACACAGGCCTCAAAGGAATATTAACTGTGTATAACTTACCAATAGCAGAGTTCAGTCGGTGCCCGAAGCATTGTAGCCTTGTCCATCCGTTCAGCTCAGCAGCTTTGATGACATTGGTCCCGCTATCTGTGGTAACGCAGATCTGGCGGTCCTCGCCGAGTCCCCAGGAAACGAGCGCGTCGGCAAGTCCGGCGGCAACTGCTTCGCCCGTGTGTTCCTCAGGAAAGTAGACCGTCTGGAGGCATAAGCTGACAAGCTTCCAGTCTTTGTCGATGAAGTGGACTTTCAGGCTCATGTACGGTTCGGCTTGACCACAGGTCAGCTGTGGTCGCAAAAACGACGCGGACTTCAGCTGCTCCTCCACCCTTTCCCTAACTGCACCATAAAGCTTGGGTATAGAAGAACACCGGCGGCCAGGGAGTTCGTATCTGGGGTGGATGACTGAAATCATTTTCCTGAAGCCTACATTCTCCACTGTAGTAAACGGCATCATGTCCTTAGCCAAGAAGTCTGTTACAGCTTTAGTGCTGTCTTTATGACGCTTGGCCTGTTTGTCATACGGCATGAACGCAGCTATCCGTGTTTGCTGCGTGGGGTTCCCTTTGCTTAACACACCTGCTGGTGATGGTGGGGGTGCTGGTGATGTCTCAGGGACAGGTTGGCTTAAACTTTTATGGTGCCTCATCTTCACACTCTTCCCTTCATTCTGTCGAGTGGAACTCCCGCTGCTAGTCGGCACCACTCTACGGCACATTTTGCAGCACACTGAAACCTGAATCTTCGATAGCCGAACCACTTCCACACCACTGAACTTGTCTTTCCTCTCTTATCAACTATTTCGTCTGCTTTATTATCACTCGTGGAAGCTCGTTCAGTCACATTTGTATTGCGGTCAGCGGTACTCATTTTACAGCTAGAACGTGCCGCCGAACCTAGCCTAGCCTGCTATTGCTGAGCAGTGGCTGCTGCCTGTGGTGTACGTCATCAGCCACTGTGCTTTGCTTTTTCAGTTCGGCTTGAATGTAATGAACTGGTGGCAGCGCCCTGTAATGAACGTCAGCGCAGATGTTGTAAATAATATTTATCGAAATTTTGGAAATGTGCCTAAAAATCATATCACCGTTATTGAAATATTTTCTATCGCGATATATATTGATAGAGTTATTGTCCAGCCCTACATCCAGGTGTCTTTCAGTCGTGTGTTTTGCTTCAGTACTGATTGCAGAGAAGCAGCCACATATCATGACTCGCCCACCACCATACTTCACTGTGAATATGGTGTTCTTGGTATCATAAATGTCGCTCTTATTGTTCTAGACATAATGATCTAAATTATTGCCAAAGATCTCTTTTTATCTGCCCAGAGTATTAAAGCAGGAAAAATATGGCAAAGTTGCAAAAGCTGATCTAAGGTTGTTGACATTAATGCTTTTAAAAACATCAAATTTCAGATCTTTAAAAAGATGGCAGGAGAGTCTTTCGATATGTGATGAACATTAATTTGTATGATGAGGCAGTTAACAACAACTACTAGAATAGTGATTACGTAGCTGGACACAATTTCTAAATTTGAAACAGGAAAAGAGTAACAGAGCAGGAAGTCGAAGCCAGAGTCTTTATAGACCTGAGGGTCTTTGGCTTAAGTAGCCTAAATTACCAGTATGCACAATGATAAGTATGATGTAGCCGGACAATTTCTTGATATTTTACACTAAAACACCAAATGGTATGGTGAAGATGATGGAGAAAGAAGTTAAGGCTAAGACTCTTACAGATGCTCATCAGATCTTGTTGGCACTGAGACAACAATTGACATAGGTGTGTAAAGAAAATTAACACCAGATACTGTAATGACTATAACTATAACCACTGATGTTTGTTCATATTAAAGCAGGAAAGGAACAGCTGAAGAAGACATACTGAAGCTGAGGTTGAAAGCAGGAAACAGTTTACTAAAGCTGATGGCTGATATCTTTCAACATCAGATGCAAATTCAGTTAGATTTTAAAACAACAAATAACTTTTAGGTTAAGACAAAAAATGAATAAAATCTAAAGTTTTATCTGTAATCACTACAAGTGGGATAGATGCTTAATGCGTTATGTTAATGTTAGTTCAGTATTTAAAATGATTTATTTAACTGATACAAGCAAATCCAAGCCTAAATATACAGGTGGACAAGTACAGAAGGCTCAAACTCCCTCCTGATAAAAACATCCTCAAAAAGAGAGATGATTATATGTGAGAAAAGAACCAGAGGAACTAAAGAGGCCAATCTATGAAGATATAAAATACAAGAGGCGAGAGGGCCTACTCAAAGCTGAACTGAATCAAAGTCACTCAGAATTGGTACTTCAAACTGGCCTCCACAGAATAGAAGTGAGGAAGCAAGAAAGCATAAAGAGATCCTGCCTAATAGGAGGTGAGAAAAGTACAGTCCTTTACAGGCTTGGAGAAATGGCCAGGGGGAAAGAAGGAGAAGTGTAAGTGGATGAAAAGCATCACAAAACCACTAGCGGCAACATGATGACCAGCTTTTATCAGAGAATAAAAACAGAGGATGGAACAAGGCAAAAGTGGGTCACAAGATCTGCACACTCACATTCAAAAAAGGTGGGCCAGGCTCAACACAGTAATGGTTTTTACTGATGGTTACTGAGTCCAGATTTAAATCCTAAAGAAAATATTTTGGCTCACATTAATCACAAATTAGCTCTGCAATTTTTGTCAACTGTTTGAGGCCATCAGTGCTGAGAGGAAAAATATTGACTCTTCTTTCTCTAAAAAGGCTGTATGCAAGCTTACCCACATGACTTCAACATTTAAAGAACTCAGTGAGAAGAGTTATGCCAAACTGAGTTAATTAGCTATTTGTTTAATTTACTGACTAACAATTTGTTGTTAAGACCATAAAAATGTATGTAATTCTGTGCTTGGCCCATTTTTGGCAAAGAAGTATGGGTAAAAAGTGTGTAAGGAGCATCCCGCCTTGATTGAGACAACCTCAAACTGACCCACACTGGACAGAAGCTACAGCCAATTAAATAAACCTCAAGATTACCAAGACTACAAGAAATAAGGAACCCCCATGTTGTATATGCCAAAAACCCTTTTCTTACATTTTGTTTACTTACTCTCTCATATCTCATCAGAATATCTGTGGATTCTAAACTTTCAATCAATACTACATTGTATATGTATGTAGAAGACCATTTTTTTGACATCAAAACAAAAAGACAAAGTGCTGACATGACCTGCCAATACAGAACGTAAATTTGACTATAAAAGTAATTCATTATATGATTAAGTAGCTGTGTAATTATAAATCAATGATTGTGTAATGTAAAACATGTATAGCGACAATAGCTCTAGACCAGTGGTTTTCAACCTGTGGTTGCAGCCCCCCAGTGGATTGCAGTGGTACTGCTTGTGGGTGGGTTACATAATAATTATTGTCTTTACTGCAGAAATTCACTACTTTATGTAAGACATTTAACCAAACATATTTTTAAACATTTTTAAACAAACAAAAATTAGTATTAGTTATAAACAGGATCTTTCAAAAGGAAAGCTGGGCCATCTGCAAGTGAAGAATCCACCAAATCTCAAACTGAGAAAACCAAGTATAAAGTGAAGCAAAGAAAATACAGCAGTGAGTATCTGTGACTTACATGGGAACTGAAAACAAGTAACTGCTACTTTAGTTGTACATTTAGAGGTCTTTTCACATAAAGCTTTACAAAAGGATAAATTATACCTAAACAGTGAGTATGTACCTAATTCAAATCAAGCCAGACCTCGGTTTGCAACGTTTCTCTCTTCAGCCTGACAGCCCCACTTTGTAGCTGCCAAACATCATTAGCCATCTGATTACATTAGTCAAATTTGGACTCTTTTTTGGTGATGTGTTATAGTTTATTATGTTCTGTTATATTATACAGGCAAGCAAAATTCAATAGGCTACACTGATTATTAGTATTATATATATATATATATCTTAGTATTATACTTATTTTCTTTTGAAATGATCAGGTTGGTTAAATCCTGTTGGCCACAAAAGCTTTTGAGGTCTGGCTGTGTGGGCCATGAGTTGGGAACCTCTACTCAAGACTTCAAAGCACTAAGAATATTTAATAAACTATTAAAACTACGAAAAAAACTTCAGTAGCCACAGCCATGTTTTCTTTAGGTGCCGTTCAATCAATTAAGTTTTTCCTTCATCAATAATGCTTGATGCTTTTACAACTGCACATTAAACTTTAGAACACAGCTTGGACTTATACCAGTTAGCACTATCAACAAAGCTTCTGAATTACCTGAATTAGTCAGTAAGAGGAAGTGAGGGTTATCAATGGATAATAAATGTGTTCAAAGACTTCATCATAACAAGGGCTTGTGTGAGCAGTACTAACTAGACAGCCAGCTACACTACAGGCGTTCACCCAACATAAATCTGTGTTTTTCCATACAGAGGTCACAGAGTAAGACTAAATCACACTGTAATACAATCCAGTACACTCTAAAAGTGACTGTTCTGACATGAAATTCAGCTTTACATGTTTTTACAAGCATTATATGCATGGTAATATGTGTGTAATAGTGCAGTGCCTCTATTAGCACCTTACCTTACTGAAGTCAGCCCAGATAAAGAAGCCTGCGCCTCTGTGCAGATAGGGAATGCCTAGCTTCGTCAGCTGAGCGGCCACATATTGATGTGCCTTTTTTAGCCTGCGTCTGTTCTCCGGGAGAAACACCTCATTCAGCCACTCTGAAAATATCAACAGATTTCAGCTATGTATGAAATCCCTTAGGGTTTAAAAGGTTAGTTGTCATATGATGCAGGCTAGTTTTACTTCTAATGTTTGTCATATAAACAAAGACAAATCTTTGAGAAATAAATAGAGAACTGTGCAAATGCCAGAGACCCGTCAACTTTCCCCTTCCTTTATTTATTTCCAGGCCATTGTGGACAAATTATACATTTTTCAGCATCAGAAAAAAGCAGAAAACACAAACACTACATTGCCAAAAGTCTATGGACATCCCTCCTAATTACTGAGTTTGGATGTTTTATCCACACTTATCCCTAACAGGTGTATAAAATCAAGCACACAACCATGCAATCTCCATATACAAACATGGCAGTAGCACAGCTCATACCGAAGAGCTCAATGACTTTAAATGTGGCACTGTTACAGTGTACACCTTTGTCAAGTCAGGTTGTGGAATTTCTGCCCTGCTAGATTTGCTCCCATCAACTGTAAGTCATATCATCATAAAATGAAAGTGTCTAGGAGCAACAACAGCTCAGCCATGAAGCAGTAGACCATGCACAGCCACATGGACATACTGTATAACAGTCTTTTTATTTTTACTTATTCTTTGCTGCATCACTCACTACAGAGTTCCAAACTGCCCCTGGAACCAACATCAGCACAAGAACTGTCTGGTGGGAGCTTCATGAAATGGGTTTTCATGGCTAAGCAGCTTCACTGAAGCCTAAGACCACCATGCAAAATGCTAAGCATCGGCCGGAGTGGTCTAAACACACCACCACTTAAATCTACAGCAGCAGAAAAGTGTTCTCTGTAGTGATGAATCACGCTTTGCTATCTGCCAGTCTGATAGACAAATCTGGAGATCACTAATTACCAGAATGCATAGTGCCAACAGTAAAGTTTGGTAGAGGAGGGTTTGGTGATGTTTTTCAGGGTTTGGGCTCAGCCCCTTAGTTACAGTGAAGGATAAGGTTGATGCTATTGCAAAGACATTTTAGAAAATTATATGCTTCTAACTGTGTGGTAACATAGTCCATAAAGCCATGGTTTGAGTCCTGACCTCAAGATAAAAAAATTAACGTTTGGTTAAACTATAGCTATTCAAGCCTCACTTAGGCTAACATTTTGGTTTGTATAAGGAAGAAGATAAGTGTATACTTTCTTTATTGCTGTTTTACATTCTTTGGTCACAGGGTAAAATTAATGTATATAACAAACCCCTCTGGCTGGGGCAGTTTTGGGGCAGTCATGGGCTGGAGTGTAGGGAACCGGCCCTGTGACCAGAAGGTCGCCGGTTCAATCCCCAGCACCGACAGTCCATGACTGAGCAAGACACCTAACCACCAATTGCTCCCCGGGCGCCGTGGATAGGGCTGCCCACTGCTCCGGGCAAGTGTGCTCACTGCCCCCTAGTGTGTGTGTGCTCACTAGTGTGTATGTGGTTCACGGATGGGTTAAATGTAGAGGTGGAATTTCCCCAGTTGTGGGATTAAAAAAGTATCACTTCACTTAATTTAGCTCAATGTGTTTTTACAAGTGAACATACGCCTGACTTGCTGACATGTACACAAACCGAAAATTACACAGATGCCTTAACAAATAAATATAATATCAAAGGTTTCAGTAATTAGTGTGTCCAATTTTGCCTTTATTATATATTCCCTTATTTTTGGGACACTTGCTTCCAGTTTATCAAATGAATATGCAGGATTTTTTAAACCTTAGAAGATTCAGAGGTTGGTTTCATTTTCTGCTTTTCACAACCCAAGTAATCCCAAACACATCAAGTGATGTTGAGGTCTGGACTGATGTTGAGGTCTGGACTGATGTTGGTGGTCAGTCCATTGTTCTGAAAAAATTCCTTTTTTGTTTTTCTTCTTTTCTGCCGATTTCTTTTTCTCAGTAACAGCTTCTTGACGGCTACACATTCTTGTCTCAGATCTGAAGCAAGAGTGGAGTTTGATTTTCTCATCACTCTTAAGGATGAAAGCTTTAAGTACTGTCTGATGATGGCAGTTTTGATGATCTACAAGATCTTGCATGGTTGTTTGGGGTCTCAGTTTCTCTGTATTTTTTTAATAATTGAACTGCAGTTTTGGAAACTCCTGTTTTTTAACCTATATTTCTTTGACTGTCTACTTCCTTATGCAAGTGGATTATCCTATATCTCATCTGCCTGGAATCTTCCAAAAAAAAAAAAAAAGAAATTTAAATACTCTGTGGCAGTTTTGGAAATTAAATTAATTAAGTGTTGTCTCTGACTTTTGCACAGTGCTATACACTGAATATCTACTGCTTGGAGAGCACTGTGGCCTAGCAGTCACCAAAACAGAGAGTAAGTCACTGTGGCAGAGGTAAACAGAGAGTAAACATACCTTTGTCTTTCAGCAGCTGAGCAACCTGGCGCTGTAAGGGTCCTGCTACTCCATGAAAGTTGCCCAGCTTATCCAGAGCCTGCACCAAATCCCTGTTTTCTGAGTACACTGTACCCACACGCACACCTGCCATAGCAAAGTCCTGCACACACAACACAAAGCCAAGGAGATTTACACTCTCGTGCTGTCTGTTGTACCAAAGCAAATTCAATTACTTTGAGGACATATGCACATTTCTTTGCTCTCACCTTGCTAAGACCCCACAAAACATGAGTTCTCTGAGCATCTGGTATCCTGATGACAGACAATATAATTACTACAAATGAGTATGATTGTGTATCCAAGACACATCAGAATAAAAGTTGATCATAAAACTAACATCAACAAAAAAAACAATGAGTCGCTATTACACAAAGTGGCCAGTTTATTTTGTACACTGACCTTGTATAACCACACATTGGCCATTTTATCAGACACACTCACCATATAGGTGCACCTTGTACGTTTACAGTTACTGACTAAAGTCCATCTATTGCTGTACAATTTCTCAACCACTGTTTACCCTGATTATCAATGGAAATTGACACCAGAACCACCACAACTGTAAGAACATTTTTGTGTGCTGTAAAGCTGAATAAGGATGGGCTGTGTGACTGATGCAAAGCACTGAACTTATGAAGCATCAAAAGCTATTTGATTGCTAATGGCACCCCCTTATGGAGAATCTGTAGCCTGCAAAATGTGAGTTCCATGTATATATATATATATATATATATATATATATATATATATATATATATACACATATACACACACATATATATATATATATATATATATATATATATATATATATATATATATATATATACATATATATATTCACCAGCCACTTTATTAGTTACACCATGCTAGTAAAAGGTTGGACCCCCTTTTGCCTTCAGAACTGCCTTAATTCTTCATGACATACTTTCAGCCAGGTGTTGGAAACGTTCCTCAGAGATTTTGTTTATATATTTGATGCTGCGTTTTTATCATCTTGAACCAGTCTGCCCCTTCTCCTCTGACCTCTCACATCAACAAGGCATTTTCGTCCACACAACTGACCGCTCACTGGATATCTTCTCTTTTTTGGATCATTCTCTGTAAACCCTAGAGATGGTTGTGAAAATCCCAGTAGATCAACAGTTTCTGAAATACTCAGACCAGCCCGTCTGGCACCAACAACCACGCCACGTTCAAAGTCACTTATATCCCCTTTCTTCCCCATTCTGATGCCGGTGAGTGTATTTTTGGCTGTTTCTCTTTCTCAGTAACAGCTTCTTGACAGCAATATATCATTTTAGACTCATAGTGTTGAGTGGTCTTGTCTGTTTTCTCTATAACTTTTAATAATATTTGAGTTAGTTTTAGAGACTTCTGTTCACTTTCCTTTGACTTTTCCATTTTTTATGCAAGTGGATCATCTTATATCTGATTTCAATTAAAATATCTATTAAAAGTTGAATTGAACTTGTACTATTCTGGGTAGAAATTAGATAAATGTCTCTGACTTTTCCACAGTCTAGGTACAAGTTAGTTAATTCAATAAACTGGCAACTCACTGTATCTGTGTGCACACAGTAGAAGCATTTGAACAAACAGCACAACTGTCACTGACCTCTCCAGACTGAGGACGCTGTGAAAGGAGAAATCCTCACCAAACACAGACAGCATGTAGACCTCATCCACTATAGCATGCAGCTCATGTCTGTGGCGCACCAAAGAAGAGAAATGTAAAGCGTCAAAAGGAATGGAAGCACAACGTGTTGTTTATAAATTCATTATCAATCAATATCTTAATGAAAGTAAACCAAAGCAATGCAACTCCCTCTACACCAATATACAGCTTAATTACTGGCAGTTAAGACTAAATGTAACCGTGTAGAAATAACATCCAGTTGTGGACCACAGGGGATCATTAAAGATGAATTTTAGTAATTCACTTGGAAAACAAGTGCTTCTGCAGTATGTTTATGTGTTTGTTCCAAAAAGGAACAAATACAAACACAGTCACCAGTTGTGATTTAGTACTGAATGAGTATTTGTTAAAATGACCTTTTGGCAAAGTTCAGAAAGCTGGTCATCTCTTCAGCAGTGTAAATCTCCCCCAGAGGATTGTGGGGGTTAACCAGGATGACAGCTCTTACATTCACTCCCTGCAAAACACAACAGAGCTCATTCATTTTGTATGTGTGAGCTTATGAATGTTTATGTATATGTATGTGAAACTGTGAGCTCCATGAATCACCTCTTTCTTTGCCCTTTCAAGAGCGTGCTCCAGTTTTTCAGCAGAGAGATGGAATGGTCTAGCATCACTTTCACTGACCTGAAGGTAAACAAAAACAAATGGTGCATAAAATCACACACCACTCCAGAAATAAGCCCCACAGAATGTACTGAATATTCTATGGACCCTTGATGAGTACCTCACTGTCAAGAGGAACACAGTAGAGTTTCACACCACTGTACAAATCAACATCCTCTGTGATTACGCCATAGAACGGGCTTGGAATGAGGATTGCATCTGCAAAAGACAAAGAATCACTAGATATATTAGTTTAAACTGCTTGTCATAACTGGCACTTGGCTCATTTTTCCAAGTAATGCTTTTCAATTCTGTTATTTATCATTTAAGAAAGAAAAATACCTACAAACGTATCTACTAAGATAATCCAGCTATTTTACAAGATTTGGGGTATGTTTTGCAGCACCCAAATCCAAGATAATCAAAGTGTCTTCACTGGAATGAAGAGTAGGTTTTGCTGAAATAATCCTGCATGGCGAACGGGACAATTACAAGCTTTAGCAGTGTTCATATACATCAAAAAGTGAGGATATTTCATTCATAATAGGCTCTTAAATCATTCAAGCTATTGCAAATTGAAAAAGAGTTTTGCTTTAAAAAACAAAACAAACATTATGAACAGCAGTTCATACAGTGCAGCGCAAAAGAAGTTTCCAAAACTACAGTTTTAAAAGCTAACAACCTGGTAGACCACCTAAACTGTCATCATCGGATAAACCGTACTTAAAGCTTGTAACCTGCTGGAATATCCCATCATTGTGGAAGTATGTGATGTCCATGAAGGGCTGCAAATGGTCACCACATAACACATAGCAGCCAATGGGTCAATGTTTAGACAAACCAGTGGACCCAACCCATGCCATGAGAACACACCCCACAGCAGTATGGAAACACCAGCCTGCACAGTGCCTTGTTGACAACTGGGGTCCATGGCTTCATGGAGACTGTAGAAGGTCCAGGTAGCAACCTCACAAGCCCAGGTAAGGCATTGTGTCCGGTGTTGTGGAGGCACTCTGTTGGGTCCTCTGCTGCCATCTTCCATGGAAACTAAAGAATGTTGCATGGACCTGCGGAATATGCATGCGGGGCCTTCTAAATGAATGTGGATCTGACTTCTGAGTCGCTCATCTGTTCGCACAGATAATTCTAGCCAGACGTCACCGGTCGCGATCATTAGGTACCCGTAGGCAGCCCAAATATTGGTAAACAAAAGCAAATACATCAACAGAAAATGTTTTTATGTCTTCAAAACAAATTGTTAAACCAAAGTGTGGTCTTGACTTTTGATATTGTGATGTGACAAAATACTTGCATAATGCGACATATTTTCTAAAATGGCATGTAATGCATTATAGATACACTGCAATGACCATTGTTGACCATATAGATACAACACTTATGGTACATTCTATTGTATTGTACGTGATATGATTTCAACAGATTTCTTTAAAAAACTGAAAGCAAGCCTCTCAAAAAAAGGGAAGCTGTAATAAAGTCATACACTGTTAGAAATAAAGGTTCTGCGCAGGTACAAATAATGTACATGTCCAAAGGTATTAAAGGCACAACAGTGGTTTTAAGGTCGAGTTGCGCACCCTGAATATGCTTTAGATGAAAAGTACACATTTTACCTCTTCATAACCAAATGTTTTAAAAAAAGAACAATAAAAAAAAAAGCCTGGAGACGGGATGGGGTGTGTGGAGTTAATGCAACTTCGAAAATATAATTTCAGTGGATTATGGTGCAATTATGCTCCCTGACTAAAGGTACTGAGATGTACCCATGAGGTTACCATGCCAAGGACAAGAGGGGTGCTGCATGTTTCTGAGAGTGTAGGGTAAACACATTAAATAATGAAGAAAATGATAGATTTCATTGTTGAGGCTTATATGTAATTTTCAGTTCAACAAAAGTTTTCTACTTTTTTTCTGATAACAAAAAAAATTAACAAACTCTTCTTAATAGCCACTTGGACTGGAAATTAAATTAATGAACGGTGGTCTCTACCTTTTGCACAGCACTGTATACACAGGAAATTTGTGCTAAGCAAAGATTGTGGTCATATGGACTCTTACCATCAGGATCACAGAGCACAGCTGCCACAGCACAGAAGATAGACCCACAGCCGTTCATCACAACCATCTGAAAAACACAGACACACACACCATTGTGTCTTCTGCAAAGAGGAAATTTAAATCTAACAACAATTCACTTCTTGCTGATACGGCTAAAGTCTGCGAGAAACTTACATTCTCAGCTTTCAGTGGGACGGGAGAGCGGCAGTGTTCTGACAGAAACTTAGCTACTTCCTCTCTCAGGCTGAGGAAAAGAGAATTCAGCACAGTTAATAATATCATTACAATGAAAGTAAAGGGAAGAGGGCTTTTGACAAGTTTACCTATCGATACTGCTCACCTAGTCGTCAAAACCCCATTTGTTAAAAGTATAATATACCAGAAAAGCACTCAACAGACTGAATGTTTGCATACAAGCAGTGGCCTTTCCAGTCTGGATACTGCAGCAGGGACGGCTCCATGAGCAGCATGTCAGGCTGAGTCAGCTGAAGCAGAAAACACAGAGTCAGAGCCATGTGCAGTACACCATAAACAGCAACCATTTCCTGAAGCTAAAAGATCACTGCACTCCCTAACATTAGAGTCTAATGCATGATGGCTGATGTCTAAACAATAACAGAGAAAAATCCACGGCATGCTGACTGATGTGTGCCCTTTAGCCTCATGCTGTTTAAAACGCTTGTAAAAGCAGTGCATGTCTAATGTGACAGACTTGTGTGGGTGATTTTCACTTCAAAATGCCTCACCCGTTCTTGCAGCAGGTCAAAGCAAAGCTTGTTCTCACTCGTTCCCATATTAATTATGCCCTGAAAAAAAGGACAGGAAAAACACAGAATGATTAAAACTGGCAAAACTCTTTACATGACTTTATGCAAAGAAACGAAAAGACAGATAGTGGCATACACATAGGCTATACTGCTTTGCTTGAGGTGAACATGCCAACAACAAAAACAAATAAATAAATAAATGCAAACGCCTGTATTCGATTAGCCAAGACATGTTTGATGCCCAAAGTTTGATTCCATGAGTTTCTCCTGAACTACGAGGCTAATTAAGCTAACAAATAATGGAAAGACACACCCTACTGATCAGCATCATGCAAAATGCATGACTCAGTTCCCACACAATTGTCTAAAATCTGGCTGCTACTACTGCCTGTAGATATGTGACGTACAGTCTCATGCAAAAGTTCAAAAAGTGAACATTCTATACAAATAGTGAACATTTTTTAAAATAAGTGAACGTTCTCTACAGATTTTAGTGCACAATTTCTATTTAATTCTTAGTTTAACATACTGATAAAAAACAAAACATAATTTTATTTCCCCACTATGTTGAATTCAGCAAATAAACAGTAATTGTGGATTGAAGTGTGTAGAAGTATGTTCAACAAAACTTGTCATTTGACCAGGGTCACCAAACTTTTTACATACAACTGTACTTTTATCCTTTTTAAGAGATAACAGCAAGTCATACCACATCAGAACCCACATAAGCAAGTGTATATAAGATTACTTAACAAACTGACATGGATTCAGGCAAGAGTATAATGATCTAGGCATTTACTTTAGTTTAGTAGTCTGTGCTTACTAATTGATGGGACAATAGGCCTCCATTCAGGACCTAAGTGGGAATGGATTTTAGACTGGGACTTACATGATGTGGACTAGTTGCCTTCAACATGTAAGTCTAGACATGTCCAAATTAATGTGTCATTCTGTAGTTGGTGACAATATTGAGAATAATGGGTCTAAACAGATTTTCTTTTTTGAAAATTTCCTCATTCGTTCCCTGTGGCCAACTAAAATTCTCCAAAACCAATACAATTTGTCCTGTGATCTGCCACTGACCCCTGTGAATAAAGAGGCTGTTAAGGAGTTAAAATTGTATGAAATATGAAATATTAATAATGTTAAATCCATGTTAATAAGCAAGCTATAACTTCTACATATTAAAAGGAAACTGCATGAGAGAAAGTCTACTATAAAACCAGCACCAGCTACTCAAACTGTTGACTACTACTGACAATTTAAATAACATATTTGACAAAGCTCACTGGTCTGTGGGGGGTATTTTGGTGGGGCTGTCACTTTTGATGTGTGCAGCACAGTGCATAGTTTGTATATCTGTATATAGTATTGTATATATAGTGTCTTTAAGGAGGGGGCTTCCAATTTACCAATTTCTGTCTCCGCTGATCAACTTAATCTGGGGTACATGTCAAAACTGTGTAGACTTCATTAACTAAGCGTGACTTGTAAACACATAAGAAGAAAAGCTGTGACTCTCCATGAACTAGGACACTGGCTGACACAAACACAAACAGAGGGACTAACATCAGGATTGCTGTTCTCATCATATTTGTTGGCATGGTACTGCGTGTAGCCTTCCTGCAGGATGCCCTGGTGCTGCCGGATGCTGTTACCTCTGCGGGACAGGTAACAACTGTACTGAGGCACCTGGTCACCCCTCAGCATACTGGGTGTAAAGGGGAGTGCAGAAGGGTCAGGTGATGACCCCTGCACTGGAGGTGGAGAAGAAGGATGTACAGAGAGAGATTCTGGCTCTGGTACTGCTGTTGAAGGAGCTGGAATCACTCCTTGTTTACTGGTGCTAATACTAATACCATCTGCTTTCTCTCTAGCTGCAGCGAGGACCCCTGTAAATAAAGAAAAAAGACGCAGCTCATGTTCCCTGTTCTGCTGTGCCCGTCTTTCCTCTTGCTGCTCCCTGCGCTCCTCAGCCTGCGCCTCCTGCTGCATCCGTGCTTCCTCCAGAGAGAGGTACCTCTCCTCCATCATTTGCTGCCAGCCAAGGAAATCCGCCAGCGCTCTCTCCAACAACCTCCCACTGGCTATCCCTCGACCCGCCCATCGCCGCTTCCTCTGCCGAAACAAGACAGAACTTTTAGGGTCCTCCACGTCACCATGGATACCCCCATCTCTAATCCCCGCAGAGGCTGTTGCCGGGGAAATGCCTGCACCGGAAAAGCCAGCCACGTTATGGTCGCTGTACCCTATGAGGAAAGACATAAAAGAAAAAATAACAGATTGTTGGTGGCAGACAAGATTACAGCAAAACTGATACAATTTGAGTAATTGCAAACAGACTAGCTGATGTAGTTCCTAACACTATATGACCTACTATCATCCATTAAAATGGACATCAGTACAGACAAATCTCAGGCTTCATAATATCTGCTACTACCATTTCTGGGTATGCGACATACTCTGTACTACTGTTCTACTGCATTAGTACTAAAATGTAGCATTTTCATTTATACAACAGCCAGAATTCTACCTGTACTGCTATTTATGATAACAGCATGTTTTTTCCACAATTACTGTATCATTCTGTTGCTATTTAGCCAGAAACAAATAAAACACAACTCAAAAAACAAGATGGGCTATAAAGTACTTCTTATGGAACAAGAAATATAACTATATGGAACAAAACAACATCCAGATTAATCTTATAAGTACTAAAGTATTGAAAAAGCTGAGATGAACCTGTCATTGTGGCAGTTTTATAGCTCTATCCATAACGCAGAAGAATTCTACTTTCATTGTGGAAGGAAGTGCCAATATTCTTCAGCAAACAAGAATTTAAACAAAACTAAAGAATTGAACATGTTTGGCTGATCAACAACATTCAGCATAAGAAAGCCACTGAGTAAACTTGACAAAACTTCTAAGAAAGGTGTTGCTAGAAAACTGACTCAAAAACAGTGAACTGAAAGACAGAAATTCACATTATTCTATTCAGCAAACATCTTTAAAGATTCAAACAACACTTACCTACAAATCTCACTCTTTAGATCAGTAATGAGGTCAAATGATCACCAAAACCTGCTGTCACACATCTGTCTAGCTTTGAACAGAATTTCTCTTACCAATAAGTTGTTCAACTTGTTTCTCCTCAGACGTGACTAATTGTAGAAATGTAGCTTCTTTAGCACCTTTATCCATATCGCCATCCGAAAAAGTAAAAGTGTGCTTTGGTGTCCTAGTCTCTTTATTACCTTAAAGTTTACAGAGTGAACGTTCATATACTGAATCCATGAATCATATAAGTACTGCACTTGGGACAAAGAGCAAGGTCCAGTAAGCACTTCTGTATATGCTTAACTTGTTAATGAGCTGAATGAGTTGAGTTTGGGGTGTTGGGGGCAGTGAGAATACGAAAATATGCTGGACCGTGGTACTAAAAATGCAGTAGTATCACTGTAGTCCAAATACCTCTATCACTGTATAGAATGACTTGTATACTATTGAGCTTAATGACTGCTATTATATTCTACACAACATATGCATTATCATTATCTTAAGTGTTGCTGTATGTGCCCATTGTGTAATCAACTGTAGGGGTGATTTTGGGTAATACTCTGTGGCTTGCGCCCACGGGCATAAACCATAACTGGACACACATTACCTGCCCATCTACAGTAGTTTTATTTATAAAAATAAAAATGGTTAGGAATATAATGCCTGATACATTGTATTACACTGGTTTTAACAAAGGTTTTGTCCCAAAAATAAGATCTTAAAAAAGATCTTAAACCTAAATCTGGCCTTAGATGTTTTAAATCACTGGTGCTTGTTAGACACTACATTGGCCACTTTGACATCAAAAAAGACTTCTGGACAAAGGGAGGAGAGAACATCTGTAGGATGGAGAATTGGGGCATTATAGAACACCAGATGATATGTGCTTAATGTGTTTACTCAGTAACTCAGGTCACGAGTGCTTACTCAGCAACTAACTAGTGTGAATTCAGGGACAGACTGTCATGAGCAATATTATAGCCAAGAGGGTCAAAGTGTTACGTAACGTAGACCAGTGTTTTTCAACCATGGTCCACTGCCCTGCCCTAGTGTGTTTCCTGCTTTAACACATCCTCTTTAACCCAATAACGGCTTGTTGAACAGATGATTAGTTGGACGGGGCGCTGGACTCGTTTAATTCAATCTACCACAAAACTATTTTTGTAATTTAATCGATAACCATTTAACCTGTTGACAGTATTTCTATTTGTTTATTTATAACTAATAAACTACAAACACTAGTCTGATTGTTCCCCCTATGGCCTGATGTGCCGTTATATTACATATTGCCTCATTATATCCCATTATATACTGCATGATCCTGCTTGATGTCTTATTACGTTACACGATTTTACCTGGCACTCCAATCACACCTGAACCTGAACCTTTGTGAACACCCCTGCGCTGCGGTACCTGAAGGAGAACTGGCCGCGTGCGCAGCAGCAGCGCCCTCCCCCCTGGTCAGCTCTCCCAGCCCCTGCTCCTCTGTGTCCGCCCCGGCTGATTTGCTCTCGGCGTCGTGCTCGTCCTCCTCTGAGCCGATGTGGTAGATCAGCTCTGGCGGCGCGTGCTCTGCGCTCAGCAGCTCGTCTTCTGCGTGCAGCTCCTCGCGCTTGATGTCCAGCAGCTCTCCCGGGTTGGGCGGCCGGGTGAAAGTGAATGGCTCTGAGCTGGAGCAGCACGAGGCAGGCAAAACGGGTAAAAGGCGCTGCTGCTGTAACTGCAACACGGGCCTGCCGTTCAGCACACGGTCCATCACCTCGTAAAACTTCCACGTCCTCCCTCCGCGCACGGTCTTCTGGTTCTCTCTGATGCGCCGGTACTCCAGCTTCAGCTTCTTGATCTTCTCCCTGCACTGGTCGCCTGTGCGGTACACCCCTCTGCCGTGCAGGGCCGCGGCTATTCGGTTAAAAACGTGCTGGTTCCGCAGGCAGCTCTCAAGCTCGGCTTGGATCGCCTCGTCCGACCACAGCTGCAGGAGCTCCACCACCTCGGGCTCGGACCAGTTACTCCCTCGTTCATACTTTTTCCCGTGAAAGTCCATGCTAACCCTTAAAACGACTGCAAAAACGAGCCTCGAGGGGGAAAAAACACAATGCTTTGTGATCGCTGAGAAATGTGTTCATCTGCTGCCTGTCGTTATGGGCTGATGCTTGATTAAGTTATTTAAAGCCTGGATCGTGCATATTAAATAATATCTAATAACTACAGCAGACTACACACTAGTCAATCCTGTAGTCTGGTCTGGACCAAGTGTCCCCTTTTCCATCGAGCCACACGTGCAAGCTCAACTGTTTGTTGTTTCTTAGCTGCTGCTTCTGAGACAGAACGGCTAGAATATTACATCCGGGTTTACGGCACATGCGTGCTGTCCTTATTCCGGGATAACTTTGGCCCGTGTTAGTGAGAGCACTGTGCTTCAGGAGGACGAGGGAGACTCAGGCTTCTTGTTTCTGACTCTATGGCGCCCTCTAGTGAGCGTTCTACATCTACAGTCATGTTTAATGTTTAATCTGCCTCTCAGAAGTTCTGCGTGGACAAAAGCTCCCCTTTGGTTTGTGTCTCTACTGCATTTTGTTTAAGGAGTGTCCTAGTTCAAGGTTACGGTAAGATATAAGGCTTGCTTCTGACTGGAATGAGTTCAGATAGTAGCTGCTCTCTGGTCAGAAGGGTTAAACATGGTTATGACTGAAGGTCTAGTCAAAAAGTCCTAACCTCACGTTTTCTGGTGCACTTGACCATCACCTACTTTATAAAGACTATTTTCTCATTTTTGGCCCAGTTAACCTTTCACAGAAACTGTCCTATACGGACAGCATCCTGGTGTAAAACATTTCTCTCTTGAAGTGGGGGTGCATTTCAGCTATACTCAGAAATCGGATGTGAACTGCTGAAAGTCTGTCTTATTATGAACAAGTAAGGTTTTCTTTATTACGAATAATTCTGTCTGTTTTCCTAATAAGATTAAGTGGTTTTCATGAAGCTATAATTATACAGCTTTTACAGTTTATTATGCCTTAATCACCAGTGTTTAATGATTTAAGTCTAATATAATTTCAACATATAAATTGCAACAATTATGTGCACTTGGAGCATCTGCTGAATAGCTGTGCCTCTCCAGCCCACCGATAAAGTCTACAATAAAGTCTACTCCAGAGTGGTCACCACAAATAGAAACACAGTGGCCTGTAAAGTAGGCTATATTTGCTATCGATGATGATTTCTAGCTATTGCCATGCTATGATTTTTAGTCACCAAACTACACAGAGTATGAAGCATCATGTTATTACACCATGGTGGTTCTCACTGGAAATCGTGACTGAAAATGTTTTTGTTACTGTGATTTTAAGACTGGTGCATGTAAATGTGCCTCGTTCTGAAACACCTCTTATAACTTCTACATGTGTAGGTGAACAAGTGGAAATATATAAACGTGCTATTTTTGTCACAAAAAACATTAAAAACTGGCATTTTCTGTATAATATGGACTTAATAATATGTTCTGTATAATATGGGTTAACAATGTTTACACGCTACATAAAATTTCTCTTATTGGAAAAAAAAAACTTTTAAAGTATTTTATTTACATTACACATCACACTAATATAGGATGTAGATGACGAGTCACATGTTTGGTGTCCAAATTGTGTTTCCTTGGTGAAGAGCTGGAGCTCAAAGACCAACACTTAGAAATCAGTCGACACCCAAAGTATTCAAAATCGTTTTGTCGTTGTTATCTTCACTCTAAATATGGCTGTTCATGAAGTGACAGATCATTTCAATCACGCTATTCCAAAGCGGGAAGAGAGGGTTTTATTTTACAGAAAGAGTAGGACGACTGTTTACTTCTCGCGTTAGCAGCGTTAGCCTCCAGTGCTAAGCTACGGGAGAAAAGCTTGGACACAGAACAGGTCTCGGCTGAGTGAGTCAACGAGCCAAGACCTGTTTTCCGTGCAAACGTTTAACACGGGATCTATTCGCTTCAGCCTTTGGCTGCTTCGTGTGTCAGCTTTCGGTCTTTACCCTCTAGGTGGTGCTGACAGCTCGCACACCGCCATCGCGCTCACGCCATGACGCACTTCCTGGGACTTGTAGGCCGTGCGAGAGCGGATGTGCTCTCGGGTTTGTAGTCCTCGGTCCAGCTACGTCCTGTTGAGCGTGTAACGTGGGTGATGCGCTTTCGGGAACCTGTCTTCACACCGCGCTCCTGCTTCGGCGGCGCGGCCGTGCGTTCCTCCGGCAGAGGAGCACAACACTGAAAGTTTCTTCGGTGCGCGCGTGTATGAGCGCGCGAGCGAGCACGCGTGCTGCCCGACGTGAGCGCGCGCAGGGAGGCGGGGGACGCTTCAGAGTAACGGCACCGGGGCGCGCGCGAGGTTTTGAGTCAGAGCCCCCAGTTTTCTTCTTGTGGATACATCGGTGAGAGAAACTCCTGGGAAAATGAGCGAAACATGACTCCACAGCCGTCGGGAGTGAAGAACAGGGGAGCTGCGAATGACAGCTAGGACTGGTCCGCCGGCTATGGCTCTGCGCCGCGGGGAGAGTTAGCGAGCGCCTCTCGGGCTGAGGAGTGGTTGACACACACCGCGAACGGAGGTAATGGAAGTTAACGTAGTGTCAGAAAGCCAGTTTTAGTATTTCTTTAAAGAATAGTCTTGCTCGCGTAGTGTAACCTGTGCAAAGACAGGTTAAGGTTGACTTACTTTGCTGCACGGTAACACAAAACGGTCTTGTTGTTATGCCAAGCTCAGGACGGCGCTTAGTAACTATTGCTGTTAGAGTTTGTACTGACCGAAAACAATCTTACACTCTGGGAGTTTGGAGTTGGGTCACGCTTTTGAGTCCCTTTAAAGCAACTGTGAGCAAGTTTTGAGTGTTTTAGTTGTTTTGGCGCACGTCCTTCACGCGGTGTTTTTGTTTATGTATTTAACTAGCTGACTTCCTCGTCGCATCCGTGTTAGCAGTGAACTATTGTCCCGTTTAAATAACCTGGCTAACTAGCGCAGCTAGCTAACGTTACATTCTCAGGAAACCGTTATTTTGATGTTAGCTTTACCTGAGGGCGAGAAGGTCTCTAATCCTCCCGTGAACCGATGTCACTCAAATTAGACTCTTGTGCTCCTGTAGGATTTAATGTTACATAACCATAAGCTGGGCTGGGTTCTCGCACCTCTTGCCCTGCTCCTCATCCCGAGTTCATACTCTTGGCAGTTACATTATCGCGTGTACTTCTCCGCTGCATCTGGAGGAAAGTGGGAACAATACAAGCTGCGGCGCTTTTCCTGCAGCGCTTTTAAGACACGCTGTAATCGTGAGCACAAAAGATAACAACCACCCTGAGTGGTGTGCTAACATCTAATAATAGCAGAGCCGCGCTTAGAGGCATAATAACGGGTTTCACAACAACGAAGTGGCTCAGAATGAGACGAGCAAGGAGCTTAAACTCACCGGGAATAAAAAATAATACATATGCGTATCTGGATGGGACAGTCATTGGTCAGCTCTGGGCTATTAATTTAAAATGTGTTCACCGTGATATAAAAGTAAATGAGCAGAAACGCTTCTGAGATCGTAATGCATCCACACCACCGTTCACTTGTCTGTGTAGTTGATGTTGTTATTCTGTTCTGTAATCATTTAAATTGTATGCAGTGAGATGTTGACATGAAGAAATTTTAATAAGACGTTTTTGGGGAACATTAGGAAATTATCTGCGTCGAGATTTGATCACTGCTTTTCAACTGCGAGGCGTTCTAAATGTTAATTTTAGAACAATGTCATTGTCAATGTCAGCTGTCTTATTCATGAGGAAGTCATCTACTGCTCTGTGGGTGTATATTTCTTTATTTTATTCCCACTATTTTCAACTGGAGAAAATAAGATTTTAAAATAAGATTCTAAAATACATTAAGTAAAACAGAATTGTCTTGTACCTGAAATAAAATTGCTGTGTATAAATAAATGTATTGAGTGAATAATGTATGTTGAGGGTTGGTTCGGGAGGCCAAAACCAGATGTAATGTTATTTACATATTTACGTAATGTTAAATGTTATTTGCAGTGGCCTTTCAGGGTAAAATATACGCTGAACTAAACATAATACTTGTAGAAGTTTTTTTATAAAGCAGAGGATAGTGGCGATTTTTGAAAACGACCACTTTCAGAGTTTATATAGCGGTTTCTGTGAAAGGCAGCAAATGAGACCCCAGAAGAGGGTGAGGGGTGTATCAGTGCTAGAGTTTTAACCTGTGGTAGATTGTATTGACTTTTTTGTGTCTAAAACAGAAAACCTGGAGAAATGTTTTAGTACTAGATGTAAAGAAAGTAAAAGGTCAGTGATATAAAGAACTAGTCTGAACATTTCTGAAGTTCTGTTTGTGTTTTTGTTTACAGTGGAATTAAATACCTGGTAGGCAGCACTGTCCTCAAGGTCAGCTGGAATATGATGTACATTTGATGAAAACTAATGATGGCTTTAATATCCCTAGAGATGCTTTAATAATCTTCAGGCGGTAGCTCCATGCAGCATGTTTTATTATCCACCACTACTGGTCACTGCATAGGTTCAATAGAGTAGCAGATTAAATTTCACATATCGTTATTTTAATTATTATGTTGGTGCTGTGGTGTCATGCTGCCCTGAAGTTTCACTTCAGTGAACCTTCCCATCACCCCCACCCCAACAAACCACATAATAGCTTCTGCCAGCTAAACGGAGCCGCATCAACCCGAAAAATCCCATCAGTGTGGCCTATTCATAGCACACTCCCTGCAATTTACTGGGAAAAAGCTGAAGCACTTGTAACTGCTTGTAACTGCCTTACCTTTTATACCTTTTTTTTTGTTGTTAGGCCGAGATAACAGCTGAGAAGTTTGATGGTGGTAGAAGGGGAGAAATCAAGATTAAAATGTTAATCTGTTAAGAAGGAAGCAACTCCCTTTTAATATTGTTACTTATCTGCTTACTGACTGACAGCAGAACAGTTTTAAGCCCTCACACATACTGAGTTGAACACATAGCACATCTCTTCTCATACCAGCATGTATTTCTCACATCTACAGTACAGGCACTACTGACTTATAAATAACTCTGGAAGAAAATAGACTGGTTTGTAAGAGCAAATGCTCAAACAGACAAGCGTATGTGTAGACAGCTGGAAAAGACAAAACAGACAATCTGAGGTGTGCCTGTACTACAATACCAAGACATCTTAGATATCTGATGTATTTATGGGCAGAGAAAGAGAGCGAGAGAGCAAAAAGTGGAAAAAGTAGAAGCCTGTGTGTGTTCACTTTTGTGTGTGTGTGTGTGTGTGTGTGTGTCTGTGTATATACACGTCCAGGCCTTAATGAGTCATCATGCTCCACAGGTCTTGCCCTGACAACGCGAGTGCGGGTCATTAAAGCTGTGTGTAGCTGTGCGCGATGAGTAGTTATTAAGCAATGATAATTACTGTTCCTCACTTCCCCAGAGAACACACTGCAGCAGACATGCTGTGGAAGTCTCTGAGCTCTGAACTCCTCTTCTGCTCTGCATACTTTATAATTGCACATTTAAAGAATAAGATGACCCCTTGGTCACGTCTGTGTTTGAAGAAGACATGTAGCACTTTAAACCACTGCCTCCTGAAGAGGGAGGCCATCATAACCTAACACAAACACATTGAATGTTAACCTTTACAAGACTCGGGTTTTTACTGTCATTTTCTTGTACTCTGTAAAATCAGCCTGAAATATTTATTTACCTTGTTAGTTCATGTTCCTGCTCATATTAAGCATGGTCCATCATATCTTGTTGTTCAAAAGACAACAACCTTGTTTTCCCATAATCTTGCCCACCTTCGAAAGTTTTGATTACATCACCAGACACCAGCTGGCAAGGAAAAATAGTATTAACCAGAAAACTCATTTCATTTCCCCTTCACTCCATCCCCACCAAGAGAACCCTCCCTGATACTGTATTTCACTCAGAAATACATCACGGTTTGGAGGAAAATGTTAAATAATGACAAATGTCTTATCTGCTCAAATTGACCCTAAGGAGCACATGTTAGTATAGCTTTGTCAATGGACATATTAATCTTAATCAGAATGTGTCTATTACTTTAAATAATTCAGTGCCATCATTTTCATCATGTGAAACTGAAACCTGAAAATGAAACATGAGCTTGAAAGCAAAAGTCACATGAGATTCAAAAACAGAGTCATTGAAACTTACAGTGCATGAGTAGCTGAGCTTCAGGGCGGAGCTACAGATGCTTCGAAAGGTCAAATTGGAAAATTATATTACTAAATAAAACAATTTAATCATTTATCAAATTAACAAGCTATTAATGTGTCAACTTTAGCACCACTAGAAGTTACATATTATCCAATTAGTTACATAGTTACTTACAAACTTACAGACTTTGTACGTTTGACTTATTTTTTCCAGCTACATGAGAAACGATATCAAATCACAATGTTTGTCACCAGCAGTAACTGGGATGTATCAGGTTGGTTTAATATTATGAAACTTATGCCTGCAACATAATTTCCGTGCAACGTGATAACTACATGAAATCATTAAAGAGCATTACACAAGGCGAGTTAGCAGCCCGTGTTTTTGATACACGATATTATTCTCATTATAAAGCCATTGGAGATGTTTAATGTGAAGTCTTAGAAGAACAAGCTGAAGAACAAGCTAAACAAGGCGCACTTCACTCTGAGAATATTCATAGTTTAGTTCCCTAAAAAAGGAGCATCTGGAGAGGAGAAAAAGTTTACAGCTACGTAAATCTCAAAAATAGCAGACTAACAAAGAATAGATGGTGACACAAGTAGCCCTTTAAATGGTTGTTACTGTTAGCTGACTAGCTATTGCAGCTGGTAACAGAAACATTTAGCTTTGAGAAATGCATTACTCAGGAAACTGACAGAATGAATAACTACCAGCCTTGAGTGATTTGGGTTGATTTTCAGCTGCCCAATTAACCATCTCCTGTTTTATTTTCTTGACTGTTGATCCAGTAAAGTCAGTTATTTTAAAGAATGTAATCTGATGTAATCACATGATATATTTTCGCTGTTCTGATTGGCTGTTTCATGAAACTTGTGTCATGAAATTGAGAAGTTTGCGAAAGGTTCAAGTAAGTTCATTATACAACTCAGGTGCAGTTTAGTTTCCTGTAGGTTTCAAGCAACAGATGTCACACTAAAGTTTCTCTGTGTAAAGAAATAAAGGTATTAAACCATGGATCTGGTCCAGCTTGTGCTCATCTCAGAATATGATGGTGCTGATCTGTCATCACATTAATGTCAATTAGCATGGCATGATAGTGCCTTTCTGCTTTTCTGACTTTACTAGAAATGCAGCCTAATTTGCCAGCTCAGTTTCATGATGCTCAGTTACGGGTAGGCTGACTGATAATGGGTCATTTGGATCATTCGTGTTTGGTAGCAATTACAGCCTTCACTGCACGTGATTACTGTCAACACTTTGGCAGTGTTCCAAACTCTTCTTGTTAGTTCAGTTAGGGTTACACTGTGTGCGCATGTAGATTGATTTTCCAGTCTGTTTTACCCCCTTGCAATTGCACTGTGGTAGTTACTTCCCGATAAAAGCGACGTAAGCTGAAGTACTGAGATTTTTTTTACTGAAAGAGACAGGCAGCCTTGACTGTGGTGAAAAAGCAGCCAGGGTCGGAGCTCTCCCAGGGCTGCTTTTACAGGTGAGATGTCAGTTTCTGCAGCGTTTATTCCAGCTTTAACAATAGATTGTATCCTAGAATGTTACGTCAGCAGGAAACTGAACCAGCAGGGAGCCTTTTTTTCCATTTATTTTGGAGTCGTCTTTTAAAGAGGGTGAGAAATGCTTCAGCGTGTTGATGTCTGCTGTTCACTTACAGTTAGCTCTTTTACAGCTCCTTTTTTCTTATTACTGTGGCCATATTGTCTGCCGATATCCAGGGCCAAACCGACGACAGCTTTTTCTTTTTCATGAAAAGTAGTTGTGTGTGAGCTCTGTGCATAGCTGTGCCGCGCTTTGTGTCAACCATGTAAAACGACTTTTCTCAAGCTGGGCAGTGTTAACCGAGTATTGCATTTCAAAAAGTTGCATAAGATGATGGAATAGTTGCATAAGATGATGGAAAAGTTGCACAAGATGGGTTTCATAACTCAGCGTAACATCACTTAAAATTATTAGTGTTGAGTGTCCAGAATGAAAAAAGGAAGATTTAACAGTGAAGATTTCAGCAAAGTGAATGAGTCGGTGCACTTGCATATGCTTATCACTTAGCGTCCCATGTCAGAGCACTCTGAGTTTCCTAATGCAGCACACTCATTTGCATCATGATATTATCATTATCTCTTACTGATACCCAGTAATGATAACCTTGTGTTAGTGTGACTTTTCATAGCTGTGAATAAACACAACCTGTACCTGAGGGTTGGAATGCAAATGAGCATTCAAGAAATTTAATATCAGTAGGTCTAATAACTATTCTGATTTCCCTGAAGTCCTTTTTTTCTAGTCATTTGTATCTCAAATAAATACAGAAGCTGGGTTTGCTGTGCTGTGTTCACGTGACATCATTGTGCATTTACTTAGCATTTTGATGAGCTGATGTTCCTCAACAGAACCAACATAGTAACCAGGTCGACAAGTAATTAGCCTGCATTACATTCGTCTTGAGTCTATCGGGTCACTTAGCAAAACCTGAACTCTGTTATCCTCTGTATGTCTTAAGTGTATTAATAAAGGAGCTAAATAAAGGAGCAGACCTGCCATAACAAACAGCTTCTACATTATACGCATCCCTACATACCCATGGTGAGCATTACAAATGGGTTAGTAAGTTAATTATTGGTCCAGTTTAACATCATATTAAGTTTGACCAATAGTTCCTTTGTTGATCAGGCTTTCTTATGCTGAACTATGTTGTATTCAGAAGGATTTGCCTCATCTGTTACATCAGCTACATAAAAGTATGTAGTGAATGTTTTTTTGATGAACCAGTTTCAGTAAATACATGTGGAAGTGCAGTTGCAGGTGTTAAAGTGTGTTCTATGGTTTTTCCTGTTTTTACGTTTTGCTTCTGTTGAGGGTCAAGAGTTGCTGTTGTTTTGTATGACAGGGTTTTTACTGGAGCTTGCTGTTTTAGAGACCACTGTATGATGTCTCCCTCGCTCTTCAGTCTTCTTCTTCTGTATCTCTCTTTGTCTCTCTCGCTATCTCGCTCTCTCATTCTCTTTATCGCTTTCTGTCTTTCCTTGTCTTTCTTTGTGGGTTTTCTTTCTGCTTTTCTCTTTCTGTCTCTTTCCTTTCCCTGTCTTCGTCATTCTCTCTTCTCAGTATTGGTTTTCTTTTTCTTTCTGCCCCCTCTGTTCTTTGCATTGTTTTTCCCTCTTTCTCTTTCTATCTCTCTCTCCCTCTCAATTTCTTTCTCTCTTTTTCTCTCTCTCTGCCCCCCACTTTGTATTGTTTCATTTTTTTCCTCACTGTCTCTCTTCTCTCTCTCTCTCTCTCTCTCTCTCTCTCTCCCTTTTTTCTCTTCTCCCTCTCTTTCTTTCTCTCTCTCTCTGAGAGGTTCTTTGAGAGTTTTCTGACAGGCAGGTAACATGCTTTCGTTTCCAGCTCAGTGCACACTGCCAAGCTTTAATGAGCTTGCCAATGCAGATTTTCGACGTGACGTTTCTTTTCTGAGCGTTGCAGGGTTCTGCTTGCACTTTGCTAATTTTATCCTACACGTTTTCAGACATACAGTATTAGCTTGAAGTGGTTGACCAGTCAAATAATGCGTGTTTCACATACTAAACATTTCTGTTGGTGCTATAATCCCGTACTGGCTGACTTTAAGAAATTTCCTATTAATTTTGGTTTATGACTTAATGGACAGGAATATCTCAAGCAACAATATGAATACAAATTTACAAATTCCCACTCCTTCTAATCTGAGATTAGACTTACATGGTGTTGGAAAAAGCAGGTCCGTGGGCAGGCTCTGTTGTTTGGGCTTTGTCTTCCTGTAGAGTGTCTTTGGTGTTGTGCTGGGCCCTTGGGAGAACTGAGCTTGCTCCATATTCAGCATATGCAGCCTAGTCTCTGAAGACCTGCTCAAATCTCAGATTGACCCAACTGTATCACGATCCTGAAGGGAGTTTCCCTCAGGCAAGAACAACTGTGTAAGGATAGAAAATAGAGGAACCCTTTCATATTTCTGTTCCTATAAAAATCTCTGTGGTTTAGTCATATCCTGTATGAGCGTGCACTCATAGCACTTCTCTGAGTCCTAAGCATTTAAGCAGACAAAACAGACTAACAAATTATGGATGCTAGTTGCTCATGACATTGTGTTGGGATGCAACTGCAGACTCTGTGGTGATAAGACTGCAGATAGCCTGGAATCAGGTTACAGTCTTGTTCTTTTCACAGCTGAGCTGTGGAAGTTTTAATGGTTTATAAAGTAAGTGTACATTGTCACTTAAATGATTATATTTTATAATTAATCTAGTAAAATATGTGCCCAAGCAATAAAATATTTCATTTGAACTGTTTCTTTCTTCATGTTTCTTCCAGTAGGAGGATTTATTTATTTTTGCATCTCACTGCAAATTGCCAACTAATCATTATTGATTTATCAACAAGTCCATTTTAATTCAAGATGTTTTTTTAACAGAGGAATTGAGTTTAATCGAGAAATTGTGTCTGCCTGACAACAATGTAGGGCTGGTGAAAAATAAAGATATGTATTCAGTGAGTATTTATTGTTTATCATTCATTACTGTTATGGTTTACACTTCTGCTGCATTTCCAAAGATTCTGCTCATCACTGTTGAGAATCATATTCATAAGCTCTGCAAATTCTAAAAAGCAGCCTTGAACATCCAGTAAAACACTTTGTGATCTTGCTGCATGATATCTAGCTTGGATCTTTCTAGAAAATGCCAAATAACCTTTCTGGAAATCAAAGCTTATCTGAAAGTATGTCCAGATATCTTTTTCTCCTTGTTTACAAAGTAAAACTAGGGCTCTGTAAGGACACTCAACGTCGTTGAGTCTGTCTCTGCGAATCTGGCCTAGTTTGAGGTCTTTATGTTCTTGTTCCAAAAACAACCGTTAAGCAAGGTCAGATTTGAATTTGCATTCTTCTTGCTGCTCAACTTTCCTCCTAGGTCAGTTTTGCCCAGGTGTGGTGCTCCAAGTAGGATAGCTCTAAAAGTAAATTTGTTTGTGGGCTTGTGGTCCTCCCTGTGGAGATTGGATTTCTGTAGAACCAGCTATATTTGTCCTTCCGCACTATATAAAAGAACTTGTGCATTTTCTAATTAGGCTCTGTTCTAAGTGCTCTGCTTTGTCCCTTGTAGGTCTTTGCAGTGGTTGATGTGGTCCAGAGTGGTTGTTGAATCCTTTCAGCAGTAGACCAGAGTGTTCAGGGCCCCTGCACTGGTCGTTCATGGAGGTCCGCTGGGTCCTGCTGCAGCTCGGGACCAGCCTGCTCCTCCTGAGCGCGGTGGCACAGTCTGCAGAGAGCCAAGGCTTTTACACCAACTCCTGGGCCGTTCACATCCACGGGGGGGAGGAAGAGGCCCAGTGCATAGCACGCAAACATAACTTCATCTACCATGGCAATGTGAGTGGGAACCATGCATTTTCCAACCAAATTAAAGTGTTTCATGTGGCTGGTTTGAAGTTTGCTTACGCTTTGAGGTGACTGTGTGAGTGATGCTTGAAGTATAAATCACACACAAAAAATGAGTTAGAGGAAAGACCAAAAGCTTGTTTGTGACTGTGGGCATGCGTGTGCGTGCGTGTGTATGTGGTCCTGCTCTCATATTTTATTCCTATAACAACAGGTAATGGTGCCAGAACTGTGAGAAAGAAGGCATTTTTATTTTGTTTTGTTTTCCTTTGTTTTTTACCATGTGTTACCGCAGTTAGAATTTAATTACAGTTTAAATTCATGGTAGGTTACAAAATATCTTCTCAAATATTATGACCACTGTTTGCAAGGATTAAAGTCAACTGAAAATCAAAATGGTTCTGCTTTTACTTTTTTAGTTCATGTCTCTGCCTGTTTTATCATAACATGACATAACCTTTAAGGGCGCTGCAAAAATGTGCCTATTGCCACAGTTTATTCTGCTGTTCTCCAGTAATTATATGGTTTCCCAGTGCTGTGCGTTTAATTAATATGTAAAGAGCGCTGTTTAATAAAGCTGAAAATTCATGGATTATTGTTTTAGCTTTGTCTTTACTCTGATTGAACAAAACAATAATAAGCACATACTAATCTAAACTGCGCTCTGAATGAACTTGTACTTTCATTCTGAAAATAATCACAGTATATCCTACACTAAAAGAACCCTTGTGCATCTTTTACATAATGATAGAGACACGGTAACACACACAAAACTCTGCTTCTGTGTGCTTTCACTATAGCCAGCATGGACATACACCCACCGTTGCTGTTCTGTCAGAAGATTTGATAGGGTTACATGTCCAGATTCTCAGAATGGACTGGAAGCAAGATGCTCGATCTTTTGTTAAAATGTAATGACTTTTGCGCACCTCGTGTGCTAGTGGGGGAAAATAATATTAAGTAATATTGTGTTTTACCTCTGTTTTCTACTATTCCCAGTTATCATCTTGTGACAACACTCAGCTCACTCAGATACCCTTCTTGATACCTTGTTTTACTCGGAAATATGTCACAGCACACAAGGAACATGCATTTTGATTTCTGAATCATGTTGCCTTTGAGTTAATTAGACCTAGCACCAATAAAAATCTGTTTTGAGACTTCATAATTAATTCATTTGGCTGGATAATGCCCCGGATTTAAGTGATTTTTTCGGTTATACAAACAAACAAAAATGTTTCATGTGGCTGTTTTGCAGTTTTCAAATGCTTTGAGGTGATGGTGTGAGTGATGATAGAGCTGGATGCTTTAGGCATTAACTGTATATATGAAAACCAAGATAAGGAAGTGGAAGATCGGAAGCACAAATGTTTTTGTCCCTGTGTCCTTTGTGTATTTTGTGGTATTTCCATCTCTTCCTTATCCTTCTGTTATGGTGCCAGAATTGTGGGAAATCATTTCTGTATTTCATTGTTATTTGCATTCTAAATGCAAAATGTTTAATCCTGTGACAGACAGTCAATAGAGTCTAATTCCAATTTATATTCAATGTAGGCTACAGAAGGTCTACTAAAATATTCTGATTACTGTTTGTAAGGATTAAAAGTTAATCAGGCCTAGCAACAGAGGAAATCAGTAGTCTGTTTTGGACAAACAAATATTTGTATCCCCAGGCTACAGTCCAATGCAGTCTTTTTGTTTGCCACATATTTTCATATTACTCTGCAAAAATATGATGTCTGGGATCATGGAGTGAGAAAAGAACATTTACTCATGATCATTTTAAACAAAGATCATTAGCTTCATGCAGATCTGCACAGATTAGCAGCTCATTAGGCCCTGGAAAGTCTGTGATATAGGAGCTATAGATTTTAACATCCATGAAGTTTGCAGATATTCTGGGGTACTCAAGTTACATTAATATGTTTACATATATACTATGCTGGTTTGACATTTGGCTGCTTGATATTCGTCTAAGTCTGCTAGTCAAACTAAGATATGATCATGAAACAGCATGATTTGATTGTCACTGCTGGACTCAAGCCTTAGTCAGCCATAGCTTACCAAGATTATTGGTCACACTGTCTGGATCGCTCCACTGATTCATACATCGAGCTTTTGTGTCATTTTGCGGCTTTTTCTGCAGTATCGCATATGTGATGACCACTTCATAACAACAATATAAATGTGAGTGAAAGCAGGTAACAAGGCTGCTCTTTTGCAAAGAGGAAAATACAGCCCTCATGTTCAAAATTTTCTCAGCAATACACATGATTAGGCATTGAAATCGATGGAGACCAAAGCATCAGCAATATTATAAACAGTGGGGAACTCATTCATAAATAAGCGCCAGTGTTTCATGAAGGGGTCCCTTCACATTCAAAGTCAGACTGTGCTGGTTTGCATGTAACCAGTACTATAAATGGAATAGTCTTTTATACAGCTGTTGTGCAAATCACAGTTCAGTTTAAGTTCTTGGACAAGTGGTCTCACACCAGTCCTCGGAGAACCCCGAGACAGGCCACGTTTATGCTCCATTGTGAGTTAGGCTGGATAAAAATCTGCAACATCAGTCAGCTTATATTATCAGGGAATTATTAACCCCCTAAAATCATTAGTGTTTTTGAACATATTTTAATAGTGATCAGGCCCACTAAGAACTCTATTATGTGCATGCAAATGTAATATCTTAAAAATTAAAAAGGGTCTTTTGCAGTGATGCCATACAAGAACAATATTTGTTTGCTTGATCCTTTCAGTAGACGATTCCTTAAAGAGATCAATTGAAAGCACCGAATTGAAAAGTTAGAGAACCACAAGTAGTTTGTGGCATTTATTTTCAGTGTTTTTCCAAGTTTTTTTTTTTTTTTTTTTTTTTACTTCTAAATTTATCTCATTTTGTTTACTCAAGGTTAGAGTGAAGATGCTTCTCTTGCTCTCACTGCTAATTAAACAAGGTTCTGAATAAAACTGTCATAAAAAGACTGTCACTACAGATAGTACAGTCCTCGGCGCCTGCTTATGTAGACTTGGCTTTCTTTCATTCCAGTGTTCTATTTTTACTCCACATGGACATTCTGTCACTGTGCACACCCCCAACTCTCTTAGGCCTGTTTGCCGTGTGAGTGCACGTGAGAGATAGAAGGGGTGTGTCTTTTCTGTCCTCTGTGGCTTTATTGCTGCTCTGTCGCATTCTCTCTCTGTACTCTTATTTATCTGTGCCTCCCTAATTAGCTACATGCCCACATGTACACGCACATACAAGAACATCTTTCAAGAAAGGTTCACAGGGGTGTGCATGTGTGGGTGGGTGTCTTTTCCCGCTATGCTCAGCATTTAATTGATAAAGACATAGACGTGTTGGTGCAGACTAGGGAAATGAATTTGGGCTTATCTGCATTTGCGTTATCTAATGGGAGAATGCTACTTGCATTGTGTCTCGCTTGTGTTGCTGCGTGTTCCTTTTCCTGTCATTATGGCATTAGCTGCGGGGCCTTTGAGCAACGGGAGTCATATCTGACTGTGGAAATGTTTTTTTGTTTTTTTTTGTTGTTTTTTTAACCTGATTAGGTCCCTGTGCTGTGCTGTGTGTGCTGTGGACGGCTTGAATAGCATGTGTGTGGGAGGAGAGGGGGCATGGAGACTTAGTTTGGCCACAAACACCTTTTACTGTTGACTTACTTTACGCTAGGGTTGCACAGTTTATCAACAGCCAATATATTATTTACTGATAAATAAGAATTGTATTGCTGTCATCAGTCAGATATTTGGATTCTAGCCAATAACTGATTGTTTAACACTGTTGTTAGAAAGGAATAATCACTAGTGCTGGGCTTTTGCATTCTTTTTAGCTCTTTCAGTGGATGGCATTGTGGAGAATGCCACTGGTGTATGCATGAATGCAAGATTCGATTCTCCAACCGGGCTGGAACACCGCTTGTATAGATACAGACCAGAGAATAAAAGAAGGTGAATGTGCTTGTTTTGATTTGAGTGGAAGCCCATCAAAGAAAGAAAGAAAAGCTCCTACCATGAAGAAGAATGCTTGCCAAAGGATGAAAATCTTCTGTCAAGAACAACTTAGCTCTTATATGAATATCAGTGTAGTGACTGCATAATAAACCTGATTTAGATGATTTCTTAGATTTGTAACAGATAATTTGATGTTGCTTACTCTATACAAATAAGAGTCCTTGGGAAATGCACATGGCTAACAGTGTCTGTTAAATAATGCAAGATATGTTTGCTAAATAATATAAATGTTTGCAACAATTGTCATGCCTGGTGTAGCCATCTTGATGTAGACTATCTAAAATTCATCAGTGAGTTGTCTTTAGATTTTTAACCTGCATTTAATCTGTGGATTATAATATACAGTCATTTGCAAAAGTTTGAACACCCCTGGACAAATGACCTTTTGTTCATTTTTAAACAGAAATAAGATGACACATCCTCTATAGAGAACAAACTTAAATATAGCATTTTTCTGCAAATTTCAAGTGCCCAATTTCTGCTTATATATAATTATAGCACAAAATAAATGTGCTTTAAAATGTGCAAGAATGTTCTCTGTAAAAGGATACGTTAACTTTTTTCACTTCGAAAATCTACAAAACAATTTGACTGGGGGACCCAAATGTTTGCATATGACTACATATATAGGTTATTTTGGTCAATACTGACTACAGCAGGACATTCATTATTGGTTATTATTGCCCAGTTATTCTGCATTGGAGATTCCTACTTTGCACCCACAACCTCTCTCACTGCTGATTTACTATACCCCCAGAATCCATCACCCACCCAAATCATCATCTTTTCTATTTATAGCTGTTTGTTTGTTTCTTTCATCAAGTGTGCAAAAATACTTGGTATGCATCAAGGTGCCTTAGTCTGAACTGCATTCAACTGCATTGATTTGTGATTATAATAATAATAATAATCATCATCATCATCATCGTCATCATCAGTAAAGTATTCATTAATTTTTTTTGGGACAAAATAAAATTATTTTGCTTTAGTTTCCAACAATCCTTTTTCATGAACTTCTTGAAAATAGATGTGCTGATGATGCAAAAAAAAAAGTGTGGCATATTCTTTTTAATGTCTACGTCCATTCTACTGTGATGACCTCCAGTCAGTTTGGAATTTGATGATACGCTGAATTATTTCCCAAAGAATCCGAATGGAATTCTTGTGAGGTCAGAGATTTACACTCCATTCTTTATTTTTCTTTTTTCTGTCCTTCCTTTCTTCTGTCTTCTCTCTTGCCTTTTGTTTTTTGAGCAGTCGCAGTAATGCTGACTGACAGAGCTGAACTAATAATGGGCCTCAGTTACAGTTGACACAAACAGGCTTTCTTGATGCTTACTCATCAGTCCTCCGCTTCATGGCAAATAGCAGGTGGGCAAAGAAGGAATCAGTATTTACACACTGGAATTCATTTCTAATGCTGTGTTTATTTTGTCTTGAAATACAGTCAGTCATACAAGTGGCTGCTACAGGAACCCACACCCGCTCCAATTACCCTAAATTCTCCAGCACCTGCTGCCCTTAGGGAAGCTGTTAAAGAGGGAGTGAATGGGTGAAAAGGGACGGATGCTATGGTCATCATTTGACTTCTGAGGAGCTTTCCAGCTGTAGTAGAGTGGAAAGTACCAGTTCTATACACACACAGATTGGTTAAACAGCCACTATATTTCATATTCTCAGTCCCTGTCAACAGTTTCTGTCAGCACTGTAACAGTGTGTGGATAGAAATAGGTGTGCATGTAAACATCCATCTGCCTTCACTGTATTATTATGCTTTCATTAGTTAAGTATGAAGAGCGTGCTCTCTTTGCTTTTCCATTGAGTTGCCACAATCACTGACCTGTCAATCATGGAGGAGACCAAATTGTGCAAAATATGGTGGATGTCTTCTTTCATAATTCATCTCAACCACTCAAACAGCTTAAGAGAGTCCTTGAAAGATCCTGCTCAGAGACGATTTTCTGATGCCATATGGTGGCAACTTCCACTCTTTTGCTTCTCCTATCATTTGTTTTTTCTGAGCGTGCCTTAAAAGCCTTGGGATGTGGCTGTGGCAACAGAGCAGCGTGACATACAAGTCTGTAGTGCCGATGCATCGGCCTTATGCCAGAGCCTGCTAACTCACAGCAAGACTCTGCAAAACCATTACTACTGGAAATAACTGGAAAAAATTGTGATCTCTCAAGGAGAGAGAAAAAGGACAGGAAGAAACTAAAAAGTAGAGAGAGGAGCTGCGGAGAGAGCTCTGCAAGATGGCTGCACAGATTCAGCATCAGACATGCATGAAGTGAGTGACTGATAGATTGAAAAAAAAAAGGATGAGTCCAGGAGAAGCATAGCAAAAGAGCGAGAGCTTGGATGAAAAGTGGAGCAAACGCTGTAGTGAAACTGACAGCAGAACACAATTTTCTCATCCACTTCATACTCTTGCTCTTAAGCAATGGAAAAAGATATGTCCATTAATCTCCTATTCCTCCACCTTTTTAAAAGAAATGCAGCACTTAATGCTACACTGCAACCTGTTGCCACCAGTAGAGAAATATTTATATTATTATATATATAGAGTCACGTAAATCATGGCATGTACATTTTCCTTAACAAGCATATAGACTGTGTTGTAACAAATCCTTGAATCTCTGAAATGGTAGCTGTGTAGGACAAGGAAAAATTTCCTACTTCAGTGTATATTAAAGGGCCAGTGTTATAGAAAATCCAGTTTGCCTCATATGTTTTTATCGAAAAGTTTATGTATGTATTTAGCATATTTGTGATAGTATGAAAACCAATGCATTTACATGTATCCGCCAGTTCAGCCCATGGCAGTTTAGCTTTGGTCGTTCGTGTCGAGGTTATAAGGAGTGCAGAATGCAGGACAGCAGATCGGAACAGAGGTTTACATATATTAGTAACATAACAGCTTGTTTAATTCTAAAAGAATAAAAGATGATAGAAAAGTATGACTGTTTTAGTACATTTACCTGCACAAACGTAAGTGGACCTCGGGAGGAAAAATAAAATGAGAGATGGGATGACTAATGTAATGAGGTTTTATTCCAAATAATTTGTATCTGTTTGTAATGATCCATTTGTCATTAAGCATTCATACATATGAAGGCTAGCTAATTTTCAAATAAATGGAATTGGATCAGATATTGGAGGGAAAAAAGAACTAATCCAATCCAGTATCATGAGAAATCTAGCCTTAAATACCAAAAGGGATTCCTGGCTACGGCAAACCAAATAAAGATCCACAGAGCTGTAGTGTGGTTACGTTTAGGCAGGATTCTGACTAAGGCGAGATTAGGTGGGATTTCTGCCACCAAAACATG
This sequence comes from Pygocentrus nattereri, assembly GCF_015220715.1. Classification (NCBI taxonomy): domain Eukaryota; kingdom Metazoa; phylum Chordata; class Actinopteri; order Characiformes; family Serrasalmidae; genus Pygocentrus; species Pygocentrus nattereri. The sequence continues at coordinate 22,023,498 of NC_051221.1, read as the reverse complement.
TCAGCTGAAAAAATGTTTGAAATTGGCTCTTCTGCTTTTCAGCCAAAAATAAGGCTGAAACATGGAAAAGATGAAGTAGTTCCACAAAGAAGTGGTAAATGAGAAATGGTGATTAAAAATTTGCTTCTCTTTCCAGCGCCAATCAGCACAAACACATTTAGGCAGTTTGAGCAGCAGCAGATCAACACTGAAAAAACCTAACACTGTCCGCTGCAGCTATACAGTCTTTAGCCTACATGCTTTTCAGTATTAACTGATTTAATGAAATTCAGTGTCTGGGAAATCCCATAAATAATTCTAAGTACAGTTAGAAATAAAGGTACCATGCAGGTACATGATTAGTTCATCAAGGTACAAACAATGTAAGTGTACTCTCAAACGTACAACAGCTGTTTTAATGTCCAATTGTGTACCTTAAATATGTTTTTCCTAGTGGAAAAGTAGATATTTGTATCTTTTTATAAACTAATGTTTTAAAACAGAACAACGCCTGGAGATGAGACAGGGTGTGTGGAGTCAGTACAGCTTAGAAAATATAATTTCAATGGATTCTGGTACAGTTATGTTCCCTGACTAAAGGTACTGGGATGTACACCTGAGGGTACCACCACAGTGACAAGAGGGGTACTGCCCCAGTGACGGTGTCGTACCTTTTTTTCCTGAGAGTGTATCTCAGTGTCTTATGGGATTAAACTTAAAGTACTATGAAGTACTGCATTTTCCAAATTTTACACTATTTAATAGTTATTAGCAAGCGGTTTAAAATGAAAAGAGTCATTCCAGTTGTATCAGTTCAGCATTTCACAACATGGCCATTATCACCTTTAAAGCATTGTTAGCGCTATTATGTTAATTAAAAAACATGAATAAAATGACAAATTATGTATAGAAGAATCTTTTCTTTTTGTTTTCTGCTGAGTGTGTCTCGAATTTTGATTTTGGTGTTGGTCAAGAATTTGCATTTCGTTGCATCACTAGTTACAGTAATGGTATCTACATTAGAAAACTAATACCATGCCATCCCTATTTACCAGTGCCCTACATTTTTAGTGTACGTTGTGGCCTGTAGTTGCACAGAACTGTGGGTACTCTGCTCAAGTTCAGGGAGAAAAGGCTAAAGTCATCAGAGCTTGGTCAAATATAATTGCTGAAACCAAGTGCTGTGTTATTATGTGCTTCAATTTAGTAAAACAAACAGAATTAACAGCAGTCATGTTTTTATGCTGATAGTGAATCTGATTCTGTCCCTTTTAGGGACATGTAGAGTTTAAACCCATTAAACCGCACGCAGAGCTGAAGTGTGCTGTACAGCTGTGATTCAGGTTCGAATCTGGGCTGGGCCACCTACCACTTGTGCGTAGACGTTGCCGTAGCCGAGGCCCTCTCTCTCCTGTTGCTAAGCAACATGGTAGTCATTCGGGCATCTGTATGGTCATGTGTGATTGAAGCGGAATGATGTGTTTAACAATGCTGTGTGGTCAGTAGTCCAAACACATGCACTGATGGACACGCATGCTGGGAAACTGATGATCACTGACACTGATGATCACAGGCACTGTCATATGACAGGCTAGAAGCTCACTTTAACCCTCCTTGGTTTCCTATGGCATGTAAATCTTGAAAGACCTCTTCTTACATTTTGTGGAAGTAATACCCACTTGTACTTATTGAAATAAGAGGTGAAAGTACCGATATATGTGCACTATTGACAATAAAACAATCATTAAAAATCAAAATAAAAAATAAAGCACATATAATGATGTTCACTATCATACAGGACTGTTAGTATTTGGGACTGGAGTTGAGAACCCTACCATAGACCTTTTCCAAGAGCCATGTATCTGCGTGAACATAAAATCCTACTTCATGGAACACCCTACTAGTACCTGTACTTTATCACTGTACAAATGCCGTATACTGCACTGTTCATTTAATCATGAACAATCATTAAATATATATCGTTGCTGTCTGAAGTGAGAAAAAATTCTGGCTCCATTGACTTACATTGAAAGTAAAGCAGGTTTTTTCCTTCTCCTGTAAAGTTACCTTTTTGGAGATACAAGGTTTTCTTCCGACAACAGCGATATGGAAATGACATTCTCTATTATATATCGTTAAGCTAACATTGGAGTTTTTCCACGCTGGGTTCAGTACTAATATGATTCGCGTCTATACATAAGACTGCCGACAAACGAAGCTTGTAACTGACATTCAGGTAACCTTTTTGTTCCTGTGAATCATTCAGTAAATATTTCAACTATATGATGAATTACTGGAGCTCATTCACAAAGCAGTCTGTTGAGCTGCTTATGTCATAGGTCTCCAGTCTTATCCACAAGGCCAGTGTGGCTGTAGGTTTTTGTTCCAACAAAGCAGGAGCACACCTGATAATTTGCAATTGATTAAACAAGTAGAATCAGCTGTGCTCCTGCTCATTTGAAATGAAAACCTGCAGCCTCATCGGCCCCTTGTGGATACGATTGGATACCACTCGTTTAGGTTGAGTTGCAGATGGTTTTGCACCTTTTACTTAATACACACAAAGTTTATAGCTGCAAAGATAAGACTATTAATGAGACTGAGCAAAGCAGACCTGCTCTGCTTGTCTAAGACATCTCACGCAAAACTGCAGCTTGTTTGATTGATTACATCCCAGTGATGGTAGTTCAAAGTGGTCACTAATGTTACCATGTGCATTTAATGTTGCGGTACATAGAATTACTGAAAACCAGCATGCCTAATTTATATGCAGAAGTCGAGATATTTTATTATGATTTGAATTTAGTAAAGAGTCATTGTTGCATCTACAGTCTTATTGTGAGGATAGAAAAAGCACACGCGCACGCACACACATACACACACACACATATATGTATATATCAGAACAAACGAAAAAAGGTCTTGCTGATAGAGAATGTAAATTGAAAGTAAATGTTATTCTCATAATAATTATGTAATTAGTCTGTAATTAAATTTAAATTGTATAGTAAAACAACAGTCCAAGCTTTAGACTTCTAAAGGATGTCGAAGAATTAAGTTGACTAATTTATATAAAAAGAATAAACACATGCTATTCAAACTACTGCCTTTGCTTTAAAAGATAAAGGGAAGGTCATTCATAGAATGAGTCACAGTGGCCAAAACGGAGGACGAAAGAGGCTTACTCATCTCCAAAAGCACCTGTCATCCTCCATCAAGCAGCATGGGTGCACAAAGATGATGAAAGCATTTTTCCAGAGCCATAATTGCATGATCATCTGCCCCTGAGTGATTGCACTGAGGTGTGCTGGTCTCGTGCGTCGTAGGTGGGTGGAGAGAGGGTATAGAGGAATGAGTGGGAGGGAGAGAGAGAGACAGAGACACTGGTTTAAATATCATCTTTCTTGGCTTGTCATCTCTCAGGGCTTTGTGATTGTCTCACAGCCCTAGAGTGGAGAACTGCTGAGAGAGTGGCACTGAGTCATGCAGGCACAGTGAATATTTAATGCCAGTGAACAGGTAAACCCAGTATGTGAGATTTTTTTTATTTAGGGCCACTCCTAGTGCATGTTTGCCTGCATTTTTCTATAAGTGAGGAGGACAAATCCACAATAAAATTTAAAAATATAATATTTGTGACATATGATTTAACATTTTCTGGATTTTGTTGAAGTTAAAATATTTATTGAAATTTTCTGCAAACAAAAACTTAGTTTTTTACTTTTGCAGTTACTTGCATAGATGGGTGGGTAGGGTAAATATTAATACAAACCACACAAAGACACCATTAGGGTCAGTGTGTATATGTTCTATAAATTAATCATGAATCATAATGCCTTGAGCTTGGTCTTCTCATTAATTTATTAACTCACGGAATAATGTACAAAATCTAATTTGTCAACCACGCTATTTTTATAAGCCTTTACATCGTACATCACGATTATCATACATACAATTTTTACTGTAGGCCGCAATTATCTATCATGGACCAACATAAGTTCTAACCACTGTTTTTCAGCTTGGTGGTGTGGGCTTATAGATTTATTGATAATTGTTGATAACAGCCATGAAATCGATAAGTATAATTTGTAGTTTACTTTGTCCCATTTTGTTTGCGTGAGTGCCGTGTGCTCTGATCTGTGATCTGAAACTCCAGTCATGGTTTTACTTAAATTGCACACAGAGCAGTGATTTGCCTGTGTGCCACCACATGAGTGAGTGCCATGGTGGTATTATGGCATGCAGGGAAAGCAGCATATCACTGCTGTCGGAAGAAAACCTTGTATCTCCAAAATAGTAACTTTACAGGAGAAGGAAAAAACCTACTTCAATTTCAATGTAAGTCAATGGAACCAGGATTTTTCCCATGTCATTTTGGGTAATTTCTTTTTGGCCACTCATCACAAAATTTACAAATAATGTAAAGAGTAACAGATACTTTCAAATTTTGTCAAAAACTATAAAATGCCAAAAATGGAGATACAAGGTTTTCTTCTGACAGCAACAATATGAATATTGAGTATTCAATAAAATTCTATAAATGTCATAAATAAAATATTGAAAAACAGAAAGGCATTTCAAATAACTAGTCCTTTTTAGGGTTGTACTGATACTGTATCAGAGCACCATACGGATACCAGGTAATGCATGCATGTGCGCCAGTAGATGGAACTCTGTAATCTGTAATGCCAAAGTACAAACCAAAAGACACTAAGTGAAAGTGATCCTTTACCTGAATGGCTCAGCCAGGCTTCTTTCAGTAATTACTCATTAGAAAGATTAGCGGTGTAACATTTTACACAGCCTTATTTGTTGCCAATATTTGAGGTTTCATTAAAAATGTGTAATAAAATATAATAAAATGAATTAATAAATAGCAGCGATCACACAGAAAACTAAATCAGTAATGAATAATAATAATAATAATAAATAAGAATAAATTTTTTCATTCTGTTATTATAGCAAAACATGTCTTGAGTGTTTCTTGTGCTTTGAGAATGCTTTGAGTCCAGCCCTAGAAACAGTATTTTTTGTGGATAATTATAGTTTAATATTTTTTTAAGGTCTTTTCTCACTGAGTTGTTTTTTTGGATTTAGCTCTCTGAAACCTTCAGAACAACTTCGATGACTGTTAATGGAAGAAGAAGAAAAAGAGGCAGGAAAAAAGAAAACACATTCTTGCATTTATAACAGTGACAAAGATGCTCTTCTTTTAGCCAGCAAGTCTCAAAGACAGTTACTAAGTAACAGCCCATTCTGCTAAAAAGTCACAAATAGCTCCAAGCAAGTGAGTGAAACAATTACAGGTGCAGCCATGAGATCTGATATGAAAGACAACATTAACACTAATGTGTACATTTTCAAAGCTCATTGTTTTTGTTGTTGTTGATGGTTTTTGTCTGACTTGGTAGAAAAATGATTTAAGGCTTTGTAAGTAGAAACTGTATCTGAATGTTCTGTAAAATAGCAGTGGTTTTAAATAACAAAAAAAATCTATATTCATCAATAATTGTTTAACATCGTATCCTGATTTGCTTATCATCCTAGCCCTCTTCTTGGCTGATTCACAGGATTTGCAACACCTTGATGCTAAAATTCAATGAGCAGGCTCTGAATATTTCACGTTCATTAAGCATTTTTCTGATTTTTTTTTTCTCTGATCAAAATTAAGTGGCCTTGTTAATACACCTTTAGCTGGACCTGTTTTACAGGTCAAGCACACTGGGGGTGTGTCTGTTGTTGTCTAAAGTTTTCTGTCCTCTCCTGACGTCCAAATTTTACTCTTTTGTGAAGAGCCCAACTGGACCTATTCATCAAGAGCCTACTGGTGAGCAGAGTTAGGTGTGCTGCTGCTTTGATGGAATGGGTTTAGTGTCCCCAGAGACTGCCTGAGGGAAGGAGCTTCCTTTGTTGTTGTGCCTGCAGTTTGAGTTGTTTTTGTGATTCACATGTCTGTCGTATTGCTGCTGTGTGTATGTGCGCAGTGAGTGTTGTGATTGGCGCCTCTCTCTCCTGCGCGTCTGTGCACAAAAGCACCCATGATTAGTTGCATCTTGGCGCCCAGCCTCTCCAAAGGCTCTTTGGCAAGAAGGTTGCTATGGAGAAAATGGTGCCTGTTTTATTTTTGGCTGATTGTATAAGGCGCAGCACTTGATATGATTGCAGAACTTTTTGTCTGTTTTGGTCCAAACAATTAGGCTACTGAACGCACAGAAACAACAGGGACATTATGCTTTTCACAGGTTCGCTCGCTAACAAGCTCCTTTGTTACACACATCTGAAGTGGTCTTCCCTTCCGCTGATTTTTAAACTGCTGTTGACTGGCACGGATGCAGTGTAAACCAATAGCTCCCCAGCAGGGGATTACAGAGCATTGTAGCATGCAGCTCTTGTCAACTGTTTTGACTTTTTCTTCCTATCTTTTCCACCTTCCTGTACTTCTAACCTTCATCCTTAATTCCTCACCTTTCTATCTCACTTCTGCTAGCTCCCAGACGATCAGTCCCCACACTTGCTTGGTCCCAAATCCCCATCACATCCACCACATGCAGACTACTGATCCTTAATGAAGTGCTGTGAGCGCTGCCTCCCCGCCTGCCTTCAGCCTGCAGCCAAGACGCTGCTTTGCTTTTGGGGAAAAGCTGGGCGCTAGGCCAGCTTTTCAGAAATTATTACTCAGAGGCCACTGGAGAAGCAGAGGGAGTTTGACACACACATCTTCCTTGCACAGGGGTCTGAGGTGAGCAAGGAATGCATACTGATGGGTCTGTCCATCCTGCTCTTGGTTTCCTCCTTCAGACACACATACACATAAAAAAAAATGTTGCCCGTAGTGCCTTTGAAGATGGGGTGAACCATATAATGTCAGCTGAGATACACAGGCATTCGAGAAGAATTGCCCATGTGACAGTACTGCATGATGCTTAGCAGCTGTTCACTTTAAGGGAATAAACATAAAATAGCTGAATATACCAACAAGATAATGTAAGATTTAAGTGAGGAAGTGGTGTGAAGAATTTCAGGTGATGGCGCAGTCAGCACAATCTCTACATTAAAATCCTGTTGAGAACTTGTGAGAAATGTGCAGAGAAGAATCCAATGGATAGCAAACGAGTATGTGGGAAGCAATTCCATTAGATCAGTGTTTTTTAGGCCTGGTCCTGAAGATCTGAGGGTCTCTGTGCCGCATGTTGTAGTGTTTATCTGTTCTAACGTGCCTGGACTAACTGCTGATCAAAAGGAACTGCTTCCTGCTTCTTCAAACCCAGACACTGGTTCGATTTTTTTTTTTTTTTTTCTCACATTTTCCCTGTTCTCAATAGGGTATAAATCTTACACGCAATCATTTTTTTTGTTCCTCTTTTAAGTGAAAAGACTAGATTTCTTTGAACACATTAGAAACAGCTGCATTACATGCTATTTGTGTGCCTGAGCAGTTCTTTTTGACTGCAAGTGTATTCACTGGTAAAGGGAAAGAAGTACACACACACACACACACACACACACACACACACACACTAACTGCATGTCTTTGGACTGTGGGAGGAAACTGGAGAACCCAGAGGAAACCCACGCAGACATGGGGAGAACATGCAAACTCCACACAGAGAGGACCCCAGTCACCTGGCGGGGGAATCGAACCCAGGCCCTCCTTGCTGTGAGGTGACAGCACTACCCATAGCGCCACCGTGCGGGAAAGAAGTAATGCTAGATTAATACTAATTACTATTATTGCAGCTGATAATTACCTATGATAATTTGGTGCCCCATTTTTGACCACAGACACATCTATATTGTTTCATTCTGATGCTACGAAATGAAAATTATAGATATTTTTACATGGTTTCAGCAAGTGACAACAGAGCTAGTCTGCAACAAACTAAAATCATATTAATAAATCTTAAGCATCATTAAAACCTGGAATCTTTTTTTTCCTCCCAATTTTTCTCAATTTCACCATGGGAGGATGAAGGCCAGTGTGGGCTGCCTTTAGCTCAATGTCATTGGGCTGCTCAACATGTCTGTAGGAGAACAATCACTGCCAGTCCTGTTACATCAACTAACAGACGTGCAATGACTAGCATTGTAGTGGCTCAGATGGAGGACCATCCTATCGACCCAGAGATAGCGAGGCCACTTATGCTGTCTTGGACAATCAAACTCCTCTGATGATAGGCACATTTAACCTGTTTTACACTCACTGCACTTTATTTATGAATTGTAGAGTTTTCAAATGCAAATATATAAATAAATATATAATTATTGGTTATTGGTATCAATAATGACCATAACAAGATCTTAATTAGAGATTACTATTATTGACCTATTGAAATTCTCTATCAGTGCGCATGCACACACACACACACACACACACACACACACACACACACACACACACACACACACACACACACAAACTCATGCTTTCAGAGGAAATCACTTAAATTTCTGAAGCGCGTCCTCACACCAGCAACTCTCGGCTTGCTTCTTCAGGTCCTTCTTCCAGCAGCGCACAGAACTCCCCTGTGCGTTTCTGGGCACTCACAGAGAACTGAGGAGACTCGAGGAAGGCACACTTAAGGATTACAAAGCACCAAGACAAAGTTTTTTGCCAAACTCTCTGACACTGACACAAATGAAACAGAGTTGCAGAGTTGCTACTTGATCTGTGTAACCTGAGAAATTGCTGTCTGAAGTTCTGTGGGTGGTCAATACAAGATGAATACGATCAGCGGCCGCAGAGGAACGTGAAATATCAAGGCTGATGTGCTCCATCAAGCACAGTGAGTGAGTGCGAGTCTGCACAAAAAGCAGAGCCACAGGATTTATTATTGACTGAGGCTTTAATGAGCAAACAGCTGTGGATGTGCAGGGCAGGTGGATGCTAGCCTTTGCTTCTGATCTGAGATCAGATACATGTACGCTCCTGCTGGTTAAAATATAGGTTGGAGTGTAAAAGTGCAGTTTTGTAGCATTTTAACTGATGTGTTCAAAGAGAATACATTTCACAAGTCTAGGTGAAGACGAAGTTGAGGCAACCAACTACTTGTTACATAACTGCACTAATATAATACTCTTTAAAATTTGCAAACTGATTTTGTGCCACATAAGACAAACAGAATCCCCAGTATGGCAAGGTCACTAAAGACTACTTTTCCTGTTAGCAGAGAGAACCTGATGTGTTTCGTTGCTCACTGTGCAAACTAAACAACCCCAAAGCAGCTGTTTGTTGCTAGCTAATATTTAGCTTAATAAAATAAAATATGTACATAGCTTTTTTTAGTGTGAACTTTTGTCCCATTCACTTTTTAATCAAGTATCTAATTTACCATATAGCAAGGAAAATAAAGCCCAGTTCTGTTTCTGTTATAAATGGTTGCTGTGAATAAAGCTTTTTGTTTGTCAGACTGTTAGATTTAGATTACTGTACCACAAAATTACTAGAAATGCCTATTTAAATGCCTATTAGTGAGGACTTTGGGTATTTGCCTGTGTCGATAGGAGTTCAGAGGCATAAGTTTGTGTCTGTATGTCAGAGAGAGAGCCATCGTTTGGACAGTACAGAGCAGAGAAACTCTAATTTGCATGGATTTTAAATGTGAACTACTGCTGAAAATGCAGATTGGCGTGTCACTGTAAGATTAACAACTTATTTGGAATGTCGCACATCATTTATACTGGAAAGAGTAGATACACACGGCGTAGTAGTGAACAGACTCAGCTCAGATGTGATTTAAGCTTTCTAACATGCTTAAGATAAAGCACCATCTCAAATTGATACAGAGCACATTGTATGCACACAAAAAGCCGATCAAAGGCCTTTCTGTTTCTGAAGTGGGAGAAATTGGGGGAATTTACGCACATTAAAAAGAATCCATGCATACTAAACGGGCAGAGGATCCTGCCATAATGTTGTCAAAAAGAGCCTAGCCATAAACTTTATCTCTGAGACATCAATGGTTTATAAAATAAGGCTTTGCATTCAGCTGATGCTGCAAATTATTTATGAGAGGCTCTTCAGCTGCTACCCTTTTATTTATGGAGCCTTGCGTTGAGGTAACATTTTCTCCTGTTCTTCATGTAGCTACTGTATGTTTCCCAGAAGAGCACATGTGCTCTGTTGTCTATTTAAAGGAAGTTGTGTGTCCAGGCATAGTATTTTTCTCTCTCTCTCTCTCTCTCTCTCTCTCTCTCTCTCTCTCTCTCTCTCTCTCTCTCTCTCTCTCTGTCCCTGCTTGTATTGCTTTCTTTGCTCCATGCAAGCTGCAAAAAGCTAGCTGAGGAAGCAGCTCTGCATGTGTGTGAGTCATGCTGAGGGAAGAGGCCTTGAATATTCATTACACTTCCAAAAGCACTTTCCCCAAAAGAGAATTACTCATATGCTCATAAGTCATTGAAACCACAGCTCTACGTATGCAGAATCTAGGAATGTTCTGCTGCCCTGCTGCGCTCCTGCTTCTAACACTTGTTAAGCAAGCTCCAAAAGCATTGCAGTCCTGCATTCTGCTCTTCCTGCATCTCCAGGGGTGGTTTAGGCATTTGCATTCACTCAAATTGTTGTAGTACAATAAGATACTGATTAAAGTTCAGTTGTGCATTCTCTCTATGCACATCATGCTGTGCGTCTTTGCATGTATGGTGGGTTTTGGGAAAGGCAAAGCACCAGGTATTTTGGTGCATTGGAAGATTTCTGCAATTTTCAACTTTCCCCAAATGTAATCAATCAACCAAGACAGGTTTGGTGCCTGAATGTTGCTTTTTGGGTTTCGTTATGAGCAACGAGGCTAACCAGGCAGCAGTTAACGTGAACAAAACATCATACACTTGCCTCAAACTGTGTCAAGTTGCTAAACTCTTAACAGATCTGCTTTTCTGGTTAGTGGCACTATAAGATGTACTGTTATGTAAAAAATCATCAGAACTACTTTGCATAGGTAAAACAATAGTAGCAGCTGTGTTGTAGCCTGAATTTAATAGCATGTCATGGAATAGGGCTGCAGCAATTACCTCGACAACAGAATGCGGTAATCACACCGCTTCTGCACTTGCATTTCTGATGTTTTCAAAGTAGTTCTATATCATCAGTGTGGCCCTTTATCCTGTCCATGTGTCAAGCACCGTTACAGCACTCGTGAACACTAAACACAGTTCTGCATTTTGCATTAATTGGCTTTTGGATGATGACGGAAGGGATGAGCTGTTATGATTAAATCTTCTAATCAATTTTTTCTGTATACTGTGAGCTACATGCCTCTGGACACATAAACAAAATACTCCTATAGTGTTTACCCCTAAATAAGCCAACTTGAGACACAAAATATTTACTGGCTAATGGACTTCACTTAAACTTTCCCCTAACCATCAGTTTAATTTGACACCACTTGCATTCTTACCAGTGCTTTGTTGGAGGTGTCAGCAGAGAGGTTGTTCTTGGTTACAGGGTACAATGTGTCCTTCTTGTCTGTCAGTCTGGTTTCTCAGAGGTATTTTGGAAAAGATTGGTCCTAGAGCACAGCCTCCGGGATGATGTTGGTGCGTCACGTCTTCTGCAGACACTGTGGCTCCGTTTTAGATGCAGGAGCAGCACCACACCCCGTCTGGAGACCACAGTGTCTTATTTGTCTTCAGACTCCCTCAACACTCCTATTTGTTTAATCGAACTTCGGCTTTTAGGCTGCAAGAGTACATGCCTACAGATGCACACACAGTGGAAATGTACTGGGTTAACACTGTACAGTGAATACATCTGATTATAGCCTTCTGTTCTGGCCTTGTTGAGAAGTTGCAGGCAGAGGAAGGTTGAGTAATTACTCCTCCATTGTGCTCAAGAGAGGATGGAGGCTGCGTCCACTCTTGCAAAACACGTTCATTCTTCACGCCCTCTCTCACACCTCTTTTTCTCTTTCTCTCACTTTTCTCCTCAGCCTTATACTTGTGCTGATGATTGCTCCTCTGCTCTTTCCCCTTTCTTGTGTTCTTGTCTTTTGTAAACGTCTTAGAATTTGTTGATTCATTTGGATGCTTTCACACATATAGCATATAAAAATCAATTTGTTCTGCCAATTCAATCTATAACATTTGTTTACCTTCAAGGCTGAACATTGCTTCATTCAGCTTAGTGTAAGCCTGTACATTAATAGCTATCGAATATGCATTTGACCTTTTCGGGTGCTGTTCTATTTGAATTTCAATTAGAAGAATATAAGAAAAATAAATGTTATTAATTATTATTATTATTATTATTAATTGCTAATTACATTTTTGGTGCATTATATATTAACAGTAGTGGTACATTGCTGTTAGTCTGTACATTAATAGTAGTGGTATATTGTTGGAATGCTGTACAATAATAGTAACAGAACATTTTTGGCACGCTGTATTATATACTATACTTAACAGTAGTATTCTTGCTATTGTACATCTGTAGAAATGCACAATGTATATTAATAGTAGTGGTATACTGTTTGTACACTCTACAATAGTAGCAGTGGTACTCTGTTGCTACAATGTACATTAATAGTAGTGGTATATTCTTGGTGTACTGTACAATAAAAGTAGTGGTGCACTGTACATTAATATTAAAGGTAGATTCTTGGTACAGTGTATATTAATAGTAGTTTAACATAGAGGTGGACAGTATAGTAAAAATGTTATCATGATACTTGTAGATGTTGTCAGAATACACTGTGTGCCAAAGTTTTTATTTCTTTTGGCATCTGATAAGTTGAAACAAAGTAGCACCACTACTGAGAAATATTATCAAAAACTATGGAAACGTTATGGTGATTTCTGTTTAACATTTCACACACTGTGCTGCATAAATCCAAATTCAAGTACTGATGATATCCACAATATGCTCAGAGACACATATTGTAACATATTGTGATGTAATTTATCACAATAATCATAAATATTGTTATATTTCCCAGTTCCAGTTGTACATTGAACATCAGTAGTAGTGGTACACTTGTCTTTTGTGCCTATAACGAAGAAGTAAACACAAGTAGCTGAGAGTCGAATGGCATTTTGCACTAGCTGTTTCTGTGCATTTCTTTCAGTGTCTTTCTTATTTTGCCTGTCCTTCCAAAGCTGACTGCATGTTTTCAGACAATACTAGTTTTCAGGACCAGAAACTTGGATTAAGGATCATATATTACAGTTCTTTTATCTGTTAGAATATGCGACACGCTCTGTATTTTTAATTTTTTTTTAAATCCTCAAGATTATAGTCATAACCACTGACATGCATAGCCATTATGAACCATAATTCAAATATAGGTAGCTGTAAAACCTCATTGCCCTTGTAATCTCATCTCAAATGACCACTTTACCATGAGCAAAGCTTGGCTGGGTTATATATGACAGCCTTGTAATGGTCAGTCTTTCTTTCATTTACTCCTGTTTTTGGATTTGGGTTTAGGTGACAAAGATAGCTCATTAGGCTGATTCTGAAAAAGCACTTTGAATGATGATGGGAAATAAATAAAGTCCAATTATATTGATAGCATGGGTGTCTGTCTGTGTGTGTTACTACATGCTTCTCGGTCAACACCTCAGCTACTTATTCTGTAGATTATGTAAGGGTTGTATTGAGGCCTATCAGAGATGGATTTCTGTGCTCTTTCAATGATGCACTCTTCATTCCAACTCCAGAGTGATAGAAAGAGCCTGCTCCTCAGTTTAATGTCTGTGTCATTATAGACATTGCTGTGTGTGAATCAGAAGGTCTCTCTCTCTTTCTCACACTCAGTCCGTCATGCGCTCTCTTTCAGAAAGATTAATTGGCATGAGCATAGTACAGCATTGCCAAAACATTATTGAAATAAGAGATAACGAAGAGATTCGTTAGTTTTAATTACAAAAAATATATTTTCATGACTCTACAGAGCTCTAACACAGTTTGGCTTGGTTCATATAAATAAAATGTGTTAAATAAAATGTTTTTCTGGGGAAAACACATTTTTATTTCTCTAATAAAGGTGATATTAATTTTGATTGTGGTTTTCAATTAAACCCTTAATATATTGGCCAAGTCAAAGTCCTGACCTTAATCCCATCGAAATGTTGTGGAAGGACCTGAAGCGAGCAGTTAATGTGAGGAAACCCACCAACATCCCAGAGTTGAAGCTGTTCTGTATGGAGGAATGGGCTAAAATTTCTCCAAGCCGGTGTGCAGGCCTGATCAGCAGTTACCGGAAATGTTTAGTTGCAGTTATTGCTGCACAGGGGGGTCACACCAGATACTGAAAGCAAAGGTTCACAAACTTTTACAAATATGAATTATATTTGTAAAATATAAAAAATTATATCAATAAACAAATGGCCAAGTATAACATTTTTGTGTCATTTGTTTAACTGGGTTCTCTTTATCTACTTTTAGGACTTGTGTGAAAATCTGATGATGTTTTAGGTCATCATTATGCAGAAATATAGAAAATTCTAAAGGGTTCACAAACTTTCAAGCACCACGGTAGCTTAAATGAAGCACCAGCTGGTTAACCTGTATGTTGCCTATGCGTTTTTCACAGTCTTGCGTTGTGAAAATGACATTGTATTGCATGTGGTTCATGACAACAATGAATAGTACAGGCATTAGTAAGGACAATATTCTTTTTATTTATTTGTTTGTTTATTTATTTATTTATTTTTATCCAATTTTCTCCCCAATTTAGTCATCTCCAATTCCACCCGCTACTTAGGACTGCCCCAATCACACAATGCTACCAACACTTCCTCTGAGTCCTGTGAAACCAACCACCGCTTCTTTACGAACTGCCACTCACGCGACGTCATTGGACAGACGAACGCTCTCGGAGGAACGCGCCAACCACAGATCTGTTACGTCAGCTAACAGACCCCTGCGCTGACTAGCGCCGTGTTGAGTGATGGGAGGAGAAGGTGGCCGTCCTATCCACCCAGAGAGAGTGAGGCCAGTTGTGCTCTCTTGGACTCGCGACTACGGATGGCTGTAGCATCACCAGGGATCGAACTCGTGATGATAGGGCCAACGCTTAGACGGTTGCGCCACTCAAGAGCCCACAGACATTATTCTTAACAGCTGTCAGCTTGTAAACAATGTAAGATATGAACAACAACTTGGAAAATCATTCATAAATCACCTTCATTCATTTTCACCATTCTCTTAGATTCTTTTATCTTAGATAAAAGAAAATGTAGAGGTATTTACCATGACTGCCTGGCCGAGATGTCCAGAATAGAGCAAATCAACAGATAATTGTGGATGGTCAGAGCAATTGTACCTTTACGGTCATTAGACTAATCTTGATTGTGATGGTGCTAAAATGGACTCAGCTCGGTAGCTCAAAGCAAATAAGCCTGCTTTAAATATTCAAATTAGTGTCATTTAGTCAGTTTGTATTTCATTAACATATTCATTCAAATATTCCCTCAATTAGTGTTACATAAACATCGTTGTTGCTTAACTGACTTTTGGATAAAAGGATTTTAAACCAACTACCGCCCAGCCTTTTGTAGCCATCTCTCTAATCAGCCTCAATGAAGAGGAAGAAAGCAAACTGATAGACCACTTTTGAAAACACTGTAAGCTGCATTTTCTGCATTTTCCCTGCTCCAGCTCACCTGAGTCAACTAGTGAAGGGGTTGATAATGAGCTGATGGATTGCAGCAGAGGTGTTAGAGTGGTGAAAAACACAAAACTGTGAAGAGCTTAGGGAACCACTTTTGTATGTGTGAGCTTTTCAACAGAAGTTAAAGCGCCTTTCTACCTACATACTCCACACTCATTAATTAATTCATGCAGAATTCTGGTCATGGTTAGATTAGTATTTCTCATTAAGGCTGAACAGATAATCCTCCCCTGCAGAAATCTGCACTCCGTTAATGCACAGGATACAGCCTAGCTTATTGCCGCACTGTGAGCTAATGAGCAACAAGCTGATGTAATGAACGTGTCAGGAACACCTGATGCATGCTGGTGTCATTAAAGTAATACCCAGTTTCTTATATGCACATTACGCTTAGTTGCGGAGCAAATTATGCTTCTCCTTTGGAAATCTTTCTCAGTCTAGTACTATTTAGACAAGATTGACTTTACAGGTAGGTGGGGTAATGTAATTTTACCACAGGTTGACCAATTTGCACAGGATAAGAAATCTCTGTATGTTTTATGGAGACTGGAATGGCAACTCGTTTTACGCTGTCTCTGTCGATATAAGAAATCTCAGTATAAATTACAGATGCAGGAATGGCTTCTCACTTTACACGTTGCTATCATACCAAAAAACGCTCCAGACATTCCAATACGTTCAGCTGCTCATAAGCAGAAAATGTCCAAAGACTTAATTTAATTGTAATTTAATTTATCTTAACCATCTGTGTAGCTGTCTTTAATCAATGCAGCGTCATTAGTATTATCATTAGTGTGAGAATTTACAGCATATTAAAAACCTTTTTAGTTTTAATGTTCAGAGTTGTACTCTATGGGTAGGATATTAGTGGGGCAGTCGTGGGCTGGAGGTTAGGGAACTGGCCTTGTGACCGGAAGGTTGCCGGTTCAATCCCCAGCGCCGACAGTCCATGACTGAGCAAGACACCTAACCCCCAATTGCTCCCCGGGCGCCGTGGATAGGGCTGCCCACTGCTCCGGGCAAGTGTGCTCACTGCCCCCTAGTGTCTGTGTGGTGTTTCACTTGCATGGATGGGTTAAATGCGGAGATGGAATTTCCCCGGTTGTGGGATCAAAAACAGTATCACTTAAATTAGCCTGATACATATTATAGATATTAGCTTGATTTGGTCCACAGAGAATACAAGTAAATCCTTTTGCTCAAGAAAAAACACAAAAGCTCCAAAAACCTTTTCCACAGGATATGATGGAGTATTTACTAGAGATGGGCCGATCAGTGTTTTTGGGGCCAATACTGATCAAGGATCGGTTGAGTGCTGCAACTAAATGGTGCATACAGTGGGTACATCCCATTCTACAAAAAAGACACCACCACACCACCTCTTACAAGAGCTAGCTGAAGCTGCATGACAAGCATTTCTACAGGTATTTTCTCACTGGGGGACTCTGCTCCTGCTTGTTGCTCTTCTCATTAAAAATGAGCAAATGAATGACAGTTAAATTCACTCCCTGTGACATACTCACTGTCATTCATAGCCTTTCAGCTCTCATCCTCCATATATTGTCTTTAACTTCACATTTTTTTAGTCAGTATTTGCTTGTCATTTAGGAGTTCTGCCGCTGTCCTGACGCATGATTGTTTGGGCTGCAATCGTGACAGCGGGGCTTGATTTTTAATGCATTTGTACACAGCGGAAATTAGAGCAGGCACAGATAGAAAATGTACACAGCATTGCAGTCCATCAGTTTTGGATGGCATTAATATATGCATGTTCATTTTCAAAACTTGACGTATTTTTTTTCCCATTTGCAAAAATCAGACTCCATGAATAGGCCTTTACTCCTGTAGTCAAAGGTCAAAAGGTCTGTATTTGCATCTATCGTGTGAAAGAGGAACTGTAGGGTTCTGTGGCCAAAAACCGCACGCAGTCCTTAACTCATGTAATAGAGCTCATATATTTTGTCACTAATCACATCTCAGGAGTTAGAGAAATATCAGCCAATTGCATATTTAGGCTGAAACATGAAACACCATTCCATTTCTAGTATATACCAGCATGGCGATTTGCACAGCATTAATAGACCGTGAGGTTCCTATTACAGAGCATTTTATATTATGTAAAAACTGCCAGAATCTTTACTGATGCAGGAGCAAGCAGTCTGTTAAAAAATAAATAAATAAAAAAAACCCTGACATGGTGAAATCAGATATAACTGAAATCACTGAGAAACACCGATACTAATTACCGTACCCAGCCTTCTCATGTAAAACTAATCCCGTCTGAATAGTTTTTAAGAATAGTCCAGGAAAGTATTATCTGCCCCTTTTCACTGGAGCACAGGAACATTCTCTTGTGGTTTCTGCATTGAACTGCATATTAGCAATTAGATGGATAGAAAGCATCAGTGAGGCTGGAAATGGACTTGGTTAGAATATTTGTCTCAGTGTCTTTGACGCAGTATGAAAAGTATCCATTTTTTACCTCAAGATAATTGGTGGTAGACATGTCGCTTATTTTGATCAACAGTGGTTTCCTGTTATTCTGTGACTCAACAGCTATAACATTTGAGAGGAAATGGAGCGTTTTATCTTCTGCTCATTAATGACCATGTTTGGTAGTATAAAGGGCAGTATAAAAAGGTATTGAGAATTTGTTTGCATTTTGTTGTACATTATTATAATCAGTAAACAGAAGCTTTCAATTGCAGTGAACCAGAGAACATTATTTAGGCTTACAGCTAAGAATAGCTAACGCTCCTCTCTCTCTCTCTCTCTCTATATATATATATATATATATATATATATATATATAAATATATATATTTGACTGAATACAAATTCAGAATAAAGTATCCAAGGATAAATGGCCTAAGTGAACTGAAACAGTTTTAGTTGCATTCCCAAAGGAACTTGAAGATTTGTAACTGTGTGGCCCAGTGGAGGGTGTTTGGGAGATGGATATTCACCTGGGATCTGGACTATATGAGGCAGAAAACAGATCCAGTTCTTATGGTTAAAACACACCAATGAATCTTTTATGAGCTTTTAGTATCTCCCTTATCTCTGCCGCCTGGTTTATGTAGTGCTGGAAGAGTTTGTTCTTTCATAGTGCTCTGGAATCAGCAGCTTTGCAGTGTTATATGTTTGAGGTTTCGAGAAACTTGTAGTAGATCACCGAAAAAAACAGGAACTTCCGTTTTTGATAGTGAGTTCAGAGGGTGAGGGTCAGTGGCATAACAATGTGGACCCTTTTCGCCTTGGCACTGGGCTGGTTTCGAAGGCTGGCAGTGCTGCTTCTGCTTTTTTTCTCACCTTCAGGAGTTTCTGCCTCAGGCAAATAAAATAAAACAATAAAAATAAATAAGTATAAGCAGCAGAATTGGCTTGGTTTCTGGAATATCATGTACGGCACTATATATAATCTGTTAATTTATGCATTAGAATGTGGTAGACTGGAAGACTAGAATTTTGCAGCCTCCATATGCAAGGGGAATTTTTTCATTTGATCTGCTGCTTTGATGATCTGATTTGTCTCAAACACATGTCATTATTGGCACCACTAGAAATTCATAGGAACCAAATATAACTGACATGTTCTGATACATATTTCATATTTTAAGCACATTAGAATCTCAAATGGTCATCAATGATTGTTTCACAAGGATAAGAATATGACATGCTGGCTGAACACATTGTCAACCATCAAGCTAAGGTTCAGAGAATACAAAAATGAATTGAGACAAAAGGTGGTCAGGCTTTGTAAATTAGGCAGTGTCATTAAAACATGGCTTCACCCATAAAAAATCTCCACTATTAAAGCAGTAATTAAGAAGTTACTGAAAAGACACAATTGTATCCCTCCTTTATTCATAATCTAGCAGATCTCATGAGAGAGAATCTTTTCTCCACTGAAAACTTGAGCTGAAGAGGACATTCCACAAGCAAAGACCAGTGACTCTGAAGGGTCTGGAGAGGTTGTGTATGGAGGAATGTTGTCAGATTAATTTATTTGTCCTACCACTTCATTCAGCTTCATGATATAGTCTTAGTACTGTTATCCTGGCACCAGAAGGGTGTACAGAGCGCTAAATGCAGGGGTGCCAGTAATTCTTATGGTTCTGTGCACTGTCCAGATGAATAGGGTTTACATGCCCTAACGTGTGCACATAAGTTTTCTCTAAACTCTTAAATCCTGTTTTGCTTCATGTCACTAGCACCCAACTCTTGGAGTAATGACTTTTCCTCCCTCAAGTGCAAGAATCGTCCTCAAGTCTTATTCCCTCCAAATCCATTTTAAATTGGTTTCCTGAAAATTCAGGCTCACTGACACTTTCTCTTCAATTCTAATCACTTGTTTTTTTTTTTTGTTTTTTTGCATGCCAGATGTCTGGCCCATATTGGAGGGTTTTACATTTTTTTTCTCCATACTATTTTATGGTTTGTTAGTCATAACTCACTCGAGGATGACTGGCAGTTTCTTAAATTGTCCAAATTATAATACTTAAGTTATTCACCATCATAGCTCATGACATTGTGTAAACTCTTCAGATATACACTACTTTGTGAATGGTATAGTGCCAAGTTTTTCACTTCATATTTGGCAAAACATGTTCTTGATCTGTGAACCATGCATCTAGGCACTTTCTGTTAAAAGAAGCCTCACTGATTTGGAATCGAGTTGGTTTACTGAAGGATTATAGATTCTCATTGTAATGCATACTGCACCCTACCTGCTGCAATGATATGGTATCTAAAAACGCAGCTGTCCGTTGTATTGAAAGTAATTGACTCTGAGCACAAGCCTTATTGTGATTGATTTATTCCACTGCTGGGTTCTATTTTCCCGAATTGAGGTCAGTCATGGGTTAAATTAATTGGTCAGAGCCTCTGTGTTTCAGGATGTTTGTTCTTGCTTCGAGTTCATTAGGAGGTGATTGGTTGGCCTTTTGGACACAGCATTGCTGTACATGCCATTTCACTGCTCCAGTGGGATGTGGTAGAGTTAGTTCTCTCACAGCAGCATCTTGCATCAGCCTTTAGAGACCTGGACGTGTGTGTGTGTGTGTGTGTGTGTGTGTGTGTGTGTGTATCTGTGTGAAGAGAGAGAGAGCTGCAGAGAATCCTGGCATGTACGCTGCTGTAGGTAGACTTTGTGCAGCACTCTTCCACTTAAATTTAAATGGTTAAATTGCGTTCATGCAACTGAACAATATTAATGCATAGAAAAATATGCCCAAGGGCAAGAGCGCAGTCTGTGTTGCCACCAGCTTACTTTTGGCAAATTTTCAAAACATTCACATTGCATTTTTAAAGTCCAGTGTCACTGACAGTTAGCTGGAGGCTCAAAAGACACTCCTACCAGAGTCACAGTGTCTGTCCGCCCAACATTTCACATCTCTCCACTTTCATTACCTTCATTTCTTCTCTTCCTGCACCCCCCCCCCACAGACACACACACACACACAAACACACACACTTTTCTCCACCTCTTAACTCCTTTCTGTCCTTTACTTTTTATGAAAAATGAAATGATATCAAAGCAAAGCCTGGAGGCCAAATAACAAACAAATCTATATCATCTTTTTATATTCATGAGAAATTTTCAGATCTTTGCCCGATGATTGCTCTGTGCACAGAGAAAAATGCACAATCACTGTTGAGTCTTGCTGAGGACTGTGTCTCCTAAACATAGTCAGTTGTACCATAGATTGGAAATAAGACATGAATCTAATTAATTAGTCTCAATATATTAGAATCAGGGTTTCTCGTTTGTAAATAAAATAGCTGTATTCATGGATAAGAAGTGAGGGTTTTCTGGAAGTATGGAGTTTGTTGATAGTAATGCCTGAATGATATGTTAACACTTCACTTAGTAATAATTAGACACAAAGCTATTTGGGGAATTGGGGTCCATGCTGATGTTTTGATGTACATATGTGCTGATGCCAATAAACATTAAAAAAAAAACTTAATTAGAAATACAGTGCTCTACAGTGCAGGGCAACATCTGAATACCATATACGCAATATGTATTTTTACTTTTCTAGCTACAGTTCTAATTAATTTATTTGTATCTATCAGAAAAGTCAAAACAATCAGCAATAATGAACTGGTTTACTAATTGAAACTCACTAATTGAGAACTTGATGGCACCCACCATGGCAGACGTCTGTGTGTGTTTCTCCTGCAACCAACACTATTTATTATTTATTTCAATATTAGTATTTATTTTAAATGTTATTTTAAATACCTATGGTACAGTTAGGTACAGTAGAAGGGCATGAATTTACCTTTAGCCTTTCAGACTTGAACTTTCTTTTACACTCATACTCCACCAGCACCAGCTGGCCAGGACAGTACGCCAGACTCAGCGATCCAGTTAGAAATGCACTCCATCCACTGCGCGGATCACACGGCAATGTTGGGGAAGAACAAAGGCGGTGGTGTCTGCATCTATGTGAACAACAGGTGCTGTTCTGATGTAAAGACTGTTGAAAAACATTGTTTAGCTGACTTAGAACTGCTGATGGTGAAGTGCCGACCCTTCTATCTCCCCAGAGAGTTCAGCGCTGTGTTTATTCTGGCTGTTGACACATCCTGCCACCCACAAACTCGGCCGCAAAGTTTGGAATGAAAAAACTGATTTAGTGCTTCAGGACTACTTTGACAGTACAAACTGGGATGTGTTCAGAACTGCTACTGTGAGAGTACTGTTGATCTAGAGGACTATGCTTCTGGGGTAACAGTGATCAGCAGCTGCATTGAAAGCACTGTTTCTACAAAGTGCTGCAGAAAATACCCCAACCAGAAGCCTTGGATAAATGGTGTTCGGTCCATGCTACGTGTTTGCCATGCTGCATTTCTTTCAGACAATGCTGAAGACTACAAAAGGTCTAGATATGATCTATGAATAGACAAATACAGGCTGTAGGGCTGCTACACCACCACTGTGTGCAAGGACTTTAGCACATCACCTACTACCAACAGATGAGCAGGGTGGTCACAACCAGCCACACTACACTACCTGAGGAGCTGAAAGAGTTCTATGCTCGCTTCGAGGCCCTCAACCTTGGACGACTGAGAGACACTATGGCCAAGGAGAGCACACAGAGCACATCACTCACTGTGACGTTAGTGTATGTGCGCAAGACCTTGAAGAGAATAAACCCATGGAGAGCAGCCAGCCCAGACAACATCCCCAGGCGTGCACTCGAGCTCCATCAGCTCATCAGAACTGGCTGACCTGTTTCTGGACTTATTCAATCTGTCCCTCACGCAAGCTTTTGTGCCATCCTGCTTCAAGACTACCACCACTGTGCTCCTCCGAAAGAAAAGCGTTGTAACCTGCCTAAATATTGCCCTGTTGCACTCACTGCAATCGTGATGAAGTACTTTGAAAGAATAGTCATGACTCATATCCAGGAGACAATTCCGAACACTATATAGATCCTCTCCAGTTTGCATGCCATCGGACCGGTCCACAGACGACACAGTCAACACTGTCCTTCACACAGCCCTCACATACCTAGAGGGCAAGGACACATGTCAGAATGCTCTTTATTGACTACAGCTCAGCTTTTAACATGGTCATCCCTTATAAACTCTCAGAAAAGCTCCTCACTCTCGGACTGACACCCACCCTCTGCAACTAGGTACTGAACTTTCTAACAGACAGACCCAAGTCATTCAGAGTCAGCAGCCGCACATCCAGCACAAGAATAGTGACTACAGGGGTCCCCCAGGGCTCTATTGAGCCCCCTTCTGTACACGCTCTTGCATTGAATGGCACGCTCTTGCATTGAATGGAGTTCAACTCTGTTTCTTTTTCTCTTGGTGTCTGCAGTGACATATTTGTTTCTAGCAGTATCTGAGCTCACGACTGTCTTTTTCTCTAAGCTATTGGTAACTAGCAGCAAAGATACTTACTCTAGATTGACAAAGCCCCTAAACAACACCAGCATCATCAAGTTTGTTGATGATACTACAGTCATTGGACTGATTGCTGGTGGGGATGAGACAGCATACAGGAAGGAGATGGCTGAGCTGGTGGCCTGGTGTCATGACAACAATCTTTCCTTGAATGCAGACAAGACCAAGGAAATGATTGTTGATCCAAGGGGGAAGCGGGAGCTGCACAAACCCCTGTACATAAGCGAGACAGAGGTAGAAAGGGTGAAAACCTTGAAATTTGTTGGCATCCACATCAGTGAGGATCTCACCTGGTCTCACAACGCAACCTTATCATCAGGAAGTCCCAGCAGCGACTTTCTGAGAAGTCTGAGAAAATTTGGCATGCCGGCAAAAAATTTCACCATCTTCTACAGGAGTATGATTGAGAGTGTTCTTACCAGCTCCATCACAGTCTGTTATGGAAACTGCACTGCTCAGGAAAAAAAGGCTGCCCAGCATGTTCAAAACTGCACAGTCCATCTCAGGAGCAGCCTTCCCCTCACTACAGGACACACCAGGGTCATCAGGAGGGACCAAAACATCATCAGGGACAGCACACACCCCCAGCACACTCTTTCCTGTAGCGTCTGCCTGAAGGTAGGAGTGTAGTGTCAAGTCCAGGACTACAAGACTGACGAACAGTTTCTATTCACAGGCCATCAGGCTTGTGAACACCTCACTCACTAACCCCCCCGCACCTTACATAGCTGCACCTTACATACACTGTACTGCTGTCAGAACACTACTGTTTAAATCTCTTACTGCACAGAAGGCTACAGTTTACATCTGTTACTGCACAGAATGCTACAGTTTACATCTCTTACTGCACAGAACGCTACAGTTTACATCTCTTACTGCACAGAACGCTACAGTTTACATCTCTCACTGCACAGAACGCTACAGTTTACATCTCTTACTGCACAGAACGCTACTGTTTACATCTCTTACTGCACAGAACGCTACTGTTTACATCTCTTACTGCACAGAACGCTACCGTTTACATCTCTTACTGCACAGAACGCTACCGTTTACATCTCTTACTGCACAGAACGCTACCGTTTACATCTCTTACTGCACAGAACGCTACCGTTTACATCTCTTACTGCACAGAACGCTACCGTTTACATCTCTTACTGCACAGAACGCTACCGTTTACATCTCTTACTGCACAGAACGCTACTGTTTACATCTCTTACTCCACAGAACGCTACTGTTTACATCTCTTACTGCACAGAACGCTACAGTTTACATCTCTTACTGCACAGAACGCTACAGTTTACATCTCTTACTGCACAGAACGCTACAGTTTACATCTCTTACTGCACAGAACGCTACCATTTACATCTCTTACTGCACAGAACGCTAGAGTTTACATCTCTTACTGCACAGACCGCTACCATTTACATCTCTTACTGCACAGACCGCTACCATTTACATCTCTTACTGCACAGAACGCTACCGTTTACATCTCTTACTGCACAGAACGCTACTGTTTACATCTGTTACTTGCAACATGCACTTTATGAACCGCTGCTCTACATACTTGCGCATACGCATGTATAACTTTAATTTTCTTTCAACTTTGCACATATAACTGTACTTTTTACTATTATTTTACTATTGATTTTAGTGTTTTGTAGTATTGTTTTTTTTTCTATTTTTCTGTTTTTTATTAATTAGATTATATGAAGATTACATTTGGTGAATGTACGATCAGCAAAGTAAGAATTTCTGTGGTGCATATGACAATAAAACTCTTGAAAGTGAATTTTTTAAATTTTTCATTGAAAGCCTGAAGTCTTGAAGTCACAGAATGCATGAGTTTACAGTGACCCTTAACCAGGCTTATCAGGCTTGTTAACATGATGAGTGTCTGTATTTTAATTACTGTCCCAACACTTTGATGTAAAATATAAGGTTAGGTAAAAGTTTTCTTGTTGCTTATTGTTCAGTTGGAACCAAAGTACTGATTGATAAATTGTAATATAGTGGTTATAATATGCCTAACAAATCAAGCACTGAGCACTATACATCTACCTGGACCGTCATTAGGGAAAATTACAATATTTATTTCTGTAGGGTTATAAATGCAGTACAAACTCACCATCATGTAAACATTCTGCTGTTCTGGAATGCAATAAATACAAACATTTAAACATCTGTCCAATGTTGATTGTTTTTCAAGCAGTTATCTATTACTACTAATATGATTCGAGTATCATCATGCTCCCCTGGTTATAATAAATTGGAAACTTTTTGGTATACAAAAATGTAATTCTGTAAATTTTTGGACTATGACTGTATATTTAACATATGCCATATTTATGGGAAAGGGCCTTTGTGGCAGAAATGTGTGCGTGTGCATATGGGTCAGTGATGGCATCACTGATCTCAGCTCCCAGTGTGTATCTTTGTGAAGCAGAGGAGTGCAAAACTGAGTGAGAGGCTTTTTAGGGAAGGAAAAAAAACACACTGTCAAAGGATTAATCTTCTCTGCGCCAGTGAAGCAGGGGAAATATGCAGTGTTTACTAATTTGGTTAACATATTCTGGAGCCCACTGAGAGAGTTAAGGCTGAAGAAGCACACAGATGGGAGCCTCTTGAATTTAGTTGGAATTGTTTATTTCCTATTGTCTCTCTTGTCTCTGCATGTGTGAGAGAAAGAGAGATGGAGAGAGAGAAAGACACACACATAACTGCGACTTTATACACACATACTTGCTATTATTCATAGCCAGTAGATTTATAGGAATGTCCTATTGCATTGCTTTGTCTTGCTTTTATGCATTTATTGATAGACGTGTTGGCATTTCACAAACAAATTTGCACACAGTAGAGCAAGGTCACATCTGTTGCTAGGTCAAATCTTTGCTACTATGTCTTGTTAATGTTAGTAATGTATTCCGTATTCTGACTTTGATGTAGCACAACTGAAATATGAGGCCTTAGCATATTTGGATAGCATTTTGCCATCTTCTTTTCCAGCATCATGCTGTTGTTCAGTATTTAGTTTATTTTGGTTAAAAAACTTGTCAGTGGTCTGCTGTTTTCATTCAATTTTTAAAATTGTATTGCCTACTCGTTTCACTTTGAAAAATAGCCCTTCTGCAGCGTACCCATGTGACTCAATAGTATGCTCTTCAAATTAGGTTTCTTCAGGTTAATGCCATAGAAAAACCACCTTTTCTTCTCTAAAGAACCTTTTAGTCTATGGCTCTTTAAAGGACATTTTTCAACCTACACTGTTAAAAATAAACATACTATGCAGGTACATGATGTATTCATCAAGGTACAAACATTGTAAGTGTACCCTCAAAGGTACAAAAGCAGTTTTAAGGTCCAATGATGTACCTTACATGAGTTTTTCCTAGTGGAAAAGTAGATATTTGTACCTTTTCACAGCCAAATGTTTTAAATCAGAACATTAAAATAAAAAGCCTGGAGGTGAGACGGGGTGTGTGGAGTCAGTACAACTTAAATAAAATATCATTTCAATGGATTCTGGTACAGTTATGTTCCCTGACTAAAGGTACTGGGCTGTACCCCTGAGGGAACCACCACAGTGACAAGAGGGGTACTGCCCGAGTGAAAGTGTCGTACCTTTTTTTCTGAGAATGTAGTAAACAATATCTGCTGATACTGATACATAAACATTTGTACAAAGTTGTGACCATATCTACCTGGACTAGCATTACAGATAAATGTTAGATTACAAATGTAGTAAAATTAATAAAATGCTGACATGTTTGCAGAGTAACCTAGCATCACCTAAACATTTTGCTTGTCTGGATTGTTAGTGTATATGTACACACACACACACACACACACACACACACACACACACACACTCTCTCACACACACACACACACACACACACACACACAGCCAGCCACACACACACACACACACTCTTATTGAACCCCCCTGATCAGGTTACGTGTTTTCTTTAAGGTAAGACAACACCTTATGAACAGGTAACAAATATGAACTTATGTTGAGAAGTACCTCAGGTGGCTCCTCATTAAGCTGCTTGAGAAAATGCCACAAGTGTGCAAAACTTTATGATTGTAAAGGGGGCTTAAAATAATAATAATAAAAAAAAAATTTGGTTTCTGCATAATTTCAAAGTTTTGATGTCTTTACTATTAGTCTAAAACATGGAAAAGAGTAAAAATAAGAAAATTCTTCCGTGGGTACGAGAATCTTTTGACTGGTAGTGCATGTTGACACCTTGGTGAACATCTGGGACATGTTTGCAAATTTACAGACACCGAAGTTTGCTCTTTACAGTCAATCACCTTTTGACTTTCTAGGCTATATGGCTGCACTGGGTTTAAGCCAGTAGTGTTGAATTGTCTTGGTTATGATTTAAAGCTGAGTCTGAGTACAATTGCCTTTGTGAAACATCCCATTTCGTACAGGCTGGCTTGTGCCACAGGCTTCCTCCAATAACTCTGGCCCCCACAGGCCTCTGTGGCCTATAGAAAGGAATTATAGCTTTTTATGGCATGAAGCAGCTGTGTGGATCAAATCAAGTGAGCAGACGCAAAGATCCTAAGCCCAGCTTTTTGCCATGAGAAGTACTAGGGCGTTATTAGTCACGTTTGGAGCTTATTTCCAGGCCACTTTGAATTCAGAAAATCACATGCACTGATTAATCTGATCAGCATCCCTAGAGAAGCACTTGTGGTCTGGTCTGCTGAGTATGCGGTGTGAGGAAAGCTCTTCACTCCACGTGCAGCCATACGGAGGCGTATTCCCTGAGAGAGAAGAGCCTACTCACATTTTAGCTGATCGCTCCAGGCCTAATCTGAGTGCAGTGGGAGCAGTCTATGACTGACTGACCATGAAGCTCAGTGTTTCTAGCAGTGCCTAAGGACAAGCTTAGCAATAATTCACAGAATGCACAGAAATGTACATATTGGTAGTTCTTGCTTGTTCATGTTGTTTGACATTCCCAGTTGTTGCAGTTCCAAATACCAGCTAACTAAACTCCCTAAATGCTCTTTTTGGAACCACTTTTTGTAGTATTAGTATGTTTGAAACAATAATATATAGTATATCGACAGTTGCAGTGAAAGGGAAATGTAAGAAAAGATTATCATGCTCATGTCCTAATTCAGTATGAAAAAGAAAAATGCCACAGAACTTGTATTGATTGGTCTAAAGTGGTGGGATTATGCATAGTTCCATATTGAATGAACACCTGACAGTAGCCATTGGATATTTTTGATTACAATTGCTTTTCAGAATTTTATTCACAATCAAATTTGTAAATTATTTTAGTTGTATTTTTCCCTTATGATTTTATATTTGTAATGCTTTTCTTAACCCTCCCATGTGTTATCCTGTACAACTATTAATTGTTCTGTGCTTGTGTATATCTACCCATTTGTTCAGCTTTGTTTTTGTTTTTTATGCTGTGTATTGTGTTTGTTGTTTCTTGGATGTTTCCCCATTTGCTTTGCATTATTCCTTGATTCTTTTATTTATCCATGTTTTAAATCCAATTTATCTGTTTTTTTGTTATTTATTCAATTTTCTGGATTTATTTTGTTTGCTTTCTTCAGTTTCCTGTTTCAGGATTTTTATTTTTTTTTATCAGTTTGTTTTTCTGTCTTTTTTTGAGACAGACAGACAGACAGACAGAAAGAGAGAGTGTGTTAGAGTGGATGAATTTACTATTAAACAGCTTGAAAAATACTCTGGTAGAACAGGTTCACATTTAAGAAGTGTGGGACCTATGCACAGTAGTCAGTTTGGGAGGGAGGGAGAGAGGGAGAGAGAGCACAAGAAAAAGAAAAGAGAGGGGTTTGTTAAGAAACTGCATTATTTCTCTCTGCTATGCACTGCAATGCTTTTCCGCACAGATTCCCCTTAATTTACTTTACGTTAAAGGAATAAAAAATAAATGCCAACATGGCTTTGAAACTTCAGCTTTCCTCAAAGTGACTCACTCCAGTAAAAAATGAGCTACAATGACTGAAAGTTAGTGTAGAGCAGTGTAGTGTAACTCTAACCTGGAGAGAAAGTTTCTGGAGCGAAAACACTGCTTTGGAAATCACTTGCAGTGTGAATTGTCTCCAGCAGGGGTGCTATTAGCATGCAAGTCACTGCGAATCTGCAGCAGCAGAAGCTCATGAACTGACGTGTTTGCAGTAACGTTTATTACA
Organism: Pygocentrus nattereri; assembly: GCF_015220715.1. Classification (NCBI taxonomy): domain Eukaryota; kingdom Metazoa; phylum Chordata; class Actinopteri; order Characiformes; family Serrasalmidae; genus Pygocentrus; species Pygocentrus nattereri. The sequence goes on along the minus strand of NC_051221.1, from coordinate 21,993,787 downwards.
ATAGCATGATACAATGGATAATCGTGAACAACTAGAAAATATTGTGCTAATCATTTTTAGATATTATCTATTGTAATCTCTTTAGTTTTTTGCCCCATATACAGCTCTTTTAGATGCATTATATGTATGTAAGGTACTATACTAATAAAACTAGTTATTATAATGATTATTGGTGTTGTTGAGCAAATAGAAAGTTAAAAGTAATAGTACAAATGCTAGTGTAACAGTTCTTTTACTTGAGCATAACTAAATTATGCTTTTGTGACCATGGTGGATGATAAACTAACTGATAATATGTTGATAAAATATGTTATTGTGCCATCCTCATGACTTCTTGCAGCACAACACTCTTTCAAGGTTAGAGGTATTTGCACACAGTGTATTCTCGCGCTCACTAATTCTGGGAACAAAATGTCAAGGAAAGCATATATTCAACTTTTTTGTTTCTTTTTCTTTTTAAACTGTATTGCACAGCATGTATTCACTGTGTGTCATCTGTGCCTTTGCCATTCATTGCCATTCACTAGCAGGGCGACATCGGCCTGTCTGAATTGATGTATTGTTATGTAAGGCCAAAAATGCATCTGAAATCATGCAGCAGCATCTAAAGATCAATACGTATCGACCCTGTTCGACTTGTCCAGTACACTGCTAATGAAGGCTGTGAAAATCTTATTAAAGCATTCAGATTCATCTTTGTCGAGCAGTTGCTGAAGTGTACAGTAAATAATACCCACCTAGCTTTTAGGAATGAGGCGTCTCTGTATTTAAAAATCTATTACAAGATATATAGAGAGAGACATATGTCTTCTACTGTCCCTCTGCAATGCACACTTATATTAATATCTATCTGCAATTAGAACAGCACACACACTTAGCTTTTAAGAACATTTGTCTGCATTTAAAGAATTGAAGTGTTTGAAAATTTTCTGAATGCCGTGTTTTATAACACGTTACTCTTAAATTGCCTGTTAAAATACTTGTGTGTGAAATAGACACGCTGGAATCTGTTTGAATTCCTGTACTGACGCTGCAACTTGTCGTATAAATGTCTTTGCTCTCTCTCTGTTGAACCAGCAGAGAACATGTTGGGGTCACCAGATGACCTTCTCCTGATAAATCACAATTGCTGCACACACACACACAGGTGTGCTTTTATACAATGTCAGGATATGTGGTCATATGTACACTGCTCAAAAAAATAAAGGGAACACTTAAACAACACCAACACCAACTCCAAGTAAATCAAACTTCTGTGAAATCAAACGGTCCACTTAGGAAGCAACACTGATTGACAATCAATGTCACATGCTGTTGTGCAAATGGAATAGACAACAAGTGGAAATTATTGGTGATTAGCAAGACATACTCAATAAAGGAGTGGTTCTGTAGGTGGGGACAACAGACCACTTCTCAGTACCTTTCTGCTTTCTGGCTGATGTTTTGGCCACTTTTGAATGTTGGTGGTGCTTTCACACTCGTGGTAGCATGAGACGGACTCTACAACCCACACAAGTGACTCAGGTAGTGCAGCTGATCCAGGATGGCACATCAATGCGAGCTGTGGCAAGAAGGTTTGCTGTGTCTGTTAGCATAGTGTCCAGAGGCTGGAGGTGCTACCAGGAGACAGGCCAGTACACCAGGAGATGTGGAGGAGGCCGTAGGAGGGCAAGAACCCAGCAGCAGGACCGCTACCTCCACCTTTGTGCAAGGAGGAACAGGAGGAGCACTGCCAGAGCCCTGCAAAATGACCTCTAGCAGGCCACAAATGTGCATGTGTCTGCACAGACGGTTAGAAACCGACTCCATGAGGATGGTATGAGGGCCCGATGTCCACAGATGGGGTTTGTGCTCACAGCCCAACACCGTGCAACACACTTGCCAGAGAACACCAGGATTGGCACATTCGCCACTGGCGCCCTGTGCTCTTCACAGATGAAAGCAGGTTCACACTGAGCACATGTGACAGACGTGACAGAGTCTGGAGTCGCCGTGGAGAGCGATCTGCTGCCTGCAACATCCTTCAGCATGACCGGTTTGGCAGTGGGTCAGTAATGGTGTGGGGTGGCATTTCTTTGGAGGGCCGCATAGCCCTCCATGTGCTCACCAGAGGTAGCCTGACTGCCATTAGGTACCGAGACGAGATCCTCAGACCCCTTGTGACACCATATGCTGGTGCGATTGGCCCTGGGTTCCTCCTAATACAGGACAATGCTAGACCTCATGTGGCTGGAGTGTGTCAGCAGTTCCTGCAAGATGAAGGCATTGAAGCTATGGACTGGCCTGACCGTTCCTCAGACCTGAATCCGATTGAGCACATATGGGACATCATGTCTCGCTCCATCCACCAATGCCATGTTGTACCACAGACTGTCCAGGAGTTGGCAGATGCTTTAGTCCAGGTCTGGGAGGAGATCCCTCAGGAGACCATCCACCACCTCTTCAGGAGCATGCCCAGGCGTTGTAGGGAGGTCATAGAGGCACGTGGAGGCCACACACAATACTGAGCCTCATTTTGACTTGTTTTAAGGACATTGCATCAAAGTTGGATCAGCCTGTAGTGTGTTTTTCCACTTTAATTTTGTGTGTGTGACTCCAAATCCAGGCCTCCATTGGTTAATAAATTTGATTTCCATTGATGATTTTTGTGTGATTTTGTTGTCAGCATATTCAACTTTGAAAGATTCTCATTGAATACTTTGTTCTGTACATTCATTCAGATCTAGGATGTTATTTGAGTGTTCCCTTTATTTTTTTGAGCAGTGTATATATGTATGTATGTATCTACCTGTATGTACATATGTACGTATGTAGCCTGTATGTTTAATATGTAGTATATATGTAATATACAGTTCTGTGCAAAAATCAACAACCACCTGTATATATAATATCTAGGTTGTATTTTCTGCTTTTCCTATTACAAATGTATACTTATCTGTCTATAAAGCCTCATACCATGTCTGAGAGATACAGATTTTAGTGTTCTAGTGCATATTTTCCTCTTCTGTCTATTTCCTTTTCTCAGCAACAACTTCTAGTTAGCTACACATCCTTTCAGATCCAGCTCACTCAAAGATGAACGTCCCATTTTTTAAATTAGAATTTTCCAAAAACTTATTTAACTTATTTTCCCTTCACTTTATTGTTGCTTATGCAGGTGTTTTTTCTAAAATCTCATCTCCTGAGACATATATTCTAAAGCTGAATAACATGTACTTAGTGGTTGTTTTCACTGTACATTAAATAAAAAATCTGGTCTCTAATTTTGATCAGTATTACACATGTCAGTTATGTAATTATTCAGATATATAAGTATGTGTAAGTAATAATAACTGTTATATAACTGTCCAAATGTTATATATACATACTGAGATATATATATATATATATATATATATATATATATATATATATATATATATATATATATACACATACACACACATATATATATATATATACACACATATATATAGACCACAACTACGAGAGACAAAATGAGGGGAAAAAATCAGAAAATCACATTGTCTGATTTTTAAAGAATTTATTTGTAAATAATGGTGGAAAATAAGTATTTGGTCACCTACAAACAAGCAAGAATTCTGGCTGTCACAGACCTGTAACTTCTTCTTTAAGAGGCTCCTCTGTCCTCCACTCATTACCTGTATTAATGGCACCTGTTTGACCTTGTTATCTGTATAAAAGACACCTGTCCACAGCCTCAAACAGTCAGACTCCAAACTCCACTATGGTGAAGACCAAAGAGCTGTCGAAAGACACCAGAAACAAGATTGTAGACCTGCACCAGGCTGAGAAGACTGAATCTGCAATAGGCAAGCAGCTTGGTGTGAAGAAATCTATTGTGGGAGCGATAATCAGAAAATGGAAGACCTACAAGACCACTGCTAATCTCCATCGATCAGGGGCTCCACGCAAGATCTGAGCCTGTGGGGTCAAAATGATCACAAGAACGGTGAACAGAAATCCCAGAACCACACGGGGGGCCTAGTGAATGACCTGCAGAAAGCTGGGACCAACGTTACAAAGGCTACTGTCAGTAACACACTACGCCGCTAGGGACTCAGAACTTGCAGTGCCAGACATGTCCCCCTACTTAAGCCAGTACATATCCGGGCGTGTCTGAAGTTTGCTAGAGAGTATTTGGATGTTCCGGAAGAGTATTGGGAGAATGTCATATGGTCAGATGAAACCAAGGTAGAACTGTTTGGTACAAACACAACTCGTCGTGTTTAGAGGAGAGTGAATGCTGAGTTGCATCCAAAGATCACCATACTATTATCTGGGGGAAAGAAAAACTGCAATTTCCCCCTGGGATCAATAAAGGAATCTGAATCTGAATCTGAATACCAACTGTGAAGCATGGGAGTGGCAACATCATGCTTTGGGGCTGTTTCTCTGCAAAGGGACCAGGACGACTGGTCCATGTACATGAAAGAATGAATGGGGCCATGTATTGTGAGATTTTGAGTGCAAACCTCCTTCCATCAGCAAGGGCATTGAAGATGAAACGTGGCTGGGTCTTTCAGCATGACAATGATCCCAAGCACACTGCCAGGGCAACAAAGGAGTGGCTTCGTAAGAAGCATTTCAAGGTCCTGGAGTGGCCTAGCCAGTCTCCAGATCTCAACCCCATAGAAAACCTTTGGAGGGAGTTGAAAGTCCGTGTTGCCCTCCGACAGCCCCAAAACATCACTGCTCTAGGAGATCTGCATGGAGGAATGGGCCAACATACCAGCAGCGGTGTGTGCCAACTTTGTAAAGACTTTGACCTCTGTCATTGCCAACAAAGGATATATTACAAAGTATTGAGATGAACTTTTATTGACCAAATACTTATTTTCCACCATTATTTGCAAATAACTTCTTTAAAATTCAGACAATGTCGTTTTCTGAATTTTTTTTTTCCTCGTTTTGTCTCTCATAGTTGAGGTCTACCTATGATGTCAATTACAGGCCTCTCTCATCTTTTTAAGTAGGAGAACTTGCACAATTGGTGACTGACTAAATACTTTTTCCCCCCACTGTTTCTATGGTATTTATGCGTGTGACATTTTTGTCCTGAAAATGTTTGGAACACACACACACACACAAATTACGTTCTCAAGTACCACAAAGTTTACAACTCACACTCCCCATTTTCAGGATCCATTTCCTCCAGGCAGAGAAGCCAGAGAGTGCAGTGTTGTCAGAAAGCTTTTTATGAGATGAAATGTTAAATTGCAATGCTATCAAATCCAAATACCAGGTAGAGAAATGTGCAGGTTCTGTTGCTTCTCTTTTTAGTAGAGTCTGATAAAGGGGAATTGCTGGTGAGGAGGCAGCTTCTTCTGCTTATCTCCCTCCAGCCCGGCTCAACAGGGGGGAAGAGCAGTAGTGTCTGTTGGATCTGCTGGCAAATGAGTCGATGAATTATACATCCAGACAGCGGGCCAGAAGCACTAATGTTGCTCTGTTTTGCTTCTTGAGTAGCTGAAAGTTATCCATTTCTTTCTCTCTCTCTCTTCTCATAGTTTCTAATTCTCTCATTCAATCTATCTCTGCCCTCTTTCTTCTCTCTTTCAAAATCTTTCTTTCCACCTCTATGCAAGCTCTCTCTCTCTCTTTCTCTCTCTCTCTCGCGCTCGCTCACTCGCTTGTTTTCTCTCTCAGATATAGATATATATATAATGTCTCATTCTGTCTGTCTTGCTATCTCTCTCTGTCACACCTTTTCCTTCTTCATTTCTCACTTTCTCTCTTCATCTTGTGTGTGTTGTCAGATTTTATGCAACTGTATGCTCACGCTGGTCAGTATAAATGCACACACATTCACGCTCACTCATTAACATAAGTCAGAGTGCAGGTCTTTTGAGAGAAGAGAGTGAGAGAGACACTGGAAGAGAGAGATGGAGAGAGAGAGGGAGAAGAGAGAAGATAAAAGATAGATCATTAAAAAGCAGTTTCCTGGGTGACTCATCTGCAGTGCAAGGACATGCACTGTGATGTACAGTGTGTGAATGTGTCTCAGCCTCTGGAGGTCTCTGCTACCGGCCGTGTGTCTGATTAATTAGGGTCAGATCAGTTTAGAGGCCCCAGGACACAAGACCAGGTGTTCTGCTATGCAGATAGCAAGGTTACTGGAAGGTTAAGGGTACGTTCTTTAAAAGAAACATGCCAGAAAGGGTGCTTTGGAGAGATGCCATAGAAGAATCTTGTCTGGTTTCCCCAAAAAGGGAGTGGTTTCAGTTGATTTTTTTAAAGAACCATCCGTTCTAATGTTTTTTAGGGAATTAAAAGAGGTTAAGGGATTGAAACAAATGGCGTCGCTCCAAAGAACCCTTTTTAACACTTTAAAAAAATTTTTTTTTATTAAAAAGCTTGTCCCCTTACCCTTGCTGTGATGGACTACCTGGACTTGTAGCATCTGTGAGCTGTGGTTGAGGTGGGTGTTTTAAATCTCTTCCAGTCAAATAAATAATCACAGAGGCCAGGGAAAGCTGTCACTCAAGCTGCTGTGCCTTGTTTATGATGTACAACACCCTGTCTGATCCAGTCCACTCAGTTCCACACAATATATAGACAATATTTTCACAGTGTTTGTTATGGAGCCCATATTTTTGGAAAAACCCTTTTTTTCATTGCTTTATTTAAAGCCCTGGGGAATCTCAGTCTGTTTTCTTTCTAATTAGTTTCATTTTGGTATTGTGGGTACACAATATACATGTATAAATCAGTGTCTGATAAACAGGTGATGTATTTTGGAAAATTTCTCCCCTCTTTTTGTAAATTGAGCAGTCCTGATCTTGATATAGATCTTACATAGGATTTACTTTAACCCCTTCTAAGGCCGATTTGGCCTGTCCTGTCCACACAGCTTTAATCCAGCAATAAAGTGAATAAGAACCTTACCTTATTTAAGGCATCGCCATGGAAAAGTTGTATAATGTTTTTTGTGAGCCTTTGATACAGGAGGGTTCTACTTGTATCACTTGCATATGCGCAGACTGTTTCCCTCATTTCTCACTGTTCACGCTGTTATATTTGGTTCTATTTGGTGTAGCAAACAGTGTTAGACAGAGAGGTGTCAATCAAGCATGCTTATTAGATGACACTCAAGACAAGTCAAAGATCTGATCAGCTGAATTTAGCTGGTTTATGAGTAATTTTATCACTCTTCTTAGTTTTTTACCCTTTTCATTTAAACACTCCAGTTTAGAATTAAACAAATATTTTAATGCAATACATTACCTGGGTCTTTAAATAAGAGAATGTAAATATTTTTTTAAATGTACCAAACCATATATGGAAAGTAAGCTGCTAAAACAGCCTGTTCTAAATCTTTTGGGTTTGTAATATCACAAGCATGAACATGTTTACCTCTGACTACACAGCCTACAGCAGTTTAGCTGCCCTTTCAAAGTGAAGTAATAAAGAGTGTTGTTACAGTTGAAAGTCTGTAGCAAAGTTTTTGAAGTGAAAGAACTGGGGAAAGCAAACATATCAAACGTGTCCAAAAAAAGTGAGTCCGTCCACCCCCCCTTGGATCATCAAGTTATTGGCCCCTTGGCATAAATATTTGGTAGATCCCTATATAGCTACCTTGTATGGATGGTCAGTGAATTTTATATCACAGCAGGTTACACAAAACCTGTGGCAGCATACTAACCGCACTCTTAGACACATCACCACCATAAACGCATATTAAGAGCTAAAAAAAAAAAAAAACAGAAAACATAAAAACCCAAACCATTAAGCATCTTGGATAACTGAATGAGCATTGAATGACAGTTCACAGATCACTGCTGACAAGGACAAAGCAAGCTTTATCTTTAACTCAGACTGACATTTTATATTTGACTTTGGAAGCAGACATCCTCTGTTCTGTTAAAGAATCAGGTCTCACAGTGGCCCCCAGGTATGTTTCTTGAATATCTGCAGTATAAAATTAAAAATACGTTCACAGGAATGCTAACTCACTTCTGAAAACCCTGAGAGCTTGACTGAAGTAATGATGGATAGGGTACTGGTTCCTAACCAGTGATTGGAGGAGAAAATGAAGCAGACATTTAAGAAAGACATGGAGAGTGCTGTGTTGCTAGTACATTTCCCACTGCGAGTCACAACAGCTGTTTAAATTTTCTCATAATTGCTAGAAGGTGCCCCTTGTGGCTCGGGCCCCTGGGTACATGCCCTCAAAGCCCATTGGATGATCCAGGCCTTCTTGCAGCACTGTGTGCAGTGCACTCTTGTGTTAATCAACATAGCTTTTAACACCAGTAATTGTCTATGTCAGCCACTTGTCATGTGTGAATATTTTATGCAGTTTTAGGTAGAAACTGTACACCATTCAGTATGTTTGCTAAATGGTTTAATCTTGTCCCTTAATACAGCAAACAGCTATATTTTAAGTTGTAGCAGCAACACTGCACTATTACAAACTTTGAGAAATTACTAGTCTGTTGGACTGAGGAAAAGAAATGAGGAATCAATTCTAAACCGCTTTTAAGCCATTTATACTTAACAGCTATGCTCACGTGATCTTCAAGAAGTTAAATAAAGTTCACTGTAGGGGTAAACTGAATAAATACTTTTGCAGAATGTACTGTGGCGTTGGCATAGAAGTCACATTGTGCATAGAGGCAAATGCTCTTTTACTTTGAACAGGCACTTCAACAGGCAGCAGGAAATGTCCCACCCAGCACTAACCCGTAACATGCAACTTGGGAGGGGTAATGCATGAGGATAAAACATACAAGCAGGGTAGACACTTCAAACTACTAGTTATGCTACAAAGCCCACCCTTCTCAGACAGTTTACTCTACACAACTACACTATTAATAACATCAGCAATGACAGCAGCAAAGTGTTTACATGCAGAGATTTTTGCCAATCCCATAAAAAATAAACACATTGCAATTACAAATTAAGACTGAGGTCTTTATATCTCACTCTGTTCAACAATTTGATGGAAAATCTTCGTTAACGTGCACTACAAGTAATCTGATCCAAAATCCAAATTGCCACTAAGAGTAAACATTAGCATGACAGCGAACATCACGTGAAGTTCAGTCAGAGAGATGAGTTTTCAGCTTGTGTTATTTGCTTTAAAATGATGTCAGACTCAGGAAAATATGCTTCACATGTACTTATTAAAGAAGGCTGAGAGGAAGGATGTTCTGAGACACACAAACTTTATGCCTGACCTACCGCCATCTTTTAGAGCTCAGAGCATAAATGCTGTCTCCTTTGCAGACCAGTTTCCCTGCTGTGTTGAACATTTTGAAACTTGGCTATGGTGCAAATGCACATGCACAGAACATGCTTACACGTTCCCATTGAAAATGTAATCGGATACAAGCGTTTACATGGCTATTATTTTTCTATTTAATGAATTATTTAGAGGACTACCCACCTCGGCCAGTTGGATAGAAATTATATTCCAATTGGCCTCAATTGTATTACACTATTCCAACTGTATACATGGACATATTCTATTCCGATTGGGCTATTAGTCGGATTATTAACGGATAATTAGGCAGCATGTAAACGTGGCTGAACGTCTCTCTTACCCAGGAGTGTGGCATGCTCCGAGAGCCACTTTGCATGGCTGCATCTCACAAAGCTCCTCATAGTAGCACGGCATGTGGTGGACACCAAAAGGAACTTATCCATTACTGTAAAAAATAAAAAAGAAAACAAATATGGGCAATATTCCTCCAACGCATCACACGTGAGTCATAACCAGTGTGAAATAGCAAGTGTCACAGAGCTTCAGGCTTGCTGTATGTGTCAGGCTGCTGGTGTAAAATCAGCTTAAAGGAAAAAAAAAGAGGCTGTAAAATGAATTTGGACTGTGTTTGGTTCATAAATGCTTAGACAAAAGTGATGAAGTGGACTTCCGGGAAGAAAATGAAAGAAAAAAAACTGTACTATATGGGCCCTTTCAGGCAGTTTGCCTGACTAGACTTCTAAGACCATCATTGACCCTGTCTGAACATGCTACGATGGGACTCTTACAGGCTCTTTCCTTTCTTGCTGAGGCAGATAGAACCAAAAATCAAATACACAGTCTGGGTCCAACTCTATTCCCTTAATGTCCAGGCATGTGCTGCTGCACTGTGGGTAACGCACACTGTTCTCACTAACAGCTTTATTGTACTGACCATGAGGCCAAAAGCACAAGCCAAGATAGTTAAAAGATGTGCAGTACAGTAGGGATGCCCTCTACTCAGAAAAAGGGGTGCAGAGCAAGTAGAAAAACCCTGGAGAGAGAGCAGCAGGAGTCTGAGGGTAATTTATAATAGGCCTCAAGATGCGAATGACTGCACTCACATCTGACTGGGAGACAAGACATCTGAGAAAGACAGACGCAGATAGGAGGAAGAGAGACGGAAAGTGAGATGGAGATAGAAAACAAGGAACGAAGGAGACGGGCTGAGAGAGAGAAAGAAGCAGGGGTTCCTCGTCATGGTCAGAGATATGAGTAAGTCAGTTCTTCATCATACTTCCATCACTTTGACATCACCTCTGTAGGATGGGTTGATAGGGCTGAGTGTGCCTGAAAACCATTTTATAGGTTTTCAATACTCCAATATTTCTGAATGAGAACTCAAATATTCATTTTCAAAATGACTCCGATAACAACCAAACAATAATATCTGAAGCGTTTTAATCATTTATCTGACAGAACAGATATGCTTCCATTTAAATTTGTGTTCAGTCCACATCGGCTGCACTCGACACCTCTGTCAAAACCCAGGCCATTTTTTTTCACTTGTGTGCTCCATATGGAACCAATAAAGTCAAATAACACTCCCATAATGATGTAGACTAGCGGCGGACTGATCTGGTGGTATAAAACTTCAGTTGTTCATTATAAGCAGTCTGCAGATCTGCTGTTTGTGCTGTCAGTTTTAAACCTGCTGTAAAACTATTTAATTAGAAAAGAAAGGGAGAAGTTAGCTTATATTTCCACCTGTTTACATGACAGAGCTGAGTGGGAAGCAGTGTGGACTGGACTCATTTGTGGTACTCTGATAAGCATCACTGTTATAATGTTGAATACAGTGTTAAGGACATCCACCCACCATTTTGGTTTGCAAGCTGCAACTCAGACATAGCTTGTCTCATCACAGCTACAGGCCTGCAGGTGTGTGAAGGCTAAGCAGGATGGACCAAAATGACCACAGAAAAGATATGTGGACACCTCAGATACACTCTCTAGAAGACACTTGAAAATTTGATTGAAACTTGATACAAACGGCATGTCTCTCAAGTTCAGAACATTCGCATGGCAATCAAAACTGCCAAAGCTCCTACATAATAAACACGTGTGTGTGTGTGTGTGTGTGTGTGTGTGCGCGTGTGCCTACCAGCTTCTTATATAAAAATTAGTTTTAAAAAAAATATTATTTCAGTTTAAATTCAGCATTAATGCCGCCTTCACAAATGAGCATGTCGCCAATGCCATGTGCACTAATGCCTATATTATCATGAGTACTGGCTTTTCAACTGTGCACTGATAATAAGCTGAATGGTCTTTAGCACGGAGGAGAGTGTCCATGATTTGCAAAAAAAAATCAGCCCACAGGACACTTTTCCACTTCCCCTCAGTCCATTTTAAATGAGATCGGGCCCAAAAAGGGCGCAGCGTTTCTGGATCCTGTTTATGTATGGTTTCTTCGTTGCATTTTAGAGTTTTATCTTGCATGAACTCTTTTCACAGACAGTGGTTTTCAGAAGTGTTTCTGAGCCCATGCAGTGATTTGCACTATAGAATCATATCTGTTTTTAATGAAGTGCTGCCTGAAGGCCCAAAGATCCTGTCCAACAAATACTGTTTTTTGGCCTTGTGCCTTGCATACAGAGATTTCTCCAGATCTTTCAGAATTTGATGATGCTTGTGCAGTCTTTCACAGAGTGCATATACTGACAAAGGTGTGTGTGTGTGTGTGTATGTGTGTGTTTGTGCGCATGAAGAAGACTGGATCTTTTGGGATATCTATGTGTGTGTGTTTTAGAAACATAAAGGCAGGTGAAAAGGTCACTGTCCTTGTGCTGAAGAAACAGCTGCTGAGAGCAGAGACAGGATGAGTAATGACAGAAGTAAGCTTATATCTCAGCAGACACACACACAGACACATCTCACTACATCCACTGTAGCTCATACACACAAACACACAGTACACACATGAAATATTGCACTGTATCAGCTCTGCAAATCAGATGTGTGACGTTTCTGTTGGATATATTACTTTCTATCAACTTTTTTGTGCGCTGTGCTCCAACACTTTCAGAGCTCTGACTAAGTGAGGCTAATAAAACAGCACACTGCTCTGAGCTCCAAACAGGCCAGCAGCTACACTACAGCAGTACAGTCAGTACAATAGAGAAAACCCAGGAGAGCTCACACTGCTGTGTATGCACTTCACTACACACAGCGCACACAAGCAGTACACACACATCCATCTTCCTCTCAGCTGTCTGTCAGAGCCGAGCTGTTCCTTACGCAGCCTACAGGGTCGTTTGAAGGTGGGGAGGCGCAAAAGTAAATGAGGAGTTTAGCTTTAATTGCCCCGCTATTCTCCTTTCAACACAGTACTCAAAACACTGTTTTCTCTCTCTCTCACTCTCTCTCTCTCTCTCTTTCTGTCTTACCCAGTCCCCTTCCAATTGCTGTTCTGCTTCATTAGTAATTTCTCACTAAGTTCTGCCGCCTCTGACTCTCCCGGGATGGAGGTTCTTATAGTGTGTGTGTGTGTGTATACATGCGTACAGCGTTAGTGCACACAGTGAGTGTAAAGTGAATTAGCTGCTTCATTGAGTGCAGCTGCAGTTGGGTTGTCTTTGCCATAGAAGCACTGCATGTGTCTCACACTCTTTAGAGACCCTTTACGACAGCACGAATCCAAACCTCAGTGTATCCAAGCAGATGACATTTTAATGCACACTATATCTATTGAGGATGATGATGAATAGTGTGTGTGTGTGCTTCTTTAATGTTTAAAGTCAAGTATATGTTGCAGAGGGGAAAAAAGGGGGGTGGGCTTACAAAACTGACCAATTGCATACTTCAATACAAGGTGAGCATAAGAATTCCTGTTTCACTGAATTTAGTGCAGTGCAGTAGGTGAGACCTTTTTCTCAGAAACGTGCCTCGTGTCATTATGTTAAACCTTTCATTTTCAGTTTATTACAGTGTTTAACATTATAAAAGTACAATATCTGATGCACCAGCCATTAGATAATATGCACTTAAGGGGAGTGTACTTTTCCTCTCTGCTCTCAATTTTGAAGTAAAGATAAAGTATTTTCATATGTGTTCATTTTTAATTATTATACTTCATGCAAGTTTTGCCAGTTTCTTTTTCTTAAGTTATGCTCCAATCTTAAATAGTGAGAGTTGGTAGTTAGCTTAGCACTTGGCTATATTAGAATGAGTTTTTAAGTGTTTTGCAGACCACACTATGCTACATCCAGTTATGCAGAACTGATTTGGCTGTTTTTGGAATAAAACATACAGTTGATGTTTTTTGAGTACTGACTATATTAGCAGTGTGCTCTGAAAAGCTTATTTATTTAAAATATTATCACATTGCCCACATATATCCACACATATAACACTCACCAAGCACTTTATCAGGAACATCTCTTAATATCTGCACTACATTTTATCAGCTCCATTTGCCATATAGGTGTCCTTTATAGTTGTACAATCACAGACTGTAGATGTTTCTCTGCATACTTTGCTAGTCCCCTTTTAGCCTGTTCTTCAGTGGGCAGAACCCCAACAGGACTACCAAAACTCCAGCAGCACTGCTACATCTCACACTCATACTATCACAACACCCACTTACACACCACCACTACATCAATGTCAATGTAGTGATGAGAATGATCCACCACCCAAATAATACCTGCTCTATGGTGGTCCTTTGGGGGTCCTGACCATTGAAGAACAGGGTGAAAGGAGGCTAACAAAGTATGCAGAGAAACAGGTGGACTACAGTCTGTAATTGTAGAACTACAGAGTGAATATATGTGGTAAGTGGAGCTGATAAAGTGGCCAGTGAGTGTAGATACAAGGAAGTATTCCTAAAAAATTGCTCAGGGAATGTAGTTCTTGGAATATCCACTAGCATTATTAACATATTCACTTACCTATAAAATGTGAGTTAAAATTTGATCGTTAATGCAAAGAATGTCTGTCATTCTCCCCAGCCTTCATTTTTATTCATTATTATTGCATTTTTACAGTAATAAATATGTGGCTTTAAAAAGATTATGCTTCTCTGTTTATACTGTACAGAAAGAAATAACAATGTAATGATTTAATAATTAAGTATTCAAATTATTTAGCCCTAAAAGAGTGACTGTAAGAGATAAATGTGTGCATCCTTGTTTCTATAGGTGTAATAGAGGGGTGTGTGTGTGTGTGTGTGTGTGTGTGTGTGTGTGAGAGAGAGAGAGAGAGAGAGAGAGCGAGAGAGAGAGAAATGGGCTGGTTCCTGAGCACAGGTGTTAAAGTTAACGAGTGTATTTTCCCTCAGGTGTGTTAGACCATCTGACCTTTTCTCAGCAGGTAGAACATGCTCATCTAATAGACCACTGTTCTGTGTGTGTGCATGTGTGTGTGTTTGTTTACAGGTGTTTGGGGACTATTACCACTTTCAGCACAGGAGAGTGGTGAAGAGGTCTCTGTCTGGCCATCGTGGGGTTCATGTTCGTTTGCACAGCGAGCCGCAGGTAGACACACACACACACACACACTGACTCTCACTGAGAGTAGAGACCGAAGAAAGCTGAGAATGAGAAGGGCAGTTATGTAGGGCTGCGAACAGGAAGACTGCACAAATTCAGTATTAATAACAGAGGAGTTCCCACAGGCCTGGAGGGCTGATCAGAGTTTGCGTGTGTGTTGGTCTGTGTGTGTGGGAGATGTATGCTAAGGAGCACGACCCTGCCTTTGGTGATAAGATATCAGCTCCTGCAGGCAGGGGAAGGCTGCAGGTTTGGCCTGCCAACCCTGCGCCCCCATAGATCTCTCACAAACGATGGCCTTATCAGCCTCTACTCTAGAGGCTCCTCCACTGGTTGGTAATCACCACATACAGTCAGACTTCAGCCTTCACTCCTAAAGCTCCTTTCACATCCTTTCATTTTCTTCCATCATTTGCTTCTCACACCCTGACCACACGGTGGCCTAAGCACTGTGGGGGCTAAATCTCTGGCTTTGCAGTGGTTCGATTCAGTTACAAATTCTTTAGATTTACACAGTGCAACTGTCATGCAACTACACCAGCTTGAAACCTACATGAAAATGTGCATAATTGGGATGCTTAATGTTATTTCATTCCTGCAACTCGCTTGAAACTTGATTGAAAGGCAGCGACAGAGACTTCAGCTGTCGCAGTTTAATGAAATGTTCCATGAAGGAGCCAGTCAAAAGGCAGATGATGTACCATGTGATCATGTGAACCGATCTCATTTCAACTGATTGATTTTACTCTTTGTCATGGACAGTACTGTTAAATAGAGGATCTCCTAATGTGATAATGTTTGTAACCAGTTACCTTTACTAAGTTATTAACTAGTCAGTTTGAATGGCTGCTTGTGCCAGCATTAGCTGTGGTTTGTTAACTTGCTGTATCCTAATCTATGGCTAGGTTAGTAATTTTCCCAATGTTTCCAAAATTTTTACATTTACATTTATGGCATTTGGCTAACGCTCTTATCCAGAGTGACTTACAAGTTGATCATTTTACTCAAGTAGGCGAAGGTAGTGTTAGGAATCTTGCCCAAGGACTCTTATTGGTATAGTGTAGGGTGCTTACCCAGATGGGGGATTGAACCCCAGTCTACAGCGTAGAAGGCAGAGGTGTTAACCACTACACTAACCAACCACATAAAATGTTATGTAAAGAGGCTAAATAACACAATAAGCATGATTTTATTTAGTCAGAGCAATACAATAATTAAAAATACTACTCTATTATTATTATTATTATATGTTGAAAGCAACTGCTTATGAGTTACAAAAAGCACAGAATGCATCATTAATTAGTAAATGTCATTTTTTGCAACAGAATTGTTCAAACAGAACTTGAAGGTTTGTGTTATATTATTTACTCTGTGAAATAATATAACAAATGAACAGAATATGTCCTTAAAATGGCCAAATGAGGACATTGATCGGGCTTCACTGTGTAAAGCTAGCCTGAGGAAATTATTGTGTATCGTAAAGTGTTCCCTGTGATTTAATTTAATGCAATCCAGTTATATTGATATGATTCCGAATTATGTTTATTTATACAACAGTCACACAAAATCATTGTTATATCTGTTAAAAACACATTTTTCACCTTATTTGTATCATTCCACTGACTGCTGCTAAGAAACAACAGCTGTTGCAAAATGTCACTCATGGCATAACTGCTTTTTGGTGGAAACTTTTCCTAGTTCTCTTCCTAGAGCTCTTTACTCTGCAAAACTGTATAAAAGCAACAGAACACAAAGTAATGTATTATTCTTAAATAACGTGATGGCTTGGATAATCACTCTAGATTATCATGATTGGGACCAAATCACAACCATGTTATGTTGGATAACAAACACACTCCCTCTCCTGTTCTGCTGATTAAAACTACACTGAACATGTAAACATATCTGGAGGAACTATTATTAAGTGGAATATACACCATAAAAACAATGCACAAGCCTTGTAAATGAATTATAATCAATTCTAACATTCTCATAATTGGTGCCTTTGAATTACCACCTTCAGACGAATGATTCATGTTTTTATTTCCCTTTCCAACCAGACATGGTTAGCCTTCAGCCACCCACCTAACAGTTTTTTCACATTCCCCCATCATCCACTTACTACACACCGACCACACTCATCATGCATAGATGGAGTGATAAAGACTGGATACATAGTAAATACATAGAAAGTTGATAGACCCCTGTATTCTAGCCTTTATTGCTATAAGGCTATCATCAGTTGGAAGGGTTTAGCTTAAGGTCTTCAAGCTACACCTCAGTCTCTCAGCCTGGCACATGCACATGCGCGCACACACACACATACACACACACACACACATACACACACATACTCTTCTGAAGTCAGGAGAGCTTTGCTAATGAAGTAGCTTCTGTAACACACAGGCCTGGCTAGTGGGCTGCTATGCTGAAGTCTAAATCAAGGCTAAATGCTAAATCATTACACAGAAAATCCAGTGGTTCCCGCATAAAAATCTCGACTAGCGTTAATTCAGACTGTGACTACACTGCAACAGAAGAGTGTTTTACTGAAAGAAGCCTTACTCAGCCATTCAGCCATTCATAGTAGTGTGTTTTTCCTACGAAATACTGCTTTTACAGATTTTTCCATGAGCATTTTTAATGCTGCTTGCCATCCCACACTGCTGATATCTTGCTAAGTTCACGTCAGAAATTGTTTTGTAGTGCTGGTCATAGGTATTGGTATCTCCATTACTGATACTGTGCTTAAAAGCATAAAATTGTTCATTTATTATATCAGCATCAGCCACAATATGCTAATTTACATTTTTTGTATCAGGTCCAGAAGTTCCTGTAAGCTCATTTCTAATAAAGAGAACAAATATATAAATTATACTCTAGATATTTATTATTATATTATATTATACTGGAGATATTTTTTGTAAGATGCTGTAGTTGATACTTAATTGCAGACATGTCGGTGTCAGAGAGAGTGCAGGGTGAGCTGGGTGTTTGCCCTCTGCAGGGTTCTTCCCTTCTTCATATTCATTGTTTCCTTTTGCTTACACTGCACTTTCAAAAACACTTCCCCAAATTAAATCACACACACACACACACACACTGTCTTACACCCAAATTGCATCTCAGAAAGAAAAACCCTGCCAGCACAACTTACCCCACCATTTTACATAGAGGTGGTTGATGTGCTGCTGACACTGACTAATAAATTAATACCTCCAAGTCAACATTACGAACCATGTAATTATGCACCTGAAGCTTGTATGATTAAGTAAACACTGCTCTCTGTCCTCCACCTTTCCTCAGCAGTCACACTGAGATGATAAAAATGTATTGAGATGTTTTCTTTACTGGGGAAAAAAAAAGCTAAGATGAAAAAATGTTCTCTCTAGTGAAGTTATGTGAGCAAGAGCGGGAGATAGGAAAAGAACATGCAACAGAGGGATATAGAAAGAAAGAAACAGAAAAGGCCAAATAAGGCAAAGAGCCACCAAGAGAAGAAGGCAAAGAGAGACAGATAAAAGAAAGAGTGAGCAAGTGAAAGAGAGACAGACAGAAAGGCATGTAAGGCTGAATGTTTCTTTACCCTCCCTGGAAAGAAGATCAGATTAAAGAGTAACCGGATTGTAAAACGCTGGGATACACCCTGGATGGGTCACCAGTCCATCGCAGGGCACCAAATAAACACTAAAATAAAAACTGATGGTTTATACACAGTGTAAAGTATTTTGGAAAGTAGTTAGAAGAATTTATAAAAACATCATTACATAAATAACTGTAATGATCTATTCATAGAAATTTATTTGCACTAAATTACTATGAATAGCTGTTTGGTTACCTCCGCTGTCATGGAGCATTCTTTAATTTTGTTGTAGTACAACTTTGTCAATTATTATGAAATCTGTAAGGGATGAGCGTGCCAACAGAGGGCGGCGAAGTTTGACCAGCCCATGGAACTCCATGGGGGGGGGGGGGAGAAGCGGGGAGCGGGGAGCTAACCCCAAGAAGTTTACTGGGGACCCGGTCGGTTTCATACTCCTGCTGTAGTTCTCATTAGTATTCAAACAGCAAAGTTTTCTCTTAGTTCCCCATGGAGAAGTCCAGTATAGCCTACATCATCTCACTATCAACACGTAGGGTTCTGGCTTGGGGCCCTTCTCTGTGGGAACAAAACTACCCTGATTGTGCCATGGGTGAGGCTTGCACGAGATCTTCTATTGACACTCTCCCAAGGCGCCAGCTGAGTGCCCAATTACGTCATCGACATTCACACCGTAGCTACTAACAGTGCATGCAAAGAAGTTCAATGATGAGCTAGCTCTTAGGAAGCTGCCCTCCACTCTGAAAAGTCTTTGCAATGTATGCATTCGCCTCACTATTCTCATATATCAAAGAGACCTGGGCCAGTTTCCAGTTCCCCCACGTTCCTCTTTTATTCGGGTATCGCCTAGTAGCATGACCCTGTGCAGCTAGATGGTACATCCTTCCTAGCCTTAGGCTGGGGACCGTCCGCAGGCTTCTGAGCTCGGACATCCAGTAATACTCGTTCACTGGGAAACGTAAGGACCAGACCCTGCCAGGGTGACTGTTGAGTGGCTCACATTTGTCCTCCCCCCACATCAGGGCTCAATTTGAAAGCGATCTTTCATGGGGACACTGTCAACACTTTGTCCTGTGTGCCTTCATTGTTTCAAGGGTAGCTTCTTTAACACCTTGGCTTTTGACCTGGGCCTGCACTTTGAGGCCTTGCTTGGACACTAGGATCTAGGCCTACCAGAGTTTCCCCATTGAGTCCAGTGTACAGTTCCTAGGATCTAGGCCTGTTACTCACTGCTCTAGACAAATCACTCTGTTTTTGTGTGGGGGGCCTCATTATAAGGGTCATTGCCTAGGGGACTCTAGGTCCACACAAATGCCAACCCTACTAAGGATCAGATAACACTGGACTGGAAGGTCTTTAGCAAGAAAAAAGCCCCGGCGCTGATGCCCCACTGGGCATATGATTGCACTTTCAACCTGCTCCTGGGCACTTCACCACCCCACGGATGGCTGTTTTCACTTTCTCTGGGATCCATTCCTGCTCTTCAGATCCTGCCCTCCCTTCCTTGTGAGCTGGAGACCACCAACAGGGAGGCCTTATAGCAAGAACCAGATCCTAGATCCTAGGGGTGATTCCCCCCCCCCAGGGAAACTGAATGCCCACAGCTGAGTATATGCCAACATACAAGTCCCACAGTGAGACTTGCCTCCTTGTTCTTGGGGCATCAGGGGTGTCTAGGAATATCTCCACAGGCAATTCTCGTGAGACGTGCATAACAAGACACCCAGAGCAAGGCCCCATGGGCTTCTTCACCCCTTTCCTCCAAGACAACAGTGTTACCTCATGTGGTCAGGGTGCATAGCAGTCTGGTGTCTGACCAAGAACCTCAGTTCATTAGCCACTTTTTGAAGCCCTTCCGCTGGGTAAGGGGAGCCTCCGATTGTCTCTTCTCAAGAGACAATGACCAGTCTAATGGCCAGACTGAGATGGTCAATAACGACCTTGGACGCTATGCAGTGCTTGATATGCACCAACCCCTGATCTTGGGTGAAGTGGAATACTCCCACAATATCCTTTGGCATTTGTCATTGGGCATGTCACCCTTTAAATGCCAGTTCTGTTTCCTGTACTTTTGTTCACTGAGCAGGAGTGAGTCCCAAATTCTGAGCAATTTGTGCAGTGATGCTAGAGGGCATCTTGGAAGGCTAGCACTGCCCTCCTGACCGTGACCAAAGCAAGGAAGCAGGTGGTGGATCGTAAGAGGCACCTAGCATCAACTTTTTATCTAGGCCAGTAATTTTGGCTCTCAGCCATGAACCTCTGGCACATCAGTGTGGTCACCTACCAGTTACCTTCATTCCTCGCACCTTAAACCTCTCCTGTGCAGAGAGGAGGCCCTGTTGGTTCGACCATCCGACACAACGCCTCTTCATCGACTCCCCTGCCTACACACTCCGACACTTTCTAGACTCCTTCCAGGTATGGCACCCAGGTCCTGGTAGACTGGTATGGCTACAGATTTGAGGAATAGTCCATGGTCCTGGCTTGCCACATCCTACATTCAGAACTTGTTAAGGAGTTCTGGCAGACGCAGACTGTGGGCCTTGAGACCTCTGGAGCCATCTCTAGGAGGGGAGGTCCTGTAAGGGATCAACCTGTGTCACTGTGTACCAGCAGAGGGTGGCAGCGTTGACTAAAGAGAGAAAAAGGGTTTGAACAAGAGACGTCTCGGAGCCAAACAAAAATAGAACAAAAGGGAAAATAATAAACATGATTGTCCTTTAATAACTAGAGAGGAATTGACTTTGTATTTTGGCCCAAGCAATAATGTATGAAACACACTGTTAAGTTCAGGCAATACGATAATGGCTTTTTTCCAAAAATCTTCTGCTCCAGTAAGAATTTTATTCTCGTTTTTCATGTGACATCACACTGTAATGTCGCCATCATTTTGAGGAGTGACTTAAGGGAGTGACTGTGCTAGCGTGATGACTTCAGTTTGCTGTGCAGCGAAGCCAGAAATTCGCTCTCAATAATGGAGGCCACAACAGGAAAATCATGTGACTGAAACTCTAGGATAGACTGCCTGCAGCAGCAACACTGCTTATCCCTTCAACATGAATGGCTGGCTAAATTATAGTGCAGTCATATGTTCATGGTTGTGATGTTAGAACAATCTATGGTATGGGCTATATGAACTGAGAGTAAGCAGTGCATTCTGAAACAATGTTTGCATACATCCTTGCATACATTCATTTAAAAAAAAAACGGAGATTAGTTTTTACAGGATATGGGATCTTCAGAATCTCTGGCTGGCTCTAATGGTGCTTTTTTGTCCCTGTAGCTCTCGCTCAGTGGAAGATTCTTGGAACAGGAGCGTGAGGGAGACTTATTCATACTAATCATAGACACATAGGCACACACACACACAAACACACAAAACAGGTCCGGCAGATAAAATTTAGTGTACTTTGAACTTTACTGCAGAAAGAGGCCATTTAGGATTCAGAATTAATGTTGCAGGAGGAATTAGATGGCTCAGATGAAGATGCAGAGGTAGAGAAATGTGTGGGTGAGTGAACTTTTGTTATCTGTACGTGTGTGTGTGTGTGTGTGTGTGTGTGTGTGTGTGTGTGTGTGTGTGTGTGTGTGTGTGTCTTTGATCTGTTTTTAGGTGGTTTGGGCAGAACAGCAGGTTGCCAAGCGGAGGAGGAAGAGAGATATTTACAGTGAACCCACAGATCCAAAGTTCCCCCAGCAGTGGTACCTGGTAAGTGGACGAGCTTTAGCCTGCAGACTCCTCCTCAAATCTCCCCTTTATCAGTCAGCAACAGTTAAACCCTTCACTTAAACTGCTCGGTCACACCAAAATAGATTAGATTTTGGCATTTGCAGTTAAAGGCCTTACAGCAGTTACTCTGAATATTTTAATTGAATTTGTCAGTGGAGCTCAATCATATGTACTCGCCGACAAACTGCGCCCGTTTAAACAATTTGATTGAGATTTTGTATTCATGATCACGTGTTATAGATAAATCTGCCTCAGACCAACAAACTACACAGAAAAAATAGAAAGAACCAGTAGAACAAAGAAATAAAGATGAATGAGTGCAATGGGGGATTGTAGACACTGTACTTTAGTCAACTGTGCGATATGTTAGAATGCAGCTGCAGTGTGGCTTTGGCTTTGTCCTGATCTCTCCTCCACAACGTATGCAGTCCACGAATTGCATGTATACTAATGTGTTTTGCTTGTCCCTGACACAAATTACCTGAAAACATCAAACCAAAAGCCATCACTGCCATCGAGTATTAGATGTGTAATCTGTTAGATATTCAGCTCTTTCAGGCCAGCTGACAGGCCATCTGCATTTGAAAACACGCAGAGCTGCTTCTGAAGGCGCTGTGCTAGGAGCACAGATGCCATGTGGTGATAGAGGACTTTCTAAATTATATTTAATGCATCAAATACTGAGATTCTTTTCAGAGGAGAGCTGGTAAAACAGCTGAAGTAAAGCAAAGAAAACAAGGTGAGGCTAGCAAGAGTAAAAATTAAGAAAAATACAGAAAGAGAAGAAGAGAGGATGAAGGAAAAGAAAGAAGTCAAGAAAAAAGGAAAGATGTTAAAATAATTAATTGTCCTAGTATGTGGTCACCCATACATCACATCTGTATGTGCTAAACATCTTATTCCAAAACCCCTTCAGCTGCGGTGACAGCCCCTGCTTTTCTGGGAAGCTTTTCCAGTAGATGTTGGAACGTGGCTGAAGGAATTCTGTCCTGTTCAGCCATAACAGCATTAGTGAAGTCATGTCTGATGTTGGATGACAAGGTCTGCACAGGTCAATCAAGTTTGTAAGTGTAGTCTCCATGGAAACCAATCCATGAAGCTCCTGATGAAAAAGTCTTGAACAGACATTTACTACCACTCACTAACCTAAAATTGTGAATATAATAGCATTTGTGTGTCTTTATTACAAAAAACAAACACAACAACACATAAGAGTTTGTAAAACAATCTGAAAAACAATTGGGGAAAATAAGTAGGCTACACTGTTTGAATTCTTATCATTGAAAGTAATTTCATATTTTTTCTTTTTTTTCCATAATAATAAAAAGAAATTCTCATGGATCCCTGCAATTATGCAAATTGACACGTTACTCAACATAATGTTGCTCCTTGACAGCTGGCAGTAGGGCTAGTTCATTGGTAGGGCTATGGGAATTGATGAGGAGACTTGCATTGTAAGTGAAACATGTTATCAGTGTATGGGAGCCAGCCAGCACGAGTCATTTATGACAAAAATAAAAAAAATGAAAACATATTTGTCATTTCATTTTAGTCATTATTCTGGTAATTCATGGCCCAATCTAAAATGAAAAAATAAGAGAAAAGAAATACAAGCTTCACTTTGGCTTTGGCTGTTCTTTGTGAAATGTAGAATATGTGTCAAAACTAAAATCAGAATGCAATGTTTACATTGTTATTTGTTTTTCATAGCAGTCGGTTGCATATCTGACAAAATGAAAATGAAAATTTTAAATGGATAAATCAACAGCATGTGACAGTTTGTGATTTAGCTTTCAGCGTGGACACGCTTTAACTGTCAGAATGAAAAGGCAAAAGCAAACGAACATCAGTGCCACCTGCTGGAGATTTACTTTTCATTTGCCACTTTGCTTTTTTATTTTTAAACTGACCAATATGCAAACATATGTTAATTAGCACTAGGCGGGGCTATTGGGTACATTTTAGGACATCCTCATCCTAAACGACTTCAAGTCTCGAGAATAAACACCGTCATGATTCAAATCTGGTGAAACAGAACATCAGATCAAACAGCCTCAGAATCAGACCAAACGCAAGCCTGGTTGAGCATATACTGGTTCGTATAACTTAGAAAACTTTGTGTATCTTGATATAAATGCCAATATAATATTTTCACAGTTTTTTCTGAGGCTGTTTGGTCACCAGATTTGAGACATGACGGTGGGTTTTCTTGAGACTCGAAGTCGTTTAGCTTGAGAAATGATGGCGATTCTGACGCAGAGGGCCGAGGATGTACTAAAATGTATCCCGTAGCCCCGCCTGGTGTTAATTAACGTGTATTTGCATGTTGGTCAGTTTACATTTTATTGTTTTAATTTTAATTATCTTTTTGGCTGGATTTGCCTCCCATAATCAGTGATCATAGGTCAATAAATAATAAATGTTGAAAAAATTACCTAATGTCCAAATAGGTTTTGGGGCCACTCTAATTTAGAGGCCCTAAGAGTTATGTGTTATGCTTCAGCACTCAGAAGTCCACTTATGTGAGTTTGTATGGTCCATTGCTTCACAACTGAGCTGCTGTTGCTCATAGAACTTTCTCATCCAGTAACAATGCTGCATTTAATGAAATGACCCAATCTGCTGCTATTGTTTGTCTGTAGAGATTGCATGGCTTGAGTATATGCACCTCTTAGAAATGGGTATTGATGGTATAACTAAACCTAATTAGAAGGACAATACTTGGTAGGCCACTGAACTAGAGAAACAATACTTAAAGCTTTCATCATTGTGAGATAGAAGAAAATCAAGCTCCACTCTTGCGTCAAATCCATCCTTCCACTGTGAGAAAACAGCTCAATGCTGTTTGTCTGAAAGGATGTGTAGGTATCAAGAAGCTGATAATGAGAAAGGAAAATAAAAAAAAAGATAAAAATTTGCAGACTAAACAAAGAAGCTGCTGGTGTTCAGCCCAGGACAGCCCAGCCCAGAGTGCAGACCTCAATGTCACTTAATGTGTTTGGAGTTAGTTGGATCATAATAAGCAGAAAATACAAACTTAAAACTGAGCTGTGGAGGTGAGGAAAAAGACCTGAGATTGCAGATGTCTTTAAAAGGCTAAAAGCAACTCTCCCAAAATGAATGGAACCTGTAATAAAGACACAGAGTGGACACACTAAATACCTAAAAGTATTTAGTCATATTTAGTTGTTGAGGCTTCTGTGTAATGTTCAGTTAAATTTGTTTTCTGCTAAATATGTATCCCCCTATTATGCTGAAAAATAAAGAACTTATGTTTTATGGCTGGAAATTAAATAAATGAAAGGGTGATCTCTGACCTTG
Organism: Pygocentrus nattereri; assembly: GCF_015220715.1. NCBI lineage: Eukaryota > Metazoa > Chordata > Actinopteri > Characiformes > Serrasalmidae > Pygocentrus > Pygocentrus nattereri. The sequence continues at coordinate 21,968,375 of NC_051221.1, read as the reverse complement.
AAACAGTACTGTAGTGCAGGCAGAAAAAATATGGATGCAAAAATAAAATAGAAATAAAGGAAGGAAAAGGAAGAGAAAAAAGATGGAGAGTAAAATGGCAGAAAGAAAAGCAGAGTGAATCTAGAGAGCCTTGCATCATGTTTGCTGTACATTTGAATATGTGTGGAGTGATGGTGTGTGTGCTGCCTCCCCACGCTGGGTGAGTGAATATGACTTCCTGCAGCACTCTGGGCTTTCCTGCCAACAGATGCTGTTTGGGAGAAAATGGGCTGTATGTGTGAGGCACATCAGGAATTTTCTCTTATTAGCATTAGCTCATTGGGTGGGCTTCCCCCCGCTGGAAAGGGTGTGTCATGAATGTGTGTATGTGATGATGCGTGGGTGAGTGTATTCTTTCAGCATGCGGGCTTCTGCACACTGGGCTGTCAGTCAGAGAGTGTGACTGGTTAACTCTTCCTCAATGCAGTGAGACACCAAGACTTCATGTGGAGAAGCTTCCACACTGAGCTGTACTGCTGCGCTCTCCACATCAAACGTTCACTCTCCTACTGGCACATCTGCACTGCAGAAATGTACTTCTTCACTTATTATTTGTTTTGTTCTGCTGTATTGCATTGCATCCAAGATTTGAGTGTGTGTGTGTGTGTGTGTGTGTGTGTGTGTGTGTGTGTGTGTGTGTGTGTGTGTGTGTGTGTGTGTGTTAGGGCCGAAGCAATAAGTGTTTTAATATTTAACAATATAAACTAGCTCATTTTAATCAGTTTTAGGAAAAACATTTTCAAGTTGCATGGACCCTCGTATATGTGTGTAGGTAGTATGTGTGTAGCTTGTATGTGTTTTCATCATTTTCAGGACAGAGAACTAGCCTGCAATGTCAGGGCCATCAAATATGTAGCTTTGTAAAGTGGCTTTTACTAAACCTCTATGACAAATTTTTAAACTCAAAGACTAAACCATTTTTTTTGTCTACTGGGGTTGGGGTTAGACTTGGGTTTAAGGTTAGGCAAAGAAAATTCAGGCACTTACGTGTATGTAATGAATATGGGGCATATCTGTGTAATACATATGCACCATCTTATTGCACACGCAGCGACCTGCCTTTCATGTATTCAAGTTCCAGTCAAAACAGTCTTTAAGTACAAGTTATTTATTTTTCTGTCTCAGAAAAAAACCAACAGTTGGTGTTCAACCAACAATTACACAGAAGCCGCCAACACTAATTCATCGATATTTGTCTGCTCTTCAATTTTGTTCACTACCTTAACTCCTCCATTCTTCCAATAAAAAAATCAACCAGTACAGCTGTGTCCCCCCAGTGAAAGCTGTACCCAAAGCACTGACATAATGTTCCTCTTCCAAAAATCTCATAACATTCACACAAGCACCTACCCAAACTCACTTAAGCTGCTTTGCACATTTTTTTTCATATGTGTAGCTAAAATGGAGATATTTCTGAGTCAGATATAGATATTTGATGTATAGAGCTATTCCGCTTGCATAAAGAAGGGAAATGTCAAAGGAAAATAAGTAAAAAAAAAATGGCCTATTCTGACAAAAAAAAGAAATTAGACAGAAAAGAATAAAAAATGCACTACAGCATTGAAACAGATCATCTGAGTTAAAGAGGAAGGTTTTTGCACTGATGGTATAAATTTGTCATTGGAATTACTTGAATCATTACAAGCTGTAAGCACACAGCATGTAAGATTGAACTTGTGTTCAAGAACTTGGATATGTGGAAAAATATCCCTGTGGGTTTCTTTAAAAAAACCTAAAAGCTTCCTGAAAAGAAAGGAAGCAGTGGTAAAGGAAGAGTGTGGACACACTGAATACTGAAAACGATATATAAGCAGTTATTAAGCTGTTTGTGTATTTTTTGGTCAAATATATGTTTTTTTTTTTTCCTGGTCACTAAAAATAAATTGTGCTTATGTGTACGTCCAACCCCAATTCCAATGAAGTTGGGACGTTGTGTAAAACATAAATAAAAAACAGAATACGATGATTTGCAAATCCTTTTCAACCTGCATTCAATTGAATACACTACAAAGACAAGATATTTAATGTTCAAACTGATAAAATTTTATGTTTTTTGCAAATATTCACTCATTTTGAATTTGATGCCTGCAACACGGTCCAAAGAAGTTGGGACAGATGCAACAAAAGACTGGGAAAGTTGAGGAATGCTCAAAAAACACCTGTTTGGAACATTCCACAGGTGAACAGGTTAATTGGACACAGGTGAGTCTCATGATTGGGTATAAAGAGAGCATCCCTGAAAGGCTCAGTTGTTCACAAGCAAGGATGGGGTGAGGTTCACCACTTTGTGACCAACTGCGTGAGCAAATAGTCCAACAGCTTAAGAACGTTTCTCAACGTGCAATTGCAAGGAATTTAGGGATTTCATCATCTACAGTCCATAATATCATCAAAAGATTCAGAGAATCTGGAGAAATCTCTGCAAGTAAGCAGCAAGGCAGAAAACCAACACTGAATGCCCGTGACCTTCGATCCCTCAGGCGGCACTGCATTAAAAACCGACATCATTCTGTAACAGATATTACCACATGGGCTCAGGAACACTTCAGAAAACCACTGTCAGTGAACTCAGTTCGTCACTCCATCTGAGTGCAAGTTAAAACTCTGCCATGCAAAGTGAAAGCCATATATCAACAACACCCAGAAACGCCGCCGGCTTCTCTGGGCCCGAGCTCATCTGAGATGGACTGACGCAAAGTGGAAAAGTGTTCTGTGGTCTGACGAGTCCACATTTCAAATTGGTTTTGGAAATCATGGACGTCGTGTCCTCTGGGCCAAAGAGGAAAAGGACTGTCCGGATTGTTATTAGCGCAAAGTTCAAAAGCCAGCATCTCTGATGGTCTGGGGGTGTGTTAGTGCCCATGGTATGGGTAACTTGCACATCTGTGAAGGCACCATTAATGCTGAAAGGTACATGCAGGTTTTGGAGCAACATATGCTGCAGTCCAAGCAACGTCTTTTTCAGGGACGTTCCTGCTTATTTCAGCAAGACAATGCCAAGCCACATTCTACACGTGTTACAACAGCGTGGCTTCGTAGTAAAAGAGTGCGAGTACTAGACTGGCCTGCCTGCAGTCCAGACCTGTCTCCCATTGAAAATGTGTGGCACATTATGAAGCGCAAAATACGACAAAGGAGACCCCGGACTGTTGAACAACTGAAGTTGTACATCAAGCAAGAATGGGAAAGAATTCCACCTACAAAGCTCCAACAATTAGTGTCCCCTGTCCCAACTTCTTTGGAATGTGTTGCAGGCACCAAATTCAAAATGAGTGAATATTTGCAAAAAACAATAAAGTTTATCTGTTTGAACATTAAATATCTTGTATTTGTACTGTATTTAATTAAATATAGGTTGAAAAGGATTTGCACATCATCGTATGGTTTTTATTTGTTTTACACAATGTCCCAATTGGGGTTGTACATGGGATCCCACATCCTTACATCCTGACTTTATAAAACAAATTGTGTGTGTGTGTGTGTCTGTCTGTGTGTGTGTGCACACTTCAGCTCAGTGTCCTAATCAGCAAAAGAGCTTTTTTTGCAAACTTATTTTGCCTTAAATTAAGATTGCTTTGAAATGAAAGTGAGTAAAATGTGAGACCAAATTCCATGCATACATAATTATATCTGGTGAAATTATTTTAGACTCTAGAAAAACTTTAATTTCATATGATTAGATACATAATTGGTTTCAGCATAGCTTTTCCATGTCTACAGCCAAAATAGGGTGAGGATAAGAGCCTTACTGTCTTATAGTACATAACTATGATGCTGTGACAAAATGCAATTGGACATGTTGTTAAACCAGCCATTTGCCTAGCTGTTTACAAAGGGTGCATTTGTTCCAGCATTAGAAATACTGCCAGTGTGTCTTACTGCACAATAAATGTGGTGTAGAGTACAATATATAAACCGTACTGGGCTATAATGATGCAGATGCCTGAGGAAAGTGTGGGTTGTGCATTGTACTTTGTTTAATATGTGGAATGTGGAATACTGCAAGTACAAAGTAACAATTAAATAACAATTGAAATAAAAAAAACTTCAAATCGCAAACTTCCCAAGTCAAGTGTGCTTCCTGATCTGTTGAAGTGTACCTTTGTTTTACTTTATTATTTTTTTGGTAGATTTTTTTTTTCTTTTTTTGGTGTTCAGATTCTAGATACACATTTCAGTTACTGAGTTTTAATTTTCCCTCTGACTTGCATTTGGCTTAGATACGCTTCAGTGTGCTAATCCATAGAGAAACTAGATAGCAGTCTCATCTTTTCTGCTGTTGAATGCATGGGTTACATGCCCTATCTCTTTAATCCCGCCAGTCTGTGATGGGTCGTCTAACATCTACCTTTAATTTGGCAGTACAACATCAACCGACGGGACCTGCATGTAAAAGAGGCTTGGGCCCAGGGCTTCACTGGGAGGGGAGTGGTCATCACCATACTGGACGACGGGATTGAGAAAGACCACCCTGATCTCGCGCAGAATTACGTAAGTCACTGGATTACTTTAGAAACCTGTGCTAGAGCTTCATCTCAGCATGCATTAGACTTCAGAATGGTTCAGGTTAGAAGAGGTTTTGTCCTCTCGCTTGGCCACAGCCATCTGTGGAGAGCAGTTTTCCCTGCTGTTTTCTGTGTGAGAGAAATCTTTTCTGCTCGCTGATCACAGTAACGCTAGCCAATCATGAATGTCTGTCGGGTCATGTATACACAATTGGGTAATTTGGGCTCTTCTCCAAGCGTGTTCAGCAGTGCTCTGACTTTGACTAGACATGTAATTAGACATACTACACACAATACAGAGACTTCAGTGTAAAAACATGAAAGTGAAGTGAAAATGAAATCACAGGTCGCAGAATGAATAATGAATAAATATGTGGTTTCCCTATACTTATGGGATGCAGGTTATTTAGAGGTCTGGAATATGACAATATTTGTCACTATGGTAATAAATTACATCACATTACATTCTGAACATATAATTTTTCATTATAATAAGAGCATAATTAGTCCTGTTTAATTTAGTGCAGTTTTATTAGTATAATATAATAAAATGATTATATTCATAGTTTTTGATAATATTTTTTAAATGTTACTTCTTTATTGTTCTGTTTCCTCCCACGGTCCAAAGGCATGCAGTCTTTTGGACATGCTATATTGCCCCTAAGTGTCATTGTGTGTGTGTGACTGTATATGTCTGTGTGTTTGCCCTGCAATGGAATGGTGACCTGTCCAGGGTGTTTCCTGCCTTCCACCCAAAGACCAATGAGAGAGGCTCCAGCACCCTGTGTGACCCAGAAGGATTATCGGCTTAGATAATGTGTGTGTGTGTGTGTGTGTGTGTGTGTGTGTGTGTGTGTGTGTGTGTGTGTGTGTGTGTGTGTGTGTGTGTGTGTATGCTTCCTTTGTCTGTTCTAACTGGTGTGATTTTTTTTTTTTTTTTCCCATTTCCATCACATACTGCAAAATGCTCCTGTTTGACTGCTTATGCAGACTTAAGACTAAAAAAACGTCAATGTCTGTCTGTCATATTTTTGCTGTATTGCCCACCCATAGGGTTATTGTGTGCATCAAAGTCTGTCCTATTATTCATTCCGAAAGACTGAGTCTATGCAAGTACACTGAGAGCAGGCATTGTGAAGCCTGATAGCAGCCAACAGAAAATTCCTCAACAGGGCTGCTTAACACTTTGGTACAAAGAGCCAGTAGCTAAAGGAGCTTCAGGATATCACATTATGATGGACAAAATTGTTCACAATGTTCTCTAATTTTCCTGCCATCACCTTCTTTAATTACATGCCTACAGTGAGTCCTACATTGGCTATACATATCTAAGCCTTCATTCTCCCAGGTTGGTAGCTAGCATGCAATAGGGCAGACCTAGATAGACTAACTTTGGGAAGAAAATTTTCCAGAAAAAAAAAACGACTTCAGTGACCTTCAGTGTGGCACAGCTCCATCATACAGTACAAACCAATTTTGCAGACGATGTATTAAACACTGAGCTTTTTCTCTAGCAAGATGTTCCTTTTCTTTTAACCCAGCCTTTCTTCAGGCTACTAAGGTCTAAGGACACATTCACAGACATGAAAAATATACTATTCCTGTTCAGTGGATTGTATCTGTTTCTCTAGGATCCCGATGCAAGTTATGATGTGAATGACAGAGATCCAGACCCACAGCCCAGATACACACAGCTGAATGACAACAGGTACAACTGATCATCTTTTATCATGTTATATGATGCTTTTTCTCAGTGTTTTATTTAAATATGATCATGTCAAGAACTGTGTGAAAGTCAGAGACCATGCATTCTTTTATTTAATATCCAGTCAAAATAGCCATTAAGTACAAGTTATTCATTTTTCAGCATCAGGGAAAAAAGCAGGAAACCTACAGTATATTTAAGAAAAACATTACACAAAAGCCCCCAGCACAAAATCCAGTGTTTAATCTGTCCACTCTCTACTTTTGTGCCAACCAGTTGTACTATAAGCTAACCAGTTACATTTGTGTTCTGCCAACAAAAGCTGCTCCCGAAGCTTACACAAGCAACCGCCCAACCTCATATTAACTGCCTTACACATTTCTTTCTTATGTACACCTGAAATGACTAAAATAGATATTCCTTAGGATTCGATACAGAATAATCCGCTTGCATAAGGAAAGCAAAAGTCAAATGAAAATAAGTGGAAGAAAAACAAGAGTTTCCAAAGCTGAAGTTCAAAAAATTGTTAAAAGATTGTAAAAACTCTAACAATCAAGCAAGACCTGGTAGACCATAGTTTTTTTGTCCATTATTTCAGTGTGAGAATACAACTCACTGTGGATCTGAAATAATGTGTAGCTGTCAAGAAGCTGTTACTGATCTGCACCTAAATACCAAAACTAGACATCATCTAGATGTGAAGTAAGGTTTTATGGACTTATGAGTATATATTTGTAATATAATATAAGACTGCTATAATATAAGACATTGGCGATGTGGTATAATATACTTGCAGATTTCTTTGGAAAACTGAAATCAATTCTGCTGAAAATAATGGAAGCTGTAAATAGGGCAATGGATATAGACACAATAAATACTGAACATTTTAATATTACATTTTTAGTTGTTGAGGCTTCTGTGTGATTTTCTGCAAAATATGTTTTCTATTTTTTTTAGCTTTGAAAAATTAACAACCTGTACTTAGTGTACTTTATTATGAGCACTGTGAGTGACATGTGAGTCGAACATATTGCAGAACATGCTTTCTTTTGAAATATTTAAATGACACCATATGTTGCATAGTGACAGCACAAATCATACACATACACTATAGACACGTATTTTCACCCACATCTTCCTTCCTCATAAAAGAAAGAGTAAACCTTCTGCAATTTATGATTTGTTTGGTATGTAAAACCTCAAAAACCTGGCCAACTTCTCATTCGGTGCCTTTTTATGTAGTCTGTGCACCTGGCCTGAACCAAAAGGCTCTCCCCTCTAAAAACCCATGAAAGATTCATTTGGGAGGAAATCTCATAACTGTCTAATGCGGAGACGTGCTGTTAGCTCCCCTTGGGAGAGGGTGTCCTTCACTGCCTTTTCCCTCTTCAGACTCTCATTTCCACTTTCTCTCCTCCTCTTCTCCTCTATTTCCTTCACTCTCCTTCCTTCAAGCTGCGAATGTCAGTCGCCTGCAACAGCACGACAGCAATTAACCTCCCTCTCCCTCCCTCCTCCTGTCTCCCTCTCTCTCTCTCTGCTTCTCTCTGTTCCCCTATAACTTTCTCTCTGTCTCGGTCTTTCACTCTCTTGCGTGCTCTCTTTTTCTTTTTTTGTAATTCATATACTTCATATACATTTATTCAAACATTCAAAACCATTTTACAACCAACATGTACACACAAAATATCCTTAAGATACTTTACATATTACAGTTTAATCATTTTCCTCTCTTTTTTCTCTCTCATTCTTTCTCAGTGTCTGTCTCATTCTTTTGCTCTCTCACTCTCATCCACTCACTTGTTCTCTTTTTTTCTCTCACTCACTGTCTGCCCCTCTCTCTGTCTCCCTGTCTCTCTCTGTCTCTCTATCTCTCTCTGTCTTTCTCACTCTCACTCTCTTTCTCTTTGTCTGTCTCTGTTGGCCTGTTGGGATGCCTGGAAGTCTACATGTAGTTTTAATGTTATGCTTCCGAACACTCTGCTGTACTTCAAAGATTCTGTCTCTCTCCTGGAGGATATTTGTTTCCTTTTTCTGACTCTTTCCCTCGTTCTGTCTCTCATCTCCTTTTCTGTTTCACTTTCTAGGATGTCTTCCATCTGTCTCTCTCTCTCCGTCTTCTGCAGTGAACCCACTGAGATTAAATTATCATCACTACTAAGGATGATCTTTTGTTGTTTACTTTGGCTGTTGCTGAAATCTCTCATAGTCACAGCTTTTCGTAAAGTAAATTAAAGATCAATGGTTAAACTGTTAGAGAAGCAGATGGAGCCCAGGGAATGCTCCTCTCTGTCTCTCCCCAGCCTGTTCATCAGCCCGCCCCCAGTGCGCATCAGACCCAAAACCCTGTTCCGGAAATGTTGGGGGATTTGTCTCAAATCCCATGCTTTCTGGGCTGCTTGCCAGAGTGTCTTTTCGCACATTGCTCTGCTTTTTTGTTCTTCTCTGGAATTCCACAGTGAGTGTACAGAGAAAAAGGAGTGCAGAAGCCAATATCTCCTTGGAGTAGTAGAGCTCACAAAGTACCCAAAGCAAACCTGGTGTAATGAGTTTCTTAAAACCAATGCCATGATCTCCCAGCTTTCCTGACCAGCTGTTCTAGCTGGTATCTGGGAGTTTGCGCCTGTTTGTATGGGTGTGTTTGCTTTTCAGGGTACTGGTTATCGCCAGATGGAGAGTAGAGAAGTGAAAGACTGGTTAGAGGTTCCTCTCTTGTCTTTCTATGAGAGCAGAGTGGAGAAGCATAGGTGAACAGATGAGTGCCTGCTTTCTTTCATTTTACCACAGCTCACCAGCTCCGAAAAAGCCAACAAGAAGCATGGCACCACTCACGCACTTGAGCCGTCAAGACAATTATACTCTAGTGAATCAGTTTGAGCCCATGAAATGAGAAGCAAATTTGTGTTTTCTGTCCAGAGCACCGAAACTGTACAGCCCTCTTTTGTTGAGCCAAAGAGAGAAGATATTACATCAGATGAGTGGTGTTATTCCCCACTAAGGGCCCAGCCAACTGTGAGGAACGTATACACTCACCTCCCAATGAGATTATATGAATATATTCATAAGGAACTTGGATTAAAGAGAGAGGAAAGCCATCTGTTCTGTGAAGGTCAGCTCATTTGTAACTTTTTATTGCCAGTTTTGAATTCATCTTCATTCACATTTGCACCCATATCCATAATTTAAGGCTGTTCCCAGCCAGATGCCCCCCTCCTCCCCCAGCAGCAGTTAATGCTTATTGAACCCTTTTGTGTGCTTCCACCTCCAGTGGCTCTGTCTTGTTTCCTTTGCCGTAATGTACAGTCAATACCACAGGCCCCAGCAAATGAAGGAGATTGCAAAGGTAGTCCATGCAGAGCTTGTCTCTCCAGCCATTCCAATCTGTATTCATCAATCGTTTAGCTGCAGATTTCTCCACTGCTCCACCACTCCAACCTTGAGACTTCAGTCTCCTCAATCAAGCCGGACTGTTGGCCACAGCCAGCCTGACCTGGCCAGTGTTCCGTCTGTTTAGATTATCTCCTTGGAGCTCTTATTAGTGCTGAATAGCTCAGTAGAATGACTTCTCCATTAGCTAGTCTCTGTGTAGAGCTGGCAGAGCAATCGTTGTGTTTGTTTATGGTTCTTGTTCAGATGGCCTGTTTGTTTGGATTTGTGATTTTCAGGTGTTTGAACTGCTGTCTGCAGAAGTTCCTCTAGGCATTTCTGGCAATGCAGCTATCATCACACTTCATCTTTGCTTCGTTGTCCATTTCAGTCTCAGTCCATCTGCCATATTATATCCATTCTTCTCACGGTCATTATTCTGTTTTCTGTCTTTTTTTTTGTACTATTTATTTTCTCTGTCTCTTCATCTCTCATTACTGTTTATAGACAGGTGTAGTTGAGCCCCTCTAATGAAACATATTAACCATTCGATCCTATTTATTAGTATGTGATTTTGGCTAATAAAAAGCACTGGAGATGTACTAGAAGGTTTCATGTGTTTACTTAGCCTATATGTTGTAAGCTTTAGGTTAAAATAAAAAAGACTGGCTAATATAAATCAGCCTAAAAAATCAGCCACCGCACAATTTAACTATAAGGAATTAAAAATCAAACCAAATGATCAGTGGACCTCTAGGTAAAATGATTAAAATGCCCTTCCTTATTAACAACATACACAATGGATTGTGTGTATCTCCCTTAAAAAAGAGTCTTCTTCAGCTTGGACTGAGCATCACATGACCCAGACCAAATCATTCTGGTCCTCCATAGCAACTACATGCCAGCAGCTCTTCAGAGAGGTTTGAAAGAGAATCTCTCATGCCTCAGCCCTCTCCACTCAAGGGATGGAAGCAAATTAAGTAGGAATCAAACCGTTATCAAACCAGTGTGTTTAGGGGTGGACAATGTTTTAGTTACAGAAAGCACCTGAATGAAAGCTGCCCTAGTTGAAGGATGGATTTGGGACACTTAACTCACTTTCTATTGTTTTTCACCCAGCTTCCTTTTTCTTTCTCTTTCCTTCATTCAGAACATGTGGGCTTCTAAAACCTTGCCTGAGGGTTGAGTTTAGCAGGCTGGAAAATGCACTAATCCCTTTAGTCAAGACGTAATCCAGCCCCATTGAAGAGTGGAGCAAAGATACCGCGCTGCTCTACACACATGGACAGATTCTGACACTCAACACAGCATAACATTGACATCTTTCATGTTGAATAATGTGGACTGGAACCAAGTAGGACTGGATAAAAGACATCAAAAAGATTAATAAATGAATGAAGTGAATGGGTGGCCAGCAGGGAAGCTGAAAAGAAAGAGCAACATCAGTGCCATATTAAAACCTCAATGTTTATATGTCAGTTGAAAATACCTGTTACCATAGTGCATTGTGAGACAAATTGGTCAATAGAGATGGTCAATTGCTTCGTTGCAGTTTATTTTCACTTTGTCTCCAGCCAAGCTGAGGAGGGACTAGACATGACAACCTCAGGGAAGAACCGCTCATCATAGTTGTTCAGATACACTTTGCACCTGAAATTGATATGGGATGAAGAGAGAGGGTGATGATTTTTTCAGTCTAGACGGAGTTTACTGGGGTTTTTTTTTTTTAAACAGTGAGTATTGAGTGTAACTCCTTCCATTTTGGTTCAGAATTTGAGGCTGATATGCAGCATGTTGTGCTTCACAACATACATCCTTTTCACTTTTATCTGTGACTGAGCGTCTTCATTGTTCTGTTAATAAGGGCAGGGTAATGTGGCGGTGACGCTTGTCATTTCATGGCCTGTCAGTGCTGTTTGACGCGTGATAAAACAAAGCTGCCAGCTGCATGTGCGTCTCACCATGTAGCTTGTCAGCTTTATCTGTGTTTGCAATAGGAAGATGCATCAGGATTCAACCATGGTGTCCTCCAATGAATGTTTGAAAGCTATTGAAAGGATATTTGAAAGCACTCTTGTTGGAAAGCACCACAGCACTGTCAGAGCAGTAGCTTTAGTTGTGGAAAAAAAAAAGAAAAAAAACTGTAGACATCACCACAGTCTTAACTTCATTGGGATTAAATAGTGTTAGCGAGTTAGCCTTCGCTATCCATCCTGTTTAAAATGAAAACTATAGTTCTTATGAATTGACATGATACAAGGCTTGCTGTCCGCACTCAGGAATAAATGATGGTTTGATGGCTTTTATGCTTGGAAGGCTGCCACTGGGTTGGCCTCGATATGTTTCCCTTTCAAAGGGAGAGGCTTTTCATTGTGTTACTGTCTGGAAGACTGAGAAATGTTGCAGCCATTAGTGGTGCTGCATGCAGACAAAACATCATGAATTCATAAGCAAATAAGAAGTTTTGGTATTAGTTGTTGGTTTTGAATCCTTAGACTGGATTTTCCCAAAAAATCTGAGCAGTATTCAGGTCTAGGATCAGATTCCCTTGCTCAGAGTCACTCAGTGCAGTGCAGAATGAATAAAAGGAGGGTGGGGAGTGTGAGGGTTCTTTTTAAAGGGCCAAGGGGTTTGGAGAATATGTTTCCTGCAGGCTGTTCCAGTGTGCATCACCATATAAATGGCCTTTGGTAAAGCATGCTTTTCTGAGTGTGATACACAGACCTCACTGTAGATTATGGCTTGTGCTATGAACGACTTGCAATATGAGCTGACATGAGCACAGCATCGCTTATTCATGAGCCGTTTTGCGGCGTTGGCCGTTTGTCATGATAACTGTCATCTAGCCTCACTGTGAAAACGGCCACGGAATCATTTCACATGAATCGACAAGTTTCTCCTCTCAGCCGTGCAAGATTTGATGCATTATTATCTGAAATCTTTATTTCTAGTATTGTGTACGTTTCAAGATAATAAAAAGTAATGTAACATGCCTTTGAGAAACACTAACAAGCTCAACATGAGGTAAATCGCCCGGTCAGAAATGAAATGCTAATCTCCATTCACAGCTTGGAAGAAATAGACCTTGATTGATGAAACAATGTATTTTCTGAGGAAAATATTGAGAGCCTGGCACAAATAAGCTGTTTCAAATTCAAGGGCCGGATTAAAGAAAAGTTGCAATTAGCCTGTGTTTTAAATTGGGTAAATGAAGCATGTCATCTATGAGGGTAAGCTATGTGAGGATACTTCTAAATCAGATATGTGCATTGTAATCATGAATAGATGTTAACCTGTCTAATGACTTTGTCACGGCAAAGCAATTCAAAGCCTTTGTTGGAAGCTATCTAATGCACAATCATTAGCAAAAATCATTTGAGATATAGATTTTTAAAAAAAATCCCATTTTTTGGATGGAACGCAGGGCTCTGTTTAAAAGTAATGAGCTCATAAACCAAATATTTATTAAGCATCTCTGTCATGGACTATAAACTTACATTTCAAGCTTCGTTTGTGCAATTTGATGTTTGATGTAATATGTAAACATTATTAAATTTTCAAAATGCCCATTCGTTCCTCAGTTCACACAGTCCATTTATGGAAACTGAGCTGCACGAGAACTCGTTTCGAATTCGTTGTTCAAGGCAACACAGTTGTTGCGGTTTACCTGTTCAGCCTGCAACATTTTGGCCCCACCCATTCATGATTGAAATTTAAAGAGTTTTAGCTTACATTGCTTTTTAAATTACGCATAATACAAGGTAGCCTATCAGAACACAGAGAGGAGGACAGGCCTTGAACCTTCTGCTTGCTTATTTCTGTGTAATGGAAGGATCAATCGGATGTGCTTGAATGAAAATCCCTCTTTGTGTGTGTGTAGGAAAATGTAATAGCACACAGAATGAAAGTTTTACTGAAGTGGGGCCAGAAGGAGGCCTCAGCTGTTTTCTGGGGGTCCCATAGAGCCTCCAGCACTTTCTCAGAAGCACTTTACTGTCCTCAGCTCATCGCTTCGTCTCAGAGAGCGAGCGTTCAGAGCAAGAGAGCTCTGTAGCTGAACACAGACACCATCATTTACATCACCATCATCAAGCCCTCCAGATACGTCTGTATTGCTATGGGAACAGGGACAAAAGAACTATCAAATACAAACATATTCTTTTTTTTTTTTTTTTTTTGGGAAACGCTGTTCACAGTCCGACTATAAGCAATGAGACGCTAATGCTTTTTCATTGGATTAGGCTTGTTGGCTGTTCATGCCATGAGATGACACCAGAGCATCTGGCACACAGTTTCTTGTTTATTTAGAGGATGAAATGGAATTTAAACTTGAATTGCAACTGAATCGAATGTGAATTGAATTTAAATTGGGTCATATTAGATGTAGATGAAGAAAGACTCCTTTGGTGATGAGCTGATGCAAAGGATTCCCTCTCTTTCCTTTTCTCTTTCTCTCTTTTGCACTTACTAGACATGGGACTCGCTGTGCCGGAGAGGTGGCCGCTGCAGCAAACAATGGCGTCTGTGGAGTTGGTGTGGCTTACAATGCCAGAATTGGAGGTGAGCCCCAGGATGGAAAGTTTTCATTTGATGAGCTGATCTAATCAAGCAACTGTCAGGATCCTACTGCCTTTGCACTAAAAGCTAATCCTGAAACATTACTAGATCATAGTTATTGATTTGCCTGCAGCTTGTTTGTTCTGAATGCCCAGAGTTACGTTTAGAGTTACAAAACTGAGTCATCATGTGGTTTATAAATATCTTGGGTAATAAGCGTCACTCCGAGCCCCAGTCCCAGACAGTGTGTGAAGCTGCTGTGACTTGAATGCTATGCCTTTTATTTTAATGATGTCATGTTTAAGACATCTGTCAACTTTGTCTCTGATCTTTTGGTAGATGCAGCACGGCTGAGGAGGAGAGCAGTGTTTTTGTGTGCATGTGTATGTGTGGCGAGGCGTTTGTCTGCCCTTGCTTTTGCATGTTTAATGGAAGAGAGAGAACAGAAAGGCTACTGTAATTGCAAGCTGCAGTGTATTTGTGGGAGAAAAAAGCAAGAGATTAGGTATCTGAGTACATTACTGAATCACCATGTCTGGTACTATGGCAACTTATTTAGGCCGCAGCTCTATTCACTCCATGTTCTCTTCATTTACTGTGATTTTAATCACAGGGGTTACTGCCAGCTCACTCACACCAGCTGAGAGAAAGCTGTGTGGACTTTTTCTCCGACGTTCATTCGTTCTCCGTTCTTCGTCTCTGAATTGACATTCTCTATAGCAGTTGTTAACTCTTCTCTGTTGGCAGGTGTGCGTATGCTGGATGGCGAGGTAACAGATGTGGTGGAGGCTCAGTCTTTAAGCCTCAACTCGCAGCACATTCACATCTACAGTGCCAGCTGGGGTCCTGAGGATGATGGGAAAACAGTGGATGGCCCTGCCAAGCTGGCCAAGGAAGCTTTTCTACAAGGGGTCACCGAGGTCAGTCTTAGGGCCCTTTAAGCTGATCTCTAATGAACTACGTATGTCCTTGCCTTTGTCCTCCCATTCGAGTCTCATGCATACCACAGACCAGTGAATGCTGCAACGTTAAACCATTACGGCCTGTTTACGCCAGTTGCCCCCAGGATTAGAGCATTCGAAGAGAAGCGTGTTGTCACAGTGCTTAACAGGGCTGTCAACTAGAGAAATAAATCAGTATTTAAAGAGATTTCCCAGATCTTTGAGGATAGAAAAGTGCACATACTGAAGCTCTTTGTTTTTGTCGGGGGTGTTTTTTCGTGATAATGTTGTTTTTTTCCCATGGTGCACACACCTCCTCTCGTCATCTTGCACACTGCTGGAGCTTACACATCCACACGCCGCACAGTATGAGGTGGAAGTGAATGCCAGTGGCACGTTTTTGAGTTCTTTATTTCTTTTTCTTCCCCTGCCATAATTCTTTCATTATTGTCTCTGTCTTTTTGCCTCCTCCCACTTCTGTCTTCTACTCACTCAAACCTTTCCTGTCTTTTCCCACGTGTTTTGTTAAGCTATTTAATGATGCTGCTGTCGTTCTCTTTGTCAGGTCAGAGGCTGCTCTGGCTCTTTTTCCGTCCTCACTGAATAAGAAAATCCTTCTTCCATTTTTTTTATTCAGTGACTCAAATTAGAATGACATTTGAGTGTTGATTCAGTTTGCTGGTCTCTTTAATTTGCTCATTTATTTATATAGAAGTGGAGGATTTGAAAAGGTAAAAGATAGATACAGTGGCTTGCATTCCTCTCTTCATTGCTGATATGAGACGTGTTTGTTTGCACTGTAAGTCCACCACCAGCGTCTCCAGTCAAACATTGAAAGCTATTCATAGTGAGTGACAGTGTGAAATTATCTACATTGCCTTTGACAAGCGAATACTGTGTGACCTTTCCAAGCCTGCACCCTGCAGTCAGCCCTCCTTGGTTTAATTTGCTACATTCTAACTGTGCTACTCTTAATCCACATCCAGGCTTTCATTTCAGCATTACAAAAAATCACTCTCAATCCTTTGTTTACTCTTAGTTTTCAAGGTATTACTGCTTGAATAGAGGTTCTCTGCCCAGTACTCATAAATATCGTTACCATTACCTTAGTAATCTGCCTAGTCACAGTAACTGATGTTTCATTTCTGCATCTTCTGGCCTAAAAACAACAAAAAGGTATTTTAGCCTTTTCAGCCCAGTCAACCTTGACTGTTGTTGAAACAAAGCAGATAATGGTAGTAAGAAATTAATCAAATATATTGCATGACTGCAGAGATAGGTTTCTTACACTATTGAAATTGCTATGTGGAGGAAGATGAATTATTCATATTCGTTGGCCAATTTGTATGAATGTGTACTCCTTTGTGGCATATTACGCAACAGTGTTTTCTTGTTGTATAGGGTCGAGGCGGCCTTGGATCTATCTTTGTGTGGGCGTCTGGTAATGGTGGCCGGGAGAAGGACAGCTGTAATTGTGATGGCTATACCAACAGCATCTACACACTGTCCATTAGCAGCACCACTCAGTATGGCAACGTGCCATGGTACAGTGAGGCCTGTTCTTCTACACTCGCTACAACATACAGCAGCGGAAACCTCAATGAGAAACAGATTGTAAGTATCACACATACACATGCTCTTATACCAAGGCAATCCATTTCGGTTCTGAAGGGCTGCAGTTCAGAACAGTTAAATGCAACCCTATTCACACTTAGCATTAACTTGCATTTTGGATGATCCAATAATAAGTGAACAGCACTAGGAGCAGGTGTGAACAAGGTCCACTGTGTCTTGGAGATGTATTGTAATCCAATTACTCACAGTGCATCAGAGACTGGAATAATAACTGTGCACATTACCCCTCAATCTAATCTTTGGGAATCACTGTAAAACATGCATGAGTTGCTTGGAAAAGTGAGGTGTAAATGAATCTCACTGATCAGATCACTTGGGAAATTTCTACATAATTCAGGTAAATAAGTTTAAAAAAGCAATAAGGTAAAAAAAGTGGTTTGGTGTAAATTGTTTTACTGTAGAGAAATTTACTAGATATCTTTATAGTGGTGGTGATAGGGACCAAGCATTGCAAGTTTTCTTTGGGGGCTATTTTCCTTCAGAATGCCCTGCGTGTCACCTCGTCACCATGAATGTAGAGTAAAGTACATTTTAGCCCAAAACCTTCTCAGAATTATGCATAAACTGAAAAATATGTGAAATTCCCCTTATAAGCACATACACATTTAGGAGTTAACAGTTCAGAAAATTCACAAATTTATTGTTAATTTTTCCATGTTATTATAGTAGAGGATTTAACATTTATAAATGTATTTGTGATTCTGAAAGGTACAGTGATGTTTTGATCCATTCAGACTTTGTTTTTAGTCAGATGTTAACATGCTAGTCATCAACAACGATACAATACTATATGTTATTATACAGTACAGTATATTGTGTTGTTACACCCCTAATACACATTCACCACTCTTGGACCACATCCGAATTTAATTTATACAGAGACAAGTGCATTGTATCTATGTTAATGTAAAATCACTAACTCATGTGTTTGATTCATGTGTTATATTTTGACCCCCTGTGATGTGATATATATTGTATTATGAAATACCTGACAGTACCCCCCAGAAACAGGTCATATTACCTGACCCTTGCTAGAGTCCATTTCCTGGCGAATGCACAGTGAGCACACTCAATCTCATACATATTAATGACCGTAGTTAGGTTTAATTTGTGCAAATAGTGCTCTTGAGGCCATGTCTCTACTAGACATAGATTTGCTAGAATATGATTCTCCATGCAGTTTTGTTCATTGTGTGTGTGTGTTTGTGTGTGTGTTGGTGTGTTTGTGTGTGTGTGTGTGTGTGTGTGTGTGTGTGTGTGTGTGTGTGTGTGTGTGTGTGTGTGTGTCTCCGTCACTTGTTCATACACACACACACACACACACACACACACACACACACACACACACACAGAGCCGTGCCAGGCTTCAGTGAAGACAGCAGAAACAGAATTGGAGTGGATAAATTACATGTGAAGTGTCTGACTATCAGTCGTTTACCTATTTATTCTACAGGCCACGCGTTCTACACCTCTCACACACATGCAGGCACACAAACACAAACCTACATGCTCATTACTACCTATTTCTAGGTGCACATCTAAAGGGATGTGTATGAATGAGGAACAGACGCCAGCCTTCCGATGCGGTTACAATGAGTATGTGGCTCTACACAAGGATGAGTAAACCTGTGGTGAAAACCATGTATGATTCAAGACTGGAGAAATGGCTCCCCCGCATCATTCCGCCTGCATATTTTCACAGGCTGTAGAGCAAAAAGTGGTGGAAATTTTAACAATTCGTGGCCTCAGGGGATTCAAAACACATCACACAGGGGGTTCAAAAACACCTTCAGACATACTTGAGGCACTGCACACTGAAAAGAAATACTGCAATGAATTTACAGACATATGTACATCAAGGAGAAAAACATCTGCACCTTTATAATAAGAAAGCATCTTTCTTATTAATTTATTAGCATTTTAAAGTGTAATAAGCCTACTGGTCAATTATTAGGACACCAAAATGCATTGTTGTCTTAATTCTTTCTTCTAAAAGTGCAGTTTGCAGTTCAAAGTAGTATTTAACAAAATGGATAGACAGTATGGAAAAAAATATAATATGATACTTCAAGACATTTCATAATACATAAGTTTAAGGTTTAATTTTTTTTTCCTTCTTAAATAACATGATACTGCATTGCATTAAATCAGATAACGAATAGATGATTATGCTCTCACTGTAGTGAATCGTCGGTCAGTGTTCTGTAAGTGCTGACAATATCCATGAATTGCTTGGAAAAGAATATTGCGACATACAGTCAACTTGTGAATTATTGGCATCCTTCATATCGTTGAGCTAAAATCAATATATTAAATAAGCCATTTATGCCTTTCTTGTTTGCTCAGATTTTTACATTTTGCAAGCTGTTAATTTTGTCATAGCTTTGCAAGTGGACAAAATGATCTTCATCAGAATGTATTTTTTACCTTTAATAACTCAATCATCTTCATTACTTGAATGCTGAGTTCACATGAACCCAAACATGAAAATCATGTAGTTTCCAGTTTTCATCACCAGTGTCCAGTGAAAGCAACGGTGGCACATCTCTTATAACCTCTCGCTCTTGTACTGCTAGGTCAAGTCTTGTTTCAAGGGGAATGGTAAGTCTCCAATTTGCCATTTGCTTTGGTCAAGTTTGTTCATCTTTGATTGTTTTTGATTGAGACTTGATGATAAACTTTGGTTTAAACTTTGGTGAAAGATTCACAGCATGACAGTAGCAGGAAATAACTTTGCTTTTATCAATAAAGCCATCTGCCTTTTAAAAACTGTCTTTGAATGAGAGGACAATCAAAGAGTCATAGCAGCATACAGCACTTCAGGGTCGAACTACAGATGGTTTGAAGGGTCTCATTAAGAAAATTTGTTAACAGCTTTAACATCAACAGGCCCAATGTTTAATTAAACACTTCTATAACCTAAGAATAGTTCAACCAGTTTGCACTGAAGTCACTGAACTTCTGAATAAGAAGCCCTAGTCTGTAATAAGCCTGGGATTGATCAAGGAGTGAATCTAATATAAATGTAATGTAATATATAAAATTAATGTGTTTATGTACATTTGAGTCAAGTAAATTCAGTGTATTGCTTCTTTCAGTGCAGCTTTGTCCCCATGTCACACTTTCCAGATGGGTGAGAGAATGTGTATGTGTGTTAGAGACAATGAGAGAAGGGGAGAAAAAAACAAAGAAAGGCAAAAGAGAGGTGAAAAGTCAGTGGATCTAAGAGAGAGAGGCACATTTGATGGGTGGAGTACAATCTGCATAGCGTGCAGTGCAGGGTTACATAGTGTGTATTTTTAGTACACTGTTGTGCCTTTTCAGCAGAGCCTAACTGGCTTTAGCCATGCCACACAGACATGGATAATTTAGACACAGCCTTCAAAGCTAATTAAATCTTTTAAGCTCAAAGCATATTATGTTTTTTTTGTGAATAACCTTCAGAGTTTCAACAATACTGTCTGATGAGAGTCTTTTTAAACATTTCATGCTACTTGTTGGTGTGTGCGCTCACCCTATTCTCTCTGCCTGTGGGGAATTAGCCTAATTCTGCCTGATTCGCCAGTAATTATATGTGCCAGTGAGAGTGATTGTGGATTCTGGAAGCGAGCTACAGCTCACTCTCTCGCTCTCCTTTTCTTTCTCCCTCTCTTTTTCTTCTCTCTCTGTCTCACACTCGCCTCTTTTCACCGTGGCACAGGAGAGGAAACCGATCGCAAACGGCTCTGTTGAAAATGTAGAATGTGTCCCTGTGTTTGCATTTGAAACCGATAGCAATTCTCTCGCTCTCTTTCGAGCCCTGTGTTTCATTTTAGTGACACAGGTAATGCTGATTTTGGCTGAAAATGTTGGCACTCTGACAACAGTTTGGCTTTTATTGGGTGTGAGCATGCAGACCTGGTTGTGTGTGTGAATGTCTGCCTGTATGTGTATGAATAATAAGTATACAATACTGTGCAAAAGTCAGAAACCAATTTCTAGTCAAAATGACCATTGAGTACAAATGATTCCTTTTTCTGCATCAGGAAAAGTAGAAAACATATGTTTGACAGAAAATTACACATAAGCCACAACAACTCAAAATATTGTAATATTTTTCTGTATTTAGGGTACTCATCCTTTTTTATTACAGCTTCCATTCTTCAAGGAGACTTGCTTTTAGTTTTTCAAAGAAACCTGCAACACCTCCAAAGTTCAGTGTTAGAAGTTGACTCAGGTAACTCATGACTCATGACTCAGGTAACCCCAAATACACTAAATGATCACTCAAATGGAGTCTGGTGTAGTCAGTCCATTGTTTTGAGATTTTTTTCATTAAAGGCTCTTTGACAGCTACACATTCTTTTAGACTTACAGTGTTGAGTTGTCTTCTCACAGTGAAAGGATGAACAGATACACCTGTCAAGTACTGTTTATCTGATGGTGACAGTTTTGGTGGTCCACCAAGTCTTGAATGGATGTTAGGGGTCCCATTTTTTAACTTTAACTTTTAATAATGTTTTGAACACATTTCCACTTATGTTCCTTTGACTTTCCCCTGCCTTATGCAAGTGGAACATCTAAAACTCCTGCGAAATATCCTAACATGGCCATTTTGAATGGAAATTAAATAAACAAATGTGGTATATGACTTTTGTACAGTACAATATAAACTATATTGCCAAAAGTATTCGCTCGTGTGCCTTCACACGCATATGAATTTGAGTGACATCCCAATCTTAATCCATAGGGTATAATATGACATCGGCCCACCCTTTACTGCTATAACAGGGAAGGCTTTCCGCAAGGTGTAGGAGTGTGTTTATGGGAATTTGTTCCATTGTTCTAGAAGGTAGTTTGTGAGGTCAGACACTGATGAGTCTCCACTCTAATTCATCCCAAAGGTGTTCTATCAGGTTGAGGTCAGGACTCTCTGCAGGCCAGTCAAGTTCTTCCACACCAAACTCGCTCATCCATGTCTTTATGGACATTGCTTTGTGCACTGGTGCGCAGTCATGTTGGAACAAGAAGGGGCAAATCCCCAAACTGTTCCCACAAATTTGGTAGTTTGAAATTGTCAAATCTCTTGGTCTGCTGAAGCATTAAGAGTTCCTTACACTGGAACTAAGGGGCCGAGTCCAATTCCTGAAATGCAACCCCTCACCAAAATCCCCCCTCCAGCAAACTTTATACTTGGCACAATGCAGTCAGACAAGTACCGTTCTCCTGGCAACACCAAACCCAGGCTCGTCCATCGGCTTACCAGACAGAGAAGCGTGATTTGTCACTCCAGAGAACATGTCTTTACTGCTCTAGAGTCCAGTGGCGGCATTTTACACCACTGCGTTTTAACGTTTTGCATTGCACTTGGTGATGTAAGACTTGAATGCAGCTACTCAGCCATGGAAACCCATTACATGAAGCTCTCTACTCACTGTTCTTGAGTTAATCTGAAAGCCACATGAAGGAGGTCTGTAGTGATTGACTCTGCAGAAAGTTGGTGACCTCTGTTCACTATGCGCCTCAGCATCCGCTGACCCCGCTGTCATTTTACATGGCCTACCACTTCGTGGCTGAGTTGCTGTCGCTCCCAATTGCAATTTATTACAATACCACTGACAGTTGACTGTGAAATATTTAGTAACAAGTAAATGTCACGACTGGACTTGCACAGGTGGCATCCTATCAGGGTACCACGCTGGAATTCAGTGAGCTATTGAGAGTGACCCATTCTTTCACAAATGTTTGTAGAAACAGCCTAGCATGCCTAGGTGCTTGGTTTTATACACCTGTGGCCATGGAAGTGATTGTAATACCTGAATTCAGTTATTTGGATGGGTGAGTGAATACCTTTGGCAATATACTGTATGTGCATGTGAGGTTGCAGGGATGTATGCAAAAGACAGAATACCATATTGGGATTGTATTGCTCTATAATTTAACTATGATATGCCCTGCAGTGTAGTAATAACACACTGGAGAACTCATAACAATGTGGTTAACAATTAGCCTGCCTTATTTTGACCAAAACTATTTACATTTGTCGGATCATGCAAATGTCTTGATTCCCAAAGAGTATCTGCAATTAGTCAAAATGCTCACAGCACCCAAAACATTCAGGGGCTGTTACGCGTATGGGTGCAAGTGCAGCACAGAACATACCTTGATATGACTTCAGTATGCACCCACGCTGTAGCTGAATTTAACACAGCTTATTATACAAATGGTGCGTAGCCCCACCCACTAACTTTTTTGCTGGTGAAGCAGGGGGCTTAGAAGGTGCAGTGAAATAATTGTGCTGTCAACGCTGGAAACAAGAAAGAAAAGTGAAAGTTTAGTGATGAAGAGATAGAGGAATGAGATTCTTTAATGACATTCTTTCCCACTAAAACATTTTACAAGGGTGTTGTTTTATGTCACATTGCACTTTTCACATATATACATCTGGGTCTGAGAGTTAAACAGTGTTATTCAAATTGTGAAAATTCTTTCAGCGCATGTTCAAGGCTTGTGCCGCTGTCAAATATTTAACCATGTCAATATTAGACCCTGCTACAAATTTACATTTACACTTGGTTTTAAAAGGTAGAGAAACATTCACACTAGCTGGTCACCATGATTTAGTCATATTTCAATAAATAGAGCAGAACATATAATGGGACACACTTTGAATATCTTCACATTTTTCTTGTAGTTTTCCGAAGGTTCTGCAATACATTAGGAAGACAGACTGCATCAGCAAAATGCTTAGTACATCAAGCTTATTACATTACTCATTTACGTGTTGCAAATTCTTGTGATATCAGTAACCTGAAGGCCTGTATTGCGATACCAGTTAGCAAGCAATATATTGTGCAGCCCTATTCTGTTACTCTGCATTAGTCTTGATGATGACGTTGCCGGAGGGTGGACCATTTCTTATCCTAAACAGTGAAAGCCAGTCCCCAGGTCTCAAAGGCCCTAATTAAACTTGGGCCCAGCCAGCCAGTATGATGAGGATGTCTTCTTATTAGTCTCTGGGGCGGCCATGGCTCCAGCAGCAGTGTATGTGAGATTTAGTGAGGCCGTCCCCCCTGCTGCCAGCGCTGTCATATCTGTCAGCCAGGCCAGCTCTCGCCTCTGGCAGTTCTCTGCTAACCATTCATTTCTGGATGTTTCTGATGGCTTTTTCATATCTGACCACTCACCTTTGTGTGTGTGTGTGTGTGTGTGTGTGTGTGTGTGTGTGTCTGTGTGTGTGTGTATGAGAATAGGTGACAACAGATCTAAGGAAAAAATGTACAGACTCGCACACCGGCACATCTGCCTCAGCCCCCCTGGCTGCCGGCATCATTGCTCTCGCCCTGGAAGCCAAGTGAGTGAGAGACCTTCCTACACACAGACATACACACCCTTTTTCCTGTAGCTAAGTAATTAGGGCCCAATTAGTATAGAAATACCCATACTGGTGTTAAAGGAAGTTGTAGGCATCAGCCATTTTATACAGTCAAAAATTAATCAGACTCTAGTAATTTTAGGTAATCCCTTAAAAGGACAGGGCCTACCAGAGGGCTCAAAGTTTTATTACGCACTTCTATAACCTAAGAATAGCTCAGCCTGTTTGCACTGAGGTCTGTATTGTTAATGGATAATCAAATATGATATTTTCAATTTCTTGATTTCAAAACAACTTACGTAAGTAATATAAATATTTTAAAATCTGCCAGAATTCTATGCCAAATTCCTTATTAGTTATTTTTGTAATATTAAGCTGTTTTCTAATTTTTCAGCAGTTCTCTTCACAGTTTTTGTGGGTTGTTAGTGTAAAGTTAAAGTTTAGGTTTGAATGTATTCTACATGTTTTGTTATTACCATGGTGGTGTTTGTGTTCAAGTTTACTGATTTAGCCTGTGTTCTTGTCATAAAAATGGGTTGCGACTCCTGTTGGGCCTGTTGTTAGGAGATAACAGATCGGTAATAAAAGGGTAATCTTATGGTAAAGGGTGGAATGCTCTGTCCAGGTCGGGAGTGAATTCTTGCCCCAAGTGGAGGAGTTTAAATATCTTGGGATTTTGTTTACGAGTGAAGGAAGCATGGAGTGAGAGGTTGACAGGCAGATTGGCACAGCGTCTGCAGTAATGCGGACCCTATACCACTCCATCATGGTGAAGAGAGAGCTGAGCCAGAATGCAACGCTGTCAATTTACCGGTCAATCTACGTTCCGACTTTCACCTATGGTCACGAGCTTTGGGTAGTGACCGAAAGAACGAGATCGCAGATACAAGTGGCCGAAATGAGCTTTCTCCGCAGGGTCGCCGGGCTCTCCCTTAGAAATAGGGTGAGAAGATCGGCGATTTGGGAGAGGCTCGGAGTAGAGCTGCTGCTCCTCCACATTGAGAGAAGCCAGTTGAGGTGGTTCGGGCATCTGGTAAGGATGGCCTCTGGACGCCTCCCTAGGGAGGTGTTCCAGACATGTCCAATGGGGAGGAGCACACAGGGAAGACCCAGGACACGTTGGAGGGATTATATCTCTCGACTGTCTTGCCTTGGTATCCCTCTGGAAGAGCTGGAGGAGGTGGCAGGGAGAGGGAGGCCTGGGCCACTTTGCTTAGGCTGCTGCCCCTGTGACCCAGACCTGGATAAGCGGTTGAGGATGGATGGATGGATGTTATGGTAATGTTGTGGTAATGAGTTGTATTTATCCATAAGTTAAATGTCAATGTCATAGTTCTTATGAAATAATAAATTGGTAATTGTAGCTGTAACAAGTCAGGAATAAAATGGTAAAATAGTTGTACTTAACAAAATATTACTTGTGTACTTTCCAGTTCATAATGAATAATAAGCTGGTGTTTTGTAGTGATAACAAAATTGTAATAAGATGGTAAAATAAAGGTGGGGCTGTCTTGGCTGACATGCTTTTTCAACATTGCGTGGACATCGGGGGCGGTGCCACTGGATTGGCAGACTGGGGTGGTGGGGCCTCTTTTTAAAAAAGGAACAGGGGAATCACACTCCTCAGCCTCCCTGGTAAGGTCTATGCAGGGGTACTGGTGAAGAGAGTCCAGCTTATAGTCGAACCTCGGATTCAGGAGGAGCAGTGCGGGTTCCGCCCTGGTCGTGGAACACTGGACCAATTCTTCACCCTCTCCAGGATCCTAGAGGGCTAATGGGAGTTTGCCCAACCACTCCACATGTGCTTTGTGGATCTGGAGAAGGCATTCGACTGTGCTCCCCGGGGTATTCGGTGCTTCGGGAGTACGGGGTATATGGCTCTTTGCTACGAGCTTTGGATACATGTGATGTTGCATTTTCCAGCCGATTCTGCGTAATCTCAGTACATTTACCTCATCTATTCCTGTGTAAGTGCACTTGTAAAGTAGTAGAACAACCATGAGATCTAATGCAGTAATTTAGTGACTGTTTCAGTGCAGTTACCCAGACTGTTCTGCTGAGCTGATGCTATTATATGATGTGAGATGTAGTAAGTGGGGAAAAACGATGGAAAGAAGCAAGTTTGCATTTTACAGCTCCGATACCATTTAGTTCCACTGTAATTCCAGCATGTAACATCATCCAGCCCCTGACCACTTAAAGACAAAACAGCTAAGAAACAAAGTAGAACAAGTGAATTAGTATTTTACAGCACTAAAACCCCATAATTTCAGCAAAACTACTGCTTTGTTTTTGGGCTAATAAGCCTAATATTACTGCCCTTTTGATTGATGGGTAATTAAAGTTTGTTACCGATATTTTCCCACTTTATTATCAACTAGTCATCTCTACAGTTACTGACTTACTTATATACTTATACTACTCTTATTTACTAAGAACTAGAACATTTGTATGAATTATCTAGGTAAGTTCAACTTGTTACCATTATTTTACTATTTTATTACTGACCACTTATTAATTATTGACTAACAAATGTGCATGTCATTTTTAGGTAAATACATCTTGTTATCTTGTTACAAATTTGTTGTCACTACAAAACACAAGCTTATTATTCATTATGAACTGGAAAGTACACAAGTAATATTTTACTAAGTACAACTTGTTACCATTAGTTTACCCTTTTATTTCTGACTTGTTACCGCTACAATTACCATTTTATTTATTTTTTCCAGAAATATTTTTATTTGGTTTTCCAAATACAACTCAAAGAGATTATGTATATGTTGTAAACCTTTTTATTATTTCATAACAACTATGAAATTGACATTTGATTTATGGATAAATACAACTCATTACCATGATACTACCATACCATTAACCACTTATTACCGATCTGTAAAGTAAAGTGCTACCGCAAGTTCATTTCCCAGCGATGCCACAGCCATCTGTGGATGAGGGTCCAAGAGAGTATAATTGGCCTTGCTCTCTCTGGGTGGGTCAGGTTTTCCTCCCTTGCTCCCCCATCGCTCAGCATAATGCTCCCCAGGTGTCCGATAGCTGCCAGCTACCTCTTCACTCATTCCTCATTGTTGATTAACTAACACACTTTATATCACACACATATACACAAACACACACATACACACACATGTACATTTTGCATTAATGCACATGTCACACATGACATGTAGTCATACATCCATCACCTGTAACTCATATATTACACTTCTCCATGACCCACCTTCCCATCCTACTTTCACTCAATCACACACACAGACACACACACACACACTTCCCCTCATACCTCACACTCCACTTTTATAAATCTGACACTCTGCTGACGTGTGCTTGACATTTGTCCTCCGCTAAAGGAGACAGAGAGAGTTGAGAAGAAAGAATGGTGCTGGCTGCACCTGCCCTTCTCCAGTCCAGCTGAATGAGGCATGCATTTATGGCTCAGTGACCACATCACCTTCTCACGAGTCATCATACTCAATTATCAGCTCTCACTGAGCTGCATAATATTTTGGCCTTCCACGCTGAAGAGTGGTAATAAGACATTGAAATGTATTATGGTTCAGCAAGTTTCTCTCTCTCTCTCTCTCTCTCTCTCTCTCTCTCTCTCTCTCTCTCTCTCTCTCTCTCTCTCTCTCCCTCTCCCTCTCCCTCTCCCTCTCCCTCTCCCTCTCTCTCCCTCTCCCTCTCCCTCTCCCTTCATCATGGGATGAGTGAGAGAAGAATATCGTTTAGAAGGCCGTGGATCATTGGCTGGAACACTCTGTTCAGACAGTGTGAAATGTGGACTTGTTCACAGTATATGGTAGGAGGAGTGTATAGAGGGGAGCAGAAGGGAGCTCTTCTATTTTGGTCCCTGCCGTTCGGGGCAGTAAACCCCGCTGACACATACTTTGATTGTATTCGTCTGAAGTGCCTTTGTGTTCGCTCCCTCTGTCTCCCCGTAGGCTTCCGTTACTTCGCTTTTTTCTCCCCATTAAATCAGGTGGAGCTCTTTATGGTGTTGCTGTTTAGCTGAAGGTGACTTCAAAGCCTGTGTATGTATATTTCTCTCTCTGTATGTGAGTAAGCCACAGGGCCTCTGGTGTTTTCCCTTCAGGAGGTCTTCTTACCTGTATTACCACTTACCCAGTCATCTCTAGGTCACCCTTTGTACTATATTAAGCCCTAATTAAAAATTGTGTCTATGAGATTATGAATTTGTCCGCTGGGTCATTTATCAAGGGGCAAATAAAAATGTAGCTAGCTTGACCTTTCATAAATTATCCTGCTAGATTTATGGAAGTAGGAGCAAATACATCTGAAAGTATGAGGTAGTCTACAAAACATGTGCTTTTCAGTTTTCATGTTCATTTGCTGTAATAAATAAATATCAGTGCATGAATATATCACTCCTTCAGTGTTTGGCCACCTGTTCCAGTTAGATACAGTATGTCCTGAGCAGCACCGCTGGACTTCTGTGTGCCTCTGACAGAGCTGTCTATACCCTCCGGGCTGTGCGTTCTGCTGTGCAGTGCAACAGCTGATCCAGTCAAAGAGCACATGCTCTGAGCCAAAATGTTTAAAGTAGGAGGTGTAAGTGCTTTTTGATGATGCTGTCCCAACGGATGTGTTAAGTTCTTTTTGCTAGCAATTTGAAAGTTAAGTGTTTGTTAATTATGATTTTAGTTTGCAAGGTTTCACAGCGCATGACAGTCCATGCTGTTGTGCACTAATGTTCATAATACCACTATCATCATGTGCTCTGTGGGCTCTGTTGTATAGGAAGGAATATAAGTATTGTCACAGGGTGATGAGCAAGCCCATGGAACATTATTATATGAATTCATAGAATTCATTCTGTTTCATATGATCGTGTACTGGGCATAGACTGATTGGTTGAGAAAGGGTTCTTCTCATTATTTGTGACAACAGCATAGTTCTTTATGAAAACTGTAGCACCAGTTGGTAAATATTTGCTTTACATTGCAGCATGCCATTACTAAGTTTGTACTTTAGCACATACCAGATACAAAATGGACATCTTAGCAAAATGTTTTATTCTTCATGTGAGCATTGTATTTCGAGATTATGGCTTAAATATTTGCCATTCATTATGAAGTGAAGTGTCATTCATTACCATTTTAGTTAAGTGAAGGAAAGTGTGCTTACTTGTTATTGTTTCATATCTTATTAAGTGTCTTTGTGGTGTTTCTTCAAAAAATGAAAGAGTGAGCAGGTAATTATCCAGAATTCAGCAAATGTGATGGGCTCTGAAATGCTTTACAGACTGGCTGGAACCATAGGACATTCAGGTTAAGCATGAAAGGCTGAGCTACACCTGATATTGCAACAGTGTTATGGTTCTATCTCACTACTACTTTTTGCTGGAAGAAAATGCCAGTATTAAAACACATTTGAAACAATATTTGAGGCTTCTTGACGTTACTTTTTCTTTTTATTTTGTAGAACTGATGTTCAAAAGCAATAGAACACTATTCTTTAAATAAAGAGTACTGAAATCCAAAACTGTTGTGGTACTGACTGAATTACCACTAACACTACAGAATTAACGTACACTACAATTAACGCTACAGAATCTTAAACCGTCCAATCACATTCAATACTAAATTTCAGTGTCTGAATAGTCTGTCTTTTCAGGATCTGTGAACCAGTAATCTTGCTAGTCTAGATAGCTGAATGGTTGTCTAAATTACATTTACATGCATGTTACAAATTACATGAATGTAATTAAGTTCCGAGCTCAGGTTTAGTCCATTGTAGTCTGTAAATATACTCACCATCATCACCTCTCACTCATTTCTGGTTTAAGCCACACCCACTTTTATTTGTTCCAAAAAAGTAGCGTTCAGCAATCAGTATCAAAGTCAATTTATTAATATATCTGGTATACAAACATTTTTAATGGTTCCCTAGCAGGGAACAGTGATTATGAACATATTTCAAACAGTGTTTTTTTTTTTTTTTTTATTAAACAGTATGAATCTGACCTGGAGGGACATGCAGCACCTGGTGGTTAGAACGGCACATCCCGCCCATCTCATCACAAGTGACTGGAGGACCAATGGCGTGGGACGCTTAGGTAACAAGCAGATCCCAGCTGGAACCTGGTCACACCTGCATTGGCTCAGTGCACTCATCTGATCTGACCTCACCCCTCTCTCTCTCTCTCTCTCTCTCTCTCTCTCTCTCTCTCTCTCTCTCTCTCTCTCTCCCTCTCTCCCTCTCTCTCTCTCTCTCTCTCTCTCTCTCTCTCTCTCTCTCTCTCTCTCTCTCTCCCTGGCAGTGAGCCACTCCTATGGCTATGGTCTGCTGGATGCAAGTGCGATGGTGGCACTGGCCCGGAACTGGAGCAGCGTGGGGCCACAGCACAAATGTGTTATCGACATGCTGACGGAGCCCAGGTAAGAAAGGTCAAAACAGCCACGCAGCTCGCCGAATCCAGTGCCAGCTGCCTGTGGATCCGGCGCTGCAGAATAGGTCAGCTTCAAGAACTATGTAATACTTTGTCCTTGTAGCTCCAGTATGACACAAACAACCTTAAAATAACCCAGCGGTGGGTCATGTATTTTCTGAGAGTTTTCTGGCTTAAGGGTGGCCTCAATTTCCTGGCAAGTATGTTACCCTTGCTCATAGCTGCTCCAAAGTGGGTTATGTCAGTGTTGTCCATTTCCACTTTTGCAGAAGTCTTGCGCTGCTTGTTTTTTTGTTTTCTCTGCTCTAACACACTCGTTTTAACCTCATTGAAAGGCTTGTTAATTAGCTGATGAGTTGGCTCAGGTGTGCCAGGAGCAACAAGAACACTAATGTGCACTGCAGCAGTGCTCCAGGAACAGGAGTGACACCGCATCATCTAGTTATGCTGTCCTCGACAGATTGGCAACTGCATGCTCATTACTGCTCAACTGATGGATCACCATTTGAGTATGTTAATGTTGCTTTGTGTTTTCCTACTTAAGAGCTCCCAGGCTAGTGCTAACTGACTGACCAAATGACATTTTTATTTTCTAGACCTTATTCTGATGTGGCTAGCTAGGAGACTCTTTCCCTTCACCAGACTATTACAGATCCAGGTGCTAAAATGTAGTGGGTAGATACAAAACTGAAATCAAATATTAAAAGCTAAGTAGAAACACCTGCAAACGAGACAGTGAACCTCTTTACTGCTCTATGGACTACACTATCCGATGTTTGGACCTAGAGCTTGTAATAGCTGTTGTTATATGTTGTTAGAACAAATTTCATTTCCGTGTGTAATTGACTTCCCAGCTGCACGTTGTTCCAAAACCAAAAAAGGTCCAAGACAAACAAACCACTTTATAAACAATGCAGTGCAGTCTGACTGGGATTTTAGATTTCAAAAGTTGCACATCAATGTATCAGAACCACTATTTCAGGTAGTTTTCACAGAAAATCCAGCATGAGCCGGCTGAACGGTCTTCAAACATATTGAAATTATGGCCCAACCTACAGTGATCACATTGTGTCCAGCCATCAGTACAGAATTAAATTTTCAACACTGTCGAACTCTATCTGCCCACAGAGCGCAGTCTATTCAACCATTCTGTTTTGTGATCATGCTTTGTAGTTGGCATTTAGTGTAGCCTGCTTACTTATGCTTTTTGAATTTGAGGCTCAGTACTGAAAAATATTTGGAGAATATGTTGGTCTGAGCTGCTCTCTTTCTATTGTAGGGAAGTGAGGAATCAGCTGTTGTTCAGTAAGAGTGTGGAAGCATGTTCAGGACAGCTGGATTTCGTGAGTTCTCTGGAGCATGTGCAGGCCAGACTCACTCTGTCCTACAGCCACAGAGGAAACTTGGCCATTCACCTTATCAGTCCACTGGGGACCCGCTCCACACTGCTGGCACCAAGGTAGAAACACATGAACACACACCCCCTCTCTAATAATACTGCGCAACTTAAAATCTTAAAAATACTAACATTGGATATTTGTATTCAGTCATATACAAATCCTCTTTGATTACTCCACCAAAAAATGGACATTTTCAGATAAACACGGTCTAAAATATTGTTCCTGCCTTTGGAATGTGAATTTTCTTACTCTTACTTTTCAAATACAACTGAATTAAATCTGCAAAGGTTAGAGTCGTGACTGAGGTACAGTACTGTACAAATGTCAGGGACTCCCCATTATTTATTTAATAATCAGTTAAAGCGGCCATTGTGTAGTTACTCATTTTTCAGTGCTAGAAAAAAAATATTTTTAACAGAAAATTACAAGGAGGCCTGAACAGCTAAATATACTATTTATTTACTATTTAATTACTAAATTTACTATTTAGTGTTGGTACCGATTACTTTTTATGACAGCTTCTATTCTTTCCAGCCGGGAGACTTTCTCTCTGTTTTTTAAAGAAATCTGAAGGGATATTTCTCCATGCTTCTTGTTAACATGTAAAGTTCAGCCTTAGATGTTGGTTACATTTTCTGCTTTTCTCAATCTAAGTAATATCTATCACAAGTTCATACTTACAGTGCATAAAACCTTACTCCACTCTATTTTTGTTCTAATTTCTTTTTTCAATTATGGCTTCTTGAAAGTTACAAGTTACACATCCTTTCAGACTCATAGTGTTGAGTTGTCTTCTCACAGTGGAAGGATGGACAAACACCTGTGGATGTTTTTTTTTTTCTGGCGGTGACAGTTTTGATGGTGTTCCAGGTCTTGCATGGTTGTTAGGTTTCAGAAGCTCCTGTTTTTTATTTGTTTTCCTTTGACTTATACAAATGGATTGTGTTGTACATAATCTCAGAAATAGTTCCTTTAGCCATTTTAGATGCACATAAGAAAGAAATGTGTAAGGTCGCTGAGGTGAGTTTGGATAGTTTGTGTGAATGTTAAGTCTCATTATAGGGAAACAATGTCAGTACGAGCTTTGGAAACAGCTTTTTTGGGAGTACACAGCTGGAATTGATTGGTTTTAAGATTGGAAGAATGGCAGTTATAGTGACAGCAAAGTCCACAAGATTGGACAAGAGTTAACTAATTAATAACTGACAGATTTAATATTGTACTTGGTGTTGGGGGCTTTTGTGTAAGTTTGTTAAATATTTGTTTCCTGCTTTACACTGAAAAATGTGCAACTTGTATTTAAGGGCATTTTGACTGGGATTTGAATAAACGAAAAGGTGGTCTCTCTGACACAGTACTGTATGTTATAAAGTTCCTATAGCTACCCATAAGTCATGCCTGTAAAATTGCATAAGTAGCAAAATAAACTGTCTAATGGAGATGGTTACCCTGGCTACACTACCAGGACGTTCTGAATAAGAGCACTGCATCAACTATCTTAGTTTCAAGATGTTTTCATTGCACTGAGCCACCTCTGCTGTTGTGTGTTTGACTCAGGCCGCAGGACAACTCTGCAGAAGGTTTCAATGACTGGGCATTCATGACCACACATGCATGGGACGAGGACCCTCGAGGAGAGTGGACCCTTGAAATAGAGAATGTGGCCGGGCTTAATGACTATGGTAAGAGATATTGGGAATCTTATAGAAATGTTTTAGAAATCTAATTGTCTCAGACAAAACATTTGATCAGACAGAAATAAATGTGAAAGACATGTTCTGAGGGCTCTGGCTAAGACCATTTCTCTCTCGTTTGTCTCTCTGCTGCTCCCTCTCACACTCTCTCTGTCACACTGTCTCTCTTTTATGCCCCAAGGTGTTCTTTCTCAGTTCACACTCATCCTATATGGAACAGGCTCCAGCTCTGCAGACCTGTCTGCGTCTGACTTCAGTAGGCCTTCCAACAACAGCTGCAAAACCTTTGATGCTCAACAGATCTGCATTGGTGAGAAGATACGGATGCGCGCACACACACACTAATCCCTGGGTTGTGTCATGATAATTCGTTCTTTTATCAGCTCAGCATGACTCTTTTCCATTATAAATGCGCATTTGTCTTTATGAATATTAACACAAGAACACTATAGTGGTAGTCGCTGCCAAAAGGGATTGAATTAGTGTAAATTGCATTGAAAGGAAAACACTTTTGAAGTGTTCTTTCTTTTCTCATTTTGATGCAGAAGGCTTTCATAGTTGCCTCCTCCTGCGACAAATAATTGTTGATGTGTAACTGACTGTTACTTTAACTTTACTGTTAGGCTATGAATACATTTGAATTTTGGAATTGTACCTGACGAAAATAAATAGAAATTACAATGAACACAAATGAAGCAGTTGTATAATACAGTCATGTGCAAACCATATAATTTATCTGAGGTAACATCTTCTCTGAGTGAACCACTGAAGTGTGGTTCTAATTTTGTCTCCAATGTTCTCGTTCCATTTAAGTGCTTTAAGTGCTGATAAGTGCCTTTCCTGGACACATTTTATTACAGTAACAGGGGAGCGTTACTGACTACTGAGGCATAAGCAAAGCTGTTTTAATGTTCGTGTTTTAACATTCAGACAAAGCAATCAGTGAGTCTGGTTGTGGTCCTTCCTTTCCGTCCTCTGCTCACTCATGCTTTAAGAGGTTGAACTGTGGGGAAATTGGTTGGTGATGTTATGGTTGAATGTTTGGCCCCCATTCCCATTCAGAGTTATTTAATGCAAAGTATGTGTTTGTACCGAATCCTAATCTGATTTTAGTGCTTTTGTAGATATTATAGCCACACAGCATACATTCAAGTTCAATCCTGTGAATCCAAAGCAATTCAAGTAAAATATACTACGCTGCCAGTTACTTAAAAATGCTGCACTAAAACCGGCAATGGGGAGTACTTTCATTTCTTCAGATGCTCTAACGTGCAAAGTGTCTTGCTCAGTTTTCTTGTATAGTCGAATGTGTCTGGTAGACCCTGGTATACATATACACTATATTGCCAAAGGTATTTGGTTGTCTGCCTTCACACGCATATGAGCTTGAATGATATCCCAATCTTAATCCATAGGATTGAATATGATGTCAGCCCACCCATTGCAGCTATAACAGCTTCTGGAAAGGCTTTCCACAGGGTTAAGGAGTGTGTTTATGGGAATTTTTGACCACTCTTCCAGAAGCACATTTTTTTGAGGTCAGACACTGATATTGGACAAGAAGGCCTGGCTCAGAGTCTCTGTGCTCTAATCCATTCCAAAGGTGTTCTATCGGGTTGAGCTCAGGCCTCTATGCAGGTCACTCAAGTTCTCCCCAAACGTTTCCCACAAAGTTGGGAGTATGAAATTGTCCAAAATCTCTTGGTCTGCTGAAGCATGAAGAGTTTCTTTCACTGGAACTAAGTGGCCGAGCCCAACTCCTGAAAAACAACCCCACTGCATTGCGCTTAATGATATGAGGATGCAACTGCTCAGCCATGGAAATCCATGCCATGAAGCTCTCTACTCACTGTTCTTGAGCTAATCTGAATGCCACATGAAGGTCTGTAGCAATTGACTCCGCAGAAAGTTGGTGACCTCTGCACGCTATGCACCTCAGCATCCGCTGACCCCAGCATACGCTCTGTCATTTTACGTGGCCTACCATTTCAATCGCTTCCACTTTGTTATATCACTGACAGATGACTGTGGAATATTTAGTAACAAGGAAATGTCACGACTGGACTTGCACAGGTGGCATCCTATCACGGTACGATTATATATAAAAAAATGGAACATCATTGGCTATTAGTTTCATTGTGGTTACCATGTAATTCATGGTACTACTGAAAAGCCTTAAGATTACCTGTTTCAGGGGTTTAAATATCTTGTTTGACTCAGACATTGGCATTTACTAAAACTACTATCTGCTTGAAGTGGATGTGGTGTTTGTAAACAAACCCTCCTTTCTTTTTGTGTTGTTTTGCAGAGTGCAGCGCTGGATCTTCACTCTATCTGCAGGGCTGTGTAAAAGCTTGTCCTCCGGGCTTCACGTCAGGTCTGCAGCTGCTCAATCTGTCACTGGAGAACTGGGTGGAGCAGTCGTCCGTTCAGGCCTGCCTGCCCTGCCACCCGGCCTGCCTCACCTGCTCCGGCCCTGGGGAG
Organism: Pygocentrus nattereri; assembly: GCF_015220715.1. Taxonomy (NCBI): domain Eukaryota; kingdom Metazoa; phylum Chordata; class Actinopteri; order Characiformes; family Serrasalmidae; genus Pygocentrus; species Pygocentrus nattereri. Next base: position 21,932,265 of record NC_051221.1, on the reverse strand, counting down.
GCAGAGTGCCTGTCCTGCCCCTCTCACAGCCACCTGGTGGCCACATCCTGCCTGCGCCAGAACCAGGTGCAGCGCAAGTCTCCTGCTGGACCCACACAAAATGTCCAAAGAGGGGATGGTTCAGACTCGGATCCAGACTTGGACTCAGATGGGCCCTCACCCCAAAAAGGACTGTCCTCGCATTTACCCGTGCTGGTGGCAGTGCTCAGCTGTGCCTTCATCCTGGCCACGTTCGCGGCTGTTTTTGTGCTGCTGCAGCTGCACTCTGGTGCGGCCAACGCCTCCTTCTACCGGAGGACCAAACTACCCGTCACAGACTCCAGCGGCCGAGGCATGCGAGTGGCCTTTGGTTTTGGCCTGAGCCGTGATTGGACAAGCAGCAGAGTGGCATACCGCGGGATCCCCACCGTGTGGGGGGATGAGGACACTGCAGGTGGCATGAATTCAGAATCGGACAGTGAGGAACTGGACTGCCACAGTGAGAAAACTGCTTTTATACGGACACAAAGCGCTCTCTAGCACCACCTACCTTTTCAGACTTCTCTGTCTTCCTCTGACAGGGCGAGCAAGCTGGTGTAGCCACTTTCTCTCTGCCGTCCTGCCATGTCCTGGACTGCTCCGAGAAGAGCTGAGAAGTAAAAACACGCAGCACTGCGCCTGTTCATAAGCTGTAGAGTGAGATATTCAGGTGAGGCAGCTGTTCAGTAGAGACACAGATGTTTGACTTGAATATTGGATGAATCTCAGTCGGACAGGTCGGCGGTGCAGTGTTGAAATTTCCCTTTATTTTCACTTTAAATTCTCTTAGAGGTTTGAGTCATGAGGTTTAAACAGCGAAAAAGGACCAGTGTGCGTGTGTATGAATGCTAATGTTTCCTTTAGAGTTAAAAAGGGCTGAATTTACTCCAGTCCATCTTTTACTATCAGAGTGCTGGACTGGATTTATGCACAACACTTAGAAGAGTAAGGTGGCCATTGCAGTAAGTCCATACATTTGCATTGTTTTGTTAGCGGTCACTGAAGCATTATATACCTAATGCTGATAACCAGTAACCAGTCTCTGCCTGTCTGTCCTGGTCTTGCTACATTACTACATTTGTGGCAGTTATAGCCAGTTATAGGAGTTCTCAGAGACATCACATTATTTCAGAAGATTGCCTTGTTCAGTGTCAAAACAGTAGAGGTGGTTTGTAGGAGGCCTTATGTATGACTTCAGAAGTTCAGCCAAAAAAAAGGATCCAAATATTTAAAACATTTTCTCATGTTTAAATTTCTGCTTAAAGTATTCAGCCTCCTGAGTGTCGAAGAGTTGAATTTGATTGTAACAGACACAGTTCACACAGTTTGTGGAGTGGAACATTTTGATATATTTTCTTACTAGTTTCAATCTGCTGTTCACAAACCACTAATATAAAGGTATAAACCCAATAATTATCAAAAGCACTAAGCTGTGTGCAGTCCACTGGATGTGCTAGTGTTATACCTATATATTATTCATACCTTAGACTCATTGTCTGAAATCCCTGAACAAGAAAGTCTAGCTTTTTGCAAAATTCACAAACCATAATCCACAACGAATATATATATATATGCTGGGGTTGGCTCAAACTTGAGTATTAAGTACACTTACTTTGACTGAATCAATCTCGAGGAAAACCTGCTGGGAGCTGACAAACTTTTATGAGTGTTTACCTTTTTTCTTCTGATGGACAAAGTAATTTTCTTTACCCCAAAGGAAGCATTATTGATTTTGAGGTTTGATGCACTAAAACCTGTCAGAACTGGTGTGGTAAGGAGCTCAAGACAGTGTTTTGCATTTGTTTTATGGAAGGTCTGTCTGAAGCTTTCATGCTTTTAAACTACAAAGTCTGTGATGGAAATGATGCCACCAATAAGACTTCTGTAACAGGAATAGGAGGGATAAAGAGCAAAGATTTTCACTGAACTGTCTTTCAGTCGCTTTTTCTAGTATTTATCATTTTTATTTAATAGACTCTAATTATGCTCATTAAATTAATTGCGGAAGTCCAGTGTTTGTGTTTTACTCAAAGCTTTGTCTCATCTTGTAAACAGTTGTAATTCTGAATAACAGCATCTGTCTCTATCACTGCCAGCAGTAATCAGCAGTTTTCTGCTGTCCCAGCCGCTCTACGACAATTCATTTGTGAGCAATTCATTTGAAAATGGCGTGCTTTTGGCTTTATAGAAGTAGGGCTGCTCAAACACATGCAGTACAGCTCACTAGGCCAGAAAAAGAAAAAACGACCAAGCCTCCAGAGGTTATATGCATTATTTATACCTGGACATGCACATAGTTAAACATGCAGACTGATGACTAAACCTTTAAACCTTTTTGTAATTCATCTGCAGTCATGGGCTTGATAGCTTCATTGGTTTTCTTCTCTATGTAGGCCATATGTAGTGGGAAGACAATACTACGTATTTATATGACTGACAAATCTCTTGCCTTTCCAGCGACTGATGAGACAGTCTCCCCTCCCTAAAGCGTAGACAGATCTAGTTTATGGAAATAGTCCATTTAAAATGCTTTCCATAATTAGCTCAGCTGGGAGAGAGGGGCAACTCTAATTCACGCCTGAAGCAAGTGCATGCCTGGCATTCTAACTCGGACTGGGACTTGGGCATTCATGTGCTATTAGAGGGCAGTGGAGAGGCAGAGGTTTCCTTACTGACCAGGAGATCGAAGACATGTTCACTATTCATCATTAAAGTTCTCTTACAGAGGGATTGTGAAAAATACATATCTGCCCTTCCACATATTTCTCTCCTACTAATTTGAGCCAAGCCTGCTGAGAGCTTGTTAAAAGTTCCGGTAGAGTCGGTGTGGTTCAGCTGCTGTAGCATTGCTACAGTTGCCAGTTTGTCATCTTCTTTCGGCTGCTCCCTTTAGGGGTCGCCACAGCGGATCATCTGCCTCAATCTTGCCCTATCCACTGCCTCCTCTACTTTTACACCACCCATCTCCATGTCCACCTTCACTACATCCATAAACCTCTGAGGTCTACCTCTTCTTCTTCTACCCGGCAGCTCCATCGCCAACATTCTTTGACCAATATATCCACTATTCCTCCTCAACACATGTCCAAACCATCTCAACCTGGCCTCTCTGGCTTTATCTCCAAGCTACTCCACCTTCACTGTCCCTCTGATCTGCTCATTTCTAATCTTGTCCATCCTCGTCACTCCCAACGAAAATCTCACCATCTTCATCTCCACCACCTCCAGCTCAGCCTCCTGTCTTTTAGACAGAGCCACAGTCTCCAAACCATACATCATAGCAGGACGCACTACTGTCTTGTAAACCTTCCCTTTCACTCTTGCTGCTATCCTTCTGTCACGCATCAGCCCTGACACCCGTCTCCACCCACTCCATCCTGCCTGCACCCTCTTCACCTCTTTTCTACACTGTCCATTACTCTGGATGGTTGACCCAAGATATTTGAAGTCATGCACCTTTACAACCTCTACTCCTTGCATCTTCATACATTCATCCTCATACAGTACCACAGTTCCTCTCTTGGCACCCTATCATATGCCTTCTCTAGATCCACAAAGACACAATGTAGCTCCTTCTGACCTTCTATGTACTTCTCTACCAACACTCTCAATGCAAAAACTGCATCTGTGGTACTCTTTCTGGGCATGAAACCAAACTGCTGCTCACTGATCTGAACCTCTCGCCTTAGCCTTGCTTCAACAACTCTTTCCCATACCTTCATGGTGTGGCTACTCAACTTTATACCTCTGTAGTTACTGCAGCTCTGCACATCACCCTTGTTCTTAAAAATGGGGACCAGTGCACTGCTTCTCCACTCTCCAGGATTTTGTTAAACAACCTGGTTAAAAAGTCCACTCTCCTAAACATCTCCATATGTCCACAGGTATTTCATCTGGACCAACTGCTTTTCCATTCTTCATCCTTTTTAAAGCTGCCCTCACTTCCACCTTACCAATTCTCTGCACTTCCTGATCCACTATCTCTCCCCCCGTTGTCCTCCTCTCTCTCGTTTTCCTCATTCATTAGCTCTTCAAAGGACTCCTTCCATCTACTCAACACTCTCTGTTCACTCACTAGTACATTTCCCTCTCTATCCTTTATCAGCCTAACCTGCTTCCTTCATCTCTCTGGTTATCCCACTTTTTCTAAGCTGCCTTCTTCTTCTTTATACTCTGCCTTCTGAATAGTTGCCAGTTTGTCATATTGTACCATATTTAAGCCATTTGTTGCAAGCCTTACTAAGTACACCTGATTATTCCCTCCAGATGTTCTCTCCATTCTCAAATTAATTGCATTAGTCCTGCACAGGTAAGTGTGGTAGCCTGCATACCAACTTCTCTTGAATGATGAAGCGTTACTGTGAAACAACCTTGAGTTCAGCCTCGAGTCCCATGGCATAAATGTTTGCTCGATGTGTGAATTAAGCGGACCAAAAAAAAAATGCACATAATTTGCACAGAATTTATACCTTCAAAATATTAACTTTACAAAAGAAAGTCCATTCTTTAATATAATGAGATTTTATTCCAAGTCATTTTGGGCCTCTTCTATTGGTCCATTCATCATCAAATGTTCACAAAATGTAAAGGACAGGTGGCATAAAACAATAATAAATGGAGCGGGGGAAAAAAAGGTAGGGGGTTTCGATGTGTTTAACCAGACATCTCTCTGTATTGAAGAGCTCCTCGTTACTTCAGCTAATGCTTGTCCCCTGAACAGACAAACTTCTCCATGACTCCATAGTGTACCTGATCTGCACGCTTGTCTTCTTTCATCAGGCTCCCAGACACAAGACTGCAATTTGAATCACCGCTCTGCATCTCTATGCCTCTGTTCTGACAGGCAGCCTGATTGAGAATGGGGGAGCACTCACTCATATGCCTTCTGTGCTCTGAGACAGCTTTAGAATCAGCATTCCTCACCTAAAATGCTAACCTCAGCCACTAAGCAAAGCTACTAAATTGGTGTCAGATCAGAGTACAGGCAGTTTCCAATATACTCCTATGAGCGAGTTATGGAAGAGAGTCAGCCGGTCTTGCATAGAGCTAGCAGCTCAGCAGGGATCAGAGCTTTCTCACTCTTTCCCAAGACTCAGGGCCTCTTGCTGCAGGGGGCACAGGCTGAGATATCAGACAGCTACGGTAGTTGTTGTGAAGCTTCTTGGGATGTGGGTGGTAGATAAAAAGGGAAGTATCACTAGAAGACCTCCACTCGGTTTCAAATCACACTGCTATACAGAAGACAACCCCCTACTGCCCCCTGCCTATGCACTAAGGAGAAGCATCAGAAAAGGCTTCTGGCATAGGAGCAGGCAAAGACAGGCCTGTGGCAATGTCTCCAATTTTTCAGCAAAGAACAATATATTCTCTCTAACTTTGTTTTCAGCTTGGACATGTGTAGACTATAGCAGAGTAAAGACAGGCAAAATGACATCAACTCATGTCCATGGCTGATGTTTATTAAGTGTCAACTTTAGCTGCACTTCTTTTTATGCACGCCCCCCCCACCCCATTAGCACAAGTCCAGAAGAGAATAGACATAGCAAGGGAAAAAAAAAAATCTTCATCTCGAACAAAACATAAAAACCCAATCTGTTTGTTCACATCATATTACACAAATGAGAAACAGCTACAAAGGGACTTGTCCAAACAGCTCTAGGGCAAGTATACATGGTCTGAGGGCAAAGCAGGCCAGGAGGAACGGCATGGCTGTGAGATACACGAGGTAAACAGACAGTGTAAAAGTGTAAGGACAAAGCAGCTTAAGGAAGAGGCTACTCTAGAGCAGTCAAAAGAAGGAAAGAATAAAGCAAACAGAATAGCTTCCGAAAAAAAAAAAAAAAAAAAAAAATAATCTCAACTACAAACTTTGCAGCTTAGGCAAGCTTGATAAACATTTTATGCAATTTTAGCAGAGTGATTATCAAGGAGTAAAGCTAAAGCTCTCTAGGAGAGATGGCACCCAATTCTGACTTTAATCAATAGCTTCTCCTTGGTTTTCCACTTTTAGCACAGACTGACCTTGTCAGTTAACAGTGGAGTTGTGCAGGGTTTGAAAAAGGAATACAGTAGTACCAGAGTTTCTGTAGCTTAGACATGAGCAACAGTGACATCTCCCTCCCAGAGGTTTCATGAGTGCCTCTGATCCCTGCTCCAACAGCAGCACATGTAGAGAAATAGTGAGGGTGCTCGGTTTTCACAGTAATTCATAAGTTTGAAGCTGAGCTCTACACATGTAAGCTACTTTAAGCTGAGCAGTGCATGGAGGTCAGCAGCAGAGCGAGTAAAACTGGAGACAGCGTCACGGTTTAATAGACATCTTCCTCCTGGCAAAATGTAATGCATTTACATTTAATGGCAGTGGTAAGTATCGAGTGGATGACTGCACCCAGACAAAGAGAGACACTATGCATAGACATTATGATGGACACCACTGGAATGGAACTTTACAATGCATCTGCTGTGGCTCCTCAGCACACGGCCATTAGTGTCAGCATCCACTGATCTCTATACATATGATCTTTATATTCATATGAATTGACCCTTCCAGATCTTCACACTATGTACAAGATTGTAAGCAGGGGTCTGTCTCACGAAGCAGGATGTGTCGTTTAGCCAGCTAACTAAGTTTAGCTCAATCTAACTCTTGACTTTCTGTCTCATGTCTCTCTTCACCAGGCTACATCCCCATGGCAATTTGTGCTGCACGCATAACCTACTCCAGGGCAGGCTACGGATTTTGGATTGTAAACAGCTCTTGGACTAATCAGGGGCTAAGGGGAGGTGGACCCTTTTGGTCACTTTTTGTTCCTTCATGTGGTCTATGGCATCAATTATGTGAAGATGATAGCAGAGGAAGCAAATAAGCTCTAACGTGCTGGCAATGACAACAGTGTTGCTTTTTTACTGTTATAATTGCTTTACTTTCAACATAATTATGTAGATTTCCTTATCCTTCTTTGATAAACAAGAGGCTTGACTCATTATGTTCTACACAACTGGATGTTTGTCCAAAATGTCATGTGCATGAGGATTAATCTAAACCACAGTTAACAGAATGTTAGAGACTTTTCCCACGATTTTCCACATAATTAGACAAGATGTAAACAGTCGTTTGATGTGAAATGTGCAGTTCTAGAAAAACTTAATGGCTCTAAAACCTAACTCGCAGAAAGCCATTACATAAAAAGGTTATGAAGATGGTGCCTGATGCCCAAGACATTCTTTTTTTTCCTCCTCAACAGTTTTACAAGAAAGTTTTGTCATAAAATGCATTTTTAAAAAGCATTCACAATTCATAGTGGAGAGGTACATGCAGGGTGTTGTAAGGCAAAATATTCATCAAAGAAAACTTTTTTCCCCTCTTAGACTTACCACCATTTTACTACAATCAGCATTAAATATATAATCTCAGAGTATACATATAGGGTGAATAAAACAATCTGATAGTGACCCCCCCCCCCCCCCCGAGTTCCTATCACCACCATTACGAAGAAATCAGTCATTCAGTAAGTTTTTCCACAGTGAACCATTTCACATCAAGCCATTCTAAATGACACCCCCTCCATCCCTGTGACTGAATTATTCAGAAACCTGGGAAAAGTAGTGGATTCCCCTATTCCGCTTTTGTGAAACAAGTTAACCACAGTCTCATTTATTAGGTTTTGTGAAGCTAACCCAAGTTGAACTTGCTTCAAGGGACAGGCCCCAGTGCACTAGACATATATTCTGCTCTCATTACCTCTCCACTCTGCCATCCATAATCATCTCAGTATTATACTGCACATTTCAAAGTTTTATGTAGCTTATAGGAGGTATCATTTTCTACTGCATGGGTATCAACCTCCATTCCTGGTGGGCAATAGCACTATAGAGTTCAGTGCTCTTCCTCATTCAAACGTCTGATTCAACTCATCAGCTACACTACAAATAAAATGCCTTTATTAGTTGAATTCAGAGTGTTAGAAGAGGGTAAATACTCGTTTCTGAAGGGTCGCTGGCCTCCAGGACTTGAGTTTGAGACCCTGATCTACTGCATACCTTATGCTACACCATCCTTAGCACTGCAGGCCAGGAAAAAATGCAGATAATCCATCACTGGCTTCTTTGTAGAGAACAGCATTTTTCAAAAACAAAAAGGGGCCAACAGTGAAAGACAAACTCGGTAAAAAGGGAAGGGATAGTTCTGCCAACCACTACACTCATTCCACATAATCAGAAAAAGAGAACCCAACCAGGTTCAACCACTGACTGACTTAAGTGGGAGCAAGGCGTTCTGTAGGGCAAGTCCCTAGACGGATATGAGACGACAATAACAGTCTTCACTCAGCTGCCAAAATGAGTGAGCGAGCACACATTCACAGGAACATGCAGCTATGGCAAGCAGCACAGTCCACTGAAGTACAAAACGGGCGAGAAAAAAAAAAAAAAGAGAAAAGAGGTTGGAGCTCAGATGACAGCAACAGTTTCAAGCACAGCTTCTGCGGAATGGAGTCAACATAAAACCATAAGCCCCAAAAGCAGCTTCATATATTGCACTCGGTCCCACTAGTTTGTGAAGAGCCAATGACATATTTACATACAGTATAGAGTCCCCAGAATGTCAACAAGAGTAAGATACAGAAGAGGGGGGGGGGGGGGGGGGGGGGGGGGAGCGAGAGAGCGAGAGAGAGCGCTAGAGAGCGAGAGAGAGTGCAAGAGAGCGAGGGCGCGCGCGCGAGAGAAGGAAATAAATGTCAGTGGTTCCAGCCAGGACGACAAATAAAAATAATGACACCCTCGAATGATCTTCATCAATCACCCATGTCTAATAAAAATCCACTAGTCATTTTCTGGAATGAATCTCAAGCATATTAAAAAGAAAAAAAGAAAAAAAAAATCAAAGGTTCTTCATATCCCTCCCTTTTGGGACAGCTACTGTATCTGTAACTGGTGCCGAAATCTCTCTTTATAAAAAAAGTCTTTTAGAGTGTCCAGCAACTTCCATGTTGATACATACGTTATCTGGGTTTCATGTATTTAAGCTTATCCTCTGACAGTCAGCCAGAAAAACTGCCAATGTCCTGCCATTCTACACTGACAGCAGTGTGTAGCCTGCTGTGGTGGGCCTGGACCCGAGTACATCGAGGTCTAGCGCAGTTTGAGCTTGAAGGCAGACAGCTCCATGGGCTCCAGGCTGATGATGGAGCTGTTGGAGAGAGGAGCGGCCGAGTACATGAGTGTCAGAGACATGGGCTGCAGCAGCTGCAGGTCCAAACCCCGGAATAGTGCCGACACAGCCAGCTATAGATATGAAAGCACACAACAGGCTTATCAGAACAAGTACATCTCTTGTGGAATTAATTACAGTACAACTTTAAAAGAAAATTACATAACTTCAAATCAGCTTGAAAGAGCAATAGATAAAAAAAGAAGAAAAAAAAAAAAAAAAAAAAAAAATGCACTCACCAAAGATAATTTAATTCATAAAAAGCAAGCTTGGGGACATAGTTGGACTTTAAGCCTACATAAGCTTTGTCAGCCCCCCCCACCTTTCTCATTCTCAAAATAGACTTCTGCTGCACCTTATATTAAAAGCCTTTTTAAGTTGCTATGACTAGGGATCCTCTGTTTTCGCTTCTAGGACTGACCTTGCCTTGTGTGGTACTGCAGTTAAAGCCAGGGTTCTGAGCCTCTAGGCCACAGTCCAGTCCCAGGCGGTGCAGCAGGAGAGCTGTGTATGGGGAGGGTGAATGAGCGTCCTGTGAACAACACACACAAAGTACAATACTGCTGAGATACAAACTAGCACAATCAAAAGAGGTGGCAAAGTATTGAAATCCTCAAGTGAAAGACCCTCTCCTATCTCCAATCAACTGTACTACAATAGTAATATGGCCAACTAGAAACAGACAAGCCAAGCTAGAAAACTGCTGCTCGAATTCACATATATTTGAGTAGGTTTTCATATATGTTCGCATGAACATTGTGCTTGGTTGGCAAGTAAAAAGCATCATACTAAGCACACATAAGGCCAAAAACCATCTACATTAAGAAATGCATACTTTGAAAAGAAAGGGCACAAACCTTTTTTTGTGCAATGTGTAGGGCTAGGTGATTTTCAAAATGTGGCAACACCATAAAACACACTTTATGTGACTTTTCACAGTGCTCAGAGCAGGTAACTGTTGGCAAAACTGTATCTCCCATGAGACAGATGAAAACTGGTGCACAGCAATGTGTACACAGGGATGTGTGAACAGGACAGCCAATCAGCTGATAAAATTCCACAAGTTATAGAGAGCTTACTGTGCAATAGATATCAGATGGTCCATGTCTCTGTGGGCAGAGTGTTTGAACTTGATGTGGACATACTAAAATTAAACACAGGCATGACAAAAAATGCAGAACACGGAAGAGAAGAGCAGGGGTAGGGAACCAAGGGCCTGAGTCCAGCACAGTTTGGTGAGTTCTCTAGAATACCAACTAAACCTGGTAATTAGCTAATGAGTTGAATCAGAAGTGCTTGAGCAGGAAAATCATCAAATTGTGCAGGAATCCAGCCCTCCAGGGGCACACTTCCCCACCTCTGTAGTAGAGGATGCCAAAAACAGAGCTGCAGATGTGTGAAGGTTAACCTGGTTCTGAATGCTTCTGAGGTTGAGCAGATGGAAGTCACAGGGTAGTGCAGCAGCCAGTGGGGAGAAGGTGCGGAGAGGTGGCACACCTCGTTTCTTCGGAATGACCGGCAGAGCCAGTACCTCGTGGTTCAAGATAGCAGAGGTCATGTGACTCAGCAGGGATGGAAAACTGACTGGTCCACTGTCAACAGCCTGCAGAACCATATGCACATATTAAATAAGTAAGCTTACAGTACACACGACATAAGCTCATTTATAAAGGAGTTGTGTTTCACAGGCAAAAAACAATGCAGCCAAGAAATAAATATGATACACCAGCTACATTAATGGAGCAAGGGGCAAATTAAATAAATAGCCCTAAAAGCCCCAAAGCTGGCAGCACTTCCTAAATATTAATCATAGCCCTACATCTCATCCTGCAGCAGTTCGTCTACAGGACGAGCAAATAGTACAGAAAGCAGAAGTGAACACTTCACTAAATCATTCACAGTGACACACAGAATAGAAAGCAGCTAAGGTAATGGACAGGAACGAAGTACTACCTATTAGCCTAAAGCTACAATGGAGAAAGGGGGGTGGCATAAGAGTGTGCTACAACCCCTCTGTTGCTGTGGTAACATTACCTCTTTCTTGCTTTCTCCAAAAACATGAGCGATGATTTTATTTAACATGTGGCTGACTTTGGCATAAGAGCCCACAGGCTGCATGCAGTGAGAGAGGGAGTAAGTGATACAGAGATAGTGACACCGAAAATGAGATGAAAACAGAGTAATAAAGAGAAAAGGATGAGTAAGCATGAAATGAAAGCCAGTGAGAATGCATTGGACAGAAGGCACAAGATCTGACCAAAGCAGACAATCACGCAAACCTATTTCCATTCTATGTCTATTCAAACATTTTACTTCACTCAAATCAGCATGGATCAAAAAACACTAATGAAAACACCAAACAAAAAGAGTGAATTCATCTGTACAAATGAGCCAAGTACAAAAATTGATTTTCACTTGGCTACGCCCATCAGTAAGACTTTCTCAGCAATATGGGAACAGTGCCATCTAATGGCCGAGCCTCCTCACTCCCTTGGGCTGGGCCGGTTCCACTCACCCTACTGCTGCTAGACCTTCTCTCCAACAGTAGACGGAAGCGGTTGGCTGTCCTCTTGTTGTCCTTCAGACCTTGTCCAAGACCCCTGTTATCATCCTGCATTAATCTGCGGTCCAGAATCACCTCCAGCTGACCTGTGGAGAGAACAAGGAGAGAAAGAGGAAAGTGCAAATGAGGTAAAGTGAAAAGTAGAAATAATACCAGAAATAAATCATTTTTACTAAGGATGCATCAATACAGATACTGGTAACAGGTTGATATAGTGCTTATTTACTCACTCAAAAAATTCACCAACATTAACATCCAATACCAGTTGATACCATGTGACATAAGCCGAGTGTATACAGCCATAAGACGAATCACAGCCACTTCCCCAATACAGACAGAGACACGTAGGCTAGCAAAGCAAATGCAAAACAGCTCTATGTTCCTACCAAAGTCTATCTATGCCAACTTTACTCTGTCTGACTGAGTGGCAGTACGAGGTATAAACAAAAGGGATAAAACAGTTATTTTCTTTCATAACATGGGCTGTATAGAGACTGCAGTGTCCTACTGTGTACACCCACACCTGCTTTTACCAGTAGTGCAGTGTTAGAACTGCTGTAACTCAGTAGCTCAGTTTGGTAGCAGGTTTGCTCAGTACTCTGTGTGCAGCGTGTTATTTTGAGTGAAAGTTTCATTTTAAACTGTTTACAGACAGAACTGCCTGTAAGGGCTGCGTTTAGCATGGGCGGCATTTTCGTTCAGTGTATGTGAACCGCAAGCTTTGTCCTTACACAACAGTCTATTCAAACGTACAGTGTGAGAATGATTTCTAAAATCACACAGTGCATGTTTAGCTTTAGAGGACATTCAACTACAGCTTAAACCAGCCAAACAAGACTGAGAACACATAAAACACCACGTGAGCTCCTCAGATGCAGTAGCTTCAGATGCGATTCCTGCTGTCATTGTGCTACAGAGACCCAAAAGAGACAAAAGAACCTTTCAGCTGTACAGAATCACTTTACCGACATGGAACAAAACTGACCCTGCAACACAACTGATGTAACATAGCTAGCTAATGAACTTTGTTTAAAATCAGTGTGATTTTACCAATTTAACTGTTAGGGTAAATAAGTGCAGTGTACCTTAACAATTACATCATTCTATATAGTTACTATGGATGAAAATGAGACTATCAGCAAGTACTAAAAACCATGTACTTGTACTCTTGTAAAGTTTTACATTTTACTTTCAGGGTGACAAAACTGAACCCAAGTATCTTTTCCCCCTATATTCCTCTAAATCTGCTACAAGGTACTGACCACTGGCAAGGCTGCTGACTCCCAGGGCTTGCCCTGTGTGCAAGGTCAGGCGGTACTGGCTGTCCTGGATATAGGCCATGGTGGGCATGGGGTAGAAATTGGCCTGCAGCGGCAGTTTCTGCAAGTATCTTCGTGGCTGAATCTGAGGGGGGAAATCAATACCCATCAGTGCAAAATCATAGGCTAGTCCTCACCTAAAACTGCTATAAACCATTTAAAGGGGGGGGTACATACTAGACTCTGAGGCTTAAAAATCAGTTATAAAAAGTATAAACACAATCAAATGTGGCTTAATTTTCCATCAAAGATAAAAGGTTTAGTGTATGAAATTAGCCATAAAGTCATATTTAATTACACTTGACTAAATTATATTGTTAATCAGGATTCTCCACATTAGGGTAAGACTAGGCTTAATCAGTGTACTGATGACAAAGAAATTCATTACCAAGATGGTAGAGAAAGCACCACTGCTGCTTTTGCAGTGTTCGTGAGAGAGAGCACACTTTTAGATTCCTAAGAGGATCAGAGGGTGAATGACGTTCCAGTCAGACTGACCTGAAAGCCATTGAGGTCTGTGTAAAAAGTGTCTTCACTCTGAATGTCTGTGAGCAAACGCATGGCCAGCTCTTTATTAGTCTGGTCCCTGATGTCCACCATGGTGGTGATGTCCAGAGACAGACCATCCACCCCTGGCACATTATGTATGCGGATCGTCTGCTGAAAGTGTTGGTAGTATGTGACCACCTCAGCAAAAAGTGGACCCTCCACCACACGCACAATAGGAGGATCTCTTTGTGTGTATGGCTAAGAGACAGACAATAACAAATATTAACTTTTATTCCAAGCTTTAGACTGTCTTGTACAATTAAATTCCAATGCAGACAGATGAATTAAGACTACAGGAAAGAACTTACCTTAGCATTGCCATCTGGTAAGAAAAGGTAAGCTCCGCTCTTGTCCTTGGAAGGTCGAGTTCCATAAGTAAAGAACTGGATCTGCACCCTAACCTCCTGAGGGTCATCTTTACGACGAATACTCTGACAGCCACAGAGACAGAAATCAGTTTATCAATATTACATCTCACATGTATTTATTTCACCGATTACTATTTGTACTGCACATTAATTCTACTGATAAGGACATTGATAATAAGCTGAAGGTGCTTTTCCCTAAATTATGTTTCACTGAATTAGGCAAGCAGAGTTTTGAGAGCAAGTGGGGTTGCTGAAGTATGCATGCAGGTGTTTCAAAACTATGTTACGAAATACACTTCATTACAACTTCTGACGCTTGTGTTGCCAAGTTTACAAGCCACAAATGCAAATACTTCAGTGTATTTCATAGCAATACTAAATGATTCAAGTCACAGATGCTGTGAACTGCAAAGCATTAAACCAAACAAGTATTCTGTAGAAATTCATGATGTTACACAAAGCAAAGAGCTAAAAAAGACTAAAAACTGAAAATCAGATTTTCAGCTTTTAGCCAAAACTTAAACAGCCAATGGACCATTTTTGACCAATTTTGTAAAACACGTTTTTAATCATCTTTTATAACATCAAACTCAAACTATTTATAGCATAAAGCACCACTCACAGGCAGAGAAACACAGGACAAATATTATTTGTATAACCTGAGCATTTATATTTTAGTAGCAGAGTGGTATGTACAACCTAGACTCAAGCTAAAACTGCAAATGCACATACTGAACATTGTTTAGTCCACTTTGAGAACATAGTTAATATTGTAACATAACCAACAATCCTCTCTGAGTATCCTGCTCACCTCAAGCAGGCCTGTGGTACCAGAGAAGCCCAGCGTGAGAGACTGGCTCTGGATGTAGAACGGCTGAGGATCAGCCACCTGCGAGCGCACGGGCAGGGGGTCTATTCCCCGCACGCTCTGACTACGGCCAGGAAGTCTCAGCAGTGTGTCAGAGCGCAGAGTCATCGGGGAGTCTACAGAGTCGTACAAGTGGAACACAGCCAATCCCAGTGCAGGGAGGCGGGCCATGAAGGAAGCCTGCGCAAAGGCAAGCAGAAATGAAACAGGACAGTCAGACACAGGGAGCATCTTCAGACAGGCTCAAAACAACTGACACAAACACACCATCATATCGTAATCTAAGAAATACTGGGTTACCAAGCAAGCTTAAGACACTTTAATACAGTTACAAGCACTTGTACAAGAACATGCGTTTTAATCAAATGCATGTCACTGTAAACACATCAGCCATCTCAAACATGGCAGATTCACCGTTTACTGGCCCTGACTGATAATTACCAAACTGTAACATTTTCCCATATCAGTAATGTATGGTTCAGGAATAATATATCCATTTGATCCAGTATTAGCAGAAAAAAAAAAAGCTACTTCAGCCTTTACTAACTAAACAGGGAGGGAAAAGTCATCTTGCCACTAACTCAACTCAAAAGCCACAACAGCGGTCATGTTCAGTGGTGAGATTAGGAAGTATAAATTATTATTCATATTTATTGAGGCTTTGTTCCATCTTGATAACTAAAACAACAAAAACAAAAATGTTATTGTTTACCATTCAGAGTTGACATTGAGCTAGAGCTAAATTACTTTTTTTTTTAATCACAACTGCAATTTGAAAAACTGCAGTTTTCAAACTGCACCAGCTGCTGTCTTACATTAACCACAGTTTTCTCAAGTTTTATGAGGAGAAACACAACCCAATAGCACAGAGCTTGTGAACTTGCAGTCTCGCACACTAAATTTAGTATTCAATTCTCAAGCCAGAAAAATTGATGTGCTGGACATCTTGGCCAAAAAGACCTGGAGTTTAATTTAAAGAAAAATCACATCCAAATCACAACACTGGCCAGAAAAATCTCATTTAGATATTTTCACCAAAGCATCCAGTCCTAAACTGAATATTACAAAAGACATAATAATTACTAAGAACTGTCTACTTCAAACAACACAGAAAAAAAAAAAAAACAAACACTCATTTTATAGTCACATACAGCCACTCACCTGGTAGACCTCTCCACTCATCTGTACAGCCGAGCTCCACTGTGCACTGAGCTGCACCGGCAGAGTCTGTCCATCCTCAGTGAGCACCCTGACTCTTGCGGAGTTCACCAGTACAGTAACTACACACAGGCGCTCCTGCTCCACAGGGTTAAACAGAACCAGGTACCTGAGGAAGAGCAGCAACACTCAAGTTAAAGATTCCATTCATCACATCTACTCTTCCTTGGGGCAGGACGGTCAGTACAGTACGTTTGGAGATGTACAGCATTACATTAAGTCATTTCATTTAAACCTTCCTATTTGCTGTACTGGAATGCCAACTTTTTACACTGCACTCTTACTGGTCTGCAGTCAAACTAAGAGGGAGCCTTACCGGGGAGAGGAATCCAGCTCAATCAGTGTCTGCTGGGGTAGGGAATCGTGTGTGGCACGTCGATCATCCTGCACACATGCCAAGCACCCAGAGTCACATCACACATATTCACAACAGCAAGAGGAGGTTAAACTTTAAATGAGATATGCCGTTTACATAAATAAATATAATGCATGTATTAAGGAGAAATAGTCTGCTCTCCTCACCGTCTCCAAGAAGGGCTCTGTCTGGTAAAAGCGATACACATCTTTGTTCTTCATTATGAGGAAGTGTGCAGCGTTAATGATCACTCTTTTCAAGCCAATAAGAGAACGCAGTAACCTATACAAGCACAAAACACAGCAAATTTTTAATAATAATTCTTAATTAATTAATTAATTAATTAATTAAAAATATAAATAATAATGTCGTCCAATTAGCCATTTTCAAACTATAGTTTATCACTTTTACTAATTGCTTTGTCAAACATTTCACAATTTATTGCAACTTACAGTTTAATTTTGGGTTAGTCACTTTACACAGGTAGACTCTCTGGCATTAACCTAATGGGTTTTCTAAAAGCTTCAGTTCACTCAGCCTGGCATTAAAGACTGACCTAGTCCCATAGTCAATGACAACAGCCTCTTTGGCAGTTCCAGCGATGGCATCATGGTGCTGAAAAAGACCTATATTGCGCCTTGCATCCGTCAGAAGGGAGTAGTCCGAGGTGGGGTAGCGCCCTTCCATCCCTGCATGGCGCGCATGGGCCACAGCCAGACTATACAGAATCTCTGCACCCCTACAACCACAAACAAAATTTTCATGCGTATAGCAGCAAGGTGACAATCCAAGCAAGAAAGTGGAAAAATAAAATTTCGAAGCATTGTTTATAATTTCTCCCAGCTGCATCCATCATAGAAGAGGAACTGAATCGTACACATCAGTCAAAAAACATTTTTAAATGCATATTGAACAAACTGTGATTTATTATCTAACTTGTTAAACCAACCATGTAATACATAAATAAATGGAAACAAATTCTCAGACTTCAGCCCCAGTGTTTGCTACAAGACCCACTCATATGCCTGCCTTCTGCCTGCCTGCCAGCCAGCCTACTGGTTTTAATTTATCAGTCTATATGTCAACACTCTATAGGAGAATATTTTGTAGTAGCAGAGAGGGCAATAAAATACAATGTAATAAAAATCTAATATGAGGCATATAAAAAAAAATTAGTTTTTTTCCTGAGTTCTGATAAGTTGGAACAGACAAAAATGTGACCCTTTTGATCCAGTATTTAAAAAAATACTATCAAAATTATGAATACAATTTTTTTTTTGCTTTAATTCAGTCTTCTCGCACCTTAACTCACCCACCAGTCACTCTGACTTCGCTTACATAGCATGACATTTTAGTAATGAAGGTGAAGAATGAAGCAAAAGAATGTTGCCAAGAATCAAAAGAAGAGGGGACTTCCGGTGGTAATGGCGGAGTAGGACGCAATCTGGGTAGCTCCCGCGAATTTCGCTTAAAATTTCACTTAACATGACGCTGAGTTGGAACTCAGTAAACTGGCTGTGGAGTGATTCTACACCACTTAAGAGCCTGAGTGTTTCGGTTGGCTTGCGAAAAATGTCCTTGAAAAGAGCCGGGAAGAAAGGGAGCACTGAAGAGAGCGATGGCGCAGGTGAAAGTGTGCAGCAACAGGTTAACAAACCAATTCTTCAAGCTATGGGGCTTCTACGTTCTGACCTCAGTAAAATGAAGTCTGATATCTGCGCTACAATTGATGCCAAGCCTAGAGAGGTTACTGACTCTTTAAGGGGAGAAATTGCGATTTTGGAATCGCATGTTAAAGCGAGGATAGACGTGCTGAAGGCGACGGTTGATAGCCACCATGCTACGTTAGGGCACGTCGAGCAGGCTACATCAGCTAACTCCGACTCCATCCCAACCCTTCAGGCTCAAGTCAAAACGCTGGCTGCTGAAGTAGCGGACCTTTCTGAGAAATGCCTTGATCTGGAAGGTCGCTCCAAGAGGCAAAACTTGAGGATTGCAGAAGTACAAGAACGACTGACGCATGGCCAAAATGAGGGACTTTGTAGCGGAGTTACTAGTAAGACGTGCTCGAACTAGAGGAGCCGCCACTTCTCGACCGAGCCCACCGAGCCCTGCAAGTCCAGCCCAAGGACGGAAGACCTCCGCGCCATCTCATTCTCCGGGGTCCACTACAATCATGTGTTGGAGAACATTATACAACATTATTGTTGGAGAACATTATACAAATTCTATATTTACATAGGTTAAGCGTTTTAACGCTGGTGTTTACAGTGTGTGCCTTATAATTGCAGCGCTAAAGCATGTACAGCTATACTCATTCATTTGTCATGCCAGAGATCGATGTTATACTTTACTTTCAATCTGATATTTGGGTGGATCATTCTGCATGTTTTAGCTGAGCTTTTGAATCTAGCTTCGTGTTAACCCAGCGTGTTTATATAGCAGGACTATAATTGGTTGATAAGAGTTAGTCCAGTTGATGGTGGATGGATTTGTTTTTACTTTTTTCTTTAAGACCTGTTTTACTGATTTGCTTCTCTGTCCACGTGAGTCGTGCTGTACCGTTTGTGGTATCAGCCAGACAGTTTTTGTTAGTGTTATATTGGGTTTGTATGGGTGGGGGGTGGGACAATATGAATGCTGCAAATTGTCATAAATGTTCTATTTCATCTGATTGGATGATCTGTTTATACGGTCTTTATGCAGAATGCTCCTGACAATTCTAGTAGGAAGGGTCTGGATCTAACGTTTACTAGTTGGAATGTGCGTGGGGTTAATGAACCAGTTAAGAAAGTCTTGATGCATTTGAAATCTCTCTCTTCGGATGTAATATTTCTGCAAGAAACCCATTTTAAACGGGATCTCCATCTCCGATGTGATATACTTGCCCTACCCAGTTACATCTCTTTTTCCGCCAAAGCCAGAGGTGTGGCAATTTTAATTCGCAAAGGAGTTCTATTTAAAACACCATTCTACTATTGCGGATAAGGAGAATGGATATATTATTGTCACTGCTGAATTGCGATCTATACCTGTAACCTTACTGAATGTATATGGGCCAAATTATGATTCCCCTGACTTTTTCAGGAAGGTAATTGACAAGATTCCTGATATTTCTCATTCAAATTTAATATTTGGGGGTGACTTCAATTGTGTTTTGGACCAATGCCTAGATAAATCAGCAACAGCAAAGAATCCCTCTTCCAGCACAAGCACTTTTTTTAAAGGCATTTACCAATAACTAATATATATGACATTTGGAGGATCTTAAACGGTGCTAAGTATCATAATATTATTATATCCGATCATAGTCCAGTGGCCCTTTCCTTGACATTGGGAAAGGTAGATAAACCACAAAACATTTGGCGGCTTAATCCCCAGCTGCTGACAGATCCTACCTACTTTTTCTCTTATTTGGAGCTTGAAATTAAATTTTTCTTTGAGTCTAATGACGAACCTGACAAATCAGCATCTGTACTTTGGGATACATTTAAGGCTTACATAAGAGGTAGTATTATATCTTATCAGGCATCACAGAGGAAAAGAGAAAGCAGAGCAGGCAGAACTTGAAAATCAAATAGAAAATCTAGAGAGGGAAAATGCAGCTAATCCTACGATATGATATAAAAGATATCAGCACTTAAATTCAAGCTTAACCAGATTCTGTCGATGAGAATTAGTAAATCCTTTCTTTATTTAAAACAAAAAAGCTTAGAATTTGGGGATAAACCACAGAAACTTTTAGCAAGGCAACTTCGTAAAGCAGAATCTGACCGGACAATTCATATAGTTAAATCAGAATCTGTTGTCATTCTTACTAAGGCAGTAGACATAAATAGGAGATTTCAACAATTTTACGAGCACTTGTATACTACTAAATCCAATGCAGATCCAAAGATAGTAGACGATTTCTTACAGGATTGTGCACTACCCACATTAAATCAGGATGAGCAAGATAAGCTTGGTGCTGAAATCACAATTGAGGAAATTTCTAAATCTATAATGTCTACATGGTGTGGTAGAACTTCTGGCCCTGATGGGATTTGCAACAAACTGTACAAAAAATTTGATAAATTACTTTCCCCTTACCTGCAAAGGGTTTATAAACATGCCTGTGAGAACATGTGTCTACCCCCCACAATGGCTGAGGCAATTATTACACCGATTCCTAAAAAAGGTAAAGATCCAAAATTTCTAGCAAACAGATTGAGTTTGGTGGTGGCCCAGTTAGTACACCCTGATCAGACAGGCTTTATACCACACCCTAATTCCTCTGACAACCTTAGACACCTTTTTAACATTATACACACACCTAGAGCTGCTGTTTCAGATTTTGCTGTGCTCTCACTTGATGCAGAGAAGGCATTTGACCAAATTGAGTGATCTTATTTGTTTGCTGTTTTGAAAAGGTTTGATCTTGGAGACTCTTTTATATCTTGGATTAAGCTGCTATATGTCAATCCTTGTGCAAGGATCTTGACTAATAAAACACTTTCCCCCACAGTTCAAGCTGCATAGGGGTACAAGGCAAGGCTGCTGTTTATCCCCTTTACTGTTCTCCTTAGGAATAGAGCCTTTAGCTCAGTCTATCCGGGCCCATCCTGGTATTTTTGGTTATGATATTAGTAGCACGTCAAACAAAATTTCCCTGTATGCTGATGACATTCTTTTATTTATTTCAGACCCCAAACTTAGTATTCCAAACTTTTTAAACTCGATTAGTTATTTTGGGACATTTTCTGGATACAGGACAAATTGGGGCAAAAGTGAATTAATGCCGATTTATGTTAAGGATACATCCTGGCCCCATTCCTTCCGCTTTAAAACTTCTATTGACAAATTTACTTATTTAGGTATTGAGGTAACAAGGTCACACACTTCTTTGTTTGAAGCAAACTTCAACCCCTTGCTGATTTAGCTCAAAAATAATATAAAATTTTGGAAAACTTTGCCAATCTCCTTACTGGGTAGGGTCAACGCTATTAAAATAACCTTTCTTCCACAATTATTGTAGCTTTTGCAGAATATCCCACTGTTAGTAAAATCTTTTTTTTTCCCCATTATAATTCCTTTCGTGTGGGATTACAAAGCATGTAGAATCAGTAAGGATCATCTTTGTAAATCTAAATCAGAAGAAGGATTGGCCTTACTAAATTTCATACATTACTATTGGGCAGCCAATGTGAGAAATATTGTCCAACATGTTGAGAATCCATCAGTGTGCGCTAATTGGTTGAAAATGGAAAGAGAGGATTGTTTGCCCTACACTATAGACGCCGTCATTTTATCTCCTACAGCTCAATCATTCTTTATGTAAAAGAAATCCTATTATTTATGATACAATCCGTATTTGGAATCAATTAAGAAGCCACTTCAGTTTTATGAAAATGCCTTTCTTGCTTCCAGTTGTGTCAAACCCTTCTTTCATTCCGTCTACTTTGGATGGTTCATTTGGTATTTGGGAAATTCAGGGATTATGTAAGATTGGAGACTTATATGTGTCTGGGACTTTTGCCTCATTTCAGCAGTTGCAGGAGAAGTATAGTATACCTGGAAATCATTTTTTTAATATCTTCAGGTCAGAAATTGTCAAATCATATTTGCCCGATTATACTGCAGCAAAATTAGATAGTCTTGATCAGTGTAGGAAACAGGCAGTAGGAATGAACAGGGTGATTTCTTATCTATATTTCAGAGCTTTAAGTCTCCGAGCACGCAATCATTCAAAAATGCATGGGAAGAAGAATTAGGCATAAAAATTTCTGAGGATGTTTGGGAAGCTAGTCTCGAACACATTCATTCTTGCTCTATTAATGCTAGGCACTGTTTGATTCAGTTTAAAATATTACATAGACTACATTACTCAATGGTAAAGCTGCATAAACTGTTTTCAGATATATCACCCTTGTGTGATAAGTGTAAGTAAATTGAGGCCACCCTCTCTCATAGCTGTACTCGGTCCTAAGATTCAGAAGTTTTGGGCTGACATTTTTTCAGCCCTATCTGATATGTTGAAGGTACACCTGGAGCCAGACCCAGTTCTTATCATATTTGGAATATCAGAAGTATTACTGGAGCTCTCCTCAGCTCAGAAGCAGTTGATTTCCTATAGTTTAATTACTGCTAAAAAACTCGTTATTAATTTCTGGAAACATGCAGGAGTACCATCGATTAAGCAGTGGATTGCAGAAATGACACATACAGTACAGTTGGAGAAAATTAGGTTTATGCTGAAGGACAAACTTAAGTTATATGACGAGATCTGGATCCGTTTAATATTATTCCTTAAAGGAGACTGAAACTAAACAAGACCTACTTTGTACATCCACATCTTACAGGCAGCATTCATAGGAGGGTGGTGGGTTGGGGATATTGGTTCGCTTTGCTTTTCCTGTGTTTTTGTTTAGTTGGATCATTGTTACTGCTTTCATATCATATCATTGCATGTGTGTCATTCAAGACAATTGAATTGTGAGCAAAAAACGAAATGCTTCTTAATAGAAATATTGAATCAAGAATCAAAAGAAGCTTTACCCGAAAAAAGTGCACACAGGCTATACTCGTTGCAGAACAACTAGACTGAGTTTTTTTTTGGGTATCAACCAAGTCACATTTTTTACAGCAGCAGTGACGAGTGTTTAGTACTACACTTGAATGAAAAATATTTCTCTACATGGTTCAAGAAGCCCAAATATTGTCTGTGGGTAGGAAGTCACTGCATACCTAGGCAATATCAATTAGTATAATGCTAGGAGCTAGTGTAAACAATCACCAGTTGCAGCTTTAAAAAAATGCTAATTACAAGCACAGGTCCATGAAGTATTTTGCCAGACCTTTTGGGGAGGGGAATAAAGAAAATCCTTAGGCCACCTGGCAAGTGCAAATGCCTTTCATTTTTCTTGGGGATACCAAACACAAGTGGGTAGTTTTTGACAATACAAATTAATTCCTGCCAAACAAGAAAGCTACAGCCAAAGCAGTAATTAAATCATTAAGCTAAAGCAGAGACATCTCTGTGCCAATTTCAGCTAGACAAAAGGCTGAACAATACCAAGCTGTCATACAAAGTCTTGTCACAGAAGGCATAGTATGTGGTTAAAAGCTCAGTGGAAGTTTATGCAGAGTTAAAGACTGATTGTGGACTCACCTAAGGTGGGACTCCAGCACACGGTCCAGGTTTTTGTAGAATGGTCGGGAAGTGTAGTAGCCACTCCAATAATGATCCTCTCGGTCAGCATAAGCAAAAAAATCTCCACTTAGTACCGGGTAACCAGGTGGTCTTTGCCCCTGGGCCACTCCATTAGCCTTATATACTGCACTGAAGTAGTCCGTCAGCGTGGCAAACTGGGCCTTTGGAAACAAAGAAATCTACTATTAACTATCTTAACCACTTTGGGCAAATTTAGACAAAATGCTGTGCAAATAGTGCTTATGCATTCACTGAAATTAACAAGTAAGCCTGCATTTAGAATACTGTGCTGGTTATTCTTGTTTATGAAATGTAATCTGCTCCAGGCACACGTAATTATTTACTAGCTGGGTTTTGCTCTAATGTGGGAAAACCAAATCAAAAAGTCTATTAAGGGTTTCGATGACAGAATGGCTACGCTTACCTGTACATGCATTTCTGGGTGAGAGTTCATGTAATCAAAAAGCTTCTGGTAGTTGACATATTGTTGATCCCACTCTAGGGCTTTGTCATAGCGGAAATCGTCTCCCAATGGTACAAGCACCACCTTGCTACGGAAAAGCTTGGACTTCTTACGGTACTGGTCCAAAAGGACATTGGCCCTGGGACACAGAAACAAGGATGGAAACCATCTATTACCCCTCATTCAATCAGTGCTTCACCAGGGTTCTTTTTGCCAACAGGAAAAAGTGAGCAGAAGAGATACAAAAGAGCTTGTGTCTGCCAAGAGTAAAATAAAGAAAGGTGCCAAGTGTCACCAATGATCTACTTTTCTCTTCTTACCTCTCTGCTACGTTGGCATCTGAGATAGCCCGAGGAGGCACCTTCCAGGGGCAGTTGACCCGGCTGCCTGGCAGCCTCTTAAAATCAAACTGGCAGCAGATCTTTGGGTCAGGCCCACAAGTGTGGGGCACATCGTAGCTATAGAAGGGCATCATGTGACAGAACAGGTCTGTGCCTGACTCCGGATCTGTAAACCAAAAAACAATGCAGTAAAAGATTTAATAAAATACATTTTAAAAAAAGGTTTATTTTCACAACAAATGAATTTGGAGAGGTACAACTCTTGGTGATACATTCTGCAAGGAACACTTGGCTGGATGTACTATAGCTTCTGGCACAAACTCTCAAAAACCTACAAGGGAGCTTTTTAACAGCTTACTGAAGCCATGTCTAATTAATTATGGCTTCTTATTCTTAATTTAAGCTTCTTATTCTTGAACACAAAATCAGTTGATTATTTTATTGGAATGAAAACTGTTGACTGCAATCTACACTGTGCATTGTACAGAGCTTTGACATAGAACATGGTTGCATCATTTTATTGTTCACACCAGTATTAGTTGTTGCCAAGGGTGCCGGCTGATGTGCTTCCTCCATGTAGAGAAGCAAGCAAGAACATCTTTCTAAGCAATGGTGCAGGAAAGCTGAGCATGCTTAATGTAGAACACTAACAGCGCTGCTCTGATTAACCAAAGACAGCAACTAAGCCATATTTCCTTGCCAAAGAACAATTGTGCTCTTCCAGACTCCTGTAGGGATCTGATCTTGAGAAGAGGACCAGGTACCAGCTGCATCTTAGGTACCAGCTCGAAATCCATTGATTACATGATTTGTTGAGGCTCCAAAGGGAAGAGAACTCACCCCAAGCCTGTCTCCACATGAACTCCAGACTACGCGAGGAGGAAAAATGCTTCTTAACAGAGTAGTGCACCCTTTGGATGAGCATGCTGGTCAGGTTAGCCCTCTTCAGCAGGTAAGGCATGGTAGCACTGTGGCCAAAAGGGTCAACAGCCCATCCTGAGCGAGGAGTCACACCTGAGCAAAAACAATTTTAAAAATGGGAGCATAGCAAAGAATACATTAATGGAATATGCTGTGTGTACACAAGAGTTGAACAAGCAAAATATTTGAGGACATTAGCTACCACTGTTTACTGTTTGCATTGTCCTTTGAGCATACCCAAGTTCTTCTCCAGCCACTGATGGCCCTCGATAAGCTGGTCAATCATGGCAAAGTAGTGAGCATTGGCTTCGTCCGTCATTACCCAGCCTCCTGTCACGATCTCTAGCTGCCCTCCCAGGATAAGTCTATAAAAGAGGATTTAAAATTACAGATCTGATCAGCAGAAAGGAAAATCCACTTCTAACTACAAGACTTTGCTACAGGACATGAATCTTTGTCAGGAGCATCCTACTTGCTCTGCTACAGAATGAAAGCTAATAAGAACTTGGTTTTAAGTAGTGGGACAGAATACAGCAAACAGAGGGAGTCAATATGGCAAAAAGGTGATCACGATCCTTCAAGAATCTTTCACGATATACAACATCTAATAAATTAGACAAGACAAAGAACTACCACAGAAAAAAAAAAACTATCAATAGAGTGATTTACATTAAAACATTTCACATGCTGTGCCTCTAAACTAAATCCAAAAAACAGCACTAATTAGGCTTTCTCTGTACTCAAACATGTAACTGGGAAGTGTTTTCAGGTTTTTTTTTTTTTTTGAGTTGACACAACTTTATCCCTTGTTCACAATAGCAATGCAATAATAACTGCAATTCAGACGAAGTCACCGTTTCTGCATTAAGATGTAACCCATTTAGCCCGATCATTCACTATTTAACATATTAATACATTTTCTTAATGATTAATTTGGCATTCTATTGCACACGTAATACGCATTGATGCATATTCCTTATGACCCATCTGTCCCCACACTGCGACCCACCAGAACCCAAACTTTGAAAACTGACACTTACTTGCGCATTACGTCTTGTTTGTGAGCGTCTGCGCTCTCCCACCACTTAACAAAAAAGGATATCTCAGACCAGATGAACTTCCTGCGTGGGTCCTCTGCCAGCTTGACCACCATGTTATTGAGAATGTGCTGTGTTTGATCATTGTAGTATTTGTCAAAGGTTTTGACCCAGCCTGCCAGAGCAGAAAGAGAGAGTAATCATCACACTTGATCCAGGTCTTCAGACACTGCACTAGATCCAGCTGTGATGGATTTGGCTTGAAAATCAGCTCTGCAGGACATTAGTTCTCCAGGAGTGAAACTGGACAACATTGCAATACAGTGCCTTAGAAAAGTTATTCAAATCACAATGTAAAAATAGTAGGTTAGCTACCCAACACAAAAACACATCACCATGACCAGTTCTTACTGTAGCCACTTCTTATCAAAGCAGCAAATACTCTCTTTACAAAAACTCAAAATACTTAAGCACTTCTGCAGCACTTTGTTATACTAAGAACAACTTTTTAAAAATAACATTTGTTTTATTATTTAAAAGGAAACGGTGCTGTGCAGTGTTAAAGGGTTCGAACCTCTGTGTCAGCATGAATAAGAACAAAACAGGACTGCTCATGTGTGTGACAGACACTATTTCAGCTCTGCTGAACCCCATTAAGTCAACATGCAGCAGCCAGCACGTACACTGCATTGTTACATAAAGAGGACTGGTAGACAAAGTTCTACTCCAGGGCTGCAGTTCCACACAGCAGCGCATGTATGCACTTCTAGGTCACGGAGATTAAGTGTCAGGTACTAAAATTCTTTTAATAAGCTAGGCATTTGGAGCTCAATATTTTGAGGTCACTTGACATACCGGTCTGTAGCTCATTCCACAATGACCAGAGATCCTCAGTGCATGTCCTGCACAGCACCACAGCATATCTTGACCTGCACTCCTGCTGCCTGACCTACTTTATCTACAGTGAACCATCATGCTCCTGCTGATGTACCAGCTGAATTTGCTGTATTTATTTCCTTTACTCCAAGGCAAAATAACAGATGTCAAGTCTGCTTAATGGTGGAAGTGCTAAAAGATTAATTAAAGAGAGACTTGTATGCGCTCTTCTTTAAAGTTTGCACTTCAAGTACAAACAAATATAATTAATGCTAGAGCACCAGCAAATCTATGTTCTACAGAACTTAAAATCACTGCACACAAAAGCTTGCCGAACTAAATAAAAGACAACCAGAAACTGTGATTGTTTGTTTTACCTACCTGGGTCATTGTGGGAGTGCGGTACCACAAAAACCTGCAGGGGTTCATTGTCCCACTCAGTGGGCTCATATGTGATCTCAAAGCCTTGTTTCCACACACCTCCATCCACATTATCAAAGCTCAGCAAGGAGTACACATCCAACATCTATGGATATACAGACATACAAACACAAGCAGGCATTTCAATGAAGCACTGGCTTTCAACCCAGCTCAATATTAAAAGGTCTCCCAGCATTTAGTGCTACTAAAAAGACTTTAAAATGCTTGCCAGCATGTCTGCACTTCATTTAATTACAGCAAAGATTCAACAAGTGTATGGTAAACCAACAGCATGCACCAAACACAAGTGTGCAATGATTGTCATTTTTGTTAATATACGTAGAACAACAACCTAACATTTTCCAAGGTGGACTCCAAAAGCTCTAGTCAACTTTCATACCTCAAGATTTAAAATGACACACTCCAGCTTCTATTATTATTATTATTATTATTATTATTATTACTATTATTTATTACTACATTACATGTGAAGTTGCACAGTACAAGCTTCAATAGAATAATTTTACAACAAATCAACAAAAAGTCTTCAACAAATTTGATTTTATGTAACGTCTGTCACAACTATCATGTAATAACCTGATGCCAATTATTTGAATAATTTTAGACAGTTGTCAGGATTATTATCGCCAGCTGATGTCACTTGAGTGCTACTAAGCATCAACAACTAGGAACAAGACGGTTAATCAGCCAGTTTAGTTTGCTTTAGGCTTGCACATTTAATCAGACAGTAAAACACATGAGCAGTGAAAAAGGTGGCAAAAACCAACCCCCTGGGAGAGGAATCAGTCCTGAGAAACAGCTGCAGATTTTAATAAGATTATTCATATGCATTCTGAAACTAAGATACAGGGATACTAAATGAGTACTAAGATGCAATACTAAAATAGCTGCTTGGAATTTATTTTAAATATGTATTTTGGTGTTCTTGCTAGGAATTGGTTGCATATTGGTTGCATAAAATTGTTCACTGAATAATGACCCTCAACTGCTGTGCTCAGTTTAGGGGACAGAAAGGATTTTCTTCAAAAAACGAATCAAACCTACACAATTCACATGAATGGCATATTCATTACTAATATTCATTACTGAAACCGGCGAATTTTGCTAAAAGGTGATTAGTTCACATGCGTATTTAGAAGTTGCTTACAATATTAATCATGCTGACTCTGCAATTAATCTGCAGTTTTAAAAAAATCGTGATGACAGGCTTGTTTTGTGTCATTGAAAAATAATTCTTCCAAACTTTTTAAACAGTACAGAAATTCACCCCTACATGAACTCTGAAGTGCATTCACCTGTAGGTCAGTCTGGCCACGGCGGCCCAGTGCAAACTGGCAGTCTTGGGGCTTGACAGAGAGAAAGGTGGGTCTGCCATCAAAGGGCAGTACCCAGGAGCCATTGGCGCTGCGAAAGGGCAGCTGGCCACTGGGAGAGACGGCGCCCGTGTCTGTGAGCTCCAGCACTGAGTCTTTAATGTGACTGATGATCTGATGGTTCTCCTCCAGAAGCTGCTCCAGCTGCTCAATGCGGTTCTGCAACACCGAAATCTGGCTCTGAAATGGAAGGGAGGAAAGGCAGGGGAAGGGAGGCGTAATCTACCACCACACTTCTACAAAACCACAGATCAGACTTCTACAGGCAAAGACAGCTAGGACTGCAAGACTGACATGATCTTGGTCATTTTATGTACCATGTTAATCCTTTTTTTGGAGCTGATGTACAACTAACACAAACATTCTAGACATATTTGCAATGCTTTTAATTCATATGTACTGAACATTGTTTTTATACTGCTTGAAATATTGGAATAACTTTGTCAGAGGTCAATGATTACATTGCATTAGTCATTAGGCTTTTTGTATGACCATGCCATTATGCAGTCCACTTATTACCGAAATTCTACAACACAATCTAGACAGTTTAGTCTGATTTAAAAAGCTTTTGGGTTTGACAATGACCATTCGGCTCCTTCAAAGCTAGCTGCCAGTTCCTGATGGGCTGCAAACTGATTAAATGACTACCAGACAGTCAACTCAAAAACACCAAAAGCTTTAAAAAGTATGGCTTTAAAGCATATGCAAGCAACACTGTAGAAATAACCAACAATCTTCAGCAAGAAGACAGAAGTGCTTTACATCTTTTAGCGCTCTTACCCTTGGAAAGTTCCCCCCATTCTGTCTTCTGGCAGGATCATGCTGGACCCGGTCCAGCATCAGATAGAGGGAGAAAACGGCCACACAGAAAATGGCCCCGCCACACACAGTCACCTGCTTTTTCAGTTTCATCCTGCCCTTTTAGACAAAAAGCACTGCAGCAAGGGCTGAATGGGGGGAAAAAATCCAAAACACAATGAAAAAGGAGTAAACCTGAAAACCTTAAAAGCCCCAATAGGTCCAGGGTCCAGGCTTTGTCAGCCGGACTTCATGTCCTCTCCTGCAGTCCCATAGAGCTCCAATCTCTGGAGCAGGGGCCAGGGGGCAGGCAGCACCGGGGACGATGGTCAAATAGAACAGGCCAGCAGCCTGTCAACTGCAACCAAACCCCCGCCAAACACTGTTCCTTCAAAGTGGCCCTTGTCCTCAAGCCGCACACATTCAAGCCCAAAGGGACAGAAGGGGGGGGGCAGAGAGGAAAAAAAAAAAAAAAAAAAGAACAACACAGGTCCCAAACAGTGGGAGCCCAAACAGGAAGCCTACTGTTCCTGCAGCATACTGTGTGTATGCGTGTGTGCTGCTTTGATTCACAGGGTTAAGATTAGTCCCTCATACGCCCGAGATCTCCTCTCTCTCAGTTGGCTGAGGAGACAAAGCCATCACAGTGAATGTAGGTTTCCACAGAGTAGTTCAGAGGCGAAGGCTGAATGAGAAAGACTTGGCTCATCACATCCCCCCTTTCTTCAGTGTTTTTTTTTTTTAAGCAGGCTGAAGGAGGCTGCTGGCTTACTCTGAATGTCACTATGCTCTCGAGGCCCCAATACAACAGACTAAGCAGTCTCCCCTATACTAAAGATGCTGAAAACAAGCAATGATTGCCTCTGTTCTCACACAGCAGAAGAGTGGAAAGCAAATAGAGGAACAGAGAAAAGAAGAGACTGCCTTCTACACAAAAGTAAACTCAAAAATAGCAGGAGTAAAGTGGCCTGGATTTCACTGTTTAGTCAAACAGGTGTTCATCCTCCACTTCTCTCTTAAACCTAACAGGAGCTTAATCTTCTCGGCTCAGGGCCTGTCACTGACTTAGCCGCCCTCAAAAGGGATTTGGGATTACTATCCAAACATTTAAATTGGCCTGGCTAGTTGTTAACGGCAAAACAAGATTCCCTGTCTTGCATTAGAAATATTACTCTTGCCAGTTTCATTAAATGAAAAAGACACATAAGAAAAGTTCAAGGACATCCATAAAGACGGTGCTGAACTACCGTCATCCAGATTTACAACAGTGCCCTTGTGTAGATGAAGCCCTTCGAGTTCTCATGCGGCCATGCTGTGGTTCCAACATGAGGACACCTCGGAGAACAGAAAATATCTGTGAACAAGAGAAAACCCGTTTCAGGTGTCTACAAGACTTATAACTGTATTATAAAACAATCTGCTGCTATCCAATGAAGATTAGGCGAGCCGTCAGCCGATAAACATACTACAAAAATGACTGAACATGGATGTTTAACCTTGTTTCATGAGCAGGTGCTCGCCGAGCTTTCACACTAAAGCGGTAAGCTAGTTAGCTAATCTAGCTAGGTGACAACTATGCTGCTCAATATAGCTAACAAGCTAGCTGACACAACACAGAAGTGCAGTTGCTTAAATGAGATAATATCAACGTGACCGGGTTTCAAAAGTTGTAGTAAAAGCAATGCGGCTTTCGTTTCATTCTGCATGTTTATCTGCAAACGTGTCTAAGCCGAAATAACAGCAGCAAAACGAAGCTTTAGCGTGCTAGCTAGCTAATGTTAACCTAGTTACCTACCGGGCTACGTACTAATAACATGTGTGCTAGACGGAAAGCTGTACTGCCAACTGGGGGTTACCCCGTCACTGTTTAAAACCATAATGACACAGCTGATGCCAAGTACCGCAGTCTGCACACAGACTGACTCACCGCTACTCCTATCACTAACGCTGGACGCCGTACCGTGTTAGCCTGTTAGCCAGTTAGCATTAGATAATCCACTCCACTCGCCCGCTAGCTTGTTGGCTAATTCTCCCAGCTCCAGCTCACCTAGCAAATTCAGTTCTGGTCCATTTTTTGGACACAATCGACCCTTCTATCCAATTTGCTGCCTACCGTTAGCTATGAAGAGCCGTCCTCGTCTTTATGCATTTTCGTTCCTAGAAAAAGTCCCTACCGCAAAGCAATACAAACGGTAGTGTGTGTTATCCAAGAAAAACAGTGTTCGTCCGTAATTCCTCCTCCAGAGCCGCCTGCTAGATCAGCGCCACCGCGGTCGTAGTGCTCGGGACACGGAGAGGCATGATGGGAAGAAGAGGGGCCATGTGACCGGATAGATGGAGGGAGATAGGAGCAGATAGCCTACCTCTACAGCAGAGCCCTGCGTGTGGCCTTTGATCTGTGAGGATAAGGGTGGCTCACCCTGGGAAATTGTGTCTGGGGCGATCAGTTTCATTTTTTGGCCTTTGTGCGTTAAGTTTTCTTATTAGATCCACCAAGCGTATTTCTGTTGACTAAGAAGATGAGCTGTGGCTTTTTACTTTCCACTCTGTCCACACAGACATTAAAGGAATGGTTCACTGACAACTAAAAAGTACACCCTTTACCCCCCTTACCACAAACAGAGTCAACTAACCAAGACAGATTTGGTGTCTCTTTAGTTTTGTGCTGGAGCTACAACACTAATGTAGCTAACAAGTCATTGAAGTCTATGATGCTCAAAAGTATTATGTAAACGTTGTAAGACAAAATTAGACACCAAACTTGTCTTGGTCAGTCGGCTCTGTTTGAAGTAAAGGCAAAATAAAAAATTACTGGCAAGATCACCAGAGATGCAAGAAAATCAGCTGTTACTGAAGTTCACAAACATTTTAGAGTGCAAAAAGGTCGGTTCTGTAAAGAAGACAAATGCAATGTCATTTTAAGGCCAAATGAGAATAATGAGCCAATGTAACTGGAACACTGAGAAACTGAAAAAACTGCAGATCACTTAATGACTTGCTGACAAGGAACTGTCAGAACAAACACAAAAATGCTGGTTTCCCCATACATGCACTAACCCTGGTCTCGGACTAAATTGCCAAGCAAGCAGTGAGCCTACTACTTGAAATTCTGTTTAGACTTCTGGGTCTAAGAAAGTGGCTTACTATAAATAAGAACTAGGTTTGCTTGTGCCAAAGATACATATTACGTTCCTTACCTTGAGCTTTAGACGACTTTGGTGGATATATATATATATATATAAAGAATATCCATGGACAGCTGTGTACATGACACACTGAACAACGCTCTGAAACATAGAGTTGAATGAGGCCTACATTTAAGATACAGTATTATGTTAGAAAGACACTGTGGAAGAGCCTCACTGAGATAAAAGCTGGGCTAAGATTCAATTATTTATATAGGCTACAGGCTGTCGAGCAGACAGTCCATGAGAAATCCCTTCCAGATATGTGTGTGCTGAGGAATGTTCTGAAGCCCTATTGAAGATGTCATTCTACCACTCGACTGTTTTCAGGACACACCTGGCTTTTGTATCTGAGTAGGAACTAATAATATCATCTGTCTTAGAGTCCCAGTTCTCTGCTGCTAAATGGGACAGAATGACACTATGCAAGGCCTATATTGTTTCTTTCAATTCAATGCCTCACCTCCACTGGTCATGCGTCAGTTGTGAGGATCTCAAAGCAAAAGCATGAGTACACATGCTTCTCAACTCCCACCCTGGGGCAACAAGCACTAGCATTACCAGATGAGAAGTGGGTCTCCAGATCTCTCACGCCTCTGCCTCTCTCTAAGGCAACCTGCTACACAGAGAAACATTTCCTGAAGGAGTCTTTTGACAGTGAAGCCTATTTAGATAAATCCTAACTCAAAGCACGGACAACAAAAATTTTAAAAATAAATAATTAAGCATAAAATTAAGAATGTGCGCACACATTCTTGTAATTCACATATTCAGATATCTTGGGTCAACCATCCAGAGCAATGGACAGTGCAAAAAAGAGGTGAGGAAGAGGGTGCAGGCAGGATGGAGTGGGTGGAGATGGATGTCAGGGCTGATGTGTGACAGAAAGATAGCAGCAATAGTGAAAGGGAAGGTTTACAAGACAGTAGTGCGTCCTGCTATGATGTATGGTTTGGAGACTGTGGCTCTGTCTAAAAGACAGGAGGCTGAGCTGGAGGTGGCGGAGATGAAGATGCTGAGATTTTCATTGGGAGTGACAAGGATGGACAAGATGAATGGACAAGAAATGAGCAGATCAGAGGGACAGTGAAGGTGGAGTAGTTTGGAGATAAAGCCTGAGAGGCCAGGTTGAGATGGTCTGGACATGTGCTGAGGAGGAATAGTGGATATATTGGTCAAAGAATGTTAGAGATGGAGCTGCCGGGTAGAAGGAGAAGAGGTAGACCTCAGAGGAGGTTTATGGATGTAGTGAAGGTGGACATGGAGATGGTTGGTGTGAAAGTGGAGGAGGCAGTGGATAGGGCAAGATTGAGGCAGATGATCCGTTGTGGCGACCCCTAAAGGGAGCAGCCAAAGAAGAAGAAGAAGAAGAAGAAGAAGAAGAAGAAGAAGTAAAAGAAAGCCATTTTTTCTAAGCTGTTAAATATTGGTTTTAAAAACAATTGTTTGGGGGTGAGAAAGAACATTAAACGTAATTTTGAAAAGTCTGGAGCAAAAGGAATATTTGGGGATATAAAGGCTTTTATGAACTGATCTAGGTTCAACCCATGCACTTCCCCTGAATTGCACCTTCTATCTACTGAACTGTGATTTCCTGAATTACACCTTAGGTTACTGTGAAAAAAAAGACCACCCTCCATCTCTTTAATGTCCAGTCAAATGGCCACTATTTACAAGCTATTCATTTTCAGGAGATAATTCTGAAGAAAATGTGATACAAGAATGGGGGCTGTAATAAAGGCAAAAAGTGGACACACTAAATACTGACAAAATCAAATTTAGTCATTAAGGCATCGGTATAATTTCCTGTAATGTATTTTTTTCTGTTTTTTCATGGTGCGAGCAAATAATTTTCACAATAATTTTCTCTGACTTTTGCACAGCACTCTATGCACCTAATATCTATCTGAACCGACCACATGCACTTTACATGCATGACTCACAGATCACAGCGTGTTAATATCTCTGCACCTTATTCCACCACCTCGTGTCTAGAATGAGTGCTGTGTCAGTGCTGCACTGTCCTGTCTGTTTACTCTGTCTAATGTCTGGTTAATTTGTCGTATTTATTGATTCTACTTTACTTTTTGTTTGCACACGTTGTCTGCACGTTCGACGTTGTACTTTTTGTTTCTTGTTGCCCCGTGTCGTTCCTGGAGGAACGTACTCTCACTCCACTGTGTACTTGTACAAAGATGGAATGACAATAAAAGCCTCTTGACTTGACCCCCACCGCAGTGTATACCCCTGATGCCTAAACCCACCAGATACCTCACTTCACCCTTCCTCACTAATGATTTTCAATTGTTTAATTCACAAGAGGACCAGTTATGAAGCCCATATCGTCAGTCAATGTACATTTTCTTGTACAGAAGCCCTAATCAGAAGGGCGCGCTGGCGACTTGACCGCAGGTCCACTATCCAATGTTGACGGAGCTCAGCGGCCTTTTATGGTAAAGCGTCCCGGCGATGGGGCGGGGCTTAACGGGTTGCGTCATCACTGCGCACCCTCTGTCTGGGAAAACACGGAATACTCCAGAAAAACGGCAGAGAAATCGTTGGCTGAGTTAACGCACCGTCGGTTTGGGGACTGTTTGTTTTTAGTGAAGCTAGGGGCTCACTCGGGGATTGCTGTGTGTAAACCCGTTTTCTGGAGCAGCAGCGCGCAGACGCAGAGCAAGGTAAGATGAATGAGGTAGTTAGTTAACGTTAGCTAGCAACGCTATGGCGAAGTACTTTTCTCTTCACAGACACCCTGCCCCGTTATTTACACAGACACGGTGTAAACAGGGCGACCTGTGCCCTGTGGATCAGATCTGTTGCTTTGTATGTGCATATTTTTGTATCTAAAAGTATCTAGAGCCCTTTAGTCCTTGTGAAATAGGCAGACTGTTATACCATGACTGTTAGGTTAAGGGTTTCTAGTTCTGGTCCTGCTCTGCAAATATGAATGTGTTTTCCTGCTGCAGCACACCCAGTTCAGCTCCAGAAGAAGAACTGGCTGATCAGTTGGCTCAGATGTTTTAGAGCAAGAAAACACTAAAATGTGGAGTGCAGGTTTGCCCCAGGACCAAGGTTGGGAACCTCTGACCTCCATGTCCAGATGTTTCAGCAGACTGGGCTTGCTTTCTGTTAGCTAGTGCTCACTTTCTGCTCCTTCTCCTCATTAGATGGACCCCTCAGCTCTGAGAGAAGAGGGAAACAACTTGTTTAAAAGTGGTGATGTTGAAGGAGCCATCAGCTGCTATACCAAAGCTCTGAAAGTGAGCACATGTGACTCAGAGAGTGCTGTGCTCTACCGCAACCGCTCAGCCTGCTACCTCAAACTGGAAGACTACAGCCAGGCTGAGGAAGATGCCACCAAAGGTAGACTAGTTTCTGAAGATAAAATAGGTTATTGCACTGACACAATGTGTTTTGATAATTTAGTACAGAGCAAAGCAGAACAATCACAGTAACTGCAGACATACTTCAAAGCAGATACATTTTGCTTGTTTTGTAAGTTGTAAGCCCAGGATGGTAGCATGTCTTTTTCTCTAGCCCTTGACACAGACCAAGGGGACATAAAGGCCCGGTTCCGCAGGGCCCAGGCTTTGCACAAGCTTGGCCGTCTGGATCAGGCCTTCCTGGATGCCCAGAAATGTGCACAGCTGGAGCCCAAGAATAAGGCATTTCAAGAGTTACTCAGACAACTAAGTGCTCAGATCCAGCAGAAGGTACGTTATGCAATATGAAGGTAGTCCTTTAGTATTTAATTATTGAACAGTCATCAGTTTTAATACCCTACTGTGATACCTGTTAACTGTATTTATTGCATGAGATTGGTTTAATGTATGCATGTATATATTCATAGTTTAGAGTGATTAGTAGTAAGTTGATGGGTGTAAAAGTAGCATTGAAGTAAATGGTTGAAAGTAACGCCTCTGGTCAGACGCTGAAAGCGTGGTGATGGCACCTAAAATATCCTGCATGAATGGTTTTCTTCACTGTTTAGATTGAGATTGCACTTGATGGTGACATGATGATAACTGTTTATGCATACTCTCATTCCTTCAGGCTGTGCAGCTTTCATCTACAGACTCCCGAGTTCAGCAGATGTTCAAACTTCTCTTGGACAACTCTGCCCAGGCTTCAGATAGACAGAAGGTACTTAAATGTCTTGAGACCATGGTTTTAAAATTTGACCTAATATTACATTCTACTGTGTAAAATCCACTTTCTTTGGCCCAGGCTGCTCAGAACCTGGTGGTGCTCTCTCGTGAAGATGCAGGAGCAGAGCAGATCTTCAGGAATGATGGTGTAAAGCTTCTGCAGAGGCTGCTGGAGTCTCAGCAGGAGGATTTTGTCCTCTCTGCACTCAGAACACTGGTTGGCTTATGCACAGGGCACCAGTCAAGGGTGAGGCACTTTAAGATCCATTAGATTCTTTAACTCATTTAGAGATATCCACCTACGTAAATATGGTGTTAAATGCAGTTTTAGTTGATAAATATACTTATTTTGGCTTTATGCAAACCACTCCAGCCTCAAGCTGGAAAGTTTAGCTGAATTCCCTCACTTTGTCGCAACAGCTTTTGTTTGTCCAAATCTCTTTTTTGTCTAGACCATGGCCATAGTGAATGAGCTCGGCATGGACAGGCTGTGTGGGGTCATGGGCTCTGGGGCATCCTCTGTGTCCCTGTCTGCCTGTCACCTGTTCCAAGTGATGTTTGAGGCTCTTACTGAAGGCATGAAGAAGGATGTCAGAGGGAAGGATGAGGCTATACTGCCAGGTGAGGGCCTGGTCATGCACAATTAGTAAGAAGTACTCAGTGGATCTCATTTAAAATGTAAAATATTTAACATGCACATTAATAAGCAGAAAACATGTTTGTTGATGTCAAAAAAGTTCTAACCTCTGACTGCTGCTATAATACCTTTAGAGGGCAGCGGTGAGAAATGTTGAGGTTCAGTTGTTTTCTGTTGTTGGGAGCCAAGTATTGACATCTAAGAAGCAAGATAGCTGATCAGCCAGTTTGGCCACTTTAGGCTTGTACTTTAAAGTTGTATACAAAGAACGGTAGTTGTCAAGTAAGTTGTTAATTGTATTTATTTATACAGAAATCAACTGTAAAGCTAAACTGTGTAGCTAAAATGTCATGATTTTGAAAGGCCTATATAATTCAAAGTACTATAGAGTAATAAGAACATGAAAGATTTTTTTCCTCAGTGTTGTGTACAGATATGCCATTATGCCTTTATTATACAGATTTTGCTTTGCAGTCGTAAACTGCCCACATTTTAGATCTTTTGCAACATTTATTGCCAGTAAAAACCTAAAAATGATCACAACTGAGTTAAAACCCCTGTAAAGCTGAACAATGCAAAGGCTGCTATGTGGAGGTCACCACAGTGAAATTCCCCTTACCTTCCAAATCTCTCATTCATTCTGCCAAATCAGCAGCAGTATAGAGTGTGAGTATAGATCTGTATGGTGATGTTTTAATGTGTCTTTATGACTTGTGCCTTTTCTGCAGAGCCTTCACGTGAGCTGCGTTCCATGCTGCGTCATCTTATCGACATGCTTGCTGCACCAAATGTGTCTGGGCCAGGGCGTGACAGTGCCATCAATCTGCTGGTCAAACAGGTGCCCAGGAAATCCCAGAAACACCCAGACAACTCTCTCACATTGTGGGTCATCGACAATGGTGAGGGCCACATCACTTCCTCTTACTTGATTGTAGACTCTCACTCAGCCTAGACCACATTGGATATGGAATAAATTATTCAAAACACATTGACATGATAATTAATTAATTTAGTCTGCTTGCAAAACTGTCATTTAAACTTTCCAGGGACACTGTCCATGTGCTTCTCAGAATGTTTCTTCTGCAGCAGAGCTACTTACATTAACTCTTACATCTATTCTATCAAACTTTGTACTCCGTTGTGTTCTCCACAGGTTTGAAAAAGATTTTGGAAGTGGCTGGTACAGTACCAGAGATTACAGATGGGCCACCACTGACTGACAACACCCTCTTGAGCTGTTCTGTCCTCCTCAATAAGCTATATGATGATCTGAAGAGTGACAAAGAGAGGGAGAACTTCAGCACGCTGTGTGAGGAATATGTCCAGTGAGTATTTGTTTGCATCAGGGCTGGAAAAGTACTGAAAATCCCTACTAAAGTGAAAGTAATGTATTGATTAGAGTTACTTGAGTAGAAATAAAAGTATGTACTTTATTGACTATTATTATAATTATTATCACAATGTTAAAACACCAAAATTCATGCAGTTGAATTGCTTTCAGATGCATTTTACACCTGTGTGCACCACCTATATGTAACTTCTAGGAGCCTCTTTTCTGTGCAGACACCACTTTAGGGGCCCAGGCTTGGAGAGTAAACTACGTTCAATACAGACAGTTTCAGTTCTACTCCAAGGCCCTAGTGATGTGGGCAACCGCACCCTGGAGATGTCGGGCATCATGGATGCTGTCATTTCTCTGTGCGCTTCTGATAACATCACCCACCAGCAGGTGGCAGTAGAGACTCTCATCCATGCTGCAGGGAAGGCCAAGAGAGCCTCCTTTATCACAGCCAATGGAGTGGCCCTGCTGAAGGACCTTTATAAGAAGAGTGAAAACGAGCAGATAAGAGTGCGAGCTCTTGTGGTGAGTCACTGCAGCTGGTAGAGTGAATAAAGGTTTCTCTACATAATGAGGTGTTATTAATGACAGTGCATTTATTGATTAATAAAGTTATGCGCATGAAGTGAAGTACCATAATCTGGCATACAATATATGACTGTTCAGCTATTGGGGTGATATATGAGAATGTGTTTTGATTTTTTTAAACTGTGGTGTGTTGTTTTGCAGGGATTGTGTAAACTTGGCTCAGCTGGAGGAACAGATTTCAGCATGAAGCAGTTTGCAGAGGGGTCAACTCTCAAACTCGCCAAACAGTGCAGGAAGTATGTTTCTTGTTTCTCCATCTCAGACAGCATTAAAGGAGATGTAGCAAACAAATCTGCATTTTTCTTGTTAGTTCACATATACATGTGACTTATCATTTTATCTGCCATTTGAGAAAAATATCTAATGCAAAGTCTCTGCCATTTTACTGTATTTCCTTTTTACAAAAAACATGTTGCTTGATTCAGTGTCACATCAAGCAGATATTCCATCCCACTCAAACAAACACTGCCACTCTCTCAGCTTTCATCTTTTTCAGTCGTTGCAGCTTCTGTCTTGTACATAGATTGCAAAGCAAAAACACTAGATTGTGTTGGCAACTGATTTAGTTGACTGTTCATGTTATCGGTGGTAAAGAAATCCAAGGCCAAATACCATTTCACCCCTTGATCCTACCGCTCAGCCCTTAGCCCTCTGTTTTTGTGCGTTCACGTCTAGGGGTAAGGTGTCCTGATTTTTGTTGATATAGACTGGTAGGGCAAAGTGTTAAGGCTTCATAAGGCTCTCCAAAGGGAATTTTTTCAGAGGCACGCTCTGAACAGTGTTATGAGAAAAAGAAACATTTTAATGTCATTTTAATGTGTTGAGATGCTTCCTTTCATAACAATAGTATTCTAATGTTTCAGTAGCTAGCTAGCTCAACGTACCTCTGCTGTGACTGCAGACTGGCAGGGTCACCAGAAACCTGATATTGAGGCCTTTATTTGAGGGTTGTCCTATTTCATAGAAAAGATTTCAACTGCCACCCCTTGAACTCAGTTCCAAGGGGTTGGGTGACTCTCGAAAACAAGAGGTAGGAGTAACAATAAGAAATCGGATTGGGCAAGTCTTTACAGTTTTCTACATTGCACTATTTAATGTCAAACCACTTTCGAGTACTTTTCTTTACATCTCTGTGAATGAACTATAAGTACTACGAAGTGTACTTATCTGCTGTTGTTGATCATCTCATCAGTGCAAAGTAACCACACCTTCTACCCTTCCCCTCCAGTGACACAGCTGATGAGAGTAGTGATCATTAGCATTCAAATTCAACACCAAAAAGTAACTCATTCACAGTTCTTCTTCACAGAGGAGAAAATGACAGGTTATACAAAGACTGAAATAAAGTGTATTTTTTTTCTATACATTTGTCTTTCACAAAGCACATGGAAATATGTTAAATTGAGAAAAGACAGATGGTCTCCTTTAAAGATTGTGATAGGAAATACACGGAAGGGCCAGAATGTGGGTGGTTTGTTGACCCCGGGCTCAAGGAGGACGCTTGAGCCAGGGTTCAGGATTGCAGCAGCCATGTTTCTTTACTTTCATCCAAATAAACAAACAAAACCAACACTATGTTAAGCTGGCCACTGTGCAGTGGCTTAAGCTGGCTAGACTTTAGTCTCTTCCTCAAGCTTTTTAGCTCTCCAGTCTATTGCTGCTTCTCGTCTCTCTCTCTCTCTCTCTCTCTCTCTCTCTCTCTCTCTCTCTCTCTCTCTCTCTCGCGCGCGCGCGCTCTTGCTCTCTCTCTATACTCGCCGCTCCACCTCCTCATTACCGCTCCCAACTGGCAGCTTGGCCACCGGAATTGAACATGAGGTGTAGTGAAGCGGCCTCGCTGCATAACATGGGGCGGAGCTCTGGCGGCGGAGCTCGGGACTCGCTCGTTGTTCTTTCTGGTGCC
The DNA here is from genome assembly GCF_015220715.1 of Pygocentrus nattereri. NCBI lineage: Eukaryota > Metazoa > Chordata > Actinopteri > Characiformes > Serrasalmidae > Pygocentrus > Pygocentrus nattereri. Next base: position 21,890,557 of record NC_051221.1, on the reverse strand, counting down.
TCTCGTGGCAATCATAATAATAACATAAACATAACATAACCAGGTCCCGTAATGATTTATCTTGGCAGGTGGCTTTGCAATGACTCTCTTCCACCAAACTCTCGGCGCTGGGCTATTGAAGGTCTGGCCTACCTCACCTTTGATGCAGATGTGAAGGAGGACTTCGTGGATGATAAGAATGCTCTTCAGGCCATGTTTCAACTGGCTAAGGTACAGTATAACTGGTTTACAAAGGTCACAGAGTGTAATTTAATCCAAGATTGGGAAAGCCAGCCCTGCTGTATGCTGGTTCAGAGACAGACATAAGCAAGAAATATGAAAATATGTTGTTTCATTTAAATAAATTCATTTTTCTTTCTCATGCTTATGATAGATTTTCTGTGTAATTGAACAGAAACCAAAAGATGCATGTTGAGGCCTCAGTAGAATCACTTCTACTAACTGTCATTTAATGCTTGTTCGTAAAGACCTGCCAGCTTAAAATGTCAAAATATCTTTATGAGAATGAATGTCTGCTCTTTCTGCATATATTTATTGGATAATATGAGACCTCTAAAACACTGCAGTAATAGGAAGGTTATTTCATGATCCCACAAAATGATGGATTAAAAAATTCATAGCCCACTCAGTCATTCTGTATAACACACTGTTCATTAATGAATTCTTTTTTTTCTCTCTGTAGTCTGAGGATAAGACAGTATTGTTTGCCATTGGATCCACTTTGGTAAACTGCACCAACAGTTATGATGTGGAGAAACCAGATCCACAGTTGGTGGAATTAGCCAAGTATGCCAAACAGCATGTGCCTGAGGAGCATCCAAAGGTATTTGTGTACAACAGCACACTAGTCACACAATAGGTCAGAAATACAATCACCAAAATCAGCAAGTCCCTAGTGAAACTATGTAAATTAAAAAGCAATAACATTTACTGCTTTTATATGTAGGATGCTCAGTCTTTTGTGGAGAAACGGGTGGTTAAGCTGTTGGAGGCTGGAGTGGTATCTGCTCTGGTGTGCATGGTCAAACAGGAAAGTCCTGCCCTCACTGAGACTTGCAGAGAATGCATTGCCAGGTCTGTGTCTGCTTCTACTGTCTGATCTCCTATCAGCATTAATGATATGATTATATTTAGGTATTGCTTTAAAAGCCATTTAAAAGATATATTTGAAAGAGAGGACTGCAATCGCAGATTCTGTCATTTGCGCTTGCATTACTATGGATGGTTTAAAAGGTCAGACTAGGAAAGTTTATTAACAGTGTTTAAAAATAGTGCTGTTAATACTTTATTGTCAGCATGTTAATAACCTTTTGACAGCCCTGAAAATACATTAGGAATTGTAGGCTGTTGACATGGTTGTCCAATTCCAATCCTGGAGGGCTAGAGTCCAGCATGGTTTGGTGGTTTTCCTGGTAAAACACACCTCTTAAAGCCACTGAGTTGAATCAGATGTGTCTGAAGAGAAAAATCATGAGACTCATGAGTGAAGTTTACAGATGTACTCTGTCATTGCAGATACTGTTTTATGTTCTCTCTCTCTCTCTCTCTCTCTCTCTCTCTCTCTCTCTCTCTCTCTCTCTCTCTCTCTCTCTCTCTCTCTCTCTCTCTCTGAATCTCTGAATCTCTCTCTCTCTCTCTCTCTGAATCTCTGAATCTCTCTCTCTCTCTCTCTCTGAATCTCTGAATCTCTGAATCTTGCTCATAACAGATGGTTTTCACTCTTCTTATAGGGTGTTCCTGGCTCTGGTAGAACGCCAAGAGGACAGAGGAATGGTAGTGGCTCAGGGAGGAGGAAAAGTAAGATCCCCTAAACAATATACTTAGTCCACCATGTAAGATTATTCACATTATTTCTATAGATGCTGATGTATTTATAAGATATATGTATTACTTTTACAGGCCTTATTACCCCTGGTGTCAGAGAGCACAGATGTGGGCAAGATCAAAGCAGCACAAGCACTGGCTAAGATCACGATCACCTCAAACCCTGAGATTGCTTTCCCTGGAGAGAGGGTCAGACTAGTTGTTTTGACTTCTCTGTCTTTAGGTTGAAAGCTGGTCTAAACATAATTTCCAACTTATATATGTATTTATTAGGGATGCAGTGATACTGTGTTTTGTGTATCGTCCTGATACTGTGACATTTATTCATACTGATAAAAATGCTCATATATCAACATCCAATACCACCTAACAGCTAGAGACATACGCCTCATGTACGCTGTTGTGCTAATGAACAAACAACTCAAGCTGGCAGTGCATGAGGGTCTGCTCACAAACAGAATTGTTGCTGATGCCGTGGCAGTCTAACACAAAGTTGCCAGTCACTTTAAACATTCTGCGTGCATGCATTCCCAACAGGCATATATTGTGTGATTTTCAGCTTGTTTTTAATCGCACACAAACACAATCGCAAACACCTTCCCAGTATGGGTGTAAACATGTAGGTTAGCAAAACGGAGACAAGAGAGTCAATATCTTCTTTATTAAACTCTGTATACGCAAATTTTGTCAAAAATTCTGTTTGTCCGAATAGAATTTTGAGGTTTAAATTTTAGTTTACTTTTTTTTAATCATCTTTGTAAAATAGGCTAGAGACAGACCATATTGTTCTACCATCATCACCGCCTGCTTTTAGTTTTAATGCACAGCATGGCACAGGCTAGCTATGCTGCTGTAGCTCAGCGTTTCTGCTCGATACTAGTGCATAGCATGTTTTCAGTGAAACAGCTTTATTGATAATTATCTGTAGACAGTGCTGTCTGTGGGGATGCGTTTCACGCAGCATGTCAAACAGACTGAGTGACAGTAAGAGAATAAGTTCAGACATACCAAAGAACAAGATTTATATAATCACAGTGTTTGCCTGGTTTCAAGTATAGCTCAACCAGCTACAAAGACTCCAACAAGACATAAATCTCAAACCATTAGGTTCGGCTAGCCTTGGATGCAATTCTTCCTGTCACTGCGCTAACAGAGACTGTTGTTGAAAGACACATATGAGGAATGGGGATCAAAACTATTAAACATACTTTACTTACAACTGGACAGAAGTGCTTTTCTGATGTGGAACAAAAGCAGCTCTTCTTCACTGCAGCACTACTCTATATAAGATAACTAATGCAACATAGCTGGCTAATTTACTTCATTTCAAAATCAGCTAGATTTTAAGGATTTAAGTCTACATTGCACTCAATTATACTAACAACTACTTAAGGTTTAAGTAGGTGACTAAATATGGTATAACGTAATCGGTATCGGCAAGTACTAAAAATGTCTACAAAATGGTATCAATGCATCTCTAGTATTTATGTTGTTTTAGATTTAGCTTTAGTCATGGTGTAACCAGTTAAGGGAATGGAAATGCATGCATATTTTAATGTAATTGATATATCAAACCTGTGATAGAAATGTTTTAAAATGACAGTCAGCAAACTCTTTGTCATATTTTTAACCTTTGAAGTTATTGTCTTTGTGTGTAGGTTTATGAGGTGGTGCGTCCTCTAGCCAGTCTCTTGGCCCTTGACTGTTCTCTCCTGCAGAATTTTGAGGCTCTTATGGCTCTCACTAACCTGGCTGGCATTAGTGACCGACTCAGGTTGGCGCAGCACCATACAATATTTAGATTTCTAGATAAGAGAGAAAATGAATAAATGTAAACCTGTTTTTGGTCCACAGACAGAAGATCATTAAAGAGAAAGCTGTGCCTAAAGTGGAGGGCTACATGTTTGAGGAGCATGACCTAGTGCGAGCAGCAGCCACCGAGTGTATGTGTAATTTAATCTTAAGCCCTGAAGTAAGTCCCAACTCTGCGCAAGATCTAGAATGATTGAGAGATGTTTTTTTAACAAGTCCTAACATCACCAGTCTCCTATGTGGTTTTTAGAATGCTTTTCTGTTTGTCTGATCCCTCAGGTGCAGAAGCTTTACTTGGTCACAGACAGCGACCGTTTGAAACTCTTAGTATTATACAGTGGTGAGGATGATGAGAGGCTGAGGAAGGCTGCGGCCGGGACTCTGGCTGTGCTGACTGGGGAAATGCCAGAGGTGTGTGCACGGATTCCCAGTACGGTAAGTTACTTCAGCATATTTGTTTGTTGTTTGTTGTTCAACAGGTTTTAGTAGGACATATTGTGCAATTTATACATTACAAACACTAAAAACACAAAAAAGATCAGGATATTTGGCAAGCACCGAACAAGGGAAGTCAGTAATGCTTTTTTTTCTCATAACAGATGCTCATATTGATTTTGCAGCATCAGTTGCTGCTAATAATAACAGAAAAACAATAAAATAATAAGGAAGATCAGGATTCTGGCTAAGCATCAGCAACCCAATTGGTTAAATTCAAATTGACAAACCATTCATAAAGAAGCAGATAGCAAATAATATTTATGATTGATTTGATTGTGATACACACAGACTTTAAGACTTTCAAGCTTTTTGCTATTTTTCTATTTTAGCTAATGCAGTAGTTGTGAAAATTGCCTTACTTAAGTATAACCTCAGCCAGTCTGCACTGTTTTCCAGGTAGTTCTTGAGCAATAATCCTTAGGATGTAATGAAATTCCAAGGAGTTTAAAAAAGATTCATCTGAAGTTGCCATATTTGACATTTTAAGCAATAGTCATTTAAGACATTAACACATAACATTTACCACTGTGAATTAGGTAGCTTGTAAGATTTTCAAATATTTCAATCCTAAATTTTTTAAGCCAGTAATTGCCAAATTTTAAGATAATATTTGTAAAAAAATCTATGATTATATTCATTATGCTGTAACTGAATTGCCTTTTCATTAATAAAACTAAAGCTGTACAACACGAAAATTTACTCCCAAAATTCTCCCATGTTTCATTGCATTTTTCACTTTTTAAGGAATCCGACAACATAATTACTCCCCTTATCTTTGGAAACTCTTTATGATCTAGGCTTAGGCTTAATCTAAGTTTGAAAAACTGGCATGAAGACATTTACTTTTTTTTCAAGCCCATTAGTATTCTTTGCAAAATAAATTTCACTCTCCCCATGTCCCCTGCTTTCTGTAGACCAGTCACTGGCTGGAGATCCTGCAGGCACTGCTGCTGAGTGAGAGTCAGGACCTGCGGCACCGTGGTGTGGTCATCACTCTGAACCTGATGCAGGCAGAGAGGAGTCTGGCTGAGAAGCTTATGGAGAGTGAGGCGCTGGAGATCCTCTCAGTACTGGCTAAAGCAGCTGATGCCAGCCAGGCCTCAGTCACCAGAGCAGCCCAGTGCTGCCTAGACCTGTGTCTGGAATATGGGCTCATTAGGAGCAATGACGGAGAAGCCAATGGGAAGTCTGCGCCATAATCAGAAGGATCCTCCATGCAGACAAATCTCACTACATGTCTTAAAATAACAGTTTTTAATGTTTTGTATTTAATGTGTGATAAGAGTCCCCCGTGTGAGGTTTCAGAGCTGTAACACTGAAGACTTAAAAATGGACAGTTGTCAGAATGGACAAGTTAAGGGCTATGCAAAGGGCAAGCAAGAGAGGAGCGTCCTTGTAAACTCAAAAGTCTTGTGTAATATCACATTTTATTTCTTAATTTATATGGAACAGAAACATAAATGGTAAAATGCAACAGTTATGACTGTTCAGAGGTAACACTTTGAAGCCTTTAGGACACTGAAACTAAGCTGCAGCCACTTGCTTTCTGCTGTGGGGTGTTTCACATTCACAAAATTAGAGACCAAATAATTCACCATCATTCCTGTACTTGCACTCAAGGTTTCGTTTTGTGTTTTGTAATTATGTTATTTCACCACTTATTTTCAAGCACTGTGCATTCCAGTCAGTCATTCGTTTACTTCAAGTAAGCTGTTGACCCTTTGTGAAGTTGTGGCACATGTTTTTGATTTAAGTCACTGTCAAATTATTTAAATGTCTGTTTTTTCCTACCTGACTGAAAGAACCATGGCACCTAGTTATCTTTAAACATTACAGTACATTACAGAGTTTAGCATGCTGCATCAATATTCATTTCATTTTTCAGTACACCTGTGAAATCCTGCTCTCAGTGCCTTTTATAGCCTGCATGTTTGATGCAGTTTTTATACTGTTGATGAACTACTGTTTAGCAAAAGACAAATAAACACAGTGTGTAAAAGTGATTTAAGACATTTATTCCCCCCCTAAATCACAGTTTCCCAGCCCTGGTCCTGGAGTACCCCTGCCCTGTAATTTTAGTGTTTCCCTTGCTCCCAGTACACCTACTTCAAGCCATATCGGGCTGGTTAATGAGCTAATTAGTTGGATCACATGCATTGGGATCAGGGAAAATACTAAAATGTTCAGAAGAGGGTGGGGAACTTATGCCCTGAACACATATCTTCGCAGGATATGCATCCTGTTTGTCCAGCTCTGAATCCGTTTCTCGTACCCTGCATCTATCTACCAACCACTAACACGCTACCTACTGCTAGGGCTGGGAGTCAATCCCCAAAAGAATCAGTTCCTCAATTCCAGGCATTTGGATGTTGAGGATCGACTCCAAAGCTTTGAGCTCGATTCCACACCGTGGCATTCAAGTTTGCTCGCACCTGTGTGTACACAGATTGTGAGTGAGATACTCTGAAGTCCAGTTGTGAAATTTCCTCACTACTAAATATTCCACAGTCAATCGTCAGTGGTATTATAACAAAGTGGAAGTGATTGGAAACGACAGCAACTCAGCCACAAAATGGTAGGCCAGGTAAAATGACAGAGCGGGGGCAGCAGATACTGAGGCGCATAGTGTGCAGAGGTCACCAACTTTCTGCAGTGTCAATGGCTACAGACCTCCAATCTTCATGTGGCCTTCAGATTAGCTCAAGAACAGTGCATAGACAGCTTCATGAATGGGTTTCCATAGCAGAGCAGCTGCATCAAAGCCTTGCGTCATGAAGCGCAATGCAAAGCATCAAATGCAGTGGTGTCAAGCGCCACCACTGGACTCTAGAGCAGTGGAGACGTGTTCTCTGGAGTGATGAATTTACATTTACAGCATTTAGCAGATGCTCTTATCCAGAGCGACTTACAAGAAGTGCTTTGACTTACATGAATCATGCTTCTCTGTGAAAATTCCCCAAATTCCCATAAACACCCTAACCCTTGTGGAATGGGATCTCACTCAATTTCATATGCATGTAAAGGCAGACGAGCAAATACTTTTGGCAAAATAGTGTGTATATATGTATGTTCACACAACTGTATACTTGAACAATAAAAAAAACAATATTTCAATTCAACAGCAAAACAGATACACCTCTCTTTCACTGCTCTTTCAGAAACACCACCTTGCAAATTCCTGGAAGGCAAGGCAAAAGACACCGACCTCGCGAACTTTTTTTTTTTAGATCATCATGGCCCTTAAACCCTTCACAGACGTCATATACAAATACTATAACAACTGTGAGCGAACAATCACATAGCAGCTAATGTAAGCTAGGTTGTGGGCCAGCAAACTTTCACTACAATTGCTGTTGTCGAGGTTAACCAGTTGGGATTAGCTATCCTGAACATTAGCATAGTAATACTGACCTACTGATCCTGCGACCAAACAAAAATGTCTTAGTTACCCAGCTGTCAAGCAGAAACAGAGCGGCCTCCTCACCTCTTTTCATGGCTTTCAACTCTCAAAGAAGCTGAAGCCCCCACCCCCCATTGCTCACTGAGTGGAATAGTGTTGAACAGTGTTTGGACATTGTGTTTATTTCCCATTTAGAGAGCCGGGGCTGTGCCTGATTTTTTTAAAAACAACAATAGAATAGAATAGAATAGAACTGGCCAAGCACCCTATTTAGGGCACATGTACGCTTATTGGAGCGCACCCTGAGTGAACTGATGTGACGCTGGGTTTCTTCTGACCAATCAGAGACACGCACCGGTATGATGTATCACAGAGGACTGAATGGAAGCAGTGAACTTGTAGAGAGGAGAGTCCTCACTCTGCAGTGTCTTCCGGTTTTCTCAAACGCTAGAGGGCGCTCCCGAGTGAGTCCAAAATGAATGGGTTGATATGGAGCATTCCAGCACAATCACAGTTTATAAATGCTTAAAATTTTTTAATGTAAAAGAATGCAATCATTTCCTAAACATTGAATATTACAAAACATTTTAACACCGCTGTTATATCTTTAAGAGCTTTTAAATTCGAGTTATAGGAGTTTAAAACGGCGCCTCGTGTAGGTCCATGACGTCAGTGAGCGCGAACAGCCAATGAGCTGCTGCGCTCGCCCATCAATCATCACGCTCTGGCAATAAAGCCCGCCTCCTGCTGCACAAAACAAGTTTGCTTTAGAAAAAAGGAAACAGTTCAGTTTTCTTTGTTTTTTTGTGAAAAAATATCCTTCAGCTTTTTAAAATTAAAGAAACGTTCTGGGTAAAAGATTAGAAATTATTTTAACTGTCCGTTTTTAGCCGTTGAGCTCCATTCACTCCCATTTACTGAGGACTCACTCGCGGGCGCCCTCTGCTGTTCAGCAGTCCTGTTTTAGCTGTTACGGGGCGGGTAGGAAGTGGCCAGGCTCCTCATACACCGGCTCTGATTGAAGTAAACGTGTGAATCAGGGTGAAGGTATCTTCACGACTTAAAGGCAGAAGACTACGAAGAGAGTTTTGTGCCCTAGTTATCGGATCCTAGGATCGACGTGGTGTTTCACTCGCTCTATGGGACTTTCATTTTCAGGGGGCGGTGAAGTGTAAAGCCTGGATAGCCTCGCTCCAGGTATGGAGGGTCGCCGTCACGTTTTCACCTACACCAAGCAGGACCTCGTGCGTGACGTGGGCCGGACTGACGGGGGGATCGCAGGTCAGGCGCTGTCCGGATACGACACAGCTCTGAGATCCGGCTGGGCGGAGAAGATGAGCCGCGGGCTTTTCAGATACCACCTCGGAGAGCTGGAGACGAGGGTCCTACCCGGCGAGGCGACATATGTCGCCCAGCTGAACATCCAGAGAGGCATCGAGAGGCGGAAACCTCAGGAGATCCTGAGCGTCCGACAGAACTTCGACCCCAAACAGTTCAACTTCAACAGGATAAAGCCGGAGGAGGTGCTGTTTGAAATGTGTAAGGCTGAACCGAGCTCCACGGAGAGCTGTTTACAGAACGGCACGACCACCGCGACCACCGGCTCATGTGTGGTGATCATTAACGTGAGCCCGCTGGAATTTGGACACAGCCTGCTGCTGCCTGACCCAGAGCGGTGCCAGCCGCAGATCTTAACGCCCCATGCCGTGCAAGTCGGCCTCGAGTCGATGTTTCTCAGCGCTGATCCGGGCTATCGGGTCGGCTTCAACAGCCTGGGCGCCTTCGCCTCTGTCAATCACCTACATCTTCACGGATATTACCTGAAGCACGCGCTGAGGGTCGAGTGGGCCCCCACGGAGCCCCTCGCTCCAGAGAAGAGCCTGTATCGCGTCGATTGTTTCCCCAAAGGCTTCATGTTCTACACTGAGGGTGAGGACCCGGGTGGGACCGCAGAGGCCGTGTGTGAGCTCACAGATATTCTGGTTGACGGAGACATCGCGCACAACGTGTTCATGAGCCGAGGCTGCCCGCCCAGCAGAGAGGCCCGGCGCTCAGCCCTCAGACGGGGAGTGCGCGTTTATGTCTGGCCCAGAGTTTCCTGTTTCGGGGCCAAAGAGGAATCCGCCTTCAACGTGGCCCTGTGTGAGCTGGCCGGACACCTTCCCTTCAAAAACAAGGAGGACTTCAGCAAGATAGACGAGGACGGAGTGAAGGCCATCGTTCAGAGATACGTCATCAACGACGAAGAGTTCACTGAACTAGAAAAACGACTTGTTGAAAAGTTACGAGCTTGATTTTGTTAGCTTTATGGTGTTTTGAATAGCTGATAACGGGGTTAATTAATTCTATTCATCATATCTCAGTAAATGATTGTTTCTTTGAAAAAAGTCAGAGTACTTGACACATAATTTTGGGTGAAAATCCTAATCAGAAAAGCGTTCTCGAGGTTTGAATTGACCCCAAGGCTAAAGTGCTTTTCTACATTTGAAGATAACAGATAAAAGGAGGGTTAAAGGGGCTCCATTACTACTTTACTGTAAACGTGCCAGTACATTTCCTCTTGCCTACAGAGGTGTTACAGTTGTTTGGATGGGTTACTGTGGAGCATTTGAGCAAAATTACAGTTTGTAAATGCTTGAACATGTTGATATAGAAGAATACATTCATTTCCTGAACACAGAACAGCACAAAACATTTTAACACCACTGTTAAATTTTTGAACTCCGGTTTTAGGAGTTAGAGACTTCAAACCTGTACTGGGCCATTGAGCCAATCGGCACTCGGCAGTAGTGACGCTATCCAATTGGCACTCAGTAGCAGTGACGCTACCCAATTGGCACTCAGTAGCAGTGACGCTACCCAATTGGCACTCAGCAGCAGTGACCTATCCAATTGGCACTCAGCAGCAGTGACCTATCCAATTGGCACTCAGCAGCAGTGACCTATCCAATTGGCACTCAGTAGCAGTGACGCTACCCAATTGGCACTCAGTAGCAGTGACGCTACCCAATTGGCACTCAGCAGCAGTAACCTATCCAACTGGCACTCAGCAGCAGTGACGCTATCCAATTGGCACTCAGCAGCAGTGACGCTACCCAATTGGCACTCAGCAGCAGTGACGCTACCCAATTGGCACTCAGCAGCAGTGACGCTACCCAATTGGCACTCAGCAGCAGTGACGCTATCCAATTGGCACTCAGCAGCAGTGACGCTACCCAATTGGCACTCAGCAGCAGTGACGCTACCTAATTGGCACTCAGCAGCAGTGACGCTATCCAATTGACACTCAGTAGCAGTGACGCTACCAAATTGGCACTCGGTAGTAGTGACGCTATCCAATTGGCACTCGGCAGTAGTGACGCTATCCAATTGGCACTCAGCAGCAGTGACGCTATCCAATTGGCACTCAGCAGCAGTGACGCTACCCAATTGGCACTCAGCAGCAGTGACGCTACCTAATTGGCACTCAGCAGCAGTGACGCTATCCAATTGACACTCAGTAGCAGTGACGCTACCCAATTGGCACTCAGTAGCAGTGACGCTACCCAATTGGCACTCAGCAGCAGTAACCTATCCAACTGGCACTCAGCAGCAGTGACGCTATCCAATTGGCACTCAGCAGCAGTGACGCTATCCAATTGGCACTCAGCAGCAGTGACGCTATCCAATTGGCACTCAGCAGCAGTGACGCTACCCAATTGGCACTCAGCAGCAGTGACGCTACCTAATTGGCACTCAGCAGCAGTGACGCTATCCAATTGACACTCAGTAGCAGTGACGCTACCAAATTGGCACTCGGTAGTAGTGACGCTATCCAATTGGCACTCGGCAGTAGTGACGCTATCCAATTGGCACTTGGCAGCAGTGACGCTATCCAATTGGCACTCGGAAGCAGTGACGCTACCCAATTGGCACTCGGCAGCAGTGACGCTACCCAATTGGCACTCGGCAGCAGTGACGCTATCCAATTGGCACTCGGCAGCAGTGACGCTATCCAATTGGCACTCGGCAGCAGTGACGCTACCCAATCGGAACTCGGCTGTAGTGACGCTATCCAAACGGCACTTAGTAGCAGTGACGCTACCCAATCGGCACTCATTACTACTGCTTAAAAAAAGATAATGTACCTTCACCTTTCTGAAATTAAAGTCCTGGATAAATGCTTAGAAGCTTTTCCTCTTTCAGCCGTTTAGCGCCGTTCATCCCCATTCCTTGATGACTTGCTCGAAGGCATCTTCTGGTTTTCTGCATTCTATTTTTTTTTTTTTTTTCTTTCATAAATAGGAAGCGGCCAGGCTCCTCTTTTGAGACTGATGATGTATCTTGAAGGTGGGAGGAACAAAAAACTAAACTGTAAAAAGTAGTTAATTTACTGCACAAGGAAACCTGACAGGTAATGTTACTACTACAAGTTGAGAATTAAGTCTGTATTTGATAGCCTCTACATTGCTGGTACATCAGTGGATTTTTTTATTGCCATGGGCGGGATTCCCAGCGGTGATGTATTTGTGTAATGCATGCTGAGCATCTTCGCACGAGAACGCCAAAGGACAAAAACAATATGAAATCATGAACCGTGTCAGACCATTAAGGCTGAGGGATGCAGTGCTGTACTGTAGAACAGTACATAAGATGATAACATTTAAGTGTTGGTTTTAGTTCAGAATGCCACAATGAAGATGTTAAACTACAGATAAGTAAGATATATTTAAATATGTACTTAGAAATAAATAGGACTTATTTCTTAATTTGTTCATTTGTTCTGTGTATATTTATTAGATATTGTATTTCTTTAAGGATTTGTAATATTTTATTGTATTATGATATTTTGCCATCTTTATTTTTTTTAATAGATCGAAGAATATGTATGTCAAATTATGTCAATCAGAATGGAAGTGGATTATTTTTAAGGTTGTGATTGGCAATCAAGCTTTGTTACGAGCAGATATGGGTTCTAAACTGAATGTTTACAACATTTTCTGAACTGTAATTATCTGCCAACAGTCAGACATATGACTTTGTTTGCAGTCATTAAGGGCTGGTTTTCTGGACTAGACTAGACTTGATCCTAGACGTAAACATTTTCATCAGTTAGTCCTTTTTTTTATCTACACTGATTTGTCAAGGGTTCGTTAGTAAAGACAATGGTTCAATATGTAGAGAGCCATTTGAATGCTTAAATGCTGCTTTGCATGGTGAAACGGTTCTTCAGACCGATGGATAATGTGCTGTGTATAGTTCTATATAGAACCAAAAGGCGTTCTTCTATTGTTACGATGTCAAGCTTGCCCCTGTTTTTAAAGGTAAATGAGAGACAGAAAAGCCTGAGTATTTTTCTATCCAGTTCACCTCACTTTATTTATGAAATGCTTTTGTTTTATGAATGGTGTTTGAGTTCGGCCTTTGTAGACTAGTGAGGCAATGCTTGAAGTACACATGAAAAGTAAACCAAAAAACAACTGAACAACATTTCTGTTGCCCATTATGGAGGTGTAGCAGGGGTGTAGCCAGGGTAAAACATGGCCAACCTTCTGGCCACTGCAATAAATTTAAACAAAGTAACATGACAGTAAACAAAGATGACAGTCAGCTGTCATCATTGGTGCAGTCTCTGCTGTGTTGTACAAGTGGTTTTACGGTCAAAATCTGCCCTCAGGGCAGTTACCCCTCAGTTATAATGCTGTACTCAGTACTCAGCATATTTGACAGGTGAGTGAACTCAAAACCTTAAAATTATTGTTTTATTGTTTGTTTTGCCTAAGGAAGCTACTAGCGCTGGCTTTGTATGTTAGGGAAACAATTAAAAGCACCTACATCAATCTATACTTCAGTGTATTACAGTATTACAGCAGAGTGCATGCATATGTTTGCTGATGCAGTTTCTTCAGAGGCAAATGCAGTGCTGAATAAGTTCCTGCTAAAGCTACTGTAGGTTAGCCTGTTACCCAGCCAAATATTTTTTCTCCTAATGTGACCTTTTTACCCTCGTATTTTACCACCCTAAAAACATCACTGGAAAGGGGACTGGGTAGTTTACTGGACAGACCTCATTGTCCCCGACATGCACAATAGACATGAAGAGGTACAGTTCATGTCTAGTGCAGCTGAATCTTAAATCACTTAATATTTTCTTTGCAGGTCTGCTGCTACTCAGCGCAGGTGTCATAGACTCAGTGCAACTGTGGAATTACTGCTGCTTGTTCCCTTAGTAGGTTGATAAAAAAACATAGTTTAGCCAGGTGCTCTGTGTACTGCTGTAGAAAATCTACCATTTTCCTGGCATGCGTGAGATTAGCAAGACCTCTTGGCTAGATTTGTGAACAGAATGTGTAGAATGTGCTCTTCCCTGAAGAGTATAATATATTACCCCAAACCTGCTGTCTGTCTACAGAGTAAGCTACCTCTAACATATTCACTTGAGGCTTGTTAGATAATGATTTAAAAAAAAAAAAAAAGGTTTAATCATAAAGCTATTAGGCTTTATATATGCATACATATTTACATACATAAAGTGCTTTATAATAATCATTTGACTTTTCTCTGGTGATTGGATGTAAATGCTAAGTGTAAACAAGGTTGTCGTTGTGATGTCAGAGTGTTTGTGAGCCACTGATGATTTGTCTTCATATAGAGAGACTCTTGTGTTGCCATCTCATACAAGCACCCACATGTCAACAGAAACACGACATGGTCCATGTCTCTGTATGGGGAAGTTGCCCATGAATCTTGAGTCATACTTTCTAAAAATAATAAAAGGTTGTGATGACCTTATGATGTCTTTATACATATGACACACTATGCTGTCAGCAAGCATAAAGACAACGTGAAGCATGAGTTTCAGATTGGCAGAAAAGGATTCCAAATACAGATAATGCCTTCTTCATCACAGATTATCACCTGGATAAAGCTTCTTTACACGTTTTATCAGATAATATGTAGCACAGTAGCTTTGTTATTTGCTGAAGAACTGAGATGTTGTAGATAGAGCTGTCTATCTTTAAAGCTTGCCTGCTCATGACTTCATGCTCTTGACTACCAGGTCATGTGCAATGACATGGAGGATGTCGCAATAAAGACTCCAATTCACTTCTAATCCGGTCTATTGTTGGAAATAAGCCAAACCTGGTTCTCTCAGTCATGATAGACCTGCTATAAGCACCTGCCTTTCAAATCCATTTGGATTTGCTCGATGCATTGATGTAGTTCTGCAGTGAAACTGAAGAGGACAGAGATGTTTTTGCAAAACTCATGGTAGCATAATCAGGACCAATTCATTACTAGTCTATACCAACAGATGTCCATAATACTAGTCATCTGTCATGTCAACAGAAGTAAGCAATATAAAACATGTTGATATGTTGCAGATAAGTTTGTTGCAATTCATTTGAAACAAATATGCTAAAATGGATAGATGGAAAGTGGAAGTTATAGAAGAACCACTTTTGCTTCCCTAAAGGATCTCTTCCATAGAACTTTCACATAATATAAAGGTTCTATACCAGTTATAGATTTCTAGACCCATATTAAGCACATTTATGGTTGTCCCATTCTCACTTTTGCCTGTATGTGGATTCAATATTATAATTTTGGTATTAATGGTAGGAAAAACATGTTTATTGCTTATTATTATGTCATTTGGTTAATGATTTACTACTGTCTGCTTCAACCAAGGCTGTATCTTGCCATATGCGCTGTAAGCCGTTGTTCAGGATTGCTGAGCTACCACAGGAGCCCAGAGTACTTAATATAATTTGTCAGTTAAAGTTCAGTAAGTCTAAAGACTTTTGTATGCGTTTTCTGAGCTAAACATTCATTCTTTTTCAGTTTTGCATACAAAAGAATATGATTACAGTGGATTAGAGGCTCCCTGGTAGCATGTTGCTTTGATGCTCCTGTGTTCTAGAATAAAGTGGTAATTATTGATTCTTTCTCTTATTATGTTACCAAGTCTTCCTTGTAGAGGCTTGTGTGGTAATTGCTGTGCTGTCACACTGTCATCTTTTCTTGGTGCAGGAAGATGCTGAACATTAAGCAGAAGTTGCCAGGGCGTTCCCAGTCGCCTGGGAACTGTGGGCATGGCTGTGGCCAGAAGAGCAGACAGTAATCAGAATGCTGTCTGTACCACCACAGGAAGTTCACCCCTTTTAAAATGTCTAGTCTGTGATAGTAACCTTTCTTACTGTGCACATTGTATCCATATACACTTCCTGCGTGCGATGGTCACTGCCTCACTTATTTTTTCAAATAGTAATTATTGTTCCATTTCAGATTGAATTAGAGGTTCACATTGTGGATTCCTTTTTCTGGCAAATATATTCCATCATTACATAGTGTGTGAAAATTGAGGCAGCCAGGAAGAGAGGTCAGGGTCTGAAGCAGAGAGGGAGGGAGAAAGATTGCTTAGACTTTAGAGGTGTGGGTCTCATTCTCAACCTCCCACAAGACAGATTAAACTAGAACACACTGCTGAGGCTTAATCTTCCACCTACAGTTCACATGGAGAAATGTTCTATAAGTTGTAATACTTTAGCCCCAGAAATTGTATGGTTACCAAATCTAACTGTGACAGGATAAGCACAAGTGTTTTGTCAGTGATTTTGCAATAGTCTTCTAACAGTTTTGAAAAAGTCACCCCATTTCAGGTATAAAGAACACTTTGATGTATAGGAGAAAATTTGTATTATTATACACTTCTGAAGATAAAGGTTCCTGAATGGCTCTTGGCTTGGATGTATAGTTCCAAGAGAATTTTATTTCTGTGGAACCCTTACACTGTGTGGAGAAAAGTCTCATTTGCAAAACAGAAATATCTGTTGAGAGATTCTCTAGGAAACCAAAAGCAGTTCTTCTATGGCTTCACTCCAAAGAACACTTGTTGGACCTTTATATACATATACACATATATACATATATACATATATATATATATATTGCTGGTTACTTTTGTTATCATTGAGAGATTGTCTCTTGCTTGAAACCACTTATAAATAAATAGCTGAAGCAATGGTGACATTAGAATAGCACTGGCCTGGACATCCTTAGCTAGTCTTTTAGAAATTTGTGTTGCAAGTGGGAATACTCAATCTTCCTAGAGTTTATTAAACAAACACATACATTAAAAATGAAACAGTCTGTTTTACTTCTTCCCAGTGTGGCTTATGTAACATGAAAAGTATGCATTTCAGTCACCCATGGCAGGGTAGGTTTACAAAATCATAAAGGGACTGAAACATCATCTGATGTTGGACAAAAAAAGCCTTTGGCTCTCATTTTCCAGGAATATCTATTAGGAAACAATTCTGAGTGTATTTTTGTTTAAGACTGCAGGCTGTGATCCAGCACCACTAGCAGTTCGAGCCCAGCTAGGAAGCTCCATGGCCTAGCGAAAGTTTACTTAGTATACAGTATCTGCCCTGTAGTAACATGTAAAATATATAAGCTCTTAAGATGGGTGAAGCTCATAGCCTGTGTATTATAATACCTCAGTTATAAAGCATTTAGGTGGCTGGAGATACTCGCATCCTTGTTCATGAGGTGACCAGGTTGTGTTAAATAATCATTACTGAAATATAGGTGATCAAAGATGACCCACAAAGACCCACATAAAGTGCACTTCATGAGTGCATAGCAAGTAAGCAAAGTTTATTTACATAGGACTTGCCGTAAATGTAAATGACTTTTTACAACAGGTGTTGTCATAAAGCAGCTTTACAGAAAAATCTGGGTCCAAGCCCCCATGAGCAAGCCAGTGGTGGCAGTGGCAAGGAAAAACTCTATTAGAGCAAGAGGAAGGAACCTTGAGAGGAACCAAGGCTCAGAAGGGGAACCCATCCTCCTCTGGTCGACAACAGATAGCAAACATTGTTAGTATAAAGTATTATAGTACAAAGCAAGAAAAACAGGTGGAGCAATGTTAGATTAGTTTATGCAACAGCAGCATCATCGGGATGGTCAGTTCATGAGGGTAAGGTTTGCACAGCGTTGTACAGCATGAAGCTCAAATGGTGGTCCAGAAGGCTGGCGAGCAGTGGGCACCTGATCAAGCCAGAAGAAGCAGCAGCATCAGATGCACAGAATGGGCAGCTGTTCAACTCAGCAAAGAAAGGAAAACACACAGAGAGTTAGCTCTGTAATGAGTGACTGATCACAGATTACAGTATTAACAAAGCAGCAGAAACTCAGTCAGACCTAGTTATTACAGACCTTTACTGAAGGGGAGAAACCAAAAGGTAACAGAGATCCGAGGGCTCCCTGAGATGTTGGTGCCCCCTCTGCTCCACCGTCAGCAAACCTGAGTGAAACGGTTATTTCACTGATACCTGTGAACAGAGAACTGAGGAAGGCCACCTGGGCATCTTTTGATTTAAATGACCAAGCATCGACCAAGTTATGATGGATACTTATAGATAATTCACCGGCACCAACCAACCCTTGAGATGACTTTGGGCTACTAGACTAAGTGGAAGCTGTTCAGGAGTTGCTGCCACTGCTAATGTGCTGGTCTTCTGTGTGGGTAAGACACCTAAACACTAAACTAAACCCTTCAGAGTGCAGCTGAAGGTCTGTAACCGTTGCTGTTATATGACTTGGAGCTGGATTTGTGCAACCCTTACCCTATGCAAATCTCAGTCATCAGCATCAGCAACTATTACATTTGGCAAGGTTTTCTGTCAGCATAGAAGAAAGACTCTTGCACAAGAGGCAGATTAGTGTTTACTTAGAGATTCAGGTATATAGATAAGGATACACAACAACAGCACCTGACGTCAATCACAGAACATAGAGTGACACTTCTCCATGCATAGTAGAAACACTGGCCATACATACAGGCAGTAATAATGCTGATGACACAACATGCAAGGTGAACCATGGCAACTGTGACACACTGTTTTAAATCAATCTTAGCAGAATCTATTATTTTATCTAAGACTCATTTATCTGTGTAATTCAGTCATTGAGATATAAACAAAGTCATTTGTGGTTTCATGTTAAATGGTGCAGAATAGAGAACTTTCTTTATAGTGGTGGTGATGTGAACCAGGGGTCCACAACACAATTATAGCCACTGTATACACTATCTAAAATAATCAGTGAACTCATGCACGTCTTCTGCGTTATACATTTTTTCTTATATTTTAGATTTATTTGAAGCACTTTTTGAGTGTAACTTAAAGATGTAATTCATTATAGGAACTTCCCATCTTTAACTTCCCATCTGGTTACAAAAGGTGTCCAACAAGGGCCAATATTAGGTCCTACACTGTTTTCTGTGTGTGTGTGTGTGTGTGTATATATATATATATATTACTAATATTCCCCTTGTTGCTGACTTTCATTCTCTTATATTCCAATGACACAATCCTGTATGTAACTTGCTTGTAACTTGTAACTTGTATTGTCAGTGCCCTAGGACAGCTTACTCCAGGTCCAAAATTCCTTCGTCAGCCTTAAATTGTCATTAAAATGCAATTAAGACCAAGACCATGCAGTTCATTTGAAAGGATGTCACGACTGCCCCCAGTTTTAAATTTACTAGGAATAAGGAAGCCATCCTGGAACTGATTACAACATGTAAATATCTAGGCATTAGGCTAGATAGTTCATTATCCTTCTCTAACTGTATAACCCAATTACAGTCAAAGGTTACGGCCAAGCTTTTTTTTTAAACAGAAATTGTTCTCCCCTTTCCAACGGAAAGTCCCATGTCTTTTGCTTCCTCTTCCATTGAGCCTGCTGTTGCAAAAGACAGGAGTAATTTATCTCAATTTCTAATTTTTGTCTTAATGATGTGCTTGGTTAAATTAAAGGTTAAATAGAAAAAGGCATGATGGCAAACCACTTTCACTCTAAAATGCAGATTTGTACAGTGAGCTTAGTATCACATACATGAGAAAATACTGAATTAAATCAGCTTTGATGTACTGAAAACTAACAAAAAGCCTCTTTAGACAGCAGCATGGAACTTCACACTTTTAGAACCCCCTCTAATTACTTGAATTACACTTTCAATATCTGCAGTCTCTAATTCTGCAATGATGTAATAACATAACCTTTTGTGGAACTGAGTGTTAATCCTGAGTGTTAATCCTTTTAAGGGAAACCAATGTCAGTCATTATCCAGGATTGTAGTCCTTATTTTGTAGTCACTGTTTTGTGTCAATAGGAGTACAAGACCCAACACAAACCTTTCCAGGCAACACACATCCATTCAGTAAACAGCAGTGTAGATTTACCTCATCATAAAAGGACTGAAAGATGACGAACTTTCCCCCGAAACACTGTCACCACAAAAAGCACTGAAAGATGATATAAAGTGTACCGCTTTACCTTGTTTAATATATCTTATCACTCTAAGGGGCTGGCTCAAGTGCCCTATTAGTCTTTTTTATAACTTGCCTCAAAACATGTTGAATTTGTACGTAATCTCAAATAGACTTGCACGTGAGGTTTCTGAGACTGTATTGCTATTGCTATCTCTAAAAAGTAAAGGACAGGTAAAACTCAGGATCCAAGAAGGCTGCTAAGAATGTCTGGGCATTTAGTACAGGCAAGAAGTCTTCTTCTTAAATGTCTAATTGTCTCTATATCTGACAAAATATTTAAAATGAGAGATATCTCTTCCTTTCTTCAAAAGTGCAAGCCTTTTTATTACTCATGTTTGCTCTGATGTTATTAAGCTGTCATGACATGAATGCTACTGCCAAAAAAACTGCAAAATGTTGCAAAAGCTTTGTGTGAGTTTGTGGAGTGATTTAATTGCCCAGTATTTCAAATAGTCCAGCAAATATTGGCCCATGGAACATGTTTTAATCGGGGTAAAGCCTAAACTAAAGGTGGTACCTTCAAGGGTACATTTAATTGCCTTTAGTCAGGAATCATAATTGTACCATAATCCACTGAAACTATATTTTCTAAATGATATTTTCTTCATTTGTAAGTTTTCTAACTCCACACACCCCATCTCATCTCCAGGCTATTTATTTTAGTGTTCTGTTTTAATAGATTTGGTTATGAAAAGACATAAATATGTACTTTTCCACTGGGAAAAACTTATTGCAAGGTTCACAATTGGACTTTAAAACCACTATTGTAACTTTGAGGGTACATTTATATTGTTTGTACCTCGATGAACAAGAAATGTACCTGCACAGTACCTTTATTTCTAACAGTGTACTATCTTGCCTCACAATTTCCTGCATGTGCATCTTACCTCAAAGTTAGCGTTAAATCTCGCAATATGTCCAGAATCATTAACCTTGTTTGAGGAAGCTTTTGATTTTTGATTCAATTGCATTGAATTCTTCAGACATCTGGTTCCTATCACCAACACTTCTGAAAAAAAAATACTGTTTTGAATATTTTTTTCTAGAATCGAGCATTTCACATCAAACCATCCTAAATTACTTTGTTTACACCCCCTTTAAGTGCCTACTATGAAATTAATATGTAAAGAATGTAGTTCAAAAGTAAGAAAGGGAGATCTGTACTAGTTTAATGGCTTAAAGCCTCACATTTCCAGCACAGACGTTCCTTATAAAACCTGAATGCACACTCAGATCTCTAACCAAACACTTTCTTATTTTGTGCATCTAAGCTGCACAAACAAAAAACATACGTCGCTTTAAGACTGAATACTGGAGTCTTTCACAACTAGATTCTACAAATAAGGTACAATCAGCAGGGCAGGTCTTCAACACAGGGGTTCTACAGGACTATAGAGCATTATTAATGTGTGTGTTAGGCAGGTGCATTGGGGCAGAATTAACTATAATCAACAAGTAGTTTGCAGTGTTCATTCTAACATTTTTTCTTTTCTTTGTTATTTTTTTACAATTGCTTTTCATGTCTCTTCTTTTCACAGACACTCTGTCTTTTGACTGCCTTTTCTTTCTCCCTTCATCTTCTTTCTTTGTTAAAGGAGCCATTTAATTGAGGCTGTGGCCACAAATGCTTATTAATTCCAGGTGATGGCTTCCGTAACTGAGATTAGGTTAGTCAGAAGAGACCTGAGTCATCTATTTACTCTAAATGAGCACCCATGGTGTAATCTGTGCGCAGTGTACTCTCATATATTATATCTAATCTTTAACATTACACTGTTATTGTTAAAAGTTATTTGCTGTTTTCTTGAAATCGATGTAGGAAGTACAGTTCTATGTTTATACTGTCCCCTTTGTGGTGCTGCTTGTGACAGTATAGATTAGAACTACTGAAAGAGGTCATGTAGTGGTAACCTTGTCATATGTTAAACAAACATTACATGCTTATTCCTGTGATGCGGGCCAACAGTTCCATATCTCTTAAGATATTAATAAACAACCCTCACATGAAAAAAGAACAGTAGTACTACTATGGGATTTTTGCAGAATTCCTATAAAAACTACAGGAGATTACACAAGTATAATTAGATTTATATATTAGATGACTATAAGACAGGAAAACTGCAATGGAAGTTGCCTATTTCATTTAAAATGCCCTGTGGATAGTGAGTACTAGCATAGCACATTTTTTCCTGGCACATAGGAATATAAGAAACATATATTCCTACCCAGATAGCAGTGAAATTCTGGCCCAAATGTGGCCCACATCTGCAGTTCTGTTATGGCTGTGTTGACTCATGGTGAGTCTGGCTGCCTCAACTTAGCCACAGGTCCACCAAATATGGGCCAAATAAATTTACCATATACTCACCTTACATGGGCCATGTCTGGGCCAAATCAGGGCCAGAGGACTTAACCTCAACTTCACCTTATATGGGCCAGATGTCACGTGTTGTGGACCAGACCCAGGCCAAATTAAATTTACCATACTCTCACCTTACATGGGCCATGTCTGGGCCAAAGAATCTAACCTCAGCTTCACCTAAAATGGGCCAGATGTGTGCCAGATCCAGGGCCTTACCCTACATTGGGCATGTTATGGGCCAGACAAAAGTACCGTGTTATAGGCTGTACATCAGGTACCGCAGCCAGCATTTCAACATTTATTTATAATTGAGCCAATGTTGTGAATCAATGTTAAATCATTGTTCAATTTTGGTTTGTTTTTCGAAAGTGAATCAACATAAACGGACAAAGCTGAACAATCAATGGTTTGCTGCAGTTTTCAGAACATGATGTGCATTATCATGCATTAAGCCAGTATGTAGTGTATTACTTTGTAAAAAGCACAGATTCTTAAAACTCACCTGTATGCATACATTAATTTCAGTGACAACACTAGAAATCATTTGGAAACAGCTTTAATGATCTTACAAAAATATACAGAACTTGCACAGACAAAATGGGTGGAATAGCAAGTATACAGGTTTCCATATACCAATAAACAATTAAAGAACAACACACAATAAAAGTCAAGTGTGAAGTATACCATTGTGCTTGATTATGTGTATATACTCATTGGCCACTTTCTGTACAGCTACCCTGGATTTAAAATCATTGTCCATTTTATCAGCTCCACTTACTATATAGGTGCACTTTGTAGTTCTACAATTACAGACTGTAGTCCAACTGTTTCTCTGCATACTTTCTTATCCTGTTCTTCAATGGTCATGAGCCCCACAGAGCAGGCATCATTTGTCACACTGTAGTGTACTTGAGTCTTTAAACACTTAAGTGTATTTGCTGGACTGAGAATAAATTTCCAGCCAACAGCATCCTGTAGGCACTGATGAAGAACTAGAAAATAACAAACTGGGCAGTAACAGATGAGCTTACATTTCTAACTTTACCTGTAAAAGGACTAACAAGGTAGGTATGTAATTGGACACAGTGTTTTAAAACTCCAGCAGCACTGCTGTGTCTGATCCAGTTGTACCAGTACAACCCTCAATAACATACCACTACCAAGTCAATATCACTACCGTGCTGAGAAGGAAACCACCTGCCAAATGATACCTATTCTGTGGTCCTGTGAATTGATGGAGTAAACAAATTATGCTGAGAAACAGATGGACTACAATTTTTAATATGTTGTATGCACAGAATATAATCCTCTGCTCCAAGTGACCGCCTAAAGCAGCCTCTTTTTTTACTAGTTTACCAGGCCTCCCAAGTAGAAAATCACTTCCTGACCTCCCTCTGCAACTTGGTCATACGCAAACAGGCTCAACTAGTTAAACAAATTTAGGTGTATAAAAAGTGTCCAGTGAGTGTGTACACAGAGCATGTGTAAGAGAGAGAGAGGCAGACATAGAATGGACATCTGATCCCTACCCTTCAATGTTAAAAATACACAGCACTTAACAGATGTGGATGTCTCTAGTCAATTTTACTGTCACCACCAGCTTGTGATTGTGGATTCTTCAAGGCTGCATCTAAACCTAACATGCCTAACATGCCTATGTCTGGCCCACACAACATGTGCCGTAACCCAAGTCTAGCCCGGCTCGTGACATTTGGCCCACGTCTGGCCCGCGCAACACATGCCATAACCCAAGTCTAGACCGGATCATGATATTCGGCTCACGTTTGGCCCACACAACACTTGCCAGTGCCAAAACTGGGCCGTAAGAGCCGAAAGTGGCACAGATTAGGCCCAAATGTGCCTGCTATCTGCGTAGGTGTCAGAAGTAGATTCTATATAATTAAAAGACCTACAATTGAAATTTTATCTCATTTGGGTCTTTCATAGAGCTTGAAGATAGGGCTGTTCAACAGTGATTTTATTTATTAGAGATACGTAAATCTAGTAGCAGTGACCTTTCTGGGCCCCAGTAAATTATTATTTGTTAAAGTGGAGAAAGTTTAAGGGAACCCATCAGATACATCTCTCCAAAGCTCTGTGGGAAGGCAGCAGTCAGGCACTATTCCATTAAAACATGCCCTGGAGCCATGATTTCACTAACGTTATTTAACGTTTAATATCACATAAAATGTCATTTTAGAGCAGTCTTTTAAGTGATCCTCACCCTGTATTACCCATTTTGTGTATTAAGTGTCAGTCTAGTGCCACTAGACTGTAACTAGATTACACAGTGTGCAGCGAGCAATAACTTGGCTTGCTAGGCTACGGCATCATAAATCACACAGCTGAAGAGCTAGCTAGCTCACCTAGCTTAACTGCTAACTAACTTGATGAATACCCCTCGTTATCCTATACCAGCTCTTGTTGCAGCTAAATAGCAAAATTAGAGTAAACATAAAGATAATCATCATTTGCAGGACAATAAAGGTCTTAAACGCTGGAGAAAACGTGTAACTGCTAGCTAATTCACTGACCTCTAAGACTGGCACACAGACCGCTGGTCTCCATAGTAATGCAGACAGCAGTCTCGCTTAGCTAGCGGCTAATGAATTGTCATTCAGAAAGTTTTAAGACAAACATCAGTAATTTGGAGACAAACGGACTTATTTGCATTCATAAGCTGGTTTCCTGGTACGTTTAATCTGCAGCGAGAAACTGTTAAACACTGAAAGATCCTGAGGCTGAAGTTTTCCCATTTCCCCGTTCCACCTTAAGTGTCGTAGCAGTTACAATCTAGCGCCTCACGCACCATTTAAAGTGGAAGAGGAAAATTCACAGCTTGAAGCAGAGCACAGTAAGTCTGCGTTTTCGTTTATATTTTTGCCATTACAAATATACATTAGCATATACTGAGACATATTTACAGCCAAGACAGTAAAACGGACATGAAATATTGTGGCTCTCAAGGTGGTTTGATTTTTGTTGAAAGGACAAAATGGCGCTTCTTAACGTTGCCGACCTCTGGCCTATACTCAACACTATTTTTCTTGCTTTACTAACGCTCCTGAACCATTGCGCCCCATTTGATGCTGTAACTGCAAACACGTGTTTGTAAGCCACGTTGAAGACCTATTTCTAGTTTCTGAACTATTTGAGAACTTCTCACAGAATCATTCTCAACCCAAAACCGTCAAAACCTTCGACTGTCCTGATCACATCATCTCTGCCAACACTGACGCTGCTACAGCGTCACTAGGTAAGGTTTTGAGCTAAGCCCGTGTTTCTCACGGTTCAGGTGTAGTGCTGATGGGCGGCCCCTCCTCCTCCTCCTCCTCCTCCATCCTCTCCCAGGTTTAAAGCCCGGTTCCTCCGGAGCTCCTCTCACCTCGCTGCTCTCTCTGCTCGCGGCTGAGATGGGGAACTGCATCGTGCCGTACTGTGATGGGCCCAAGAACACCAACGTCAGGTGGACCCTGCCAGCCGTCTGCTTCGTGTGGCAGACGGCCATGGTCATCCTCTTCGGCGCGTTTGTCCGTTACAACAAGGAGGTGGACGCCCACTGGCCTGAGACCAAAATCCACGAAAATATAACGAGTGACATTGAGAATGATTTCTACTTCAGGTACCCGAGTAAGTGACTCCATTCCCTACTGTTAGCACTGCTGATGTGCTTTAGTGCTGTCCAGTAATGCGATGTTAGAGCTCACATCTTACACTTAGCACATCTTCATTTTCACGATGCTCTCTTTATGTTCTGTTGTGTTGCTCCGTGATCTCTTTTTTATCATCATGCACAACAGACGAACGCAGTGAGGATTAAGGTGCAAAAGAGTAGAGCAACAAACAAAACAAAGCAGGGAAACTACAAAAGCCCAAAGGACTTCCTCTAGGCAGGTGTACTGGGTACTAGGTGCATTGATTTAATGAACCTACATTTAGATGTTTTTCTGTTTTTTTTTTTCTGAAAAGAAAGTGAAATGATAAAGAAAAAAAAAACACGTCAGTGACTAATAATTCAGCGCGTAATCATTTCATGTTAGTGTCTTGTCTTAGTTTCTTTTCCTTTTTTAATCTTTCACATTTAACTGGCTTGCCCTTTAATCTGGTCATTTTGTGTTGCTAATGCTGTGGTCAGTTAAAGGGGGAAAATTCTGAATAGTTCAGTGGTTGAGATGAGTCATTCAGGCTGATTTGATGTCAAATGTCTCATAGTAGAGAAACAGTGGCGGTGATAGGAACCAGGAGTTGTGACGTCTGCAGCGCAGTTATAGTCATTTCCTTTACTATTCAAAATGACTAGTGACCATACACATCTTCTGGGGTTTTACACGTAATGTTGACAATGATCAAATTAAAGGTTAAGAGTTAAACTTAAGTTTTCTTCAGGTACTGGTTTTCCTTATGGCCCTCGACATGTACCTCTCCAGCTTGTACATGTTTTAAAAGCCATCTGAAAATGTCTCAGGCGTCAGGCCACATATTTCTAACCATTGCAGGTTATAAGCTTTTAGAGGTACTCAGATGTCTGCTTCCTGTCACCACCACTGTGAAAAATTCTGTTTTTTCTCCAGGAGCACATTCATATCATGACTTTGTTTATATCTCAACCATTTAATTATGTAGAAATTTGGAAAACTCAGTGAAATTCTCCTTTAAAATCTCTCTCTCTCTCTCTCTCTCTCTCTCTCTCTCTCTCTCTCTCTCTCTCTCTCTCTCTCTCTCTCTCTCTCTCTCTCTCTCTCTCTCTACTCCGTTTTCGATGACTATGTAACTTAATGTGTTTGATGTCTGGACATTGCACTTTTCTCCTGGGCACACAAAGCTTTCAGTGCATTCATTGTCACAGTGAGGAAGCTGTACAATGGCTGTCTACACAGAATGCATTCATCTAGGAGGTGGAGGGTGTATGTTTGACTTTAAAATGAGATCATATGCCAACTATAGGATTACGAAAGGAGTGATTAGCATATACCTTAATAAGCCAATTCATTAATTAACGCATTCTTTAATAATGTTTTCTGCAATGCACAAAATATCGTTTTAAAAATCATCTATGATTATGTATCGTATTGAGAATTAGTTAAAGATTTTATTCTGAATTCATCCTTTACGGTATGATGTGGTGTCGGGTCAGCTCTAGTTACAGAACTACTAAGGGTGTCTTTGAGTTTATTCATTGCGAAAAATCCCTTCATAGATATCCATGACTGACTATCACTGAGTAATCAGACATTCTGTCATACTATCTGGTATTGAAAGAAGGAACACTGGACAAAAAGCAGTTCTATTATTATTTTTTTATAGGAATGTGCCTTTTTTGGACAATGTCTTCATTTGTATAGGTTTTTGATTGGTTTTTATCGTGCATTTCTGCACTTCACATTTAGATCAAATAAATATTTGGTAATATAATCAGATTTTTGCAACCAACCAAAAAAAACTAAACAAAAAAATACATGCTTACCAAGCCCTCTGTTACTAAACACAAGCAGTGGTGCTGTATCAGCCACATCTGTCTGGAACTTTAACTGTCCTGTTATCTTCAGATTTGACCCCAGCAGTTTGAACTTCCACTACCTTTTAAAGTTCTGGTGGGAATTTTGTTTTCCCCTCTCCATGTCATGTGAGCGACCAGTGATTTTCACACTACTACAGGTGGGGTTCTGTTAGATTAGCTCTGTTACTGGTGTAGCTATGTTAGGGTAGCTATGTTACAGGTGTGGCTATGTTAGGGTAGCTATGTTACAGGTGTGGCTATGTTAGGGTAGCTATGTTACAGGTGTGGTTATGTTAGGGTAGCTATGTTACAGGTGTGGTTATGTTAGGGTAGCTATGTTACAGGTGTGGCTATGTTAGGGAGGCTATGTTACAGGTGTGGTTATGTTAGGGTAGCTATGTTACAGGTGTGGTTATGTTAGGGTAGCTATGTTACAGGTGTGGCTATGTTATTGAAGCTATGTTACAGGTGTGGTTATGTTAGGGTAGCTATGTTACAGGTGTGGCTATGTTAGGGTAGCTATGTTACAGGTGTGGTTATGTTAGGGTAGCTATGTTACAGGTGTGGTTATGTTAGGGTAGCTATGTTACAGGTGTGGCTATGTTAGGGAGGCTATGTTACAGGTGTGGTTATGTTAGGGTAGCTATGTTACAGGTGTGGCTATGTTAGGGTAGCTATGTTACAGGTGTGGCTATGTTATTGAAGCTATGTTACAGGTGTGGTTATGTTAGGGTAGCTATGTTGCAGGCGTGGTTATGTTAGGGTAGCTATGTTACAGGTGTGGCTATGTTAGGGTAGCTATGTTGCAGGCGTGGTTATGTTAGGGTAGCTATGTTACAGGTGTGGCTATGTTAGGGTAGCTATGTTACAGGTGTGGCTATGTTATTGAAGCTATGTTACAGGTGTGGTTATGTTAGGGTAGCTATGTTGCAGGCGTGGTTATGTTAGGGTAGCTATGTTACAGGTGTGGCTATGTTAGGGTAGCTATGTTGCAGGCGTGGTTATGTTAGGGTAGCTATGTTACAGGTGTGGCTATGTTATTGAAGCTATGTTACAGGTGTGGTTATGTTAGGGTAGCTATGTTACAGGTGTGGCTATGTTAGGGTAGCTATGTTACAGGTGTGGCTATGTTAGAGTAGCTATGTTACAGGTGTGGCTATGTTATTGAAGCTATGTTACAGGTGTGGTTATGTTAGGGTAGCTATGTTACAGGTGTGGCTATGTTAAGGTAGCTATGTTACAGGTGTGGTTATGTTAGGGTAGCTATGTTACAGGTGGGGCTATGTTATTGAAGCTATGTTACAGGTGTGGTTATGTTAGAGTAGCTATGTTACAGGTGTGGCTATGTTATTGAAGCTATGTTACAGGTGTGGTTATGTTAGGGTAGCTATGTTACAGGTGGGGCTATGTTAGGGTAGCTATGTTACAGGTGTGGCTATGTTATTGAAGCTATGTTACAGGTGTGGTTATGTTTGGGTAGCTATGTTACAGGTGTGGCTATGTTAGGGTAGCTATGTTACAGGTGTGGCTATGTTATTGAAGCTATGTTACAGGTGTGGTTATGTTAGGGTAGCTATGTTACAGGTGTGGCTATGTTATTGAAGCTATGTTACAGGTGGGGCTATGTTAGGGTAGCTATGTTACAGGTGTGGCTATGTTATTGAAGCTATGTTACAGGTGTGGTTATGTTAGGGTAGCTATGTTACAGGTGTGGTTATGTTAGGGTAGCTATGTTACAGGTGTGGTTATGTTAGGGTAGCTATGTTACAGGTGTGGCTATGTTAGGCTAAGGCCCTAAAGCTGAGGAAAGTTTTATGAAGTTTGTAAAATTGCATGTTATAGCGAACTCATCCAAAACAACCAAAGTAAATGTTGCTGTGTAAAATGTTGCCATTTTTTAATGTTTTGTACAGCATAAACAGGCTGGGGTCACATTGACTCCAAGGATCACCAATGTGTACAAAATGTATACAGGACATTGAAAACATATCATCATCTAATTTTATGTTTACCCAGTTATCCCCTTTATTTTACGAAATGTCATAAAATGTAAAGCAAATAAATTCAGTCATTAAACTGATATTAAACATTGAATGGAGTCAAATTACCCCCAAAGATAAGAGAAGGGTTAATGTGCAAGATGAACCACTCACATTATGCTCGTAGATCAGTTTGTGTTCTCGAGTTAGCTTTGTCACAAAGTCACCCTCACCAAGGGCAATGAGAACTGCACAAACTGTTTAGTAAACACAGATTGGTGACATGTGTACAGGGTAGCTTGCTTCAGAAAGTAGCATTCACAAACACTGGCATTTAGTGGCACTAAGTGTTTTCCCCTGTATGGGAGCAGTTTGTTTCTGTTAAACTATAAACAAACTGGAGCACATTAGTGCGTCTTTGTCTACATATAAACAGCCCACATGGCTGTGCTGAAATGCGTATTGAAAAAAGCCCCTGAGGCAGTTTTTTAAAGGTTACCCTATTAGAATTACTTTATCCTTTTGGTTTTCATACACCCATAAGTATCCAGGTACCCCTTCTAATTAGTGCACTGAGTTACATTAAGGTGAACCCAGTGCTGACACTGGTGTTGTGCAGCTTGTATAATTTCCATAGGGAAGCATTGGTGTAGCATTTGTGATTCAGAATTAATCATCCAACATCAGTTGCTGACCTCACTAATTACTTTTGTGGTTGGCATGCAATAAAATCCTCACAGCAATGTTTCAACATCTAGTGAATCTAGATGAATTTCCTATTAAAACCCAACATTTCAAAGAAACATTAGATGAGCAGGTACACACAGCATTTCATCTAATTTAATCTAGAAAATACAATTAATTTTTGAAAAGCTGGAACACAATTTAGTTATTTAAATGTGTAATTTACTGATCAGTGAAGAAACGTCTGTGTAGCTCTCTTATGGTTAAGCTAATACTGGATTGGCAGTGGTCAAAATCACGAAGTGATAGAACATGAGAACATCAGAGGTAGGTGTGTTATGTTTGGGTTAGAATTAAAGAGTGTAGAAAGTTAAAACTCTAGGAGAATTTCTGGGGCAGGCCTGGGTTGCTAAAAGTTCACGAAGCCTGTTGATTCAAAGACATAACAAATCATAATTTACAGTGCTACCTAGATCAGGGGCTTCATGCCCCTGCCTCAGCTGTAACATAACAAGCTTTGAAATGCATCACCAGAACAACAACTGGAAACCCCTGTCTCACTATCCTAATATTATTGATTTCAGTGTGATTTCTCTGACTTTTAATGTCTTGAATGCAAAATCCTCTTCATATTTCTTAAAGGGCCCAAACATTCCTTACCTTTTTACATACAAAAGATTGGTGTAGTATGTAAATATTGACCATACAGTCAATTTCTGGAAACCTAGTTGAAAAAATAGCCTCTTTTTTAATGATAATTTTTTTTGTGTTGTCACAAAAAACAAATTTATATATCTATTCAGCCTAGTGCAGCTAAGCCCCTTCATAAAGTTATAAGGAGTGTTGTAGCTTGGACCGCCTTTTTAATGAGGCACAATACAGGGCAGTCAGGCTGGGAAGGGGGCTAGTTTTATATCTATCTTCTAGAGTCTTGATGTGATATTGTGTAAATTGATGTGATTGTATACATTAATCTTTCCTCTCATCTCTTAGGTTTTCAGGATGTCCATGTCATGATTTTTGTGGGCTTTGGTTTCCTCATGACATTTATGAAGCGCTACAGCTTTGGTGCTGTTGGATTCAACTTCCTTATTGCAGCCTTTGGGATTCAGTGGGCTCTGCTAATGCAAGGCTGGTTCCACCATATTGATTCTACTGATGGGATGATCAAAATCGGTGTAGAAAAGTAGGCTATTGTCACATTATTATCGTTCCAAATCATTTATGATCCCTTTGGCTTAGTTTACACTGAAAAAACAACCACAAGCAGTTGACTCAACAAATTGTACTGTGTCAGTTTAAAGCAGGGCAGGTTGGCTGGATTCTACAGTTTGATTGTTTATCTGTTCTTTCTACTAAACCTACTAAACTAGGCAATTGATTCAGTCAGTTGTATTTGAGCAAGAATATCAATGAACTGTGAAGGAATGTGGCCTCCTAGACCAGATATCCCCACTCCTTCTTTAAACCAATTACAACTTTGCAACATGTAGTATTGGCTCATTACTATTCATAGTCTGTATTAGTCTTGTTCCTTAAATGTGTGGCATTGCATTCATAGCACTGTCTATGAATTTGACATCAATGAGAACAGAGCCCCAATTACATTTGTGCAAATGTGCAAATGTGCAGCTGCAATATTTTTAGAAAGGTATTTACAGTGTAATGTTAATTTACAGCTGATACAATATTACAGTAACTATAGTTTAGGCAAGTTGATTTTTAATGGATTGTATTTGCACTTTGCGACTCTGTGTTAATCTATGGGCCAGCCAGTTTTTCATTTCCATATGGCGTTCACCTGTCACATATCACTGATACAGTGATGTGAGAAGCTGCTACAAAAAATTATGCTTTGGAATATTAGTTCATTTGCTGTAAGACTGTAACTGTATCAGGACTATACAATATAAATTAGTTAATGTCCCCAAATATTATATATGCATTAAATACTCCTGCATACCTCAGCTGAGGCGCAATGCAGCTGTCTTTGCTGATTTTTTTAAGGGAGATTGAGTTTCACTTAAGCCAAAACAGAGTTAGACTGAATCCATAGAAGATATTTATTACTTTGTACAGTATTTGCATAACTAGTTAAAATGAGTTCAGTTGTAAACAAATAAAACTGAAATAAGTGCAAAAAACATGTAATCTTCTGAATTGTTGTAATTTATAAGGTGCTTTTTTCCTTTTCTCTATGTTTAGCTTAATCAATGCAGACTTCTGTGTAGCGAGCTGTCTGATTGCATTTGGAGCGGTGCTGGGGAAGGTCAGTCCTGTACAGCTGATGGTGATGACCCTGTTTGAAGTCACCTTGTTTGCTGTAGAAGAATATATTATACTCAACCTTATTCATGTGAGTCTACTCATATTATTACTTTTTAACATTCTCTGAAAATTAGTACTATCATTATAATTAATCAGGGACATTGTCTACTGCCTAGTGTCCCTGGATAGTGATGTAAATTAAAGATTCTCAAAATTAAAACGCCATGTATTATGCAGGATAAACCATAAATAAAGGCCTAGCACATTGGAGTAAGTGCCCTAAAACAAGCTTCCTCAGTAGGGCGTAAGAGAGCAGACAGACACTTTATAGGGAGCGAGTGAACTTGTGAACTTCTCAAGGCCAAAAGCCGAGATGGAAAAGTACCAGCGTACGCCTGGCACAATGCTTTTAAAAAAATGATTCAGACTAGACTTGGAGATAATGGTTTACACAAGACCCTATATGATAGACGTATGAAGGTCAATTTGGATATAATGGTGGTTTTATGAAATCAGGAGATGACAAAAAGAGGTGGGGCGATGTCACCCCACCTTCACCGAGGGTATTAAACATGTGTACAAACTCTGTATATTATTTCCCATTGGGAATACACTCTCCATGCTCAAAAGGAATAAAGGACCTGCACTTCTGAATTCTGAAGAGTCTTCTCGTATTTCTTAGTTCGTTTGATTCTTTTTATTTTCTTTCAACAAACAATTGAATTCGTTTTATTTTACAAACCATAAGTAGTACTTAGGCTTGGTGGTCAAACAAGTGTCGAGCCACGACAATACCTAATGTGATGACCCTCAAGAGGTGTTCCTCTCGCTGTGCTGGTCTACCTGGTGTCCTGCTGTTCCATTTACTGAAGTTTGCTAATATCATTCTATAAAATAAGCTCTTAGATAAAATGAGGTGTTAAGGTGTGAAATAACTTAGATCAAATGGACCCTGTTTGGCAGAGGGACCAGAACAGTCACTCCACAGCGATGGATGGATGGATGGATGGATGGATGGATGGATGTGTAGATAGACAGACAGACAGACAGACAGACAGACAGACAGACAGACAGACAGACAGACAGACAGACAGATAGATAGATAGATAGATAGATAGATAGATAGATAGAACTGTATTGATCCCAAAGGGAAATTGTTCACTTTAATGAAGCATTTTAAATAAACATTTTTTACTGATGTATGTACAAATTCTTTCATTTCAATTCTTTCACGATTCATTGGCTTAGTTGCTCAAGTGGTCAGTGCAGTAGTTATGGTAACACTTTTTTTAAAGATGATTGATAAACTCTTAACAGAGTGTCTGTAACACATCAAATACATATAAGTAAAGAAGCAATAGTAAAGCATCTGCATTGAAATATAATATGTATAATGTCTTGAAGATGTAATGTTGATTCATTGCTTACATTAAGTAAGTAACCTTATTATTGATATATTACTTAAAGTTGACTTAATATGTAATACTTCCATTATGCAAACTATAATGTTACTCAACCTTTCACCAAAAGCTAACCCTAAATCTGGCTCTAATCCTAATCCTCACCCTGGCCCTAATCCTAACCCTTACCTTAACCTAAACCCAATACAATTAAGCTCTACATACAGAATGGTGTCAGCAGCACGTCTACAGCTTGTTGAGGATGTTAAGATGGTCTGTTTTAAACCTATTACGTGCTCAGTGACCTCTCAGGTTAACATCTACAGGTATGAACTTGGATCCTCCAAATAAAGTGAAAAGCAACTGAATTCAGCCAAAAAAAAAATTCATATATATATATATATATATATATATATATATATATATATGTGTGTGTGTGTATATATATATATATATATATATATATATATATATATATATATATATATATATATATATGTGTGTGTGTGTGTGTGTGTGTGTGTATATGTATGTATGTAAATATATATATATATATATATATATATACAGTTATTCGTAAGCCTCCTTATAATCTGCTGAATTTATTCACTGCTGCTTCATCATTGATATTTTGTTGAAATGTTACCGCAAGTCTGTTGAGTATTTATTTCTTCTAAAAATGACCACTTAAAATGAAATGTCACTGTCGTTGTAGTAGTTATTGTAGTAATAGTAGTGATGGTATAAGAAAAAGTATGGGTATTAATGGTGACAACAAGTTTTAATAATGCTCATTTATATTATAGACTTGTAGCAATCCACTGAGATATAAGATATAGATTCTTATCTGTGAGTCACAAAGAACAAAAGCCTAGTAGATGGTTACTGACTGCATTTAATTGGCTCCTATGAAGAGGTGACTTTGTCTAATAGGCGAATGATGCTGGAGGATCTATGGTGATCCACGCCTTTGGAGCTTACTTTGGTCTGGCCGTCTCATGGGTCCTCTATCGGCCAAACTTGAAGGAGAGCAGTCAGCTGAATGGTTCAGTGTACCACTCTGATGTGTTTGCAATGATTGGTAAGTTTCCTTCATCTCTCTTATAGCTGTGGACTGCTAGTTAATTAATTGTATGCTACAGAAAAGCTTGTCACAAATCTCACAAATATTTATATGTTTCCATGCCTTCAGAATAATTCATGCACAGAGAATGTCAATACAGTCGATGTTACATTTGAACTCTTTTCATAGGAACTCTGTTTCTTTGGATGTTCTGGCCCAGTTTTAATTCTGCCATTTGTAAGCATGGAGATGGTCAGCACAGAGCAGCCATTAACACCTACCTGTCACTCGCTGCCACTGTCCTCACCACCTTCGCCATCTCCAGCCTCTTTCAGAAGCATGGAAAACTGGACATGGTACTGGGCC
The DNA here is from genome assembly GCF_015220715.1 of Pygocentrus nattereri. Taxonomy (NCBI): domain Eukaryota; kingdom Metazoa; phylum Chordata; class Actinopteri; order Characiformes; family Serrasalmidae; genus Pygocentrus; species Pygocentrus nattereri. Next base: position 21,855,081 of record NC_051221.1, on the reverse strand, counting down.
TTCTTTTCTTTCAATACTAAAAGTGACGATAATATTATCAACCAGAGTTTTAATTAGGTACATTATATTTCATGAACAAGATAGCACCTCTGGTAGCTTTCTACTTCAAGTGTGCCGAGTGGATTTTTACTGCTGTATAGCAGTTTGAAAAGATCATATAAAATGGACAGTGTAAAGACAGTGTAATGAAGACTAGTTATATTAAATTTAATGGCAAGTCAGTAGATTTTACATTTCTTTTCATTTTAATTTCAGTTTAGTTTCCCAGACTCTGTCATACAATTAGCAGTGGGTTTGATTGCCTAGGTAACAAAATAATGGTTTGTTCCAGGTACACATCCAGAATTCCACCCTGGCAGGGGGCGTCGCTGTAGGAACAGCGGCTGAGTTCATGCTGATGCCATATGGGTCTCTGATAGTAGGATTCTTCTGTGGACTTATCTCAACCTTGGGCTACATATACCTCACAGTAGGAACTTCTGTTTATAAACAATTATAAACCCTAAATATATTATTCAGTTATTAAACTTAAGATATATCATTCAGTAACTGCTATGATGCTAGTATGTACACAAACATTCAAAACTTTGAAATCACTGGTCATATTAATAATGACTATTATTTTATTCAATAATAACAAATAAATATATAATGGTAATTGAAATACTATAAGCTAGACACCATAAGGCACAATATTTTGTGTTTTTGGGAAACATTGAGCAGTTATAAAATGATAAATGATAAAACGGATCCAGTCCTGAAATCTGATTGGCTGAGCTGTGTTTGAAACCATTGTAAAATCCATGATATACGCACACCTATGACTGCCTCACAACAACTGAACTCTGTATTACTGCCCACGTTATGAAAAACCCTTGTGCTGTTAATGGATTAATATTTGACTCCCATTCTGCTCACGTTGCAAGATTTTGCTGGCCAGTTAGCTAACAGGCTAAAAATCACTTAACAGGCTGCACAGTGTCTTCATTAATATAACAGGGTTAAATTAAGGTATTTAAAAATCTTAAGAATGTCGCTTGAGCACTTCACACACATCAAAAGTCTGTGTTTTGGTCAGATTTAGCGTAAAACTCAGGCTAAATTCCAAGTACTTAAGTACTCCCTAAATAGTGTACTAGTTCACATAGTGCACTATATAGGGAGCAGTAATCCATTTGAGGTTCAGCACCAGCATGAGAAGAGGGACGGCACTGGATTGGTGCTATATAAGAGTTACGGTGACAATTTGGTTACCAGAAAAATACTTATAAAGCCAAGGTTTTTGCATTAAATAGAGCTAAATTATTATATGTTCATTAATACAGTTATGAGCAACTGAACCTTCTTCTCTGCATTTAGCAGTTTGTGGTTGATTGGCAACATTACCACATGCTAAGGGAACTATATTTCTTGTCAGAATACTTTATGTAAAATTATGTATTTTACTCATAATTTATGTTGGCTGCCATTTAAAAAAGCAATAAACCAGGCTTATTGCATTAATACTATACCGTAGTGATCTATTTGTAGTAGATTCTTGATCAATTATACTCTTGAAATTTGATCACCAGTTTTGAAATATGAGGATCTTTAGATTTTAATGTTATTATCATTATTCTAATTTTATTATTATTTATTGTGGAGTCATCTACAGCCCTATTCAGCATTCTGGACACAATGCATTTAGTTTTCACTGTTTCCTACAAATTAGTTCTTATGGTGTAGAATAGCAGCATTACAATAATAAATTTTACACTACAAAAATGTTTCATATTAATGAAGGTTTCGATTGGTGATTCAAAACTTTTGAGAAAAAATAATTTATTGCACTTGATTATAATGAATTAACTGTATATTTGTTTGCATTTCATTGCGGTGGAATAATTAAAATGAAACCATTCTGTAAACTTTGTCCATTCATGGCTTTTGTACGGCGGTGCTGGCCATAAGGACAGAAAGTATAGAACTGAAATCTTCTTTCTCCCAGCCCTTCATGGAAAGGAAGCTAAAGATCCAGGACACATGTGGCATTCATAATCTGCACGGTATGCCTGGTGTAATTGGAGGGATTGTGGGAGCAATATCAGCTGCTGGTGCTACTGAATCTGTTTATGGTCAACAAGGGTAAGCTCAGTCCACCTCATTTAAAGTAAAGTACAAAATATTTATATTACATATTTATACACAAGGCAAAAAAATAAAATGTCAGATTTGCTGTGAAGATTTGACAAAAACAAATTTACAGCTGCATGGATGCACCATCTCCTTTCTTTTTTAGAAGTGATTAAAACTTGCAGCCTTGTTTTTTTTATTGCTGCAAAGTAAGTGCTCCTTTTCAATTTTTATTTTATTTTTTTATTACAGGTTGATAAACACATTTGTTTTTAAGGATGACTTCAAGCACAGGACTCCTGCTGTCCAAGGTGGCTACCAGGCTGCTGCAATGTGCATCGCTGTGAGCTTTGGTATAGGAGGTGGAATACTTGTGGGTATGTCAACGTGTAGCGTGCACCAGGGTTAGGCATACAAAAGAGCAACTTACTGCACCACCAATGCTCCTTTCAGTGGCACAGAAAACTAGTTATTATGTGCCATTGTTCAGTGTATTTGATGGAAATACTTGAAGAACTTGTAGTGGTTTGTCTGGTCGTATGAGTGAAAGGTGGAACAATACCGGTGAAACAGGTCATTTCAATACAAACCTTTCCAATGGATAAATCATGTAAAATTCAGGATTCTATTAACTTGGATTTTTGGTTCTGAATGTCAAGAAAAGTATACTTTGAAAAAAAACTTAAGAATGGGCTCTCAGAACAGCATTATCCTGTGAGATCTCGGATAACAGGCACTGTTTGTGTGAATGCCGCTATTATTACAAAAGAAATAATAAAGGATATGGTACAAGATAGCTATGATATAGTAGTTTTGCCTAAGTTCTCTTTAAATGCCTTCTCAACATCTGCTCAGGGAAGGGATTCTAAGCATGACTGATGTTACAAAATCTTTTTCTGCATGATGCAGGCAATTACACTTTTCCACCAGAGAGGTATCCAAAGTCCCAAATCTTACACAGCGCAGCTTTAAAATAACAAATCATTTTTGCACACAGAAATCTGAGAAACTTCAGAGGCTCTGGAGCAATGTAACAGAATAGGCAGGGGAATGTGAGTTTGAAAGCTGTTTTGGGCTTAAAATTTAGGCTATCTTGATGTTGGGCGAACGATGAGATGGTTGGACATTACTATAGATTACTGTGTAAAGTTAAAGCTGCAATATGAAAGATTTTTTTGTCATTAAAACGGAAAGAAATGGCATTACTGATTCAGAAGAAAAAATACAGTATTATGTGGTGTGTGCACTGCTGTGAGTTGCCTTTTAAACATTTTTAAAAGATACAGAAATCTGAGAAACGGGCTTTAAAGTACTGTGACAGGCCTAGCATACACCCCAACTTTAGGAGAATGTGAGTTTGAATGCCAGCAATGTCACAGTTTAAACCATCCATGAGCCTAAGCAGAGAAAATGCTTGGTGAGATTAAAGGATACAGAGTAAAAATCTTTCATAACCTCTCATAAAAGTGGAACATAATTGAATCTGTTAAAATATTAATGTGTTTCTTTTCTCTAAAGGTCTGATTCTGAGGATGCCTCTTTGGGGAGATCCCACAGATGATAACTGCTTTGATGATGAAGTCTACTGGGAGGTAAGATTGGGCTTCATTTAACCACCAAAAGTAGTACAGCGTGAGAAGAACTTTGAGGTTGTGATTTTATTTCCGTGACTAGTTACTAGTAAATATAAATGATGTTTCATCTTTCCACAAATAGTGAAGGTTAAGCAAGCTGTGTGTGGTAAATGCCTGTATGACCCTGACTAGGCGTCTCTATGTGTGTGTCATCATTACTAGAAATTACTTGCATAATGTACCAGCTCTTCTCCACGGATCACTGAAACATGTGAATGAGGGAACTAAGGGACAAGGCGACCAAAAGTCGCATTTTAGGTTTCATGTGGGTGTGTTCTTCTGCTGTCGGCCTGGCTGAATGTGACTTTTAGAATCAACTTATCTTTATCTTACAGGTGCCTGAAGAAGAGGACTCTGCTGATCCAGTTTTACAGTACAACAATCACACAGTGGTCAACAAACATGCAGAGGTGTAAGTTTTAAAATAACAGTGATATTTATCATACAGTAAATATGGATGTATAAAAGCTGAAGCTTTTAAGAGACTGGAAAAGAATAGTTATATAAAAAAGTTTGGGCACACCTGGTCAGTTTACATGTTTTGTTGATTTTCTAAGTGAAAGTCAGTTAAGACATCCACTACAGAGAACACACTTCAAAGAGAGAGGTTTATAAATGGTCATGTAAAAATGAATTATAGTTTCCGGTACTTAAAATCATGCAAATGGGAAGAGCAGACCTTATATCATTAAAATAATGAAAGATTAAGTAAAATATAGGATATGGGCATTTGAAAGCTTAATTTTTTTTTCAATTAATTCAACAGTGTTGTTCAAAGGCAGTTTGTCTGTTTATCCTGGTATGTTACAGCTTTATGCCACAAGGTGGCACACAGTCAACACTATTTCTTTAAAGAACTCTGTAAGATGACCTGTGTTTTATGTGCCGTTCACAGAACTGAGACAGGCTTCACTGTGGAACAGCACTAACCCTGGAAAAGAAGTGTGCTTCCAGCCTTCACTCCGCAACTCTGTGGCCATGCGCTCTTCCCTGCCAACAGCAGCACAGCAAGATCTCATCAACTGCTTCCCCAGAACAAACAGCTCTCTTCACAATGTCTGTGTCTCCGAAATGTGGGTTCCCTTAATGTTATCACTATATTTTTTGGATCATAGACTATACAATATACAAGTAGGTGTTTAAAGTAGTCTGTATCTTAGAGCTGTGCATTCATTTTTTTTCAAATATTTATGAAAATATTCCAAAGTACTGTGTGCATAGTATTTTTCCCAAATAACCATGTGAGAGGCTGAAGTTCTACCATATCAGAGAAACATTTTTAAATTGTTTTTCATATGCAAACAGAGGTGGATCACTGCCTTTTTTGGTAGAGTGTGCCTTTTTTGCAGTATTTCCTGCTAATAATGCTTTTAGCTTTACCCAGCAATAATTGCAAGGATGGAAAGAGACTTTTTCTCAAGGAAATACTGCCTCTGATTGTTTCAGTGTATTTATTTTGTGTGTTCAGGTTTGCCATGTGCTTTTGCTGACTAGATAATTCACTGTGAGTTAGTAACTAACCTATCTAATTTATATGCAGGTATATAGATATAAATATACAGCAGTAAAAATACATAATATAATCCAGGTCTAATAAAGGAAATAAATGAATTTGAATTATAAGGTAAATTTGGTATGGGTGTCAGTTAAATGGTAGAAAATATACCTGTATTTTTTTTCTTTATTTGAAGTTAGATCTATACTCTTTTTATGCACCTCAACCTAACTTGCATAATAATGTCATTAATCCATTGGTTCTCATGTATGTTACTCAAATTCCAGGTTCAGGTTTTTCATTTCATTTTTAAGCATTTCATGTAGATTCAGAACCCAATTCCATAACACAGATCTTCTAGGAACATTTCTTACTTTGTAAGGGATTTAATCTGATTTTATACAACGTACATATTAATTTCTGTTTTCACTCTCACGTTTTTGTAAGTAAAAATGTGGTAAATTCAACACTGTGTGGTTAATTCAGTCTTTATTATGCCCGTTGATGATTTTTATCATACAGGGCGGTTCCTTAGGTGAATGAAATAAAAGTGTGCCACAGCTCTGGAGCACCAAATTATTTGTGTTCCTCCCTCTTAATCCTTTCAATCCCACCAGTCAAAATTGAGGTCGAAATTCTGTTTTGAGTTTGTAAAGTTGTAAAATAGTTAATGCCCTGAGCTTCAAGCGGACACCTGAGAAAGATATCTGCATTACTGCTCTAAGAAAAGGAAGTCAGCAAAACACTTTACAGTGCAGCTACAACCACCATATTTGTTACATGTAATCTTTAAATAGTCTGTTCTTGATAGTGTAGTAAGATTGTGCTGCCACATATATGTCATGCTTACAGGAGACATAAACAGGATCTGTCATATCTGAGACCAATGGGGAAAACACTGTGGCTCACAGTTATTACTGATAATCCTATCCTATAATCCAATCTCCAGTTGATTATCTCCATACAGCTTGAAGATTTGGACACTGTAGAAGATGATGACCCAACAGAGAATATATGAAACATACTGTGGGAGTCCCAGAAAAACATTTGTCAGTTAAGGACAACTTTGCCTTTTATGCCTTTTAATTATATCAGTCCTCAGATTGATTAATTTTTGATTGTATTACTTTTTATATATCACTGTTTATCAATTGAACTATTCTGGATTTGTTTTATTTATCAACTGATTTTGATCTTGTCGTTTCCCAATACTCCCAATTGCGACTAAGAATAAAATGTATATTTTCTCTAACATTTCCAAAACAATTTCTGGAAAGCCATAGAGACTGTATATTGTCCAAGGACTAAAGGGTTAAGTTTAATCTGAGCTCAAATCAAAATAGTATTGCATTTTTTGTCAATATAGAAAGAAATCAATATTTTTAAAATTTTAAACCAAGTATAAACTAAATTGATTAACTTGTGTATATGTACACATTTTGTTGTTCAATGTTTTGTCCTTTTTTGAATGCAAAGATACATTTAGTCTTATGCAGAAGTTTTTAAATCCCTAGAAAGAGTAAACATTTTTTGACTATCTGAGGAAAAACAATTTACATATGGCATTACATGGCATTTTTTCTATATTTTTTTTTACATCAACTAAACAAACTGGAATAATAAATCACAAAACAAAAATTGAGCCATAACTTATGCAAAGGCCACAAGCATGTAATTTATCCAATAGCGCACAGACGTTTGTATATCATTGTAACGGTGTGCTATTATTGCTCTTCTTTGGTTTGGTACTTTGGCGTGTTGTGGTTAGACTTATATGATACGCATTTACGTCCATGTCAGTGCCATTTCGGACACGTAGTGAGATGAAAGTTCATGACCTTTGCACATGTAGGTCAGCAGAATGATGTCGAAGATGACCATGCCACATGTCCCTTTGATTGTGTGTGTTATTGAGACAGCCCAAAGGCCAAAGGGTCAGGAGTTAAATTACATTGTCCAGCAGGTGATTCAACTGAGGAAACTGTGTACTTTTTCAGTAAATCGATACCCTGTTTCAGATATAGCAGATATAATATGTTTATAATAAGAAAACAACTAATTAATCTCTAATGAATCTAGTCAAATCACAAAGACCACAGAATAAAATAGAACAGAACAGAATAGAATAGAATAGAATAGAACAGAATAAAATAGAACAGAATAGAATAGAATAGAAAAGAATAGAACAGAACAGAATAGAATGTTAAATACGTTTTCTAAAGAGTTTCATGCAGTTCTCGTGTTAGAATGCTGCAACTTTACAATCCTGCTTACAAGCCCAGCCATCAAAAATATTTCTCTTCCTGCGATTGGTGAGGAAAGTGGGCAGTAATCTGTCACTACAGGGGGCCTGGGTGTAAAGCACTCTGATCTCAGCAGCCATGTGAGTAGAGAAAGCGCTCTAATTAACTGCTTCTGGGCTACTGTGGAGAAGAAGAGGGAGAGAAGGAGTGCTCCCCATTTTTCTTACGCTCCAATAACTCGCTCACCCACCTCCTGCGTATTCAGGGCCTTCCCCTCCACTCCCCAACCCGCAGGCCTCTCTCGTCTTATGTTTATTCATTTGCCACTTAAAGGCCGGACACAGCACCCTGTTAAAACTAAATCAAGCCCCTTTCGTGACATGATCCTTTTGCCAAGGCTGAAAGGGCCCCAGGCTGAGGGGGGGCCTGACCCTGAGGACACTGAGCTGGGGCCTTGGTGGGGGGTGGGGGGTGGTTGTTGAAGGGTGGGCTTGATGTTGTGAAAAAAAAAAAAGCCAGCACTGTCTGCACTGCTGGTGATTAAGGCAGCCAATGGCGGAGAGCGAGTGAGACAGCGGCGGGAACTGAGAGGAGGAGTGTGGGAGATTAAGACCGTCACGCCCATTCAGAAAGAGAGGGGACAGGAGAGATAAAGGAGGCAAAGAGCGTTAAAAGAGGCTAAGGAGGGAAGAGAGAGGGCTCTTTTCATGGCTGATGACTGATTGCCTGTCTGGATCAGTGCTCTGGCTTGATTGACAGCCATGCTGAGCTGAAGGGTGGGAAAGTGGGGAAAGCGCACTTGGGTGGAGCTGTTAGTGTGTGAGAAACAACGTTTGGGATAGGGGGGTATGTGTGGAGGGGAGTACACTGTGCATGCTAAGCACTAGATACAATACACACACTGACTCACACCATCAGTCCTTCTTGTTAGAGACAGAATGTGAAGTTTAATTAGTGATGTAAAAAAATCACATACTGCAGAATGAGACTTTAATAAAAAAATCTATATATTTTTTTATAACTATCCTGAATGTACAATACTTTACGCACAAATGTGGACGAGGCGAAATGTACAGTATATGTACAGTACTCTGCAAAAGTCTCAGACACCTGATAGTTTAAAACCATTTATCTGAGAAATCAGAGTTCTTCACCTGTACAAACTCTTACTATACAACAAACGTAAATGCAAACGAACACAAAACATAATAAGAATATTATTTTTTTCCAATAAAAGCTAAAGGATGAAAAGGGCAAGGGTTTGGTTCTGGATTTCTCTTTGATTCTCTGGCCATCACATAGATTTCTTTAAATCCATTACCAGCAAATCTGATTCAACTTAGTCAATGATTTATTAGTCAAACCAGGTATTGGATAAGAGTTACAATTAATACTGGCCTGCCTTGAGGAGAAGTTTGAAATACATAAAATAACTACTTACTGTATAAATATTATTTGTATTTTTGAACAACAGTGTTTCCTGTGCAAGTAGATGTGTACTGGTCAGTTAAATAGCTTTTCGAATACAATTTTCTGCTGAAAATGTCTGCAAAAACTGTGTATTCAGACATGTGCCAAGGCATTAACACCCTCAGCCAATTTGATTTTCTAAATGAATCCTCTACAGGAATAAACTAAAACATTTTTTTCTGCCAATGACTGTGCACAATTTCTATTTATTTAAAAAGTTTAACTTAATGACAGAAAAAATAAAATATAAAATGCGCCATAACCTCGCATACTTTGACACATTTTATGTTTATTTTTCCCCAAAATGTTAAATTCAGCAAATAAACAGTAATTGTGCATTACAATGTGCAGAAGTGCACATCCTCTGTAGAGGTAGAATTAACTTATTTAACGTAATTTCTTCCCCCAAACATTTGCACATCACTGTAGGTTTGTCACTATACATTTATGTGGTTCATTCTGAATTGAAAATTTGTTTACATGTTTAGTGTCCAGTGTCATGTCCTTAAGCCAAGGATAAGAAAGTCTTTTAAAGCCCTGTGCATGGGCCATGTTAACTGCCCTGTAAACGCCTGAAAGAAGTCCATAAACACTTTTATACACTGAGCAGAGCTCATCTATTTCTGTCACCACTGAACTCCAGTTCTGTTGGGAAGAGCCTTGTTATTATGAGAAATTCTCTGTACAGGTCCTCTGTACTTGTGGCCCATCCAGTTTAAGTAGACTAACTGTTGGCTTTTGTTGTTGATTCTTTTATGCAGAATTAATAACTTTTAATGTAGAATAATATTTTTAACTGGTTTTTCAGGGCTATGGGTCATCTCAAACATGACTGGTCTTAAAATATCTCTCCAGGACAGAACGCACCGGTTGAAATATTCAAAAGCAAACAAGGTTGACAAGTCAAATGAATTGGAGTACATTTAGAGAGAACATTGTGCGTTATCCCGACAATGAAACATAGGTATAACACACCAACCAATGCTTCTGTTTGAGTTTTTTTGATTGGTCAGTAACCTCTGGCCTTTGAGCTCTCATTATACTTTAATACCAACATAACTTACATATCGTCACTGTCCAACGAAAACCACACGTCTCCATTTTTGTCGATTTTCAATTTTCAACATCACTTCAACACACCAGCTACCCTCTGTTAATGTTAATGACGAATGGACCCATCCACACTCACTTACTGCTGCTAGGTTGGACAATCTTTAAAGAACTTTAACAAAAATTCCTTTCAAACAAAAAAACTGCATATGTTCAACTTAGTTTTTGTCAAAAGACATAATTGATTCTTTTATTGTGACCGGCTACAGCACATGTCTAGTTTAACGAGTATATAATAATAATAATAACAACAACAGTGTAAACACTGCTAAAGTTTCAAATTGTACTGGTCACTACATATAGTGAGTAGTACACTATATATGGAAATAGCTGCAAACATTTGTACATGTCGCCAGTCAGAGTAGAGGTAATTTACCAATCTATCTTATCAGCACATTAACAAAAACAGTCTGTTTAACTAAAAAGAATAAAGGGATATTGGAAGTGTTTGGGTGTTTGGTATATAACAACTAACATGAATGTCATAAGTGAACTTCAGGGTAAAAAATAAAGATGCAGGAACAAATGTAAAAATTGGCTCTTTAAAATGCAGCACTACTAAACTAGGTTGTAAATGACAATGGCACATAATCTGCCAGCAAAAACCTTAACTGGACAACACAACAAAATAAGAAAGTACACCAACTGCATCTTAACACTGGCACTCTAAAGGTAGGTGTGGCCAGAAACTGAGCTGTTGTCTCATTAGATTGAACAGGAATTTTGCCAAAGTTTAGCCGAGCTTGTCCAAAAGAATGCATTTGTGGGTGAAGCATGGATAGGCCATCCTGCACAGCAACCCTTGGAACTGGGGAGTGCCTAATCCTGGTCTTGGACATGGACCCTGCAGAGTTTACCTCCAAACCCTAATCTATTACACCTCATCCAGGTATTGAAGGCTTTCAGAGGCATCTGAATATAAGAGCCAGTTGTATTGGATCTGAGCTCTCCAGAACGGTAGATCTCCAGGACTAGGACTGGGCACCCCTGAACACCTGAACAACAAGCCTAGAGTTAAAGGGGTTAGTTAGCTTTTCTTGACAAAAGAAAAGGCGTTGTGGCCTAAGGCTGTCTCTATGGTGCGTTTCCTGCTCTTGGCCCTCCAGCGGGGCATTGCCTTTTCTTCAATTCCTCCACAGAGCCCCTCTGTGCTGACGCTCTGCAGGCCGCGTGTCTCACTGCAGCCCACCTGCAGCTGTGCTCTGTGAGCTGGTTAAGTGTGCTGTTAGAGCGGAGGATTAGCTCTGATCCATTCCGCCTCCTCCTCTGCTCTACACACCGAGCGTCTGTGCAGAGGAGGAGCTGTGACTTACAGCTCAGCGCAGGAATCATCTACTGACAAAGAGTCACACCCCCGTACACCACCACCACCTTCCCTCAGCCCCGCCCGAGCCCTGGCTGGATACCTTTCAGTGCGTGTGTCCTGGAGCTCTGGACAAAGCCTCCCACTGAGGGGCCTGAATGAGCAGGAGGAGAGCAAAGAGAGACAGAGAGCACTGAGCTGAGGTGGGACTAACGTGTGGAGGCACACTGCTCTCTTTCTCTCTCCCTCTCTCTGTCTCTCTGCTTCTCTCTCTTCTTTTATTTCATTTTCTTTCAGTTCATTGTTACAAAAACTCATGGTTACTTTACAAGAGAAGGAAAAAAAAAACATTTTAGTGGAGGTTAATGGGCTTGAAAATGCAGCTGATTCAAAGTGGTTCATGCAAATACTAATCAGTTAATTGCTAATCGTTATTATGGAACATAATAAAGATATATAAGAATATAACCATTACTCTCTGAGTGGGGTCGCGGGTTGTAGGAACATGACAGCATGTAAGACAGCTCGAATCTGTCTCAGAGAATAACCTGGCCAATTTAGCCCCAGAGAACAGAAAAAGATGTAGCACTTTAAACTGTTATAAACCATAGATGATACATATTGACCAACATCCAAGGTTTTGCTCTGTTATGTATACTGATATGTTTTAAGGTGTTTAGATTCACAGAGAATCTGAACAATAACTACAAAAATAGCATAATTAAAAGCATCAGTGAAAGCAATGGGACCATGCCTGTTTGTGAGTGTGTGGGCAGGGAGGCATTTTCTGTGCTGTAGATTGTGAGGAGGATTTAATATGAGAGTAAATGTATAAGAGATAGAAGCTAGAGGCACTGATTTCATTTCTAAATTAAATTTAGGACCTCTTTTATAAAACAGTATTTTAACAGTTTTCTCTCTTTGTTCTGTCTGGGGACAGTCATGGGATGGAGGTTAGGGAACCAGCCCTGTGACTGGAAGGTTGCCGGTTCGATCCCCTTGGCTGACAGTCCATGACTGAAGTACTCTTGCGCAAGGCACCTAACTCCCAATTGCTCCCTGTGTCCCATGGATAGGGCTGCCTACTGCTCTGTGTGTGTGTGTGTGTGTGTGTGTGTGTGTGTGTGTGTGTGTGTGTGTGTGTGTGTGTGTGTGTGTGTGTGTGTGTGTGTGTGTGTGTGTGTTCACTAGTGTGCATGTATGTGGGTGTTTCACTACACGGATGGGTTAAATGCAGAGGTCTAATTTCACATGTGCAAACACAGTGACAAATGGTTGTCAACTCTAATTTCTAATTCATGTGTTACAGTGACAAATTTCCAGTGTTGACCTGAAGGTGGCATCTTAATGCACATATCAAAGTAGCCTAAAACCATCCTCCAGCAAGAAAATCTCCCCAGCGATTTGAGAAAAAGTAGCCTCCAGATAAAATAAACATCTAAAATTTAAAAACATCAAAAAAAAAAAACCCTCCAAAAACTTCTCAACTACTGAATTGAATTCTTTGCAGAACTTCTTTGTACATCCAGCATCTCTCAGCACAGGAATACCAGATGCTGTTCTTTTGATCTTTTTCTTCTACAATAAAATGCAAAAGCGCTTGCATCTTCACAGAGTGACCCCACACTCAGATGGACTGCAAGATCACTGTGATGCGACTTAGTAGCCATTAATTTACTGTAAATTTACATGTAAAAACAGACATTTATTTTGAACAATTTTTAGAAAATGTAAATAAAGTGACAGATAAACTAAACCACAATAAAAAATCTGTTAACACATTTTGTCACCATGTTTTGCATTGTATACGTTCAGAATATCTGAAGCTTTAATGTTCAAAAGCAATTACACAGACAGTTTCACAGGCACAGACAGTTACAACAAATTTTAGAAATTTCACAAACATGACCAAAAAAATGCAATACTAATAAACAGTATATCACCAAAACAACATAGAAACTACAACAAAATAATTAAAACAGTGTAAAACTTTAAAAGCCTTTAAAGCACCAAAACCTGAAACATCAGAATAAAAACTATTTTTTAAAAATGTTTGTGCCTTTTCAACATTCAGTTGCTGTCATTTCTCATAATGAACCTCACATTTATATTGATTTCATAATCATGTGTGTTTTACCTTGGAAACCTTGTGTTGAATGTCATGAAATCCTGGAAATAACAAACAGCTGTACATGTTATTGTTCACAGTCTCACAGATTCTAATAAATAATTCTAATGAATAAGATGTGAAACAAAAGACTTTGTTGTACAGGAGTTTATAGTCTCTGTCCAGTGCATTGTCAAATGTCCGGCGCATTGACTCACCTGAACCTCTGTGTGCTGGTCTATTTGAACACATGTGTCTCAGTATTTGCTTGGAGCTTCATACTTTTACCATTTTGCTTCCTGTTAAAGCATTAGAACAGGTCTCTTCAGTTCCACTCCTGAAGGGTCAGTGTGCAGCACAGTTTGATGATTTTCTTGATTAATTCAATTCAATTCAAATCAACTTTATTGTCATTATACAATACAGGGTAGTACAGTATAACGAAACACTATTGGGCTACTTTTCCAGTGCAGTAATAAAAGATAAATAGCAAACAGTGCAAAGACAAAAGATTGTAAAAGACAAGACAATATGTGCATAGTCAGTAAGTACAAGGATCGAACATAGACAAAAAATGCATCTGATTTTTTTCATCTGTTAATTTTCAACTGTAGCAGGTGTGCATGCGCAGGGAAATCACCAAACTCTGCCCCTCTTGGACTGGAACTGAAGACTTCTGAAGCAGACAGTAGATGGTAGGTATGGTTTAACAGTTCACTCCCACCCGGCACATGACTCCAGTTTAAAGAGCCTATTTCAAAACCACTAAATCACAAAAAGAAATCTCTGAAACCACTTGAAAAAAAGGAGTTTGAACTAATACATAATCATTTTTACAACTTCATACTATTCACTCTCCTGTCTACATGTCAAACAATCTACATTTGGAAACTATGCTGCAGAAACAGCCCGTTATAAACTCACTGTTTCTGTGATATCATTAGAACCAACCCATCTTCGTTTATTCACCTCCTTAGCCTACAGCAGTTTAGCTTCATCCATTCAAATAGAAGTTATGAGGAGAGTTACACCTCTGAGTGCTCATTTTTGAATGAGGCGTAATGAACAGCGTCCAGGAAAAATAGCCTGTTTAATTCTAAAGGAAGTGGAAAGGCTGGTTTTAAACATTAATTATGACTATTTTTGGTACAGAAAACAGCAAAAATGTTAAAAGTGGACATCAAGGGAAAAAAATAAAATACAAGTAAGATGTATAATGTCCTTAAACATTCAGATCAGTACAGAGGCCTGGTGGCAGGTGTGAATGTATTTATAAGAAATTTTTATCTTGCAGGACTGCTGTGGCTAAGCTTTTCCCCTGCTCTCCTCTACTGCACTAAGTCAATGAGCAGCACAAGATGTGGGATTAGTAGAAACAATGGCCCCTATTCTTTGTGTTCTCAGTCCTGGAGGGCTGATCTGGGAACAGTTTATGCTTTTTCATTTACACTAAGGGTGCAGTGACTGTGTTTTTTTATATGATCATTGGTACGTCATGACATCACATCACAGACTTGATGAAATAGTTTAAAGAAAGCGAAATGATTGATGATCATGTCAGGACCAAAAATCATCCAATTCCAGTTCTGGATGATTTTGAACGTGCGCCTGTAAACTGACCGCTGAACATCAGTGTTCTGTGATATACTTGATAAACATGGGCTATTATTAGCCCGTTAGACCAGCATTGTTTTTGTGCTGGGCACATAAAGAAAAGTTTTTTTGTAAAACATGTTTTACAGTGTTGTGTGTAGTATAATTTATTACTATATGCTATTTATTACTATATACTATATACTGTATTTCTCCTTCTTCTAAATGAATTAGTTACTATATTTTCCTACAAATGTTGCAGACATTTATTACATTAATTGGAGGTAATTCATTAAGCAATATCTGAATTCTGATTTGTATGAATCATTAGTTCACACAACCTCAAGCACTCTTGAATCCAAGTTTTGGAATACAGTTAGGACTTTAATACTTTTGTTGTAGTGCCTACACTTTAAGTCCAGCAGACAGCAACAAACAGGAAAACGTCACCAAAAACAAAGACAGTGCTTTGAATGTGGCCAGTGATTGCAGATGAATGAACACATCAGTACAGTTCTTGCCAAATAGGTAGACCTAAAAATGGCAGTTGTGTACAACCAGACAGAACTGAGTCATCAAAGATGATTTTTTTTAAATCTTCAGTTACAATATCACCAGTCATGAAATATGTTAATCACACAACACAAAGGAAACAAAACATTTTATTTGAATTTTATTTGATAATGTTTTATAGAGCTAACTAGAGACAACTTCCAAATGAACTTATGAATGCTTAGGCAGAAAACAGTCCAGCTAGTTAAAAGCAGAGTGCAGCAGAAATGTTTTGCAGGCTTGAATTGATGTAAAATATTGCTAAATTACTTTGTGAGAAATATTATTATTTTTTAAAAAAATATTTTTAATATTTCTAGTGTGGTATAGCAAAGCAGCTTTTTTCCTTCTTCTAAATTAAGTGGTTACTGTATTTTCCTAAATAAATATTCTTAACATTAATTACATTAATTTAAATTATATAATATATAATAATAATTATATAAAGTAACCTATGGTAAGTTTAGTTTGGGAAATTCCTGTTTTGGGTTTCATTCAAAATATTAACTTGAGGAGAATAAAATGTGTTGAATTGCTTGTGATCACATGATGTAATGTTTTAGGTTGAACTGACATAATATTTTTTGTTGTATATAGTTGTGTGCTGCTGGGCAAATGGCTTGTTTTATTTCTGTTTTCTAATATATCCTCTACAGAGAGCACCTTCTGCACATTTTAATGCACAGTTACATTTACTTGATGAACTTCACATATAGGGGGAAAAAATAAAATGTAACATGTCGCCTGTGCAAAAGTTATGGCACATTTTATGCTGTATGCTTTATTCTTTCCAAGATGTTAAAATGTGCACTAGATGTGACAGAAAAATTCTTAATATATTATAAAAAGTTATATTAGTTCAGAGGACGTGTTAGATTATTTTCACTAAGAAAATCAATATACTATGTAATTTGACCAAGAGTGAGAAAGAAGCCATCACATGCACTTTAATGCACACACTGCAATGTACCTACTGTATACGTCACACCATAATGCTTCTGAATAAGTTCCTTTTCCTCTTTCCTCTGCTGTGGTCAGTGCACACATGCACAGTAACTAGAAAATATACATATGATATATGTATGTACACACATTTATAAATATATATATATATATATATATATATATATATATATATATATATATATATATATATATATTCACTGCTTACTCCTTTAGCTGTACGTATTGTTTATATGTATCTCAGTACTTGATTGTAACTCCCATTTTACATCCTTTACATTACTCACTGGTCCTTTATATATTGTACATATTTTAATCTTATTTTGTTGGAGTTTATAACTAATTTTATAATGTCATGTTGACAGCTGCACTGAGAGAAAATCCTTGTACATCTAGCAAACACAGATTTTGAATCTAATTTGACTGGGGATGCTCAAACCTTTACATGAGACTGCACTTATAGTTTATTTAAAACAAAGTTGTGTTGGCAGAGGGCAGAGTTTACTGAAATTGCAGTTATACTGCATCACTTTGTTTTGTCATCAGCAACAGAATCTGACTTGAGAACATTTGCAGTGATGCTTGCTCCGTATAGCTGAGGCATGGCAACTGTCCTATATCATCTGAGCTATATCATCAGAACTATTTCAGATACTTGACTAATACAGTGTAAAAAAGAAAAAAGTTGTTACTTTACTTTAAAGGAGAATTTAACCTGCCTGACAAAAAAAAAACTTAAAACAGTCTGCTAACGATAATTTTGGTTTCATATGATGTTAATCATTTGAAATTTGATGAAATCTAAATTTTAAGAATTTT
The DNA here is from genome assembly GCF_015220715.1 of Pygocentrus nattereri. Classification (NCBI taxonomy): domain Eukaryota; kingdom Metazoa; phylum Chordata; class Actinopteri; order Characiformes; family Serrasalmidae; genus Pygocentrus; species Pygocentrus nattereri. The sequence continues at coordinate 21,837,680 of NC_051221.1, read as the reverse complement.
AAGGCAGGCTTTTACTCACTTTCTTGTTAAAATACCAAATCTTTATTTTACAGTGTAAGCTAAAAGTATAACTGAGCAGAGCCTTAAATTATTTATTAATGTTTTTATTTTTGCAGCTTAAATTGGTATAAAATATTATTCATTTCAACCTAAAAAATGATGTAAATTAACTCATTTTATTAAACCTTAATCAACTGTTTTTTTTTATTCAGAGACAAATAAAATCAGGTAAATCGTTTAATACCACACTGTCAGTTTTATTTTTACAGTGTACAGTATAATCATTGTACACTAGTTTAATGTTCATAGAGTGGGAGAAAAAATCCGTCGATGTTCATGGAGTCTGTCCCCTGATAATTATCCGCAGGGTTTTTGAACCCATGGGTACACACATGATCCCATGTGGTAAAGAAAGAGTCTGTGTGTGTCTTGCCCCATGTGTTTGTCTATTCTGATCACTCCTACTCTGTCTAGCCCCCACGCCCCAGCCAGGGCCCTAAGGTGGGGCCACTCTGCTCCCACCCATACAGCCAGTCAGACAGAGTGAAAAGAGGAGCAGAGTGGGCCCCTGTCCCCTCACCCTGCCCCATCCAGACAGCTTCCAGCTCTGTCTGGCCTGGCTGTGGTAGACAGCACCCCGCCACCCTATCCACCCTGTCCCCCGTCTGAACAGCCATCCAGACAGCGGGGGGCAGAGGTCAACACCCGCAGTCACTTCGCCACACAGCACTGCATCTATGTTGCATTATAATCACATTCACAGCTCACTGGAATCCACACCCACATTCCTATAGTGTCGCTCACTGCGTTCACATTCAAAAGTCCTGATTTATAAAAGATAAAATATTGTTTGACTTATTGAAATTTAGTGATTTTACTTTGTTTCGCTTTCTGAATGGGTTTACTTTTATGACTTTTTACTTTTTACTTTTTAAGTTTTTTTTCTCACTGACATTATTGAAGTTACAACTGAAAAGAATTAAACTTTTTCTGAATGAAAATTCACATTTGATTTTCTTTAAACGGTCACGTTCCAAGAAAAATTATCTTTCCAAAACAAACTGCTTGAGCATACCTTCCATATATCCCTATAAATATCACAAGCATGACACAGTTAGAAATAAAGGTACTGTACAGATACATTTCCCTTCATAAAGGTACAAATGATGTAAAACTTTCCTCAAAGTATAGCAGTGATTTTAAGGTCCAAATGTATAGATTAAATATTTATCTTACTGCTGAAAAGTACATATTTCTACCTTTCCATAACCTAATGTTGTAAAACAGAATAGTAGAATAAAAAGGCTGGAGACGGGACGGGGCTGTATAGTCAATACAACTTAGATCATATCATTTCAATAGATTATGGTGCAGTTATGCTCCCTGACTAAAGGTACTGAGATGTATGTACCCTTGAGGGTACCACACCAGTGACGAGAGAGGTCCTGCCCCAGTGACAGTCTCATACCCTTTTTCTGAGAGTGTAGGATAATTCTAAAAGTGATCCACTGTGATTTATCTCGATCCCAGTAAACCACTAACACTGGTTCATACCACCATGTATGCTAAAACAGTAACCTTGGTCAGTCAGGACTTCAGATCAACAGCACAGACCAAACCTGAGTTCAGATGATCTGTGGCGATTGACCCCACAGCTGAAACAGAAACATGCAGTGAAATGCAGACCAGTCTAAAAAAGGGTCCATCGGTTCAAACTGAAAAGAATTACTTCAGGTAGTAACGAGTAAATTAACTGTTGTTATTCAACTGGAAAAGGACTTTGATTGAAAGAATCCTTGCTTCAATGTATTTATTTAGGTTGAATTAAACGACATAATTTGCTTGTTCCTACATGAATAACTTTTTTTTTAGGTTGAACTTATGAACAACGTTTTACAGTGTAAAATAATAGCTCAATGGCAATAGATATTCATAACAGATCCATATGTACTGTATGGCGTTATCTACTAAACTGTAAATGCGGTTCGTCAGTTCAGCTTAAAAAATGACAACGTAGTGACAAGCGATTGAACTAGTCTCATTCAAATCTAAACAACACTTTGTTGGAAATAATCGTTCGTTTAAAGTATTTATTTAGATTAAATAAGACTTGTTCCATTGCTTTCACTACATGACGTAATTTTTGAGTTGAACGGACGCATCATTTTTTAAAATTTTATAATTATAATATAAACTCTAATATAATTATTAGAGATCTATAGATATTAGACTATAGATTACTGATACTTGCAGATATCTGGTCTATATTATTACAGATATGATCTAACATTTATTTATTTGACCTTAAATGACAGTTACAGATTTTATTACAGACACTTTACCAAAGTGAGGAGAGCGGATATGAGGAGAATGATTCAGGTCATGTTTAGGCGGATCAGCTCAGTAAGAAGGTATGAAGCAGCGAAACGTGAGCAGCCTGTGTGATTGAGGTGCGTCATTGAGGCCTGAATGGAGTAAAGCAAACAGAGTGAACCTCTACAGAGAATTATGAGATATTCAATGAGAAAGATTGAAAAGTGTGCCTTGCAGAGCTTCTGTAATCTGTAACGCTCTTTTTATTTTATTATTTTTTCTCTGAAAGGCGCCTTTTAGACAAAAAGCAGATGAAACCACAGTCTGAGCTCTTCTGTCCTCCTCACTGCCTTTATAATGAACGCTGGACTCTGTCTGGACTTCCACACGGACCGAGTTTTCGTTTGAGCGAACAGCCCCACTAAAGCAGAGCCCGATGATGGAGCTTCTCAGGAACGAAACTGTGTGGATCTCCTGGAAGCTTCACCTGCTCCCAGAGAATTTAAACGGGACTCTTCAGCTTTGGACGTTTAGTGTTTATTACTGTCTTTATTTTTTTCCATTTCTAATTCAAGTTTGGCGCCATCAGAACATCTGACAGTGGAGAACATGAAGAAGTCACTTTCAGCCCAGCAGAAATTCAGCAGCTGTTCAGTTTGATTTCATTTATGAATTGTATCACAGCAGAAAAGCAAAGTATTCCACCTCATACTGAACTTCACAGAACAAGAATGAACAGAAAATGTTTGGCCTTTTCTCTGGACAGTAATAATAATAATAATAATAATAATAATAATAATAATAATATATTATGCAATCACTTAAACATGCTCGTAAAATTGCCCAGGTGTGCGCTGCATATAAAGCTGCCATAAAATGTGAAAGAGCTTTAAGTTTTAAGTTTTAATCTGAGCTGAATTTGTGTCTGGGAGCGAATCCGCTGTGTGCCTCAAATTTAAATTTAAATTAGAATTAAACCACGATCAGCCTCAGATTATTAAAAAGGCGCTGATGAATCTGTTATTCTTGATCGTTTTGATGATTAAAACTAATTAATACGAAACTAAACAGACAAACTAAACCGAGTGAATTACTGCCTGTAATCCAGGCAGCACGAGCGCCCTGGCTTTTCACCGAACTCTGTAAAATATCCAGCACGAGTCTCTTTCCTGCTCTTTCTTTTTCACTGTCATTTTTGTCATTGTTGAAGCTCATTACTGGTTCTGGTCCAGAGCGCTGTGGTGCTGAGAGGAAACCTTCAGCGGGTCTGAGAAGGGGATCAGACCGTCTCTCTTAGATCAAACTCAGCTCAGATGTCATCGCTGTAAAGTCATCATCAGTGATCGCTGTAGATTCCAGCGAACCGACTGCGTTATTAGAGGATCACAGAGCCCATGCGCTCATAGCTGTCAGCGGCGTTTTGCTCTGAATGAACATTCCTGCCAAGACTGCCGTCCCTTACAGGACGTATGGATTAACTAAACCAGAAACCAGAGGAAAATAATATAAAGCTAAAAATATTCGTCCTTTATGAGATTAATGAGGTGGTAGTATTTTAAGCGCCTCCAGATTTCTCAATAGGGATTCCTCTGTCTAATTGTCCGCTCCGCGCTACAGGTAGAGCTAATTGATAGGGTCTCTTTCTCGCTTTCTTTCGAGTGGCTCCCTCTGATTGGTCGACTCCAGCTCCACCCACCGTTCCGCGTCCTGATTGGTCACTCGGACCGCTGACGTCACTGCAGGCGAGAAGAGCAGAGGGAGGAAAGCGGAGGGGGAGACAGACAGAAGAGCAGCGGGAGAGAGAGAGGGAGAGAGAGAGAGAGAGAGAGAGAGAGAGAGAGAGAGCGGTCACACACATACCGAGCTGCTCTACCAGACGACCTGCTAGAGACGTGTAGGAGGACATTAGTGAGAAGAGAGGGAATAAAGTCGAGCTGTACGTGTAGGCTGAATACGAGACTACATAGAGGGAGAGAGAGGGAGAGAGAGAGAGAGAGAGAGAGAGAGAGAGATGGTGGAGCTGCTACACGTTTGGAGAGCACAACATGCTGCTGCTGCCGCTGGACTCGAGAGGTATTCTGTCCATCTGACGAAAAAAAACGACAAATGTGCTTCTTTTCCAGCTTGATTTGTTGTTTTTGTTTGCTTTCTTTCTTTCTCTTAGAATGTGTCCTTTCGCTGGTTGGGAGTTAGACATGGATCTACACAGTGATGTTGTGTATTATTTTTATTATTCCTGTTATTATCATTACTATTATTATTATTATTACCGTCGAGTCTTAGTCGACCTACTTAAAGCTGCCGCTGCTGCTGTTCTGCGGGCTGTGGGAGATAAAGACTCGGAGGGGGACATGCTGTGAGAGTCTACTCGTGGCTGATTGAGTCTGGCGCTTTGGGTGAAATATTAGAGCATTTGTAATAAGATTTGTGACCTCCATCGCTGACCCCTTTAGCAGGGGACAGGGCCTCGTCCAGGGCTGCTGTGGGGCCGAGAGCCTCACATGGCTCTGAGTACAGTGAGGAGAGGAGAGCACCCACAGAGCGGAGCACTGAAGTGTTGTTTAGTGAAACTGCAGATTGTGAAACTGCAGTTCGATCTCATGTGTCTATCGACCTGCATTAATGCCGTGTTTCATATGCATTCTGGAGTTCTTTGCCTTTTCTGGACATTTGCAGTCATTTCTTTAAAAAAGATTTGTCTTTAATTAGCTTCGTGACAGTTGGCCTACAGATTGTCGTTAAGCTACAAGTTTCCCCCAACCGTCTAGATACGGGATTTCACTGGTGAGCCTTCAGTGTGATCTGGAATACAAGGAAGACAGTGACGGTAAAGCCAGTCCTGAATGATGCATTAAGAGTCTGTCTGTTTGAGGTATTAATGCATTACTGTGTTGAAAAATCCCTCAGGAAAGAGGAAAGTGAGGTTAACAGAAGGTAGTGAGGTAGCTAGAGCGCCCACTCTCTTCCACCAGCTTTGGCCCTGGAACAGAGAGAGGCTGTCAGTGTGGAGTGAATCAGCTGAGTTGGAGCTCAGTGGATGGAGCTGAAGCTGCATGATGGCGCAGAGGAACAGGACTGTACAGAGTGGCCTACATCAGAACGAGGACCTTAGAGAGAGCAGAACACACACACACGCACACACACTCTGCTAGCATATTCACACACACGCTATCCGGCCCCTCATGCTGTTGGAGATCTTCACGATCAGTCTTTCTGAAGTCGGTGGGATTATAGCCTTTAATAAATAACGCGGGCGTTCATGTATGCTATTTATATATTTGTGCTGGAATTATTATTATTATTATTATTATTATTATTATTATTATTACACAAGCCTTTGTACGTGCGTTTGTATTAACTGCAATAACTAAATCGTTATAATTACTGCGCTACTGCGTTAAATTTACGCATGCTAAAATGTCTCACTTTTTCTCTCTCTGATTTTCCCTCTTTATTTATATGCACACTGTCTAAAGACAATTTAGTACAATTCTGTGTTGTGTGTTTTAATATTAAATGGAAACAAAAATCCAGGTGCTAAAGTGAAACATTACAGTATTTGTTATTTTAGTCAGTGGTTGTAAATTGTACAATAAGTAAATAAATATATTAAGTGAGGGGGTGGATTCAGAGGATTCAGGTGGGAGTATGGGGGGGGGTCAATTAGCAACTGTTTGAAGTGTAGCTATGCTTCCTTTAAACACAATAAAGATCTTTTCAGCGATCTCTTGTCTTGACCAGTTCTACTTTTCTTGTCCTATCTTCTAAATTGCTCATGTATTTATGTCAAGCAAATTTTAAACTCTCTGTAGCTCTTAACTGCAACACAGCAATAATCAGACACTTAACACCATGTTATTGCAGCCCTGTATGAGTTGTTAATTGCAGCTGACTCCAGATATTAACATTAAAGTCTCGTACAGTGACTGTAATCTAAGGTGGGTGGAAAGCAGTATTAAGGGCGATGATTTTTGCCAAAGTCCTGGTTGTAGTGTAGATAGTAGATTGTAGTGTAGTTATCTAGCTGCTGTCCCATCAGTGCTGAACTATTTCAACAGTTATGAATGAAGCTGCTTTCTTTATTCCTGTCTTCTCTGTGTTTCAGGTGTGTGACAGTGCTCCTCCTTCCCATCACTTGCAGTGTGCAGGCTGGGGGTTGGTTTCTGTCTTTGGTTATCTAGCTGTATGAGTCTTAACACATGTCATAAAGCTAGATAACCGAAAGTAGAAATGATTCTCAAAATCTCCTTCTTCGTGTTGTGTTCTGGTGCAGAAGCTGGCGCAACAGTCTCAGAAGCTGCTAATGAAGCCACTGGACAACCTCCTCTGTACAGGTAGAGAAAACTACCTGTCCTGTACTGTTTGAGATTGAGTGATTCTTTCAGGTAGGACTGAAGCAGACATATGGCCCATGTGTGTGTGTGTTTTTTTAAAGATATGTCTTGTGAGTTGATGTTAAAGGATGCAGCAGTTAACATTAACACAAGATAACATTAGAAATTTGCCTTGGGGAGCACAAGCTATCAAGATTAAATTACACTTGTACAACTGATGTCAGAGGGATATTAATGAAATTACTAATAACGGCCAAAGATTTAAATTAGCTTTAGTAAGACATCTGTGGCCATTTCAGAGCATTTGGTAATTGAAAGTATATTATATTGTAAGGAAGTACATATAAGCACTTTGTCTTATTTTTTTTTAATGCTTTTTATTGTTTTTGTTTATTTTATTGATACAAAGCAGATTGAACTGCCTTTATCTGTGAGATGTGCTATATAAATAAACTTGCCTTGTCTTACTGTAAGGGACCATTTTGTTTTCATATATGGATGCATAACTGAGTAAAACAGGTTTATTAGCACATTTCACACATAAAGACAATTCACAGTGTTTTATATAAATAAATGCGAAAACAACAACAGAAGGAAAATTGAAGACAAAGTGCTAATCTATTTAAAATAGAAGGAGAAATACAATACATAAGTGATAATTAATCAACCCATAGGATAAAAGTATAGCATTTAACCTCCAGAGGAGTTGATTAAACTTAGGGCAATTACACTTGAGTTATACTCATGCTTCTGTAATATTTGAATGAAGCATTGTTTCTTAGTGTTTTAGATAAAGTTGCATTTTCATTCTTTCTGAAAGAAATGATGCAATTCTGTTTTGTGTTCACTGATGGACAGTGATAGATGATTAGATTCAATCATTGCCCATGGTGTAGCATTAACTTTCACATTAATATGGCTGCAAATGTGCCTTCTCTTCACTTGTGTTTTAGACTCTCAAGTCTTTATCAATGGAAACATCTTTATCATTACAGACTTTACTGTGTTGTGTGACTGAAATATAAAGTATTGTACATTAATGATTAGTTATAGTAGTCTAAAACATTTAATATTGAAGTGAAGTTTAAAATTAGTTTTTATTTATCTATTTCATTTCATAGTGAATTTACAGTGTTGTGCTGTGGCAGAGTGGCAGAGTGTCTGTATGCCCCTGTATGTTCTAAAACAGTTTCATGTTCATTACCAGGGAAAGTTGAGTTTTTAATGAAATTTTAATCTGCTCGTAGCAAGATGGTCCTCCGTCCTACCATCAAATGTACTAGGCGGCCGAACATATACAGTACTGAATGTATGCAATGCAGCATCTGTGAAACAAACCGACATGCGGTTGCCATGGTTGCTTGGCAATAATAACAAGGATTGTTTTGTAATGCTTCGTTTTCATTTTCTCTTTCTGGCTCTCCCCTCAGAGTGCTCTCCCCATCCGCAACATGGCGTAATGAAGTAACATGACAGGAGCACAGCCAGCGTGCTGTAGAGGAGGCAGGAGAGACAGAGGCATGCAGGGAGGGAAAATGCCTCCATCTGTGAGCACCGTTCGTCTCCTCATGCCTGGAAAGCTCTGGTGCCATCTGTGGCCCTCTGGGGGACAGGGGAAGCCATGCCCATGCCACCGGCAACAAAGCCCCCTGTCAGCTCCCTGGAGCCAGGCGCAATGAGGGAGAGAGGGAGGCCATCTTGAGGGAAATCTCACTGAAACAGCTAAGATGGCTGGACTGGCACACGAGGTGAGTTGCATCATGGTCTTTTTTATTATTTGAGCATAGAATGGTGTGTGTGTGTATGTGTGTGTGTGTGTGTGTGTGTGTGTGTGTGTGTGTGTGTGTGTGTGTATGCGTTTGATTGGTTTGCCACTGAGGCTCATCTCTGTGTCTATCTGATCTTACTATACTAATTAGCAGAGAGGGGTTTTTGGGGAGGGCTAAGAGAGCGCAGCACAGGAGGAGGGGAGGCAAAGAAAACAAATGAACTGGCACCGATTGCAGCACAGCCTGCCATCTTCCTTTGTTAGGATCGCTTTGTGCTTCTCTAACATGTGAATGAGAATCAAGCGTTGTTCGTTAAGGGAGTTTGTAGTTGCCACATGGTTACTTTTACATTGTAACTGTAAGTCACATTACATTTCCATTCTTCTGACACCTGAGTGCCAATTCATATAAGAAACACTGCGTAGGTAAAAGGCTTTTTTGGGTTATATATGTGTTTCTAGATTATTTATACACTCCACAAGTAGTTATCATAATTCTATCTATCGTACAATATAAGTATGTCGTAGCTGCCAGACCAAAACCTTGTATTCTCAAAAAGGCAACTTTTCAAGAGTTAATATAATGGCATTGTCTTCTAAGTGTTGTTTTGGGAATTTCTGTTGGTCTAGTCTTCATTATATTTCCACAGAATATTGAAGGGTTCATATCTTACATTTTTCTTACATTTTACTTTTTCCCCTGAGGTCCAAAAGCAATCATAATGAATTTTTACATTACTATTTTCTAACCTTTCTCAATCGCTTTTTTGTCTCTGTGCCTTTAAAACTAATATAAGTAAATGCCCTTTGCTCTGATTGGCTGCCCTGAACTGTGCCTTATTTAAAAAGCAGTCTGGGATGAAACACTCCTTATAACTTTCACATGAGTGGACAGGCCAGTGCAGGCTGAGCAGGCAGATGTATGTCAATTGATTAGTTTTCACTAAAACAATGAATTCAACAGGCTTTTTTAAAGCTTAATTTCCATTTATGAAATGCATCGATTGCAGAGTGAAAAGTATGATTTGAAACGTTTGTATTTCAAATTACATCAAACTCTTTTGAACTGCTTTTTGAGGAAAATTCCACTGGTTTGACTCAAATGGGTCCTGTAAAGCCAGCTGGTGTTTTCACATGATGCAAAAATAAAACAAAAGGAGATACAAGGTTTTGATCAGACAGTTGTACAGCATTATATATAATTGTATGCAGTATATCATATACAATAGGTCTCACCCATCAATTGGCAACCAATGTTTTGTATTATTACTGTTTCTTATTTGTATTTGTTTGACTTATACTGATCAAATTAAATGAAATTAATGAGGTTGCTGGGAATTCTATGTTTGTTACATTGTACTTGTGCTATGTAATACTGTACATTCAAGTACAGTATTATAGCTTTATTTGTTTTAAATAAGCAAGTCTTTAACCTCTATAATAGGTATTTAACTTTAACTTTAACATATCATGTACATCCATCCATCCATCCATCCATCCATCCATCCATCCATTATCTTCCGCTTCTCCGGGGTTCGGGTCGCACATCATGTATCATGTACATATATACATATATACATATCTAGGATAAACTCAATGAATCTTCCTCCTGTGTTGGAATAACATGTTTACATTCTCTGTGAAACTTTTTTTGGGATGCAGAGCTCTGGGAAATTTGCATGTATACTGCACTTATTTACAATTCAAATCTTTTTTTTTTCCTGAAGTAAATAGTTTTGTTTGCAGTCAGGGGTGGATAATGAGAGGAAAATGGAGAGGAGACAATAAAGCAACTAGCGCTGCTAATGAGTGGGGCCGAGCAAAGATCCTCTTGACATAGTTGCATTGAAAGGGAAGAAAAGGGCCAAAGCCTGAGCCTGCGTGTGTGAATGAGAGAGGCAGCATCCCAGAGGCACTTCCCATACACCCTGTGCAAACTGCACCCTGCACCATTCTGCGGCTTTCACTCTTCTCCATTCCCTCCTCAATTCCAGACCTTAGTCTGGATTCATTGCTTGTAAAAATGTCAGGTGGTTGAATAAGTGAATCAAAGAAAGAAGAGTTGAATGGATGAATGTGTGAATGAATAGATCTCCAGAATACTTCACATTTCCCAAGATATTATCTGCAGCATTAAGTCTAAAATGAGAAAGTTGCAGTTTATTCTGCGGGGATTAATGAATTAATGTCATCCTGATTTAGCTGAATTAATGTTGTGTTTTACACTATGAAGTTTCCTTGAATATATAGAGGCCGGGAGCCCAGGAAATGTGGAATTTGTTTTCTTTTTCTACACTGTTAAAGGTGCCAAAAAGGTCCAGTTTTGGTTCAATAAAGAACCTTTCATTGCATGTTTTTATTTAATGATCTATAGCACTTATATGTCTAAGCCAAAACTGTAGAGGAGGGTTTGAAGGGTTTCGTCACAAAATGCATTTATAGACAGCTTTCAGGAATGTTCTTTTTTGTGATATATTGTGTATTAGTTATGGACTTTACACAAACAAGAAATACTAATGCTATATTATGATTAATATCACCTTTATTAAAGAAAAATGTGTTTTCCATTATACAACAGCTGTTATTTTTTTCAGAAAGTACATGATTGTTGCATGCCACAGCTATGGGTGAGCATTTACTGATAGCGTAATTACTTACATTGCAATGTCAGGATGCTTTTCTGAGCATATTGTGTGCTTCATTACAATGAGATAATACTCAGTCCTCTTTAACTTGCACCACAGTATGTGAACCAGGGGTGCCCTGGTTAAATATACATACATCCTCTACAGAGATCACATACTTTAATGCACAGTGTTTATTTGTTTAATTTGACATGTTGGGGACTAAAATTACGGTACATTTTATATATTTTTTCCAAAATTTTAAACTCACTTAAATTTGCAGAAAATTTCATATTTAACTCTGCAACATATTTTCACCTAGAACAGCAAAAAAGCATCATTTGACTGGAGGTGTTCAGACTTTTGCATACAACTGTATATTGATAGGTTTTAATAGTATTTCTTAAAATTTGGAAGCTTTTTGTCTGATCAAATTTATTAAACCAATATCAAGATTTATGTGGTGTATCGAGAGAATGTCGTAAATTATTATGATGTTATGCATTTTGCATATCGCCTACTGCAAGTCATAGCTTTTCCCTTCTAATAATCACTTTACGTGGCTGTGCTGTATGTACACACTAAAAGAAGGAGGTGCAGTCGCGTGTTCTCTCCCTCCGCTCTCTGGCTCTCTGGCCGTGGCTGAGGCGGCACCTTCATGCCCCTGGCGCTCTTGGCCTCCATTTTGATTCGAGAGCGAGGGCGAGATGGGTGCAGGCTGCCATGGGGCCGGCAGCTGCAGCACCATGCCTTAATGAACAGAACGTGGTGTCTGCCATTATTATTCTGCCCCACTCGCGTCTTCCCTCCCTCAGTGAAGGGCCCCCCCACCCATAAAGAATCTCGCCGTTCCCACCATTGTCAGGACTGGTACTTCTCCAGTGCTGCTTGAAGGGGGGCAGGGTGGGAAAGCCCAAAGCAGACCAGACACGACCAGATGCCAAAGACATGAGACTGTTATGCAGATCGGAGAGCTTTTGTGAGTGAGAGCCTATGGGTGTGTGTACATACGTGTGTGTGTGTGTGTGTGTGTGTGTGTGTGTGTACAGGAGTAAGCCATAGGCCACCTGATCATGTTAATAGGTCTTCGCACTGCTAATGCTTGTCTGGCAAAGATGGAGATGTTGGTTGTGGTGGTCTGAGTGAAAGAGGCATGTGGCCCCTGTCCAACATACAATAAGTATGTTAGCTGTGTAGCAGTACATACATACACTACATCGGTAGTAACGTTTAACTGTGCTGTTACTGCTTATTCTGGCTGAATGTATTTTATGTTATGTTCTTGAATAATTTAAGTAGAGCTGAAATATTTTAACCCTCAATTTCTCTGTGAACTGTATGTTTTATGTTTATGTTTATATTATATATATATATATATATATATATATATATATAAATTATATTTATGGAAGAGAGATGAATGTAGGGTGTTGTAACTCAAAACAGGCCCAAATAAAATTCATTTTTTCTGATTTACCACTATTTTAGCATTGTCAATATTACATATAAAAACTCAGAAGACTCATGTAGGTTATATATGGTTTATTTGCATTGTAAACACTGCTACTCCTGGTTTCTATCACCACAACTGTAAAGAAATCTGAGTGGGCAAGTTTCTCTATAATGCACCATTTCATATCAAATCACTTTGAATTATTTGGTTTGCATCTCAATTATTGAAATATGGAGAAATGTTGAACAATCGGTGGAATTCCCCTTTACATTATGACTCAGCTAATGACTGAGAATAATGAACCAACGCAAATTAATCTTAAGCAAACCATGTACAGGTTTAGGCATATGATGAAGGTCATATGACATTGAGCAGTGGCACCTTCTGCAGGTTTAACTCTTCGGAGCAAATAGATCAACAAATAATGAGGCATACAGAGAGACAGAGGAAGAAAGGCTGACAGAAAATGAGGGAAAATACAGAAACAAATGGTCAGTACACACTAAAGCAGAGACCTTGCTAGTGATCTAGTTGGCAAAAATAAATGATGGCCAAAAACAACAGGGCAGAGAAAGGTGCCAGAGAGGCTGAGGATGGAAGAGACAAGGAGGTAGGTGCGTTTGGAGATTGATCGGTTCAGAGGAGGAAGAAAGGGAGGGGGGAGCATGTGACATTGACAGGGAGATGAGGCGCCATGTTTAGTTGCTACCTTAAATAAGAGCGCTGTGCTGTGACAGCAGATTAGGAAAGCCTTGCTCTGCACTGTGGACTGCAGAGTCACGCCACGGACACTCGGCATGTGTGGGATCCAGGGAAGGCGGTCAGTATGTTTGTGTTTTAAGAGACGCCGCAGTCAACTGGCACAGGGGCCAAAAGCGTTGAGGTGAAATCTACAACAAATCCTCTGTGCACATTTTTAGTACGCAGTTTTTGGAATTCTGTAAAAATGTACAAATATCAAAGCTTCATATGGTGACAAAAATGCCTCTTTGAATTTACATGAGTAAAATGTGGCAAGTAGATGCACATGAATAAAATGTGCTACATCAACAATTCTTTCCAAAGCAAACGCTTTTAAATAAAGCAATTGTCTTGATGTTCTTTGTTTAATTTGTGTGCCACATTTTAATAATCAGCCATTTTTAGTTTTACTTCTTTTGTAGTTATATTGGAAAGTGTCATCCACCCTTTACATTGTATGAACATTTCTTACTGAATCGACCAATAAAACGGTGTGAAGTTGCTTAGAAAGTATGCTTAAGTTGAGCATGTTTTCAGACATACAATGTTTTATGAAGTATGTTTCAACGGTGTTTTAATTTAAAATAATTTTAATAAACAATACTACATTCAATGAGAGTGATTACAATGACACATATGGGCTGCTACATAAAATATAGCACAGTAAAATATAGCTAGCTTAATTCAAGATCAGACACAGTTAGCTCATATTTAGGTCAAGTGCCTGGGGGGTCAAACTGCAAGATTTCAGTCTTTGTGTGTCATGCTGATAACTCTAGCATCTCCTTAATGAGGTACAGTAAATCCTTATTTCATTTCCTGATTAGGAGCCACAATAGGGGAGCTTTACAAGTGATTGTTTGGGTGTTCACACTAGCTGGGTATTCTTCAGGTGTGGACCCTATAGATTACTTGTTTTCAGTGCTCACAGTACTATTTTCATAAATGCATATGCCCACATTAGTGCATTGTTTTAAGTTGTCCATTCCTCTTAGAGTAAATCCTTAAAAGTTGTTTTATCATGAAGGAGACACTTCATTATAATTATACTGGAGGTCAGTGTTTGGGTCACATGAAGCCAAGGCCTTTGGTACTTGTAAGTACTGACAATACGGAGGATTCACCAGCTTTGGCAGGAGTATTAAACCGCCCTCATACGCCATTCAAAGCCTTGGATGACATCCAATGTAGGTCAGGCCTAATCTTTGTCCGTTAATGCAACTTTGGCCGAGACTAATCTATCACAAAGAATGTCTTAAGTATCTCCCAGGAAGACAGAGAAGTTCTTCCAGTCCGGGCTTTTCAGATTAGAGGCTGTCTGCATGAGGGACCCAGAGGCAGGGGTCCTCCACTAAGAGTGAAATGAGAGTAAGGAAGAATTAGAGCTGGCCAGAGCTGCTAATACAGCGCTACCGGATAATCACACAGGGGGTTATGGGAGGGGTGGGCCGGAGTGTGACCTGTATTTTTATCGTTAAGTTTCTTTTCATTGTCTTTCCTTCTAAAAAAGTTTATTTTATTCTTGATTTACTGCGCACAGTCTATTACATATATTTCACTGGGTTTGCTGTAAGCTCTGCTAATATTATTATGAATGAAAGGGAATAAATGTGTGTTATACTGCAGTTTTCACATGACACATTTTTTTTCTGCTTGAAATTATAATGAAATATGTGTAGTAAAATAGTAAAAGATTAGGAAAGAACATAACAGAGAGTCAGATGCTAGTCCTTAGGTCTAATGTTTGCCAGTTGAGAAAAATGACCAGTATTTAAAAATGTGAATATTACAAATATTTTTAAAAATAAATTTTAAAAATTGAAAATAGGAAAATATGAATACAGTGATTTTTATTCCACACTACACTAAATTAAATTAAACAGGCATAATTATGTTCTCTTTTTAATGAAACATATTTGCTTATCTTATACACAGTATTCTCAGAAGAGCATATTGTGAGGTAACATGTAACAGGTAACATATGACATAACTAAATATGTCAATATTAGATATTTTAAATGATATTCTAAAGTACTAATTACATTCTATTCACTAAACTGCTGTATGTGTAAATATAAAGACCTCAAGTGGTCAATAAGCGGTCAATCAAGTTCAAGTTCATTGCTGCAGAGGCATCTTGACTGGCCAGTCCCACACACGCTCCTCTGTTTCTCTCTCTCTCTCTCTCAGTCAGAGCCGCTCACCCTCTGACCTGTGTGGAGGTTGCTATGGTAGGGAGGCTGGCTGCCTCAGTAATGTGGCTGTGAAAAGGCGGTGCTGTCAGGGCCGTCTCGAGATGTGTGCCCCCCCTGCATCGTTCTCCGCAGCTGGGCACGGCCCGAGAGCCTGGGAATGTCAGAGCCTCAGGTTCAGCAGACGCCCCCCTCACTCACCCCCATCACTGCTGCACCCCCACCTACACCACACAGCCCCCCCACAGCTCCAGTCTAGCCGTTGCCTCAGCCCACTGTCTGCAGCCCTGCAGCCCCATTCAACCCCCCGTACCCCAGCGTACCCTCAACATCCCTCCAGTTGCAGTGTAGACCATTAACATTAGAGTTGCAGCTTCAACATATGTCACACACAAAGGGGGAGGGGGGGTATCCACTGTGTTTGTGTGTGCGCATACTTGTTTTCATACATTTTCAGGACAAACTTTGTAGGAATATCATGCAATAATATGAGTAACCTACAATGCCAGGACCTATAATATGATCATGACTTTGTAAAGTGCTTTTTAAAGCCACATACTCAATTTTTAACTGAAAAGGTTCTTACAGGCTGTATCAATTTCATTAATATCTCAGTAGTTTCTCCCTGACAAAAATGAGATCAGATGGAAAGACAAAGGAGACTTTTCCTGACGTCCCCTGATGCTCAGATATTTCTCATGACCAAAAGAGTTGTAATCTCACGTGTCTTCAGGTTTAGTTGAAATCTCAATAAACATTGCGCTCAGATTTGCAGCTGAACTAAGTCCAAAACTTAAAGCCATCTCAGATTAGATGCTGTGAGTAACTATTTTAATTTTTAACAGTGCCATAAGTATAGCACATCTTCTTTTTCTCTAGTGCTGTTAGAATTTCAGTTCAATCACCATTACATCTCCTGAACCTTCAAAGGTCAGCGTTCAGATTTTCCTCTGGGTGGAGTTAGGGTTACAATCTGGCTTACAGAGAGACTTTCAAAAAAAGTTTCTCCTTACAGTTTGGTAGAGCCATATTGTTGCTGTACAAGAAAAAAATCAGAATGTTATTCTTCTTTTGAATATCATTTGAACACAGCAATGACAGATTGTATAAAAACTTATATTGTGTGAAATGAAATGATTGAACCAATAGAAATGCTCCAAAGCTTATAAAATAAAATCTCTTTACGTGAAAAATGTAAGATTTTGCTTTCTCCTGTGAAGTTCCTACTTTGGAGAAACATGTTATTTATTTATTTATTTATTTATTTATTTATTTATTTAGATAGTGACGATGTAGGACTTAATGTATGACTCCACTTCAGTGTATGAAAACAAGTGTGTATTTGTATATGAGAGATTACAGGGTGTTCATTCACTTTGGAAGTGTAAGGTGAATGTAGAATAAGCACATTTGTGTTGATTGTAGGTGAGACACAAGGCTTGAGACTAAGGCAGACAAGTCCATTTGTTTGTCTGCTCTTCTAAACAGTTCTTGTTCTTCTTCCTTGACTGTGGTGCTGTGTGTGTGTGCTGTGTGTGTGTGTGTGTGTGTGTGCGTGTGTGTGTTTTCAGTTTCCATTCTAGTCCCGCTCGCTGCTGGGAGGGGAGGGAGAAATAAAAGAGAAGCGATTTGCATAAGCTGCATGAAGTCCAAATAGTGAGCGTGGTGAAAAAATAGATATCAAAGAGCAGCAAAAAGACAAAAAGGACAAACCCTGCGTTGTGCAGACAGAGGAGAGAAAGGCAAAGCTTGCATGGGAGAGTGGGGTGAAATTGACAGAGAAAGAGTCTGATCTGCTCCCCTATGGTGATAAAAGGGATCAGATCCTCTGTGTATCATTTCCAAACTGTGAAAGAGTTGACACTCTATTTGCAAAGTCTTATTGTAAGAGAGAAAAGAAAGATTGATCGACCAGCCTTTATTTTGTGTTTGACTACCGAGAAATGCATGGGCACATTAAACCACTATGATCATTACTCTGCTGCAGTTTTCATGCATCTTCCACCCGCACACTGTTTTGTACAAATGTGTGAAAGTTTATTAATCGTTCACTTGCAATTATTATTCCATAAACGTGTAAGTGTAACTGAGCTCTTGCGATTTAAACATGTAATTATGTCTGTGAAGTGACCAAAACCCATCCATCCATTTTCTAAGCCACTTCTCCGTCAGGGTCACGGGGTGCTGGAGCCTATCCCAGCAGTCTTCAGGCGGAAGGCAGGATACACCCTGGACAGGTCGCCAGTCCATCGCAGGGCAGACACAGACAGTCACTCACACACTCACACCTAGGGGCAATTTAGCATGTCCAATTGGCCTGACTGCATGTGTTTGCACTGTGGGAGGAAACCGGAGAACCTGGAGGAAACCCACGCAGACACAGGGAGAACATGCAAACTCCACACAGAGAGGACCCTGGTTGCCCGGCCGGGGAATCAAACCCACACCACCGTGCCGTCTGTGACCGAAACCTCACAGCTTTTTTGCTTTGTTTTGCAGAACTGGCTAAACTGCACCATTCTGAGATGTTCAACTTCAGAAGGAGAGACCGGACGACCTCAGTGGGCAGAATTCTGTGTGGAGTTCTCTGGGAAAGAATTAAGCTTATGTAACATTTCAGTGAGGACGTGTCCTGCATGTGTCTGGTTACATTTTTTTTAATGTTAATGAACTTCTCTGTACATGTGTGGAGTCTGAAGGTCAAATGTGATTGCTGTAGCTTTAGGATCTACTTGCAGTGTTCACTGTGGTGTATTTTATATTTTTGAAATGACTTCAAAATCTGCAATTCTTTCACTTGTTTTGGTCTCCAAATCTGTAAATAAACATTTAAAATAAATCGTTGTTGTCTTAATGGGTTCAGAGTTTGCCAGACAGCCAATCAAATATCTGGGCTCTGTAAATATTGTGTGTCTGTGTTGACCCGACCAGATAAACTGAACTTTAATGAACACTAGTTGGAATCCGGTCGAACCAGCACCAACGAAATCCATCGAATCAGCACCCTGGACAGCAATGTGTGTGTGTGTGTGTGTGTGTGTGTGTGTGTGTGTGTGTGTGTGTGTGTGTGTGTGTGTGTGTGTGTGTGTGACAGAGATTCATTCCGTATGTCCCCGAATTTAAATACACCATCGCCACGCAGCGCGCGCGACTGGGCGCGTGTAGGTTACACCGGAGCCGAGCGGCTGGGGGAGATAAATATACGGGTTTTTACGTTTGTGAGGACGACGGAATAAGAAGAAGAGTCTGTGTTTCGTCATCTCTACAACGACTCGGTGTTTTCACGAAAAAAGTGACCTCGATGCCTCAAATGTTGAGATCACTTCACAAACAAGTGAAGAGAATATAAAACTCTGATTATTGCTCTGTTAACTCACTGTCAGAAACGCCAAGCACACCAGGACAAGTCAAAACACTGAATCAGAAAGAGAAAGAAAGAAAGGAAGAAGAAAGACAGACTGACAGACAGACAGACAGACAGACAGCGTCAGCCCCGCGAGAGCGCCGGGTTAATGTGTGAGACGAGAAACTGAAAGTGTGTGTTGCTGATTTAAGCTGTAGGTAAACAGAGGCTTTACCCCCCCCCCTTAATTTAGGATAGAAACGGACTTAAGTAAGATAAAGATAAATACATACACTACACGCGTGTAACCGTTTCAGGTGCACCCGAGAAAATCAGGCTGGATATAAAGATCATGGCCCAGCGTTTCTCAGAGTTAGAATGAATACAAACACTGTGAACACAGTGAGCACAATGTTGTGAAGTGGTGAATATGAACCCGGCCTGTGTTCCTCTGACTGACTCTCAACCTCTCAGCACCTCACCGGAGACGAGGAGTCCCGAGTTTCTTATGTTAGACAGTGTTTTCTCAGGCAGAGACAGGTTCACTGCTCAAATCACTAGAGAACAGTGGAGCTGCCTCAGATTTCAGCCCCGCAGACAGTCCGCGTTGGTGGATGAGCTTAAGCGGGAAGTTTGGTTCCGTTGTTAAAAGGCTCATTTAAAACAGCGAGAGTTCAGGAGAAGTACAACAAATCCACAACGCTTTGTTTTAGGCCCATATTACATTTCGAGCCCCTACCGAATAAACAGACAACTGTAAATAAATAAATAAATAAATAAATAAGGTCATTATAGTGTGCTGTTTCTAAGATTATGGCTCTTCTAAACAGAGCCGACCTAACGCACAATCTAATAGCACAGACTTGTCTGTCACAGACACAGACAGGCCTGTTAAACTGTAGCTGTAGCCCACTGAAAGACCCTCGCTCACTCTGAGCTTCAGTGCAATTAAAATGAAGTTAAATGAAAGTAACTCGAGATATAAGATTATTTATATTATGTAGAGTAAGTCGATGTTACTCTGTAAATGAATAAACAAATAACGACATTTTAAAAACAACTGAGCAGATTTCGCTCTTCATAAAACCCCAGCGAAAACAGTCAGTGGCAATGACCTCGACTCCCTCGGGCCACTAAATGGACAGTTGATTGACCCTAT
The DNA here is from genome assembly GCF_015220715.1 of Pygocentrus nattereri. NCBI lineage: Eukaryota > Metazoa > Chordata > Actinopteri > Characiformes > Serrasalmidae > Pygocentrus > Pygocentrus nattereri. Next base: position 21,817,753 of record NC_051221.1, on the reverse strand, counting down.
TTGCCATTGACCCCGGGCTGAATGAAGCAGTAAGGACCAGTTGGTGGGGTGAGTGCGTCCCTTTGGCCGGTCCCCTAGAGAACAGTAAAGCAGGCCAGAGGGGCCAGAGGTCAGAGCTGAAAACCACAGGTCAAGAACCACTAATTAAGAGCCGTTTCCTTTTACTCCCTTGTGACTGCTGAGGTGGACGGTGGGCTGCCACCAATACGCCAACATCTTTTACAAGGCCTTTCAGTGAACATGCAGAGCAAGACTCAAAGGCTCTGACATCTACTAAACTGTGGCTACAAGAAAATTCCTGTTTGTTTGCTCTTCTTTGCTTCTTGTGCCTTTTTTGGACACGTTTAACAGGGTGATTGTCTGCCCCTAGATTTCATGCCCATCTTCTTTTCCTGCTTCTTCACTCAGTAGCTAGTCTGTTACATCTAAACACTTTTTCACAGCTTGTTAGGCCTCAAAGTCTTGAGTTGCTTCGGTTTCATTGGGATGGCTAAAGTCTTAGAGCTTCGCTCCATTCTGCAGCCAAAGAGAGTCTCTCTTCATGGCTCAGCCTCAGAGCCCTGAGCTGGAGGATGTAGGCTGTGTTATAGGTTAGCATAAGAATGGTGGCGGAGCTTGTGAACTGCCCTGACCCCCTGACCTCTCTCCCTGGCCATGAATAGCATCAGTCAGAGGCCGGCCAGGCTTTTCAGTCACCACAAGACGTGCCTGAGCTCCTAAGCATGCTGATTTAACGTATCCTCAGCAGCATGGCTGCTTTTGCACTCACTCTCAGGAGTTTGTTTAAGGCACCCCCCTAATACACACACACACACACACACACACACACACACAAGCACACACACACACACACAAGCACATGCCCCCTGAGCTACAGGGAAATTAAGGGTCTGATCTAAGACAAGGGCCCATTCACTGGGAAGGCCATGTTCAGGCCTGTTTACTCTGCTTCTTTCTCCTACTTTAGCATAAAAGCTGAGGGGAAGTGTTGGTCTACAAAAGGCTAAACACGTAACGGTGTCTCTGCTCATTGCATTTCATAAAATACTCTAACAGCAATGGCTCAAAAACTCTTGTTTCCTTCATTTATGAAAAGAGTGCTTCTCAAATAAGTCGCCTGGCAGGCGTGATGTGAGGAGTGCATGATCATGCTTTTAGTGCGTGGTGGGAAGCAAATGTGCCCAAAGTGATAGGAAAGCATTTTTACTAGGATGCAGTTTGATTCTAAGTGAACAGCGGCCTACTGATGCCAAAACGATGTGCAGCAATTCCAGAGCGATGTGCGTTAATATTCTGATTTTTTCCAATTCCTGCATTACATTTCAGGAGAATATCCTAAATCTGAAAGACGTCTTTTCATGCAGTGCTGATCTCACAGAAGCACAACTAGCAGCTGGATTACATGAGCTGCTCAGCTAAACCTACAGTATTCAGGGCTAAATGTCCACTGGAGCTTCCCTCATCCATGAGCATGTGGTCAGTAGATAAATCACACCGAGTCCAGAAATGATCAGCCCATATCACTGTACACACTTTAAAAAGATGGTCCTCCAGGGGTTCTTTAGTAAAGGCCATGGATCTGTTTAGAACCATGAGTTCTACACTCTTAAAAAAGATGGTTCTCCAGGGGTTCTTTAGTAAAGGCCATGGCTGAATATGGAACCCTGAACATTCAATGAGCCATCTGACCAGACAGTCGGTACTGTGTGTAAGTCTACGTGGAGATGTTCTGTCGTAGCTACGCCGCCTACTTTGGCCTCGAATCCAGTCATTACGTTAATTGCGCAGTTTGCGTTGTGTGCGCTCTGTCACTCCTCGGGTCTCCATTCCACTCTACACGTCAGCAAACAGAGGACTGAGGGCGTCTGCGGCTTCATCGACAAAAGAAAGGCTTATCAGGCGAGTAGGACCACTGAGCGTTTAGTCGACGGGCAGAACTGGGGTGAATGTGAGAAATATCAAAGTAAGGCTGAAGCCCGTCCGGCTGCGCATCTGTGTGGCGACACTGCCCCCTGGCGGTGAGAACTAAGGAAGCTACTACCACACTGTTACTGTTTGAAACAGATGTTAAACAATTAAAATGACGTTAATCTTTCACTTCCAGTCAAATTTTCTCTTTTGTGGAAAAACTAAATAAACAAACAAACAAAACACACGGAATCAGTTCTCTGAGCATAAAGCGGGACTTTGTTTACTGCAAGAGATGGACAGAAACCAATAGGATTGAAAACTGTCAAAATAAACAGTACAAATACACAGGTTCCAAATTATCACACTGAAACAGCACAAAAGTAATAATAGATGTTTTTAAATTTAAAATAGTCTGGTTGGTTTTGAGAGAGCAGAATGCACTTTTACAGTCATGTCAGTCTTATCCTGCCTACAGCCGGACGAAGATGCACGCCGGAGCTGTAACACAGTTCGTACGCGGTGCGAAAGCAGCTCTTTATGTTTTGGAAGATAATATTAAGACGTTTTTTTTTTATCTTTTACGAAGCTCGGAGTGAAAAACATTCGACCCCGGCAGGACTCGAACCTGCAATCTTCTGATCCGAAGTCAGACGCCTTATCCATTAGGCCACGAGGCCGTTGATAAGGCAAGGAAATCATTGACATTTAAACAAGAACAATAACGGGTCCTCTGGCCTGAAGCGGCGTGGTCTCTGTGTTAATGTGTTTTATTAACGTCCCTGCGCTGCCCAGCAGGCACTATGACCGCTGCGGAAAATAGGACGATTTTAACGGAGCCGAGACCACACTTAAGTTAACAGCTAGCGTTAGCTAACTGTTAGTAAACTTTCTTTACTAAAGGCGGTGCCTGTCTTAAACCGACTAGAAAGCTCACTACGAGGTCAGAATGCTTCGATATGAACTTTAGCTCCGTGTAAACGAGCAGTCGTCTTAACCTTTCACTATATTGAGCCCTCCAACCCCGAGCCAGTCGTGTGGTGTCGCTGTGGGCAGAACAGAGCGGTGTCGGTGAGCGGCCAAAGCTCGTATTTAGGATGAACCAAGATCGTGCATTGCGTGTGGAACTGAATGAGGCGACAAGGGAGTTCAGTTCCTGTCTGCTTAAGTCTTGCGTAAGCCACTCCGCCCCGTTTCCCGGGGCAACGGCAGCCGCCTCTGCGGAAAGACTGAACAAACCCGAAACAAGACTGATTTATCTTAAAATCAGGTCATTTGAAAATTCGTGTTTTAGCTCAAAATAGCCACAAGACCCTCACTTTTACAAAAGTGGCCAAAACATCGCTGTCATTTAAATGTTTGATGAAATAGGCAGAGTTCCCCGCTGGTGTGAGGGGGGGCTGGAGTATCTGATGTCTGCGCGCCAAAACCACGTGACCACGTTCCCGGAATTGTTGTGATATGGCGGCTCTCGGTTTCATCTGTTCTTTGGTTGAAGCCAAACGTGGATCAACCCTCCTTCCTGCACCTCCGACGCCAGCGAATCGCAGACGCTGAGGGCGGCGCTCACCAGTGTTTGGAAAATGTCTCCTCAAAGCGAAGACGGTGGACAGCACGAAAAATCGTTTAGAGGCTTCAGAAGAAAAGTAACTGAAAGTGTTTGAAAGGTGTGGGTAACTATATCATGCGGAAAAGACGCCCAGCAGCTGGTTTAACCACACATGGGGTTTCTGTCTTTAGTAGCAAACTGTAACTGTTAACGTCGCTGTGCATTTTTTGCCGTGACTTTCTTCATCTTCTGCCTCAACATGTGGATGTAGGTGAGTATGAAGGCACCTTCACGTTGTTCGCGGTCGCTGTCTGGTGCTGCTGCTTTGAAGTTGGCTGTGTGACAAAGTCTATGCACAGAATTCAGCAAGTTAAAAGTAAGTTAAACTGCCTTGTTCAGGTCATTTGTTCACAATCGATGTATAAATTGAAGTAGAAATACAAAACAGAGACTAAAGAGTTATTGCTCTGGTCAAGTTACTGCTCATGTTCCCAAAATGCTCTCATTCATTTGGCTGCGCTTGTGTGACTGCTGGGCCTTGTTTTCCAGGGTCTGCTGAGTATTTAATGAGTTGACTGTGACCACAGAGGGCAGATGCTCCAATTAGTGTCCCGTCGACCATGGCGGTGCTCCTCTGCTGCACTGTGGAGGAGATGGTGCACAGCTGCAGCCGAAGCCAAGATCCAGCAGAGCTCCAGAGAGACCCGCATGAACCCCCTCAACATCCAGATGCTCTCCAGGAACCTGCAAGAGCAGATCTTCCGCAGCTCAACGCAGGAGTACTCGGAGGAGGATGTGAAGCGGAGCATTGGGCATTTGGAGGCGCATAAACTCTGGGGGAAAGAGGCAGTTCTGTTGCCTGATGTGGAGCTAAAATTGCCACCGATGTATGGCGATGACATTGACAGCCACTTTCGCCTTCTGGCCCAGAAACAAAGTCTGCCTTATCTGGAGGCGGCCAGCCAGCTCCAGCAGACAAAACTCCCTCAGATGCCCCCAAAATGGGCTTGGGAAGTGGGCTGGACGCAGTACAGTTTGGATGGAGAGTGCAAGAAAGTGGATTTCCCTGAAGAGAATGCTCTGGTTTTTGATGTGGAGGTCTGCATGGCTGAGGGTCACTGTCCCACCCTGGCAGTGGCTGTTTCTCCAACTGCCTGGTCGGAAACGGCTTCCAATACCTGCATTACACACAGACACGCACATATGTTTATACACATAGACACACACACACATTTTTTCTAAGCTGCTTATCCTTCTATGCCACGGGGTACCTGCATTACATAAATCTGTAAAGCAGGATGAGTAATCTTGCTAAAGATTGGTGAAAGTAATACAGTAATCAGCTGATTATTTTAATGATTAGTTGAGGAATGGAAAAAAGAGGCAAAGAATAAAAATAGACTTAACTGAATTATAATAAAGCATGCAGAGTATTTCAAAAATTCTTGGAAAAAGATAAACTAGGAAGCTTTTAATAAGGCTTTATTAAAGAAAACGCACAAGACCTGTGTGGCAAAAATTCAAATTAAAATGTGCGTTGCCATCATGTAAATTACGAAGTAAGGCCTACACATTGTCAAGGTTTTAATTGAGTTTAATGGGGGAAACCATTAATTATAACCCAAATACAAAATTAGGTGTAAATACAATGAGTACGTTGTTTATTGTTGTTTCTCTTTTTGCTTCTTTGTTTTAGGTACTCATGGTGCAGTAAGCGTCTGGTTGAGGAGAGGTACACCTGGTCCAGTCAGCTTACACTAGCAGACCTCATCCCGCTGGAGACTCCACCAAACTCCAGCAGGCCTAAGAATAGATTGTGGAAGGAAAGGCTCGTAGTGGGACACAATGTCAGCTTTGACCGAGCACACATTAAAGAACAGTACCTTCTGAAAGTATGCATTTAGGGTTTTTGTATGCAGTGCTTACCCTGATTTATTTTTAACATTTGAGTATATCTTTTACAAACTGTACCAAAAGTATTGCAGTTCTTGATGGAGTCATTTTGGTTTCATTCATCAGAATTAACAGGGCTCAGTTGTTCACTGACCCTTTATGCAATGGTTCTTTGTTATTTGTAGATAAACATTGTCTTTGTGTGCTGTTGCTGTTAATCAGGGCTCAAAGATGCGGTTCCTGGACACAATGAGCCTCCACATGGCTATCTCAGGACTGACAGGTTTACAGCGTTCTCTCTGGATGGCCAACAGGTATCGGAAGAGACAAGGCCTACATGAAGTCAAGGAACACATGAAGAAACTTGGTCAGCGACCAAAGGGCCCAGCAGTATGTGTATATACAAACCGTTGTTATTGATTTTCCCCAGTGACTGCATGTAGAGTATTAACTGGGCATGTCTACCATATTATATACTGTATTTTAGATCTATGTAGGGAATACTTATAATGCTGCATACAACCCCAATTCCAATGAAGTTGGGACGTTGTGTAAAACATAAAAACAGAATACGATGATTTGCAAATCCTTTTTAACCTATATTCAATTGAATACACTATTTAATATTATTTATATTTAATGGTTAAATGGATAAACTTTATTGTTATGATTTAACTGTGTTACATCACCTTTCCTTTTAACAACACTCAATAAGTGTTTGGGAACTGAGGACACTAATTGTTGAAACTTTGATGGTGGAATTCTTCCCCATTCTTGCTTGATGTACAACTTCAGTTGCTCAACAGTCCGGGGTCTCCTTTGTCGTATTTTGCGCTTCATAATGTGCCACACATTTTCAATGGGAGACAGGTCTGGACTGCAGGCAGGCCAGTCTAGTACCCACACTCTTTTACTACGAAGCCACGCTGTTGTAACACGTGTAGAATGTGGCTTGGCATTGTCTTGCTGAAGTAAACAGGACGTCCCTGAAATAGACGTTGCTTGGATGGCAGCATGTGTTGCTCCAAAACCTGTATGTACCTTTCAGCATTAATGGTGCCTTCACAGATATGCAAGTTACCCATGCCATGGGCACTAACACACCCCCACACCATCAGTGATGCTGGCTTTTGAACTTGCGCTGATAACAATCCGGACAGTCCTTTTCCTCTTTGGCCCAGGGGACACGACGTCCATGATTTCCACAAACAATTTGAAATGTGTCAGACCACAGGACACTTTTCCACTTTGTGTCAGTCCATCTCAGATGAGCTCGGGCCCAGAGAAGCCGGTGACGTTCCTGGGTGGTGTTGATATATGGCTTTCACTTTGCATGGCAGAGTTTTAACTTGCACTTGTAGATGGAGCGACGAACTGTGTTCACTGACAGTGGTTTTCTGAAGTGTTCCTGAGCCCATGTGGTAATATCTGTTACAGAATGATGTCGGTTTTTAATGCAGTGCCGCCTGAGGGATCGAAGCTCACGGGCATTCAGTGTTGGTTTTCTGCCTTACCGCTTTACTTGCAGAGATTTCTCCAGATTCTCTGAATCTTTTGATGATATTGTGGACTGTAAATTATGAAATCCCTAAATTCCTTGCAATTGCACGTTGAGAAACGTTCTTAAGCTGTTGGACTATTTGCTCACGCAGTTGTTCACAAAGTGGTGAACCTCACCCCATCCTTGCTTGTGAAGGACTGAGCCTTTCAGGGATGCTCCCTTTATACCCAATCATGGCATTCACCTGTTTCCAACTTACCTGTTCACCTGTGGAATGTTCCAAACAGGTGTTTTTTGAGCATTCCTCAACTTTTCCCAGTATTTTGTTGCCCCAACTTCTTTGGAATGTATTGCAGGCATCAAAATGAGCGAATATTTGCAAAAAACTATAAAGTTTATCTGTTTGAAGATAAAATATCTTGTCTTTGTAGTGTATTCAATTGAATATACATTGAAAAGGATTTACAAATCATCGTATTCTGTTTTTATTTGTTTTACTCAACGTCCCAACTTCATTGGAATTGGGGTTGTAATTACCTGTTGATAACTTTTAATATTATTAATTAATATCATTTTATATAGAAAAAAAATTCGTATGCAGAGTTTAGTCTTATAATGTAAATTCTGTGTTCTTTATAGTAATCTTTTCTCAGGTTGTCTGCTTCAAGATTTGATCATGATTTGAAAAGGAGGCACTCTGGATGATAAATCTGTTGTAATTTGCAAGAAATACTATAAAATTCTCAATGCTCTACAGCTTTCTTAGTCATTTTAGAATCACCTACTGCTCTCATCATTATAGAAATATCTAATAGTTCCTCATTTTTTGCAAGCTAAGAAGTTGCGGAGGACTAACATACTGTGTTAATTACATACGTTTGTCTGAAACCAATTGGTTTTATATTGTTAAATATTATAATTGATTACATTTTTTTTAATGGTGATGCACGTTGTAATGTTTAAAATCCTTGATCAATATGTTTAATGTGAATCATCACATTAAATGAAACATGATCTGTTTGTGTTTATAGATTGGCTCTTGGGACTGGGTTAACATCAGCAGTATTAATAACTTGGCTGATGTACATGCTCTCTATGTTGGAGGGGATCCCCTAGAGAAAGAGCCCAGGGATATTTTTGTGAAGGGCAGCATGAGTGATGTTAGGAACAATTTCCAGGTAAGTGCAAGAACCACAGTTTATAAACCACAGTGAGAGGTATAAACACATACTCCTTTAGAATCACAGATCACAAAAGTACTTTTATGACATTCAAATTTGCTCTTTTAGGAGTTGATGCAGTATTGTGCTACAGATGTGCTTGCCACACATGAAGTGTTCACCGAGCAGCTGTCTCTCTTCATGGAGCGGTAACAATATTCCACATATAGGCTACTCTGTCCATACTCTGCCCACCGAATTAACTCTTGCAGTTTAACTAGTTAAATAATTCTGCACTTCATTTCTGTGTTCTGTGTATTTCATGCATTTCTGTAGGTGTCCTCATCCAGTGACATTTGCAGGGATGCTGGAGATGGGTGTCTGCTATTTGCCTGTCAACCAGAGCTGGGGTCGGTATTTGGAGGATTCCCAGGATACATTTGAGGAGCTGCAGAGAGAGATGAAGAAATCTCTGATGATTCTGGCAGATGATGCTTGCCAGTTAATGCAGGATGACAGGTGAACATGCACAAAGGACTGAACTACTAAGTTGTTATCATTTGTGCTATAGAAAGTTATTAGCTTAACTTTAGAAAAACCTCAGAAAACCTTCATGCTAGGGGTGGGCAATATGGCCAAAAAAAAATATCACAAGACATTTTTCACAATGCACAATATGCATTACGATATTTCTGTTTTTTTCAGACATTGTTGTTGAGTTAGACCAGACAAAATCACACCAGAAGGGCCACATTTAAAAATTATTATCAAAAAACTATGAATACAATGAGGGCAGCGCGGTGGGTAGTGCTGTCACAGCGAGGAGGGCCTGGGTTCAATTTCCCCAGCCGGGTGACCTGGATCCTCTCTGTGTGGAGTTTGCATGTTCTCCTCGTGTCTGCGTGGGTTTCCTCCGGGTTCTCTTGTTTCCTCCCACAGTCGAAAGACATGCAGTCAGGCCGATTGGATATGCTAAATTGCCCCTGGATGTGAGTGTGTGAGTGACTGACTGTGTGTGTCTGTCTGTCTGTCCTGCGATGGACTGGCGACCTGTCCAGGGTGTATCCTGCCTTCAGCCCAACGACCGCTGGGATAAGCTCCAGCACCCCCCGTGACCCTGAGGGAGAAGCAGCTTAGAAAATGGATGGATGGATGAATACAATGATTTTAAAGTGTGGATACAAGGAGGTGTAATTAATGAAGTGGCCAGTTGTAGTTTATGCAAGTAATATCGTGAACTTATGGAAAGGGAGACCACTCCCTTGACTCCCACAGTCATATGTAAAATTTAAACACCCCCAGTCCAGTTGCAAGCTTGGTTGATGGTCTAAGTGAACATGAGTACACACTGTCTGCATCTGCACATTTACTGCACTGTTACTGTTAACGTGTAAGTTATGGCTCATTTTATATTTTATCATTTTTTCCAATATGTTAATCTCAGCAAATAAAAATAAATGAGCACTAATATGAGCAGAAAATGCTGTGTTTGAGTTTGTTCCCTGTAGAGAATGTGTTAACTTAGTGGGATATAGTTACTGTATGACAACCAGTCGTGCAATCTGCACATCTATTTCTTGATTAGGTACAAAGAAGACCCATGGCTGTGGGATTTAGAGTGGGATGTTCAGGAGTTCAAGCAGAAGAAAATACCCATGAGCAAGAGAAAGAAAGCTGAGCAAGAGGCTGAGAAAGCAGCCACAGCTTCCAAAAGAGAAAGTCCAGAGAAAGACTGGGATGAAGGTATAGCACATTCTTTTGATGAAGTACAGATAATCCAAGCATTGAAAACTCGGGTCCATTTTTTTTCTTTTATTCTTATTAAAATAATTTTCAATAATTTATATGTAGATAAATATAGATTATTAGTGAATAATGCATTTCTCAGCATTTGCTCTAAATTACTTTGCATAAAAGATAAATGTTAAATGATTACAGATCCAGGACCCCCAGAGGAGGAGGAGCAGGGGAGGTCGGACCCAAGCAGAGAGCTTGTGGAGCGGCTAAAGGGGACAGTAAGCTGCCTCCCTAAGAGGAGGCAGCACATGCCCGGATACCCAGGGTGAGCACTGGCTGTGTTACACTAGGGTTGCTCGGAGAAAGCCACTCGAGAAGTAAATGAATTTGCTCTTTCTGTGTTCCCCCTCAATGTCTCCCAGCTGGTATCGGAAATTGTGTGCACGGATGTCAGAGAAAGAGAAAGAGCCCTGGTCTCCTGGAGCCAGTCTCATTAGTCTTCAGATGAGGGTCACACCCAAGCTGATGGGCCTGACCTGGGACGGCTTTCCCTTGCACTACGCAGAAAAGCATGGCTGGGGTTACCTGGTCCCAGGCCGCAAAGACAACTTGGACATCACAGAGGACACTGATGGACCTATGTGCCCCCATAGGTAAGATGAAGCTGGGATGATGACAGTCACAGGGATGGTGGATTTTCTGTGCAAAAAGTCCCACCCACAGTGTTTGATGGATAGGTATGCCTTGACAATGAAAATGCAATTAAAAACAAAATGCAAAAGTATTTCAGTAATCACAGAGTAGGAATGTGATAATGAGGGAGGGCAGGCATAAATGGATTGCCATTACTTCATTATTTCACGGTATGATTTTGTTTGAGTTCTTGGTTCTGGTGTGTTCAGAGCAATAGAGACAATCTACAGAGAGTATTGTGAGCAGAAAGGAAAAGAACAGCCACAGTGTCTCAGCAGCTCACCCTCGGATGACCTCATGCTGACCGACAGCAGTGTCTGGCAAACGGTAAGGAACTTGTTTACTGTACAGTTTTCCTTTTATGTTAACAGTGTTGTACAGGCACATTAGTAATGGTTATTGCAGTTTTGTATTAGATGAAAATGCTCCAGTTTTTTCCAGTTATCACACTGTTCTAAAAAAAAAAGTTGGGGGGGAAATAAACAAGATGTAAAAAAAAAAATACCTCGCATAGAGTTCCACAGGGCTTCAACCAAGACAAAACCGCTTTTAGGAACACTAACATATCAGTAATGCAGTGACACCGTGATCTCCAGGCAAGATTAACCTTGCAACATTGAAGTTAACCTATACATTTAATTCATTTCTTAAATTAATGGTTCAGCAAAAATAAATAAATAAATAAATAAATCAAATTTACACAATATTCCACTTACCCCACATGTAACCAATCAACCAAGACATGTTTGATGTTCAAATTTAGCTTCATTAGTTTAGCACTTGAGCTGCAGGGGTAATGTTGCTAAAAACACTAAAAGCCAACAGTCATCAAAATCCTTTATGTTAATTACATCACTAAGAGCGCATTTTGGTGAATTTTGACTCTTTGCACTCTTGGGTCCACACAGAACAAATGAACCATGTTCTGGCAAAATGTAGAAGCTGTAGGGGAGTCAGAATACAGCACAAAACCTGATGGCTGCACAAATTCATGTTTACATGATGAGGTTTTGTTCATTTTTATGTTTCAGAGTAGGTAAAACTGTCCCAGAGTGTGTATGACTTTAATGAAGACTTGACTATGTATTTACAGAAAAGATTTGAGTGACTGTTGTCTTCAAGTCTTTGTCTTAGCTTCAAGGCTTAGCCTTATAGCTCCAACGGTAAACTAAAGAAGCAAAAGTTGGACACCATTGTGTCCACCATTGGACAAACTGTGTAAATACTTTGCCAAACCATCCCTTTAATGTTTCTCATATAGTAGAATTTCAGATAGGCTGCTGTGTGTGTGTGTGTGTGTGTGTGTGTGTGTGTGTGTGTGTGTGTGTGTGTGTGTGTGTGTGTGTGTGTGTGTGTGTGTGTGTGTGTGTGTGTGTGTGTGTGTGTGTGTGTGTGTGTGTGTGTGTGTGTGGTGTCCACTAGGTGGAGGAGTTGAGTTTGCTGGAGGCAGAGTCTGAGGATGAGACAGTGCCTAGAACAGTGAGATCCAGAAAGACCCAGGTACATTAATTTCAGCTAATTTGACAAGTTTCTGCAAACACTGGAAAGGGGAAAAAACTCATCTGAGTTTTTCTATCATCACTGGAATAAATAGGCAGTTTTTACACATCAGTAAGAGAGATTTCTAATGTTTGTCCATCAGGTATCATATGATTTGGAAACAGATATAAGTGAGTGTCCTTATCACCATGGTAACGGACCATACAATGACGTGAACATCCCTGGATGTTGGTTCTTTAAGTTACCTCATAAGGTGCATTAAAACTCTTCCCTTTTATCACATTTCTTTATATGAATTAACAGCTCTTCGTACGCATAGCTTTGAGTATGATTTTTACCAGTGCTTTTACATGTTAGGATGGGAATGAGAATAATGTGGGCAGCCCCTTCTCTAAAGACTTCCTACCTAAAATGGAGGATGGGACCCTTCAGGCAGGACGAGGAGGAACTAATGCAGCGCGGGCTCTGGAGATCAACAAGATGATCTCATTTTGGAGAAATGCCCAGAAACGCATCAGGTAGACTTGCCTCAGTATTTTTCCAGTAACGATCTGGTGAAATGCCCTGTAATATTGACTTTAGCTTTATTGAGCAGGCTTGTCTTTGATTCATTAGAAATAACTTGCTTTTGGCCATCTGTCTGTGTAGTTCTCAGATGGTTGTCTGGCTTCGTAAGGGAGAATTTCCTCGCACTGTTAATAGGTATTGCAGTTACTTTACACTGTCTGCTAGCAACATTGTGGTCACTCTACTGAAAACCTTTAAATCACCTTTTTTCTTCTACTTTGCAACAGACATGTTGACTATGATGAGGAAGGGCAGTATGGTGCCATCCTGCCCCAGGTTATCACTGCTGGAACGGTCACCCGCAGAGCTGTGGAGCCAACATGGCTGACTGCCAGTAATGCACAGGTAAGTGAAGTAAGAGGAGCAAGTTCATTCTCCCCAAACACTAGAATCTTTTCTGCTCTATGGTTAAGCAGATTCCTTTATTACACCACCATATTTGCATATTTTTATTAGTTTTGAGTACAGATTAATATCTCATCATAATGAAAGTCTGAAATCTAAATTTAAAAATTTATATGCATCATAGCTTCCATGTCAGAATCACTGAAAGAAGACCAGATTCCTATGTTGTGCTGTCAATGAAACTAAGATTTTATGTGTAAATCACTGTTTAGATATGTGTATGTGTTTTCAGCGGGGTCGTGTGGGCAGTGAACTGAAAGCTATGGTACAGGTGCCTCCTGGGTACCACCTGGTAGGGGCAGATGTTGACTCTCAGGAGCTGTGGATTGCTGCTGTGCTGGGAGAGTCTCACTTTGCTGGCATGCATGGTGAGCCTAGTTGCCAGATTGATTTGCTTCTCTAATCCCTATTAGAGCCAAAGACTTTATTCAACTGCCAAGTGCTTCAATCAGCTACTTGTCAATATGTTAAAATATTATTTGTAGAAATCAGATTTTCTCCAGATCAGCAGTTCTTTTGAAGCTGCAGACAGGCTTGGCATCACACCAAGGTGTAGCAAAAGACAAGTCTCAAGATGTGTTCAAGCGTCTCTCAAGACCTTTTTACAGCATTTGTAAAAACAACTACACAGTATCACTTCTGATAGCAACGTAGTGTTAGAAACAGTGTTACACTACTGGCTTTTTCCTCTCAGGCTGTACAGCGTTTGGATGGATGACCCTACAGGGGAAGAAGAGTCAGGGAACTGACCTTCACAGCCGCACCGCAGAAGCTGTGGGCATCAGTCGTGAACACGCCAAAGTCTTCAACTATGGCCGGATATACGGGGCTGGCCAGCCTTTCGCTGAACGCCTGCTCATGCAGTTCAACCACCGGCTCAGCCAACACAAGGCAGCCTGTAAAGCCAAACAGATGTATGCACTAACAAAAGGATTGCGCAGGTGCGGCAGCTGGACGCAGATCTTACTAGTAAAGTGACATTTTATGGGTAAAATAACATATTAATTGTGGACACAGGTATCATCTCTCCGAGGAGGGTGAGTGGCTGGTTAAGAATCTGGGTCTGAATGTGGAGAGGGATGAAGACGGCACTGTCACCAGAGAGGAATTACGCAGGATTTCTAAACTAGCTGGGAAAAGGTTAGTTTACTGTCCCACAACATATGTCGCAATTGCTGACACTCCTGCTTGTAGTACTTTGTGCAACCTAACTTTACCAACAGAAAAACAATAAGTCTTCTCCTATAATGCTTCATGAGATTGGAGAAAACATCAAGGAATCTGAGAGTACTCCAGATTTTCCAGTCTTAAGTCTTCTGTTCTCTACTCTTCTCTTTAGTTCATCCTATAGGTTTACAGTTAGGTCGTGGAACTGGCATAGCCATGTCTAAAGCTTGAGTCTGTGGTCTTTGTACCTTTTTTTTTTTTTTTTTTGGTCAATTTGTATGTTTTGGATCAATGTCCTGTAAGAAGATCCAATGTAATTTTAGCTTTTTATCAGAAACAGCCAGATTTTCATTTAGAGATTTGTGGTTCTTCATGGGGGCCGCGATGCCCTGTATGTCTTAACAAAGTTCACGGGACCCATTTTGAGTGTTTGTTGTTAAAATTTCTCAACTAACAGTAGCATCTAGTAAACTTTAGGTGCTTGTTTGTGTTTAGCTCCTGGCATTCCTTTCAAATAATCTCTTGGTGTGGAGGTGATGTGTGCTTGTAGTTTTGCTGACCCCATGTTACCATGCTGATCACTCCATTTCTTTGAAAATTCTTAATTATTGCACTCACAATAGGTATGTGCATTTTTAGAGCAATTTGTTGATTTCCGAAGGTCAACATATGAGACAGAAATATTGTTTGTGTATCCTCAAATATTCCCACATTTGATACATGATTAAGGGAATTTGGCTTCTGTGGCACCTTTATACACTGCTCAAAAAAATAAAGGGAACACTCAACACATCCTTGATCTGAATGAATGAAATACTCATTGATAACTTTGTTCTGTACAAAGTTGAATGTGCTGACAACAAAATCACACAAAAATCATCAATGGAAATCAAATTTATTAACCAATGGAGGCCTGGATTTGGAGTCACACACAACATTAAAGTGGAAAAACACACTACAGGCTGATCCAACTTTGATGTAATGTCCTTAAAACAAGTCAAAATGAGGCTCAGTATTGTGTGTGGCCTCCACGTGCCTGTATGACCTCCCTACAACGCCTGGGCATGCTCCTGATGAGGTGGCGGATGGTCTCCTGAGGATCTCCTCCCAGACCTGGACTAAAGCATCCGCCAACTCCTGGACAGTCTGTGGTGCAACGTGCCGTTGGTGGATGGAGCGAGACACAATGTCCCAGATGTGCTCAATCAGATTCAGGTCTGGGGAATGGGCGGGCCAGTCCATAGCTTTAATGCCTTCATCTTGCAGGAACTGCTGACACACTCCAGCCACATGAGGTCTAGCATTGTCCTGCATTAGGAGGAACCCAGGGCCAACCACACCAGCATATGGTCCCACAAGGAGTCTGAGGATCTCATCTTGGTACCTAATGGCAGTCAGGCTACCTCTGGCAAGCACATGGAGGGCTGTGCTGCCTTCCAAAGAAATGCCACCCCACACCATTACTGACCCACTGCCAAACTGGTCATGCTGAAGGATGTTGCAGGCAGCAGATTGCGCTCCAGACTCTGTCACGTCTGCCACATGTGCTCAGTGTGAACCTGCTTTCATCTGTGAAGAGCACAGGGCGCCAGTGGTGAATTTGCCAATCCTGGTGTTCTCTGTCAAATGCCAAGCGTCCTGTTGGGCTGTGAGCACAACCCCCATCTGTGGACGTCGGGCCCTCATACCATCCTCATGGACTCGGTTTCTAACTGTTTGTGCAGACACATGCACATTTGTGGCCTGCTGGAGGTCATTTTGCAGGGCTCTGGCAGTGCTCCTCCTGTTCCTCCTTGCACAAAGGCGGAGGTAGCTGTCCTGCTGCTAGGTTGTAGCACCTCCAGCCTCTGGACACTATGCTGACAGACATAGCAAACCTTTTTGCCACAGCTCGCATTGATGTGCCATCCTGGATGAGCTGCACTACCTGAGCCACTTGTGTGGGTTGTAGAGTCCGTCTAATGCTACCACAAGTGTGAAAGCACCACCAACATTCAAAAGTGACCAAAACATCAGCCAGAAAGCAGAAAGGTACTGAGAATGTACTGTGGTCCCCACCTGCAGAACCACTCCTTTATTGAGTGTGTCTTGCTAATCGCCAATGATTTCCACATGTTGTCTATTCCATTTGCACAACAGCTGTGAAATTGATTGTCAGTGTTGCTTCCTAAGTGGACCGTTTGATTTCACAGAAGTTTGATTTACTTGGAGTTATATTATGTTGTTTGTGTTTCCTTTATTTTTTTGAGCAGTGTATTTACATCCCAGTGAAACCAGTCATGCATGACTGCTTAAGGGTACCCGAACACTCAAATGAAAGACAAATGCTTCCATTACATTGTAAAGGAATTTCATTGGAATTTCTAGCAGTGCTAATAATTGACAAGTAGTTTTGTTAAAACTGTATTTTGATTTAGGATTTGTTTTCTTAGATTAAATTTGTTTAAATTAAGAGAGATTTTTTTTTCTTCATATTTTCAGTGTGAGACTGGTTAGTTAGCACAAAGACATTTATTTATGACCTATTTTACCCTTCTTTACCAAGGGTGCCAGTAATTACAGAACTGTACTTGTTCAAGAGTAAAAGCTGCTGGTATAATTTGTGGTGAATGTCTTGCTCCTGTAGTTCTCAAAATAAGAGGAGGTGGGACATGGCAGGCCGCCGAGTGTGGGCTGGAGGGACAGAGTCAGAGATGTTCAACAAGCTAGAGAGCATCGCTCACTCAGAGCAGCCTGCCACCCCTGTGCTGGGCTGCAGGATCTCCAGAGCCTTAGAACCTGCTGTTGTCAAAGAAGAGGTGCTGCTATTTTCAAAACTCATAAAGCCTTTCTTAATTTCTCCACCTGTTTAACCCATCCATGTTCTGCTGCTTTGAATCAAAGCTTCTATGGCTGTTATTCAAGGGCAGTAATATGAACACAAGTGTTGTATTAAACATATTTTTCATTTAAACAAAAAAATCACATACTGTATTCTCTGGGTTTTAATTATGACTTTTTGTATTTTCAGTTTATCACCAGCAGGGTGAACTGGGTGGTTCAGAGTTCAGCAGTGGACTACTTGCACCTGATGCTGGTGGCCATGAGGTGGCTGCTGGAGGAGTATGACATTGATGGCCGCTTCTGTATCAGTATTCATGATGAAGTGCGCTACCTGGTTACAAGTGAGGACCGCTACAGAGCAGCACTCGCTCTGCAGATCACTAACCTGCTCACCCGGTTAGTACAGTTTATTAAATGTTTAGACTATTCTCTAATAGAATTATTGAGAAAATGAAATCTCAGTATTAAGTGAGTGATAAGGAGGAAAAAAAAACTTTGGGACAAAACCTCCTCTCTCCATTCAGTTTTTTACATAATTTTAAAAAGGCAGTTGCCCTTTATGTTGTGTCAAAACGTAATGATTTACAGACCAACAATAATGGTCTGAAATTCTTGCCTTTTTTGTGATGCAGGAAAAAAAAAGAATACTGGCTGTTTTGACTAGAAATGACATGAATGAGGGCTAGTTTCTGACTTTTAATAGTACTGTGTGGAAGGTGCTTTACAGTATCGTTCTTCATTATACATGCTTATTATAGTAACTGGTCCTATATGGTATATTAACTCCTCCTCATGTATCCTTAGATGTATGTTTGCCTATAAATTGGGCATGAAGGATCTCCCTCAGTCTGTGGCTTTCTTCAGTGCAGTAGACATTGACAAATGCTTGAGGAAGGAGGTCACCCTTGACTGTGTGACCCCATCTAACCCCACTGGACTTGAGCGCCATTATGGACTGCCACAAGGTGAGTGAGTGTAGGCTAGAAGACAACAATAAAAGATGTAGCTGTACTTTTATATGTAGGAATACAGGTAAATACTATTGAAAGGTGAGAAAAACATTTCTTAAATCTGTTACATTTAAACAATATGTCCTACATTTTTTAGATTGTATCTTACCTTCCTCAGATAGTCTTTTAGAAATTCATTGTACATAGTAATGCCCTTCACAATTGTTAGGGGTTTTGTCTTGCAAACTGATGCAAACAATAAATGTATTAGCATTTGCTGGAAAGCAACGCTTAAGTAAGTTAGGAATATGAAGAACCTCTAAATTAGTATTTAAATTTTATTTTGGAAATCAACAAAATGCTTTATATAATTTTTTTTATCAACAGGTGAAGCCTTGGACATTTATCAGTTAATCGAAATTACCAAAGGTTGTTTAGCCAAAGGAAGATAGCCAGCTCAAACAGCCTTCAAATAACTGGAGACCTGGATGACAGCGAAACATCAAACAAACAAAAAAACATGTCTGAGTGGGTAATGGAGGATCAGAAAGGAGAGTCCAAAATTTCACTGCTTTCTTCTCTTCTTCTTGGGGGCTTGACTCTCCTCAGAAACTTGAGAGACCTCGGTCTGAAGGAATAATGGGAGTGTGTCATCATTAGCACAATCCATAGCTGCAGTATTCTTTCTGTTGATTTCTTTTGATAGCTTGATAACTCACCTTAACTGTTAGGGTTGGCATTGTGCTTTCTATTTCTAAACGTTTTCCATTTGGAAGAGTGTCAGAGTATCCTTTGTAAGGATTTATTTTGTTATATCTGTTGATAATTTGCATAATCAACTTTATTCAAACACAAACCTGAAACAGACTGTTCTGAAACAGAATGTTCTGGAGTGTGGTTATTGGCATTAGATGAAATGCAGAGGAAAGGGAAGCAAACCTGCTGGCTCTCCTGCTGTTGCTCTTGCAGGGCAGCCTCAAGCGTGGCAGCGTTGATCCGGAAATCTCTTGAAGTGCTCAGCTTCATGTACTGCATCAAATTCACCTGAGGAAAATGCCACAGTACATTGTGTTAAACATTACTGTTAGTATTCTTTACTGTTACTGTGTGGTAAAGCTTTATGTAAGGTCTATCACATATATCCCTATACCTTTGATTTCTTGGAGAGAAGAATTAAAAACTTCTCATACTGCTCGATATTGAAGATTAGGGTGGGAATTGCTTTGCTCGCACGAAGAACTTTGGCCTAAAGGAATATAATTATTAAAAATGACAATCAGAGTTGTAGAGGTCATAAATGAACCCACAGAAACCAGAGTAGGTGTTCTTACTGATGCAGCCATAACAGCTTCCTCTTCTTTCCTTTTTTTCTTCTTGTCATTTGCTCCTACACTGGCCTCACCACTCTAAATAATACCGCACATCAACAGAACAGGGAGTTAGGGGAAAAAAAAAAAAACAGGATGCACAGCACCTTGGGTAAAAAGGGGGCAGATGAAAAGAAACGTACCTGTACATAAGTAATGAAACAGTAGCACTGAGGAGTGAGATGAGAGCCTGACAGCTTCACCTGCACAAACAGACCAGTCAGGCATTCTTAAGTAAATATTTAGAAAACATCAGCAGTCATATATGGAAGACTGCTAATTCTGCCTTTGATAGACAGTCAACATTAACTAGACTGAACTCAAATGAATTTCCCGATTATCCTATAAGACAACTCTTAAAGAGGGATCTTCTCACCAGTTTCTCCAGTCGAGCAGGCAGTTGGCCAGGATGAGCTGCACACACCTGTATGTACTGCAGACAGAAAAGAACAATTAAACTACACAAGTTCCCAGCAACATGTCTGTCACACATTTGTGTTATCACTCAGGGAGTATAAGCTCTGCAGTTTGATATGCACAAATTATAAAAATGATTTGGAGGAATTGATGAAATCCACAGATGTCTACAATGTAAAGATGCAGCTCAAACATCTTGAAAGAAGGGATCTGCATAAGCAAGTGAAAGTCAAACCTCACCCATATCGGTGACACTGAGGCACAATCTGACCAGTCCTGGGTGACGGTGCTAAATTTGTAACATGAACTGGAAAGTCACTCATTACATACACCAACCCATTTAACCTGTTACAAATGTTACAAAGACTGTTTCAGGTTGTAGTGCTTTTTGAATGAGGCAGAGAAAAAGGCAGCCAAATAGAACAGAAGTAGTTTACATATCAGTCTTAAATGCAAACTTTAATCAGTCTTAAACTGCCTCTTTAATTCTAAAGGATAAATAAAGGTTGGGAAGTGGTCATGTAAAAATTACTTATTACCAGTTTTTGTACAAAAATCCACAAAAATGTTATAACAGAAATAATAAAATTCAAGAATGCAGGTTATGGGTACTTTAATATTTTGTATTCAGGCTGTACTTTGAAGGTATTCCCTATGCCTTTTGATTTGCTACACGTGACTGACTGCTGACTGAGCAGTATGAGATTTGTTAAGGTAATGAGTTGATTCAGGTGTGCTGGGCACAATGAAAACAAGGAAACCCCAATAACAGAACTGGTGAATGCTGTTGTAGACTATATGGTAAAGAATCATTTTGGGCAAGATGAATAATTTAGAACAGTATGTGTAAACTGTTGTTTTATGGCTCTACTCTTAGATATGTGTTTGGGTCTGTATATTTGTATGTGTGGCTCTCACGTATTTGATGAGGGTGGTGAGGATGGCGTAGGTTCGGCTGAGTTCTCGTAGCAGAGTGTCTGTACAGGCTCCAGTGGGAAGGGCTGTTTGCACCAGCTCGTTCAGAGCGGTCAGCAAAGTCCCTAATTGCAGAGTCACTGCTTTCTCCACAGGGTCCTGCTGACCCGTCAACTGAGTGGCACCTCCTGAAAGAGACACACACACACACACACACACACACACACACACACCTAACTGCAATGCCTATAATACGATAATAATAACACCCAGAACATTTTGCTTATACAAAAATTGGAAGAAAAACAAAGAATACTTTCCATTTATTGAAATGTTCTAGGAAAGATTAGTTTCCCCATACAGACACAAAGGGCATGGTCCAGTGCAGGCACCTGTGTGCATGCTAACATGCGTATGTATGTGTATGTTAGAGCAGCACCTGAAGTTGTTCTATCAGAAGTTGATTGGTCTTTCTTTTTGGCAATTAGCCAGTCCACCTCATCCAGTACTTTTCCCACCTGGGACAAGACCAACAGCTAGAGAAATAAAGAATGAGAATAAAGACTTAATTAACTCGAACCTTACACTTGTCACCTAAAATTTTTGCAGTCCCGTTTCATAAATCAGTCAATAGGATGTGACAGTGTATTATCCAGTTTGAAAGTTCCACATTTTTGCTGTATGCCAGTTCACAACATAGGTTTAGAGTAAAATTAACAGACTTCTAGGAAAGTCTGTTCATTTAGCAGCTGTCCAGTCATATAAGACCAGCCTACCTCTTTGAATAGAGACTTAAAAATTCTGAAAAAAATGAAAGTCACATTAAAAACATTGGTAAAATCAGACAAAATGAGCATAAATAGTTGTTAGCGTTTGGCACAAATAATACATACAAAAAAGTTTGTTTTTTTTTAGGTTGTGCTGTCTATTACATGTGCATATTTCTCAACATACAAGTGGGGCTTCTCTAGCTTGCAACTTTGCCAACAAGCCAACTGGCTCATTTTCTTTTTGAAGGGGAGGACTTTCTGCATAAACAGATGCCATGGTGAGTGTTTCAGGCGTTCCTGCCTCCTCTATATCTCTGGTTACAGCCAAAATGTGGAACCATAGTATGCCCCATTGAATGGGTGGAGAAATACTGTTTTATGGACTTTGACAAACAGGCTTAGGGAACTCACTGTGGTGGATGCTGCTGTCTTTGTGCTGACAATGGTAAAATGAGACTGCTTCTCCACCTCCACATCCTATTCAGAGAGAGAAAATTATAGAGAGGGAAATGGGTGTGGACTGCAACTCAGGCTGATAAAGCTTCTCTGCTGCTACAAGATTCTGCCAGGCAGTGTGCGCAGAATATGCAAGTAACAAATTCTTTCTTCAGAATTTTTAGCCATTATGACTTGGCAAATACAACCAGTGTTAGCATTATGTGCTTGCCAAATTCCTAAATGTGCTGGCCATTAACACTTCTCTTACCATGATTACTGTACTCACTCTCAGCTAACCATAACTTTGTAATCCATTATGTCACAAAGATTCAAAGTCCAATCTCTGCCAGAAAATAAAAGTTTTAAAACACAAACAAAAAAAAACCAGATGCAATGGGGTAGCTTGCATTGCCATGGCTTTGGCACGGTCAATCACTGTGCAGTCTGAAGTGAGGAGTATTTCTAACTTTTAACTCCATTTGAAGTATGGCTTACAGTGGGGAAAAAGTATTTAGTTTATTGTGCAAGTTCTCCCACTTAAAAAGATGAGAGAGGCCTGTAATTGACATCATAGGTAGACCTCAACTATGAGAGACAAAATGAGAAAGAAAAAAAAAAAATCAGAAAAATCACATTTGATTTTTAAAGAATTTATTTGCAAATAATGGTGGAAAATAAGTATTTGGTCAATAACAAAAGTTCATCTCAATACTTTGTTATATATCCTTTGTTGGCAATGACAGAGGTCAAACGTTTTCTCTAAGTCTTTACAAGGTTGGCACACACCGCTGCTGGTATGTTGGCCCATTCCTCCATGCAGAGCAGTGATGTTTTGGGGCTGTCGGCGGGCAACACGGACTTTCAACTCCCTCCAAAGGTTTTCTATGGGGTTGAGATCTGGAGACTGGCTAGGCCACTCCAGGACCTTGAAATGCTTCTTACGAAGCCACTCCTTTGTTGCCCTGGCAGTGTGCTTGGGATCATTGTCATGTCATGTCATTGTCAGAGAGTCTGAACTTCTGGTTATACCAGCTAAACAATCCATTCAACACAACTTCACCATAACCATTGACTCACTCTCACTCTCCCCGATAAAGGTTGCTAGGAACCTGGGGGTTATGGTAGATGACCAACTCTCCTTTACGCACCATGTTGCCTCGGTGGCTCGGTCCTGCCGCTTTGCGCTGTACAACATCAGACAGATACGGCCGTTTCTAACACAACAAGCCACCCAACTCTTGGTACAAGCAGTGGTCATCTCACGCCTCGACTACTGCAATGCCATACTAACGGGCCTCCCGGCCTGTGTTGAAAAACCACTGAAGATGGTTCAGAACGCTGCAGCGCGTCTGGTCTTTAACCAACCAAAACGGGCGCATGTCACCCCACTGCTCATTGAGCTCCACTGGTTACCGGTTGCTGCTCGTATCAAATTTAAAACTCTTACGATTGCCTACAAGGTGTTAACAGAGCAGGGCCCTTCCTACCTGCACTCGCTCCTAAAGGCTTACAGCACCACCCGGCCGCTGCGATCCTTCAATGAACGTCGCTTAGCTTTGCCAAACATTCACACAAAGCAATCGAGACTGTTCTCATACTTGATTCCCCAATGGTGGAACAAGCTACCTTCCACTGTCAGAGCAGGGGCGTCCCTCGCTATTTTTAAGAAACTCCTGAAGACAGAGCTCTTCAGGGAGCACTTACTCTAATTGCCTCTTGCAATCTAACCACTACCAACCTCATCTCCTTCTTGACCTCCTTCCCTTCTCTACCCCGATATTACCCTTTGGCCTCCTTTAAGGCCTGACTATGTTTGTTCTATGTACCTCATTATTTGTAAGTCGCTTTGGATAAAACTGTGCTAAATGTAAATGTAATGTAATGTAATGTAATGCTGAAAGACCCAGCCACATTTCATCTTCACTGTCCTTGCCGATGGAAGGAGGTTTGCACTCAAAATCTCACGATACATGGCCCCACTCATTCTTTCATGTACATGGACCAGTCATCCTGGTCCCTTTGCAGAGAAACAGCCCCAAAGCATGATGTTGCCACCCCATGCTTCACAGTTGGTATGGTGTTCTTTGGATGCAACTCAGCATTCACTCTCCTCCAAACATGAGTTGTGTTTGTACCAAACAGTTCTACTTTGGTTTCATCTGACCATATGACATTCTCCCAATACTCTTCCGGAACATCCAAATGCTCTCTAGCAAACTTCAGACACGCCCGGATATGTACTCTCTTAAGCAGGGGGACACATCTGGCACCGCAAGTTCTGAGTCCCTGGCGGCGTAGTGTGTTACTGAGAGTAGCCTTTGTAACGTTGGTCCCAGCTTTCTGCAGGTCATTCACTAGGCCCCCCGTGTGGTTCTGGGATTTCTGCTCACCGTTCTTGTGATCATTTTCTTCTTGCGCGGAGCCCCTGATCGAGGGAGATTAGCAGTGGTCTTATTTGTCTTGCATTTTCTGATTATCGCTCCCACAGTAGATTTCTTCACACCAAGCTGCTTGCCTATTGCAGATTCAGTCTTCCCAGCCTGGTGCAGGTCTACAATCTTGTTTCTGGTGTCCTTCGACAGCTCTTTGGTCTTCACCATAGTGGAGTTTGGAGTGTGACTGTTTGAGGTTGTGGGCAGGTGTCTTTTATACAGATAACAAGGTCAAACAGGTGCCATTAATACAGGTAATGAGTGGAGGACAGAGAAGCCTCTTAAAGAAGAAGTTACAGGTCTGTGACAGCCAGAAATCTTGCTTGTTTGTAGGTGACCAAATACTTATTTTCCACAATTATTTACAAATAAATTCTTTAAAAATCAGACAATGTGATTTTCTGAATTTGTTTTCTTCATTTTGTCTCTCATAGTTGAGGTCTACCCATGATGTCAATTACAGGCCTCTCTCATCTTTTTAAGTGGGAGAACTTGCACAATTGGTGACTGACTAAATACTTTTTCCCCACAATAGGTTATATTTTATTTTTAGAAATCTGATTTTCGTGCCTGATCAAGTCTAGGTAATTTGCAATACAGCGGACAGCCCCTTTACTGTGGGTAATGTTTGTGTGTTATGCAATACCTGATCTCTGTTCACACATTATGCAGTCCTATGTATGTGTTTGATGTGGTACCTTGTCTATGTCTCCAAGCACACTGTGGATGTCCTGACACAGCTCCCACAGCACAGACACAGGGCTTTTGTAGAGGACATGCAGACTGAAGAGAAGAGACAGTAGACCCTTGCTGAAGGAAATATCCTCTGAAAGAGAAAGACAGGAAATATAATCACACAAATAAGAGAGATATGAGCTTTAAGCTGTAAGCCACTGATAAAGCAGCTTCTTTTCTGCTGCAGTTACAGGACATCTTATTCTGCCAGGCAGAGTGCGCAAGTAACACAAGTTAAGTTCTTACTTCATAATGTTTTGGCTAGTATGACTTGGCAAATGAAATGAAGAGTAAGAGAGAGCATAGCTTACCAAAGCTGGTTTCTTTGCAGATTTTGACTGTCCATGTAATCATTTGGACAAACTGTTAAAGTAGTAGAAGACATTTCATAATTAAAGATATATTCATAAAATGCACTATTATGATGGAACTGAGAGTAGAATGTGTGAAAGGTTACCTGTTGGGAAGAGGGCTCCAGCAGGCGTGAGAGTAGACTGAGGATGCTGACCAGCAGCTGAGCCTCTCTGCTGTTAAAATCCTCCTCTCCTCCAGTCAACTGACTGAACAGGGCTCGCTGTACACCGTAACAAACCCACAGATGTTATATACAGATTCTAAACTTTTCAAAAAATCAATTGTTTTCATAAGAAGCAGAGAAACATGTTAAGATTTGAATTTGACAAAAAGTTTGTTGCACATTCAATCTTATTTTTAAGGAAAATGTTTGTGACTTCTCATCATTAAAACAACAACAAAAAAGGGCAGAAGTGCACATTCAAACCTGCTGATAAATAATGTAAATCAAATGTAACTAATTTATTACACAGCCAATCACATAACTATGCAAACATTAAACTTCTAAGAGTTAATTTCCTCTCCAAATTGATCTCCGATTGTCCAAAGAATAGCTCTGTACTGCTCAAATGTCTTCTTCATCTCCTACACACCTATATTAAAGCACAATCAGAGCTGTGCAGTGTGTTTCAGAAAGAAAAAAAAAAAAAAACACTACCTGAAACTGACGGATGTAGAAGGCAGCCTTTTCAGTCAGGTTGGCCTTTTCAGCTTCTTCCTCCATCTCCTCTGAAACATCTGAAAGGAAGAGAGACACTCCAATTGCTAATGCTGCAGAAAACAGAGTAATAAGCGCTTGAATAACCCCATAAAACATGCCCTCAGTCAGTCCAGGAGTGACACACCTAGAGAGCAGAGGAAACTGGCCATTTTGGTGGGGTATTGCTGAAGCACCGTACTGAAGATGCGCAACAACCCCTCCAGACACAGCAGAGACATGCTCTGGTTCTTCTCCTTTTTCCCAGCATCCTCCACAGCTGATGGAATATTAGTATACCGCCACATAAGCACACTGAGGGGAGAGAAGAATAGATCATATAAATCTTCAGACGTCACTGTTATCCCAGCAAACTTAGACATCCAACATTACTTGACAGCAAACATTCACAACATGTGGTTCAGTGAAACAAAGCATATTTGTTTAAAAAAAAAATCCTAAACTTTCAATTGGTACCATAATTGTGTCCTTAAGTATTCAAGTAGACATTCAAAAATGATCTGGCATATTAGAGCATTGAAACAAAAATGCCAGAAATGCAGAACTGAAACTTCTTATACAGAATGTAAATTCAGTGCATGTCATTTATTATGCAACTAACTGTGAAATAAAGTTTGGAATAGAATACTCAGTTCAATAATTATGTAAGTAAAAGAGAACTTCAAATTAACTTAAAAAATTCAAATTTCAAATTAAAAAGAGACAAGGACATCAGAATATTAAGTGATGCTGAATTCTTGCATAAAAAGCTAATGTGGAACAGTTTAGAACAGAAAGACCTGGTGATGTTGCAAAGGTAGTGAAAGGTCTTGTCAGGACTTTGACCCTCTGGCCCGTCTGTGTGACCCATCTCCTCCAGCTGCTGAACCTTCTGCAGTGCCACACTCACACTGTAGCGCATAAACTCCCCACTGGAGCGCAGCACTGATAGGCTCTCCTCATGACTCTGAGCACTGTCTCTGAACAGAATGGGCGGAAGAAAAAAACAAAAAACAAAAAACAAAACACAGTCTCTACTCCATTCCGAGCCACCATTCAACTAATAAATAAATAAATAAATAAATAGCTCCAATATTTGGTAACGCTGATATATATTTGGTAAGAATTACAGTAATAGTTTTTGGAGAAAAAAATTAATAAATCACAATTTTCTTCACACCCCAAATGCAGTTAAATGCAGAAATGAATTGACTGCTACTACTGTTTTAGCAACTGCAAAAAAACAAGCAAGTGCATTTGAGATAATTATTCAGCATGGTTTGAGGAAAGTGATGATTTAGGCATAAGAGTTTGCACAAGTCACTTACTCCGCAACATTAGGCTTGTCGCTTCTATGAAAAACTAAAGAAGCAAACGTGGCAAAAGCAAACATGTTTTGCTTGAGCAACTTAATTTGGAGTATTTGTATAAATTAGATATTTTGTTTTTATACATATTAAAACAAGTATTATATTTCTAGTCTTTACCTACCGGAAGAGAGCAGTGAGAAGGGTAGACACGAATCCCAAAGAGAGCAGACTACGTGGGGTTTTACTGGCTAGTGTCCGGCCCTTTCCTGATTTCTCCCTCAGGATGTCAGACAACTTATGGTAACAATTAAACAGCTCCAATACCTCCTGAAACCGGTTTTTACTGCATAACAAACACACAGACACCTTTACATAATTACATCATTCACAAGTAAACAACAAAAGATCAGGACAGCACGAGGAATTCACATGATAACTTATAAACATAAACAGACCATATTACCTGTAGTTGCCTGTAATGAAGTTGTATTCCATGAGAACTTCATATATTCCCATCACAAGAACCGCATAAATACTGTTCTTCACTCCAACACTGGATGCCATCGAGAACTCAGCAGACTTATCCTGTAAGACAAAGATTGCTGTGAAATGTCAGTTTTGTTAATCTTCAGTTGGGAGTGGCACTGTTTCACTAATCACATGAGATGTTTAAGCTTTCCTTTAAAAAAAAAAAAAAAAAAAAAAAAAAAAAAAAACCTTTTCACTTTTCTGAACTCATCTCGATGCTTACCAACTCAAAGTCCTCTAGTTCACTCTTGATCATTCGTCTAGTTACACTGTCCAGGACTGTATAGAGTTCATCCTGGAACCCTCCTTCATCTTCCTCATCTTCATCATCAGCACCTCCCCCAGTGGTCTCATTCACACTCTGGTGCCACAGCAGGCAGTGGACTGTACAGGAAAATAAATGAGCCTGAAGGAGAAAGAGGAAAAAAAGAGGGAGCCAGAAATGAAAACAATCTTCATCAATCTACAAAGTATTAAAACAGATGTGAAGACTCTCCTACATATCTACAGGGGGATCACTGATTTTTCCAAATGGCCACAGAGCAGAAGGTACAGTACCAGAGGTTCCTGAAGGAAGACTTGGTCTCCCTGTGCAGTTATACATGACTCCAGCTTCACAGGAGGCAGGAGATCCTGCTCTGGTTCATAGTATCGTCTGAGCTGGATGAAAGATACAAATACACATAAGTGACAAGCGGTCAAAGAGTACGGTATATCAAATAAAACCTTGCAAGTGGCCAAAACAGTCTCCTGTCCAAGCTCTTTTAGATTCTAGGCTGTACAGCACACAAACATGCCCACTCTCACCTGTGACAGGAGGGTATGCATGATGGAACTTGCCAACTGGGAGTTGCGTCTGAGAACATCATGAAAACCCTTTAAATAAATAAAAAAATCAATCAATCAATCAATCAATCAATCAAATCAATCAATCAATCCAAAACTAACAACAGCAACAACAACAACAACAACTACAACAATGACAAAACGGCTGCACTGACGTAGCAATTTTTTATGTATATAGCTGTTGATGCCGATTCATATGCATATTTATAAAGTGTAGAAAATGGGACTAATTCCACTGGGATTAGACAACAGGAACACTTATTTGTAAAGTAAAATGCAGTGAATTTTATAAAAATGCAGAAATTCTAGATTAGTAGCCCAGTGTCCCATAAATGTTCTGCTTTTCTAGTACAAAACAAATACATTAAACAAATATCTTCCAGTACAATGTGACTAATATCATTGTGCATCCCTAAATAATTAGTCATAATATCACAATTATTATTATGACCCAGCTGCTCAGAGTAAAATGACAATAGCACACAATGCAAGGAATTCTCATTTTTAAATGGTGGTTAAGAGGAGGTATAGGAGAGGAATCTGACCTCATAGAGCATGAGGCGCACATCCGCCTGCTGACCGAGGCAGCGGCGAAGGCTGCTCAGGATCTCCAAACAGAAAGCTTCATTAGCAGCAGAGTTATAGCGTGAGTGAACATCTGCCTGGACCTGAGACAAAGTACACCATTCATACACACTCACTAATGAAGCTTCCAGAACATAACTTTCTGTCATAGCTGTTGTTAATTGTTAATAAGTGGCAGGTCTGTCACCTGGCTAGAGGTCAGTGCCTGGCTGCACTGACTCAAGGCTAGACTCCCCAAGACTCTGAAGTTCTTCAGCAGCAAGAGAAAGCCAGCCACAGCAGATTTCCGTCCATCTAACTGACTACAGAGAGAGCAAAACAGCATCAGAAAATATATGAAGGTGCAATAATCTTAAAGACACTTTTCTAAGTAGGGGAATGACCAACGAGGCTATAGTTAGTTTGAAACCAGAAACAGCACCACTTTATTTAAATGCCAAGGAGTGACAAAGGCATTCAATTTGAGAAGTTAAGAAGACACTGCTCAGTTTGATTATTTTTGCTTTCTGACAGTACAGAAATCACTATTTGAATGTTTAGTTTTAAAAAAATGCTGAAAGTGGCAAGTATAAAAATGCCTCAATTCCACCCAGCAGTAGTATATATATGTTACAGCATATCCACATGAACTAACGGGCACTGTCTGGTTACAGGAGGGTACATGTCATTTCCTGGTTGCTATACAAACAGCATCTAACTGCTGGAATACAAGGAGTAATCAAAAGGAGAATCTGAATCTTTAATGCCGCCCCCCCCCCATCACACCCCCCCACCCCCCCACCCCCCCACCCTCCCCATACCTATAGAACATTGTATTTCTCATACCTGGAGAACATGGCTTTTCTTAGCACGAGGATCAGAGCATCTTTTAAAGCCATGCTGACTTTGAGCAGGGGCTGAAGAAAGAAAACAGCAGAAAGAGGGCTTTGTGTGTGTAATGCTTAGCAAAGGGGTCCACATCAGATGGCAGTCTGAACTTATTTACAAAACCAATGAAGCCCATGGAATATGACCATTCATTCAGAAGAAAATGCTGATTTTAAAGTCAATATATGACTGGAGCTGATCTGTGTGATGTGATTACCTGTACAGCTTTGAGAAGTCCCTGCACAGTGCTAAGAGGCAGAAAGGATAGCTGATCAAAGGTTTCCGTCACTTTTGATGAAGACTCCAGGAGGATCATAGGAGCAGACAAGACGATGTTGGAAAGAAGCTCTGGACCAAGAGAAAGATGGATTAAAAAATAAGAGGTACAGAACATAAAAAGAAAGCAGAATAGGTAGATAATCATAAACACACTGATTCTGGATCCCATACCAATGAAATGGGTGACTGGCGAAGCTGTCTTTGTAACCAGTCGATTCAGGACTTGCTCCAGGATTTCGCCTCTGATTGGCTCATGTAGCTGAGAAAAAAAATGACCTTTTAAATAAAATCTTTACAATATAATATAAAGCTTACCAGCAAAAGAAGATCCTGAAGAATATGTTTTTTAATACTTTACCTTGAAGCTCTCCTGGAGAACTTGTCCACCAAGTCGACATGCAAGCTGGGACGGGGTTTTAGCTGTAGTAGTTGGAGCTTCAGTATTCTTCCCAAAAGGTCCCGCCTTTGGTCCAAAGGAGTCCATGAGGATAAAGCCTAACTGTACTAGGCTCTGTGTGACATGGTCCCAGCCAAACACACTGAAAAATGACCAAAACACAATTCAAGTTACAGTAATAGCACACAAAGCACACTGCCATAATGGTACAGATGTAATTTATGTTTGAATAACAACAAAGCACTACAATGACAAAAAGGTAAAAAGTTCCTTAGTCTGAGATCAAATCTAAGCTTATAATCGGAATCCAGAAATGCGTCACCAGCAGCCAGGTTAATGACATTCTAGATATCTGATGCTAGATTTTAATGTGCATGTGCCAACCTGTTTTTGACAGTGTCTAGAATCATTTGTGAAGCACTGTGGCAAGGGGGTAGCAGATCCTGCAGAAGCTTAGAACCCTGCTGAACCTGCTCATCCTTGAAATTCTTCATAACAGCTCCTTTTAGGAACTCAAACACCTGCACAACATTAAAAAAGACACGAAGACAAGGCAGGGACAAAGAAGGAGGACAGACTTAGCAAAGCTGCATGTGTTAATGGAGGCTTAATGTTCAGAGCGCCAAGCCTGTTAGAATATTTTCCTCCATAGACATCCAGTCAAAATGTCAATTTATTTTATTAAAAATTTTAGCGGTTTGCTCACTAAGCTCATCCAATTGCTTTTCCTTGAGACTGACAGTTGTAAACCTGGACCGTGTCAACAAATACGTTTTATTTTCAGGATAACGATTATGGTACAAAGGTCTTAACAAGTTCAGTGTCACAAATTTGCTTAAATATAAAATACTGTAGAACCTTCAATATTTCTACTTAATTTTCCTTTTCATAACATTCTTTTAAAATTCTAAAACTTTGTTGTTTATTTCCAAATTTAGAAAGAAAATCCATTAGAAAGAAATACTGATGAAGGAGATGAAGGAGAGGAGGATAAATATCATACTTGCTCTTCATAGCGCTGGATACGGGCCACAGAAAGCAGCAGTGCAATACTGAAGGGACACAGGGGCTGACCCTGAGATACCTATAAAGGCAAAACAAAAAACATATATCCACAGGGCATAGTATGAGATAGAGTAAAGCTTTTAATATATTGTCTGATAAAAGGCTTCAACACAACATTCTCCAACAATCACCAACTATTATCATCTTACAGTAAGACTTTGTAAAGCATAGAATGTTTGTGAGTATTTCATCATTTTCCACCTTCCCTCCACTAGAAAGGCATATAAGGCTAGTGTCGCTTTAGGAGCTATCAAGCCAACAGGTAAATGTAGATTCTATGAAATTTCAAACAAACAAATAATTAATTTTCCAAATAATAAAAACACTCAATTCACAGAATAACCCAAAGGTGTGCTTATTCTGAGCTGCTGAATGGTCAATTTGAACCTGAATATTCCCTGTGTAAACTTTACGTTACTGCTGTATTGCATGAATAACAAAAAAAAATGAACTAAAGAACAAAAAACAGAACAGAAAAAATTGAACAACATGAGTCTGACAGATGGAAAGAATTGGAGAGAAAATACCTTGAGGCTTTTTAAGAACTCTCTGCCAAGCTCATGGTCAAGGCGAAACGCAAATACAATGTGTAAGATTGTGGTTCCTTCCACATGCCTAAGCTGGTCCTGTGGGATGGTCTGGACCTCAACATCCATACTCCTGACAACATAGCATCATTAATACATTCAGCCTGGGCTCAGTAGTCTCAGCAGTGATTGATTTATTAGAAGAAGGGGTCATACTTACTCTCCTTCTTTCTGCTCTTCTTTCTGACGCACATCCTGCTCTCGAAAATACTCAATAATTCCTTGTAACACAAGCTTTTTACATCCCTGCTCAAAGGAAACACAGATTCCTTAATGTAGAAACTCACCTACAAACACTGTCAAGCTGTGTTACAATCATCAGATTTTTCAGTGGCTAAAAATATGCACTACATCTGTAACTGTACTGTGATTGTGTAAGATAAAGGGAAGACAGGTGGAGCCAGCAAACCTTGGCAGACAGAAGCAGCAGCTGGTAGACCAGAGGAGGGATCTCCTGCAGGTCCAGTTTGTGGAACATCCTCAAAATTTTCTCAATTAAAAACTGCAGCTCCTCTGGTGATAACGGCACATCCCTGAGAAGAGAAAGAAAACATACAGAACTGAAGTAATGCTCAATTAAGGAGGAAAGAATTTCCCCAAAGCTACACAGCACAAAGATCACTGTAAGATGGAAAAATGTTTAACACATTGAAAACATATTGGGCATCACACTTAAAACAAATTGAAAAGTTAAGATGATCATAACACTTCAATTAAAAATGTGGACACTTTCTAACCTGAACATGGTGGTGAGGTGGATCACACACTGTGGGTCCCACCTGTAAGGAAAGCACAACAAAGAAGGTACAGGTGAGCAATACATAAAGTAGCTTACAGAAATCACTGTAAAGTTGAATAGACATTATTAACTTTGCAATATTTTAAAAAAAAAAAAGATAATTTAATTTCCCCGTTTTTCAGGCAATTTCTACATTACACTACTTCTAAAAGCACAAGACATGTCAGCTCGAAAGCCTGGATGTTTTCACCGGAACATGTTTCAGAGAGGGCAATAAGACTACTCTACCCTTATAGAATCTCAGCCACAAATAACTGTACCATGACCAGATTTAAACTAGGGTTCTAAATATAGAAAGTTGTGTGCCCTACTTGGAGGTGCTCTGTAGGTATTGAATAGTTGTTTTAACAGGACTAAATGACAATATTTATCATTACTGCAGTTCAAAATATGCATTTCTAAGCATATCGTGGATATGGTCACTAATTCACTAATACTAACTGCATGATTACATCCCTGAGGTAAATGGAAACAGAACTATGTTTATGTTTAAACTATGTTATTAAACTATGTTTAAATAAAATCTGTTGTGATTATACTGGATATAATTTAATAATTAAAATGGACGTATGTTGTTTTGTTTATACTCAGTTGATTTTAGGTGGCGACTTCTGCATACGATTTAGAGGGAAAGGCATAGAGAATAACCTCACAATCATTTGTTTCCATCAGTTACAATGCAAAGTTGGGCTAAGACTGTAATATAATATAAACTACAATTTACTGTAATGTTTGACATAAGTATGACATTTATTATGCATGTCATGCAAAAATCCATTACAATGTATGTAAAATGAACCACAAATGAATTTCAGTTTTCCCTGTTTCTTTTTTCATTTTATATTATTAGAGAATCTTATTATGGTCACTGCCTTGACTACTGAAAAGTCTTGGTCTTGACTTGATGTGTCCAGGTCCCGTATTCAAGAAGCTGCTCAGAGAAGAAGTGCTGATCTAGGATAGGATCAGTAAAGTCACAGTAAATAAAAAAGGAATCTTATCCTAGATCATCACTCCTACTCTGACAAGCTTAGTGAATGCAGGCCCGATTCTTGTTCTTCACTCAGACTCACCTCTAATAATCTTCAATAATAGCCTAACCCACTCTCAAATATTTGGGCCTTTTTTCCTGAAGTCACTTATAAATTCTAGGGACTTCAATGAACTTTTGGTGGTTTGACCTCAAATCGAAAATCTTGAAAATCATTAAAAAAAGCTGAAAATCATTACAACCCCAGAATTAAAATAAAATAAACTGTTTTAGAATTATTACCTGCTTGAGCAAAGACTATTGATCAGTTGCTTCTTGTACTCGTCTCCACTTAACTCACCTAAACACATAATAGAAGTGTCGAGTGGGACAAAACATACACAATGGTCTCTATGTATTCACAGAAACAAGCAACTCTGAGGACAAAAAGAGTGAAAAAAAAAAACAACCTTACCTTTGCCATAGGCTATGGCCTCTGTTGCTGCCAGGGCAGTTAGGATAGTGGGGAAAAGCTCCAGTGATTTGCCATTACCCATTTCACCTACTTTAATAGCATCCACAAACAAAGATGCTAACACTGCCAGTGCAGAACCAGGCAAAGTATGTGTCTGTAACACAGACAGTGAGACAGAATAACTAATAAAATAACTCCCCTTTATCTTCTCAGGAGACAGTGAACATTATTGTGTTTTAATAGATGACAGCAGAAGACAAAAAAGAAAAGAACTACATTTAGATGTGCATGGACAGTACTGTTAAAGAAATTAATGATTAATGGTGTTCTGAGCAAGTATGCAGTCTCACCTCTAACATTAGCAGCCCAATTATGTCTGAAGCCACTTCTGTCTGCAGGTCTCCAGATTCACAGAGGGGAATGCAGTGCTTATACACACACAACCTGCGACTGGCTCCATCTGAACTACTCACCAGGGAGCCTTAAATGTGAAGCACAAATAGACAAATGGAGATTACTGTTAAGAGTTTGATTACTTGGCAAAAATCAATCCTAAGAGTGCGATCGAAATTACCTTTGAATATGGCTTTGATCACAGCTGCTGAAGCCTTTCCTTTTAGGGCAGCATTTGTGATCAGTGCTGTCAACTGCAATGGGAAAGAGCTTAAAACAAAACTCACCTAAAATGATTTTGGTGCAAACCTAAAAAAACCATTAAACTCTACAAAAATATTTATTGTGCATGAAAACAAATCAAAAGTGCATAAAATAACATGTAATCTCAAAATGATGTTATAAAATCATCACAAAGTAATCGAATCCTTCAAAACATCCTTCCAACATCATATACAACATATGCACATTTTTTTGGCACCCTTACACAAATTGCACATTTGTTGATTTTATAAGTGAAAGGTTAACACATCCTTTACAGAGAACGCACTTCTGCACATTTTAATGTGCAGTTAATGTTTATTTTATGAATCTAACATATTAATGTTATGGCATGTTTTTTTTTATGACATTTTGTTTTACTAAACATTTTATGCTTTCTAATATGGTAAACTCAGCAAATAAACAAGAACAGTGCACTAAAAATGCCATATTTAAGTTTTCCTCTGTAAAGAATGTTTTAATGTATTTTCACATCAATTCAATAAAACATTTAATCTGACGAGGGGCATTCAAACTTCTATATAGGACTGTATTTTTAC
This sequence comes from Pygocentrus nattereri, assembly GCF_015220715.1. NCBI lineage: Eukaryota > Metazoa > Chordata > Actinopteri > Characiformes > Serrasalmidae > Pygocentrus > Pygocentrus nattereri. The sequence goes on along the minus strand of NC_051221.1, from coordinate 21,781,853 downwards.
ACCCCAGCTTTTCATGGCACTAGCCATAAAGTGTTCATTTGAAGTTAAATCTGTATCTTTTATTCCAATACTAACCTGGTCATCAGTCAGAGAAGTGAGGTGATGCTCAAGCTCCTTTATACTTTCTCCCTCAGACAAGGACAGAATCTTGTCAATGGCTGCCTTCATACTGCACACCTATTCAGGTCTGCAGACCTTTAAAAACAGTTAAATTTACAGTACATATACAGTACTAAACAACAAGTCTGTGGAACAACTTCAAGAAGTCCATCATAATGTATGACTTTCATATGAAGGACATTTGGCATTAATAATAGGAGCTTCATGACAACTTAGATAGAATTAAACATTTATTTAACCATTTATTTTAACCATATATTTCAGTGCGAGTATTTTACAATTTACTGGACAGTGAATAACCAATTTAATTAATTAATCTAACTTACCCTAACCCTGCTGCTGGAGAGCTATTTAGTGCTTGCCAAAGAAAAAATTAAATTTTGTTTAAAAAAGTGAATAGCAGTCAAGCCTTTTCAGGGTGCAATGGGGAAAACAGGGAGGTCTGTGCCCTGATTTGTTTAACTACCTAACAAAACTAACAAAACTCCTCCCACAAAGATGCCATTGATCATAAACAGAGTAATATATTAAATGATGGATTAGACTAGTAACTTTTTCTAGTGCCAATTGGACCCAAGGTAGATCAGATTCGATTTATTTTTTGCTCTTCGGAACAAAACAGATAATCCAGACTATAGTCACCTACCACATACCAAAGGTAAACAACAATTTCAAGAATAAAAGTAATATCACTTTCCACATGGCTGTTCTCAGTTTCAGGCCTAGATGTCAAGATTATGGGATAAATCTGAAATCTGCTTTAATTTGACCTTTTATATAGAAAAGGTAGACGATTTTAAAGTCGCGATTATAACGTTCAGGATTACACGGCAAAATCTCATATCATTGTCCATGTCATGGAGGTTTATGCAGTTATATGGAAACAAAAATATATATCAACCTTAACCTGGTTTATACTGTATGTGTATGTGCACAAGCGGCTGTTCACAACAGCTAATAAAACGTTAACAGTACAACTATTCGGACCATTCGAGCAGCTTTAATACACATAGATGCTATGTCGTTTGCCTGTTATCTCTGTTTACGGGTCCGCGACACGAAAATTACCTGTGTGGTGAAGCTGTAAGATGCCTATAGATGCTCCCTACAGTTTAATTTGTCTTATTCGGTCTCCTCCGGAGAAAATAAAACTCTGTGTGAAAAACTCCCGCCAGTTCAACTGTAATTTACCTTCCTGTTCCGTAGGACACCATGGGGCCTCGTGATTGGTGGATTTTTCTAGGCTCCGCCTTCCGTCAGAGAGCATTGGTGATCGTCACACAACATGAAGTCTGAACGCCCATTGGTCGTCGGGCCAGTGGCGCAATGGATAACGCGTCTGACTACGGATCAGAAGATTCTAGGTTCGACTCCTGGCTGGCTCGGAATCTTTTTAAAGTTCGGCTCACAGAACAGGTTCTTTTCAACGGCTCGTTCCAAAGAATCGAACCGATTCATGTTTCTGGAGCGAGCGATTCGTTGCGTGCACACCAATAAACACCGCCTTGGTTTGGAGTGTAAATTAAACCATGAACTCGAGCAGCAGCAACAGCAGCAAATCAGCTGAGCTCCCAAACAAAGAATACGAAATTCAGTAACGTTACTTTTTCCAGAAAAAAGAAGAATACAAATAAGAAAAAGGTGGACAAGCAAACTGGAACACCCAGAGACCGTCCTGAACCTCAAAAAACGAAGTGAGAACCTCAGAAAAAAGTGATTTTAGACCACTTTGCTAAGGAGGCAACGGTTAATTGTCAGTTAGCTAAGCGTCTGCTGTTACCATGGCAACACTTTGCGTTGTTTAAGATACAAAGCCTACAGGCCGGTAATAACTGAATTTACAGCCCCAAAAGAAGAGGAAGAAAATTAAGCATATTTTCATCTAGAGGAAAAGAAGACAAGAAATGAATGACGCTTTTAAACGAAGATTTTAAAAGAAAACACCCAGAAATATACACCATCGACTACGTAACAGAGAACGGTGTCAAGAAAAAAATCCAACATAATTTTTATACAGAATTCCCTTCAGCCTGACACAAAGCTCTATGCCAAACCTACACAAATATAAAAAAGATTGGCATCTAAAGGAAGACAGATCACAGCTCATGAAGAAAACATATCAGACAGCATCACCCTAGCCTTTAACCTTTACCACAGTGGTACTGTCATGGTGCAGGGGTCCGTGAACAGTCTGGAAAAATTCCAACAAAATTAACACAAACTAAATGACCTAACAAATGAGCTGAAAACAGATCCAGACGTTCAGTAACTGGACGTGTCTCCACTCAGGGACAGCAGCTCCACACCTCATCAGGACAATACCTCCAAAAGTTCTCGGCTGTCTCAGCAGATAGGATCACTGAGGCAGGGTCTGTTAGTGTTGGAAAGAGAGCTTATTGAGCTCAAAGAATCTACCTCTGACAACGAGAACACACCTAGACTGATTCATCAACAGGCAGAACACATAAAACAACTCCAAGTGAGAGACCTAGAGGAGGACAATCAGGCCCTGAAGAAGGAGGTTTCCAGGCTCAAGAAGGAGCTCTCCACAATCACAGCCTCTGCTCATTCTTCAGAAAGAAGTCCAGGAGCTAAAAGCTGAACTGTACAGCAAGACTGCTGCACCATTGTCTTCCTCGGCTCCATCACCAGAAACCAGGGCACAAATAAGATCAGAGCCATCTCATCAACAAAACTGTGAAATCAGAACCTCACACCAAAGATTCAAAATGCACTCAACTCCAAAATCCTGACGCTGCCTTAATATGTGACTCAAATGGGAAATTCCTAAATATCAATCGACTTTTCCCTGGAAAAAGAGTCATTTAACTCTGGGGCCCAACAATCCAGTCAACCCTCGATCTGCTGGAGAACAAGAGACTCCAGGACACATCACACATCCTCATGCACACTGGGACCAATGACCTATCAGCAGGATAGGTCGGACAGACGTGGCCAGAGGACCTCATCACCCTGAAAGCTTCCGGAAAGCTACCTACAGCCAGAGTGACTCTGTCCACACTGCTTCCCAGAAAAGATGTGTCCCAGCAAGTCATTAATTTCATAAACTCAGAGGTAGAACAGCATTGTAAACCCTTACCCAATGTACGCTTGGCACACCACTGTGGGTTTCCTCCCACTGTCCAAACATGCAGTCAGGCCAATTGGACATGCTAAGTTGCCCCTAAGTGTGAATATGTATGTCTGTCCGCCCTGCCTTTCAGAAGCGGCTTTGAAAATCTGCGTGTGAGTATCAAAACAAACAGCGGAGCAGAACGCATACAGCTAAATCAGAGATATGCTGGCACTCATCTGCTCAAAACTCCCGAACTGACCTAAACTGATCATAGGTATGACGACCTATAGCATGAGTGTGCAAGTGTTTGCATGTATGTAGATGTGAATATGAATGATAGATAAATACACACCCATGTGAGCATAAAGATGTAAAAAAATAACAACCTAAAAAGTAACTGAATTGAATCTTATTTAATTTAACCAGAAATTTATGTATGTTTAAATGTCATCCCTTTTGCATTAGCAGCTGGAATATACAGGGCCTGAAGAGTAGAGTATTAAGAAAGATCTTATGTAGTATAATTAACACCAGGATTCAGACATTTCTAAACACAAACAAGATAATCAATAAATCATAAATTGGCTTCTTACCAAAACATATAACAGCAGATCATCTGTACACCCTCCAAACCCTTATAAACAACCACGTCCACAACAAACCATGAGGACAAATCTTTGCCTGCTTTGTGGACTTTAAAAAAGCCTTTGACTTTGTTTGGCACAAAGGACTGTTTTACAATACAAAGTGTTTTAGGTCAAGTATACAATATAATAAAAACCATATACAGTAACACAGTGCTGCATACAGATCAGCACAAAGAGAACAGAATATTTTAAACAAAGTAAGGGAGTAAAACCAGGCTGCAGCTTGAGTCCCACCTTGTTTAATGTATATATAAATGAATTGGCCACTAAATTACACAATTCAACCAATCCTGGACTCATCCTAGAAGACCAGGAAATAAAATGTCTAATGTATGCAGATGATCTATTAATATTAGCACCAACAACAGCCGAACCTGCCTATGCTGGAGACTTACTGTAAAGATTGGGCCCTTACAATAAATATGTATAAAATAAAAATAATGATTTTTCAAAATAAAGCCAGATTACAGGAGAAGAAATACCAGTTTACTTTCGCAGACACCATAACATCACACACCACCAACTACTCTTATTTGGGTGTGATATTAAATTCAGCAGGAAATTTTAAATCAACGATTACAGCACTGATGGAAAAAGTTTGCAGATCTATATTTGATTAATACAAAGTATGCAATATATCACTATTACTGTAATGACACTTTTCACTGTGCATTTCACACTGCAATACTGATGCAACTCAAAGTTAGTCATAATATGTGCTGTTACACTACCTTATACCACTTAATGCCTGGTGTCTTATAAATACAGTGACTCTGTCTCATATGCTAAGTAAATATGTAAATAGATATAATTTTATACTTTATTTTCTATCTATCTATCTATCTATCTATCTATCTATCTATCTATCTATCTATCTATCTATCTATCTATCTATCTAATTAGAAAAACAATTTCCAAATTCAGTCCTCCTATCGCAATCTGGTTCAAATGATTTAAGTCAGTAATTGAACCAATAGTGTTATATGGCAGTGAAATCTGGGGTCTAAAAAGAACCCAAAATTATGAAATTTGGGACAAAATACCCACAGAACTATTCCATCTTGAATTCTGCAAAGACATCCTGCACATGAAGAGAGGTGTCTCTGATTTGGCCATGCAGAGCAGAGCTGGGCAGGTTTCCGCTCATTCTGGGAGAGAGACTGAAGACAATAGCAGAGCAGATTACAGCCTCTACTGGAGAAACCAGATCACTCACCAAAACAAACTCAATGTTACGAAATGCTTGATTGGAAATACTCGTTAGCCAATTATCTATTCTGAATCAAAGATCACAAACAAAAACAAACACTAACGAAATACAGACTGAGTGATCATAAACTGGCCATTGACACAGGGAGGCACAGGAAAAGCAGGCTGGACAGAGAAGACAGGATCTGCACCCACTGCCTATCAAGAGTTACTAATAAAATCCCCTCTTTCCCCAAACTGACCGACTGACCGAGAAAATGAATATTTTACTGGGAGAAAATGTAGAAACAATAAGTTTAGCAGGACAGTTTATTCAGGACTGCCACAAGATCAGAGAAGAAAATGGAACATAGCGCATCTTCAGTTCTGTAATTCATATTTTTAATTCCTGATGTTAAAAATGTGTTACACTTTCATATGTACCTTGTTTTATTATTATTATTATTATTATTATTATTATTATTATTATTATTATTATTATTATTATTATTACTACTACTACTAATAATAATGAATAGTAGTAGTGGTAGTATTTTACTTTATTTTATTGTATTGTATTTTTTATTACATTTGGCACATTCATATTAATTCTATGCTTATATGTATTACCATATTTATATATCAGATTTTATAGCCTTGTTTAAACTATTTATCCATATGCACTTTTCTTTAATTAATTTATTATTATTATTTTCCTATTCATTTATATTTTAATAATAATTACATTTCAAATGTATTTACAGCTTTGGCAACATAAGTCTCATATCCTGTCATGTCAAGAGAGGGGGGGGGGGCAGAGAGAGAGAAAGAGACAGAGAGTAAGAGAAAGACAGAGAGAAAGAGAGAAATAGAGACAGACAGGGAGAGAGAGACAGAGAGTGAGAGTGAGACAGAGAAAGAGAGAAGAGAGAGACATCCAATCAGCAATGCTGAATCTCTGCATGTGTTGATGTGTAAATCATTATGTTAAATAAGAAACTGCACATTTTACAGGTTAATTAAAATTCTGGGAGATGATCTGCCAGAATATACAGTTCTACAGTGAACTAATCTGAGCCCCAGATCTTACTATCTAAACCACTACAGAGTGGAAAGAGAAGTGTTTATCTGATTGTAAATTTCCACAGGTGCATGATGGGGAATAATCTCAAAAATCTAGTTGCAGTCTTGTAAATAGTGACAGTGCAAGATCCCTAGTCTTTGCAAAATCTTAGTCTGTGACTACAAAACATGACAGTGCCTTTAGATGTGAGAGGGTCTCAGACTTTAGTCTTTAGTCAGAAGTCTTTCAAAGTCTTCTAGTGTATGGTTAGCATTACACATAAAATATCTGATTTTTACATTTAAAACGTACTTACTGGTTTGCATTTGGAATTAACCTGTCTGTATCACTTGATATATGATATATAATTTATACTTAATCATAAATTAAATAAAATTATTTAATTAACAAATGAATGAATGAATGAATGAATGAATGAATGAATGAATGAATGAACTGCAACATAACAAAAATATAGAATCTTTATTATAAATGGGGTTAGAATATTTTTTTTATTTATCAAACTGAAACGCGTTCCGAGACTAATCGCACATGTACCTTAAGTATAAAAACTTTATTTTTTTAGTTTGTTTCAACGAGCAACAGCCGACCGTGTGTCGACCCCTTGTTGTGAACCGTGTCCAGCGCATCATTCCGCCCAGTCAAGGGATGTAGGGTCGAGTCAGCTGTGGGTCTTCACAGCGTTGCTGACTCTTTACGTGAGAAGCTAAATGGCGCTGTGAACGAATCATTTCTTTCAAGAACAAGGTCACAGTGAAGGGGGCGATATAAACAGAAAGATTTATGAAAGAACGGCTTTCTCTGTTTGGGTTCAATTATCCAGTTTACTGAAGAGTCCAGTTCGTCAAACACCACCTTTGTCCACCACAAGGCTTCGTCTAAATTAGCTTTTAACACCAATCTGTCACAGCATTCGCTTCAGGCGCCACGGGCCACTGTGATTTTTTAACGATGGGTTCGTCTTTAAAGTGGACTTGTGTGAAACGGGTGAAGCAGAGGATCATTCGCGGCCAGATGATTCGCCACAGGCTGATTCGTGTGATATGTGCCAGCAGGAATGAACCCACTTATATACAGTTAACCACTTTAGTGCTCTTGGATGGTCACCAGGCAGCCTCTGTGGCGCGGAAACACGATTACAGGCCTAAAGTGAATTTAAAAAGTAAATGACGTAACACGTCAATGTTGTAGAAACTTTTCCATTACAAACCATTAAAAACACTTTCCAAGAATTGCGTGCATCTACGTTTTTTTTTAGCTAACTGCTTTGCGCTGGGTTCGAAGTCCTTGGTTTCCCGAAAGCACACAGACATAAGAAAGAGAGAGAAAATTATTGGATAAAAGACGAAGTCACAGGCAAATGTTGCGAGCTACTCATTGGCTGAGAGGTTTATGCAGCGACGAGCTTTCCTGTCGGGCCAGTGGCGCAATGGATAACGCGTCTGACTACGGATCAGAAGATTCTAGGTTCGACTCCTGGCTGGCTCGAGATCTTTTTCACTTTGCTTTCACTTTCTTATTGGTTCAATCGGGCAAAAAAACACAGCCCTGCAAAGTTCTTGGAGCAACTTTTGAGAAAAACAAACATTCAAACATACAAAGCTGCTAAACAGAAAACACAAACGTTGTCACAGCGTTGTCTACTTTTTTTTTTACAACGTTGTCAAAAGGTGGTGCTGTTTATGTTGTCTCGACAAGGTTGTTACGACGTTGTCACAACCTTATTATTCAGCCAGTCTTGTTTTTTTTTACAACTTAGCACAAGTCCACGGATTTCCATGCACAACACAATGGAACTTATGAGAATTCTAGAAGTTTGTGACAACATACTGATAACGTCGCGCCCACGTCGTCTGATGACGTAACAACTTTCCGAGGAATCACATTTTAACGTTGTGAACAACAAAACAATAGGTTGTCACAACATTGCTACAACGTGACTGTTTGCTGGGTGGATTTCCAGGAGTGAGACTTTTCGCTTAAGCGGATAATTTAGGCCGGTTGCAATAACGTTAGAGGACATAAATAAGAAAATACACGCACTTTTGGATGAAATTATTGAAATGACTGAAATCCTGCCTGGTGAAATACCACCGTCTGTCCTGTAATAGAATATAAACAAGAATTTGGCTACAACACCAACAAGTAGTGCTTGCTTCGGATTTCCTAGCATTATTTTTATATAATGGATTTGTCTTTGAAGCGGTCTTGCTCAGGAAAGTCAGGAACATCATAAGCAGCATGCAGTAGATGCAGCGGAGATCTCTTCCACTGCTGTCTGCGAAATGACTGAAACCCCGACCAGCCCACGTCACGTGAAGACGCCCAGTCACGTCGAGGAGGAGCTCGGCTGACAGACGGGGGTGTGCGCGAGTGTTTGTCGACGTTTCACGGTGAAGACGGGCGGACGGACGGACTGGATCGGTGAGGAGAGGAGCGGGAGAGAGAGAGGGAGGGAGAGCGGAGAGGGACGGACGGACGGACGGCAGCTGTTCCGCTGATGTAATGTTGCCCGTTTGGTGACTACGGATGGCGGTGTGTGCCAGACTCTGCGGAGTGGGTCAGTCGCGGCGGTGCAGGCGGCGACAGAGGCACGGCCAGCACGACCAGCACGGCAGCGACTCCGAAATGGACATGGATGAAGAAGAGGGGGAGAAGATCGTGGGCGAAACCAGGGGCAGCGGCAGCGGTGGCGGATGGCCTCAGAGCCGCGCGACGGGGCCTAGCGAGGCCGCTGCCGCCAGCGCCGGAACACAGAGCCCGCAATCTCTGCTGGATCTTCCGCCGGAGCTTCTAGTGGAGATTTTCTCCACATTACCCGGCATAGCGCTGCCCAACCTGGCCTTGGTGTGCAAGAAATTCAGGCAGATACTCAGCACGGAAACCATCTGGAGGAGACGGTGCATAGAGGGTAAACACCAACACCACCACCACCACTATCACCAGAGCTCGCCCGTCCGAGCAGACCGACTGGAATCAGCTGTGTGGGGGGATATCCAGCTCGGCTAGGTTGCCTTATATGACGCTGCACTATTTGGTTAAATGGGGCTTTGATCGTGCTTGGCTATGCTTCGGAGACGAGCTCCACTCTTCAGCACAGTCTGTACGCAGGCTGCTTATTTAGTGTAGCTACATGCTAGTCGCGTTTGCCTGCTGATCTGTAGTCTGTCAGCTGTTTCGTTTCGATATAAACAGATCGCTGCGTCGCAGGCCGCCGTGCTGATGGCGCATGCATGTTTCAGTCTTGCGTTATCTTGTAAGTATGTCAGGGCAGGTGTCTGTAGCCTTAGTGATTAGTGAACGTTTTGAGCACTAGTACGAACCGCTAATCTCTGTAATTCAGTGTGCTCCAGTGGCACCTATGCGCGCACGTACATTACTGCTGCTGTACAGAGATGAGCCTGGCTGACTGACTGACTGGTGCTGCTGCTCTCTGCTGCTTATTTCTTATTCAGAGTTTGGCATGAAGGATGACCTGCGGAAGATGGAGGTCGTGGGTGTGTCCAGCAGGGAGCTTTATGTCAAACGTGAGTATGCTCATTATCCAAACAGCATCTGTGGATCATCTTCCTGACTCAAAGCAGACAAGCCGTGTAGGAAGAGTGAGCTCAGACTGACTTTTTTTTGTAAAGACTAACATAAGTGAAAGCCTGTATCAGCGTATCTAAGGTAGGGCTGTCCAGTCCTATCCACAATAGGCCTGTGTGGCTGCAGGCTGTCAAACCAACAAAGGAAGAGCACACTTGATTGGTTGTTTGTAGACTGAGCAACTGCTTAAACAAGTACAATCAGGTGTTCTCCAGCTCATTTGGAATGAAAACCTGCAACCACGTTGGCCCTTTGTGGATAATATTGGTAATAGATCAGGTATAGTCTTCCTCTGTGCATATATTTGTGTAGTCATGAATGCTTTATGTGGTTTTCTTGCTGCATCCATCCCACAGGGGGCTTTGACCTCATAACCGATCAGGCTTTTAGGTACATCTACATCATTTAGAGTTTGCAACTCAGCAGGCTAGTCTGATGGGTCCCTTGATGGCCTTCTGCTACACTCTTGACGTTTAGTGCTGCAATGTCCTCCCTTAGTTGCTCATAACAGCAGCTAATGTGACATGTCCCTGACCCTGCATTACGCAGGCCTACTTTGCACTGCAGTGTATTATTGCATCTCCTAACTTTTAAGTAAGCTATTAAAGGGCCTATATCCCGCATTTGTCTTGTATTTCATTTTTTCAAGTTAGAAAAGGTCAGTTCCTTGCTGAAACACTCCTTATAGCTTCAGGGCAAAAGGGAAGGGCAAAGTTAGTTGACAGATGTCTGACATCAGAAAAACAGTGGATTCAAAACGCTGTGTTTTTACAACTTATTTTCCATGTATGCATGTAACCCTATGGACTGGGGAGTGAATGGTGTATATTTTGAAATTTTAGCAACATTTGCATACTACATACTCTCTTTTATTTGTAAAATTGAAGTTTTCCCTGATGTAGGCTCTTTAAGGTTTTGTAATAAGCTGTGTGCTTGAAAGGTAGAATAATACAAATATAATGTTAAGCTTTTCATTATATCAGTTTAATGTAAAGAGTGAAGAAGTAAGGAAGATGTATTGACTGTTTAATTTTAATATGCTGTCATGTGACAGGCGTTGCTGCTTAATCCTGTTCATTCCTCTTCACACCACCTCTCCTTTGCTCCCTTTAATCTCACCTCACATGTATGCACATATGCATAATGTCCAGCTGACATGAATGTGGTGCCTCCACCTGTGTACCTGTCCAGGTGTGAACCCTCGGGTGAAGTCAGGACGCTTTATGAAACTCCTTCCTGATTACGAGCACATGGACTATCGGGACGTGTACACACATTGTATGTACTGCCAGGTGTGAGGGGTGAATGTGGTGGTTCATCTGCGTGGCCACTCTGCAGGTGGTGTTTGGTAGAGGTTGCCCTTTCCTGCTGAACTGGGAGCTGTCGATTGGCGATTTTACTGTAATGATTTCAGATCAGGAACTGATTGGGAGAAGCTGTTCCTAGATCAGCACAAAAGGACACCTTCTGCCTGGAGCCCTGCACGCCTCTGTGTCCTGCATGCATGGGAGAAGGACACACACTGGCTTGACATGCAGGACTCTGCGGTGATCCTAACCTGACCTGGCTGTGTGAAGTGGTTCTTCTTTTATTAGTAACTCCTGCTTTCCTTCACAATGCTTACTTGCAAATTGGTGATGTTACTTGTTTTAGACTATTGAGTTGTGAGAGTTTGTGAATGATCATTAAGTAGGGGTGGATAATATGTTAATAATTATCGTTACTGTGGTACATTGCATCACATTAAGTCACAATATGCTTTACTGAGCATATCGTGGATATTGTTCATACTTAAAAGAACACTGATCAGCTACATGTTTCCTTACAGAGAGAGCATACCTAGACCTAGGTTTATATCAAAACAAAAATCCTTGTGTTCATAGTTTTTGATAGTATTTTTCAAATGTGGCACTACTAGTGTTTTTTTTTTTTTGTCTATTCTTATCAAACTTCAGGAAAACTAAATATCCTGATTCATAATATGTATCATAAAAGTGTCTTGAAGCATCGTGGTGTACTTCTGCCATATTGGCCACCTTTATTTTTCAGTGATCTAATATTTGTAAGTAATTAAAAAAGTTAAAAACCAATATCTTGCTGGAACATTTGAATAGGATGCAGGTCAGAAAAAATATAAAACACAGTACTTCTTCTGTCTAAGCAGAAGTTGGTTTCTCTACAGTTGGTTTATTTCTGTGTTTTAAGGCGTTGTTATGTTGCAAAGCCCAACTGCTTTTGACTTTTAAATTAGATACCCTGACATTATGCTGTAGAATTTACAGTTTTATAATTCACAAACTGACAAGCTTTGCTATAATTCTGAGCCCAGATGCACAACCTTCCAGACAATGAATTGATAGAGAAATTAATTGTAACCCTCTCCAGTGCTATTTTACTCTTTTTCTGAGGTTGTCCAAAATGTCTTTTGTTCAAGCTCATTACACTTGAACAGAATTCTTCTGTAAGGGGCAGGTAACCAGAGAGTGCGCTTTTGTTGGTAAAAGCCATAACTGCATTGAATGGAATACCTGATTCCAATTATGTTTTTTAAAGTTCATTCTACACTCTCAGAAAAAATGGTCTGAAACTGTCACTGGGGTAGTACTTCTCTTGTCACTTGGTGGCACCCTCAAGGTTACATCTCAGTACCTTTAGTCAGGGAGCATAGTTGTAACATAATCCATTGAAATTATATTTTCTGAGTTGTAATGACTCAATATGCCCCATCTAATCTCCAGGCTTTTTATTGTATTGTTTTAAAACATTAGATTATGAAAAGGTACAAATATGTACTTTTCACCTAAGGTCCAATTGTATACCTTATTTACCACTGTTGTACATTTGAGGGAACATTGATATTATTTGTACTTTGATGAATGAGAAATGTACCTGCACAGCAGTGTAACAGTGTAAGGCTTATATATGTATTCCCTTGACAGAGTGGAGTTGTTATTGCTGCAATTTTCAGTTTCTAACTACTCTTAATAAAAGGCACAACTGTGGATGCAAAGTTATGCATACAGTGTCAGATAGTGTAATTACACAGAAGCTCTACAAAAACAAGGAAACTGCACACTAACACATTGTGTTGAAATGCCCTGCAATGGTCTCCTTTCCTCTCATTCTTTCCCATGTCGATTTTGTGAAACTGCATGCCACTCTGCCCTGTGTTTTGTGGGTTTGTAAGTCCATATCTTTTGTTTGCATTGCAGTGCTCCATCCGTACCGACACATTCTGGGTCTCTGGCAGCCAGATATAGGCCCCTATGGAGGTCTGCTCAACGTAGTGGTACGTCCTTTCACTTTTAACAAAAGCCTTTAACTTGATTTCCCAGCACTAGAACTTGTTTGTGCTAAACCTGTTTTTATTTCCATATCAGTGTGACAATGTAGAATTTAATCTCTGTTTTGTAATGTTTCTGGGTAGGTGGATGGGTTGTTCATCATTGGCTGGATGTATCTGCCTCCACATGATCCCAGAGTGGAGGACCCAATGCGCCGTCGCCCTCTCTTCCGCATCCACATGTGGGAGCGTAACAAAGCCACTGTGGAATGCATGTATGGTCATAAGGGCCCTCACAAAGGAGATATTCAGGTCAGCGTGCCTATCAATCAAAAAAAATTTGCATACTTTTATTCAAGGGCCCATATCCTATATTCTTTTTGTATTTATTTTTTTCACCCTAATGTCCTTGACATTTGTGTGGGTGTGGGCCAGTTTCCCAGACCCCGTTTAAACCTAAGCCAAGACTAGTGGTGATTCCAGTGGTGGTTCTCCGATGACTCTGCAATTTAGTCCAAGACTAGGTTAAATCTATGTTCAGGAAACTAGCCCTGTATGTAGCTCTAATACATGTTGATGTGACTGTTTTTTTGACTGTGATTGGCTGCTCTGTATTGTGTTTCACTCAAGAGTAGGACAGGTCGAAACACTCCTTATAATTTCAGTGTGAATGGACAGGGCTAAACTGCTATAAACTGAATAGGCAGATAACTGTAAATGTATTGTTTTTTGTGACTTCATAAAAAACAGTGATTTCAAAAGGGGCTGTTTTTGGATATATGGACATTATGGACTGTGAAGTGTATGTTTTGTAACATATGTATATACTACATGAAAGCCTTTTATTTAGAAAAAAGTGGTAAGTTTAGTTTTTTCATGATATGGGCCCTTTCAGAGTATTGCAATTACAAAAATAAAAGGTAGGTGGAGTAGACGTGACATAACATAAAATGTGATGCTTATGTTTTGTAGACTGTAAAAAAAGACGAGTTCTCAACCAAATGCAACCAAACAGATCACCATCGAATGCCAGGGGGCAGACAAGAGGTAAGGGACAACCTTTTCCCAGCCACCCTTCCTTTTTTCATGTTAAAATTTGAACAGGTTTGATAATACGTTCATGAGGAGGATTAGGAGCTATTTAGTTTCACCTGAATTGGAAGGTGGTATATTATGCCTATGTTTCAGAGAAGGTATGAAGTACTGTTTGCTTTTTTGACTAATTTTGTTTGTTTGCCTTCCTGTTTTTGCAGGAGTTCCGTACTTGGCTGGAGGAGGAATGGGGACGGACACTGGAGGACATTTTCCATGAACACATGCAGGAGCTGATTCTCATGAAGTTCATCTACACCAGCCAATATGAGTAAGTCTCTTAGTCAGTCTTGCCAATTAACAGTTGCTCATAAGTTTACAACACAACACAGTAGTTTTATAATTCTGAGGTGCTTTGCCTAGATTTCTTTTTCAGTTTGTTTCAGTTAAACCATTTTATCTGCATAGGACAGATGATTAGATATTTCAATATTTGATGTATTTTGTCACTGTCCAAAGAAAAAAAGGTATCTCCAAAATACTAACTTTACAAAAGAGCACAAAAACACTCATACCTTTCAATGCAAAGTAAAGAAATTTTATTCCAAGTGATTTTAGAGCATTTCTATTGGTCCATGCATCATATTTTTTTACACAATGCAAAGGACAGCTGGTGTATTGAAATGATGTAGAAAATGTCATATTTTTCCATAAAGCTAATCAGGTAGATTTCTAAATTTTATAAATATGTATATATTGGCATAGGCAGATATGTGTATGAAATATATAGTATATCATCATCAGCCAATAATTCCCATATCAGTGAATTGCTTGAATTAGAATTGCCCAAGTTTCCAGTGCATAAATGTAACACACTTTATATTTTAGCACACTAACACACTTTCAGTGGTTTTCAGTATTTGTACAGCTTGTATACTGTGCTTGCAGTAATTGCCTGACGTACCGACGTATATACCTGCCCCCGTGCCTACCTTCAGACCTGCTGCAGCCGGGCCTCTTCAAAGGCACATACGGCAGTCATGGCCTGGAGATCATCATGCTGAGCTTCCATGGCTCTCGGGCCAAAGCCACCAAACTTACAGTGAGCCCCAATGTTTTTCACCTTGTTCATCTAATATATATATATATATATATATATATATATATATATATCCTGCCTTCCGCCCGAAGACTGCTGGGATAGGCTCCAGCTCCCCCCCGCGACCCTGACGGAGAAGCGGCTTAGAAAATGGATGGATGGATGGATATATATATATATATATATATATATATATATATATATATATATATATATATATATATATATATATATATATATATATATATATATATACACACACATACACACACACACACACAGTGAGGAAAATAAGTATTTGAACACCCCGCAACTTTGCAAGTTCTCCCACTTAGAAATCATGGAGGTGCCTGAAATTTTCATCTTAGGTGCATGTCCACTGTGAGAGACATAATCTAAAAAAAAAAAAAAGTCCGGAAATCACAAAGTATGATGTTTTAATAATTTATTTGTGTGTTACTGCTGCAAATAAGTATTTGAACACCTGTCAATCAGCAAAAATTCTGGCCCTCAAAGACCTGTTAGTCCGCCTCTAAAAAGTCCACCTCCACTCCACTTATTGTTCCAAATTAGAAGCACCTGTTTGAGGTCATTAGTTGCATAAAGACACCTGTCCACCCCACACACACAATCAGTAAGACTCCAACTACTAACATGGCTAAGACCAAAGAGCTGTCCAAAGACACCAGAGACAAAATTGTAGACCTCCACAAGGCTGGAAAGGGCTACGGGGCAATTGTCAAGCAGCTTGGTGAAAAAAGATCAACTGTTGGAGCAATTATTAGAAAATGGAAGAAGTGTGAGTACCATCCCAAAAACACCATCCCTACTGTGAAGCATGGGGGTGGAAGCATCATGCTTTGGGGGTGTTTTTCTGCACATGGGACAGGACGACTGCACTGTATTAAGGAGAGGATGACCGGGGCCATGTATTGCGAGATTTTGGGGAACAACCTCCTTCCCTCAGTTAGAGCATTGAAGATGGGTCGTGGCTGGGTCTTCCAACATGACAATGACCCAAAGCACACAGCCAGGATAACCCAAGGAGTGGCTCCGTAAGAAGCCTATCAAGGTTCTGGAGTGGCCTAGCCAGTCTCCAGACCTAAACCCTATAGAAAATCTTTGGAGGGAGCTCAAACTCTGTGTTTCTCAGTGACAGCCCAGAAACCTGGCTGATCTGGAGAAGATCTGTGTGGAAGAATGGGCCAAAATCCTTGCTGCAGTGTGTGCAAACCTGGTGAAAAACTACAGGAAACGTTTGACCTCTGTAATTGCAAACAAAGGCTACTGTACCAAATATTAACATTGATTTTCACAGGTGTTCAAATACTTATTTGCAGCAGTAACACACAAATAAATTATTTTAAAAAATCATACATTGTGATTTCCGGATTTTTTTTAGATTATGTCTCTCACAGTGGACATGCACCTAAGATGAAAATTTCAGACCCCTCCATGATTTCTAAGTGGGAGAAATTGCAAAGTCACGGGGTGTTCAAATACTTATTTTCCTCACTGTGTGTGTGTGTGTGTGTGTGTGTGTGTGTGTCATATATACACACACACACACACCTTACTGTGCTTGTATAAACATACTGAAATCAACTTGAAGTGGTAAAATAGTATACAATTGAATAACCTTAAATGTTCCTGATTTTGACGAATTTCCATCTGCCCTTTAGGGTGACCCTAATGTACCAGCGGGTCAGTTGACCTTAGACATAGACCTGAGTCACTCAGTGCAGCTGCCTGACTTGGAGCACCAGCGAAGTATTGAGGAGCTCTCTCGCCTGGTGATGGGGGTGCATGAAGAAGTCCAGAGGGGCTCACAAGGTCCTGCTGCTGCATCAGCAAATGCAGAAGAGGGCTCTTCTGGGGCAGAAGGCTCTGATGCTACCCCTGCCTGTGACGCTGAAGCAGGGGAGGCTGGTGCCGGAGCAGCGAGTTCTAGCCCTGAATCCCAGCCCTTCATCCTGCCTTTAGGAGTCATGGCCCGTAATGAGGTTTACCCACGCACATGCAAGATGTGGTGAGTATCACTGTCTTATCATTGTGTACTGTGTAAAAGTCCAGGTACATATTTCTCTGGTCAGTCTGATTAGATTTTTTTCAGAGTCAGTTTGAACAATTTACAGCTTTTAAGTTAAAAATTATATTCAGAAACCTATTTTTGTGTGCAGTAAGAGTATTTGCACTAATATCACATTTTATGTTTGACAATTTGTTTGATAATTTCCAGTACCTGGTTTGGCTAATTCGTGTTTCATTAAGTCATTAAAGAAAGCGTCAGTGACAAAAGGTAACAGATCTATGTGAAGGCTGGGGGCATCATGGAGAAATCTGGAACCAAAATTTGTTCTTCATACTAGCTCACAAAATATCAAGTTTGTGATATTTAGGTTTTTTTTATGTTTAATGTATTTATCTATATTTATTATAATACATAAATACACACATTCTCTTCTTATACAGTACAATGCAACCACATTATTTATAGCTAATTATCTGGGCAATAAGTGTGTTTTTTTGCTTGCAAAACTAATTCTGAATTGTACTGAAATTATTGAGTCAAATCACTTTAAAATGTCAAAGTTTCAGGATTGCATTGAATTGTCTCACACATTCAATCAAATCAAGAGATTAAGTTAAGAGATTTATATCCTTAGCTGATTTGTAAAGCATACATGGGAATACATGTGAAAAACCTTTGCTTGAAATCAGTAACTAATAACTGATTTCTGAATTTGTGTCAGTTTCTATGGAACAGGCCTCATAGCTGGTCATGGCTTCACAAGCCCAGAGCGCACGCCAGGCCTGTTTGTCCTGTTTGATGATGACCGCTTTGGTTTCATCTGGCTGGAGCTGAAGTCCTTCAGCCTGTACAGCCGACTGACAGACCAGCTGGAGCACGCTCAGGCTCCCAGCATGGAGCGCTTTGAGGCCATGCTCCGCAACATGCAATCATGGACATCCTGATAGCCAAGCACCTCTTCCTCAGCTATGTTTCCTACCGTATGCGTCCCACCCACCCTTACAGGGCCACACCTCCAACTCGCCTGATTCAACTTTTACGATGGTTACAAATCCACTGATCAGTTGAGCCAGATGTGTTAGAGAGGGACAGAAAGTGTTTATTGCTGTGCTCTCTTAGGATGGGAAGTGCCCATTATTGCTCTACATGCTCTGCATCCCGGATTACGCTCTCTGCCACTCCACACTCCCACACAACCTGAAAAAACCTCCTGATAATCTCACATATACATGAAGGAAAATCCTGCCACAGAGGTATGTTTGCAGCGGCAAGTCCATAAAAGTTGTATTATACCAATGCTTTCTTATCAGCTTTTTAATTAATTTATTTTTGTAACCTGGAGATGATGAATATGAGGATGATATGACAATTCACTCACATACTCTGGAACAAGCTATGTGTGCCTCTGTATCATTACCATGGTATTTAACCCAAGACTACTCTTAGAAACGTGTAGCTTCCTGTACTCTTGAAATTATTAAGTTATAAATGGCCGTCTTCAACAAGCGTGGGATTTTTCAGCTGTTTATAGTTGATGGTAGCTTTTAATTGATGCAGTGTCCTTTGTCTGATTTCATTCTTTTTGATGAAGACATTTTTTAATCTGTACTGCTGTTGCTTTGCTTTTATTTCTCTTGGTCATCAGTGCCCATGTGCACAATAGTTTGCCTATCTTGTGTTTTGATTTGAATATTTTTAAGAAACAACTGACACAGTCTGTGGTAAACAGTGAAATGGTTAGTATGTGAACTTTGATTGACCCCTTATAAATACCTTGATGAGTCATTGGCTCTGAGTGCTAGTGTTCTTACGAACAAATGTGCATTAGTAAAGCAGACCCCTAAAGACTAAAGCTTTTATGATGGTCTTGTGCCAGACCAAACTTTACACATAGGGGGTTTGTCTTGTCTAAAACCAGTCATTGCTTTACTACGAGAACAGACTGGAATTTAGCTTGATAGCATCTCTTGGAGCTAATCTGCATATTTAGTAACAACATGGTTCTAACATTTGCCCACTTTCAATTTGTTAGCCCTTGAATAAAGCACTTAACCTGAGTTGCAACATCTAAATCTGCATTATATGAACATGTATTGTGATGAATATGCATGCTGTACTAATACATGTAAGTTGGTGAAATTCACTTAATTAGAATATTGAGCATATTTCATTCACATACATTTATGGACTGCTTATAATCTCAGGTGCAATACCTATATATGCATTCTCTCAAATTAATGATAATATCCTTCATTCATGATGCCTGTTCTGAAATATCAGCAAAAGCATTTCAGAATGCTTATAAAATTACATGGATTTGCAATTGGTAAATGTTATTTTACTCTTCCCAGCTAAGCTTTTGTCCATCAAGATGAAGATATGGCACTACTAAGCAAAGAAAGTGTCTCTGAAAACAAACGGCATACAAGTGCAGATCATCACCAGCGAGTACCTGCAAAAATCACTAGCTAACAGGCAGTCTGGGCCTGCTTTAGCTTCCATTAATAATAAATGACGGTTTACTTGGTAGTTACACTTTACGCTCCATCTAGACAAAAACTTTGTTGGGCAACTTTAATAATAGGAGCAGTGGCCTGCCTTCCTACGTTTTGGACTATATTTTGAAGCCCATGTTAGCTTAGTCTCCAAGACACTTTCAGGCCATTTTCTTCAGCAGACCACAGTTACAACAAATGCTTCCTTGTTCTATGATGAGGTTTGATCATAAAGCTGTGCAGTGGTTCCTCTAAAAGTGCTCTTTCCTAAGCAGCATAGGCATTGACCAGACTAGATTCCTCTGTCTGTACTTTTGTATTCAACTGCAGCTTTGCAAAAACTAACCACTACATATAAAGAAAATGTATGTGAATTGAATGAATATATTTAATTATATATTTCAGCCTTGTTTAGGGGTGACTGTGCACATAATTGCAATGTTTGTTTTAAGCATACCACCTGTCTGTAGTGTGACCTCTACAAAGTGGGAACTGTTTCGATTGGTATAACTACATCAGTTCTTAAAGATGTTCTGAGAGGAAAGTTGTGTCTAATGTAAACTCCATTGCATACAACTTCAGGGAGCTTTGAAGCATATATGTTTGTCTGTTCCCAATAAATGAAAGTAAAAACTTTTGTGTCTGAATCGCTGTTTCAGGTCACAGACATCATTTCACTATTTTGTATCTTGAAAACTTACGTTGACGCTGGCCTATGAACGGGCAGAGTTTCACAAAGCAGGATTTTTCAGTTAAACAAAAGCTCAATGTCAAGCCTGTTCAACAGAAAGAGAGGCCAGGGATGTTCCTACAGGACAGTCTTTCTTTTACTGCTTCAGTCATCCAGCCAAGAAATCCTGCTTTATGAAATGTGACCTTGGATTTCTAAGTTAGGCAGACAGACAACTTTAGCCCAAAGTAAGGACTGAATCTAAGAATCTGTCTAAGCTCTTCTCTTATAGGACAGGCTACACTTTAAGCCCAAGTTATCTGATTGACTAAGAGTTTCTGCTTTAGGCTTAATACCCACTAGATCTTTTGAATATTTGTCCACGTGGTGCATAACGATACATTTTCAGATTCAGACCTCTCTTTACAAAACAAACAGCAGAGATTGTTTTTGGCTTTTTAAATTATTTAATTTGATCTTTATCAACTTTTAGATTTGTTTCTTGTCAAAGATTGCGCCGACATTTAGGAACCTTCATTCATATCTACAGCTCACTGCGCTCTCTTTTCTCTTGAGCTGAGCGAACCAGCTCTGGCAGCGTCTCTGTCATGAAGATGTAACGCTTGGCCTTCAAGTTCCTGCCAGGCTTCTGCTCCAGCCCAATGCCCAGATACTCAGCTTCAGCACCATACTCAGGCCATGGTCTCAGGTCTGGCCCATTTGGAGATCTGCCAAATAGACAAAGCCCAAATATGATACACTGTGCATGGCACAACGCAATCAAACCACTTAATGTGGAAATTTCTGAATTATTCACTTCCAAAATACCACTGAAATTAATATTTGTGGTAGCCCTCAGATTTGGCACAAACGTATTACTCACCCAGTGCGGGCAAAGTTCCCCCAGTAGGCCATCACAGTTCTACATAGTTCTTTCTCTTTCTCTGTGACAGAGGCTGAATAGAGGAAAAGTCTAAGTACACGTAAAAGAACTTAAAGATCAATTAACCTTACCTATTAAAGTACTAATTTATCTGTCATTACATAAATAAATCAACAAGTGAAATGTTCCTACACTGTTTTATAGTAAATGTGATCAAAGGCATTAATTTGCAATAACAAAGGTAATCTGATATTATAACAAATAGAGAGACTGACAACATGTGCCTACCCAGTGTTTTGACATGGGCATTTGCAAAACAGAAGCCGAAAACGAAGAAAAGATCATCTCCATGATCAGTCCTGACAAAACTGGGCCTCTTTGCTTGAATGAAGCTGGGAGGTTGCTGGAACTGATACAGGTAAACCGGTGCACCAGCAGCTGACAGAACAACATTAATGAGCTTTTTCATTTAAACTTAACTACAGAAAATGTGAATTCAGTGACACTCTATAACAGCAGTCTCCAACCCTGGTCCTGGAGAGCTACCTTCCTGTACAGTTCAGTTCCAACCTGTATGCAATAAGCTGCACCCCCCCTACTCAACTCCAGTCAATCGGGGACTTGGGAGGAGGTTGTTTAGATGGATAGTTGCAAATTGTGATTGGAACTAGGCCCTACAGAAAGATAGCTCTCAAGGCCCGGGGTTGGAGACCACTGCTCTATAAAATATGCATCAATGAACCCTTTTTTGACTTCTAGAGCAAAGATGCATTATTTTGATTCAGATTCGTCATTCATAGTTCTGGACATAATACATACATAGTGTTAATAAGTCTGATTTCTGAGCCTTCTTTACCTTTATGGAATTTTGCCAGCTTGAGAGCAGGAATGTTAAAGATGATATCTGCCATCATCTCTTTGTAACTGTCACGAATTTTGATCAGGTCAGCAGAGGAGCCCAGGTACTCATCTGCTATCAGTTCATTGATCCATTGTTTTTTGACCTTAACATAAAGGAGAGGACAACAGGGGACTAATTTAAAAAGTTTACCTAATACACTGCATTTGAATCATTAATATGATGATGTGAGTAGAAAAACAACAGAACTCTACAGTATTATATGTAGAAAATGTATTAAAACATCAGTAGTCCATTTGTTGTCAAACAATATTCTATTTTAGATCATGTAAATTAAGCACATTGCTATGTAACTAGTTTGTATGATGTACTTTTTGTGTTCTTACATCAGGCATAAAGGCAGCCACTGATGAAAGGACTTGCTCTCTATCCATTCCATCAGCCCATCCTGGAGGTCCAGTGAACTGTGGGAACAGATGATTATTAAATGTTACCTACTGATATTTTTCCAAATATCTCATAAGATTAAGTCCAAGATGGAACCCGATGTGCCTTCTTTTCAGTGGAGTGGGAACTTCTCTGAAGAATAAACTACTAACATCACAAGATATTTTAAACATTAACAACTGTATAATGGAACTGTAAAATAATATACTATATTATTTACTCACACTGGGCATCATCCAACCAAACTCATCATCATTTATGCCAGTCAGGAGAGGCACTTTGCTGAACTCCTGCTTTTGAAGGAGCTCCTCCACAGGCTTGGGAAGAAATACTTTATCTTCTGTCACCACAAAGCGAAGCATAAGATGCTAAAACAAAAAACTATTTTCAGTATATTAGTAAATAAAGGAATTACTTTTGTTAGATTGAAGCATTTTTATCATGGCCTAGAGGAGTGTAAAGCAGCAATTTTATGAGTGTCAATGCTGGTGGGATGAAGCAGTTCTTTCCCAATTTAGAATTTCTTACCTCTTTGGAAAGTGTTATCATGTCCTCTGTTGACCACTGCTTTATGCACTCAGCAATTTTCTGTGTGCTGCTGATGTCACAACCTGATGCATTAGCCACTTGCTGGAATAATACACAAATAAATGTCAACATTTGCCAGAATGGAAATGTAAAGTATGAAAATTAACAAGGGCTTTAGTTAACCTGGGCTACTGGCAAGGGATCCAGTACAATGCCTGGCATTGTAGCACAGCCGCTCTGTGCAACTGCACGATGGAACAGACCAGCAGACAAGGGAGAGAGAAGCTGGAAGTTACAAAGAGACACACAGCACAAAATCAGTCCCAAGTGCTGTGGCAGATTATGAAGCACTGCTAACACATTTAATAAACTAAATATGCTTTTACAACTTTTCATTGAGATTTCCCATGCAGTGAGGAAGAGTGCCACTAAATTAGCCACACTAGGCTGTCCTACAGGAATGCAAGTTAAAATATAACTCTGTAACTAACCACCTTCTTGGAAAGGCAAAGATTTTAGACCCATGTTGGGATTATTAACCAAAACAGACTTTTCACTTGTAAAATTAATAATATAGCCCTGCAAAATCATCCTGGACCAAAACACTCGAGCATTTGAGTTTCAAACATTGGTGGACAGTAACCAAGTAAATGTAATTCATTACTGCAAAAAAAAAAAAGTTTTTTCATGTATCTGTACTTTACTGAAGTGTTTTCATTTTGGGTGACGTTCACCTTCACTCTATAACAATTCAAAGTCAAATATCTCACTTTTTACTCCACTACACTATGTAATCTCTCATTCCTTTTGGTTTATGTTTGTAAAAAACCACAACATGTCAAAACAAAAGAAGCGTGAAGACAGAACACCATTCAGGGCACATTGCGCACTTTATTTTGAGCTTGTTTTGCCCTGTTGGTCACACCTACCCAGTGCAAGCATACAGTTCAACATCAGTGCAGCAGTGTAAAATTTTGGGAGTGCCTATGCCAACATAAATGATGGAACTAACCTAACTATGTGTAAATAGCCCACAATATAGAAATATATACACATATGACTGTGTTTCTTTTTTCTGAAATCATACAAACTCCATTTCATTTTATAGTAAATAAATTTTTGGCTACTTTATGTTTATGAACAGAGCAATATAATAAAGGAAAACTCATTTGTAAGCCTGTGTTTAAAGCTTTTAAAGTTTTTATTAAACAAACCTGTAACTAAATGTGTTAAGTTAATTAATTTTAGTATTCTTTAGTACTTTTAGTATTTTTACTTTCAATACTTAAGTACATTTGACTCAAGTGGAAGTCTAAAGGGAGGAATTCTACTTTTACTGGAGTTATATTTTACCTTGGGTAGCTCTACTTTAACTCAAGTACATGATTTGTGTACTTCGTCCACCACTGGTTTCAAATGTATACATATTAGCTGCCCACCAAAAATGACACACTGGCTCCTCCAGCAGACTCTCCAAAGATGGTGACTGATCCTGGATCACCTCCAAAACTATGGATGTTCTCCTGGACCCACTGAAGTGCTGCCACCTGGTCCAGAAGACCATAGTTTCCTGGTGCATGTTCATCCCCTGTGCTAAAAGGATAAATATATCATTAAAATGGCAACATTCACTCTATGATTATGACTACTTCAGTGTGCATTATTAGTTAAAAACAGAACTCCCTTTTACTGTTAATACCACTATATTAACACATAGTAAGCATGATACAAGCGCATTTCCAAAGCAGAAGTGAAATCACGTTGCTTATTAACCCAGAGTCTGAGTGAGTATACAGTCACTGTTATGTAAGAACTGAGTTGCATTGCACCAATATTGTTTTACTTTGCTTGGAGATAAACAGCTGCATAATTACACAGTTCAGTAGCAAAAACTTTGTAGAAGGCCACCGGTGATTGACAGAGGTAATGGGTGGAACAGCACTGTTGATTTTTAAAAAAGTACATGAAACAAAATTACAAAAAATAACTAAGTACTACAGTGTTGTCTCTGTCCCAGACTTACCTGAAGAATCCTAACAGACCCAGCCTGTACTGGATCAGCACAACAACTACATTCTGGTATGCAGACAAAATTGATCCATCATAGATTGATGCAGAGCCGATACTCAGTCCCCCACCATGAATCCAAACCATGACCTAAAAATACAAGCAATAAAAGCACCCATTTGGCAACCTGTTGTGACTAATTGTGACTGTTGTGGCTAATTTTTCCCCAAACATTTGAAGTACGAAAGGTCATTCCTTTTTGACACATACATTGGGCAAGGACAAAGGTAAATACAACAGGGTTGGTTCTGATAAGCAAGCAAGACAGAGGTGAGGAGCTTGATGAGAGCTTACTGGTAAGTTGGCATCTTCACCAGGCTTTGCAGGAGTGTATATGTTCAGGTAGAGGCAGTCTTCTGACATTTCAGGAAGTTCTGCTCTCAGTGTAAAATTTGCAATAAGGTCTGCAAGCAGTTGCCTATTTTGTATGCACCTAAAAACATGAATATCAGTATTTGAAAATGAACATGTTCACAGAACCTACATGGCACTGGTAAAAGAAGAGCTTTGATGGTACGTAAAATCTGAAATCTTATGGAAGTCAATAAATTAAACGCATCTAATCAGTTGGCCTGTCCTGTAGAACAGTTCATATCACTGCTATCTGGACAAAACCTTGCATTTCCATTTTTCAGTTTTTGACATAATTTGAAAATACCTGTTACCCTTTACATTGAAAGTAAATTTCATGATAAATGGACTAAAAGAAATGGCCCAAAATGACTTGAAAAGATGTTTGGTTCCACTGACTTACATTAAAAGTAAAGTAAGTTTTTTCCTTCTCATTGTCATCGAGTTGTGATTTTGAAGATACAAGGTTTTGTTCCGACAGTCCACTGTGTCTATGCCAGCTATAGAATTCACTTCTCTTTATTTTACATACACAATGCATGAGATTTTCAAAAAAAAAAAAAGTACAAACAAACAGTGCTACTGGAAGGTAAAAAAATATCACCATTCATGAATAACATCATTAGGTGAAAATCCAAAGCACAACTCATGTTACAAAATGTTCTTCTGCATGTTGTGTGCAATTATACATTTTCACCAGAGAGGTCTCCAACTCTCCACAACTTACACAGCTTTAAGTAACACTCTTTGATGAATAACAACTAAAGAATAATGTATGATGTCCAATTTGATCATATATAAATCAGTCATATCAAACACACAAAGACAACAGATAAGGAGATAAGGATTGAAAATAGAAAGCCTTACATGTGTGGCTGCTGTGTGGCACCTCTAACTCCTTCCCATACCTCTGCAGTTTGGGGTGGGACGAGTCTCAAAGGGCCCACTGGAGACTTTGCAAACGGCACTCCCAAGTAGCTGTGAACAACTGTGTCCTTCCCTTTAGCCGTCACATACTCACCTTTTAGAGCTCCTAATTTGGTCTGCACAACAGGCCCTGACAGACAAGCATGACAACATTAATCAATAAATAATACCATAGAAACTGAAAAGTGCATTAATTACAACTCGTGTTAGTAGGAATAATCAGAACGGAAATGTATCAGCTACAGTTATTGCACAGCAGGTCCTACCAGACATGACTGTATGATTAAACACATTTGATCAAAGAAATCTGTTGCTGCTTGGTTCATAAATATAGAATACATTAAACAACCCTACATTCTATGGAAGCAGATAAAAAGAGTAAGGTTATATTCCCCTCACAATAAAAGAGCTTATGTTTAATAAAGCTTCTCTCAGGGTCAAACAATATAGCACAATGCTATAAACTTGTAAATGCAGAATAAAGTAAACACAATTAAGTATTGCCTATGGCTGACATGACTATTTACTGTCATTTTCATGTCATTTACTAGGAGTGTCACAATTACTACACAACAGAAGTTGGGAAACTTTGTGAAATTTAAATACAGACATCAGTGATTTCTAAATCTAATTTGACCTTTACCTGAACAACAGTGAAACAACATTTTACCTTATTAAACTTGTTGGGATTTTTTTTATAACCATACACTCATTCTGAAACTGATACCTGTAACATGGTGAATTAAAAGACGGGGCCAAAAACCACAACAGAATGCTTGTGACCTACAAATTTTCAAATGGCACGGCATTAAAAATCGGCATGCTTTTGTGATGGATCTCATCACTTGAGCTCAGGGATACTTCTATCAATGTTGTGAATAAACGCCATCCATCACTGCATCCCCAAATGCAAGTTAAGACTGTACTATGCACAGCAGAAGTCATATGTCAACAGCGCCCAGAAATGCTGCTGCCTTTTCTGGACACAAGCTCATTTGAAACACACTGATTTATAGTGCAAATGTGTATTGGACGTTGTGTTTTCTGGGCCAAAAAATAAAAAGGACTTCTATAACAGGAAAATGGCAAAGCAATCCACTTTCAAAGCTGGATCTTTTGGTGTCTTCATTTCCCAAAAGATTTTTAACTACTATAAAAAGGAAATGTGGTATATAACATAGTGGTAAACATGTTGATTAATCATCAGTTAAAATTTCCTGACAGGTCTAATCGCAACAGTGAGAACTAGTACTGGGCTTTGTTCAAAATTCTTTAATACCAGTGCCATTACTGATACTTGAATTTGATATTGATTTCTGGATGCCAACTTCTTTTGCATTACAATAGGAAATATGATGTGGGCTGCATTAGAAATTAGTGTGAGGTGCTGGAAATGTTTGTATTTACAGACCATGACACACTGCAGATTAACTAAGAAGCTCTGGCGTTAATAACATGCATATGGACTGTAATTTAAACAGCCAATCAGTGACCTATATTATGCATTATATTAGCACACTTATTGGCTAACAGACGCTAGTAAGGATGATTATTTTTTAATATTCTGAGGTGTTACAGTAATTCTGATCATAAAAGCACTGAATTCAAATTTTCACCCCTATTAAAAAGCAGACCAGCAACATTGAGCCCAGACACTGGCAAATGAAGTTGGGCAAAAGGTGCAGTTACTCCACTCACCAAAGCCACAAACAGTGAGGTCTGGCTTCGGCAGTAAACCAGGCCTATATATTTATCTGATGAAGTACTGCACCCAACAAAACAATGAGTTTATATTTCAACAACATCAAAACTAAAAAAACAAAACATTGCCCTGTATCTCCAGAACAAACAGTAAACACCACACAAGACTCACCCTCCTTTTTCTCTCGTATCAAGCGTGGAAGAGTCTTGGTCATGAACGTGTAGTGCTTTCTCTTCATATTCTTGCCAGCTTTCTGCTCCAGCCCGATGCCCAGATACTCCGCTTCAGTGCCATACTCAGGCCATGGTGTCAGGCCGGGCCCGTTTGGAGATCTGCTCTCAGAAACACACAGAGAAAACTACAAAATGACAAAATGACATTAACATACCTATTCCTACCTATACATTTGTAAGAGATATACAGTGCTGTGCAAAAGCTTTAGGCATCTAAGCAAATTTTTCAACTATTTACCTCAGCAGTGAGTCTATCACAATATACATTAGAATAAACAATAAATAAATGGGGCTGTCTCGGCTGACACACCTCTTCAACATTGCGTGCACATCGGGGGGCGGTGCCACTGGATTGGCAGACTGGGGTGGTGGTGCCTCTTTTTAAAAAGGGGGACCAGAGGGTGTGTTCCAACTACAGGTGAATCACACTCCTCAGCCTCCCTGGTAAGGTCTATGCAGGGGTACTGGAGAAGAGAGTCTGGTTTATAGTCGAACCTCAGATTCAGGAGGAGCAGTGCGGGTTCCGCCCTGGTCGTGGAACACTGGACCAACTCTTTACCCTCTCCAGGATTCTGGAGGGTTCATGGGAGTTTGCCCAACCAGTCCACATGTGCTTTGTGGATTTGGAGAAGGCTTTTGACTGTGTTCCCCGGGGTATTCTGTGGGAGGTGCTTCGGGAGTACAGGGTACATGGCTCTTTGCTACGAGCCATTCAGACCCTGTACAAACAAAGCAGGAGTTTGGCTGGCAGTAAGTCAGAGTCGTTCCCAGATGGATGCCCTTTGTCACCGATTCTATTCATAATTTTTATGGATAGAATTTCTAGGCACAGTCAGGGGATGGAGGGTGTCTGGTTTGGTGACCTCAAGGTCACATTGCTGCTGTTTGTAGATGATGTGGTCCTACTAGGGACATCAGGCCGTGAACTTCAGCTTTCGCTGGATCGGTTTGCAGCCGAGTGTGAAGCGGTCGGTATGGGAATCAGTGCCTCCAAATCGGAGGCCATGGTTCTCAGGCGGAAAAGGGTGGAGAGCCCTCTCTGGGTCGGGGATAGAAGGGGATAGAAGTTTAAGTATCTCGGGGTCTTGTTCACGAGTGATGGTAAAAGGGAGCGGGAGATTGACAGGCAGATTGGTGCTGGGTCAGCAGTGATGCGGGCTCTTTACCGGTCTGTTGTGGTAAAGAAAGAGCTGAGCCATAAAGCAAGGCTCTTGATTTACCAGTCGATCTATGCTCCCACCCTCACCTATGGTCATGAGCATTGGGTAATGACCGAAAGAACGAGATTGTGAATACAAGCGGCCGAAATGAGTTTCCTCCGCAGGGTGTCTGGACTCTCCCTTTGGTCATCCGGAAGGGACTCTGAGTAGAGCTGCTGCTTCTCCACGTTGAGAGGAGCCAGGTGAGGTGGTTCGGGCATCTGGTTAGGATGCCTCCTGGACGCCTCCCTTGGGAGGTGTCACAGGCAAGTCCACCAGGGAGGAGACCCCGGGGAAGACCCAGGACACGCTGGCGTGACTATATTGCCCAGCTGGACTGGGAGCGCCTCAGAATCCCCCCGGGGAGCTAGTGGAAGTGGCTGGGGAAATTAATATTCTATACATTTTGTTTATTCAAATATTAACACTTATCTCAGCAAATAAACACATACTACACAAATGAATTGATTCTGAAAATGTGTCTTGGGTGTCTAAGACTTTCGCACAGTACTGTACCTTGTGACATTCACTGAAAGCCTAAATCAATGCCCAATATGAAGGGTCCACGAAGCCACTGAATACATCTGAACTAGTTCTGATTATTCCCATAATTAATAAATCACAGAATGAGCATCCTCAGTTAACTATTAATTAATTATTTAATTTGGTTCAAATATTTATGCTATCAGATCAAGCCCAAAAGATAATAGAATTATCTTTAATGAATGTCACACCAGTCCAGGTATTGAGACTGGTCAAGTGTAATTACTCACCCAGTGCGAGCAAAGTTCCCCCAGTAGGCCATCACAGTTCTACACAGATCATTCTCTTTCTCTGTGAATTGACCTGAGAGAGAGAGAGAAAGAGAGAGAGAGAGAGAGAGAGAGAGAGAGAGAGAGAGAGAGAGAGAGAGAGAGAGAGAGAGAGAGAGAGAGTGAGAGAGAGAGAGAGAGAGAGAAAGATAAAAAAAAAACATATACATTGTTCACACCAAAGTCACTTTGGAATGAATTGTATAGTATCCATCTAACTAACCTATACACACTGAGATTCAGGGCAATATGGTTTAATATGATTATTAGGGATGTACATTCCAACAATTTTTTAAATAATATAATTATTAATATTTGTTATTAAAATATTTTTTAAATTCAAGTATCCACAAGAGTTGGAGAACAGATATCTTTGGAAGCCCATTTCCACAGTATGTGGTGATAACAGTGTCTCATAATTATAGATATTTAGTCATAATGATAAGAAACTAGGTCATAATTATGACAAAGTAAGTCATTATTTTGTATAATCTGAAAACATTTTATTCAAAAACAGATGAGGCAAATCAGTAGGTTTTCATGTTAGATGAATAATGGAGGCTGCCTGTTCAAAAGGAAAACTACAGCTATCCAGTACAGCACTGGATGCTAATGAGGGCTTGACACAAGATCTTTTTCCCTCAGTGGATGATGTTCAAAACAAGTCAGTGTGTCAGACAAATTTTCCACTGATTCTGAAACTAGCTAAGCTAAAATCAGCCAGAGTAGCTAATTTAGTTAACCACTCTACCACATCTTCTCAGTCACGTTCTTAAAAACACGTCGTGATAATGTGTCTATGTTCAGGCATTCATGTGCTGGAGTGGCAAAATATTGTGTAACATACATACTTATATAAAGATACAAGCTTTTCTGTTACATTTAACACTCATGTTAAAGCATAAAAGCAGCAATTCACTAAATTGCTAGTCTGTAGTTTTCTCTGTCTTCCAATAATGAAACAGAATGAATACCCCAACAGGGATTTAAGTATTGGAATAACAGCACCTTGACTGGTTTATCATGTATTTGAGCACCCATGGACATCCTTAATATTTATAATAACGTTACTGTGTTCACGCAAAAAAAAAAAAAAATCTTACCAGGAATCTTAATGTGGGCGTTGGCAAAGCAGCTACCAAAAACGAAATGAATTTCATCAGCATGGTCACTCCCAACAAAGCTGGGCCTCATCTTCTTGATCTCATTGTAAGTATGCTGGAATTCATACAGGTAAACTGGTGCTCCTGAACCTAATCATTTAAAAAAATATATCATTGTCAAAAATCCGATATAATTTATAGTCAGTACCAGAAAAAATAAATGGATGTTCACCTTTGTGGTATTTTGCCACTTTGCGTCCAGGAATGTTAAACAACAAGTCTCCACACATCTCTCTGAAACCATCTCGGATTTTGATTGGATCATCAGTGGTGCCTACGTACTCATTCAGCACTACTTCATGCACCCATTTCTCACTGGGCTGAAGGTAATACAAAAACAGAAACATTAAGACATGTGTGCATAATACATACATACATGCATATTCAGCCTCAATATAACTGAGAATTTTAGCATGAGATTTATACAGATAAGAGGGATTATCACAGCCGGATCTTCACTTACACCAGAAAAAAAGAGTGGCATTATTGACATGACTTGCTCTCTGCTGATTCCGTCAGTCCATCCTGGAGCAAGAAGGAACTGTGGAAAAATTAAAATATTTTTGTGTTGGCAGCAAATCTATCAAACATCTTCCCTGACTTGATAGACAGATCATGCTCAAAACCAGTAGAATTTATAGAACACACACAGGTCAGGTCAGGTCCATAAATATTTGAACACATATTTTGGAGTTAAAATTAAATAATGAATATGGTCAAAATGCAGACTTTCAGCTTTAGTTTGAATGCATTTATATTCAAATCAGGTAAACAGGGTAGAATACACAGCCATTCTCATACACAACCCCCCTCCCTATTTTTAGGGGCACAAATGGAATTGGACAAACTGACATAATTATACATTCAATAGTAACTTTAAATATTTGGTTGCAAATTCTCCTACGTCTTGAACCATAGACATCACCAGACAGTGTTTTCTCCCTGGTCCCATTCCTCTAGGCCTTTACTGCAGCTGTCTTCAGTTCCTGCTTGTTGCTGAGGTGATTTAACTTCAGTTTTAGCTTCAATAAGTGAATGCATCCTTGACTGGATTGAGGTCAAGTGACTGAAATGGCCATTGCAGAACATTTTACTTCTTTGCCTTAAAATAGGTCTGAGGTTTATTTGGCAATATACTTCCGGTCACTGTCCATCTTCACTTTGAAGGACCCCCCAATGAGCCTGGAGGCATGTTGCTGAATTTGAGCAGATAAAATATACTCACTCCTGAAACTTCCTCCACCACACTTTGAATTATAAAGAGTTCCTTCTCTTCTCCACCTTCTTCTTCTGTCACAAGTTGATCTTTCTCTGAACTCACCCTAGGATGTTGTTTCAGAACTTCACAGACTTTTTAGACACTTTTGTAAGCTCTAGTCTTCCTGTTTTTGAGGCTTGACAATGGTTTACATGTGGTGTTAAGTCCTCTGTATTTATCCCCAATACCATTTCTACCCTCGCCCAACTCCATTTCGAGTGTCTACATCTGGGGGTATTGTGTGCCAAATTTTTGTTGAGATACAGTGGGTAAGGCGACACTACCCCCACCATGCTTTGGATCATAAGCAGTTCCTTCTTTTCTCCATCCTCTTCTTCTGGCACATGTTATTCCAAAACTAAACATAGGCTTATTAGATGTTTTGGAGGCTTGCCAACAGGTTTCATGTAGTAGTAGGCTCTCTGTATTTAGGCCCAATCCCATCTCTCCCATTTCTCTTTTTTGAGAAAGAGGGGTAAGGCGAAGTGTTCAGGCTACATGGCCCCTGTAAAAAGAGGTTTTTCAGAGGCACACTCTAAACAGATGGTTATGAGAAAAGACAGAAAAACCCTTAAGATGGCTGCACAAGCGTCAAAAGTTAAGAAACCCATGAATTTAAGCATTTTGTCTATTAAAAGTTGCATAACCTTTATATTATCTTAGTTTAATGGTGTTTCAATGTATTATGGTATTTTCATTACAACAAGCATAAAAAAAACGCTAGCAGTATCGATAACTAACTAGCTAAATTTGCTGCTCCACGCATTTAAGGAATGAGAAGATTCGAACAAAAAGCTAGCAAATAGCTTCAGCTTCATATAACTGAAGTATTAGGGGTGGGTGATAATAAATAACTGTCCCATCCCTGCCCTCTAAAGGCATAGGATTATATAAATTTAACTAAAGCCCAGCAGCGAGGCTGCTGAACTTTACCACTCCTCTGCCATCACTGCAGACCGCTAGTAGCCTGTTATTGAGGTAATGTTAATTAGTAGTTGACGTTTGTCCCATTTAGTAGGGGAAGATTTCAATCACTACCCCTTGTAAACAGGTGACCCCTGAAACCAAGGGGTGGGGAAAGAAATAAAAATTGAGATTGGGCCTTACTCTGATGATTGCTGACTTCAACACAGATACACCTACCTCTTGGAGAGTTTTTTAATCTGGTCAACTGTTATGAAGGAGTTTTTCTTCACCAGGAAAAGAACCTGTTAAACACCTAATGGTTGTGCAGTCTTCTTGAGATTTTTTAGCATAATGATGTCTTGCTTCACTGGTATTGACATCTCTTTAGACTTCAAATTGAAAGTTACAGCAACAGATACAAAATGCAAACAACACTTGAAATGAACTCCAGATTTATTTTCTCTTTACTTGTAAGGGAAATAACGAGAGAATAACACACACAGTCATGGCACAGCTGAGCAGCCAACTGTACAATTTCTTTTAAGGCTGTGTGTGGAAATAGTTTTAATTCCTACACTGTTCACCTGCATTACATGTAAATACCCTCAAATTAGAGGGTATTTAGATTATACGATAAAAAAAGAGCTCTCAACGTCCAAATATTTATTGACCTGACTGATGGTCCCATGCTTTGGTTCACAGTACAAAGATTTCAAAGAAGGCAACCTTTCACTCACATTAATAACTGCATGTCCACCGTCATCATCTGTCACACCTGTGATTAATGGCACTTTATTGAACTGCTTATTCTTTAGAAGTTCGTACACAGATTTAGGAAGAAATCGTCCATCCTTTGGCACTTTGACGGAGATCAGTCCCTCCTAAAAAAGAAAAAAATAAACACTGCAGAACAAGACATGATCCCCAACCATATACGTATAATAAGAAAATCTTTAGCTATCCATTTATTTCACTTCATAGTACTTATTAAAAACTCACAATTTCAGCAACCCTTTGAAGGTCCTTCTCTGACAGCTGCATAACACAATCCACCATCTTCTTTGTGCTGGAGATGTCACAGCCAGACATTTCAGCCAAATGCTGAACAGAGAAATATCGACATATTCCGGTTTACATCTGTTTAGCTTTTAGTGCGTAATATCACTTGACGTCAGGCCCAGATCATCAGGCTATCAGCCCCTGGGCACAAATAATATGTGGGCCCCTAACTGGCTACCGTTTTTAATCATATCACAGCTGGTTACACAAAACCTAAGCAGCACCACTAAGGTAGCACACTAACTACAGTGCTGGGCACGTCACCGCCATAAGTGTGGTGACATAGCAATAGTTTATGCACACATTAACAAGAGCACTTCCCTATAAAGCATGCATCTATTCTTCACTAGCACATTTACTCCAGTGAAGACAACATTTATTAAAACTGAACAGCTGGAATATATTTTAAAATTTATATCCCCTCATGACCTTTTTCTGTAACTTGGATGGCTGACATTTCATATTTGGCTTTGGAAATGATCATCCATTATCACTCAAAGAATCAAGCAGTTTGACCTAGGTAATAGCAGTGAAACACATCTCTATCACAGGGACAAATTATGTCATTTTCTCACTATTAGGTTGACAACAGCTAGTTAGATTTTCTCAAGATTCATTATGGTGGCTCCCTATTGGCTCAGGCGCCTGACCACATCTCATAAACTCACTACATGATCCAGGCCTACTTGAAGTATTTCATTCAGAACATAATGAGTGGACACTAAAGAACAGACACTTTTTACCTGAGCTATAGGTAAAGGATTGTCAGTCATGATTGCATCCATCGCTGCAGTGCCGCTCTCTGCTATGGCAGAGCGGAACAGACCAGCAGACAGTGGTGAAAGAATCTGTTTCAAAGAAAAGAGAAATGATCTAAACACTAAAACAAAATCAATTATGTAATTTTTGTAGGGCTGCAGCAAACGACTAATCTTATAGTCCAATACTCGATTGATTACTGACTAGAAATAATCGATTATTCATATTATGAATCACTACATTACCAAATAACTTTTATGTAGCTGTAGCTTTTAAATTTAGCTTGAGGTTGTTTGTTGAGAGGGTCGCTGTGAATAACAGTTAGCTGCTTCTCTGTTCCAGATCCATTAACG
The DNA here is from genome assembly GCF_015220715.1 of Pygocentrus nattereri. Taxonomy (NCBI): domain Eukaryota; kingdom Metazoa; phylum Chordata; class Actinopteri; order Characiformes; family Serrasalmidae; genus Pygocentrus; species Pygocentrus nattereri. Next base: position 21,746,033 of record NC_051221.1, on the reverse strand, counting down.
ATAACAGAGAATTTCAAAATTCAAATATTACAGCTCAGCTCAGCTCATGAAACAGGAAGGCTTTTAACATTAACCAACTAGCTATCACAACGGAAACACAGATGCCGCGTCACAAACCATACACTTCTGTACTTCACACACTACACTAATGAGTGCACTTCTAATGGTGTATGCACCGTTTTTACACACTATTTAGTGAGCTAGTATGTGGGGACATGGCATATTTCATCGAGATTAATCTTCACTCAGTAAGTTTCCTCTTCAGATGCTCCAGCATTGAGGCTGTACTCCATGCTTTACAAATAACACAACTGACAGCCCTGTTTTCTTAGTTTAGCTCAAACACTTTTGCAGATTTTCCTGAGGCTGCCTTCGCGCAACTGTTACCTCTCCAGTAATTAGTCACGTCAAAAACGTTCTTAGTGAGTGCGAGAAAGACATGCAATGACTTCACCAACTAATCAACTATTACATTAGTTGTCAACTAATTTGGTCATCGATTTTAGTTGACTAAGTCGAATAATTGTTGCACACCTAAACTTTTGTAATTAATGAATTATTATTAACTATTTCGAAATTTTAATGGCACATTTACATTACTTCATGTTTTAATGATGGAACTGAAAGAGAGGTCAAAAATGCATCACACAAATTTTACATGCATACCTGTAGAGACACACTAATTCCTCCAGCAGACTCCCCAAAGATGGTGACTGCTCCAGGATCACCTCCAAAGCTGTGGATGTTCACCTGGACCCACTGAAGTGCTGCCACCTGGTCCAGGAGACCATAGTTTCCTGGGGCATGTTCATCTCCTGTGCTAAAAGGAGAAAGACAAATAAAAGAAACAATCAAATATGACCCAAAATACTTTCCATGTGGTCTTTAAATGAAATTGATGAAATTTAAACATCACTCTTGCAATTGCTAAAAATACTCTATATAGACAGACAAACAACTCAAATAAAACCAGACACACCAGATTTTGACAAAAATTAAATTATTCATTAATATACATGAAAACACGTAACATACTATAACTAAATAATACTACAACCCCAATTCCAATGAAGTTGAGAAGTTGTGTAAAACATAAATAAAAACAGAATATGAAGATTTGCAAATCCTTTTCAACCTATATTCAATTGCATACACTACAAAGACAAGATATTTAATGTTCAAACGGACAAACTTTATTGTTTTGTGCAAATATTCACTCATTTGGATTTGATGTCTGCAACACATTCCAAAGAAGTTGGGACAGGGGCGTGTTTACCACTGTGTTACATCACCTTTCCTTTTAACAACACTCAATAAGTGTTTGGGAACTGAGGACACTAATTGTTGAAGCTTTGTAGGTGGAATTCTTTACCATTCTTGCTTGATGTATAACTTCAGTTGCTCAACAGTCTCCGTTGTCGTATTTGTATTTAATGGTGCCTTCACAGATGTGCAAGTTACCCATGCCATGGGAACTAACACACCCCCATACCATCAGAGATGCTGGCTTTTGAACTTTGCGCTGAGAACAATCCAGACAGTCCTTTTCCTCTTTGGCCCAGAGGACACGACGTCCATGATTTCCAAAACCATCTGAAATGTGGACTCGTCAGACCACAGGACACTTTTGCACGTTGAGAAACGTTGTTCTTAAACTGTTGGACTATTTTCTCACGCAGATGTTCACAAAGTGGTGAACCTCGCCCCATCCTTGCTTGTGAACGACTAAGCCTTTCAGGGATGCTCCCTTTATACCCAATCATGACACTCACCTCTTTCTAATTAATCTGTTCACCTGTGGAATGTTCCAAACAGGTGTTTTTGGAGCATTCCGCAACTTTCCCAGTCTTTTGTTGCCCCTGTCCCAACTTTTTTGGAATGTGTTGCAGGCATCAAATTCAAAATGAGTGAATATTTGCAAAAAACAATAAAGTTTATCCGTGTGAACATTACATATCTTGTCTTTGTAGTGTACGCAATTGAATATCACTTGAAAAGGATTTGCAAATCATTGTATTCTGTTTTTATTCATGTTTTAAACAATGTCCCAAATTCAATGGAATTGGGGTTGTAGAATTCTCAGACATTATCAAGTATATTTGTGTATTCATGTTACCTGAAAAATCCAAGTAACCCAAGCCTGTACTGGATTACTACAACAACAACATCCTCATAGGCTGCCAGCACACTTCCGTCTTGCATGGAAGCTGAGCCTAAAGTTAATCCTCCACCATGGATCCAAACCATGACCTGTGGAACACCAGAAATAAAAATTCACACACATTTCACAGCTCACAATTTGCATTCCAGAGAGAACCAAAGCATCAATTCTGTCCAACAAAATGGTGTACAGAAAATTGCCACCATGCAGAAATGTACACAGTCTCAGAGGGAACATCATGAGATGCAAACCATCCATGTCTCAAGATCAGGTCTATTTAGTACCAAGAGGAGCTTGATTAGATGAAGCACAAGAGTAGATGAGGATAAGAAAAATATCTCCACACCACTTTTTCTGTGCAACATTGTATACTATGATATTTGGTGATATTCTTTTAAGATCTCTTGCATTTTGGATTGTTTCTGTTTATCCATTTGTCCTGACATTTTGACAGAATGTAATGAGCAGCTGGTTGTTTCAATTCTTGTCAAAGAACAAAATGTGACCAAAACAGGGATATAAGGTTCCACCAGTGACGATTTGGATGTCCAATGATGTACACAAGGGCACAATAAAAAGTGACAGCCTAAATGTTCCAGCTGACACAATACTTTGAAATCATGTTACTGTGTCACATTGAATCCAAAATACTTAAGTGAAGAACCAAAACTACAAATGATGTAATTTACCAAGACAGTGTAATATCAATAAGACCATAAGTTTCACTGTTAAATCAAGCTGAATGGTTAATTTTTACTCTATAGGAAATTGCAATTTAAATAAAATAATAAAAAAAAACTTACAGGTAATTTAGCATCTTCACCAGGTTTAGAGGGAGTATAAATGTTGAGGTAGAGGCAGTCCTCAGACATCTCAGGGACTTCAAAGTTCATAAGTAAGTGTTGTAGAATACCATCAAGCAGTATCCTACGTTGAATACATCTGAAATAAATAGTATCAGATAAGATTTCCACAAAATTGGCCCTCTACACTATTATCAGCTTTGTAATTTATTCTATTGTGGTTATTGATGGCATTGATTTGAGGGCCTGAACTAATTCAGAAATATTTGCACATGCTAATAGGAATTCTGAGTTAATGCAAAACTGCATGTTGTTTAAATCTGCAACATCAAATTTACATACTGTGTATGTAAATATTTAAAATCAGTGTGATTTGTCTGTGCCCTCTTACATGTGTGGCTGTTGTGTAGCATCTCTCACTCCTTCCCAAGCTTCTGAAGGTTGGGGTGGGGCGAGTCTCAAAGGACCCATCGGTGGCTTTGCAAACGGCACTCCCAGGTAGCTGTGTACAACTGTGTCCTTCCCTTTAACCGTCACATACTCACCTTTTAGAGCTCCTAACTTAGTCTGCACAACAGGCCCTGTCAGACAAGCATGCCAGCATTTAATCAATACAAAATATCACAGAAACTGAAAAATGCATTAATTACAACCAGAGTTAGTAGAAATAATCAGAATGGAAATGTATGAGTTACAACTACTGCACAGCAAGTTCTACAAGACATGAGTCAATGATTAAGCACATTTGATGAAGACAATCTGTTGCTGTTTGGTTTATAATATGGAATATATTAAACAACGCTAAATTCTATGCCAGCAGATAAAAAGACTCTGCTAGATTATATTTTCCTCACAATAAAAGAGCTTATCTCTAATAAAGCTTCTCTCAGGGTCAAACAATATAATACAATGCTATAAACTTGTAAATGCAGAGTAAAGTAAATGCACCAAAGTATTGCCTATGGCTGATGTGGGTATTTACTGTACAATAATCCAAACTAGAACAAGCACAGTAGAGATAACCATTATTAAATGCTGAAAGCTGGGACAATATGTGAAATGCAATTAAAACAAACATCTGTGATTTATAAATCTACTTCAACCTTTTTTTAAAAGGTTAAAAAACAGTGGAAAGACAAGATATAGTACCTTGTTTTACCTTATAAACTTCATAGTTTTTTGGTAATTGTACACTCGTTCTAAAACTGCAACATGTTCCAAAAAAGTCGGGACAAGAGCACTAAGACTAGGAATGTTGTCAAAATGATGATCCCAGAAAGGTCTAGTTTTTTACAATTGAGGATGGATCAAGGCTTGCCATGTTGCCAAAAATACATTAGCAAAAAAATCCAACAGTTAAAAATGTTTTTTTTTCAGCTAGTGACTACAAGGATTAAGTATTTCACCCTCTACTGCACATAATATAAGCAAAAGAATCCTGAAATTTTAGTGCAGAAATGGTACGACCGAAAACCACAACAGAATACTTGTGAACTTCACCCCCTCAGACAACACTGCATTAAAAATCTGCATGCATTTGTGATGGATCTTTCCACATGGGCTCAGGAATAATTTGAAAAGCTGTTGTCAATAAACATCATCCAGTACAAATAATAAGCACCACACAAGGCTCACCCTTCTTTTTCTCTCGAATCAAGCGTGGAAGAGTCTTGGTCATGAACGTGTAGTGCTTTCCCTTCAGATTCTTGCCAGCTTTCTGCTCCAGCCCAATACCCAGATACTCCGCTTCAGTTCCGTGCTCAGGCCATGGCGTCAGGCCGGGCCCGTTTGGAGATCTATGTAAACCACACCAGGGTTCATAGGACAAGCTGATGTGCAAGATACTTATGTAAAAAAAGTATGCTTTTGCAAGAGATACACCTTCTGCCATTCACTGCAAGACTAAATTACTGCCCAATATGAAGGGTTCCCCAAGTCATTCAACACTTCTGATCTGGTTCTGATGACTCCCATAATTCTTAAACCACAAAATGGGTATCATTCATTTATTTTTAACAAGCATGGAAGCTAGTCAAACACAAGTCCCCTCTCAGTGGTGTTTTTATATGCTTCAGTCTCAGATTCAACATGACAATATTGAGCACTTCAGTGAATGTCACACCAGTCCAGAGATTGAGACTCATCAAGTGTAATTACTCACCCAGTGCGAGCAAAGTTTCCCCAATAGTGCATCACAGTTCTACATAGTTCATTTTCTTTCTCCGTAAACTGACCTGAAAGAAAGAACACGAGAGAGAAACATTTGCACTGAGATGCTAAGTAATAATTATAAGATACTAAATCATAATTGAGATATGAAGTTATAAGTGTGAGATAGCAAGTCTTAATTATGATATAGTAAGGCAAAATTATTACATACATAACCATAATTATGAAATAGGATCTCATTATTATGATTTACTAAATTGCTTTATATTACAGATATTAGAATATCTAGATAGATATAGACAGATATTATATTAGAAAATTTCTTCCACAATTTAGTAAAGAAAAACATACACTATATTTCCGAAAGTATTCATTTGTCTGCCTTTACATGCATAAGAACTTGAGTGACATTCCATTCTTAATACATAGGGTTTAATATGATGTCAGCCCACCCTTTGCTGCTATAACAGCTTCAACTCTTCTCTGAAGGCTTTCCACAAGGTTTAGGAATGTGTTTATGGGAATTTTTGACCATTCTTCCAGAAGCGCATTTGTGAGGTCAGACACTGATGTTGGACGAGAAGGCCTGGCTCACAGTCTCTGCTGTAATTCATCCCAAAGGTGTTCTATTGGGTTGAGGTCAGGACTCTGTGTAGGTCAATCAATTTCTTCCACACCAAACTCGTTCATCAACCGGTGTGCAGTCATGTTGGAAACAGGACAGGGCTGTCCCCAGACTGTTGGGAGCACGAAATTGTCTAAAATCTCTTGGTCTGCTGAAGCATCAAAAAAGTTCCTTTCACTGAAACTAAGTGGCCGAGCCCAACTCCTGAAATTCAACCCCGCACCATAATCCCCCGTCCACCAAACTTTACACTTGACACAATGCAGTCAGACAAGTACCGTTCTCCTGGCAAACGCTAAACCCAGACTCGTCCATCAGATTGTTAGGAGAAGCGTGATTCGTCACTTCACAGAACATGTCTCCACTGTTCTAGAGTCCAGTGGTGGCGCTTTACACCATTGCATTTGATGCTTCGCATTGCGCTTGATGGTTTAAGGCCTGGATGCAGCTGCTCGGCCATGGAAACTCATTCCATGAAGCTCTCTACGGACTGTTCTTGAGCTCATCTGAATGCCTACAGTGAGTTGCTGTCATTACCAATCACTTCCACTTTGTTATAATACCACTGACAGTTGACTGTGGAATATTTAGTAGTGAGGAAATTTCATGGCTGGACTTGTTGCACAGGTGGCATCCTATCACAGTACCATGCTGGAATTCACTGAGCTGAGAGCGACCGATTTTTTCACAAATGTTTGTAGAAGCAGTCTGCATGCCTAGGTGCTTGATTCTATACACCTGTGGCCATGGAAGTGATTGGAAAACATGAAATCAACAATGAGTTGGATGGGTGATAATACTTTTGGCAATATTGTGTATTAAAAAATTTACTGTGGTCTCAGTGTAGAAGAAGGTGCAAAAAAACAATGCTTCACGTTGAAACATAAAACCACCTTCACTGATTCGCGATTCTGAATATTTTTCTCTGTCTTCCAGAGATCAAATGGAACAAATACCCCAATAGTGATTTCAGTATTCAAAATAATCATGTCTTGTACGGTTAACTTATCTATAATGTCACTATAACTTATCTATATAAGGTCAACACTATTATTATCTTACCAGCAATCTTAATGTGGGCGTTGGCAAAGCAGCTACCAAACACAAAATAAATTTCATCAGCATGGTCACTCCCAACAAAGCTGGGCCTCATCTTTTTGATCTCATTGTAAGTATGCTGGAATTCATACAGGTAAACTGGTGCTCTGGAATCTAATCACACAAAAAGGTATTTGAATGAAAATGAACAAATCCCAACAAGAGAAGATATGACTTGGTCTCGGTACCAGAAAAAAACATAAATGGATGTCCACCTTTGTGGTATTTTGCCACTTTGCGTGCAGGAATGTTAAACATCAAGTCCCCGTACATCTCTCTGAAACCATCTCGGATTTTGATTGGATCATCACTGGTGCCTACGTACTCATTCAGCACTACTTCATGCACCCATTTCTCACTGGGCTGGAGGTAATACAAAGGCAGAAACATAAATTTTCATTAATTAATTAACATTATTATTCAACCCACAGTATCAAATTCAAATCCAGCTTGGCTGTCATCTGACTTGGCTGATATAGAACAAAACACAGCTGTAGAAAAGAGCCTGGAAACCTTTTACCCACTCCCACAGCTAGAACTAGAGAAGATTATCTCTTCTGCAAATTGCACAACCTGCACACTCGATGCAATTCCATCAAAATTACTCAAAGAAGTACTGCCAGTCATTATAAAACCTATCTAAACTATTGTAAACTTGTCCCTTAGTCTGGGCCATGTTCCCAAAGCTTTTAAATTAGCAGTTATCAAACCTCTGATCAAGAAACCAAATCTTGATGTCACCGTTTTGTCTAATTACAGGCCTGTTTCTAACTTACCGTTTATATCAAAGATCTTAGAAAAAGCTGTGGCCCATCAACTTAGTTCATATCTACATAAGAACCACATATATGAAAAATTTCAATCTGGATTCAGGCCACACCACAGCACTGAGACGGCTCTAGTTAAGATAACTAATGATCTTCTTCTTGCCTCTGATCAAGGCTACATATCTCTCTTAGTGCTACTTGACCTTAGCGTGGCTTTTGATACAATAGACCACAATATTCTCTTAGAAAGGTTAGAAAACATGGTTGGAGTCAAAGGGATGGCCCTATCATGGTTCAGATCTTACCTATCAGAACATTATCAGTTTGTTAGGGTAAACAATTTATCTTCCACTTATTCAAAAGTAAGATTTGGAGTTCCGCAGGGGTCTATATTAGGACCATTACTATTTACACTATACATGTTACCGTTAGGCACAGTTATAAGTAACCATGGCGTAAACTTTCATTGTTATGCAGACGATACTCAACTGTACATATCAGCCAAGCCTGATGACAAATACAGGTTAAAGAAAATGGAGGACTGTGTAAAAGACGTGAAAGGCTGGATGTCACGTAACTTTCTCCTATTAAACAGTAACAAAACAGAGGTTCTCCTTCTGGGTCCAAAATTAGCAAGAAGTAAATTACCAGATTTAATCTTAAATCTCGCCGACTTTCCAGCCACACCTGGATCAGCAGCAAAAAATCTTGGCGTTATAATAGATTCAGATTTATCATTCGATCAACACATAGGCAGCATCACTAGGACAGCTTTTCTACATCTTTGCAACATTGCCAAGATCAGAAATGCCCTATCCCTGCGTGATGCGGAAACACTAGTACATGCCTTTATTACTTCCAGGCTAGACTACTGTAACGCGCTACTGTCAGGATGCACGAGCAGGAATCACTTCATTGGCTACCTATTAAATTCCGTATTGATTATAAAATCCTTTTATTGACTTATAAAGCCCTACATGGTCTTGCTCCTGAGTACCTGCAAGACCTTATTTCTCATTATGAGCCATCACGACCACTCAGATCCCAGAGTGCTGGCTTATTAATAGTCCCCAGAATTCAGAAGGTTTCAGCTGGGGGAAGAGCTTTTTCTTATAAAGCCCCCAAACTCTGGAATGATCTTCCAGAAACTGTTCTGGACTCAGACACAGTCTCAATCTTTAAGACTAGGCTGAAAACTCACTTGTTCAGTTTAGCTTTTGGTAGCTAATGTTCCCCCTTAGATAAAGGCAGCAGGGGTCCATGGACACAGGGAATTATAGTAAACTGAGACGCTGGTGCTCTCGTCCCGCTGCTCGCACGCGGTCACTCAGGTTTGTGGACGGTGGAGCGGAGGGATGCCGAACTGTTTCAGAGTGCTGCCGTGTCTGTGTGTCCTTCTGGTTCTCTCCTTTTAGTTAAGCTGTCATAGTCAGATCTGCTGGAGTCATTAGCCTCACTCTGGAAATGTTTACATTCCCTGTTTATGTACAAACGGATAGAACAAAACTAATTCCATTTACCTGCTTTCTTTCCGAGTATACAATCACCCATATATCCGGCTGGACACTGAAGGACGACTGACTGCTGAGCCCTCCTGCTACCCACTTCAGACCAGCTGCCCATGCCCCAGCTGCCACCACCTGCCTTGGACAAGCTGCCCACCCTACACTGATGTTCTCTTAGACTCCTAGTTATTCCTAATACCAATATTACTGCTATTAATATTAGTGATATAATCACTTGTAGGTAGTTTGACCAGAGGAGGATGGGTTGCCCCTGGTGAGCCTGGTTCCTCCAAAGGTTTCTTCCTCAGTTCTGAGGGAGTTTTTCCTTGCCACTGTTGACCCTGGCTTGCCCACCAGGGGGTTTCTGTACATTCTTACAGTCCTGTTGAAACTTTGTCTTTTCCGAAATTCTGTAAAGCTGCTTTGTGACAACATCCGTTGTAAAAAGCACTATACAAATAAATTTGATTTGATTTGATTAAGACGTGTGTGCATAATACATACATACATGCATATTCAGCCTCAATATAACTGAGAATTTTAGCATGAGATTTATACAGATAAGAGGGATTATCACAGCCAGATCTTCACTTACACCAGAAAAAAAGAATGGCATTTTTGACATGACTTGCTCTCTGCTGATTCCGTCAGTCCATCCTGGAGCAAGAAGGAACTGTGGAAAAATTAAAATATTTTTGTGTTGGCAGCAAATCTATCAAACATCTTTGCTGACTTGATAGACAGATCATGCTCAAAACCAGTAGAATTTAAAGAACACACACAGGTCAGGTCAGGTCCATAAATATTTGAACACAAAGTTTTTTTTTGCTGTCTGCCACAGAATATTGGAGTTTAAATTAAATAATGAATTTGGTCAAAATGCAGACTTTCAGCTTTAGTTTATATATTTATATTCAAATCAGGTAAACAGGGTAGAATACACAGCCATTCTCATACACAACCCCCCTCCCTATTTTTAGGGGAACAAATGGAATTGGACAAACTGACAATTATACACTCAATAGTAACTTTAACTGCAGCTGTCTTCAGTTCCTGCTTGTTGCTGAGGTGATTTAACTTCAGTTTTACCTTCAATAAGTGAATGCATCCTTGATTGGATTGAGGTCAAGTGACTGAAATGGCCATTGCAGAACATTTTACTTCTTTGCCTTAAAATAGGTCTGAGGTTTATTTGGCAATATACTTCCTCCACCACACTTTGAATTATAAAGAGTTCCTTCTCTTCTCCACCTTCTTCTTCTGTCACAAGTTGATCTTTCTCTGAACTCACCCTAGGATGTTGTTTCAGAACTTCACAGAATTTTTAGACACTTTTGGAAGCTCTAGTCTTCCTGTTTTTGAGGCTTGACAATGGTTTACATGTGGTGTTAAGTCCTCTGTATTTACCCCCAATCCCATTTCTACCCTTGCCCAACCCCTTAGAACTCCATTTCGAGTGTCTACATCTGGGGGTATTGTGTGCCAAATTTTTGTTGAGATACAGTGGGTAAGGCGACACTACCCCCACCATGCTTTGGATCATAAGCAGTTCCTTCTTTTCTCCATCCTCTTCTTCTGGCACATGTTATTCCAAAACTAAACATAGGCTTTTTAGATGTTTTGGAGGCTTGCCAACAGGTTTCATGTTGTAGTAGGCTCTCTGTATTTAGGCCCAATCCCATCTCTCCCATTTCTCTTTTTTGAGAAAGAGGGGTAAGGCGAAGTGTTCAGGCTACATGGCCCCTGTAAAAAGAGGTTTTTCAGAGGCACACTCTAAACAGATGGTTATGAGAAAAAACAGAAAATACGTTAAGATGGCTGCACAAGCGTCAAAAGTTAAGAACCCCATGAATTTAAGCATTTTCTCTATTAAAAGTTGCATAACCGTTATATTATCTTAGTTTAATGGTGTTTCAATGTATTATGGTATTTTCATTACAACAAGCATAAAAAATAATTCACCAGGAAAAGAACCTGTTCCTACACTGTTCACCTGCATTACATGTAAATACCCTCAAATTAGAGGGTATTTAGATTATACGATAAAAAAAGAGCTCTCAACGTCCAAATATTTATTGACCTGACTGATGGTCCCATGCTTTGGTTCACAGTACAAAGATTTCAAAGAAGGCAACCTTTCACTCACATTAATAAGTCCATATCCACCGTCATCATCTGTCACACCTGTGATTAATGGCACTTTATTGAACTGCTTATTCTTTAGAAGTTCATACACAGATTTAGGAAGAAATCGTCCATCCTTTGGCACTTTGACAGAGATCAGTCCCTCCTAAAAAAGAAAAAAAAAACACTGCAGAACAAGACATGATCCCCAACCATATACGTATAATAATAAGAAAATCTTTAGCTATCCATTTATTTCACTTCATAGTACTTATTAAAAACTCACAATTTCTGTAACCCTTTGAAGGTCCTTCTCTGACAGCTGCATAACACAATCCACCATCTTCTTTGTGCTGGAGATGTCACAGCCAGACATTTCAGCCAAATGCTGAACAGAGAAATATCGACATATTCCGGTTTACATCTTTTTAGCTTTCAGTGCGTAATTACAATAATCATGCTAGAAAAGTATCACTTGACGTCAGGCCCAGATCATCAGGCTATCAGCCCCTGGGCACAAATAATATGTGGGCCCCTAACTGGCTACCGTTTTTAATCATATCACAGCTGGTTACACAAAACCTAAGCAGCACCACTAAGGTAGCACACTAACTACAGTGCTGGGCACGTCGCCGCCATAAGTGTGGTGACATAGCAATAGTTTATGCACACATTAACAAGAGCACTTCCCTATAAAGCATGCATCTATTCTTCACTAGCACATTTACTCCAGTGAAGACAACATTTATTAAAACTGAACAGCTGGAATATATTTTAAAATTTATATCCCCTCATGACCTTTTTCTGTAACTTGGATGGCTGACATTTCATATTTGGCTTTGGAAATGATCATCCATTATCACTCAAAGAATCAAGCAGTTTGACCTAGGTAATAGCAGTGAAACACATCTCTATCACAGGGACAAATTATGTCATTTTCTCACTATTAGGTTGACAACAGCTAGTTAGATTTTCTCAAGATTCATTATGGTGGCTCCCTATTGGCTCAGGCGCCTGACCACATCTCATAAACTCACTACATGATCCAGGCCTACTTGAAGTATTTCATTCAGAACATAATGAGTGGACACTAAAGAACAGACACTTTTTACCTGAGCTATAGGTAAAGGATTGTCAGTCATGATTGCATCCATCGCTGCAGTGCCGCTCTCTGCTATGGCAGAGCGGAACAGACCAGCAGACAGTGGTGAAAGAATCTGTTTCAAAGAAAAGAGAAATGATCTAAACACTAAAACAAAATCAATTATGTAATTTTTGTAGGGCTGCAGCAAACGACTAATCTTATAGTCCAATACTCGATTGATTACTGACTAGAAATAATCGATTATTCATATTATGAATCACTACATTACCAAATAACTTTTATGTAGCTGTAGCTTTTAAATTTAGCTTGAGGTTGTTTGTTGAGAGGGTCGCTGTGAATAACAGTTAGCTGCTTCTCTGTTCCAGATCCATTAACGATAACAGAGAATTTCAAAATTCAAATATTACAGCTCAGCTCAGCTCATGAAACAGGAAGGCTTTTAACATTAACCAACTAGCTATCACAACGGAAACACAGATGCCGCGTCACAAACCATACACTTCTGTACTTCACACACTACACTAATGAGTGCACTTCTAATGGTGTATGCACCGTTTTTACACACTATTTAGTGAGCTAGTATGTGGGGACATGGCATATTTCATCGAGATTAATCTTCACTCAGTAAGTTTCCTCTTCAGATGCTCCAGCATTGAGGCTGTACTCCATGCTTTACAAATAACACAACTGACAGCCCTGTTTTCTTAGTTTAGCTCAAACACTTTTGCAGATTTTCCTGAGGCTGCCTTCGCGCAACTGTTACCTCTCCAGTAATTAGTCACGTCAAAAACGTTCTTAGTGAGTGCGAGAAAGACATGCAATGACTTCACCAACTAATCAACTATTACATTAGTTGTCAACTAATTTGGTCATCGATTTTAGTTGACTAAGTCGAATAATTGTTGCACCCCTAAACTTTTGTAATTAATGAATTATTATTAACTATTTCGAAATTTTAATGGCACATTTACATTACTTCATGTTTTAATGATGGAACTGAAAGAGAGGTCAAAAATGCATCACACAAATTTTACATGCATACCTGTAGAGACACACTAATTCCTCCAGCAGACTCCCCAAAGATGGTGACTGCTCCAGGATCACCTCCAAAGCTGTGGATGTTCTCCTGGACCCACTGAAGTGCTGCCACCTGGTCCAGGAGACCATAGTTTCCTGGGGCATGTTCATCTCCTGTGCTAAAAGGAGAAAGACACATAAACAAAATCACGTATGACCCAAAATACTTTCCATGTGCTCTTTAAATGAAGTTCATGAAATTTAAACGTGACTCTTGCAATTGCTAAAAATACTCTATATAGACACACAAACAACTCAAATAAAACCAGACACACCAGATTTTGACAAAAATTTAATTATTCATTAATATACATGAAAACACGTAACATACTATAACTAAATAATACTAGAATTCTCAGACATTATCAAGGATATTTGTGTATTCATGTTACCTGAAAAATCCAAGTAACCCAAGCCTGTACTGGATTACTACAACAACAACATCCTCATAGGCTGCCAGCACACTTCCGTCTTGCATGGAAGCTGAGCCTAAAGTTAATCCTCCACCATGGATCCAAACCATGACCTGTGGAACACCAGAAATAAAAATTCACACACATTTCACAGCTCACAATTTGCATTCCAGAGAGAACCAAAGCATCAATTCTGTCCAACAAAATGGTGTACAGAAAATTGCCACCATGCAGAAATGTACACAGTCTCAGAGGGAACATCATGAGATGCAAACCATCCATGTCTCAAGATCAGGTCTATTTAGTACCAAGAGGAGCTTGATTAGATGAAGCACAAGAGTAGATGAGGATAAGAAAAATATCTCCACACCACTTTTTCTGTGCAACATTGTATACTATGATATTTGGTGATATTCTTTTAAGATCTCTTGCATTTTGGATTGTTTCTGTTTATCCATTTGTCCTGACATTTTGACAGAATGTAATGAGCAGCTGGTTGTTTCAATTCTTGTCAAAGAACAAAATGTGACCAAAACAGGGATATAAGGTTCCACCAGTGACGATTTGGATGTCCAATGATGTACACAAGGGCACAATAAAAAGTGACAGCCTAAATGTTCCAGCTGACACAATACTTTGAAATCATGTTACTGTGTCACATTGAATCCAAAATACTTAAGTGAAGAACCAAAACTACAAATGATGTAATTTACCAAGACAGTGTAATATCAATAAGACCATAAGTTTCACTGTTAAATCAAGCTGAATGGTTAATTTTTACTCTATAGGAAATTGCAATTTAAATAAAATAATAAAAAAAAACTTACAGGTAATTTAGCATCTTCACCAGGTTTAGAGGGAGTATAAATGTTGAGGTAGAGGCAGTCCTCAGACATCTCAGGGACTTCAAAGTTCATAAGTAAGTGTTGTAGAAGACCTACAAGTAGTGTCCTATGTTGAATGCATCTGAAATAAATGGCATCAGATAAGATTTCCACAAAATTGGCCCTCTACATTATTATGAGATCAGCGTTGTAATTTATTCTATTGTGGTTATTGATGGCATTGGGTTGAGGCCCTGAACTAATTCAGAAATATTTGCACATGCTAATAGGAATTCTGAGTTAATGCAAAACTGCATGTTGTTTAAATCTGCAACATCAAATGTCAATCTGTACAACATGAGTTACTGTACATATTGTGTATGTAAATATTTAAAATCAGTGTGATTTGTCTGTGTCCTCTTACATGTATGGCTGTTGTGTAGCATCTCTCACTCCTTCCCATGCTTCTGCAGGTTGGGGTGGAGCAAGTCTCAAAGGACCCACTGGTGACTTTGCAAACGGCACTCCCAGGTAGCTGTGTACAACTGTGTCCTTCCCTTTAACCGTCACATACTCACCTTTTAGAGCTCCTAACTTAGTCTGCACAACAGGCCCTGTCAGACAAAGACCAGCTAAATCAGAGTGAAGTGTAAAGTTATGGCTACATACAGTAAAACAGTTCTCCCCTTTTAGGTCAAGCTTTTTTACTTTAGATTTGTGCAACTGTACTTTTCTCCCTCATGATCTATACTATAATATACTACAATAAAGGATATTCTACATGTTTGCAGTAAATTCTAACAATTACTATGAAAATACATATAGTAGATTTTTATAAGACAGTACAGAACTTACTATACAGAAGTACTAAGAGAAGCATTGTTGTAGACTTGCTGTATATTACCACAGACATCTTATACATTCTTAGTATAATATATACAGTGGGACAAAAAAGTATTTAGTCAGCCACTGATTGAACAAGTCCTGCGACCCTGACAAGTCTTCACCAGGTTTGCACACACAGTAGCTGGTATTTTGGCCCATTCCTCCTGCAGATCTCCTCTAGAGCAGTGATGTTTTGGGGCTGTCGCTGGGCAACATGGACTTTCAGGTCCCTCCACAAATATTCTATGGGGTTGAGGTCTGGTGACTGGCTAGGACACTCCAGGACCTTGAAATGCTTTTTACGGAGCCACTCCTTCATTGCCCGAGTGGTGTGTTTGGGATCATCGTCATGCTGGAAGACCCAGCCACATTCCATCTTCGTTGCTCTCAATGATGGAAGGAGGTTCTGACTTAAAATCTCACAATACAGGGCCCCGTTCATTCTTCCCTTAACACAGATCAGTCATTCTGTCCCCTTTGCAGAGAAACAGCCCCAAAGCATGATGTTTCCACCCCCATGCTTCACAGTAGGTATGGTGCTCTTGGGAAGCAGCTCAGCACTCTTCTTCCTCCAAACATGACGAGTTAAGTTTTTGCTAGTTCTATTTTGGTTTCATCTGACCACATGATATTCTCCCAATCCTCTTCTGGATCATCCATATGCTCCCTGGCAAACTTCAGATGGGCCTGGACATGTACTGGCTTAAGCAGGGGGACACGCCTGGCACTGCAGGATTTGAGTCCCTCTCGGCGTAGTGTGTTACTGATGGTAGCCTTTGTTACTTTGGTCCCAGCTCTCTGCCGGTCATTCATCAGGTCCCTCCGTGTAGTTCTGGGATTTTTGCTCACTGTTCTCATGATCATTTTGACCCCACGGGTTGAGATCTTGCGTGGGACCCCAGATTGAGGGAGATTATCAATGGTCTTGTTTGTCTTCCACTTTCTTACAATTGCTCCCACAGTTGATTTACTCACACCAACCTGCTTGCCTATTGTAGATTCACTATTCCCAGCCTGGTGCAGGGCTACAATTTTCTTCCTGGTGTCCTTTGACAGCTCTTTGATCCTGGCCATGGTTGAGTTTGGAGTCTGACTGTTTGAGGCTGTGGACAGGTGTCTTTTATACAGATAATGAAGTCAAACAGGTGCCATTAATACAGGTAACATGTGGAGGACAGAAGAGCTTCTAAAAGAAGAAGTAACAGGTCTGTGAGAGCCAGAAATCTTGTTTGTGGGTGACCAAATACATATTTTCATAATTTACAATTATATAATTTACAAATAAATTCTTTAAAAATCCTACAATGTTATTACCTGGATTTTTTCCCTCATTTTGTCTCTCATAGTTGAAGTGTACCTATGATGAAAATTACAGACCTCTCATCTTTCTAAGTAGGAGAACTTGCACAATCAGTAGCTGATTATTTTTTTTGTCCCACTATATATATATATATATATATACACACATACACACACACACACACACACATATATATATATATATATATATATATATATATATATATATATATATATATATAGACACACACACACGCACACACACACACACACACACATATATATATATATATATATATATATATATATATATATATATATATATATATATATATACGCATGCGTGTGTCCTCTTTAATTTAAAAGTAGCCCACACACAGACAGTAAGTAAGCAAGCAAGCAAGGCCACCGAAAACTTGCAGCCGCTCTTACCATCGTGTGCTGCCGCTGGCTCTAGCAGGGCCGCTCCAGTCACGGTCCACAGCAGTAAGGCCAGAGCGCCCATCGTTCGACCCTGGCTGAGCCCTCAGCGTGTCTGAGCCGTTTCTGGAGGTGCAGCAGGATTAAATATGAGCGCTTGCTGTTATGTAAAGGGGCGGTAGAAGGGCAACGCGAACTTTGACTCATATTTCGCAAGTCATCACGGTTACATTAACTTTGATATGGACTGCAGTAGTTATGTACAAAGTGCACCTACACAGTAAGTGGAGCAGATAAAATGGACAGTGAGCGTAGAAATAAGGACGTGGTCATAATGTGATGCCTGATCTCTCTCTGCCCCTCGATACTGTCTTTATGTTATGTAATGTGTGATTCCGAGAACTAAAATTAATAAAATAAAAAAAAAAATACATCACGCCGCTATAAACCCTACCAGTCGCTAACAAGCCAATGGATCCGGCTTAGAGGTCTGCTTGAGAAAGACCCAGAGTAACGAAGAGCACAGTTACACTCATCCGAAGAGCAGAACTGCCCTGGTGCTGCTCAATAGTTCTGCTGGAGAGGGTGGTTGAAGTTGCCACGGCTGCAGTGCCACTCCGCACCTGTAGGCGGCCGTACTGTCGCGCCGTGTGGGAAAATGTAGAGAGGAGAAGTCGCGGAAGGTTTTGAAAGGACAGTGTTTATAAATGCCTTGTAACGAAAACTGAACTGACAAAAAATTAAACATTACAAATCTGGTTCTTCACCGCCACAGGGTCGAGGTAGGCGCTGTATTTAGTGGGGAACCTGGCGTTTTCTGTCGGCAGCCTCAGACGAGCTTTTGCTTTTGTTTCTGCTGCTGCTGGACTTTGCAGAGCTCATTACTGAGACCAGTCCCAGTCCCATTCCCAGTCCTAGTCCCAGTCCCATTCCCAGTCCTAGTCTCAGTGGATATGGATCCAGACGTGCAGGAGAGCGCGGAGACCCAGCAGGTGAAACTACACCTTTTATTTGAGGGTCAATTTGTACTACAGCTTCTTTTAAAGGGGAATTCCATCGAATTTTCAGACATTCTGTATAATTCAGTCACTGAGATGTAAACAAAGTCATTCAGAGTGGGTTGTGTGAAATTATCAACTGCAGAGATACTTACTGTTTTTTCTTTACAGTGGTGGTCATGGAAACCTGGACTCATGCTGTTTACAACACAAACATAGACATTTAAATTACTATCCAAAACCACCAGTGAACCTACACGTGTCTTCCACGTTTTTGTATGTGATATTGATAAAATCGATCAATCTTAAAAAATAAGTTTCGTTTGGGGACCATTGTGTCTACCCTTCATGTACCTTTTCACTGGCATTTAAATTTTAAGTTGAAAACAAAACTAGTAAAATAATGTCTGACATCAGGCAGCATATTTGTTAGCATATAATCTAGTATCATTCTGTGAGGTAGCTTTTAGAGCCATTGAAGTGTTCAGATGTGTTAACAGATGTGTTAACCACTGTTAACAATTCTGACTCAGATTCTCTAGAATGGACCACTTCACATGACACCACAGTGAATAACTTTGTTTATAACCATGAAATAATGCACACATTTCGAGAAATCAGTGGAGTTCCCCTCTACTTGTGCTCATCTGCTGGTGTATGAATGTGCAGCAGCCTGGTGTGTCTTTATGTCTGCAGAGTGGCTCTGCATTAGTGACTGCGGTGTCCTGCCATGACATTTTTGACCTGAGTGCCTGCCAAACAGATTCCAGTCCACTGGCAAAAGGTGCAGCCTTCTCCTTCATCAATGTAGGTATCGATGAATGAGCTGGATATACCATATAGAGAAATATAAGTATCTGAAAAATGTATATTCATAAGTAAACACGTGACACAATGTGAATAGTGTGTGATCACACATGGTATAAGGTGAATTGTAATCACATTTGACAAAATCAGTGTGACAATGAATAGTGTGGGATCACACATGCGTCTGTATGAAAAGTTTACATTAATGAAACAGGTAATTATCAAGTGAATGTTTCCTGTAACATTTTGACTTTATTTTCTTTCTCTAATTTAAACTCCCTCTCCATTCAATAGGCTGTGCAAGCAGTCAATCAAAGACTTGTGAAGCATAATGCAAACGAGATGTTGCGGTTTGAGGTGATCCTGCTTGGAAAAGACTGTGAAGAGCAAATCAAATCAAAGATATTTGATAGTGCAAAACATTACGGTAGGTTAGATGACCAAGTTATATGACTGAAAACCGCTATTAAGGTTTTCTCTGCTACCGAATTAAGATCCATCTTAACATATTTGATTAATCTTTGACCAGGTTTAAAGATTGGCAAATTTTACTTCTGCTCCAGAGGGGAATTTGTAAGGACACTGCAAGCAAACAATGCAAAGTTGTTCCTGTCAACAGATAGAGATGATGTTTATGGTGCCCTAAAAGCAGGTACTTTGCCAAAAATACACTCAATATGTAGAAAACCTTTCCAGATGGCATCTCATTTTGTCTTAATAGGTTTTTTTATTTCATTCAGAAACCAAATAAACATCAATAAGAGAAATAACATTGTTATGCTTTTGGTACTTAATGAAATTCACTATCACACTTTTATTTTTGCTTCACTTTGGCATCTGTAGGTGTTCCTGCTGCTTTGTTGTGCCAGCAGGCAGACCAGCAGGTCCAGGAGCAGCTGAAGGTGCTCTTCTCAGGAGATCTCATTGGCCTTTCAGAAGATGTCATAGACGGTCTTAAAGATTTTGGCTTCAGTGCTGTCCAGATACAGAACTTCAAAGCAGCAAAGGTATACAGCTAATCATTAAATGTGCACTTTCTAAATGCAGGATTTATGAATTCAAATAGTATATTAGAGAGATTCTGACATCTGCAATATATTGTCTTTGGCTTAATTAATCTAAACTGTCCCATTATGTCATCCAGGGTTGCATTCAAGAATTTGCAGCGCTGATTGGTGAGATGAGGAAAAGGTTTGGGTGTAAAGACAGCCCTCTCCAGACCATCCTCATCACAGTGTTGGGATCCAGAGATGTCTGTGCCACAGCGCTGAAGACCCTCCGAGGCTGGGGCCTGGATGTAGATGAAGCCTTCTGCCTGGCTGGAGCCCCTCGCAACCCCATCCTAACCACAATACAACCCCATATACTGTGGGATGATGGACTGCATAATATGAAGGGTGTGTTACCTCTTATGGATATGAGCAGTTAAGACTCCCAGGTGATGGATTTACCTTTTCAGTGTAACCTTCTGGTGCTTTTTTAGGTTCTGGTGTTACAGAATGAATATCTGGTGTGAAAACAACTCTTGGAATCAGGAAATATTACGTGTGGCTAGACTAATTTGATTTTAATGTTGAAATACAGTGCAATAAAACAATAGCTTTATAAACAATATCGTTTACATGTGAAAGGCTTTACCAATTCTTGAAAGATGCTTTAAAGTGAAAAGCTTAAGGAATCATTGAAAAATTGACAGTATATTCAATGAACTATACAAAAATGCAGTAAACAACACAAGATGACAGTGGCTGTGTCTGAAATCGTTCCCCATCTGATTTACTAGTCCTACTTTTTGCACCACCTTATTGGAGAATTCATAGTGGAAAAATGTAGCTCAGAACATTTACGGCATATGATGAAGTTTAAAGTTTGACATACAGTATATAATTAAGATTGTAGTTTTTGCAAAGTGTTAATGGCTGGTGTGCGACTGGCTGCGAAATTACAGAGATACAATTCTGAAGCCTAAAATCCTCTTACTGTTCCACACACAGTTGTATGTTAAAGTTTGAGCACCCCTGGTCAAATCACATTTTGTTTATTTTTCTAAGTGATAAGGAGTCACACATGTTCTATAAAGAACACACCTATGCTCATTTTAATGCACAGTTACTGTTTATTTTCTGAATTTAACATATGGTAAAAATAAATAAATAAATAAAATACATATGTGGTCTGTGTGCCAGTTATAGCACATTTAAAGTTTATATTTCATTTTTCATTATGTTTTATGACGTTCCCCATAAAGGACGTGTTCACCATCTTTACAAAAATCAACAAAACATATAAACTGACTGGGAATGTTCAAACTTCTGCATATGACTGTACTTGTTCCCCTCCTTAAATGTTAAGAGCAGTGATTTGGATATAGGGAATAATCAATGAGTGGGCAATTTCAAAACACAGCCAAAGAGAATTTACACAAAACAATACAATTACTGTCTACCATAATTCACACATGAACACGCTCCTTATGGAGCACGTTACTGCTTCGTGAGAGCTTTAAGGCACTAGTTGCACTAGTTATATGCAGCTATACAGCTGTATATAGATTGATTATCTGGCAGAACCCAATGTGTGATTTTTCTCAAGCGTAATATAATACTGCAGTTTGCTAATACTTCGTTCACCATCAATGCAAAGCTTATTTTTATGCATAAGCATGGCAGTCTTGCTGCATTAAATGCATATTAGTAAGGGTTAAAAGGGTAAACATAATGCAAATTTTGCACATCATATAGTCAGAGGGTTATTGCTATATAACTGCAACCAAGCAGTTAGATATGGCTACCAAAATTATATACATAATAGCAGGCTTCTTTGGCTCAATTTTGCGGGGAAAAAAAAATGTTTTACTCAATGAAAGCAATACCAACTGTGGCAACATACTAACCCCAGCATAAACACAACGCCACAAGAAAATTCAGAAACGTGCATGTGACACATGGACCATGTGTACAGATCTCTTTGTGGCCAACAATGTAAGAACTTTACAAAAATGTATTCACATTTCATCCCATATCTGTTATCCTTCTAACACACCTGCAATACCCATTTCCTCATAGTCAACATAACTTCTTGCACATGAAAATAAGCATATTCAGCTTGTTGGTTATGTGCCTGACAGAAAGGATCTGCAAATGATGTTGCAGATATAGCAGACAGTTCTTATGTTGAGGTATATTTACAGTTTACCACAGAGAGAAAATGTATTACCACAGTCTTAATATGTGTTGTTCGATCTGTACTAGTAACTACAAGCCTTAACCAACTATTCACTTCCAGTGAGTGCCTTTCAAAATACTGAAGGTGCAAAGACAGTAAAACTGTTGAACACTGTGCTCTGTTCCTTAAAACAAAGTGGGAAGGTATGACATGTGGACCTGTTCTGGTGTTCCTTTGGATTTGTAGAGGTGGTGTTCCTCAGACATAGATGCCCTCAGGGTTCAGAGAGGAGGTGATAGGGCTGTGCAGCACACGCAGATTAACTCCCACTGTGTGAGATGGGCTTGGCCGCTTTAGAGAACCAGTCAGGGCTACAAAATCTGAACAGAAGTTACATTAGTCAATTTCAGTTTAATTTCTGCTATGGGATCTCCATAGCATTCATTTAATCTCAAAATGAGCTTAAATAGTGCTGATCTATGAATGACTAAGCAGGCCAAGTACATACAAAAGCGTACAAATACCCTGTGATAAACTATTTTCAGTTTCTGTTTATTCTGCGTCATACCACTCAAACCACTAGGTGATAGTAATGAATCATGTAAACAATAGCAGAAGGGTGGTAATAACAATGCAGCTGGCAGCTTTAAAACAAATGTCAATGCTGATTACTGTAAGATCCTAGATAGGATCATAAAATAATAAAAATAATTTCTCAGCCACTCTGACAAACTCTTAGTCAGCAATATCCAAAAAAATGTATTTAAATTGTAAATCAGTAAATCAGCACTGCCAGCCAATTTGTACATAAGCAGCAGAACATGCAGTCCTTGTGCCTTGGTAATGCTCATTCATGTAGGTTCAGCTGCAATTTGATTGTGATTTGGTCTCTACAGTGTAAAAATGTGGCAGCATGTGATGTGATGTGAGAAAGCTATGGTTAGTGACTGTGGTCAGGATGTCTCCTGGCAGCTGTTGCCTTGGTAACCTGCACCAAAGGGATAAGGGAGGAACACACAGCTTGGAGAAGTGGGTCTGAATGGCTCACGGGAGTGTCAGGTGGGTGGAGGCGGAGAGTGATTTCTTTCATTAACTGCTCCTATGACTGTATACTTCTTTGACACTCCATTGTTATGGTTGACTAGCAGATTTTCATGTTATAGTTTGAATTCTTAATGACCTACAAAGGGTTTAAGGATATTAAAAGAGGGAGTTCCAGCAATTTTTCAAAATTGTTAAAATGTAATTAAATTCATTCAGAGTGGTTTAGTAAGAAATGGTTCACTGTAGAGAAACTCTCTCAGATTTCTTTACAGTGGTGGTGATAGGAACCAGGTATCAATACAAATACGACCATTTTATTTACCATCGAAAATAGTCAGTGATCAATGACCTACAAAAGTTTGTTTTTATTTATTCTAATTTTCTGGGGACTGCTTTAATTCAAAACACCCTGTAGGTATCACTCTGCCATGATTTTTTCTTTTTCAAAAACTATCATAAAACAAAGACTCTGGCATGGTTCCTATCACCACCACTGTAAACAATTCTGCTTTGATAAGTTTCTCTACAATGCAGTATTTCATATCAAACCACACTAAAGGAGTGTCCACATCTGAACTATTTAATTATGCAGAATATTTGAAAAATCAATGGGATTATGGTTTAAAAATGCTAATAGTGGTTTGTAAAACAACCCTAGCCATTTCATATTTTTATTATGTTTGGAGATAATATAATATGACCTGAAGCATCAATACAAAAAAATATTTGCCATAGTGTCAAGTGAGTCTGCTTTTTGTTACTGTTGCTATTGCAAAAAAATTAAATAAACAAATAAATAAATATCAGAAAGTAAATGTTTGGGTCTGAGCCTTCAATCTGACATTGTTTCCAAAAGTCTGAAGATGGCAGCAGGCACATGATTCTAACTGTGCAGGGACAAGAAGAGTACCTGTGTCCTCAGGTGTGGGACTGGCCTCCACGTCGCTGGGCTCCACAGGCAGCACGGTCACTTTAGTGCCAGTCTGCTGGATGAACTGCTGCAGGTTCACTTGCCTCAGCTCTTTCGTCAGCTGCTCCAGCTCATACTGACTCTCCTGAGGGGAAAACACACATCTGCTTTGTGATGCATTAATGGCTTCATCTGCATTCAACTACAGTTTCCACATTATTTATTTAGTACAGTGTACTTATTTGGGTGCAGTTTTACTATTAAAGGTGTACTTATTTAGACCTGCCAAGGGCATTGCTGAGTCTGGCATTGTTTTTGACAAAGCACACATTACCTTTTCTCATGTAAGTTTTTGAGACACAGTCTTTTGAGACACCCCTTCCTGTATTCCAAGTATGTGTGGAATATGTGTCAGATATAAAAATACAAATCTGGATGATTTTTAAGCATGGAAGCATGGAAGCTTCAAGAGACACAAGAAGCTTCTTTATAATCTTTTAATTATATTTTAACCTCATTTTATATTTTCAACCCCAGCATTGCACATTAAGATACATTAAAAGCAGTGAGTCTGGATCCTAGACCTGAAGTACCGCTCTGAACAGTTTAGTACGACCCTTTCTCTAAAACATTCAGCTCAATTTGTTAACCCTTTATAATCCAGACTTCTCTTCCTCACACTCAGTTAGTTTTACAGTTGTTAATGAAGAATTTCTATTAGTTGCTTGATAATTTCTGTTAATTAGGTTAATCAGTTAATTAGTAATAGGTTAATTATTTGAGTTGAATCAAGTGTGTTGGCATGTTAAAAAAGCAAGAAGAGTGTACCCCAGGGCCTGGACTTCGTAAAGGGGCATTCAGACAATGGCTTTTTAAAAACAAATTGTGCCATGTCTCATGCTTAAAAAGAAGCAGGATGTGGTTCTTAAGGATTAAAGTTACCGTTTATCAAACCACATGTGTAGAGTCAAAGTATTTGTTTGACAAGTAGGTAAACACAAAACAGTGATTTGAGAGAACAGGTAACACTGAGGTGAGTGATAAACATTTTGAAACTGACTCAACAACTTATGGAAAAAAAAAAAATTTCACTGTTTAACGTGTTAATCTTTGTGCCAAATAAACCTCAGAGTGTTCCACACCAGCCAAAACTAGCTTTTCCTTCAGTGGTGACTAGAGAGAACACATCCTTGATATGGATTGGTCAGCTTTAATGACATGTAGTGCTATTTCATAGAGCTTAGCTCAAAAACCGATGGATGTGCAATTTAAATGCGCAGTTTAAAATCATGAAGCATGCTGTGCAGGCTAGAGGAATGCTTTTCCCCTCACTGTGCTCACTGCTAAATAAACGCCAGTGAAAAGAAGTGTTCCTGAGAGCGTTTCAAAAGGTGAAAAGGTGTTGTCTGAACACCCCCCCCCCCACACACACACTGCTTCAAAGTAATGCTCTTAATAAGTATTGGGCACAAACGTCTGGATTGGATACTGGGATAAAACTAATCTGATCAGATTCTGTAAGAAACTGAAAAGTAAAACAAATTGCATAGCACAACATAAAATGGAAGCAAAGCAGGTCATGTGTCAAACGTAGCTGTGTGCAGTCTAGGGTTAGAGGTTAGGGTCTGTTCTTCCTTATGCAAAATGAACATGGTATTTTTTTATATGTCCATGTTAACAGAAGTGCCTCAATTAAAAAAATAGCTCATTTTAAAGCGCAGTAGTTTCTAAAGTAAAGTATCAGATCAGCACTAGGCATCAGGTGATACACAGGGAACAGAAAAACGTGAGGTGTACATTCATCTCTACGGTATGCCATATTTTCTATGACCTCTTACCTACCTGTAGCCTCTTACTCGACTGGCTCAGCGATCTTTCCACTGCTCTACAGCTGCTCTCCAGCTGTGCCGTATGCTGAGCCTGGGCTTTGAGTTCTGCCTTTACTCTCTGCAGTCTTGCCTTCACCTCCCCCTCGCTTGACTGCTGCGTCGCCCGCATCTCCTTCTGGAGCCGCTGGGCCTCAAGACCGGCCTCCACGCCCTGTAGGCAGGCCAGCCGTTGGTCTAACTCTGCCTCGCAGACATGCAGCCGGTTGCGCAACTCCTGCAGTCGCTCCTCTAGCTGTCGCTCACTCTCCCGTTCAATCTGCAGCTCGCTTGCCCAGAACTCCTCCTCCTCTACCTCCACTTGGTTCTTACGCATCTGCTGCTCTAGACAAGCTAACTCATCCATTACTGCAGCCCACAAGTCCTCGTCATTTGATCCTCTCTTGTTGCTCCATGCCTGCAGCTCAGCCTCATAAGCCTCCATCCTGTGGTCCAATACGGCCAGAGTCTCCCTCTGTAGCCTGACCAGACGGCTCAGGTCCTCCAGACGATTCCCAGGTAGCCGGGGAGACAGTGATGGGCCTCGGTGGCCACTGTTAACCAGGAGCACACGGCGTTTAACTTCGCTGTCCCCAAGCCGGGCACCACTCAGGATGTCTCTGAGCCCCCGTGGACCACCAGTAAAGGTGAGAGACTTGCGACGCGGTTCACGCCGACGGAGGAGCGAGCGGTCTCCTGGAGCTCGAAGCTTGGCCATTATGGGGAGGCTCTGACGGTGCAGGCCACGCTCAGGACCCCGGGGGACCAGTGCCTCAGATGGGGGGTGCTCCATAAGAGAGGGACCTGTTCGGTGTAGGATGAACTGAACATCACCAGCATACTGACCCCAAGTGTTCAAGGAGGCCACTGGGCTCTCATGAGGAGCCAAGTGTCGCTCAGAATCCCTCCATTTCTCGATCAGCGTGTAGCGTCCAGTGCGGCCTAGAAGAGCAGCAACATTAAAAAACATAAATAAATAAAAAATAAAAACACATTTTCCAACATATTGCCTTAGGTTTCATACTATGAATCTGCAGTTATTGCTGACAAATAGCATGTTGTAATTGTGTGACCTGATATTTAATATAATCACTGAATAGAGAAATGGTTAAAGCTCTGATACCAAACTAATATATATAAACCCCTTTTAAACTTTGAAATACACAGCATCAATGCAGAACATAAACATAAATGTTGTTAAACATTTAAAAACACGCTCCAAAACTTGATATATCAAAGTTTATAGATATAGTTAAAAGAACTGCACATACCTGTATTCTATTTTTATTAGCATTTTGCACAGCATCCCAACTTTTTTTAGAAACAGGGTTGTACATAACAAACAGTGATAATTACAGACGTCTATGTATTGACTTGCCAAAAGACAAAAAAGATGGTGGTTCTCAAAACTGAACAGATATTTAAAGTGGAATTCCATTGATTTTGCAACATTCATGTATAATTAAGCCTTTTAGATGTAAGCAAAGTCACTCAGAGTCATTTAATAGTGAAATGGTGCATTGTAGAGAACTGGGATAGTGATGGGAAGCAGAAGTTGTGATGTCTACAACATAAATGCAGTCATTTCATTTACTATTCATAATAGTCAGAGAAATTATATACGTCTTCTGCCTTCTTTTACTGCCTTGTCTTTTTGTTTGTATTATTGTGCTCTTGTCTGTGTTAAGTGTGTTATCTATGTACTTTGAATTGCAAGCGTTTTTGGGTCCTTGACAAAGCGCTATATAAAAATAAATAATAATAATAATAATAATAATAATAATAATGATAATAGTAGTTTTTATATATGATATCAGTAATGGTAAAATAGAGGTAAACCTAAAACTTTATTTATATTTTTTTATTTTTAAAACAAGCAAGTCCTCAAGTGTGGAGTAGCAATGAATCTGTTCACTGAATGTTCACTGGACGGGGAGGTCCTGGACCTCATGCAGTGTGAGGTTTCCCCCTAACGTAGGATCTTACAACTAACATGTGTGTGAACAGGGTTTTTAAACATAGAATGTTCTCTTGTATGTGTTTTTCCCCAATCACTAAACAACCAGCTTCTAATGCATGAGTAAATAAAATCAAAGATTACAAGCCTGAGTGTTTTGCTCAGTGTTACTAAGCTCTTCTAAAGGAAGAACAATTATAGCAGTAGTGGGGCATTTGTGTGTGATCTTACATCTTATTTTTATTACTGTTTAGATGACCACACATACCCAAACAGGAGTTTCAAATGAAAATGCAAGTCATGGCCTAAGGTAATAGAGTATCCTACATTTTAGTTTACTTTTGTCCTTATTCTGGCACTCTGCATATAACTCACTGCTTTGAATACACACACACACACACACACACACACACACACTATATTATATTATATTATATTTTTTATATATAATATAAACACACATACACACACACACACACACACATACATATTATATACATATACATGTATACACACACACACACACACACACACACACACACATATATATATATAAAGAGCACAAAAGCATATCTATAAGTTACATGAAATGTCTCAAGCATCAGTGCATGCATAATGACTTAATACAATACCTTTCTGTAATTCAACTTTTAGAGCTTCAGACGTCTGGTTCCTATCACCACCATGGAGAATAACTAACTCCATCAGTTTTTCTAGGATGGCGGATTTTACATCAAACCACTCTCAATTATTTTATTTACAGCTTAACCATTCAATCATGCAAGCATTTTGAAAAATCTGTGGAATTCCCCATTAAAAATATAATAAATACACATTTAAATAGTGATAAAATGGCTATATAATAATAATGTAAGGAAAGAAGCCATAACAGTGAAGAAAGACCCCGGAGTTCTTGCTCAGTCTTTTTTTTTTTTTTTTAGGGTTGGACGATGACTCAGAGTTTCCATCTCACCAGGCACTTTTCGAGCCTCAGTACTTTTCTCACTAAAGCGAAGGGGGGCCTACAGATTACACCCGCATCAGAGTGCTGCTAGAAATAGGCTCAAACAGTGACGTCAACAAGACGGGTTTCAATCAGAAGCAAATTGTTCTGGGTCTCTCTGGTTATGCAATCAGTCTGAAAACAGTTCTTTCTCAATGTCTTCTTTCTCTCCCTGTCAGTGTAGGTACTACCTTTGAGAGCCTACTTTACTCTCAGTGACTCTGGAAAGCTGTGAGAGTTGGACTGCCAGCAGACACAAATTTTCACCCTGTTTTTCAATAAATAATGGAACCGTTTGTTTGATCAGTCAGACACCAGACCATTTAAGCATACTCAGACACTACAGCATCTGTATTAGCAATTCCACTGGATCTGGTTACCAGTTCCACAATCCAACTGTTTTATATGGTTTGCTAAGACAGAGAGCATGGTAGGAGCACTTCTTTTCCTGTGGCATATTGCCTACCTATAGCCTGAGCCAGTGCGATGACCACTTCCTGACAGGTGGTGGCCTCTGTGACGCCGCAGACCACACGCTGGACTCCATCCACCCACACCTTCAGCTCCATCCTGGCTTTAGCTCTGTTCCCTCATTCCTCCAGGCTGCAGCTGTATGCCTCCTCACGGTCAATCTGAATGAAGACAGAGACAGATAAGGTCCAGCTTAGAAAGACTTTTCTGTCCATACACTCAGACACACACGAAAAACTGCTTGCATTAAACACCACAGATAGTTTTTCAGATGTATGAGTAATATGTTATGTTATGTTATGTTATGTTATGTTATAACACAGTATTACACAGCATGCTAACAGTATTTTGTGGCATGGTAACACGTCAAATTTATTCCAATATAATATAGCAGTGGGTCCCAGCCGGGCTCAGCCCGAAAGCGCTACATTAAACCATTCTCCCATGGACCCACCACCCATGGGAGAGGCGCTTATGGGGGTCCGGTGCAATGTGGAAAAGTGAAACTGGAACGTGACTGCTCTGGCAGGGAAAGAGCCCAAGCTAGCTTATTAGGCTGAGAGATACCAACTAGATATAGTTGGGCTCACCTCAACACATGGCAGGGGCTCTGGAACAGACTCTCTCGAGAGGGTTGGACTTTATTCCATTCTGGAGTTGTCCAGGGTGAGAGGCGTTGGGCAGGAGTGGGCTTACTCATAGCTCACCGGCTCAGCGCCTGTATGTTGGGGTTTTCTCCGGGGGACGAAAGGGTTGTTTCCCTGCGCCTTCAGGTCAGGGAACGGGCTCTGACTGTTGTCTGTGCTTATGCACTGAACAGCAGTTTGGAGTACCCGGCCTTCTTGGAGACCCTGGAGGGAGTACTGGAAAAGTGCCCCCTGTGGGGACTCCATTGTCTTGCTGGGTGACTTCAACGCTCATGTGGGCAATGACAGTAAGACCTGGAAGGGTGTGATTGGGAGGAACGGCCTCCCCGATCTGAACTCGAGTGGTGTTTTGTTACTGGAGTTCTGTGCTCGCCACAGTCTGTCCATAACAAACACCATGTTCGAACACAAAGGTGTGCATAAGTGCACATGGCATCAGGACACCTTAGGCCGCAGTTCATTGATCGACTTCGTAGTTGTGTTATCGAATTTGCAACCAAGTGTTTTGGACACCCGGGTGAAGAGAGAAGCGGAGCCGTCGACCGATCACCACCTAGTGGCGAGTTGAATCAAATGACGGGTGAAAATACCGGACAGATCTGGCAGATCCAAATCAGTTGTGAGGGTTTGTTGGGAAAGCTTCGACCGCATACCGAGGGAGGCCAGTGACATCGAGTCCAAGTGGGCCCTGATCCGTGTCTCCATTGTCAATGCAGCGGATCGGAGCTGTGGCTGCAAGGTCGTAGATGTCTGTGGTGGCGGCAATCCCCGAACCCATTGGTGGACACCTCGGGTAAAGGAAGCTGTCAAGCTGAAGAAAGCGTCCCATCAGGCCTGGTTGGCTTGTGGGACTCTGGAGGCAAAAGATGGGTACCGAAGGGCCAAGCGGGTCGCGGCTTCAGCGGTTGCTGAGGCAAAAACTCAGGTGTGGGAGGAGTTTGGTGAGGCCATGGAGAAAGACTATTGACAGGCACCGAGAAGGTTCTGGCAAACCGTCAGGCGCCTCAGGAGAGAAAAGCGGTTCCCGACCAACACTGTATACAGTGGGGCTGGGGGGCTGCTGACTTTGACTGGGGACGTCATTGGACGGTGGAAGGAATACTTCAAGGATTTTTTCAATCCCACCAACGATCCTTCCCCAGAGGAGGCAGAGCTTGCAGATCCGAGCGAGGGTCTGTCCATCACTCTGGCTGAGGTAGCCAAGGTGGTTGGAAAACTCCTTGGCGGCAGAGCACCGGGGTGGATGAGATCTGCCCTGAATTCCTGAGGGCTCTGGATGTTGTAGGGCTCTCTTGGCTGACAAGCCTCTGCAACATTGCCTGGACATCTGGGGCAGTCCCCCTGGAATGGCAGACTGGGGTGGTGGTCCCGCTTTTTAAGAAAGGGGTGTGTTCCAACTATCAGGGGATCACACTTCTCAGCCTAGCTGGTAAGGTCTATATGGGGTACTGGAGAACAGAGTCTGACCGATAGTTGAATCTCAGCTACAAGAGGAACAATACAGGTTTCACCCAGGTCATGGAACACTGGACCAGCCTTTTATCCTCACCAGGGTCCTGGAGGGTGCGTGGCACTTCGCCCAACCAGTCCACGTGTTTTGTGGATTTGGAGAAGGCAATCGACCGTGTCCCTCAGGGGATCCTGTGGGGAGTACTCCAGGAGTATGGGATGATGGGCTTGTTGTTACAGGCCATTCAGTGCCTGTACAAACTAAGCAGGAGCTTGGTTCATATAGCTGGCAGCAAGTTGGATTGGTTTCCAGTCAGGGTTGGACTCCGCCAGGGCTGTCTGTTGTCACTGATTCTGTTCATAACTTTTATGGACAGAATTTCTTGGAACAGCCAAGTGGCAGAGGGTGTCCAGTATGGTGGCCTCAGGATTTTCCGTCTGCTCTTTGCGGATGATGTGGTCTTGTTGGGGTCATCAGGCCGGGACCTCCAGCTCTCTCTGGAACAGTTTGCAGCCAAGTATGAAGTGGCACCTCTAAATCTGAGACCATGGTCCTCAGTCGGAAAAGGGTGGAATGCTCTGTCCAGGTCAAGAGTGAATTCTTGCCCCAAGTGGAGGAGTTTAAATATTTTGGGGTTTTGTTCATGAGTGAAGGAAAGATGAAGCGAGAGGTTGACAGGCGGATTGGTGCGGCGTCTGCAGTAATGCAGACCCTATACCGGTCCGTCATGGTGAAGAGAGAGCTGAGCCAGAAGGCAAAGCTGTCAATTTACCAGTCAATCTACGTTCTGACTCTCACCTATGGTCACGAGCTTTGGGTAGCGACCGAATGAACGAGATTGCGGATTCAAGCGGCTGAAATGAGCTTTCTCCGCAGGGTCGTTGGGCTCTCCCTTAGAAATAGGGTGAGAAGATCGGCGATTTGGGAGAGGCTCGCAGTAGAGTCACTGCTCCTCCACGTTGAGAGAAGCCCGTTGAGGTGGTTCGGGCATCTGGTAAGGATGGCCTCTGGACGCCTCCCTAAGGAGATGTCCCAGACATGTCAGAGGACACGGAGGGATTATATCTCTCGACTGTCTTGGGAACGCCTCTGTATCCCTCCGGAAGAGCTGGAGGAAGTGGCGGGGAGAGGGTGGCCTGGGCCTCTTTGCTTAGGCTTGCATAAGCAGTTATGGATGGATGGGTGGATAATATAGCATTGCATGGCACAATAAAATCATGCAATCTTAAAAATAAAAGGTGTTAAAAAAGGTTTTTTTGAGCCGTGCCATTAAAAAACAAAAAACAAAAAAAAAACAAAAACACATTTAGTTGGTTCTATAAAAGTACCCTGAAAAGTCTTAAGCCTTATTAAGGTCACACAGACTTGTCAGTGTTGTTTATGTTCACAGTATGACTTATTGTGAGCAATAAACATGAACAAATCTGCACTGTGCAGCTGAACTCTGCACACAGCCACTTTTTTGGTAAAACAGGTGGTGCATTGAATTCTGACCCTTCTCTTCTTTTTATAAATAACTGTTAACCTTGAATTTTCAAACTCCCCATGTATGTTTTTAAATTGAAAAAATACAAATCTACCGTCCACATGTCTCAGTGATGTGTGAACATGAAGGGGAGGCAGGGTTTGGCAAAACACTGCTGGTCTAAAATAGGTGCCTGCTATTCTCTGTTAGCTCACATTCACAGTAAATCATAGGGTGTCTTAAACCACATAGACAAGTCAGGTTGATCTGGATGAGTTGTATGCGGTTTGAGTGGGTTTAAAAGTTGAGGACACATTTGCAAAAACATCAGGGTGACTATTAGCTTTTAATGTGCGTTAGCTTCGTAGCTCCAGTGCTAAACTGAAGAACAACAATTGCAGTAAGCTGGTACAACTGGTTAAAGACCCATGTTTAACCCTATCAAGCCTAATGCAGCACCAGCAAAAAATTCAGAGACTGCATCTAATGAAGCTGGACCGTGCACATGTGCACATTGCCAATAATAAAATGGATCAGTATATGAAAGCTTTGTGTGCTACTAGGTTTGATATCACTATATAAAAGATGCACTTTGCTACTTTTTTGTTGGATGCACTGTGAGCGTTTCAGAGCAAGGGTGAACACACATTCACAACACGATTTTGGACTGGTAAGCACGTATTACTGATTTGGTTAAGCAGAGTAACGATAAAAGGCCAGTGAAATGTCAAGTATATTCCTATACACATGCTTTCTTGATCTAATAAAAATCTGATTTTTGGCTTTGTATGCTCACATTTCCTACGCAACAAATAAATGTAACAACATTGAGACATTACATTATGAAAAGACAGGAGTAGGATAAATGGTGGAAATAACCCTGTTTTAACACCAGTCTTGAATGTTTAAATAACTTCCATACAATTTAATGCTACATCAATGAAAGGTTTTTCCTAAAGCCATACATCCAAGTCTAAAAATGTTTAGGAACCTTTTAATAGTGTAATCCATGGCAGTGTAACAAATAAATATTTTTAACTTTTGAAAAGTGTTAACTCCTATAGTAATATCGACACAGCAGCCGCTGAGCCAAGAATTGTAACAATGGGTTCTTATTATAATTGAGCAATATAACTGGCTGGCTAGGTCTGCAGTACTTCTGCATTAGATAACGCAAAAACAAAAACAAAAAACAAACAAACAAACAAACACAAACAGTAAATACATGGCAATATGCATCCTCGTCATGCCCCGTTTGTAAACTTCCATCTAGTACAGTGTTGGTTTCGGTGCTGTTACAGGCAGCACTGATTATGGCCTGCAAATATGTTGGTTTTTTTTTTCCTCCTTTAGTCTCTCAAACCACACTGCTCATTTCACTGTACCAAAAACACCTC
Organism: Pygocentrus nattereri; assembly: GCF_015220715.1. Lineage (NCBI taxonomy): Eukaryota > Metazoa > Chordata > Actinopteri > Characiformes > Serrasalmidae > Pygocentrus > Pygocentrus nattereri. The sequence goes on along the minus strand of NC_051221.1, from coordinate 21,711,579 downwards.
CTTATGAAGCATAATGTAGAGAGATTTTAGTCATTTGGCTTACGTTCAAGCTTCTCCACTCGCTGCTAAATCCACCATGGTGTCAAAGTGCTCATATTCTGTGAGTAATCAAAGAAGTCCAAAGGAGATTATGTCTATCAATGTTTCTGAGCTGCTTTGTTGCTAAAACAAAAGACCATTAATGTGAGAAAAAAAAAGAGCAAAACTCCATCTGGCCACACACAATAGAAGTGTGATGTTGTGAGTCAGTCACTCTTCCAATCAGGAAAGCTCTGTAAAAGGAAATGGCTAGCAGGAGACCTCTGTGCACTTTCAGATGAACAGGTTTCCTTCCCCAAAATATGCCCTCTTTCAGGTTTAAAAAAAAAAAAAAAAAAAAAAACAAACGGAGGGATTTTTGGAAAGTGAACAAGCTTTTTTTCTAGCCACCTTTACATAACACAATTCAGAACATACTGAGACAAAAGCTTGAATATGCTGTCTTAGCACAGCACAGACTTTAGATATGAATCAGGGCTGGCTCTGTTTTGTGTTCGTGTTGGTGGGGAGGGGAGAGTAGGATAGGTGAAAACAGTTGGCCACAGTGAGGACGTCCTGCAGGGAATAGTGGGACCAGCTGGACCAGACACTCTGCCTCCCACTTCCATGAGCATTTTTAGAAGGACGACAGACTGCATGACGTGCGTGAGCCAGCTTTCTGATTTTGGGCATAAAATGTAAAAGCACAAAGAAAAAGCAAGGCCATAAAGTCTGAAAGAGACTTTCTGCTCTAAGATTTTAAACAAAGAGTTATACATCACACAGATTACATATGCTCCCCCTGGATGTAGCCTATAGCTTACATTTAATGAGCCTGGCTCAGTCTGATGAGAACCATATGCCTACCAAGCTATTTTTGGATATCTTTACAAAATGCTTAATTGCAAAATACTGTTGCTGCAATGCAAGCAATAAGCAAATGATATATTACTAAAGACAACTTTCATTCAGGGCATATGGAGGTTACCACATTTCTAAGTACATTCCTCAAACAAAGAACAGTAAATGATGGCCATGTTGAGCTCAAACCAGAAGCACAGTGTGATTCTAATATATCTTTTGCCAAGTGTAAAGTCTTTGTTTTAAAACTAAATGTAAACCTTATGCATAAGTATCACAATCACCAACCTTTCCAATCCATTTTCAGGTGAGAAAAGACCAAAGAGTAACGTTCTGAAAAATGTAACCTTCTTTATGACTCATTTCTCTCTGATTGATGTCAATACAAACACATTATCATTCGGGCATTATTTTGACAGAGCATGAAGCTTTAAATAGTTGGCTCCCTAAATGGGACAAGGACGATTTAGTTCTATGTCAGTTAAAGCCTACAGAACGAGCCATATGCTCCACTCCGAGAAATATAATACCTGCTCTAATAACATCACACAGAAAGGCAAGGCTGAACATCAGTTTTTTGGGACAAAAAAAAAAATCCCTTAGAACAAAAGCTGCAGGATTAACAAGCAAAAGAACTCTACTTAAATGCCACACCACCAGTCTGTGGAGTGATACTCACTATTCAAACTCTACAGAAATAGCATATCACTGGTGTGGATCCTCCTTCTATTTAGGCATCTCACTCAATTACTGTCTCCTTTAAAGAACCCATATCATGTCATGTCATGATGAAAGCTGAATTTCTCTCATTTTTTGCAATAAAGGGTCTAAAGTAATACATCAACACTCAAGTTTTAAACTGTACCATTCACCATCCACTCAATACTGTTCATATATGAAAAGTATGCTGCAAAAGCATCCTGTTTTGAATTCTCTTGTCAAACACAGAAACAGTGAAATAACAATAACATATATCCACTTATTCAGCCTACAGCACTGTCACCCCCACCCACTCACACTGAAGTTCTAAAGGAGCGTTTCAGCTCAGACTACCTTTTGAATGAGGCACAATACAGGGCAGCCAACTAGAACAAAGCTCATTTATCTTACGTCAGTCTTAAAAGGTACATTAACTAAAACAGCCTATTTAATTTTGAGGGATAAAGAGAGGTTGGAAAATGGTCTTGTTAAAAATGAATCATGACCATTTTTGGTACATCAAACCACATACGTTTTATAAGCGGACCGCAAAGGAAAAAATGAAAACACAAGAAAAAAAAATGCAGGCTATGCTACGGAGAGCCGCTCTGTCTAAAAAAGCTTTTGTGACTAAAACAAAGAGTTTATTTGGAAGGGAGGCATGATGATATCAAAATCATATTGGTATCAACAGACATTTAGATTTTAAAAATATTTCAAACGGATATTTGATGATTATCATACTCCAGAAGGGAAGAATATTAAGCGATGCTGGGTTACGGTGATAAAATATTTAGATTTTCTTATCTATTTTTAATATCCATTTTATTATCCATCCATCCATTTTCTAAGCTGCTTCTCCCTCAGGGTCACGGGGGGTGCTTGAGCCTATCCCAGCAGTCATTGGGCGGAAGGCAGGATATACCCTGGACAGGTCACCAGTCCATCGCAGGACATCTATTTTATTATCTTTATCTATTTTACTTCCTAGCTGTCAATACTTACTAGCTCCAACTGACAAGAGACACCCTCAAATAAATATTGCAACAGTGCAGCTGCACTCTGTGTTAGTGCACTAGTCAGAAGCTGATTGTTTTGTTATTTTTGTAGGACCACTGACATGTCAATAAATGCACTTTCAGCTTTCTTTTATGTACCTTTAATTGCCTTAACCCAACTGATGAAAATTCACACATTTTGTTGGTGTACAAAATAACTGATCATCTCAAATAACTGCAATCAGTAATAATTAATGTATTAACTATGACTGGGCCAATTAATTTTACTGCATTTATTAAGATTAAGATTAATAAGTAACCTTTATTAGTCCCACAATGGGGAAATCTCACCTCCGCATTTGACCCATCCATGCAGTGAAACACCACATACACACTAGTGAACGCACACACACTAGGGGGCAGTGAGCACATTTGCCTGGAGTGGCGGGCAGCCCTATCCGCAGCACCCGGGGAGCAACTGGGGGTTAGGTCCCTTGCTCAAGGGCACTTCAGTCACATACTGTCGGCTCAGGGGATCGAACCGGCGACCTTCCGGTCACAGGGCTGGTTCCCCAACCTCCAGCCCACGACTGCCCCTGAGAAATAAAATGTTATATCAATCTGTAATGTTAATCAAAACAAATGTAGTCCCAATTTTGACATTTTAGAAAGGGTTATGTATTGGCATCACCAGATATGTACACGAATAACACTGGATATCCTCATTGGCCCACAATTCCCATACTGGGGCATCCGTACCTATTGGACATTCTGCTAGAGGTCTTTTATTTTGGTATTGCACCAAGAGCGATATAAAAAAAAATTAAATAGTTAAAAATACAAATTCTGATGCCTAATTTAATTATTTTCACAGCACTGTAATTACTGGAATAATAACACACACACACACACACACACACACACACACACACACACACACACACACACACACACAAACAAAGCATTTCAACAGGATTGGATGGAAGCTACCCTCAATTCTCCATGTAGCACTGTATTCGTTGCAGCGTGTATTACTGCCAAAGAACCAAAGGCTGTTTTTTTCCTCTTTTGCTGATGATCATCAAGGCTCTCTCCAATACTGAAAGCAGCCTCTCAGCCTCAACCACAGCCTTTAGAGCGATTTCAACACAAGGGCTTTTCTCTTCTAGAAGTAATTCTACAAATGGCTTTTAAGAAACTGATACTAGAGTAGTAATTGAACATAATCTTGTAAAAAAAAAAAAAAAAAAAAAAAAAAAAAAAAAAAAAAAGTATGACATGCTGTATTTAATGGTATATATGAAAAATGCACAACTTGGTCTTCCTTTCCAATATTTTCTCATTGCTTATCCATTGCAAGCCTCTACAAAAAGCTTTTAAGGACTTTTCCCTCCCACGGGCAGAAATCCCTTCCATGTTGTTCATTTCCAGTTTTGTGAATACCCATGTCAGAGTGAAGGCTGACATGAATGCCAATGCTACTGTCCAGTGCCATATGGTCTCGGTCTTGGCTGCTGTGGAATCACTTCATGACTGCTCTTCTCCAAGTACCATATAACTTGGCACTATACAAGCAAATGGAAGACGCAGCCAAGAAGGACCACTGTACATCAGGCAATCAACCGAGAGGCTCTTCTATGTCCCCATGCCAAAATATTAAATCGAGAGAAAAATATTAGAGTGCCCTATCTGAATGTGTTACAAAAAGGAACAGAAAGAAATAAGACAATCAGGAAGTACAATCTAGTAGCGTCACTCTCTCTATTAGGTGTGTAACAATACACTGAACCTCACAATGATTCACAATGCAAGGCTCCCCATTTCATACCTCATGATATTTTGAACAAAATCTGAATAATTCACTGTAAAAATCATCAGTGTCACTAGAGCTGGAAAACACCCTATTGCCTAAAATGCCTGCAGCATTCAGCTACATTGTGAAGTGTTCATTTTTACAGTTACAGTGAGTGATACTGTGACCTGAACTGTACAGACAAGTTGATCTTAATGAAGAGGTGGATGCGGTTTGAGTGAGTTGAGAGAATTTTAGGGAAGTATTTATAGAAAAGATTTGGGTGACTAGAATGGGTTAAAAATGGTCTAATCTTTATCCTAGATGTCCCTGCAGCACGCTGCCAGTTGTTCAGAGTGTCATGCACTAAAAGGATTGTATGGCATTAGCATTGTGCTGATCCAAACCTCTGGGCCTTTAGTTTGACCTTCACTCATTGGGAACAGAAAAGCATCTCAAGTCCAGCACAACCTTAAAAATCTCCTTCATCTCAACACACACACACAAAAACACACACCAATACAACCAGCCCATGATTCATGACTGCAATGTTGTTGTTTTTTTAAATATATTTAATAAACTACACATGCCAGAAGAAAAGGAGGACAATTTTGTAGTATATTTTTTGTGCTTTGAGCTGAATTAGAACAGTAAAGGTGATAGCAGTATACATGAAATTAGATTATAAACCATCATCTGGTCAGATGCCAAAAATGGACATTTGTGGGTTTGACGTAATACAAAGACCTTGCATTTCATTGTGTGATTTAAAAATATGCATTCAAAACTCTTCCAGTGAGGGGTAAATCTAAAACATATGGACTAAAGTGGTTAGTGTTTGCTTACACCTGGTGCATGCTGGGCTGATGCCTGAATAAATCCTAGAGAGGTGAAGTGGATGTAGCATTTTGAATTGTATGAACCCCTGTGTGGTTCAGGATGAGACGCCACAGAGCTAACAAAAGATTCATTATTAAAGTTCATATTTGAATTTAACTGCTAGCGCTCAGGTGGCCATGAGGACATCTCACTGATGTCAGAAAGCTCAATTAACGGGTGACTACACAATTTTGTCCAACATCCTGTGGCTAAATTAGGTTAAGAAAAAAAAAAAAAAAAAAAAAAAAAACCACACCATCTCCAATCCGGCCACGCTTGATTATATTACTGTGACCCTAAGAAGAAAGAAAAGAACAACAAACATTACATGACTATTCTCCTTCTATGACTCTCTGTCTCACATTTTTACCCATTTAATGCTGAATTTTTCAAATAAAAGGCTAAATATATGTTCTTATCAAACAGAGTGATAAAGGCACAGAAACTGGACTCCTGAAGAAACCTACTGTAGTTTGAATAGAGACAGAATTCTGCTTGCTCTCTTCAATTGGAATTCTATTAATTTTTCAACATTTCTACATAAATAAATTGTGATTTAATGTTAAGTGGTTCAATGGAGACAAACCTACCACTTCAGATTTCTTACAGCGGTGGGGATAGGAACCAAGGGTCACAATGTCTATAGCACAAATACAGCCATTTTATTCACTATCAAAAATGTACAGAAACATCTAGATTTTTACATGGAATGCTGAATGGTAAAAAACAAGTTTTTAAAAAAAATCATAAAAATTATGTTTTCTTTGGGTATTTTGTCTTACGACCCACTGTGCATCTTTCTATGCAATAAATTTTAGACCAAGACCTTTAAAAATACTGTAAAACAATGTCTCAGGCATCATTTGTGACCAATTCATATAATAACTTTTTGAGGTAGCCTTTAAAGGCCTTAAATACATTAGGTGTCTGGCTCCTATCAACACCACCGTAAACAATTCTGACTCTCTGGGTTTTTCTAGAAGGGCTATTTTGTTGATATCAAAATGATAAAATTATGCTAAAATAAAAAAAAAAAAATTTTAAAAATCAGTTCAATTCCGCTTTAAGCATACTCAAGGTTAAAAGAGTTCTTCTCTGGCTTCAGTAAGGTGAGAGAGAAAAGCACTGACAAGCTGTAGAAAGTGACAAGGCCTGCTGCGCATTAACAGGCCTCAGGCAGCAGGAACTAATGGGACACTCACTACAGTGTCTGTAATGAACTACCTCTCAGAGAATATCTGAAACATTATCTTCTGTATACTCTCAAGGCTTTTCTAAAGCTACGATGGGCTGCATACGAGGTGTATAAAAATACATTGCTACATTGTGAGGGATTGACTGAATTAATTTTAAATGACATAATTCAATTACATGGAAAGGTACAAGCTCATTTCTGCCTGGAATAATATTCTCAAGCTACTCTGTGTGTAACATTATAACTGTCTTTTTGTTTTTATTTTTAAATGTTACACTACTAATGTAAAAAGGTCCTCTAGTAGCATTTGTCTATTCAAGGTATTTTATAAAACTAATTTCAAATCATTCCAAAACATTCTAATCTAGTATACTGTGGCTGCCCAATACAATAAACAACTATCTCCAAAATGGCAATTTTACAGGAGAAGGGGAAAAAAATAGCCATTTAAAGTTTATATACAAGTGTTTGAGCCATTTTCACACAGTGTAAAGGACAGCTGCTGTTTTTTAGATGCTGCAAAAAAGTTTAAAAATCTAAGTTTTCTGGGGGGGCAGCAACGATACTCATTGTGAAATCAGATTTTATAATGCACTGAATCATTTACAATCAAATGAAACTTACACCCATATTAAATACACCTATTTAACGGTCTTCATTTTTCTCTCCTTGACATGAGCCATTGCCATACATACACATGAAAAAGTGTATAAACCTGAATTATAAAAAAGTAACAAAAATAACAAAATATTTGACCAAAACCAATTGGCCACACACCCCTGGTTACAGAAAAAGCAGTTACACTCACAAATGCACAGAGGCATGCACACACACAGCGTTCCTTTCAGTGGGTCGCTCATTACCCCTGGTCCCCTCCAAATAACCATAACTTTGTTCACAAAAGGACAAGAGGACAAAGGAACTCCTGCAGCAAGCAAAGAGCTTGAACCACAACAGGAAAGGACCAAATTAAAAACAAAGGACACAAAATATCACATCCATCTCCAGCAATGTTAATGTATCATTATTAACATAGTAACTAAGCCACTGTGGTGTTAGTATTGTGCTGCTGCTACTATTTCCAGTTGAACTTTAATTCTGCTTGCGCTTGCTGTAGCTGCCATGCTACATGTAATTACTAGCAATTTATGCACTCTGAAGTAATTGGTTGCAGGCCTCTCCTGAAATGGATCCACACACAAAAACAGCACATGCATTCTCTAAAACCGAGAGGTTTTCCCTCAACTGGAAAAAAGAGCACAAAACAGTAGATGACAATTTTTTGCACCTTACAGACGTAAAACTACTTTACATGGAGAAAAAGAGAAACCAAAATGTGCGACTAAGCAGAACTCGCAAAAGAGTGGCTCTGATGTTCCAGGCAGTCAGCCAATGTTGAGACTGTGCACAGGCTTACAACGATGCAGAGGTTCTATCTTGAGATATGGGCCTTGATCTAGGACCATGGAAACTGATAACATTGAGGCTGCACATTCCACACCACTGTGCATGCTATGAGCCATGACTCCGATAAGCTTTCCCACTCTCCCATTCCACGATCTGAAGGCCAGCAAGCCCAGAACTTATGATCTTGCTCCTGATATGCTTTTATAACTAGGAAAGAGAGACAAGAAACCTCTAAGCGATGCTTGGATGATTGCATTCAAGATTAAACTTTAAATATCAGCATATGGAGTTAAAGGTTGGCTACATAGTGCATGGTTCTGAATAAGGGTGGATAATGATGACATTTTCTCATAGTTGCCATATATATGCACCCCACCCCCCCTTTCAAAGGATTCCAAGGTTTTTAGACTCTTTTACTCCACAGAGCGTTTGCAGCTTAGTCATCGCCTCATGGGATAGAAAAGCACACATTCACACCTTATTTGCACACAAGGACGATTGTACTCAGCTACACACCAGTCCTGAATTAACTTTCTTAGTGTTCATTTGTGACCAAGTGGACTCATTAATTCAACACTACAGTATTCTGCTGTATTGCCAGATGTCAATTAAAAAGCGACTCATTGACAGTATTCGTTTGATTGGTTTAAGAATATCAGAAAGAGACTACGAGAGTGAGGGAATAAGAATGTACAGCAGTGACCCCTCCATGTGTCTAATGCAAGCGAGTGCAATGTCCCCAGCAAACCTTAAATCTGAGAGCAGAGAGGAAGGAAAACTGTTCGCCTCACACACCACTGTAAAAACAATAACCTTGAGGGTCTTGGATTTCAGTGAGAGTTAACGAAGTTAGAGACATACAAGGGAAGTGCACTGTGAAATCTTAAAACATAAATATAAAAAGACCCTTTTCGGAGCCCCCTAACCCCCAAAATGTGAGTTAAGGCCAAATAAACAAAACAAACATACTCTTGGCTGGGATATTTATCCTGCCAGACTTACTACTTTGAACATAGCTTTATACACTTACTAACATCACTGACAAACAACATCTTGATATTGCTGTAATTTTGTGGCCCTTGATTTGCCATTAGCCTAATAATTCAGTTCACAGGACAATAATGTTACGATTCAGAGTATGTAAATGCAAAAGTATGCGTAGATAACTATTCATGGATTCTATTTGTGAAAATATTACTTTGTATTGCTAAACACATTAGATTTTGTGCCTTCTGGAACTTTAGACCACTAAGAGACCTCGCAAAAGAGATTTCAAACCAGAGTCTCCTCCACAGGCAAGGCCAGTGTACCTTCTGTGGTATTTAACTGCACAGCTCTGCCTTGACTCTTGTAAACCTTTTTCAGAGTTTCTGGAGTCCCGTCTTGGCTGGGATGTTTTAAGAAACTCAAGAATTGACCCGAACAGACCCCCCCCCACAAAGTTAGCAGGTCAGAACTGGCAGACTTGCTAACATCTGGATGGCACGTTTAGCTGGATATAATGCTGCCTTTGTTCTTTTGCCATGATTGTGAATAGCAGGCTAGCTTTGAAGCACCAGCTTTCAGTAGGGAGAAAGCGCTATTGGACAAAGTATTAAGGAGGCTAGGTTTGACCATATGGTTAGTATTAATTTTCTCTGATATCATCTCTTTGTGGATAACTCATAAAACTCTCCAAAACTTTCATGATTTTTTCAGTACAGTTCACAATACTCAAACAAATCCTTACAAACATCATAGATTGGACTGGATATTGCAGTCAGTATAGACTCCCAATAAACAACACAAAATACACAGACAAGTTGATTTACAGGACTATCTGTAGCTTTATGTATGGGTGGTTTAATTATGTCTCACTTTTAGAGCATAATCAGACTGAGCTCTGCTACTATTTTAATTATTAGTGCTGGCAGATTGCATGGAATAAGGAATATTGAAAAACAATGACATGGATAATCTAAGTTGAAGAACATGTTCATTAAAGTGTGTACGCTGAGTAAATTAAAGTTCTCACATCAGTAAGATTCAATGAACTTGATGTTTAAATATGAAAGACATATGAAAGTAATAATGAGGTCAATCCATCTTCACACCACACTGAAGATCTAGCAGCAATGAAAAGCTAAAATGCTTTTAAAAGTCGACATAAAACACACGCAGTAACTGAAACTTATACTCAAGTTAAAGCATCTTTCTGAAAAACAACTTCAGAAGAAGTACAGAAGTAACAGCTACAGCAGACCTTCTGAGCACATCCAGCATCTATCAGAACAGTTTGTAGGGCTAATCTTTTTATGTCAAATAAAACGCTGAAGTTCAAAAGTCAGAAAGAGCAGCACAAAATGGTGTCAACACCATAAAATAAAGACATAAAAGAAGTGAGTAAACTAAACTGTAACGGAGTAAAAGGAGATTCCTTTTCTAACAAAAGTATAAAAAGTATTATGACCTGAAACTGCTCAGGAATGTAGCTAGAAATTCAGAGGTTTTTCTGACTACATGGAACTGAGAAGAGTAACTGTAACTCCACTAGTACCTGCACTCCTCTGTGGACACATCAGATACGGTGAGCAATCCGCACAGCCGCACGCGGTTATTCTCTCCAACTCTGCACTCATCACTCAAGCAATATTTAAAAAAAGAGAAGAAATTAGAGCAAAATTTGAAGCCCTGAAGATCCACCATCAATGGATTTGACACAAAAACTCAAACTACCTCCAAAGCTAACGCCCAGCTGTCTGTATTCGTTTAAGTGCAATCCAAAAACCAGCCCTGGCGGCTCTTCTTTCTGACCGAAAATGATGGTTAGATATTTAATAAAATGGTTTGGGCTACTCGTGTAAAACCAGGGGAACACTTTATGAACTACGAGCAGTCTGTAACACGTACAGCTTGAAAGAGGCAGGTACGCTTTAGTCAGACTGCGTGTCGTCCCGCGCCGTTTGTTTCAGACGAGTCTAGTGAACCGCAGAAAACGCGAGAAGACCGTTTCCGATTTTCTCCGTGTTAAAACTCATTTTTTTCCACTACATATCTCTCTATGGGCGACAGCGTTTCATGACTGCTTACTCAAACCCTTCGTGACTTGCCTGAAAGCTGTAAACAAGCTGCTCCTCTGTTCTTCAGCACGAACTGGCCGCTACCTCCTCTGAAGTTTCTTCACGGTCCAGGCAGCAGAGCGCAATCTGTTCATTTTCCTGAGCGGAACACGCGCCCTGGACGGGGAATCCGTTATAAAGCCTTTACAAGCCAACGGGAAGCTCTTCCTGCAGCAGCAGACTGAATGAGACGAGGGGACGAGTCAGCGGGGCTCTCTGCCCAACACTGGGGAAAAAGTTTTCAAGCTGTGCTGCAGCAGCCCGAGGAAAACACCCCCCCCCCCCCAGTCCTGCAGCGGGGATGGACACAGCGCAAAGCATGCCGGATCTGCTTTTAAAGCTACACTCTGGCGTGTGTGACCAGCCTGTGAAGAGCTGCTGAAGCGCATCTTTAAAAGGGCCGCACCGCATAAAACACATTTTCCTTGTTTGTTTTTCTTTCTTTCTATTTCTTTTTTAAAGAAGAGGGTTTGACATATCGTGCAAAGATTATTTCAACGTTTCAACACCTCAGTTTCAAAACGTACCACTCACTCAACCTGTACACACAGTCCTTACATAGAAACTGAACGGACCCATTCAGCCTACAGCGGTTCAGCCCCGCCCATTCACACTGAAGTTATGAGGAGTGTTTCGGTTCGGACTACTTTCTGACGGAGGCACAGTACAGGGCGGGCCAATCAGAACAGAACTCATTTACATATATCAGCCTTAAAGGCACAGTAACCAAAACAGGCTGTTTACTTATAATAGCAAAAGAGAAGTTGGAAAATTGTCTTCTGAAAATAAATGATAACTGATTTTGGTACATAAAACAACACAAATGGTGGATTTCAGTTAGAAAAATATATGTAGGATGTGTGCCCTTTAAAAAGACTGGAACAGTAATTTGTCTGTTTTTGTATTTCTCAATATAACCAATATTAGTAAAAAAAGGCTGAAATATGAGAAGATATCAATGAGACAATGCTTGCAGAACCTTTTTTTCAGGAAAAATAGAAGAAAATATATGTATTTTACATAAAGTATAAAGAAAACTTTGACAACTGAACACTATAAAATCGATCAGTATTTACTGCGTCCACACATGTGTGTGTGTGTGTTAGTGTGTGTGTAAATGATCATGCTAAGATTTGAGAGATGCACAGAAAACGCATCAATTCAACGAAATTCAATTCAAATAAATACTTATACTGACACCGTGTGGCTCAGGCAGGAACTGCCGTGGATATTTGAAAAATAAAAGTAACGCCGTACAACCAATTTCATCGTTTAGATCTGCAGATATACAGCATGTATATGTTTTATGGTACATTTGCATGAACAGAAGACGGACTGTCCAATTTTAAAAATGAACAATAAAATAAGTAAACAAAAAACAAACAAAAATCAATGACAAAAAACGTGTAGAAGTTAAAATGTAGAAAATGTTAGACTTTTAGAGCGCGCGCGCGCGTGTGTGTGTTGGATGTGCGTGATTTGCTTAAATAAACTGTGGATGTTCAAATTTGAAGCCTGTGCTTCAAGTAGACACATCTCCAAATAAAGTCCAGCAATGCGACAGAAGGGCCAAAGTACATTGCTGGAGACGAAACAGATTTTTTCCCCTCGTACTTCTTTAACAAGAAGCAACGAGACAGACTGCATGCCTTCCTCAGACTGACAGAGACACATCACTGACAGCACAATCACAGCTGGAAATAGCCCGTCTACTAATTTTGAAAAAATGTAAGCATCATCCGTCCAGCTAATAAACTCTGCAGGCGGAGCCCATCCAGCCCAGCACAGTCACTAATCGGTTCAGCGTCCTGATGACTGACAGAGAGCTCGGCCAATCAGATCGCGTCTTGGAGCTGACGTCTCTCCGTCACGTCCCGGTTATATTTAGGGCCTATTTAAACTCGGAGACTCTCAGCACCCTGCTGCTGCTTTCAATGGAGCTTGTCAAAAGCCGGTTACAACACTGTGCTGACTTTTTCTGTACTTCATTTAGGTTACGTGACACTAGCAAGCCCATTGTGATTTAACGTGCTGATTTTTTGTCAGTAACACCAGAAAACCTTGAAAAAAGCCACCTTCTTATGAATTGATAACGCCCTGTTCTATAGCTCGCTCGTCGCCTCTATCGATCTGGACTGTTTATAGCCACAGTTTGCCCGTAAGGAAGCGAGCACAATGAAAGATGCAAGCTGAGGCTCGAAAGAAGCCCGTCATGTACTCGTTTTAGGCTTCATCGTCCAGCCAGCAGCAGTTACGAAGTACCGAAACCGGCAGACAGACAGAAAGAAAACCCCCGTGTGTGCACTGCTCCCTGGGTAAGTGATCTTAGCGCTGCTGCGCTCAGCCACACCGTATCCGCCCATATTTGTGTGAAGAGCTAAAGCTCCGTCCGTCGGTCGAGAGCAGAGCAGGCAGCAGCAGCAGGCCGGGCCCAGCAGAGCCGAGCCGGAGGAATAAAACACGTCTCCCCCAGCGCGGAATGACCGGGCTAGCTAATGTGAGAGTGCGGTAGATGTTCGACAGCCGTACAGCGCCAAATTAACCTTAAAAACGTAGAAACATGGCAGGCTCGGCCGTGAGGAGTGGACTGTAGGCTACACTCGACTTCTGTGGCTAATTCGTGGACGCGGAACTTAAAACGCCGAAGGTAACGTTCAGCTGTTTTTACAGAAACACTGCCGATTATCGCGGTGACCGGCGTACACCGCGTTTACCTGCTTTTAGTGCTCCTATAACGGGAAGTATTAGCTATATTGTTATTGTCGTTGTTTAACATATAGCCACCGTAGTAGAGAAAAAGAAGGAGTCAGTGAGGCAGGCAGGCAGGCAGGCAGGTAGGTCTGGGCCCTGCACTGCACTGCAGCCCAATGCGGTATGGCGGTGAAACTCCTTCAACCTCATAACTAACCCTCAACACTGGCAGCTCTAGTTTTTTTTTTTTTTTCTTTATCTGCTTGTTTGTCTCGTCTTCGCCTGGAAAGGGGCCATAGGAGCCACAGGAGTGGTGGCTTTAACTTCAACCGTGCTGCCCGGAATTTACAGCATTCCTAAAACGCTGCAGCATTTATGTTAGTTTTGAAGAGCTGCTGTGCAGTGTAAGCGTTAATAACGTGCCCTGTAATGTTAAGCAAGTTAAAAGAAGACTGTGGCCGAAATTGTCGTGTTTAACCCTTTTAGCCTTTTAGCTACGGCTGCAGAGAAGCCCGAGGGAACCGAGCGCTGGGAGTTACGGCCTGTTTTCACAATGGTAACCTGTGCCAGGCCTGCGATGTAAGGATGGTGCTGTATTCATACACACTGACACTGTGGCTCCTTTCCATGAGCTTAGTGTCGCTTTCCTAATAGACGTAATGGTTTTCCAGATATAGATTGGCTTGGGTCTATCTGTAAAAGTTAAGTCATAAATTGCTATGCATTATGTGCTACAAATTAAATTAATCAATGTGTAGTAATTAAATATGTGCAAGCTATGCACATTTCTTTTTTTTTCTTTCTAAATTCAGCCCACGTTAGCAATCCGATATGTACAGACAACCAGTGTCTTAGACAGTGTTGTGACTAGTTTTCTAGTCCAGGCCTCTGTTTGCGTTGGAGTGACTCACAGACAATAAAAATTCACCTGTATGAGAATAACTCCCCAGATTAAGACTTCTTTTCACGACTGAAATTTAAGCACTGTAATTATGATTGCTAAAGTCATTGCGTTGCCTTGTACACTGTTCCATGGGCATTGTTTGGAGCTAGACTGTGAATCTGCACACCTCAGCATTTTAACAGTGTGTGACAGAGAAGATGTAATGTATTCAAAGGAAAGAAAATTACTGGAGCTGGCCTCATGTCTTCATATAATGTAACCTATTGTGAACCAGTTAACTTGGTGATTTAAAAAAAAAAAGAAAAAAGAACCTGATTAGGACTTAGACAAGCATTAGGGTAAATGTGAATCTGACCCACTGACTGTGTTCTGTGTTTTTTGTTCTCTGTTTGATCCAGGTGAAGAATGACTGAGTATAAGCTGGTGGTGGTGGGAGCTGGAGGCGTGGGCAAAAGTGCTCTCACCATTCAACTCATCCAGAATCATTTTGTGGACGAATACGACCCAACCATAGAGGTAAAGTCAGTCAGTCAGTCTGTACGTCTGTCTATCTGTGTACTTATATGGGGACATGGAGACTTTTTATGCCATAGGTCCCCTATGAAACTCCTCTAAAAAAATGCCACCATCCACAAAAGTGCTGCGTTTAAAAGAAAAGAAAAAAAAACGTGATCTGGTTTTTCTGGTTTCAGCCACTGCCTCCTAACTTCCTGGTCTGGCATTAACAGTCTGGTGGCACATGTGTCTGGACTTTAGATTCAGTAGCTAAGTGATTGAGTGCCAGTTTGCTGTTTTTTGCATTCTAAAATTAACCTTTGAAGTTAAATAACTCAAGGATGCTCTATGAAACTAAGCAATAATTGAAAATGTATTACCAGTTTTATTACTGTGTGAATATATATTACATCTTTGTCTGACTAAAAGCATGATAGATACTGTACAGGTTCACATACAGCTGTGTTAAGTCAACACTAGCATTTTGTATTAGCATAGCAATGGGCCAGTCATGATTACTCCATTAAAAACAAATGTATGTGTTTGTATGTGTTTGTGTGAATTGTGATATGTATTATGTATAATTTGTTGACCTCTTCCAAGTTTCGTTGTATGTGGAGTAGTTTTTCTGTAATGCTTAAGATATTCTGGAATTCCTGAAAGCCTATGCTTGTTTATTACCTGTCATTGAAGTCCAGATTTATTGTTTATTTTTAAAAAAACTCCCAGACATTTCAAAATATTAAGTAATTACTCAGACACTAATATTTGTTAGCCATAGCTATGTGTAAAATGACAATTATTCATCATATGCATTATACCTGTGTAGGACTCCTACAGGAAGCAGGTGGTGATTGATGGAGAGACATGCCTACTGGACATCCTGGACACAGCAGGTCAGGAGGAGTACAGCGCCATGAGGGACCAGTATATGAGGACAGGAGAGGGCTTCCTCTGTGTCTTTGCCATTAATAACACCAAATCTTTTGAGGACATTCACCACTACAGGTGAGGGCAATAGAGGGATAAGCAATACACGACACTTAATTGGATAACATGTTCCTCTTGTGTTTTTGTTTTCTTTCCACCTGTATCGGCTCTTCATTGGAGAAAAGAAGCAGTCATGTGATTAGTAGACTCCCCTGTGCACCTCCCTCAGTTTACCATGTTGTGTTTTGTTTGTGGTTTTGCAGAGAGCAGATTAAGAGAGTGAAGGACTCTGAGGACGTCCCCATGGTGCTAGTGGGCAATAAGTGTGACCTGCCGTCCCGCACGGTGGATACTAAGCAGGCTCAGGATTTAGCACGCAGCTATGGAATTCCCTTCATCGAGACCTCAGCAAAAACAAGACAGGTACACCACACTGTCAGCTGCAGAATGCGTAAATATAATGTTTTTGTTGCAAAGCAGTTCCCTGAAGCAATTTAGAAAAGCAAAAGTCTCGAGTGTTGAGGTAGGATTAATAGGTTTTTAAATGAAGCTCAGGCAATTGGAGGAGGATTCTTAACTCGCTTTCAAATGGCTGCTTGATGAATTTACTTTTAAATCCTGTGTTTGAAATATTACTAAAACAGCTGTTCTTAATGCTGGATGTGAGGATGCTGAGGACAATTTAAGTAAGCAAATTACAGGGTAACACAATTATATTTTATTCAAAACTGAAGTTTGAAGGACTACGCTAAAATGTATTTGAAAGAATTATAATCTTTGTAAATATTAACATGCTGATGACTAATCTGTGTCACTGTAGATCCTATAGCAACTTTTGTAAAATTCTTACTCCGGTGCAGCTCTTGTCCAGTTTGTCATAATGCTGTTATTGTGTGTGTGTGTGTGTGTGTGTGTGTGTGTGTGTGTGTGTGTGTGTGTGTGTGTGTGTGTGTGTGTGTGTTGGTTGTTTGTTTTTTTTTTTGCTTTGTCAGAATGTTTGACCAAACATTCACTTCAGTAGTTTGAAACTGCAGTGGCAGATATAAATTTCAGTTGATTCAGTGAAACATTCACAGCTTATTTTCAGTCCAGGATCACTGGAATTTCTGCAAAGTGTTGTTCAGTAGTTATGGCAGTTCCAATATTATGCAAATTGATATGTCAGAGAATGTTTTTTTTTTTTTTTTTTCAAAATTTCAAGTACTGTATCATTGAATACAGTCACACGCAAAGGTTTGTGCACTCCTAGTCAAATGAGACCTTTTGTTGATTTTCTAAGTGAAAATAAGTTTTACTTTCACACATCCTCTATGGAGTATACATTATGTTGAATTTCTTTTTTTGGTAAAATCAACAAACCATGCTGTTTGACAGGGGTTATTCAAATTTTGCGTATGACTGTATACAGAAGACTCTGTAAGATGCCTAGATAGGAGCCCACTAGGAAACTACATTCAACCATACCTCTTGGTTTCTCTTGATTTGTACTGTTGAACCTTTAAATATGTTTATATCATATTCTCACACATTGCAACTTTAAGCAGCAGGGTAATTCATGTTTGAACAATATTGAAATCGTGTGTGTGTGTGTGTGTGTGTGTGTGTGTGTGTGTGTGTGTGTGTGTGTGTGTGTGCTATTTGTTGCAGTATGACAGAACATTGGTTATTTATTTTTTTCAGAGGGAAAATTTGGTTGCTGTGCCAGGTTTTGTTTTTCCTTTTTCAGTTATTTACGTCAGTGGTACTCTGCTCAGTCTTCATGTATTGCTTCATGCGTTGCAAACCATTCCATCACTAATCCAATTGGTTCAAGTTGTATTTTAATCATGATGGCCGCAACACCTGATTGGCCCTGATTTTTTTTTTTTTTAAAAAGATCTCATTAGTGGAATCGGGCAGCGTTTAAAGTAATACCTGTCGGCTCTGCGGCCCTTCTTGAGTACTCCTGTATAACGGTATTGTTTACGTTTAATTGTTTGATGAGAAAAGGGTACCATGTGGATCACTGAATAGATTGGTGCAGGGGAAGTGTTCAGTAGGTCTGCTGCTGTCTGGGTACTCTGATGTTGAGCCCTTCTGACATCCCCTCTCTGTGTCTCTCTGCAGTGCTCAAATCACAACTCCTTATGGTGCTGAGGACATAATTTAAACTACTGATTCAGTCTCTTTCAACCTCTATACTACCAGTCATGGCCACATGTGCACCCTGACATCACAAAATCTTAAATCACATTAAAATGCTCTTTACTCTCTCTATTGAACTATTCAGTATGGGCACCCCTCGTCAAATTATGATTTGTTGGTTTTCTAAGTAAAATAATTGAAAAAAGTGAACATATGCACAAGTGGGTTCTCTGTAAAGGGTATTACTGTTTAGTTACCAAACTTTACATATTGGCACAAAAATATGACATGGCCTATGCATAAGTTATGGTACTTTTTTTTTTTTTTTTTTTCTTCAGTCTTTTAAGAGAAAATGTGTGCTAAAGCTGGCAGAAACATATCACATTTAGATTTGTTAGATCTGTAGAATGTTGACTTGCTGTTACTTTGAAAATCAACAACCTGTGATTTTTGCATATAACTGCAAGCTGTAGTGATGATTTAATGGTTAACTGGGTGTTGCTTTGTTTGATTTCTCTAGAAATCCCCTTGATCACCTGCTTAAATATAATTTTTTAATGTCTCTAATCCTAGAACCGTGAAACGTTTTTTTTGACTGCACCCTGATTTAATTTGCTGTTCATGATTAATATTGAAATAGCTTATTATATTTTCATTTATTAATCTTTATAATTAATATATTTTCTAATTATTTACTACTGAAACACACAAGTGAAAAGTCACTGTAGATAATTCTCTTTCATAAGAACATTTAATGGACCCTGGTGTCATACTTGAGCCTAAATCAGCCCTGCCGCCACCACCACCACTTATTCCATCTGACTGCCTTTCTGTAACAGCACCTAAGCATCCCCTAACATTGAAGGGAGTTGTGTTTTGCGCTACAGAGAGTGGAGGATGCCTTTTACACTCTGGTCCGGGAGATCAGGCAATACCGACTGAAAAAACTCAGCAAAGAAGAAAAGACGCCACGCTGCATCCAGCTTAAAAAATGTGTTGTGATGTAAGAGGGGTAAGTTTGGGCTGAGCCAGCCCTCTCTCGCCCTCCTTTGGGTTTCTCCAGCAGCTGGCTGCTGGGACACACCTTACCTCAACCAATCAATGGGGGCTCTGCTGAGGAGAGAGGTAGAACCTGCCCGAGTAAGCTGATCTGATGAGTGCTGCAATTTCTCTTTTTAGCAAAGTTAGGATTTCTTGCAGCTGATTCTAGATCAGCATAGCTGGGCAACTTCTGCCTGGAGCTGAGAGTAATGGCTCCTGTAGCTCTGCGGTTTTGATTTTTCTCTTTCTGGTGAATTGTGGTGCCAACAGTGCAATCTGCTGTGTTGTTTGTGTATGCATATTTACATCGCTTTCTTTCCATTTTAAGGGTGTTGATGACGCCTTTTACACATTGGTCCGGGAAATCCGAAAGCACAAGGAGAAGATGAGCAAGGAAGGCAAGAAGAAAAAAAAGAAGTCCAAGACAAAGTGTATACTAATGTGAATAACACCTCCGTTTCAGTATCGACTCTGAACAGCTGAAATATTAAAGAACTGCATTTTGTACATTACACTAAATTATTAGCCTCTTCAACATACACAATGGATTCCCATTTTCCTTCATTTGTTATCTTACAAACAAATAAGCTTTTTCTTGTCTGGTGCCAGTTGCCCCAAAGTGTTGGTCCTGCATTACCATATACTGTAAAATGTGATTATATAATGTCACAGTCAATATTCTAATTTTGTTTTCTGTTAGGTTTATTTTTCCCTGAAAGGCTGGAAATCCCCAAGATATTCATGAAGGATTTCATTAAGAAGGAAAACACAGGAAAAAAGCAAAAGGCAATGCACTGGCAGCACATACAGTTCTTTGCTTCATGGAAATAAGTGCATAAGTATGATGTGAGGCTAGGGCTGTGATGAGAACTTTTGCGCGTTGCAAGACATGCAGTGAAATTTTACGTTTAATAATTGTGCTAGTGATGGTTTGACAAACCATGACGGCTTAGTTTTCTGCACCCTTTTGATCTTTTGTTTTTTTTTTTATAGTGTTGTTTAATGGATTCCATAATTTGGAAAACCTCTCTGATTTGGTTGTTTGTAAAATAGGGCATCCATTATAATCTCATCATATCGACGCATCCTTAACTCGGACCAACACTGGGGTGAATTTTGATATCTCCACCAGTATGTAACAGAAGATGCGAGTCCCTGTATTGGGATGTCACAGAGTTGCATGTGAACTTCCATTGTAGACCAAGTCCACATCTAAGCCTTTGATGGTATGTGGGTGGTAATCACTTAACCTTGATGACCTGTTTCATTTGCATGCTGTTCTTTTGTGTAATCTCCTGGGGAAATTTAAGGAGATTAAAAAAAAAAAAAAATACTGTATTAAACAGCCAATGTTGTCAGAGTTGGGAAGTTTTACCCGTTGGGTCTGTAACGTGCTGACATCATGTTCTTTCACAGTGTTGGGTAGTTTAATGACTTTCCACATGTTGATCTCATTTTGATATTGAGCTTAGAGACTGACAATAAGAACTAGAATAAAGGGTGAAATGGTAGAGTAAAAATCTGTTTAGAATGTTGGTTTGTCAGGCTTTCCATTGAGGTTTGTGGTTATAGAATTTCTAATGAAGTTTTGAACCAGCTGAGGCTTCTGAATGCTCCTCTCTTAGAGGCAGAGGATGTTTTAGTTAAGATTTTAAGATTTACCCTTTTGTGCCCAGCCAAACAGCCTCTGGATAGAGTAAGATGTGTTTCTCTTTTCTCTCTGAGGAGGATATTAAGATATCAACCACTAGTAACAAATTATGACGATTATGTATCTACTGATGCAAATATACTTTTGCAGGGGGCGGGCAAATAGACCAACCAAATGCCTTGTCTAAAAGTGCTGCCATAAAGATATTCACACTTGCTTTGCAGAAGCCCAACTCACAACTCTAGTTGCTAACTTCTTTTATCTGTCATCAACTGCATGTTTTCTGAGACTGGGTGAATGAGTGAACGTATGGCGTGTAGTCTACTTTTTCAAAGTCTTTCCAGAATTGGTTCTACAGGGCTGCCTTTCACGGTTCATTTAAAACCTGAAAGGCTGACGTGAACATTAATGGCAATACATACCGTAAAATGACATTTCAGAAGCAGTAGAGGTTAAAAACAATGTTGCCTTCTTTTGGTTTTGAGTTCATCTGTTTTTTTTTTTTCTAATACCATGGGTCCTTAATCATTGATAATCCTTTTTGCTTATACCCATTATATTACATGAGTGAAATTGTCTGATTTATTGCTAATGCTGCATCTGAAGGAGGCTAACACAAACAAAAATCAGGATAAAAACATTATTATGCAATGTTAATGCAGGTAAAGGGTATTTTAAAGTTTTGTTACCTCTTTCCCTTTAAAATAAGGTAACTTAATAGCACTGTAATCAAATTAGCCGTAGAGAGTGTGGAAATGTCTGTGTTCTCTCTTCTTTCTCTTCTTTCTCTTGTTTTCCTGCCCCCCCTTCTGTTTTTGGTGTGCCAATAGTAAAATGTATTTTAACAACCTTTGTACAGTTGTGATACTGAAAGATGGATATTTTGTAAATTGTGCTTCAATTTTGTTTGTTGTTTAAAATGAATGTCATTTTAAAAGAGTTGAAAGAGGCACTCTCTGTGTAAGTGACTGGTATGTGTGTGTGTGAATGTGAGTGAGAGAGAAGCTCTTGGTTTGTGAGTGCATGTGTGAGTGACCACTGTTCTAACCCCTTACTGAACTTCACTCAGCGTGGTGATTCCCAGATCAAAGTACTTTTTTTTTATGCCATTATTTCAATGAGTCATATTTAATGTATAATAAACTGATACAGATCCGGCCGCTAGCCTCTGGATTTGCTCGGCTTTTTGAAGGAAAAAGTAGTATTCCATCATTAGAAAGAAATTGGATTCTCCTAGGTTCAGGCTGTTTTTAAAGGCTATATCAGAGGAACTAGGCCTTGGGAAATGTTTTTTTTCTTTCTGGTACCTGCATTTCCACTACAGTCCAGCAGAGAGCAGTGTTCTCACATATTATGGAAACTACACCATCTTACAGGCCAACATTATGCTCTCCTCCATTGGATTAAAGCTACACTCATGAAAATTCCCTGATTTAATCAATGGCACGGTATCATCCCTCAAAGGTTGGCGGCCTAATTAAATAGACCGTATTAAATTAAATTCTGAACTAGTATTGGATTTGGATATAAAGCTTTATATCTGGTGCTGAGATAAATAGGCATTGTTCAAGATTAGTTTATCAGGTAAGCCCACACTTTATTCAATCTGGTAAAACATTTGCCATTAATAACACACCAATTATGTTGTAATCAATGTAAAGAATGTGTTGTATGTTGTAAAATGCTTTTCTTTTATTAAAATATAAATGATGGATAATGTCCATTTTATGTGATTTTCTAGAGATGGAATTATTTTAGTAATCAGTGTTTTAGGAACTGGCTTTTTCTTTCATCCAGTCCAAGCTTAACTGCTGTTCAGTCGACTTTACTTCAAAATAGAATGACATTTGCCTGCTTTTAAGACATCTTTTGAGTTTTGATTACATCACTACGCACCAGCGGGTGAGAAACTGATATTAACCAGTAATTTTATGTTCTACTTCTCCCTCCCACCATCCCAACCTATCATCGAATGAAAACACTGAGCTTGCTCAGAGGACATTGCCTGCTTCCGAACTCATTTTAACATGGCTTCGTCAATCTAACCTCACCATTTCCCCTAGGGGGAATCCCTGAGGGCACGTTGGGGGCTGTTGTGTTATACTGTATTAGATCAAGTTTGTCAGACGAGCTTCTGGAGGGGTGAGGGAATGAGTGAACCCTAAAATCTTAGCAATTGATGCCCTTTCCAAACAGTAAATACTTTCTATGGCTTGCTAATCAGCTCACAGTATGGAAAGCTCATTACGATTACTGCTTCACATTGACTACATATCTCAGTAGAAAGACTCCTGCTGAATTGTATATGCTGTTTTGTAGCTCTCCACTTCTCCTGTACTTGAGATGAATGATTTTCATCAGTGATAGCTGTGGGGTAAATGGAGGTGCAGTACTATGAAAAAGTCAGCGACTCCCTTTTATCTGTTCAGCCTCCTGTCAAAATGCCATTAAATATGAATTATTTTTAATGCCAGCAGAAAACATATTTAACAGGAAACTACATAAAATAAACATATGCTTTTCAGTATTTATTCAGTATCCTGTCTTTATTACTGATTCTATTCTTCACAGGAAACTCTTTTTATTATTTTTTAAAGAAGTGTACAAGGATATTTTTACACACCTCCACTGTTGGTTTTCTGCTTCTGAGATACCAAATAATCTCAACAAGTTTATACTCATCAGTCCATAAAACCTTATTGTACATCTCAGATTTCCAGTTTGTGTTCTAGTGCAGATTTTCTTTTTTTGTCTATTTTCTTATCTCAGTAACCGCTTTTTGATAGCTTCACATCCATTCAGACTCATAGTGCTGAGTTGTCTTCTCACAGTGGAAGGATGGACAGAAACACCTGTGGATTTTTTCAGATCTGAAGCAAAAGAGGAACTTGTGCTGTTTATCTGATGGTGGCAGTTTCAATGGTATACCAGCTCTCTCAGAGCTGCTAGGAGTTCCATTTTCTCTTTTAATCCTCTAATAATTTACTTTCTGTAAGGCGTGGGGTTCAGAGACAGGATGCACGTGCAAAGTCTTGTTTATTGAGCACTCCCAGAAGTCATCAAAAAGGCACTTAGGTTAAACACAGGCACATTCATACAGAGACAAACCACAGCATATGAGCGATGGTCAGACCCAGATAAGCAAGAGAACTAGAAAATAAGCAAGCCATGTCTAAAACATGAAAAATGTAGTGTAGAACTACAAATCATGTGCAAAAGACCTCCCAGCCTGCCAGCCTAAAGTAAGAGACATGTATGTGTGCCTGAAGAAGTCCATGGACTAGTGAATGAAAGTGCATTGCACTGTACTGTACTATGGCCTATCAAATAAAATGGGACACTAGGGCTGTGTCCAAAACTGCATACTACTGTACTATATATACACTATACAGATGAATGGACTTCTAAAGGTTGCTACATTTCTTCTACATTTGACATACTAATTAGTATGGTAGTATGTGGTTTTGGACCTCGTATAGGTTTAGGTTCAGACATTTAAATGTAGGTGGGACACTGAATATGAAAAATGAAAAATCTTCCAGGGCCTATGACTTGTTCCCCTGACAGGGTCCCATCTGACCTGGTGCCCCTTCAGGTCTGAGTCCCCAGTTAACATGGCTAACTTCTCCTGTTCTTGGTGTTTTGTGGTTTGGCACGTTGGTGCTGACGGCCTTTGACATAAATTCATTTCGGTTCTCCTCTCTCCTCTTTTATTCGCGTTTGTGTTTAATAAACAAATGAGATCTGGAGTATTGTGAACTCCCCTGTAGCATTTCTTCAATTATCATATAAACGAGGCTTCGTGGATAAACTCGCGCGTACATCCCTCGTTAACCTTTACGGGGAACAATGGAAGCCCCCTCCTGCCGACGACAGGGAAAAAAAGAGAGAAAGAAAGCCCGAGAAAGATAGAGGGTGATCCATTAAATTATGCAGAGAGGGGCTTTTTCGGCGTGTGGCGCGCTCGGCCCTGGCGCGGGAGAACAGTAAGGGTAATAGAAGTCTGAGCAGTCAGTGCAAATCCCCGCCGGTCCCCCGAGGCCAGCTTAGGCCAGACTCTGTCAATCAAACTCTCTCCACTGCTGTAATCTGGGGATGGCACTGAGGAGCCTGCAGGTCCGATAAAAACCTTTCTCCCTTTCTCACACGCGCGCGCGCACACACATACGCACGCCCCCTGAAACCAATCCCCCCACTCTCTGGTGGGCAGAAAGGGGCGAGAAACGGCAAATGTTCAAAAATTGATAACAGAGCTCACAGCAGCCGTGTAACCGAAACCAAGAAGCGCTCTCAACTCAAACTGTCAGAATCTGTTCCTCCTCTCTCTGTTTCCCTCTCTTTCTCTCTCTGTTTCCCTCTCTTTCTCTCTCTGTTTCCCTCTCTTTCTCTCTCTGTTTCCCTCTTTCTCGCTCTGTTTCCCTCTCTTTCTCTCTCTGTTTCCCTCTCTTTCTCTCTCTGTTTCCCTCTTTCTCGCTCTGTTTCCCTCTTTCTCTCTCTGTTTCCCTCTCTTTCTCTCTCTGTTTCTCTCTTTCTCTCTCTGTTTCCCTCTCTTTCTCTCTCTGTTTCCCTCTCTTTCTCTCTCTGTTTCCCTCTTTCTCGCTCTGTTTCCCTCTTTCTCGCTCTGTTTCCCTCTTTCTCTCTCTGTTTCCCTCTCTTTCTCTCTCTGTTTCCCTCTCTTTCTCTCTCTGTTTCCCTCTTTCTCTCTGTTTCCCTCTCTTTCTCTCTCTGTTTCCCTCTCTTTCTCTCTCTGTTTCCCTCTTTCTCTCTCTGTTTCCCTCTTTCTCTCTGTTTCCCTCTCTTTCTCTCTCTGTTTCCCTCTCTTTCTCTCTCTGTTTCCCTCTCTTTCTCTCTGTTTCCCTCTTTCTCTCTCTGTTTCCCTCTCTTTCTCTCTCTGTTTCCCTCTTTCTCTCTCTGTTTCCCTCTCTTTCTCTCTCTGTTTCCCTCTTTCTCTCTCTGTTTCCCTCTCTTTCTCTCTGTTTCCCTCTTTCTCTCTCTGTTTCCCTCTTTCTCTCTCTGTTTCCCTCTCTTTCTCTGTTTCCCTCTCTCTGTCTGTTTCACTCTCTCTGTTTCCCTTTCTCTTTGTTTCCCTCTCTTTCTCTCTTTGTTTCCCTCTCTTTCTCTCTCTGTTTCCCTCTCTCTGTCTCCGCCTCTCTTTCTCTCTCTGTCTCCGCCTCTCTTTCTCTCTGTTTCCCTCTCTTTCTCTCTCTATTTCCCTCTCTCTGTCTCCGCCTCTCTTTCTCTCTGTTTCCCTCTCCCTATGTTTCCCTCTCTTTCTCTGTTTCCCTCTCTCTGTCTGTTTCACTCTCTCTGTTTCCCTTTCTCTCTCTGTTTCCCTCTCTTTCTCTCTCTGCCTCTCTTTCTCTCTGTTTCCCTCTCTTTCTCTGTTTCCCTCTCTCTGTCTGTTTCACTCTCTCTGTCTGTTTCACTCTCTCTGTTTCCCTTTCTCTCTCTGTTTCCCTCTCTTTCTCTCTCTGCCTCTCTTTCTCTCTGTTTCCCTCTCTTTCTCTGTTTCCCTCTCTCTGTCTGTTTCCCCCTCTTTCTCTCTGTTTCCCTCTCTCTGTCTGTTTCCCTCTCTCTTTCTCTGTTTGTTTCCCTCTCTCTGCCTGTTTCCCTCTCTCTGTCTGTTTCCCTCTGTCTGTGTGTATCCCTCTCTCTGTCTGTTTGCCCCTCTCTTTCTCTCTCTGTTTCCCTCTCTCTGTCTGTTTCCCCCTCTCTTTCTCTGTTTCCCTCTCTCTGTTTCCCCCTCTCTTTCTCTCTGTTTCCCTCTCTCTGTTTCCCCCTCTCTTTCTCTCTGTTTCCCTCTCTCTTTCTTTCTGTTTCCCCCTCTTTCTCTGTTTCCCTCTGTTTCTTTCTTTCTCTGTGTTTCCCTCTCTCTTTCTCTCTGTTTCCCTCTCTCTGTCTGTTTCCTCCTCTCTTTCTCTCTGTTTGTTTCCCCCTCTCTTTCTCTCTCTGTTTCCCTCCCTCTGTCTGTTTCCCTCTCTCTTTCTCTCTCTGTTTCCCTCTCTCTGTCTGTTTCCCTCTCTCTTTCTCTCTCTGTTTCCCTCTCTCTGTCTGTTTCCCTCTCTCTTTCTCTCTCTGTTTCCCTCTATCTGTGTTTCCCCCTCTCTTTCTCTCTGTTTCCCTCTCTCTTTCTCTCTCTGTTTCCCTCTCTGTCTTTTTCCCTCTCTCTCTCTGTTTCCCTCTCTTTCTGTTCTCCCCTCTCCTTCTCTATGTTTCCCTCTCTTTGTTTCCCTCTCACTTTCTTTCTCTGTTTGTTTCCCTCTCTGTCTCTTTCGCTCTCTCTGTTTGTGTCTATGTCTGTTTCCCTCTCTCATTCTCTCTCTGTTTCCCTCTCTCTGTTTCCCTCTCTCTGTCTGTTTCCTCCTCTCTGTTTCCCTCTCTCTGTTTCCCTCTCTCTTTCTCTCTGTTTCCCCCCCTCTCTTTGTTTCCTCCTCTCTGTTTCCCTCTCTCTCTGTTTCCCTCTCTCTTTCTCTGTTTGTTTCCCTCTCTCTGTCTGTTTCCTCCTCTCTGTTTCCCTCTCTCTATCTGTTTCCCTCTCTTTCTCTCTGTTTCCCTCTCTCTGTCTGTTTCCCCCTCTCTTTCTCTCTGTTTCCCTCTATCTGTCTGTTTCCCCCTCTCTTTCTCTCTGTTTCCCTCGCTCTCTCTGTTTCCCTCTCTGTCTGTTTTTGTCTTTCTCTCTCTGTTTCTCTCTCTCTTTCTTTCTCTGTTTCCCTCTCTCTTTCTCTCTCTGTTTCCCTTTCTCTGTCTGTTTCCCTCTCCCTCTGTTTCCCTCTCTCTGTCTGTTTCCCTCTCCCTCTGTTTCCCTCTCTCTGTTTCCCTCTCTCTGTTTCCCTCTCTCTATCTGTTTCCCTCTCTCTATCTGTTTCCCTCTCTCTGTCTGTTTCTCTCTCTGTCTGTTTCCCTCTCTCTATCTGTTTCCCTCTCTCTGCCTGTTTCCCTTTCTCTGTTTCCCTGTCTGTCTGTTTCCCTCTATCTGTCTGTTTCCCTCTCTGTCTGTTTCCCCCTCTCTTTCTCTCTGTTTCCCTCTCTCTATCTGTTTCCCTCTCTCTGTCTGTTTCCGTCTCTGTCTGTTTCCCCATCTCTTTCTCTCTGTTTCCCTCTCTCTGTCAGTTTCCCCCTCTCTTTCTTTCTGTTTCCCTCTCTTTCTTTCTGTTTCCCTCTCTCTGTCTGTTTCCCTCTTTCTCTCTATTTCTCTCTTTGTCTGTTTCCCTCTCTGTCTGTTTCTCAATTTCAATTTAAGGTGCTTTATTAGCATAACAAATATGCTACATTTGTATTGCCAAAGATTTTTAAACAGAACGTCAGTGATTTAAGAGGGAACATATTAGATTCTAGGAATTATTTTAAAGTGTTAAACATTCCAAAATTGCTAAATTCTAGAGCTGTCATTTTAAAAAGACAGGATGTAATAAAATTAACGAATTAATACATGTGTGTGTGTGTGTGTGTGTGAGACTGTGTGTGGTCACTCACTGTCCCTCTTCCGGTGACAGGTCAGTGTGTATTGCAGTGCAGTGAAGAACTCCTTGTGGATGTCAGTGAATTTCAGGCACTCAGTCAGGAAGTGCAGCTCTGTCTATTTATTTTATGTCTGTTTTATTCAGTTTCTTCCTATGTCTGCCCCCCCTTCTCTCTCTTTCTCTCTCTTGCTCTCTCTCTCTCCCTCTGTTTCCCTCTCTTTCTCTCTCTCTCTGTTTCAATCTCTCTGTCTGTTTCCCTCTCTATCTCTGTCTCTCTTTTCCTCTCTTTCTCTCGGTTTCCTTCTCTTTCTCTCTGTCTGTTTTCCTCTCTTTTTCTCTCTCTCTGTTTCCTTCTCTCTATCCATTTCCCTCTCTATTTCTCTGTTACCTTCTCTCCTTTCTCTGTTTCCCTCTTTCTCTCTCTCTTTGTGTTTCCTTATCTCTTTCTCTCTTCCTGTCTGTTTCCTTCTCTTTCTCTCTGTCTGTTTCCTTCTCTGTTTTTCCCTCTCTCTTTCTCTCTCTCTTTTTCCTTCTCTCTTTCTCTGTTTCCCTTGATCTGTCTGTTTCTTTCTCTGTTTGTTTCCCTCTTTTTCTTTCTCTCGGTTTCCCTCTCTGTTTCCCTCTCTCTCTTTCTGTTTCCCTCTTCCTTCTCTGTGTTTCCCCTCCTCCCCTCTCTCTCTCTCTCTCTCTCTCTCTCTCTCTCTCTCTCTCTCTCTCTATTTTTCTATTTCTCTATTTTTGTTTTTATTAATGTGTATGCTCTGAATAGAGGACCTGATAGAGTAGAGCTGTTTACCAGACTGAAGCATGTGCTGCACAATAGATTTTACTAGAGACATAAATGGGGAGAACCACATCCCCAGTCTGCATCTGCTCTAACCACGGTCATATCTACGTTTAATCTGATAGATGTGTGGCGGGAGAAATATCCCATGGTCAAACAGTACAGTCTAATATTTGTCAAACTTCTTTTTCTGATCATCATCTATGTACTGCTGATTTCTCAGTTGTTTCTCATTTTGTTAGACAAAGGCTTTTGTGAAAATTTGAATTTGTTTTGGGGGAAGTTGACTGAAAAAAGGGGGATTTTGATAATCTAATGCAGTGGTGGGAGATTGGGAAGGTACAGATTAAAATTTTCTGTCATAATTTTACAACGTATTCCACAGCAAGGCTGAGGACAGCTATTACAGTGTTGGAGCAGGATATTGTAAAAGTTCATGACCTTATAATAAATCAGAATGCCCCTGCTTTACTTTTAACTACAAAGCGTCAGGAATTAGGTGCTATTTTAAATGAAAAAGCAAAGGGGGCCCTGGTTAGATCACGGTTTGTGTCTCTTAATGATATGTATGCTCCCACTACTTTCTTTTTTAATTTGGAAAGATCCATTGTTGATTGTCAGTCTTTGGCATCATTGCGGAAGGACGATGGTTCCATTACCTCAGATCCCTTGGAGGCTAGCGGAATGGTTCTATTCTTACTTGTTCACAGTTTGAGGTACGGAACAGTATTGCTCTGAAGTGCTGCTTGCAGAACTTCCTAAGGTCGATCAAGAGCAAAGTCAAGAGCTGGATACCACACTGACTTTTGAAGAGGTGACAGAAGCTGTGCATCAGTTCACCTCTGGACAAGCACCAGGAATTGATGGTCTACCTGTGGACTTTTACAAGGCCTTCTGGGGGGTCATTGGGAAAGATCTTCTCAGTGTTCTGCAAGCTAGCTTTGATGCCAATATGCTTCCACAGAACTGCCTGCGTGCTGTCCTCTCTCTTCTGCCGAAGAAGGGTGATCTCTGCCTCCTTAAGAACTGGCGGCCTGTGTCGCTTCTTTGCACTGATTATAAGATCCTGTCACGCTGTATTGCTAATAGACTTAAAGACGTTTTAGGTTCAATTGTACATGTAGACACCAACACCACCAACATCATGCCTGGATGGATCTAGCCTGTGCCCTGCTACAGTGTGCTGGTCACATGGGCTTGGACAGACACCTGTTCTCCCTTTAGCTGGGAACAGTGGACTTGGGAGATTTGACTCCATTTTACTTAGCAGCTGTGGAGGCCTGGCAGCTTTTTTCTTTTTCAAGGGAGAGCTGCGCAATTCCATCCAAGTGGATCCTTTGTTTTCCAGACACTGTCTCGGGTCTCCGGTGCACTGAGGAACAGTTTCTTGGAAGCTGGAATCAATAAACTTTGCCATGTGAGGAGGGGTACAGCATGGATCACAGCAGGACTGTTGGTAGACATGGTTGGTCTCAGGTCAGTGTGCCTGGCTTCACAGGTACTAGACCATTTGAGGTCTGACCTGTCTGTCGCAGTCCTAGAATATCTGGATATAGTACCTGTGGAGGACTGCTGGAGTGAAGTGGTGGACTTTCCAGAGCTGGTGGTCAGAGTGGAATAGGAGGACTGGCAGGATAGTCAAGGGAAACTCCTTTCACTAGGGACCCCAGCTCTTGGGAACATTAGTGGATTGAACAAATGGTCATTGTACTTTGCATGCACTAAAGTCTTGAACTTTCGGTCTCTCAGGGATCTGCGGGAAACCAAATGGACTGAGGTTGTAGGGGCAGACTCATCGCCTAAATGTTAGGCTAGCGGTCTCTGTACAAAAGGCCCATTGAAAAGAGAGTGGGAGACCTACAGTGGAGGATCGTACATGGGATACTATGGGCGTCTGAAACGTTTTTCCATGTTTTCGTGCAGTGTTCTCGCCTACGCCAGATTTTAGATTTAGTAAGAAAGTGGGGTTTAACAATTTGTAGGGTTTCCCTCTTTCTCTTTCTCTCTCTCTCTCTCTCTCTCGCTGTTTCCCTCTCTCTCTTTCTCTCTCCCTCTCTCTGTCTGTTTCTCTCTCTACTTTAGTTTCTCTGTCTGTTTCCTTCTCTTTCTCTCTTTCTCTATTTCCCTCTCTATCTGTTTCTCTCTCTCTCTCTCTCTCTCTCTCTCCTCTTCTGTCGCTCTGTTCCCCCTGTCTTTCTCTGTTTCTGTCTTTCTCTGTTTCTCTCGCTCGCTCGCTCTCTCTCTCTCTCGCTCGCTCGCTCTCTCTCTCTCTCGCTTGCGCTCTCTCTCTCTCTCGCTCGCTCTCTCTCTCTCTCTCTTGCTCTCCCCTTTTCTTGCTGTTTCCCTCTCTCTTTCTCTCTCCCTCTCTCTCTGTTTTTCTCTCTCTATTTCAGTTTCTCTGTCTGTTTCCTTCTCTTTCTCTCTTTCTCTATTTCCCTCTCTATCTCTGTCTGTTTCTCTCTCTCTCCTCTTCTGTCGCTCTGTTCCCCCTGTCTTTCTCTGTTTCTGTCTTTCTCTGTTTCTGTCTTTCTCTGTCCCCCCCCCCTCTCTCTCTCTCTGTTTCCCTCTTTCTCTCTCTCAGTTTCAGTCTGTTTCCCTCTTTTTCTTTCTCTCTCTCTCTTTCTCTCTTTCTCTGTTTCCCTCTCTCTCTCTCTCTCTCTCTCTCGCTGTTTCCCTCTCTCTCTTTCTCTCTCCCTCTCTCTCTGTTTCCCTCTCTGTGCCTTTTTTTCTCTCTATTTCAGTTTCTCTGTCTGTTTCCTTCTCTTTCTCTATTTCCCTCTCTATGTCTGTTTCTCTCTCTCTCTCTCTCTCTCTCTCTCTCTCGCTGTTTCCCTCTCTCTCTTTCTCTCTCCCTCTCTATCTGTTTCCCTCTCTGTGTCTGTTTTTCTCTCTATTTCAGTTTCTCTGTCTGTTTCCTTCTCTTTCTCTATTTCCCTCTCTATGTCTGTTTCTCTCTCTCTCTCTCTCTCTCTCTCTCTCTCTCTCTCTCTCTCTCTCTCTCTCTCTCCTCTTCTGTCGCTCTGTTCCCCCTGTCTTTCTCTGTTTCTGTCTTTCTCTGTTTCTCTCTCTCTCTCACTCTCTCTCTCTCTTGCTCTATCTCTCTCCCCTTCTCTTGCTGTTTCCCTCTCTTTCTCTCTCCCTCTCTCTGTTTCCTTATCTCTGTCTGTTTTTCTCTCTGCTTCAGTTTCTCTGTCTGTTTCCCTGTCTTTCTCTCTTTCCCTCTCTATCTCTGTCTCTCTCTTTCCCTGTCTCTCTCTCTCTCACTCTCTTTCTCTCTCCCCTTCTGTTGCTCTGCCACCCTCCCCCCCTTTCTTTCTGCGTTTCCCTCTCTCTCTCCCCTCCAAGGAGCTTTATAGCCTTATAGTTTCAATTTCTTTTTCAATGTTCCAGACAATCGTTCTTACTGTTTTTGATGATGTTACTAATGTTTAGTTTGGGCTGTAAAGCAGTGCTTGAGTGAGGCTGCTGTGTGTTAGGAGCTGTTGGGGGAGCTCCTCTCAGGGTTCAGTTCTTGGCTCTGTTGCACCTTAAGCTGCAGCTTTTCACTGGAACTCATCATCCAGAAATGTAAAGATCTTTTCTGATTGTATATTAACAGAGGTAATCTGCCTAGTTCTGCCCTGCATGCATTGTTTTTTTTTTTTTAAACTATCAGGCCTGATTTGCAGATTATGAATGCAGGGTTTCTGTTGGATGCTTGTCCCATCTAGTCTAGCTGTGGTCACTGAGAGGACTCCCTGCTTACTTCTAAATGAGCGCAATGGGCTGGATCACACAATGCCATATTGAGATGATAATGTCAATATTGAAGAATTTTCTCCTGATTATGCACCGCGCTCTGAAAACTTTGTCCTATAGTGCATTCACTGCTGAATTGAAACTCCTGGATGCAATATTGATGAGGCAGAGTTTAGAGTACTGCATCGTGTGCTCCAGGGCGGTTCTGTCCAGAGTGAACCTGTGTTCCTGAGACCTGGGCTTTTTGTCTTCTTCAGTTTTGGCAATACTGATCCAGCAAGTTCCGGTTCTGCAGTCTCCAAGTGCAAGTAATCTGCACAGAACAAGAACTTCACCTCCCCATCCTGTAGAGTGATTTCAGGAGATGCAGACTGTTCCAGCTGCACTGCTAACTCATTAATGTAGATGTTGAGTAGTGTTGGACTCATTCCTCTTTTTAGAATGAAGAATTCTGTATGTTTGTCTCTAATGATTATTCTAATGCTTATTTAAAATGCTGTTCAATACTTTCTCCAAATTGCTGCTCACACAGGTGCCTCTGAAGTTGTTAGGGTCCAATTTGTTTCTACTCTTCTAGATTGGGGTTAGAAGCCCTCAGTTCCACTTGTCAGGAAAACTCAGGATGAGGTTGAATGATTTAAGCTCTCTGCAGCTCAGGATTTAATTTCTGATGCTTTGAGTGCCACAAGCTGTTTTAGATTTCAATGATTCCAATTCGAGTTGGTTTTGATTGTCTTTGATTGCTTATTCAATTGATTTAAATTTTTGCATGATCATATTGTGATTGGAATTTATTACTATTTGATATAAATCTGATTTGATATAAATCTCTATTAGAGATTTTTTTGTAAACATTTTGTAACATCTTTGTAATCTTATTGTGGTTTTATTGTGCTCAGGTTATTCCACATCTCTTAGAGCTGATTTTGTTTAATAGAATCTCCTATTTTTCTAGAGTTTTGTTGTCTGTATTTCAGATTTGATGGGTTTCTTAATTCTTTTCTAATTGATCATCATTCAAATCAAACCATTTGTCGTTTCATTTGAAAAGGTGAGCCACGGAAGATGCATTTGGAAAAATGCAGTTGATTTTGTTCACAGCAAGGTTAAAACTGCTCTTATTTTTGAAAGGGTTGCTAGTAGTGATTTTGTTAGATGCATGAACTGACTGAAGTGCATGAATGATTTTTTCAGAGCTAACAGAGCCCATCAGAAAAGCTTGCTAGACTCTGCTGCTGTTTGTTGGCATTTATTTGACCAATTTAGGTACACATTAATGTGGTTATGGCCTGA